>NW_026623175.1:1273356-2546713 GCF_028827545.1 Penicillium diatomitis | reverse complement strand
CCCCAGTCACTCACTCCCACACACTCTCTCTCTTCTGCTCGGGTGTGGACGGTGGTCATCGTCTTTCATACTTTCATCGTGGCTCTCCCAGTCCGGCATCGCGCCGTGCAGCAGCTGGGACGCCCTGGAAACCACCATCGCTGATCAAACACTAAAATCAACCCACCATCCCCCCATTCCACTTGCTCCTCCACTCCGCCATCGTGGTGCCTGACCGTCAACTGGTGATCCGATCCGTCTCAGGGGAAAAGCTACCCACCCTCCATCCACTACGGTGTCTCGCTCGTCCCTCAGGACCCAGGATAATTATAGGGTTCACAAAAGGACACAAAGCTTTGCGGCGGAAATTTTCCCAATCCCATCCCAGTGGATTCCTGCCGCAGCCCTCGGATTAGCCGCAAGAACGACCAGCAACTCCTGCTGCCCTCGTCCGGTTATCGTCTCCGTCCAGAAGCTTCTGCTCTACAAAGACGACTTTTCGGACTTACTACGGCCCCCCCCCCGTGTCCGTCTGATCGACTCGGTTGCCCTCTGTTCCCCGGCAATTCTTCCTTGCTTGGACCTCGTTTTTTTTCTTTTCCCTGGTCCATGCTTCATTCCACGCTCGACAGGTTTGATCCGTCATTGCTGCATTGTTTGGGATCGTTTCTCTGCCGTCGCTTCTTTCTCTTCCCAACCCCACCCCCTTTTTCCTTTCGCGCTATCAATCTGCCAACTGCTGGATTCTGTAAATCCCTTGCGACAGCTCTCTCTGTCGGCTCAATTCTCTCGACGGGCGATCGAGTCCCCCCTCCTCCTGGATTGATTGGAATTTTCTTTTTCTTTTCTGGATTCCCTTTCTGAAGTTTCCACTTTTCCCCTGCCCACTTGCAGCAGACACGTCAAACGAACGCATCTGAGGAGAGCCTCAGCAACCTGCCTACGCACCTCTGATCCTCGCCCACCCCCGATCTCTGACGGTCCACTTGGTGTCACGGATGGGAATGATTCGCGGGTGAAGGGAGCATCATCCATACGCTAATTGACCCGCGCGCTCTTTGTCTGTTTCCCCCGACTCGACTGCGGTGACTCGACTTCGTCCAGCAACCGTCTCGACCAGTCATTCCATCATTGCCCGCATCCACATCCACACCCACGCTTGCTCACTTACAATGCCCATCAAGCTCCCCAAGGGCTTTGCCCGGAGAAAGTCCTCGGGCAATGTCTTGGAAGATGTAGATGGTCAATCCCAGTCGACCTTCCGAGTCTTTGAGCGACCGGGCGCTACTCCACGATCAATGACCGACGACGCCCTCACCAAACGGATGAGCGAAGGGAATGCCATCGCGGAGGACCCGGACAACATCTTCGCGGGAGCCGAACATCCCATGAACCACACGCGGTATGCCCGTCCCCGGACCGTGGAATCCCTCAAGGACCGACTGACCGGGCGCCGGAACAGTGGTCCCAATTACGAAAGCTCGACATCTACCCGCCAGAGTACCTCGTCCACCGTGCCATCATCCACCGAGATCCCATCGTCCGACGGCTCCTCGTCTCCCCATACCAGGATTCACGACGTTCCCGCTCCGCCTCCTCTCGCAGGTGCTCTTCGAGCCGCTGGCCGCACCTTTTCCTTCGGCGGCCGGTTCAGCAGAAGCTCGGCCAATCCCGGTTCCCCACGACATGGTAAACATGACGTGCCACCAGAGATGCCCAAGCCCCGCGCCTACAGTGGTAGCACAGACGATACCGCCACACCACCAAGGCTACCGGATGCTCAACTGAACTTTGACCTGGCCTCCGGCGGGGACGACTTTGGGAAGATGTTTGATCATTTGGGACAAGGGCAGAATGCCTCGATGCGCGACCCTTCTCCACAGGCAACCTCACCGGTATGTGTCTCTGGATGAGATTTGGATGGCAGACCAACAAACTCGCAAGGCGGGAGCAAACCATAGACCACAAGATCCGGGATCGACAAGCTAACTAACGAGCGCATAGTATTCATCATCCCCACCGAAGCAATCTGCGCCCGACTTCCAGGAAGGCAGAGCTGGCCGACCGGCCCCCATCAAAACAGATCGGACGGCGCAGGTGGAACCCTCGCAGTACTCCTGGGATAGTCGACACTCGGGAGATAATCTGTTGCACAGCCCGAACCACGACGTCACTCCCCCGGTCCCTAATGGTGCTCGTAGGCCTTCCCCGTCGCCTGCTCAGATGCTGGGCGCGACCACCTCACACCGTGCTTTGGCGAGGACGGATCGACAGCCGTCGGATGGGCTGCGACGAAGTGGCTACTATCCGGCGGAACAAGAGACCAGTGCTGTCGAGGATGATGACGCCAAGATGGTCTTGTCGTCCATGCCATGGGCGAAAGGGACGTCTCAGTGGGAGGATGCCACTCCCTCCCCGTCCGGGGAAACACCACTACTGGACAAAGGCAAATCAACGAGCCCTGGGGCGGGACCGTTGAGTCCCAACATTGACGACAACATGTTCGCAGCCCGATACTCACCCGCTCCGAAGAAGAACGAGCTGGATGATGTCCGTCTGGCTGTGCAGTTTGCCGACAATTACCCTAAACAATCGACGTCTCCCGGCAACAAGGTTATGACTCCGTCCCAATTCGAGCATTACCGCCAGCAACAGGAACTACGACGCTCCAACAGCAACGCGACACGCAGCGAGGATGAATCTGAGCAAGAAGAAGAATTCGATGACGAGGAGGATGAACGCGAGAAGCAGCGCGCAGCCGAGCGACAACGCCGGAAACAGGAGGCTCACTTGTCACTCTATCGGCAGCAGATGCAAAAGGTGACTGGGCAGCAAAGTCCGTCTCCTCTTCTCCGCCCCGAGACATCGAGCGCCAGCAATAGCACCCCTAACCTTCACCTGCGCCCTTCCATTCCAGGTGAAAAGTCCTCCAGTGGCAAGAGCAGCAACGAGGAGGAGGATGAGGAGGTTCCACTAGGTATTCTCGCCGCCCATGGTTTTCCCAATCGCAATCGCCCTCCCACCCGTCTGGCAAATGCCAGCTCTCATCCTAACCTCCGCGCGTCTATGCATCCGTTCGCCTCGTCGTCGAGCTCTCTGGCCGGTGCCGATGCTGGTCACCGCGGTAGCCTGCCAGTCTTTGCTCGAAATCTTCCTCAAGATCCCTACTTTGGTTCTCGCATTGTCAACCCCACCAACCGCGAGCCTTTGGCTTTGGGTGGTGGTGCCAGTTCGGTGTATGGAGGTCCTCCATCTCCTGCACCCCATCCCCCGGGTGGTCTAGTTGGTGTCATTGCTCATGAGGAGCGTAGCAGGGCCGCTCGAAGGGCGGGTGGGGGCGGCGGAAGCCCCAATCCCTTGGCCATGTATGAGCAGATGCAGATTGGCATGGGCAGCCCGCACGGTGTACCTCGTCCCTACACGATGATGGGTCAACCAGCCCCCGTGACTCCTAGCGAGCAGGCCTCAATCAACCTTTCGAACCAAATGCAGAATATGGTCCAGATGCAGATGCAGTGGATGGGCCAGATGATGCAGATGCAAGGTATGCAAGGCATGCAAGGTATGCCAGGCATGGGTGGTGCTCCGATGATGATGCCCGGTGCTATGCCACCTCCGATGATGGGGAGCATGCCCATGCAGGGTACCCCCATGGGTCCTCCTATGGTGCCCGGTCGTCCGATGAGCAGTGCTCAGTCCACAGCGAATCTCAACCACTTGAGACCCATGTCCATGCAGGGACAGGGAGCGCCTATGGGTTATGACCAGCAGCGAACTATGAGCATGGTCGATCCCAACATTGCAGCACGACGTGGCTCACCACTGCCGAATCTTGCAGGCGGGCCACCTTTCCGACCTAGCACTGCCGGCTATGCCGCGTCCATTGCCCCGTCGGAGCGCAGCAACGCTGGTCTGGCATCTCGATATCGTCCTGTGTCAGTGATGGCAGGCGAGCCTGGCCCTGGTCCTGCTCCTCCCAGCAAGGCCTGGAATAACGAGAACCGCCATCACTCTCCGACCATCCCCATCTCACAGCCCCAAAACAAGCTGCCCAAGTCCTCTTCTCTCGCCACTGTGACTGTCCGACCTGTCTCGCGCACCAGCCAATCTCCACCTGGTCGCAAGGCTGCGGATCACGAGGATGAAGAGAATGATGACGAGGGCTGGGCTGAGATGATGAAAAGGCGAGAGAAGAAGAAGAGTGGATGGAAGCTGAAGCGAGGAACCTCTTCCATCGGCGATCTTCTGAGTGCCGTGCACTGATAAACGTGGCTCCATTCCACTCTCATTTGCATCTGGGTTCCTCTTCATTTGTTGGTGTACCTTGGTCTGATAAGCGATTTTCATCCCTTCCATGCTGCCCTACTGCTGTATAGAACATTAATATTTCCAAAACTTGGGCCGACTCTTAATGGGTTCTTTCTATGCGGTGTTTTCACGACATGATTCCGACGCACATAATACAAATATGCCTCTACGTTCTCTATCAACTCGAGGAATTTGCAAGGCGCTTCCGTCGCGCATTGACTGCCGCCGATTCTTCTCAAGAGAGGACTGAGATGAGTCTCTCATATGCTCAATTGAGCGACGGCCTCCGATCTTTTCGACTCAGTCGAACCTCACCCCGAGTTTCCCCACTGGCGGTCACGGCACGGACGCGCATGTCACTTCCCGAGAGGTTTTCGAACCAGTCTATATTTGCTTTTGCTTCGTTTGGCATTGGCGCAGGCGGGCACGGCGTTTTTAGTTCATTGCTTTCTTCATTCCCTGGGTGCCTGATCTCTTTCACACACACACTCTCTCTCTCTACTCTTGTGTCTCTGTTCCCCAGTAATATTGCATCATTATCGCATCAAGTCTCGTCTTACCACATATACAATATTTTCCATGGGCGGATGAAATCGATTAGATTGATTCTTCAGTTGGACTCGCTCTATGATGATCGTCAAATAATCTTTTTGTCTTATGAGATCAATCAAATACCTTGGATCATCCATCCGCATAAGTTTCTGACGCCACTTGCTTACTGATCCTTTGCTTCTCCTCGAGTATAGAAAGGGTCCCGCCTGTGTAGTTTAAATTAGGCACTTTCATTCATCGTTGACTGGATTAGCCATCTATACCAACGCCCCTCCACTACCTTAAACACTAGACGTGGCCTCCAGTTCAAGCTCGTCTTTAACCATCATCAGCCTCCCGCAATCTGGACACGCCGGGCCCAATGCCGATAGACGTATGAAAGCACCTCAGAGTACTACATGAGTATCTTGCAGATCAGCTTCCCTGTCTTTAGTCTTTACTGTGTAGTGATCAAAAGCCCAGACGTTTCGAATTCACCATGTAAATTAGGCACCGGAAGGCAACGACGTGACACGAGTACGGGGTTTCGCCATATTTGGATTCGTAACGCCCATAATGGGGTTTTGTCTCATAGTCACATGTGCCCTCGTTTGGTATGTGATTCACTTGATTTACTGTAGACCTCAGCAACCTACCTCTACAGGAAAGTTAAGACGTACTTTTGTGTTCAGGTTGGTACCTGGTATTGGATGCTGTACAATTTGTTACACGCATGCATTTTATCAAGGTAGAGTATAAGGGTTGAGTGGTGAATCTCATCTGTGACTGAAAGAGGCAAGAGGCAAGATGATTGGATGGAACCGGTCTGTGTTAGCTGTAGCTCGTTGATGCAGAGCGCGGCTTTTTAAGTCCATAAGGTTGAGGAAACTGGCGTCATGCATGGATGTTTTAAACTATAAAGGTACAGTGAGACGATCGAGAGGAGTAGTGAGCGACTTTCAAAACTACTCAGACCTATAGATAAATTTCTTTGACGTTGTTGTTGGGTACATGTGGTGATGGTGACCCAGACGACTGTCCGGGGGGGGGGGGGGGTAGGAGAAAAATATATGAGATACGTACCTCGTGTGTATGTGCATGGCATTCATTCCATTAGATTTCATGTCAAGGTAGGTCGGGTGGCTGGTAGACGCAGATATATATCCAAAAGCTTGCCGCGCCTTTGCTCTGAGCTTAGCGCTTAAATAACTACAGGTTGAAATTCTCCTGTACACCTAGACTAGGAACAAAAGGTAGAGATGGGAGGTCCTCACTCAATTTAGAGAAGAGCCAGACAGTGCTTAGAATAAAGTTCAATGGTGTAAAGTACTCTACGTGTGAGAAAGAACAGGACAAGTGAGGTGAGGTGAGGTGAGGTGAGATGACCCTAACTCCACTCACCATCGACGACCAAATTGAAAGCCCGGCTACTCACTTATTCATACTCGTCAACATCCCTTGTTATAGATTGTATTCATGTGAACTAGATCCCAGCCTCAAGCTAATTTATCGAATGCATTCGATCCTCATCTCGCGCTGCTCGAAAAGACGACACCTCTATGGGTTCTAAACCAAGTCACGTGGTCTCACAATCATCGGTGACCGAGCCTGCATCATGTCACGTGGCTGATATCTTGCATGGACCGGTCCGCGTCCGACAAGGGACTTCTCAACATCTCTAAAAAACGACCCATAACGCCACTATTTATTTCCATCTTCAAGTCGGAATAGTCCATAATCAACTACGAAAGCCCACAGACCATTCAGTTTCACAAGCTTCTTCTTAAGGGGGTAACAGAAGCCTTGTCTTGAGTCATCCCGGGCTTCTCTTCATCGCAGTTCCCAATTTGGTGTCGGAGCAGGCAGCTACGAGGTCAAACTGCAGCCTACGGATCATCTTCAAGCGCCGTCCAAAGCAGTTCTACGAGTCATACAAACATCATCAGCGTTAGACTGACAGTCAGTCAAACTACTTAAAGCCTTCGAGACCCTGCGGTTTTCTTCCTTCTTTCACCTACCCAGTCTCAGAGATCAATCCTCTGAGCGCATCAAAAATGAACGCTCCAGACCGGTAGGTGGAAAACAGGCTATTTCATGGCCTACGTCCCCCTGCTTTGTTGCCCTTCTTGCCAGACTGAAGGGCACAAGACGCATATGAAGTTCTCAATGATGCGCAATTCAATCCGTGATTGGGTGCTGCTGAGAATATCTGAATCAGGTGCAATGCATTCATTTTTGCTGCCCTGATCAGATAAGCGGTCTTCCAGAGTGACACATGGGACACGCAACTTCATCGCTCTTGTCTCCCCTTCGATCTGGTTCCTGCACATTTCACTTTTCTGCCCCATCGCGCCTGCCGTTTTTTTCCTCGAACAACCTGTCACTCGTGCGCTTGACAGTTTTATTGTTGGTCTTTTTTTTTGGCTTGCACTTTGGCATCATGTCTTCCACATCAACACCCAACTTGTCAAATCAAAGTGTTACGTCTGCCCACATGTCTGATCGCCGCACACCCGAGCGTCTTTATGGCTACCCTCCCATCAGGGGCTTACACCCGGTTGGACTCGGGACTCGTACCGGCACGGCCACACGTCAACCTGGTGAGAATCCGGACGAAGAGGGCCGGCCACCCCGTGGTATTCCTTTCATGACGAGCACTGTTGCTTTTGCCCGGCAGCGTGAAGATCGATCTCACCCACGTCGTGCTATGAGACGGGACGCTGACCTGGAGTCTGACAACAACCCGTCTCCGTGAGTTCATGATCGTCGAGATACATCACAAACACTATACACCTGCCTTTATGCTCTTCCATTGCCTGTTCCATCGTTTCTTTCGTTGTCTGCGCGTTCTTTTGCTATCCCTATCCTCACCTACCAGACTCCGATTCTGTTCCACCGAAACCCGTCCCGACTCTAACAACCCTTTTCAGATACGAGGCGATTCTCCTCGCTCCTGGCGAGCAGAAGATTGAGGTTGAGGTCGACACCCGTGAGTATCCTTTCTCTGCCGCTCTTGTCTTGTTGTGAAAAGGCTTTGCTCATATAAACTACCAGGTCTTCCCTCCGCCGCCATCTTCACTTTTCATAAGGAAGACCACACGTTGGCCAACATGCTGCGCAGTCGTCTCCTCAAAACTGCACATGTCACCTTTGCCGCGTACAAGGTATGTCCGCTACCCGAACTGCATTATGCTATCAAATGTCCCAGTTACTGATATTCTCTCCAGGTTCCTCACCCCTTGACGCCCAACTTCATTCTTCGTGTCCAGACTGACGGCACTGTCACTCCTCGCGATGCTGTTATTAATGCATGCGAGGCCCTCATCAAGGACCTTGGCATCTTGTCCCGCAACTTCACCCGGGAATACGAGCTTTGCAAGATGGCCAAAGCTGCCAACCAGCAGCAGAAGAACATGGGTGAATAAGTCTTCTTAGGGACCCTTGTTTCTTTCCTTTTGTCTCCGTCTCTTCAGCCATGACCTGAAGATTGACGTTTTGTTTCTAGTCGATGGACTGCCACCTACGGGGTCTTGAGCAGTCTTCTTCTCCTTTCTGTTTTTCCCTTTTTGGGTAGCATAGTCCCGGTTCGGACTTTTCTTTAGTGTTCCACATGTGCATTAGGCCATGTACCAAGCATGATACCACTTCTATTTCAAACTTTGGCAGCTTTTACTTCTTGGTGCACCTTGTCAATTGCTGCTTGAAAGGTCGTTTGCCCGATGAAGCTGCAAATGTGTGTGCTCAGTGGCTTAGCTTGCAACCTAACTTATGAGCGTTTCTTAAGTTGGAGAGAGACTGAAAGTAGCAATCAAGCTCAACGGCTTCCCATCTTCTCCCAGACTTTTGAATAATATCAAATGAAGTAAAAATCATTCAACCTTGACTCTGTTGATCAACATCGTGCAATCTAGATTCACGTCCACGTTTCCCTGCTGTTCCAGGCACACGGGTGCCGGGGCGGCGGGGACCTCGGCGTGACTAAGCACCAATTCTGGGTTAGTGTGCCTCCACGTTCCGACAACAGCGTCATTTAACTACGTTGCTCCTGAGTCCTGGACCACCCTCCTCTACACTAGCCACCCCCTCGGCAGCTGTGTTCTGTTTGTGACCGCCTCCCCCATCAGATCGCCCGTATCTGGGCATTAATCTATCAGTCATTTTCATGCAATTGTGAAATTGCTCATAATGTTCTCCTCGTCGAACACCTTCCTCGGCGGTGGTGCCGCTGGCCGTCCAGGCCAGGCACCATTCATGCAACAGCAGCAGCAGCCCTCATTTTCGCCGTATCCTCAGGGCCAACAGCAAGCGCCAATGCAACAGCCTCAAGCAACAGGGTTTGCGCCCCAGCCCACTGGCTTTGCTGGACAGCCCTCTCCTTTCGGTAGCGCTCAGCTTCAACCCCAGGCTACGGGGTTCCCCGCAAGTCAGCAGCTCCAGCCTCAATTCACTGGCTTCCCGGGTCAACAGCTCCAGCAGCCGCAACAGACAGGCTTCCAACAGCCCCAAGCCACCGGATATCCTGGCCAGAACCAGTCGCAACAACAAGCTCCTCAATTCCAAGTGTCGCAACCCACTGGCCTGCCAAGTCGGCCCAAGACCTCGTCGGAGATTGCCAATTCTTTCCAGGCGGATGCAGGCCAACGTCCTCAGGTCCCGCCGAAATCTGGATCGCGGATTCCTAGTATTCGGTTGTCATTTATCACTGCCCAGGACCAGGCCAAGTTTGAGCAACTGTTCAAGTCGGCTGTAGGCGACAGCAAGACAATGGAGGGTTAGTGACCACTATAGGAAAGATTAAGTGTCTTGCAAGATTTGCATCATCTGACTGTTTGTTGGTATTTGAATTCTAGGTGACAAGGCGAGAGACTTGCTGATGCGCTCAAAGCTACCTGGTAGCGATCTCTCAAAAATCTGGGTCCTCTCCGACTCGACCAAGTCCGGTCAGCTGTTTTTCCCTGAATTCGCTCTGGCCATGTACCTCTGCAACATTCGTCTCAATGGTCGCGAGCTTCCCGCAACTCTACCTGAGAAGATCAAGAACGAGGTCTCAAGTATGGTTGACATTATTTCCTTCGATGTTCCTGAGGAGCCACTCGACTCGGCCCCTCGCACAAATGTTCCCAGCTTCGATGCGCCATTGCTGGAAAATAAGTCCACTCCGCCAATTGTCCAGCAGCCCCAACCTCAGATGCCCGGCAATCAGCAGCTTCTTTCGCAGCTCACTGCGCAGCCTACTGGATTCTTCCCCCAGCCGACGGGCCTGCAGCCTCAGCAGACCGGCTTCCCGGGACCAAACCAATCGCAATTTCTTCAATCGCAGCAAACCGGGCTCATGAACAACCCACAAGCTACAGGCTACACTGGACCGCGCCCGCCCATGCCGCCCATGCCGACTGGCTTTGGCTCCGCCCAGACCGGAGGACTGGCCGCGCAACCTACCGGAATGACAGCACAGCCTACGGGTGTGCCGGGCCAGTGGGGCTTGAACAATACCCCTTCGCCCGGTCTTCCCACCCCTGAAGCCATGAAGCAGCAGTTGATGCCCCAGCTTGGCCGCGGGGGTGGATCCAATACCGCGGACCTGTCTGCAAATTCCCCTTTCCCCTATCCTATCACAAAGGATCACAAGAGATTGTACGACGATATCTTTCGGAATTGGGATAAGTCCCGCAGTGGATTCGTTAGTGGTGAAACCGCAATCGAGATGATCGGACAATGCGGACTGAGTCGCAGCGACCTGGAGCGGATTTGGACCCTCGCAGACTTCCATAACCGCGGTCGTCTGAACATGGATGAATTTGCAGTGTTCATACATCTTGTTTACCTTGGTAATGCTGGTCATCCCATTCCCAGCCGACTTCCTGCTGAGCTGATCCCTTCATCGACCAAGCACCTGAATGACTCCATTGGTACCGTCAAATCCCTTCTGTCTCGGGATGCCGAGACCCGCAAGGCTACTGGTGCTTTCCTCCAGCCTCAAAAGACTGGCGTCAGTTACCTCAAGGATCATTCCTTCCGTAGCAGTGGCGCTGCGTCGTCTGGCATCGGCCGCAAAGATGCCACAATGTTCAAAAACAACGACGCCGCTGGTGGCTACCGTTCTAGCGCCCGTCGCCGCGTTGGCCAAGATGGAAGGACCCCGTCTCCAGCTCCCTCTTCACAAGGATCCGAAATGGAGGACCTGACTGTCCAGCAATTGGAAAAGAAGATTCGCGAGGCAAAGATTCTGCTCGATGCCGTTGACTTCCAGGATGAAAATCGTGCCGAGGATGATGACTCGCTCGATCGCATGGACCGCCGCGAGGCAGAAAGCCTGATGGATCGTATCCGTCGTGTTCAGGATGACATCGACACTCACCCTAACGCTGCCTTCCGTGGCCTGGACAACGGGGCTGAGCGACGCTCTCTGCGCCGCCAGCTGCAGGCTTACGAAGACCAGGTCCCTCAAGTAGCCTCTGATGTCAGGCGAGTTGAGCGCGAAATCGCCGATGCCAGACTTGAGTTGTTCCGCCTGAAAGATGCCAAGGCTCATCCTGGCAGCGCCGGTAACATTGTGGGCACGGGTCCCGGTGGTTCTATCACCGAAGCCGATCGCATCAAGGCTCGTGCTCGTGCTCGTATGCAAGCCCGAGCTGCTGAGCTTGCCGGTCGCCCAATTCCGGCAGGCCTTGATGACGACGGTCAGGCTGCTCGTCGCCTCGAAGCGGAGAACAACACTGTCAAGGCCGAAAGAGAGCGCAACGATGCCATGACCCGCGATGTGGAGGAAAGCGTGCGAGACTTTGCCAAGTCTCTGGAGGACAGTCTTCGTGAGCAAGGTGTCAGCTCCACTCGTGAACATGAGAAGCGTCGCTGGGAAGATGCTTTGGGCGTCGAGGACACCATTCGTGACTTTATCTTTGACCTTGCCCGCAGTAGTCGAACTGCCAGCATTCGTAAGGAAGAGCGTCAGCGTCCATCGACCGCCTCGCCTGTTCAAGGCCGTTCATCCACGGCGTCGCCAGCTGAGAATTCTTCAGTGCCAGCTCCTTCCTCTGCACCCGGATCGGCTCCAGGAGGTACACATGAGGATCGCGTGGCAGCAGCACGTGAGCGCGCGCAGAAGCGTATTGCTGAACGCATGGCCGCTGCGGGCTTGAAGCCCAGCGACTCTACGGAAACCTTGGCTCAACGCCAGGAGCGTGAGAGACGGGAGCGTGAAGAGCGCGTCAGGCGCGCAGAGGAGGAAGATGCCAAGCGCGAAGCAGAGCGACAGCGCCGCCTCGCTGAAGAGCGCGGAGGAGCTGCGCCTGCACCCGCTGCTTCGAGGACGGCTGGCAAGAAGCCTCCCCCTGCGCCGCCATCTCGACGGGCCCGAACTGATAGTGCGGGCCAGGCCGATTCAAAGAAGGCCGAGGATGTTGTCCGCGAGCAAGCCATCAAGGAGGAGCAAGAGCTGCAAGGAATCGAGACCCAGCGCCTAGAGTAAGTTTTGGAATTGGTTTATTTATTTCTTAGTTGTGACCGCTTCGTACGCTAACGGGGTATTAGGGACGAGGCTAAGCAGCGAGAAGCGGAGTTCCTGCGTGAGAAAGAAGCCCAGGAGGCGAAGCTTAAGGCCCTTGAAGAGCAGGTTCGTCAGGGAAAGATCAAGAAGCAGGAAGAGAAACGTCGCCGAGAAGAAGCCGCTCGTCAGGCCAAGGAGCAGGAGGCTAGACTTGCAGCTCAGCGAGCTGAACTTGAGGCTGCCAAGGAACGCGAGCGTCAACTGCAGCGTGAGTTGGAGGGCATGGACGAGGACTCATCGGATGACGAGGGTCCTGTGGATATCACCACTCCTCAAGATAGTACTCCGACGCAGAGTCAGGTCCTACCGCCTGCCCCTCCTCCCGTGCCTACCATTGCCATCCCCGAACCTGCTGCGCCTGTTGCGACGCCCTCTTCTGAGGCTGGGAACGTGACCAGCCCCGTCGACGCCGAGTCCAAGAACCCTTATTTCAAGTCACTTAGCCAACCTTCATCAGAACCCTCCGTTACTTCGCCACCGAGCTCTCAGTCTACCAATCCTTTCCATCGCCTGGCCCAGCAGGAAAAGCAAGAGCCTCTCAAGCCTTCCTTCACCGGTGCTGTGCCCTTGGAACGCAAGACTCGTGCTCGACCTGAAGACAGCGATGACTGGTCTGTTGCTGGATCTGAGTTTGACTCGTCCGATGATGAAGATGAACATCCAGGCGGCGGCAGTGCCAAGCAACTTGCCAGCATATTGTTCGGTACCATGGCCCCTCCTCGTCCTCTGAGTGCTATGGATGAAGACAAGTCCTCGACCCCGGTGCAAGCCAGCCCTATTGCTGCCCCGCCTCCGCCTCCACAGGCGGCATCTGAGCCCCATGAGGAAGTAGAGGGTGTCTCATACCCAGCTCCTCCAGCTGGCATTCCTCCCCCACCACCTCCACCTCCTCCGGGTGCTCCAGGTGCTGCATTTTCTGCGCCCCCTCCCCCTCCTCCAGCTGTAGGCGGAGCTCCTTCAGCACCACCACCGCCGCCTCCCCCAGGCTTCGGCGCACCACCCCCCGCCTCCTCCCGGATTCGGTGCACCAGCCCCTCCCCCTCCTCCAGGTGGTGCCCCCGGAGCTCCTCCACCACCGCCTCCTGCCGCGGCTGCAGCGCCTGGCAATCGCTCCGCTCTGCTTGCCTCGATCCAAGCGGGCAAGGGTCTTCGTAAAGTTCAGACCAACGATCGCAGCACGAGTTCGTCGGCTGGTCGTGTGCTGTGAGGTGCATACTTCATGGCATAGATATTGTATAGGGCTGTCAACAATAGATACTTTCGACGATTTTCGCTGGAGAGTTTCGAGGAGAAGTTGATGTCATTATCTTAGCTCTCTTTCTTCGACGTTATTAGCTTCATGTGGCCCCGCGTCTCTTGTAACTTGCTACTTATGATATACCGAAGCAGCCAGAGTTGCGAGCGAGTATTAAGTGTGACGATGGAAACATGCAAGCGGATACAATAAACCCCTAATTTTATTTCATTTCCCGATTACATCCAGAATACCTTTCTTAAGTCCCGCTTTGGTCTTGAGCATCTGACGCCCTCCCTTGATATAATGTCTTTTACACTCCATCTCGTAGAATTTCTCCTCCGGGACTCTGAAGCGCACTCTGTCAGCTGAGAGATTGTGTTTAGAAACAGGCTACACCTAGTTATCTCGCGCCGGAAGAATCTAAAAAGTAAACCAAACCTAGACCTCGTAGAAGCACACGCGCCAAGAACGCATTCAACCGTGAAGATGATCATGACCTTCACATTCATAGAACAACCCACTATACACACCGAGATCCCGTCTGGCCCGAACCTTTAGGGCAACCTTTCAGGGGGGGGGGCGGAATGGTCTCGACATTGAAATTGAATGTTGAGGTGTGCATTTCGATATGGCTCCCATGCTCGAGATAACCGGGCTGCCTTTGACTGGCCATATTTGGGAAATCGTAAAAGGTGTTTCCGGGACCAGAGATCCGCTTCGGGCTTATCATGTTGGAAGATACCAGGTCTTGCTGGATGTGGGGGCTATCATGTCTCGTGATGAAATGTATAGAGTATAGACTTGTGCGAGATGTTATCAAGATGTCGTTGACACCCCGTGCCTTCTGGTATGAAGCAGAAAGAGAGACAAGGTGGAAAGCAAGAAAATGGGGAGTAAAAACACGGTACGATGAACGAGTGTTCCAACGGAATCCTCCAAACGTAACGAAGTAAAGCCACAAACAAACATGCATAAATTCCAATGTCCACCGGGGATGCGATCATTGGGGGGCAAAAAAAAAAAAGAAAAAACAAAAAACGAGTCTTGGTAGCTTTGGAAGACTGCAGATCTCTCCAAGATAAATGAGATTTTTTCCCTAGGTCTTCACACCAGCCTTGACACAATCATTATTCTCTCCACCACTTTCCGAGTCCATGTGTCCCGGTCCTTCGGGCTGAGAAGCCCTCAACGTCTTCTGCATTCTGCGCGCCACCTTGGGCGGATCGAAAATACTCTTGGACTGGGCGAAAATCTCATCGATCTCCTCCAGGGACCGGCCCTTGGTCTCGGGGAAGAAGAAATACACCGCGGGGACGATCAGCGCGTTCACCACCGCAAAGACAATGTAGTAGTTATTTGCGATGGTGGCGAAGCCCACGGGGGTAACCTCTGCGAGTAGGAAATTGAAGGTCCAGACCGTGGCCGTGGAGACTGCGCTGACGGCGGCGCGGACTTGCAAGGGTGCCATTTCGGCGGCGTAGAGGAAGGTGAGGCCCGAGTAGCCGACGGTGAAGATGAATTGGAAGCAGTAGAGGGCGATGACGGCGATGACGAGGGCGGCAGTGCTGGATTTGGCGGCGGGGGAGGTGGTGCCGGCGAGGACGGCCATACAGATGGACATTGCGCCGGCGCTCCAGAGCATGAGGGGACGGCGGCCGAGTCGGTCGATGGTGAAGTAGGCGAGGTAGCCGCCGAAGGGTTGCATGAGACCCATTGCTGCGGCGAGGATGCGGGATTTGACGGCGTCGGTGCCGAGGTATTGCTGAGAATGCGAGGGTTAGAAAGGCTGGTCTATTTTGGTATGAGGTGGTGGTGGTGATGATGATGATGATGGCTTCGTCTTGAGACTCTGCCATATAGCTGGAAAAGGAAGAACAGGAAAAGGAGAATGTCATGATTGTGGAGCATGAGAATTAGGAAAAGGAAAAAAAACAAAAAAACTTGTTCCGAGAAACGAGGTCCTTCAACCATATGTCTTACCTCGAAAATGGTCGTTGCGTAGTAGGTGATCAAGTTCACACCGCAAATCTGCTGGAACATTTGGCCTGTAGCCGCGAGGTATGCACGATGGAAGAGACGTTGCTCGCCGTTGGTGAACATAGCCGTCCAAGAAGTATTCCCACATACGGCCAGCGTAGTCTGAATCTCATGAATGGTATCCGTGATTGAGGACGAGTGCGGTTCCATCTCTTGCAAAGCCGCGAGAACTATCCTCGCGTCGTCGATGCGACCCGTCTTAATCAGCCAGCGAGGCGACTCGGGAAGCATGGTGATGAAGATCATCGCAGTCAACGACAGGACAACCTGGAAAGCGAGTGGGAAGCGCCACGAGACCGAACTTCCCTTGATGAAGTAGAAACCGAGGTCGATCCACAGCGCCAGTGTGACGCCGACACCGACGAAGATACCATCCGTGACGACGTTGGAGCCACGTTTGTGAGCAGGGGATATTTCAGATTGCCAGACGGGGACGGTGGCGACGTAGCCACCAATTCCGAGGCCGAGGATGAGTCTGGCCACGATGAATTGGGCAAAGTCGAACGAGGTCGCCATGAGAATGGCGCCGACGATGGTGACAAAGTTGGTCCAGAAGATGACCTTCTTGCGGCCGAGAAGATCACCGAGATAGACGCATGATAGAGCACCAAAGATACCTCCCACGGTGTACAGGGCAATGACAGTTCCTGTTCGTTTGATAGGCACGGTGTGGGTTAGTATCCCTCGAATTACGGAGTTGTCGCCGGTTGGAATGAGGCAGCAGCTCACCTTGAATTGTCGAGTTCATCGACTTGGTCTCCCCTGTCGTGTTGATGGTGTCCATGCGAGGAAATGCAGAGTTGAATGCAGGTAGGGTCAACAGACCGCCTGCTACACTCATATTGTAACCATAACAGGTAAAAGTTGGTCCCACGACCAAGAGCACCGCTGCCCTCAAGAGAGCATTGCCTCGAAGGCCCATATATGGCTTCAAGCCCATGATGGCGAAGATGAGGAGGAGATTGGGAGATTGAGATGTCGGTGATGGAATAGGTTCAAGAAAGCAGGTAGTGCGAGACGTGAAGGAACAATCAGATGGCGAGCTTGTCGGAAAAAGCACCCATCCACAAGCATCCACTTCCTTCTAAAAAGAGAGGTTCCAAATTGGAAAGAAAGGGAGAAGTTCTTTCCAGAAGGGGAAAAAAAAAAGGCCAAGGATAATATCAGGTCGTCGGATGATCAGTGATCAATATATGATCCTCTTTTCTCGATGACACAAGTGACGGAGAGTGACGACGTGGAATTGGATAATGATATGCAACGATTGAACGTGCAGCCGATAACGCTTTCCAACTGATTTGAGACTCTCTGTTTGGAGCCCCTCAGATCGAGCTTGTTCTGCTGTTCTTGTGAATTCTTGTTGCCCCCAATTCCCACATCTCGGCTGCGGTGGGTCGCCTCTAAGTACTTCCTACGCCATTGTGGTCGTCGGTAGTCGGCGGTCCCCGGACACGAGGCGATGCACCCATGGGCCCTCGATCGTGGCCGTTTCTGCCAGGAACTTTGCCATGGACACGCGAAATGATCGACTTGGCATTTGATAATAGAGAGCTTCTTTGCCCCTTGGCTTGCAGGAATATCTGGGGTAGTGTCGACGGTGGGGAATTTGGGCAGGTCCGGGGAAAACAATTGCTAAGAGAATGCTCTTTGTGGGAGCCTCAAGACCGGAGGTTAGATTGTTTGAGGGAGAAAAGTCTTATGGAAGTGGCCGATGCTATTTTGGTTCTTGGGTTCTGATGTTTCTTTTTCTTTTTCTTTTTCTTTTTTTTTTTTCTTGATTCTTTTCTTTTCTTTTTCCAAATCCTTTCCTCTCTCGTGTGGTGCATCTGGAGACTTGAGAGGTTGGGTAAGTAGGGTTTGAAACGTTGTGGGCAGCTGGAAAGAGTCTGTGATCTTGGTAGGCAAATTGGAAGGCGGGGAAATATGACCTTCGCTCTCAATTGTAGATTCATGGTCATCTTCCGCAGTCGAAGATAATTGATGTAGCATAGACTTGCTTCTGTTCCACTCTACATGATACAGTTGAAGTCACCCTGTGACCCTACAATTGAACAGGCGCGCGACTTGATTCAAGACGGCAGAGAGCCAAGCTGAGCAGTAGACTGCAATCGTCAGAGCCCTGACTCAGAGGGTCACAATCAGTACTACTCAAACAAGCTAAGAATCTCTGGAGCCTCGCCTAAAGTCACAACTACCGACATGTGCTGTGCATGGGTCCGACCCACCAATTATGATCCTGTGTGCAACAATGATGCTCTGGAATAATTTGACTCTCGTCTATATGAACCATCATCATAATAATAGACGATTATCGGACAATGCTCGTCAGGTAGTCACTGTATGTGTGCTCCTGTAGGCGAGCGAAGCGCTCCCCGGACCGGACAAGCGCGTACTACAATCGGTACATCCGAATCCGATAGCGAGCCGGGTCAGCGGCAACTTGCAAGTCTCCAGTACACGCGACCTCGGTTCCAGAACCGCTCGGGCCCAGCTGCAACGCACCGGTTGAGACTACTAGAAAAAGTACTGGTACATCATGGTCTGTCACGAACTGCGATGAGCTACTTCCTGGGGTATGTCAAGCACTGGTTGACGATGTACCCACTACCTAGTAGTACCTACTAGTAAACAGTAGTCCTACTCTCGCCTTGTCC
This sequence comes from Penicillium diatomitis, assembly GCF_028827545.1. NCBI lineage: Eukaryota > Fungi > Ascomycota > Eurotiomycetes > Eurotiales > Aspergillaceae > Penicillium > Penicillium diatomitis. The sequence goes on along the minus strand of NW_026623175.1, from coordinate 2,528,421 downwards.
ATGATTCCCAAAACATAGCCACCACGGCAACAATTGACAATCAACATTCCTAAAATTTCAACGCCTTCGACTTCGGAACCGCCCGTGAACAAATAATGATGAGCTGTCGTCATGCTCAAGCAAAAGCGAAAGTGTAACAGCGTTGTTCTCCCGTCTTTGCCTCTCTCTCTCTCTTCATCGAAAGGATAAACCTCCTTTCCGCCGTGAGCCCCGGAACGATCAAACGACAGCAGTCCATTACATGATTACTCCATTCAGCATTCAATTCTGCAGTGGGGATATGGCGGGTCGCCCAATCATGACACCAGCTCCACGCGAATCGCCACTCCGGGGAGAACGAGTCTGGAAAGGGCGTGAGCCTGAAGGACCCCAGCAGAAGGTTTGATGCGAGCACGTGAATGGTCGCATACCGGATCTTGACATGACACTATACTATTACCCAAGATGCTCGAATTTAGCTTCCCGTTAAGGTGAACCGGATTGGTCGGACAAAAGCCTGGACCAGAGCTCTGGCTTTTTGGAAGTTCAATGAGAGGAGTTCCAATTGACTATGCGCTTTGGGGCTTGGTCCGAGAAGCCGAGGCTGCATTGGATGGTTCTTCCCCGCAATGCGCTTGAATGGGCCTTTGGTTTGATAGATTTTCACGGATATCAAATACACTTCGTCAGTTCTTGTACAGTCCCTGTGCTCGAGAGTCGAGCACCATTGGCAGTCGATTGTACAGACGAAAGTCCTCAAAGGTCTCGTGCTGTCAACGCCTCAGGACAGAGTAACAATAGATGGCTGCAAATATGGATTGACCTCTTGTAATAGAGACGGGACGGGGACAAGCAGTTGGCAGTTGAAACGCCACTCGGTTCTTCACTTCTCTGTAGGTACCTACGTCTTTCGGCCAAATAACATAGACTACTAGACTTACTGTAGAACTGGCCCTTGTCATGACAATGATCTACTCTCTAGTTCTACGATCCTTAACAATACTCCACTCAAAGCTCGCCAAGAACTCGGAACACAAGTCGACTCCATGGTGCAAACCACACCTGATAGAGGTCGATCATAATCCACACTTCCCACATATACACAAGCACACACAACGAGAGTCAAACTACCCGATTCATCAAAAAAAAAAAAGCCCCCAAGCTGACTGCAAACCCACCCTCCACGGCAAATGAAAAGCATAGTCAAAAGCAAAGATCAAAAAGAAACTTTTCGGCTTTGACCGTCAACAACCCTCCCCCCGTTGTTCGAAAAGCAGGACGGAGGTTTCCCTGCCACTCGTGGCGCCCCCTCTTCGTTCGTCCCTCTCTCCTACGCGTCTTTCCCCCGGATCTCCAATTTCCGGGGGGGGGGCACTAACCTTGAAAAAATGGGTCGCTGATCTCGCTCTCCTTCTCTCAAATGCTGCTTTTGATTGCCGCCCGTGCTCAAGCTAGTTAGATTGAGTTTGAGTGAACGTGGTTGGTAAAGGGTTGGCGGCACGGGTACAGGCGATCGCCGGGCTCGATGAAATGGGGTGAGGAGAGGAGAGGACAAGAGAGAAACTTTGCTAGATGAGGTGATTGGGCGTGCGTTTGCGACGAGAGCTTCATGTGGCAATCGAGAAGATGGTCCTGTGTGGACTTGGTTTGAGTCTGCCGAAAGCTATGGGACCGCGGAGCTGGATTGACCTCTACCACGTGGAGTCGAGACGCTATTCACCCCCGAGATGCACCTCATCAACTCCCGACCTCACATCTGACTATCGTTGCCGTCTCAAAGCATGACTATGAACATGAACGCGGAGCATATCCACACGCAGCGTTTGCAGATCTGTTAGTCAAGGTCGCCATCATTTTGAGAGAGAACATGTGTTTCATTGTTTGTACCCGAAATGACCATCCAATTAACCTCTCAAGTGACACATAAATGAAAAGTTGCGAGACAAAAAACTCCGAAATTGATCACCATACAAGCTCTGCGATGACATTGCCCAATGTACTGACGCACCAGACTGCAATCAAACCCCATCCAATTCGGCGATCCATGCGCCAATGATTCAAAGGGACCACAATAAGCAAACCCGCAAGGATGAACAAGAGAGTTGCACCGCTGATGACAAGTACCTTGGAGATGGCAATCTCGTAGGTAGCAGGCCGAGTCATCGTCCCTACCGAATGGGGAGAGGGATGACTCGGGCCCAGAGTCATGTACAAACCCCCCAAACCAACACCCAGCAGAATATTGAGCATGGGTCCGCCAAAGCAAGCGCTCAGAGCCATAACAGGATATCCCAGCCGGGCAATGGTGATATCAGCAACCAAATCTCCCAGTGAGTTGCCCACAGCAAAGACAGTAAGTCCCAGCAACGAGTCGGAGATATCAAGAATCACGCCGATCGTCTTGAGAATGGAGACTACCTCTGTAGCGATGGTTGCAATCCAGCAGATAGCGACCAGAAATCCCAGCATGGATAAGAGTGGCTGCCATATCGCCGGCAAGCTTTGCGCCTTCTGGACCTCAGAGTCCTGGCGGGCTCCCTGAGGACTATGATAGGATTGGCGGTGACGAGTAGATAGAATGAACATGCCAAGACACAAAATTGAGAAAAGAAGCGAGATCAACGCAGTGCGTAAAACATCTTTCGCATCTGATTCGGTAGTCAGAGAACTCCAGGCAAGGTAGGTCAGGATGAATGGCCCGGTGAAAAGCTGGATGGCGACGAGCCAGCGATTCCACTCTTTGACCTCTGTAGCTGCTGCGTCGGGAGCAGAATGTGACACTGCTGGCAACTCAGAGTCCCCGCGTAGACGGCCAATTGGTTCGTGTTGCGAAGGCCTAGGACCAGGTTCAACACGCCTAGAGGCGCTATTGGAATGATGATGCATGGAAGACTGGGGCTCGGTCGCATGAAGTGTTGGATTGTCTGCTGGCAGATGGACTATCGGCGCAGGGTTGCCGCCTTGCGCCGCTCCATCGACAACAACGACAGAGGGCGGATCGAATTCATTAGATTCGGGTGTGGAGGGCTCAACGACAGGGACGGTTACCGTGAGAAGAAAGACGCTCGGTGCAGCAACTATGCCCAATAGTCGCTCGGTTACATTTTTTTTCTCCAGCCAGCCAGTGTCGGAAACAATGTGCCCGCAATATGAGCAAGCCGGGGAAGAGCCAAAGTCTTCCATCCTTGCACCCAAAGAGTCCCAGAAGCCGGAGTATCGGCAACAATTCCGTTGAGCCCGTCGGGCGTCAGCAGGCGTTCTGAAGGGCTAGTTGCAGTATTGGGCAGGCGCAGAGTTGGGACCCCGGGTGAGCTGGGAGGTAGATCGAAAAATTCAGGGAATGGCACCACTGGGCTTGCCAGTCCATCCTCGGATCGATCACCGCCGCTACCTCCACGTGGAGACACTGCGAGAGGCGAGCGGTCGCGCGTGATTTGTGTTTGATAATCTGGGGATGAGAATTGCCCCCGCATGGCGGGCAATTCAGGCGATAATGACTTATTCTGGCTGGTTGTCGGACTTGAAGATCGCGACGGAGACTCAGACTGCGGCGGGGATACCGTCAAGAATGTGTTGAGCTTGATTCGGGGAGATTTCTGATTTTGCCCCTCGCTGATATCCTCGGTACAGTCGCTAGAAGGACGTCTCACGGTCAGACGGGGAGCTTGTCCTGGTCGCTCAAATACTGTGCGGTCAATTTCCAGACCATCCGCATCATTAGCTGAGACTGCCCTGGCGCGTGAGGTATCCGCGCCATGTGGCGATAAGAGACCATCGATCGTAGTCGGCCTGCTGGCCCTTGGATGCGATGCTATAGACCGAGTGTCAAAAGCTTGAACAGAGTCGTCTTCGTTATCGGAATAACTGCTCAGACTGATGGTCGGATTTCGCCGAGAAGTTCGCGATTTTCGTAGCGATTGTAGCACAGACTGGAACTCCAGCGCACCAACCAAGCTTGGGCGAATAACGTTGCTGGTATTCCGTCGCGAGCCAGTCGGACGCCGATTGACATGCATTTTGCCACCAATCTCTGCCAGGTATCGATTGCGCTCATCATCGTCTTCGAAATCATCCTCATCTGCCTTCCATGAAGGAAAGTCATCCTGCCGTTCCAAGAGATCAAAATTGTCTGAAGATGCTCCACGAAGGAGGCTTCGTGACTCCGAGGCAACGCCTGGATCGTCATCTTCTTCCATTGAGTGGTCAATATCTAATTCTTGGTTCTCTGGGATGTGGAAAAACGACCGAGCAGCCATGTCCCTCTCGTACTTCCGACGACGTCGAACAATATACCAATGCCAGCTCACCACCAACATCACATAGAAAACGTAGAGAGCGACCATTGCGGCCGATTCCCAGGCCTGGAGGCGTCCATCCGCGACTAGGACCATGCTGAAGCCAACCGCAATCACGAAGAATCCAACATCGCGGACGAAGCTGCGTCGCGCAACTTTGAACGGGCGAACCAGGGCCATTGAGCCGGCAACTACAGATGTAATGAAAGTTGCGGCTCCGATGAGCTCTCCAATTGCCAAACTTCCACTATTTGACCGCATCGCGGCAAAAGTAGAGAAGACGTCCGGGCTTCCATTTCCGAAAGCAAGGAAGGTCACACCCGTGAGGCTTTCGCTCATTCCAAGAATACTTGCAAGTGTGCTCAAATTGATGCACAAAAAGTCACTAGCGGCGATTCCAATAGTGCTGAATAGGAATGATAGCCAGAGGACGATGATAATGAAGGCGACGGGCTTTGCATGAGGCAAAGCGCAGTAATAGAGCTGCAAATACGATAGATAGCCATCTTGGTGGTCCGGGCAATTCTGGCGAATGTAGGCGCATTGATCTTTGGCATTGCGAACTAGCCGGCACTACCGATCGGTTGCACAGACGAGCCGGTTAGCTTGAGAGAAGGACGGGCATAACCGTTGATGCTAGAGACATACCTCTTCCTCTTCGGTCCGCCGAACAAGTGCATTTGCTACGAAAGGCTCAACGAGTAGGTCGGAAGTCCGCCTTTGCAGACCCCAGCTGGCCACAGCAAGGGTGGCTATGACAAGTATTGAAACGTAGAACGGGCGCACTGAATATCGCGGACTTGATCTAGGAGCCCGAAGAATAGAAGGAAGCCTGTTCATGATTGATGCGAATTTAGATTTGGCCGCATCTTGCTCTTTCAGCAAGATTGAGAACCAATTTCATCACACAGCAACAGGTGAGGTTGCTCAAACGAAGCTGGGGAACAACCCTCGAATTGCAATTGAGCTAAGTTGTGGCGGAGCGGACTCGTCAGGCCTCGACCCAGTTGAGTGATGTCAGCCACCTGGTTCGAATTAAGGGAGGTGTGGGCCAACCCACCAGTCTCCAACCAACATGCTTGGCAGGCTGGCAGCTGCCCTCATGCAAACTGTAAAGCGAGGAGGCCAGCGAGGTGACGATGCTGCACTGAACAAAGCCTTCAGAAAGATGAGCGACAATCATAGATCCCATGTCCGTTATGAACATTCTATTGACAGTAACAATATTCGTGTTCGCCTCGCGATGGTCAAAATGCACCTTGCTACGCCACGAGACGATTTAGCACGTGATAGAGCGCGCACCAGGCGTCTACAGCTCGCCGTATGTTTGTTGACTTCCTCATCTGCTTAGTCCCGCCCCTCCTACCTCCGTTAGCACGGGTCATCTCCATAATTTCACAACGACAAATCTTGTGATCCCCTACTGGGGGAAACTGCAACCATGCCTCGTGTCGCAAATAAAGCCCACCGCCGCTCAGGCGGGGGTACTTCAACCCCTCAGAAGAACGCCCCCATCCGGTAGGTTGAGCGCAAAACGCTACCAGCAACGATTTACGAATGACTTACTCGTGAATAGCATTCCCCTCAACGATGACATGGGTGAAAAGGCGGCGCGTATGGAAGCTCGTCAAGCTCTCCAAGACCGCCAGATGAACCAGATCAAAGCTGCAGTCAAGACACCGATGCCTGCACGTCGTTATCGTGAGGATGGCGACGAGGACCTCGACACGCCGCGCGGATCTAACCACCGTGGTCGCGACAGCGATGCACCCGGCCGAGGCGTAACCCCGATGAAGCGCGTACCCATTTTGGCGAATTTCGAGGAGTGGATGAAGATGGCTACAGATAACAAGATTAACGCAAACAACTCCTGGAACTTCGCGTTGATCGACTACTTCCACGACATGTCACTTCTGAAAGAGGGCGACGGCGTCAACTTTCAAAAGGCGAGTTGTACGCTGGATGGCTGTGTCAAGATCTACACTAGCCGAGTTGATAGCGTTGCGACCGAGACCGGAAAACTTTTGAGTGGCCTGGCTGATAGTCGTGACAAGCGAGGCCGGGATCCCGAAGCTGAGGGGGAAGACGGGGACGAGGATGAGGATGGTGAAGAAGGCTCCGGGCGCAAATCGCGCAAGAAGGTACGTACGACACAGCTTACTTGAGATGCGTGGACCCCGCAACGCCTGCTGACTCCGACCTTGGATAGACGCGATCGCACGAGGCCACCCTTGCGCCCTCTTTCAATTCGCTGCAACTCAAGAAGTTTGAGCTTGAATTCGCCGTCGATCCCCTGTTCAAGAAGGCCTCGGCTGATTTCGACGAAGGCGGCGCTAAGGGATTACTTCTCAATCACCTGGCTATTGACGGACATGGAAAAATCGTGTTTGACAGTAGCGACGACGCCGTTGACGACCACTCAAAGACTGCGGAGGATGAGGACGAGCAGCCGGAGTCCGCTGATCCAGTCTCTCATGACGTGGAAACATCAAAGAGCTCTCAACCAGCTGCCGAAACTTTTAACAACGACACAGACATTGACCTTGCTACTTTAGCCAGTCAGTTTTTCCCGGATCTTGATCGACTCGGTGAGCAGGATATTTGCCCCTCGCTCAAGAATCTGGATCTTGGGGATCCTGGCGCAAACCTGGATATTCCCCTTCTTAAGGCTCCCGAGGACTGGAGGCATGACAAGAGTACCGATGAACATCGATCTGCGGAAGACCCATCTGGAATCATGCTGGATGATGACAATGCCGTTGGATTCGATGATGATGATTTAGTCGGCTTCGATCTGAGTGGGGACGCTGGTTTCGGTGACGGCGGTGAAGCTTGGGCGAGAGAAGCCGCCTTAGAGCCCATGCTCAAGGTACACCGGATGGACCATGACGGTCCCGATGCTGATGGCGATGAGGAGATGGCAGATGAGGATACTTTCGCTATCTCCATGTCGCATCAACCTAGCAAACAGGACCATGAGAGCATCTTGAGCTATTTCGACAACGCACTTCAAAAGAATTGGGCTGGACCCGAACATTGGAAGATTAGGAGGATCAAAGATACGACAGTAATTCGGGACTCGGGTTCCGTGCCCAAGCAACGCAAGGAAAAGGAGCCCTTTGAGATCGACTTCTCTGCGCCACTTGACCCTCTTATTGCAGAGCTCATTTATTTGCCCGCGAGTTCAAACTCGGCTATCTCCATCCCGAAGACGCAATGGAAGACTAAAGGTCGTAATCTGCTGCCTGATGATAAGCACTTCAACTCGAAGAGCTTGCTGAGTTTGTTTTTGAAGCCCAAAGCCCGTATGGGATCTAGGAGGCTTCTCAGCCGGAGGACGCAAGATCCTAAGGAGCAGGTTTCTGGGCATGGCGACATGGATGAAGCTTTCTGGGCAAATCACAAGACAGAAGATGCGACGGCTGACGAAGGCGGTGGCGGTGCTTACGATGCCAACTTCTTTGCAGACGACGATGGTCTCGCGTTCCCCAACGGCATGGACCTAGATGATGAAGATGAGAACTTGCCATTTGCAGACGCGCGAGAGATACTTTCACCAGCAGCTGAAGGCCGACCTGGTACTGCAGCTGGCAATGCTACCGGTATCACTGCGTTGTTGAACATGGTTGGTGCCACGCCCGGCCGACCTGGAGCGGGCGGTTATGGATCACAGTTGGTAACTCAAGGTGGCCGTCGTGCTCGGCCAGAATACGTCAACTACGCTCGGGTTGCGAAGAAAGTTGATGTTCGACGACTCAAGGTCGAGATGTGGAAGGGAATGGGTGAGCGTCTTGTTGCCGCCACGGAGAACGCTTCATCACAACCGGGTTCGAATCCCAGTGATCCCCCAGCTGAGCCTGACAGTGACGGTGACGAGCCAATGCCACCGACTCCTCACTCAGGTAGACTGGGCGAAGCCGAGGACTCCCAAAAGGATGGCAGATTGAGATTCACGCATATCATGAATGGCTTGAAGCAGGTCTATCCCACGGAGACGTTACGGGATATCAGCACGTCATTTGGTTTTATCTGTCTTCTCCATTTGGCCAACGAACAAGGCCTAGTCCTCGAAAGCGACATGGACAAGATGGCTAATGATGCCATTGGCTTGGAGGAGATCTATGTCAGTCGTGATGCCCATGCTATCATTGAGGAAGGTGGCATTTGAACCTGATTTGGCCTCTGTTGTGATGCTTTATCCTTTGTCGGATTTTCTGTACAGTGTTTTCCCTCTGAATTAAACGTGCCTCAGCCTCTATGTTGGTTATGATCGGATGGACAGATCCATTGAGATCTGGGTATTAGGAGTTTTGGCGCGGTGGGTCTGACGATGCACCATGACACCCTTGATTGTTTGATTTGGCATTTGTTCCGATTACTTAGGCAAGTTGCAATTGGAAGATGTTCGCTTGACACGGCCTTTTTTTCCGTTGAGAAAAACCTTCGACATTCAGAAAGCTGAATAGTGAAACGTCCGTACGTATCGTCGGTTGCACTGGGATAGAGCGCTCAAGGATTCCGAAAGCAGTTCCACTGAGATCCGACCTAGGTTTGGGGGCTTTCCAACCTCGTCATCTCCAAACATGTAGGGACTAGGTAGCTGAGACGGAACGCCTTGCAGTATCTGCCCGATGGCCTGAAAATCGAAGGAATACTACCGCGCACTTACCCAGACAGCGCGTATGAAGCACGAGAATTGCCCATGCGATGCACGGAGTCAATCAGCATGAAGCACCCAATCTTGTACCGGTCTTCTGGAGTATCTAGACAGCACCTAGCTACCTACTACCTGCGCACTAAGAACCAGGTCATACTTACCTAGTTTTTTAGATTACCACCGCTCTCGTTTAGGTACTGTAGTGCTCAACCTTCTAGTAGCTCGATTGGTGGGGTTCCGTTGCAGTAACCAGTGAACCACTGACCAGGGCTGGTCTTGTAGGCATGATTCCCGTCTGCGGTATTGGAAGAGCTTCACCAGTTGACCCGTCTTGTCCTGATGCTTTTTCTTCGTTTCATTTTCATCGAGACTTGATCCACAGTTTTGCTGCCCGGGGATTTTGATGATCAGCTTGTGGGAGAATCTCCTTCATTCCACGCCGTGAGCCTACAAGCAAGTCCGGTTTGAGAGATGTCGATACTTAGAAGGCGGAATCTACATCAGACCTAGGGAATCTTGGAAATGTTCTACGCAATTTCATCAGAAGCCGCTCATTGTAAAAGCAAAATGCAAAAAAGAGTAGCAATTTCGTGCCTCCGTCAAGGAAAGCACAAGGTATCTGTACTAGGTATCACATATACAAAAGAAGAAAAGAAAGCAACGCCGATGCACCGACTCGCTGTCGAGCACAAAGTCCGATAGCGGTTCTTCCAGTGGACCACAGGCCCTGGTTGAATCACTGCGAGAGCTCGAAAAATTAATTTAATGAACCCTGAACGTCCTTGGATACAGTATCTGTTTCATATGTCCAATTTTCGACTGATGCACAGTCTTCGCATTGTAGGGGTTTTTTTCCGTCGGAGGTTTTCAATTTTTTTTATCGGTTTCCCCCCCCCCCCCCCCCCTTTTCTGTCCGTGTTGAGAGGGTCCAGTGTCCGTACTCAAAAACAGTGAGTGAGCATCCTATTGATGCACCGCGGGTGGGAACGCAGGCATCATAGGACTCGTGTATGCGCCTGGGATTGGCACAGCACCGTAGTTGGTCTCACCAGGTGCCGCAGCCACATGTTGCGGCTCGTTCTGGGTCGGTGGAGTAATCGCCCGAGGTGGGGATACCATCGTGAAGCCACCTTGCTGCGCTTGTGGGGTAGACTGGTGATGACGACTGGGAGGTGCTTGCAACTGGAATGAGGAGACGGGTCGCGTGGGCGAGCGAGGTGAGGCATATTGGGTCGTGGTCGGCTCAGCTTGACCCTTTTCTGCCGAGGACAAGGGATCGAGAAATGGACTCTTGCCGGGGTAGCTCGCGTAGCCTGAGAAGCCAGGAGTATTCGGTGCCGACTGCATACGCAGTTGCGCAAGGTAGAGATCAGAACGGGCCTGGTCACGTCCATCCATGGTCTTCATGAGGCGCCGCTTGGACCAAACTCGGTAGGCAACAACGCCGTAGATGAGTAGGACAATGAGCTCAATGACGATTTCAATGATGGCGCACACAAGACCCCAATCCTGTATCGAATTTCTTAGCAGAGTGCTTTTCAGCTTAGAGACTTTCTAATTAGGATTACAAACCTGAAGACGGCAAAGCAGAGCGTAGTTGATAGTGTTGGAATACAACTGCTCCCGAGTATTTTGCGCGCAAGACCATCCCCACATGTCTTTGTTGTTACTCGTTGCCTTTGAGTGCTGGTAAATGGACGCCGCGACGATCCACATAATGAAGTTGAAGGCGAAGAAACAGATCGAGAATGTGGTGTAGTAGACGGTGACCTTCTCAGCTCGACGGTGTCCACCCTTCCAGTAGCCCCAAAATACGATCAAGCAAGCAAACAGGGAGAAAGACGCCAGCCCCAGAAGTAGGTACTGTGCCCAAGGATTGGTACCTTGTGCCCAAGCCGGCAAACTGTTGCGTGGCGGGAGAGACTTGGTCGCTTCGAAGACGGTCAGAGTCGTGGCGAGAAGGGCCATCACAATCAGACTGCAAGAAAAGTTGACGCCACGTAGGAACATCTTCGCGATGCGGATGCGAACTTTGACTCGCTGGATGATTGTCAGCATTGCACTCGCAAGTGGTACTGGCACAGCGTGAGGTGCGCCTGATGGGTATCTCTTACCAAATCCCTGGCATTTTCTTTTGCCGTTTCCTTCTCCTGCTTCTCCAGCATATACTCTTCCCGGAACGTCGGGCTAAGTGGATTCAAGGATTTGGCAGTGTTGGGCACTCTCAGCCCACTTCGCAGTGGTGAAGCGAGAGCGGGCGTCATCGGGGGTCTTGAATCAGCCGCGTGCTGCGCTGGATCGCTGGCAGCCACATAGCCGAACCCCGTATCGCCCACACCTCCGGCCTGGATTTGTTGGTGATCAGCGAAAGGCGAGCGACATGATGATGGGTCAATTGGCGAATGTACCGTGGTAGCCTCAGCAAATCGAGCTGTACGAGGACTCCTGAGCGAGGCACCGCATTCCTCGGGTGGGCTGCGAGCCTGCTGTGTAGGTTGCGATTGTTGCCGCGGTAGGTCACCCATACCGCTGTGATAGGAAGTCCGGATGAGATCTGCAGGAACCACGGGCTGGTCCATCCGAGGAGAGTCGCTTGCGTTCGACATGATGAGTCCAGTGGAGTACAAGAAACAACAAGGAAGATGCACAAGACGTTGCAATTCAAGAGAACCAGCTCTTGATGAGATCCCGTAATCGAAAGTCAGGCTTCACCACGGGACTTTTAGTTGAGACTCGCTTCCAGGTGCAGAGAACAGAGTCAAGTTGGCTGCTGTGGAAACACCTCTGTGGAGAGTGTCACAACGGCTGAAGAGTGAGTAACCTCAAGACGTTGTTTCGGTCGCCTTGAGATATACCGTGTGCGGAACCTGCGTCCACGGAGTATCCTGGATGGGAAAGACGGGTTAAGATAGTCAGGCAAGGCGACAGAGATGCTCGAGGAGAGAGAGAAACTGCATCTGCGGACAGAGACGTTGGTCACAGGCTGCTTTGAATATCAATCACACTGCACCCTCTGGGCAGCTCGGAGGCCCTCTTCCGCGCCGGGAAGGCAGAGGGGCAGCCCTGCAGCCCATGGCCGTATATCACCCAAACTATGCCAAAGTAAGCGCCGAGTGCGCGATCGCGCAGCAACGACCAGGGTGATGATTGGAGACCAGTGGCTGGTGTCAGATGCAGGATGCATCTTCAAACCTTTAGAGCTCATGGATCCCGGAGTGTGACTGGTTGCGGGGGGAGAATGTCCAAGCTTATCACAGTGGGACTAGGAGCCAGTCAGCACCCGCAGCGAGGCCTCGTTGATCCCGGTGGCTCCTCACGATGCATCCTCCATCACTGGAGCCGGCGCTAACTCGCCAGGGATAAGGCCAATGATATTCCCTGCAGAACCGCCCCGGTCTGCACTGGTCTGCACTGGTCTGCACTGGTCTGCACTGGTCTGCACTGGTCTGCACTGGCCGGAGTATTGGCGGACATGTGGTGTTGAGAGGTGGGAAGAAAGTAAGAAAGTAGAAAGACGGAACGAGGGAGAGGAGAAGTCACACACAACCTGGGAATTTGGTTCATGGGGTCACGAGTCACGACAGAAATACCCGCCAACCCTAGTCAGCAGCAATCAAGTCAGTAGATACTCGTCACACCACAGAGTTTCAAGTTCCTGAAAAATCTTTCGCTGCCGACTGTATAGAGTCGTCAAAACGAGATGACCTTTTCCCGCCCAAGCTGCTGCTGCTGCTACCACCGCTACCACTACCACTACTACTTTCATACGATGTTGTTTAGCACCTGTCGTCGTTCTCGAGTTGGGTACTTATTACGACTCAAACAGTGAGCATGGATAGTATGATAGATGAGTGTTCTGCATGTCCCATGAGACATGAAGTTCTCTACTAGTCGAGGGATCTTCATGGGGTATATTTGTCGGTAGATTCCATTGACCTCCCGCCTCTTAGTCTCAATGAAGTAGTCTCTCCGGTCATAGATGCCGACTGGAAAACCAGAGTAGAGACAACAAGGGCGCGAAAGTATCTTCCCTTCTGCCGACACGGTGTGTTGTGTAAAGAGAGTCAGGATCGGATGGTAAAGACATGACCCGCCAGACATTTCTCATCATCCAGAAAAGTCATTGTAGAAGGAGATCCATTTGCATCGCCAACGAAGATCTAGATGCCGGAATGGCGATAACGGCGCACACTCGCAGTCATGCTTTCATAATCACGCATAGTAGTATAGACTTCCCGACAGGACCGGAATCGCGGACGATCGTGATTTCCTATATCATTACTCAACTACACTAGACCATGTCGTCGTCAAACACCTCGTGGTATTGCGCAAGGGTGGCAGCGATAAGGCTACGACCCGCTTAGAAATAAAGGTTCATTCTGCCTACCTACAGTGTAGCGAGTATACACTATACACAAACTCATTTGAGCTGTGAAGCAACAATTAGGTAATACAGTAGTAGCTGCCATTCTTCTGACAGACTCGGGGTGAATCTGGGGATCAGTCAAGCAGCTCATACCCCGGTAGAAGGAATTGGGCCAGGTCTGGTGCCCGGATCGCTTAGTCCATCTATATCTCTCTGCCGGACCCGGCGATGGCTGGTAAAAGTGCCAGACTTACTTTATTAAGGACTGAACGCCCATGAGCTAGTACTTTGCAGTCACATTCCTCGCATCATTGCACACCTCGGTCCTACCCACGTTCTCATCCTGACATTTTCCCGTCTCGAGCATGGCACAATATACTTGAACTGCCTCCATCTGGCTAAGCCAGTATCACTGTGTCCTATCTTCATATGTTCTTTCAAGTACAAGTATCAATCATCAGTCCAAGCATAGGATCCGGGTCGAGTGATAATACAGACTGCTTGACGATAGACAATGGTAGTGGATGACTGGACACAAGCGGGAACCTGATTCAGTTGCTAAGGAAGGTTGGTACCGCGCGTAAGCTTTTCCGCCCTAATAAATTGGCTGCATCAATCACATTAAGCTAGCCCTTAAGCTTGAAGGGAGTCAATAAGGATCAAGTCTTCCCCGCCTCTCCTGGGATGATCTGCGACCTAAGCACACGATAGCTAAGCAATTATGTTCCTTTTCAACGGTGTGCAGGCGGGTTCAACAGTTCAACAATCGTACCACTGTAGTAAAAAGAATAGTACTGGTGTGCTGAAGTACATGAGCATTGAGCACTAATGCACTAGATGTCTGCGGGGTGATCCGTGTTTATCACTCTTTCTCGTCCACTCAGCGGCTATACTTTGACTGGGATGCGCAAAGTAGTGCATGATTGTCGATGAGCTGCTATGCAGTATGCAGTAGCACACGGTTGACAGGTTGAGCGGTCAAGTACGGATGCATGTGTCTCGAGGAGGTTCTACTTGGCCCCCGCCGCAGCTTGTTCAAACCTTCAGATTGATCATGAGTAATACTACCAGTCTAACCTTAGAATCAGACCTTCGGAAGCATAGTTCATGCAGTTATAACACCTAGGGACTCCATTTTGCCCGAGCACATAATACTTCGGCAGGCTGGTTGCACAGAGTGCAGTGGACATACAACTCAGTATAGGTAAATCGCTCACACGCAGAAGTCGGCCCGATAGTCTGTAGAGCTCCAACGTGGCATATCCATATTACACGAACAAAGATGGTCTTTGCTGCATGAGATCGAACTCCTGTTGCCTCCGCCACGAGCTGGAGCTTCAAGAACGTGACTCAAACCAAGGTGCAACAGTCCACTCTGCACTGGAATCTGGAAACGTGAAAGGGTGGCGACCGGCTCGTCGATGGAGAACAGCTTTGCCTTGCCGTCGGCTACAGTTCCTATATCCATAAGACCCCTAGCTGAGAGATGATCAATCTCCCATCGGCGAGTAATAGTAAGTTCAGTAATCTAGAGGAAAGGGAAAGCAGAATCGCTTGATCTGCGAATACTATCCACATGCTAATATGTCTCGACGTTTCAGAGGCCTTCGCCGTCAAGCCACTCTCCAGTCTCCACTGATCTGTCAATCGCGTATCCACTCCATTTCTCGAACGGGACGGCCTCAGGAAAACATGCGACAGTTTGCTTATGTCAGCACTGAGATTTCCGCCTCCGACAGTACCAGTGGGACATCCAGAGTCCTCCATTCGCACATGGGGCATATGATCAAGCCGTCTACCTGGCTGAATGTCTCATTGGGGAAAGACAGTAACTAGTTGGAGTATAAGTGGCTGTACCAGTGGAAGTGGTGAAGAGTTTGCCACTTACGGGTTGGCCTCTTCAGGAATCAGATGGGACCGGAATTTTAGTAGATGAAATGACGATGTTCCCTTATGCCACTGCTTTGAGGGAGTGCACTTCTCCTATCAAGATCCCCGATCTGCCTGTGGCAACTTTCACCGGGAGATTATCTGATCTCGATATCAGGATGGAACCGATTCCGCTAATGAGACTGTGCAGCACAGCACTTTTGAGGAAGAGACGGTGAACTGTCGGACCATATAGAATGACGCTTCCTCAAGTTGGCGACATTGTTGCCACTGGACTTATAAAACTGGTATGTTGGTAGGTACGTACCTTAGGTCACTAGTAACTACGCAGTGGGAATACAGAATGACCATCGTACCACGCTACGTCACGGACAAGCTGATGGACATGATGTAATTGTAGTGCAGGGTCATCAGCATGGGACCTCAGAGAACTCAATTCCTCTCTCACTGGGACCATCCTTCTTTCAGCCGCATGGTGCCTGAGAACACGGGAAAGAGTAAGTGGAGGGAGGCGTCGGGAACGATGGGCTTTTAAGGGTGGGATACCTGGCGAAGGACGAGGGACCGGTGGACGGAATGTGTAGAATAGTGTAAAGCAGAAAGCCTCGTGCAGGACCCACACACGTTAGCGTGCGACACAGCCTCAATCTTATCCTAGGTAGAGGGTACCCTCAGAGCCCTCGGCTCTGTCCGGAAAGATCATGTACTCGCTACTCAGAAGGCACAGCCGCCTCCACGTCAGATTTCATTGCTGAAGAGCCTCGACTGTTTTGGTTTATGTTGCGTGTAATCAGTAATATATAGCTCACGCGTCGTTTACACCTTACAAACTTTACAGCAATTGTATACTGGAGACCAGAAATTGATTACTGTACTGTATAAGCCTACAAGGTGTATATTACCATGAACGACTTACCTCAAACATCAGCTATACGATAGCACAAATTGGCCACTGCTTGTAGTGGCTAGTGGCTAAGTGTCATTCTCATGCTTGTTTAGGTAATGACAAATAACTGGAGCCTGAAGACTCAACCCGTCTTATAGTATTTCAGTCTACCAGAGAAACATAAATGCGGTGCTCGTGGTGGAGGGCGACTCGACTGACTAGGTCGATGAGTCGATAATCGATGCTTTTTCTTTATATCCTGTCATATATAGTTATATTACCAAGCTATACATGTTACATGTATAATTGTATATAATGTACCGCAGCTAACTACCGCTTAGTGTCCGGGTTACACAAGAGGTAAAGAACGAAAAAAGAAAACGACTTATCGTAATGAGTCAGCTCTCTATCTTATGGCTGTCTCGGATAATCCTCGCCGCAGAGGGAGGAAGGGTTCAGTCGGAGAGGAGTTCCACTGTCGATCTACACTTGTAATAATTGTAAGGAGGCTATGATGCCTGGCGTGGTCATCCGTCTTAAGAAAAGGTTCCCAGTCGTCTTGCCGGAGTTCATGATCCAGTGATCCACGGATTCCACTCAACCAGTTTGGTTGTGACCCATACCGTACCAACTTTACCGACAGCCATCCCAGCTGTCAACACTCCATCCACTTCCCCGTGCCCGGTTTCTTGTTTTTCTGTCAATCTCCTGTCATGTGCAATGGCTTTTCCACTCCCGAAGGATGCTTCGCTTATCCACAAATGCCGTCCACCTGAAGCCTCGATCAGTCCCATCTCCTTTCAGGCGTTGGTCGATCTCTATTGATACGGACGATCTCCGTTCCTAACAGACGCCCTGGCCGTCCCACTCCGGTGCCACTACTAGTTGCGAACTTGCAACGATCTGCCACACCCTGGACGAAACGCAGTTCCTGTCTTTTTCTTCTTAGTTTCGTGTATTTCCTTTTCAACCCGGTAAGATCGTTTCCGTGTCTGGCGGTACAGTAACTGGGCATACCCAGACTCAGAGTGATCCCAACTCCCATCATCCATGCTACTGTATGCGTTCCCGTTTGGGTCTCGTTAAGTTGTGCGTGTTCCTGCGCCTGCAACATCCGCCACGGTTCCAAACTTCCAGACTACATCCTCCGGTCTCAATTGGCATTAGATCAGTTTCCCTTCACCCTCGACTGCCCTTTCTCCCCCAGTTCGACATCCTTCCTCCCCCATCGGCGGACCAGGTCACAGTAAAGGAATTGGCCTTTATCTGATTGATCTTCCCCGATCCTCCGCCGAAAACCATCACGTCAGAGCGTTGACAAGTCTGAAGCTGAAAACCTCCGTCAGCTTGCGCCACACTGGGTTTCCCAAGGTGAGAACAGAAACGCCCCACAAGCCTTCGACTCTCGTCTTGAAGCCAACTCCTGGCTCATCTACCATTCCCCTCCTCTTCGAGTCCCAAGTGTATGGTCGACCGCTGCATCGCCTCGCTCATTGCCAAAGCAATTCTGTCCCTGGGTGAAGTTGGTCCGCCCCCGATTTCTCCCCCCCCCCCCTCTCTCTCTTCCTTCCTCTCCATCCTCGGCCATTGATGACTTCATTGATGTATCGTCTCACTCTGTCACGTCTGATTCTAACATGAGCTCGCAACCAGCCATCGCCCTGGTTCATCCTCCGCCGCAGGCTGGCGTGATTCCTTTGAACCTTATGGCGGCATTGATGCACGCGAACCAAGATCCTGTCGTTGTCACCTATTCCGTCTCCGGCACCACCGCTGCGACCGCCAGCCCGCATTCCACTCATTTCCTGCCTCCGCCCAGTAAACACGAACCGAATCTGAGTTCAATCGCCAGTGACGGTCTGCGCATTTCACGATCCCCATCGACCCAAATGGCTAGTCCAGTGGCGACCACGGCGGATCGGCCGGCCGAGTCGGAGAGGGAGGCTCAACAGAATACATCTCAAGTGGCTCGTGAGGCACTCGGCGCAAGCGAGAAATCGCCCGGTCCATCTTCTCATGAGCCCCAACTGCATGCCTCACCGGAACAAATGCAGGTCGACGCAAAACCAAATGAAGCCCCCTCAGATCCCTACGCGTCGGCTGATCACGGCCAGAGCTCTTTGATGCATACCTCCACTGTCGCGAGTCCCGGTCCGATTGAAGAGGCTTTGCAGGCAGATCGGCCTCGACCGCGAGATGAGGAGATAGGTCAGGACAGTAGCAAGTCCTTTTCGTATCCCATCCCGGGGGCGATCAATGACGCGCGACGGGGACTGAGCTTACCCAACGCGGGCTACAACCGAACCAGCCCTCGCTCACCTTCGGCGAAGAAACATCGCTGCCCTTACTGCGCGACCGAATTTACTCGGCAGCATAACCTGAAAAGCCATTTGCTCACCCATAGCCAGGAAAAGCCCTTCGTTTGTCAGACCTGCCAATCGCGATTCCGCCGATTACATGATTTGAAACGACACTCCAAACTTCATACGGGAGAACGCCCTCACACCTGCCCCAAATGCGGCCGACGATTTGCCCGAGGTGATGCGCTCGCTCGACATAACAAGGGTCAGGGGGGATGTGCAGGTCGGCGCGCCAGCATGGGAAGCTTCCACCCAGATGATGATTACGTGGACGGACAGCATCCCGAAGAAGGGATGGAAGGAGTTGTCTACATGGAACCTGAGCGGATGGATGAGGAAGAAGAGCGACGGCTCAACTTACCCAGCATTCGCCGTCACGAAAACGACTCAATGTCTCGATCCACGGACTCTCTTCACATGCCTCGTCAACCGAGCACTTATCCGCCCATTGCCGCCTACCTTGCGAATCTACCTCCGGGCACACAAGGTAGTTCGGGAGCGTCTCCGGGAGCCGTGACGTCGCAGGCCCCGAACCATACATTCCCACCTGCCGGACATCCATCCGGAGCCGCGATGTTCCCACCATCAACGGCGAGCGATAGTCCGCGACCTCTGTCTCCGAATGCGTTGTCGCAACATGATCCCAACGTATCTGTGCACGCAGCTCACTCGCCGGGGTTGGGGCAGCCCTTGCCGCATCCTCCACCATTCTCTAGACCAGGCCAGACCTCAACGTCCACTCATGCTCCGCCTCCTCACAACCTTCCACAACCTAGTGTGCACTTGCCGCCACCTGTGTTGAGTTCTCCGCAAGCCCGATTTGATTCTCAAAGCGCTTCCAAACATGCCACCTCCTCGCATAGCCACTCCGGTAGCTATGGGTTCACGGCTCCAAAGGTCGGGCTCGATGGGACAGATCATACGAGCGGTGAGATTGAGAAATTATGGAGTTACATTCATGACATGCGCAAAGAAATCACTGGTCTCCACGCCGAAGTCGCTGCTCTTCGCGCGCACATTGCATCCACCAACGCCACGGCAGCTCCTCCACCGCCAGTCGAAAATAACCCAGCAAACTCCGGTCCTCGGCAGTCAGCTTGATGATGTTTTTTCTAAGAAAAAAAATTTTTTTCACCACATGCACAGTTGTTCTAGGAGTGTACGATATGAATAGAACCAGTCTGACTCGTTCTTTCGATTTTCTTCACCAACTGGTGTGATTGACCTCGAATTCTCGCTCTCTTTGTGGATAGTGTTCAACGCTTTATACCAGCTTTTTCTCCTTCTTCTCTGCGCCTCATAATTGATGACCCTCTAGTGATTGGAATGTCACGTTTACGGGTTTGTCTTTGAGGGTAGTTGCCGGTGTTGGTGGATTGGTTTTCTCTTCTTCACTATCATTTATACTACTTACCCCTGCAGTCCAATTGGTCCATGCGAGGCGCTCGACAGAGGAAATTTTCTTGATCTCAGAGCGCTGAATTTGATCTTTTCTTCACGTCTTCGGTCTCACTCATTGGAACGTCGTTCTACTCTTTCTATTCCGATCGTTTCTTCATCCTCCTCCCCCTCCTCTTCTCCCCCCTCCCCTTCGTCTCTTCCTACCTCTCCGTCTCTCTCTGCTACATTGGGCCAGATTTGTCCGTTTCAGCTCCACTCGGAGAGGTGACATGTCGATCTCAATCAATGAGACACCTTGTTCCTCCCCCGGCGCCAATCAAGTCGAAGATCACCGACCTTGAAAGACTGCAACTGAGCATCTCGGAGGCGAGGCTTCTCCCAGCTTTCGCGGGCAGTGCCAGCTTGTCAGAACCCGTGTCTGGATCGTCCAGTATCAACTTTCGTTCAATCTTCTCCTTGTTGAATAAAGGGAGCCTGCCATGGTTTCAATCAAAAGCATCCTCCATTCTCCTGTCCGTAGGTTTTTGTTTTTGTTTTTGTTTTCATCCCGTAAGGCGTTTTTGGGACATACCCTTGTTTGTCATCTAAGATGGTAATACGATTTGTTCTAAAGCTATGTCGTTCAACCACTGGTGTGTAGAGAGAAGAGGGAGCCCCGGGATCTGTCACTGGTCGCGAATTTTACCTCGGTTCCAGGTGTGAGCTCGTGGCTGACTTCCATATGTTGATCTACTGTCCCTTCGAAATACGATCATGGAGACAGGATATCGATAGCTACTTGCATGGATGCTCTTCCAAGGATTAGATGACGGATCATTGTATATGTTGTGTGAGACCTATCATTTTTTTAAAAACTTACAATTGCCTCTGAAGCTCCTGACACTCACAAAAAGTCTCATTTGATCACGTGTTGATGTACAACCCACTTGCATACAGGACTAGAATATAGATCAGTCTTACAGCCCTGGGAATCCCTACACTTGTGTACGTCACACAGGATGTAGAGCTGAGTCACTGGCTACCTATCTAGTACGTAAGACATATACATGTGTTGAGATAGCTTGGTGGTTTGGCGCGTCTCACCAGCGTGGTGCGCGCCCACGCACACCACCTTCGTAGCTTAGATAGGCACCTCTCACCAGATGCAATCTCACCATTCCTTTCTCCCCTCTTTTGGGTCTGCTACGTTTTCCCAGTAGCCTCTAATAGGTTATGAGCCCTGCTTAGCGCACAAAAAGTGAGGTTATTCACATTTCCTCACTGCCTAGGCATAACTTGTATAATAACCTCTTTTTCCATCGTTTTTCGGCGCCTTTTGCGCCTTCTACAGAGTGCAGACTTCGTACCTCCTTACAACTTAACGATCCCTACGGCTACCGAAGCCATCGTATCGAATCGTCGCTAAAGTCCCTCCTTCGGCTTTAACGCCATTCAAAACATATAAAATCCTTCCGGCTTCTACACTATTTTCAGAGCTCTTACGCTCTTTACCTATATAGCGGTATATCGCCGTAGTAGGCATACCTACGTAGCGGTACTTCGCTGTAGTAGGCTTACTATATAATATATCTTAGTTATAGTAGACCTTATACCTTCCGGCTCTTACGCTATTTAGAGCTTTTACGCTCTATATCACCTACGTAGCGGTACTTCGTCGTAGTAGGATTAATATACAAAATAACTTCGTATTATTTATATATATTTAATATAATTTCCGATCTCGAGGCTTATAAGGCGGCTAAAACCTTCGCCGAATTAGTCCCTATACTTAAGGGAAGAGCTAACTTCGAGAAATAGAAATAGGGGCTTTAATTTATTATAGATAGCCTAGACAAAGATCTATAGTCTATTATTACAGATAACCTAATATACCCTATTTAAGAGCCTTATGATACTCCTACAGAGGAAGCTATCCAAAACGTCCTTTTCGCTTAACTTAGATAAGAACCTACCGAAGAGGAATTTAATAAGTAGATTAATAAAAATATAACTTAACTAAATAACCGATTTCACTAGTTTCGCCGGAAATATACGCTTACGAAATACCTAATCTATTATATACTTAGCGATTTAGCTCGTAGCTTTATACGCGATTATAAAGATTCTTATAAAATCTTCCTTCGTATCAGTAATATATACGGTATTAGTAACCACACTACTTTAAGCTATAGGCTATTATCTTTAATTAAGCTTATATATACTAGTAGTAATCCGTATAATTTTGTTACTAAATAGTAAGCTACTTTAGACCTTACAAATTTAGCTATTCTAAATACCCCGTTACTACCTAAATAGGCTCTAGCTCATTTCAAGCTTATAATCAACGGCTACTAAAGCATAAAAGGTTTCTTAAATATATATAAACCTCTAGCTAATCCGGATAGTATACTTAACTATATTTTCGGTAAATTTATTAAATATAAGTCGAATAAAAAGTCTATAAATATAGTAATCGTAGCCGTTTCTACCTTAAAAGATACGAAATCTACGTAAAATAACGATCGAGGTAGAGGTAGAGGCAGAGATCGAGAAGATAGAGGCCGCGGTAGAGGCTCCGGACGAGGTTATAGCTAAAGTCAAAATAACTAGGATAATAATAATTAGCTATCGTATTATTATATCTACTATAAGCGTTTAATAGCTTATACTAGTAAGTAGTACTTCTTTAACCCTAAATCTAAGAGTGCCTCTTAAGACGGAGTTAATATAGCTATAGCTAGTACTTCTAATTCAAAAAAGGACTTAAATTCGAAGGAGAAATCTGAAAAGAAGATCTTAGTAAGCTTCGCCGAAATAAGCTTATTAGCCGTTAATATTACGGCTATATTAATAGATAACGATAAATAGTATACTTAGATAGTAGATTCTGGCGTATTAGCGTATATAATATCTTATCGTATAAATTTCATTAATTTCACGCTACTTATTACCGATATAAAGCTTCTAAACGGTTATTAAGTACAGACTAAAGGATATAGCGATATTATCCTAAACTTTTTAAATAGAAATAATATTTCTAAGCTTAAGCTACTCAGAGTCTAGTATATTCCTTCTTTTAATATAAACCTTATTTCCTCGTAGTAACTTACGAAGGATTCTAGTATTAAGACTCGATTTAATAAGATATACGGCTCCCTATATAGGGGGGAAGAGCTTATCGTTACGGTAAAGTAGAAGAACAGTTAATATTAGGTTTATACTTATAATAGTAATAGCCTTATTAATATACTTAGAGCTCTATCTATTTAACTATCCTATATATTTAGTAATAGCTACGTACCCGCCGTAGATTTAGCTATAGCTTCTTAAATCGGTAAGATTCAACCTATTTTAATAGACCTAGCTTATCGTAGAGCCTATTATATAGGCGAGCAGAAGGTAAAGTATATACCTAAATATACCGAAGGAATTAATATCAAAAAGGGATCTAGTATTAAGTACCCTTATCCTTCTTATATTCTTAGTAAAGACTATACCTTACCTTTTAGACGAAGTAAGCGTATTAAGACTATACTAGCGCAGAAGCTTTATATTAATATTTAGGGTCCTATCTCTATCGCTAGCGTTAGAGGTAATCATTATTTTATAATAGTCACCGATAATACTACTCGCTTCTATTAGATCTTCCTATTAAAGGCGAAGAGCGAAATTACTAATAAAATTCGTATATTAGTAACCTATTTTTCAATATAATTTAACTATAAAGTTAAGATAATTTTAGGCGATAATATATAAGAATATATTAAAATCGCCACTTTTTGCGAAGAAAATAGTATTATTTAGGATCCTATTCCCCCCTATATACCTTAGCTTAATAGTATTACGGAGATCAGGAATCGTTAGCTTATTAAGCCGCTAATCGCCGTATTAGCTAAAAATCAGCTTCCTAAATATCTATAGGGCGAGCTACTTTTAGGTATTAATTATATAATAAACCGTCTCTAGTAGTCTACTATTAATATAACTCTATATAAAGCTTTCTATAGTAAAAAGCTAGATATTTTAAATCTGTGCGTACTCGGCTACTAAGCTTAGTATCTAATTCTAAAGGAACGTAGGGTAGATAAGCTTTCTCCGTATATAGCCGAAGTAAGGTTAGTAGGCTATAGTACTAATAGATATCGACTCTATAATATTTATTCAAAGAAGATCGTAGTCTCTCGTAACGTGGTCTTTAATAAGAATATAATAAAGGATCTACCTAAGCCTACGTACGATCTTAATATAGAGCTAAAGTTAGTTCCTATATAATCTACGGCTAACTAACGCCGTTACGTACTATCGGATTTCCTACCGGCTAATAGCGATTAACTAATTTAGCTAGATTTAGCTAATAGCCCTAATAAGCTAGTATAGCTAGTAACTCTATCTCCTTATATTCTAATAGGAGACCTACTATTATCTAAGCGATCTAATATACTACTTTCTTTATTTAAACACGAAGTCTAACTTAAAAAGCTTCGTAAACAGATTAAGCGGAGATTCGCCTATAAACAGAATAAATATATCGACGATAGCCCTTAAACTATAAAGGATAGTTCCGAAACTATCGAGGGTAGTTCTAAAACTATCGAGGCTAATCCTAAAACTATCGAAAGTAGTTCTTAAACTATACCTAAGATAGGTCTTCGGTGTTCCTTATAAGTCCGCAAGAAGACTTAAGTAGCTATAGAGTCAGAGGAATATTTATATTTTCTTAAGCGTTTAAATATAGCTCTAGCTAATTATATTAAATACGCTACTTTTTTAATTCGTAGTACAACCGCAGACTTATAACTACTTCTAAAGCTTTTATATTAAGCTTTAGCTTAGTTAACGCTATATAAACTAGATAGCTAGTAGGATATAATACAAAATTATAGTAAGGATAAATAGACTAAATAGATTAAAGCGGTAGATAAGAAAATACAGAAGTAGCTAAAAAACGGTACTTAGCGTATATATAATCTTCCTACTAAAGGCACTAAAAAGACGCTTCTTCCGCTTCGATAGGTCTTTCGTATTAAGGACGATAGGACCTATAAGGCACGTCTCGTTATAAAAGGGTTTAAGTAACGCGAAGGAATTAATTATCTTGATATTTATATAAGTATAGCTAAAGCTTTAAGCTTTAAAATATTCTACGTAATCGCTACGTATTTCGGCTAGTAGATATATTATATTAACTTCGTTACGGTATTTCTTAACGCAGAGCTTCTTAAAGAAATCTATATTTAACTTCCTAATAGTTTTAAAGAGCCTAGAAAATACGGCCTTCTTTTAAAGACTTTATACGGTCTAAAATAGAGTCCTCGCGAATAGTATAATACTATCTATAGGGCTCTAATAGTAATTAGATTTATTCGCTTATAAGCGGACTATTCGGTATTCGTATATATAAAACGTAAGCTCTATCTTCTTATATATATTAATAATATACTAATTATCACGTCTTTAGACGTATCTCTTATATAGCTTAAGGACTATATTCGAAAATCCTTCGATATCACCGATAACGGTACTACTACGCGATTCCTTACGATTAATATTATTTAATCTATAGATAGTAAAGTCATACTTTCTTAGCTCGCCTATATTCGCAAAGTCCTCGCGAAATTTAATCTATAAGATATATATATAGTCCCTACGCTATTTTATAATAAGGAGATCCTATAACCGCGTAAGGATACTACTACTCTAGCGGAAGTTAAAGCTTACCGTAAGATAGTAGGCTTACTTATTTAGCTAATAGTTAATACGCGACTAGATATTATATTCGTAGTTATAAAGCTTATAAGATATACGTATAACCCCTCCGCGAAGTATATAACGGTATTAAAGCGTATCTTCCGATATCTTAAGGGTTCTAAAACGCTTACTATCGCGTATTCCTACTTACTAGACCCCCTCTTTAGATTCGTTAATACAGATTAGGCCGGTAAATATATAGATAGCAGTATATTAACCTCCGGCTTCCTTTTTAAGCTTACAAATAGTGCAATTACTTAGGCTTACAAAAAGCAAATATACGTTACTCTTTCCTCTATAGAAAGTAAGTATATAGCTACATCTTTAGCTATCCAAGAGGTGTTGTAGCTATAGCTTTTCCTTAAGGAACTTAATATAGAGTCCCTTTTACAACTTCCTACTACAATCTACGAGGATAACCAAGGCGCTATTTACCTTACTAAAAGCTATAATTTACACCAACGAACGAAGTATATTAACGTTAAATACTATCATATTAGAGACTAAGTCTCTAGGGGGGTATACAAATTCGTTAAAATCTCTACTACAGAGCAGGCCGCAGATAGCTTTACCAAGCCGCTATAGCGAGTCCAATTCGAGAGGTTTCTATACCTTTTAGGCATGAAAAAGCTCTGATTCAACGGCTATTCAACGGTTTTTTAACAGCCTTTACAGCGAGCTTAATTCTAAGGGTTTAAACACCTTTTTTAAGCACAAAAAGCTGCATTAAGGCGTTATCAACATATTTATATGATCACTTTTCATGTTTTGAGTGAGATTAGTGGATCGAGGTCCAGGGGGTGTTAAGATAGCTTAGTGGTTTGGCGCGTCTCACCAGCGTAGTGCGCGCCCACGCACACCACCTTCGTAGCTTAGATAGGCACCTCTCACCAGATACAATCTCACCATTCCTTTCTCCCCTCTTTTGGGTCTGCTACGTTTTCCCAGTAGCCTCCAATAACATGCAAGCTTATATTGAAAAGCCCCCTGTTGCCGGTGACTGGAAACTCCACGCCTTATCGGTAGCATCAACATAGGAGAGCATTTGTCCGGCCAAGGATGAGACTATATCGCTGCCTCTATCAATGGAATGGGTGTTTAACTGTTTATGAGTTTAATGCTTCATTATACTGTAGTTACCTGTGCAATTGCTTGTGCAGCATGAATGTAAGCAAGCCTCGGCCTCGGCGTCCCCACCTCAGCTGCGGCCTCGAGCCGAGGCCCTCCTCCCGCGAAGGTTCGGACAATGGATGTTCCCCGCTCGAGTACGGACATCATACCTTACTGTAGGTATCCATTGTTCAGTCCAAGTCCATAGGTGCCTGTGTACACGCAGGTCCATAAGGTTTGGTCAGTCTTTGTGCAGTATGCATATTCATCTTTGACAACGGTATATCGCAGTAGAAACTCGACTTGAAACACTAGCACCCGAGATATTCAACCACGTTATAGGGGCGAGCAGTGAACCACTTTGTGTTCGGTTCCTTTCGAATTGTACTGTACGCTTGATCCCCCACAACTTGAACCTGACCCCACAACCGTCAATTAGTCAGAAAGTTTGGAATATTTGTCCGAGCTCTCGTGCACCATTCGTCATGAAGACGCCAAGTTCACCTCGACTTTTGTAGTTACGGTACTGGATCGGTTTGGTAGCTTCTGGCGGTCCCTTGTTTCTTACTCCGGTCTGTCTGTACGCTACCACTCGGTAGTCCGGGTCTCCGGGACTATCATTGACTCCGCCTGGTGATTAAGGTTACCAGACTTTCAATTTCCGCTTCTTGCGTCTTTACCTGCAACGCACCTGTTATTTGAACTTGACTTTCTAGTCATCGGACTAACACACACACACACACACACACACACACACACACACACACACACACACGCCGTGCTTTCAATCTCTCCTGAAGAATGTCTTCTATTGCTCCATCCCGCTCCTTGCAGGCAACCGCCTTGACCTATCTGGTTCTCTCGATCGGACACACGGTACGTTGACGTCGAGATCACTCCGGCACGACGCAGCGCCCTTGCACTTCATCTCTACCTATTCTCAAGGACATGTACATTAAAATCAGAACCCACTGCCGTGTCCCTTTTTTTTTTGCCTTTCTTGCTTCCCTTCCCTAGCTCGTCAGTTAGGCTGTACACGGACCCTGAGACTATTCTTTCGCAGCACGCACACTGTCCGAGTGGATGCTAATTGATAGCGACTTTTTCCAGGCCCAAGGCAGAGACTGGACGGCAGAGAAATTGTTCAAGAACATCAAAGGATCGAGACCGTGGGCGTGTGGAACGGTGGGCTGGTTCCAGGTATGTGGTGAAGCGTGATAGATAAAAATCTCGACTTCTGCCCTGGTCTGTTCTGTTGTGTACGCTCTGGCGTGCGCAGGTGGCTGTTCAGCTTTTGGATCATCGGCTGGGCTGCAGGTGGTTCAGGGATCAACACTCGGCCTCCTTGTGTCGATGATCGAGGATCCAGTCAGGATCCTGGCAAATTGAGAGGAACAAAAGTTCCAAAAAAAAAAAAAAACCAAATGTGACATGAAGATCCCCTAACTAACGACTTGTTTTCTCGTTCCTCGATTAGGGAAGTGCATGGCTTCTCATGAGCAGTACGTTTCGCTCCATTCCGTTTCTAACCTGACCGTGGCAGAATCATAGTACATGGATGACCGCAATCTTTCCTGCTGTCACCAGTCTTGCCAGGTCTATCCTGAAACACGCACATCATGGAACTCACTGACAGGATCTCTCGCTGTATCTGTACCTCACAGGCATCCTGCATTATCAATGGTCTCATAACCCGGCAGCCCTGCAAGACCCATTGACCAAGGCCATCGCCGGCATCTCGAGTGCCATTCTTTGGGCCAGTTCGGTCTGGTACGCCAAGACGGGAGTCAAGGACAATGCGGTGTTGGTGGGCCTCTCGGCCGCGTTGCAGACGTATTCTGTCTTCTCGCAGTGATTGGATTGGAAGATATACATCATTGAGGTGGTCAATTGATTCGTTCCTTGGGGTCGGATGGTGGAATGGGTACTGGGTGGGTGATTTGGGTCTATTGGTTGTGTGCAACAAGCTGGAAGTCCAGGACATGCTTTTCATATACTGAGGGGGACTTGGGACTATGAGTATTGATGCAGCGATATATGACCTATCGATCTCCCAGATGGTGTCTAGGAACGAGGGCTGGATTCATGAGACAGAAATCAGTCCTATTGTCAGACGGTCCTCGGGCATTCCTAGCGAGTCCTGTACATTGAGTGCTCGAGTCGAAAGACCCACTGTCAAGAAATCGATATTTGGATCCAAACTACCGATTCATCAAGTCGAATGCGCGAAATCTCGGTCCTGTCGAGTGTCCCTCGAGGACCGAATTCCATTATGTAGAATCCCGAGAGGATCTCACATGCCCAACACAAGGCCCATCAAACCAAGTATCTCCAGGACTCTCACCGCAACCCGAATGGCCTGCCTCTCCTGATACTCAAGTCCTCACATCAAGCCATACATCTTGAAGAAATCAGCCTAAGTAGCAGCCGTGCCTCTCCTCCGCATCGTCCACCCAATAAACAACCCCACATCAGCAACAACAGCCTTGGGCACTCCACCCAACGCCCAACTCCGCTGGACCCACTGCGGAATCGAGCCC
The DNA here is from genome assembly GCF_028827545.1 of Penicillium diatomitis. NCBI lineage: Eukaryota > Fungi > Ascomycota > Eurotiomycetes > Eurotiales > Aspergillaceae > Penicillium > Penicillium diatomitis. The sequence goes on along the minus strand of NW_026623175.1, from coordinate 2,499,210 downwards.
GCCGCGTCGGAAGTCGTCGCCATCGTCCATTCGGTATACGACGAGGACGTCTTGGACTGGGAAGAGCCGGACGCGGATGGAGATGTAGATCGCGATCGGAGTTCCGCGCGTTCAATGCTCGCATAGTTGGCGAGGACGGCCCGTTTGGGGATCGAGGCGGATATTGTCTTTAGCAGCGCGGGCGGAGTGGACGGCGCTGCTGCGTGCAGAGGGATTTGTAGTGTGAGGAAGCTTGGTGCTTCGGGGGTTGGGGGCTGCTCGGCTCCGTGCGAAGACGGAGTGGATGGGTGGCCATGGTACGCTGCGGAGATGGTGAGGGATATGAAACAGCGAGGGGAGATGAGGAACGATGGTTTGAAGGTATGCGTGATGAGGTTGACTGATTGCAAATTAGTCAGAAGAAGTATATATGTATAATACACTCCTCAGAAAACGATATCATTTTGCAACACCCTTATCCGACTTCAGACGGGAATTGGGAATGGCACCCAAAAAAAAGAGGACCACGGCAATAGAACAAACAACAAACAAGAAAGGTACGACTTACCCTCCATCTCAACATCCTTAAACGTCACTCCATCAACCTCAATCTCCCCAATATGTGCCTCGTTCCAATCCAATAACTTCTCAACCGCCGAAACAGTCGGCGTATACTCCATCTCATGCTGTGCATGGTCCGTCCTCAACCCTTCCTGAAACTCAGCCCACGACGCCGTGCCGTCCGCGCGCGCATTGACATGTTCGCTTTGCCGACAGACCCAGAACTCAGACCGAGAGCGAGAGTTGGACTCGGAATCAGTCTTGTTCTGTGCACCGGGACCTGCACTACCGCTACCGGCAGCGCCGGGGACTGTCGCGGGCTCAGCAGAGGACAAATGACGCCATTTGCGGAGGAGTTTGACTTTTGCCTGCGAGGGCGAGGAAGGGCGCAATTTAGGGTCCGCGGTGAAGGTGGACGGGATGGAGGCGAGCAAGTCGAGGGCTTCGTGGAGAGCGGCGATGATGTAGGGGCGGAGTTCGGGGCGAGGCGCGTCGTCGGGGAGGGAAGGGTGTGGAGGGATGCTGGTGAACGGATGGGGTTGAAGTCGGATCAGGGGCATTTTTAGGATCGCGATGGATGGATGGTGGAGCGGGAAACTTGGGATGGTGTTCTGGTGTGGGAAGTCAGGGTTGAATAGTTGCTTCGGGGATGAGGGGGCGAGATGCAGCAGCACCGGCGTGGGGCTGGCAGGTATGCGGTGCGTTGCTTTTTGTCTCGGGAGATGCGCGCATGCTTGAATTTAGTTCAGAGATGGCTGGGGCCGAGGGATCGGCAAAAGCTTGTTTTTGTTAGGTTGGTGAGGAGATGGATCGAGAGATCGAATCGCGCTGTATGACTAGCCTTGGATCACTTGTGGAACCCCCTACTGAACGATGAATATTATTTCAGAATGATGCTTCACGATATACAGAGAATCTCATCATGTCACACAGCGAGAAGTCCAGGATCTGTCCATGTTCCACCTGACCGATATTGTCTCGTCGACGATTGGTAGCACCGCCCTCCAGCTGAGCTCGTCCATAGCTCGGTACACTGTACAGTCAAACCGTGTGCACTGTGCAGTGCGGTCCTACAGACATCGGATGCCGGGTCCCACGCTGCCAGTCTCAAAGATCTCTACTAGGCCTGCACCCAGGGCTTCTTCCAGCGCCCAGCGAAATTGCATCCCATACAGATCCTTCCACTTCTTCGTTCGACCGGGCAATACACCGGCAAACTCCCCTCGTGCGCGTTTGGCCGAATGGAAACTCTTCTCCGTCTCGACTGCTCCGTCCCAACGATCTTTCAACAAGCCGAGGGGTGCCTCACTCCATGGGGAGCGCCGCAGCAGGGCGATCAAGTGCGCCCGACCTGCACCCAACAGTCGTAGATAAGTGCCCGTGTTGGGCAAGGACAAGAATAGAGTCGCCGCACGAGCCTGCGCATCGGTTTGAACCGGTCGGTCATTGTCTGACGCCAGGGCCGGACCTTTCCGACTGGCCGACGAGATGACAGCCGGAGGGAGATTTGGCAGAGAAGTCACATTCAGCGATGCTTGGGTATAAGTGGATGAAGAGACTAAGAAGCCCGCTCGGACGAGCACTCGATACTCGTCGGGGGTGAAGATACTTTGGGAGAGCGCGGACGAGGCTCCGATGCGGGAAAGGATATTGAGGAATTTCTCTGTGCAAGGAAACATTAATGTCCGTCTTATTATTTCTCTTTTTGTCCCTCCCCCCCCCCCCCCCCGGCTTGATCTTTCACGATCGGAGTCTCGACCAGACCAACAGCTGCCTCAAGCTAGTGGTGGGTTTCGAGTGTTCCTCTCCAGGAAAGGAAGAGAGAAAAGAAAAAGAAAAAGGAACTCTCACCCTTCAACTCATCACTCAACGCGGAGTTCTCCCGGACCGACTCCTCCCACTCCTCAGCCAAGACCAGACAGTCCCCCAGCCCTGCTGCGTCGTTACCTCGACCGGGGATGATCAAGCGTCGAATGCGACCCGCCTGCAACAGCTCGACAATCTCTCGTTCCACCTGCGTTGGCGCGTTGAGCAACGTGTGTATATGTGCCACCGAGGCCAGTGGGGGCAGCGACCGGCGCAGGTTCAACACCTCCGCAATGCGAGTGCTATTCATCCCCGCCCGCTGAGGAAGCTCGTCGAACATTCTCGTCCGGATGGACCGAATCGCCGCAACCACATCGCGCACCTCTGCCGTCGTGGAGATATACTGCGATCGCCCTTTGTCAGGCAGCGGATCCTCGTCACCCAGTTTCTCGGCGGCGGCCTTTACGGCGTGCGCCGCCGGGGAGTGTGGTTTGCGCCGCCCATGATCGGCAAAGGGGGAATCACGACTTCTCGGGGTAGATTTACGCTTCTTGACTCCGGCTACGGGGGCAGAGGTGAGTCGCAGGGTCATGCCGGGGGGGGGGGCCAGATGCTCGCGTCCACGCGATGACCAGGGTCGGACGTGCCCAACAGCGACCACGAAACCCTTCGAGTTTCAGCCAAACAAGATTGATACCCAATTCCGAGTGGGAATCATATGTGATCCGAGTAGCAATCGACTGTTCCCCAAAGGTCCCAATGAGTCTTGCTCGGGTTTCTTGGTCGAGCGAGAAGGCGATGGTCACTTCGAGACGATTACTTCATTCTTCTCGGGTGTCAGGTGAGGGCGGGTCCATCTGAATCAGGTGGTTTCCGCCTATCGGAGCGGGTAATTGCCGTATTGGGCAACCCAGTACCACTACCAGTACCACTACCAGTACCACTACCAGTACCACTACCCAGTCCCCGACAAGCACCGAATGTCATTCAGGGCCGGCCAGAATTGGATCCTCTCCTCCATCCTCCTGCAGATTCCACTCGAGGAGATCCGTAGTCAGTAGTGACTCCGTCCACTAGGACAGTGTGTACAGGAGTCGCAGGTGTCAGTCAATCATATCGCTGACCCGCATGGTCCTGGTCCTCTTGAAGTTGTCACCTCTGACTAGCTCCCTCCTGGTTTAGTGACAACGGCTACCGCCGTGTGGGTAAGACCCGTCCTGGCGGGACGTTGAAATCCTGCGGTTGCCAGTTCTCGAACATCCATCGATCCTGTTCTTCCAGTCCAGCTGTGCACTGTGATTGATGGCTCCGGCACCCTGACGATCTCGGTCTCGCCCGACTGAGCCTGAGCCTGAGCCCGAGCCCAGCGGTTGGCGATCCATGATGGAAGACCGACTTGCATGGTTTGGAACGTCTTTTTGCAGAAAGAACCAGAGTCACCATGGGCCACTTCTTGGTGGCCTGGTCCCGACTGCCCAGTCCCGACCGGACTGTCCTTGGAAGTTGGTACGACGACGACTCGGTGATTTGCCCATTCCCTTCAAACGGGCGAGAGAGGCGGTTGCCTGTCGTGTTCATTATTGCATCAATCTTATCCCCAGAGGTACTGTACGTGATGCTGGTCCTTGCCTGTCGACGAGACGGAAGAGTCTCCTTCCATCAGTCCAGCGGGGATCCTCTGGAAGCATAATCAACGCAAGGAATACGGATTCCTGCGCAGATGCGGCGGCCAGCGCCAGCGCAAGGCTCCAGCGGGGCAGGGACGAGGGTTGTACAGTACATCGGCAGTACTCAATTTTGCCTATCAGACTCCACCCCACCTGCGTCCATGTCGGTACATGACGTCGTGATGAGTACGGAAATTCGGCGGAGTTCTCCTCGTTGCACGCTCTTGGGAGACCCTCCAACGACCATGCCACTTTGACCATTGCACCAACTTGCTCAACTGACATGGGCGATAGTAGTTACCAGTCACGAGCGGCGTAGTTGCTTAGGATTTCCACTGTTCCAGTCCTGTGGGAATCGAGTGGACGACAGTCTGACAGCATCCCGCAGAGAAACTCTGAAATGGACTCGACTCCAGAAAAACAAACCCAAATGAATTGAAAAAAAAAAAAAAAAAACAAAAAAAAACACAAAAAAGAAAAAGAAGGAAAAGAAATGAAATGAAATCATTAAATCTTTAATCTCTCACTTCCCTCTCCCACGCCCCTCGTGTTTCTTTATTGACCACCACCCTCAGCGACCTCGCCTGTCCCTCTCCGGCCATTTTTTTTTTCTTCTTCTCTCTTTTCTTTCGCTTTCCATTCTCTCGCCGCAAGCTCACTCCTGTCAATCGTGCCCCTCCTGCGTGTCTTGCCCCTCCCCGCGCCTTTCAGGCTGACCGAGCAAGATGACGATCTTCATCGCGTCCCTGTAAGTTGAATCGCTCCCCGGCGGGTCTTCGGTTCCCCCCTGGGCGATTCATCGAATGGTGACAGCTTACTGACACTCATGGGCTGCCCGTAGCTTCCTCCCATACACCGTCAACTTTCAAGTAGATCAGTCGCAAGAACGTCCGGTAGAACCCACTCCCCCAAATGCGGGCGCAGCGATCAACGACACGGTGACGCCGTTGCCTGCAGCGGCCAGTCTCTTCGAAAAGAACAACCCCACCTCGCACCCTGCGCTCACGCCCGGCGCCACCACCGATCATGAGAGAATCTTTGCGAATAGCGTGCACAAGGCGGAGAGTGAACGTTCTGGATACCCATTTCCCTCCTCTGCGGCCGAGGCCCAGCTGCTGACCGAAAGTGAAGCGCATTCTCCAGCCTGGGGGGCCACCACCTCGCTGAATCAGCCACCCAAGGCGTCCACGCTCATCCCCCCTTCGCCCTCCATCCTGAAGCACCAGGATCCCATCATCTCCCCCCACGAGAAGTCCGTGCCCACCAAGCCGTCGGTGTCGGCCCCCGTCCCTCCGCTCGGTGCCAAGAAGCCCAGGCCCGGGGAGCGCAAGATTTCCTTCTCGAGAGCCGAGTGGTCCATCGAGACGGCGGAGCAAGGGAACGGTGGTCTGCGCAATGCGGTACGATCCGCCAGGGACACAGGTTCCCTGCAGGATATGATGTGGGTGGGCACGTTGGGCATGCCTACCGATGCGCTGAGCAAGTGGACGCGCAACGATATTGCCGAGCGTCTGGAGGATGAGTACAACTCCCTGACGGTCTTTGTGAACGATAGTGATTTCGATGGCCACTACACTCACTTCTGCAAGACCATTCTGTGGCCCGTCTTCCACTACCAGATTCCCGACAATCCCAAGAGCAAGGCGTACGAGGATCATTCGTGGATCTATTACGTCAAGCTCAACCAGGCCTTTGCAGATCGCATTGCGAAGAATTGGAAACGGGGAGATTCGATCTGGGTCCAGGACTATCACCTGTTGCTGGTCCCGGCCATGCTTCGGAAGATGCTGCCCGATGCGCAGATCGGATTCTTCCTGCACATCGCCTTCCCTTCGTCGGAAGTGTTCAAGTGCTTGGCCCCTCGCAAGGAGTTGTTAGATGGGATCCTGGGCGCCAATCTGATTGGATTCCAGACGGACGAGTACTGCCGTCACTTTTTGCAAACCTGCAGCCGAATCTTGTGCGTGGAAGCCACCAACGAGGGCATTCAAATGGAAGATCGGTTCATCAACGTCGGCACCTTCCCAATTGGGATTGACCCGACCTCGTGGGACAAGCGTCGCAAGGCCTTCGACGTCGAGTCCTGGGTGGATACCATCTCCGAGCGCTATCGTGGGAAGCGATTGATTGTCTCGCGCGACAAGATCGACTCGGTGCGAGGAATTCGTCAGAAGCTATTGAGTTACGAGCTCTTTCTCAACACGTACCCTGACTGGGCGGACAAGGTAGTCCTCATCCAGGTCGCAACCAGTACCACTGAGCAGCCTGAGCTGGAGGCTATGATTTCTGACATTGCCATGCGCATCAACTCGACGCATTCGACATTGGCTCATCAGCCTCTTGTCTTCTTGAAGCAGGACCTGGCATTCCCCCAATACCTGGCGCTCATTACCGTCGCCGATGCCCTGATGGTCACCAGTTTACGCGAGGGGATGAACTTGACCAGCCACGAGTTCGTCTACTGCCAAGATGGAAGCTACGGTGACAAGAAGTACGGGTCTCTCATCCTGAGTGAATTCACCGGAAGCGCCTCCGTCTTTGGGAACCATGCGCTTTTGGTCAACCCTTGGGACTACCGACAATGCTCCGAAGCCATTCACACCGCGCTGACCAGAGACGAGGCCAAGCGCAAGGAAGTGTGGGAGGCGCTGCACAGGGCGGTGCTTCAGAATTCGACTGCCAACTGGGTCAAGTCCTTTAATGAGACCCTGACCAACGTTTGGAATGAACAGTCGTCCCGCGAGATCATGGCGGTTCCACGGCTCTCTGTGCCTCGCCTGATTGAACAGTACAAGGCTTCCAAACGGCGACTCATGATTGTGGACTACGAAGGAACTCTGGCTTCTTGGGGCTCCCCGCGCAGCATCATTTTGACCACCCCGCAGCGTGCCATCACTACACTCACCGACCTGACGGACGACCCCAACAATGTTGTCTACGTGATGAGCTCTCGCATGCCCGAAGAGATGGAGCGCCTCTTCCGCCAAGTGAACAACCTTGGCCTCATTGCCGAAAATGGCTGTTTCACCCGTGAGCCCAATGGTGAGCAGTGGACGCACCTCGCCGACAAGGATCATGTGCAAACCTGGAAGTCTTCGGTGTCTCAAATCCTGTCCTACTTCAAGGATCGTGTTGAAGGCAGTTGGATCGAGGAGCGTCATTGCTCGCTCGTCTTCCACTACGGCTCTGCCGAGGACCGCCAGACTGCGGCACGACTCGCAGCGGAGTGTGCGGACCACATTAACGATGCCTGCAAGACCCAACAGGTTCACGCCATCCCCATCGAGGGTGCACTGATCGTCGAAACTGCGGGTACCAACAAGGCATCTGCCGCGGAGCTCGTGTGGCGCTGGTGCTTGGAGGATTCAGAGAAGAAGGAGGGGACCAGCAAGCCTGACTTTTGCTGGTCGTGGGTGATAACCGTGAAGATGAGCCCGTCTTCCGATGGGCCAACAAGTTGAAGACAGCCAAGGGCGTCGATTTTGCGATGACGGTCACACTGGGATCGCGCAGTACCGAGGCCAAGGCGACATTGACTCAGGGAGTCACTGGTGAGTTTCAGATAACAATCTTCCGATTTTGTTCTCTCGTTAGAAATCTGGTCACTGACATTCATCTAGGTGTCCTTTCCTGTCTGCAGCAATTGGCAGCATCATCTGTCAAGTCGGGTCCAGTCTCATGAAAAAGCGGGATGCACCGGCCACACTGACGGCAACTGAGCCATTAACGCGACATGCCGCACCGCTGTACACAAACGATGAAGAATTGACTCAACAAGCATACCTGCACGGTGCCTTTAATTACGCTTGCACTGTATGGCATGGTCATGCATACTCATTTGATCAAGACCCTTGAAACGATTCCCACGAAGATCAAGATCAAGAGTTCTGGGCGTTAGGGGGAATTATGAAGGGGTTTTCTTTTTCTCATCACCTTCCTCTTTATTTCTCTTTGACACTCTACAACTGGTTTGGACAGAGATGATTTTGAATTGTTAGAGTTGATAATAATCCAATTGCATTTGTTCGTCTATACTGGTGGCACTAATGTGGGAAGTCTGTTGTAGTCCCGAATTCTCGAGATGCTTTTACTTGCTAATTGGGATGGGGGCTTGGCGAGATATCCATTTCACCGGCTGTTGCCTACTGGATCGAACTGTTCTTGAGTGAGCGTCAGACCGTAAGCCAACCCTAAGTAGACATCCCAGGCATAAAAGGAAACTCTTGATTTCGTCACTCTCACACGAACCCTGGATAAACCTCTTTCCAACGCCGCCAAACCCAGCAAATGCCCAGTCACCAACTTCCCACCTTCATCTACGATCCGGCACCGGCTCCCTGATAATCGCGCGCAGAACCATGGCAAGCTCATCTCCCGTCAACCTATTCTCAATCCTCTCCTCCACCCCCTCCATCTCCACATCCATGTCCGGATCCGCGCCTGTCTCGCGCCATGTCTCGCCGGGCTGAACATTGACTCCCGCGTGTACATCATCATCATCATCATCCACACCACCAACACCATCATCCGCGTCATTCTTTCCTCGTATGATGATCGAAAAATGCGGAACCCGCGGATTCTCACCGGAGCAAGGCAGGGCCGCGCTCGTCCTCCGGCCCCGCCATTGCTGCCACGGTGCGTCGAAACTTCGATAGATCGCCCAGGTCAGGTCTCGCGGGTTGGTCACGGCGAAGGGGCCCTGTTTTGAGTGTATGCTGTGGCGCGGCGCCGGGTTACTGCTGGTACGGTTGGTGGAGTTGGAGTTGGCGTTTTGGATTGTATACATGTCATTGTTGGTCTGGGACGGACGCGGATTCCACCAGATGGTATCGCTCGAGGGATCGAATGATCGAGAAATCAATTGTAATTGGTGATGGAGTCTAGCGAGAGATATCGAGTCAAGGCGGAGCCAATTGCCGTCTGCGCTTCGGGTTTGAAGCAATGGTTTTGGTGGTTGAGTTTGGTTTGACGGGTGTATTTTTTGTGGGAGACGAGAGCCTGATGATGGAGAAGAGGAGGAGGAGGAGGAAGAGGTTAAAGGTTGGGAAGATGTAAAAGAGAGAGAAGTAGACGTCGGACAATCTATTGCGAAATCCGATAATCGCAGCTGTTCGTGAGCGTGTGGCCACCGTGGGTAGACAATATCAACAAACGCGTTGAATACTACGTTTGGACGTTGATATTGGAATTCTGGATTCCAGTCTCGGGTCTTTGATGTTGGACCGTGGCCAATTGGAGGAAGACGGATTCCCTGAAGTTGCGTGGGATAGCACGTACGCCTGTTCAGTCTGTCACTTTTTGCGCTTGGGTCTCTTTTAACGATGCTTGTATTCTTGATGATGGGGGGGCTTGCGTTGGAGAGGTCCCTGGAAATCGCGGGATGCGTTCTTTTGGGTGTTTGAAGATTGCTTTGAGGGGAACAATTGGTATAGAAATGCATCGTGATTCAGGGATCAATTTGAAAAAGTCATTTGCATTTGATGCTCAAGCCTTGACGGGTTTAATAATTCTAGCATTAAATAGATCGGGTAGATGCTTTGGTAACTTTCAGCTTTGGAAATAATCCATCGTTCGGATTTGCAAAGGCCAAAATGGGAGCCCTGATTCATGTAGAGACAAAGTCCCAAGGATGTGGAAATGGGACTTGATTTCCACATAGGGGTCACTATTGTTCGTCTCACTCCCCAGACGCTTTGGATTCTGGGCGAGGGGAATTCGAATTCCGCGTTCGAAACGAAGGTATTTCGAGATTCTTTGTCTCTTTCACCCATTTTCGGGAGTCTTGTTTTCCGGTCTTTCAGGGGTTGGCAAATCTTTGTTTGGAGACTTGGTGAATGTAAGAAATGGACCTTTGCTACACGGGACTCAATAGGGTCGAATTTGACCAGACCATGTGAGTTGTGACATCGCTGTGTTCGAAGCAAACTTTGCTGGTCGAAAGGAGATTCTGTCTTGGGATTGTACGTGGAAGTTGAATACCCTCGCCGTTGTGAAGACTCTCCCTAAGGCTACCTGAAGGCTCCCTGAAGGCTCTTTGAAGGGACTGTCTGAACAAGCTTACCCAGAAAAACACACGCCAGTACTGATCAGTCCTCAGTCAAGGAATAGTAATCGAGCAATGCCTCACTCGATACTCTCGAGTCGATACTCTCGAGTCGATAGTAAGTCAAGTCCCCATGTGAGAAACCGATAAGCTGATTATGGCGAAGCGATAAGCGATCCGTCGGCGATAAGACGGTGCCCGCAACTCTTCGGCTGTGCCTCAACATGAAAGGAGCCAACAGCCGAGGCTCGCCGAGGGATTGGCGATGCGGAGAGTCCAAGCCCAAGTAAACACGGGTACACCATGCAGTCAGTTCCTACCCTACTACATATTTGTTGCAGAGTCCACAAAAAGTCACAAGGATCCTGAGACTTGCCCTATATTTACTCACATTGATCTAGCAATGTCTTCTCCCAATGCGTCCTTTGTGGACGCCATTCGAGTCACACCCCATGGTGGGAACAAGTACAGCGCGAATCTTCACCGCGATTGGTGTATCGGGACTGGTAGGTGCAATTCTATCTGCCTTTTTGTCCCCTTTCCCTGAGACACATTGAGAGAAGTTAACAAGTCTCCCGACAGTACCCCATGGAGGCTACACAGCAGCAGTCCTCTACAACCTCGCCGTCACACACTTTGCCCACGCCCACCCCAAACAATTCGACACCCCCGCAACCCCCATCTCCCTTCAACTCTCCTTCCTCCGTCGCACGGCCGCCGGCCCCGCGACCCTCCACGTCGAAGATGTAAAGCTCGGTCTCCGCACAAGCACGATCCACGTCAAGCTCCTGCAGCCCTCGGAAAAGAACCCCGCCACGCTCCAAGTCAACGTCGCCGGCTACATCACCGTCAGCCCGGCCACGGCCGAGGTCGGCATCAGCGCCCCCACCGGCTGGAAACCCTACCCCGTCCCGCCCGCCGGCTCCCGTGCCAACGGCCAAGTCGACCTGTTTGCGCTGGCGTGCACCGGCCAGGACGGCTCATGGACGAAACTTGACCCTCCGTATGCGGAGTTTCGACGTGCAGCGGCCCAGCTGGAACTGTACGGGCCGGGCAAGGGTCAGACGCAGCAGCAGCGGACGGGGACGATGGCGATTGATCAGTGGGCGCGGTTCCGGCCGGGCGGGGATCAGAATGGCCGGTGGACGGACGCTGCGGTTGTGTATCTGTTGGATATGTTTCCGATGGCGTTGGATGGGTTTGATACGATGTCTGCGACGGCGGTGGCCAGGGAGAAGGGGGAGCCCGGGCCGACGGGGTCCATGGCCAACTTTTGGTATCCGACTGTGACGCTGAATGTCGATATGAAGAAGCGGTTGCCCAGGGACGGGGTGGAGTGGTTGTATAGTCGCATTGTGACCAAGGTGGTGCGTGATGGTCGGACGGATCTGGATGTCACTGTGTTGGATGAGAATGGGGAAGTGGTCGCACTGAGTACGCAGGTTGGCTTGGTGGTGAGTGCGAGTCGGAATGTGGGCTCGAGGAAGTGGCAGAAGTTGTGAGAGGCAAGCTCATCTACCAGTCATGACTACTGCCGTCACTCGGAGCCCGGTGGATACAATCAGGGATTCAATACATAGAGCCGCGAGAATGAGCCCTTGAGGCGTGGTCTGTTCCTCATGGATGGACATGAATGGATAGGTCAATCACTCATATATACAACTCAGTTATAACATATAGTATTTGAAGGTTCTCTTGCCGGCACTAAATCTGTAATTGTTCAAAACATTGAACCTTGACACTGATAGATGTAGTGGTGTAGTGGATCCCTATAAACAAAGGATTGAACTAATGCTTCCCGAACCTCTATTCTATCCTCGTACGAGCATTGAAAGTCTCTACAGCTTCGCTTGATTCTCCGGCACAACAATCCAAAAAGCCATCGAATCCGCCTTGACCACTTTCCTCTTCGTCCACTCCAAATGCCCCCCCGCCCCCGCCTCATCCTCCTGCACCGCCTGAGCTCTCACCCAATACTTCCTCCCTACCCGAGCCACCACTCGAGCTCGCACCACCAACAACTGCGGCGTCACGACGGGCTTCTTATACCGCACATCCAACTGCGATGTAAACAGCTTCCCCCGCGGATTCCTGTCACCCGACGGACTCGGACTCGGACTCGGACTCGGACTCGGACTCGGACCCGGACCCTCATCCCCTGTCGTCCCAGCACCAGAACCCGAAGCATGCGCAGCAACAGCCAACGACATCGCCTCATCGATCATCGTCGCAACGACCCCCCCGTGCACCGTCGACGGATGACCCGCGACCCCCGCCCCTCCCAGATCATAAATCATGATGATATCCGCGGGATTTACGCCGGGCGTCGGTGCGGCTCCGCTCTTCTTGAGGGCGGCCGCATCTTCTTTGGTAGCAGGGAGCCAGGCCGGCGGGGCTGAGAGCGGGCTGGTTAATTGTTGACGTTGGAGGGTGAGGACGTGCGGGATGGTGGTGGGTGTGGCTATTGTTGCGCCGAAGAAGGTGTCTTCGCCGCTGGGTTTGGGTCGGCGAGAGTCGGTCGTGATGGCGGTGTAGTCGGGCGAGGAGATCAAGGTATTAGCCCATGTGTGGTTGCGGAGATGGGCGATTGTGGCGGAGATGGCATGGTTGGTGCTGGTGGTCATGATGGGCTGGTCGTGTAGGCTCTGTGTAGGTGTGGACTGTGTACTATCCAGTTGTATACTCGACTGCGTAGTGGCGCTTTCAGGTGTTCACGAGAGCCGAGGGAGTCGGTTCTTTCAAATTGAAACGAAGACAATATGTGTAATTCCAATAGAATGATTGAGGCCCCCCGAGTGAATAGGCAGGGTCTCGTCAATGGCACCTCTAGGAGCCGTGACGCTGAAAAGATGTATCTACGGGTCTTCGGTGGCCCGCCGGTAATATCGCGGGACCTCGGCTGTCGTCGCTTGCCATATAAGGTTCAGGTTGGGAGGAGGGTTGGGTCTTTCCAAGGACATGATATCATTGTCGAGCAGTGATGGACAGAAGATGGATCTTTGCGAGTTTCCACATGTGCAGACAATGATCCAGACCGCGTCGACTCAGGGACCCTTACGATTGCTCGTGAATTCGGGATGTCCAGCCCCGTTCAGCTGGACCTTCGGTACCTAATCACCTTCACAGTCTCCCAGTCTCCCAGTCGTGTGGCGTTGTAGATCACGTGATAATCGCATTGATCGGCGGCGTCATTGTTGATCAACCGCGGACCACATCCGCGCGTTCACGTGGAGGGCCAAGTGCCGACCGATCGGAAACATCCTGACTGATGGAAATAGTTGGGAGATAGTGACTGTAGTCGTTGACCATGGCAGTAGAGGCCTAGAGGGTATGAGGCACTATTTCTTTTCTCTCTTGCTCTCAGTACATCCTTCCATATACTGCTGTCCCGGTTATGCTCTACTGATCTGTTGTATTGCTGGAGGATATCCACTTTGCTACCAATCTGGGTTGTCGACAATTTACCAAGAACCTCCAAGTTAAACTCTGACGAGGTAGAGATTATCCAGAGCTAGAGCCAACCCATGCATGCCCAAGTCCCGTCGCCACTGTCGAATTGCCGTCGAGACGAAGTAAACAGCGCGGATCGTGGGTGAGGATCATCGTGGGTATTGTTGTTGGTGTCGTTAATTATTGGCTCGGCGCCGATCGACAACACATCGATGGGTCATTGAGTACAGTACGACCGGTTCAGCTCGTGAGCGAATAGGTGTTCTATAAAAAGCGTATGAACCACCTTTCAACGACACAGAAATCATGCTGAAAGATTGCCCGTTTGGTAGACTGGCAGCTCTACAAGGGATGGATCATGGGAGTCCGAGTCTGGGTGTTTGTTCCTTGGTGCATTCCACTGGAATCCAGGTCGATTCGAATCCAAGATCCACGGTCTCTCGATGGAGAATGTAGGAGGTGGAGGCGGAAATGTGATCGGCTGCATAGCGGTAGCTGCAGACTTGCTGACATCTACAGTTTTGCACCCCCGGGGCTTGGCGGTTTCGCAGCAGGGTCGCTTGGTTCTTGTGCATGGAGCAATACTAACGATTCTACCGAGTCTAGTCCTGTATGTACTATGTAGGGCTCTACAATACTACAATTGAGTTCATTAACAATGAGATGCAATCATACGGTCGCGTACTAGTAGTGTTTGTGGAATTGCCAGGTACAAAAGTACTGCGATACTCTTGTCCATGGACAATGGAACAAGATGACCCAATGGAGATAGCGTGGACTGGTTAGCTCGCTTAGTCCTGCATGATATCCAGGATCCGCCCAACCCTCCGTGTCTCAACTGAGGCAAGCGCATTTCCAGTCCATCCGACCGTGGACGGTCTCACCCAGAGAGGAGAGAAGGAGAAGACGACCAGGGGAATAAATGGTCTGTAAAAAACGATTGGGGCAAGGGGAAAACTTTGACCAAGGCATGTGGTAGCCGCGGAATGAAACAGTTGAACACATTGATCGCCGCTCGATGGTTTGATTCGTGGTGATGGTGGCCCATGGGCTTCCCTGCTCATGCTGCCATTCATTTGTCAATGCCACCGCTGTATCAGGTACAGCATGTATGATCGGCCCAATCGCATTGTAAACAGAAAACCGGGTTGGTTTTCCCCCTCGTACGGGGTTCCTCCTCATCAAGTCGGGGGTGGTCTGGTCGAGCCCTGAGATTGCTGAGATTGCCCTTCAAGCGCTGAAAGCGACTGGTGGTTAGTGGTTACAGATCAGGCTCGGAGAACTGGACCGTGGACCGAATGCATTTTGACTCCAGTTCTTGACTTTCTACCGACTCCCTTACTCAGCAATCCGATGGTGGTGCCCACATGTTGAGAGAGCAGTTTGGGACTTGGTTGTTTTTTTTTACAATTCAACAATGCCGACTCAGCCGACGGGAGTTGCAGAGGAGAGGTGCCGAAGACCGCATAGGGCCATCTTGGAAGCAGATTGTACTACCGGCCCCGTGAGTGATCGTGCAATTGTAGTACAGTAGTGTGTCGACTCTGTCGAATCAGTCAATGACTCGATCATTCAAATGGAAAAACCCGGAGACTTCGGACCGGAGCTTCAAGGGGGTGGGCAAGCTTTTCAAATTTCTGGTTTTATGCGGCATGTTATCGCCAGTCAACTTTCCCTGGCGGTTACCCTGGCAGATTGCGGGCACTTGGGGCCCAAAGTTTGTGTCGGCTGCGCTGCATTGAGACTAGTTCCATGGGGGAAAGAGGGAGACTAGCGATGGACGAGCTTGAAGAAAGAGGAGAAAGCGATCAAGAAGGAGGACAAGACCCAATTATTCCGTCCGCGTACGGTTATCTGATTAGTGGCACCGCTCTTGGTCCTTGGGATGGATTCATGGGAGATTTAGGATTTTGGTCTGCTGCACGGATCGTGCCTGCCATTCCCGGCTTTGTTGACCTGCACGACCTTGCCTGCCCTCTCTCCTAGCGCCTTTTCGGACCTTAAGTCTCGTGAACTCTCCTCTCCCTCTTCCTCTTCATCCTTCACTCTGCTCCAGCATCTTCGACCCCATTGACACCTCCCTACTCTTCCAATTCCATCTTCCCCCAGAATTCCATCTTCCCCCAGAATTCCATCATGGTTCGCTCTATCGTCCTCCTGTCGGCCGTCGCAGCCACTGCGCTCGCCCAGAACTCCACCTACAGCTACACCTTCCCCCAAGGCTTCAACCTCGGCGAGGTTGACGCAACCACAAAGAGTATGACTCATTCCCCTTGCTAGTTGAAGCAGCTCTGCTGTTGCTGCTGCTGCTGCTACCGCTTGACGGTAGATCGGAAGCAGAACTGGAGTATCATAGGAAGAAAACAAACAAACAAAAAAACAGACGATCGCTGACTGAACCTGTCCGAGTCAGGCAACTGGTGCGAGGGTCAGCGCAACACATGCCCTCTGATCTGCGGTGGTGCCGCCAGCCAGAACACCTGTGACAGTGTAAGTGATCGGAGACGCGTCCACCACCACCACCTCCTCCTCCTCTCGTCATGGCCAACAAGCTGTAGACGACGGAGCCTCCATTCGCGAACAGTGGCTGACTGGACCTTCCATGACAGAGCTCTTTGCAATTCTCCTGTGTCTGTGTGGATGGCAGCCACCCCAATGTCACTGAATACCAGACGACTATTCCCTTCTATGTCTGCAATGCGAACATTGGACAGTGTCTTTCCAACAACGCCGGACAGCTCGATGCCCAAGAGGCTTGCAAGCAGATCAAATGCGGCAACAAGCAGGCCGGTGGCTCGTCCAGCTCCACCTCTTCGTCGGCCAGCAGCGAGAGCACCACTATGGCGTCTTCCACCTCCATGGCCGCAGCATCTGCCACCGGCGCCAGCACGACTGCTTCTTCATCTGCGGCGGCTGCGACCTCCAGTGGTGCCGCGTCCATCGCCGGTCTGGAGGGCTACTCCACTGGCATCATGGCCGGTGCTATGTTCTTTGCTGCTCGCCTGTTCCTGTAGAGAGCGGATCTAGTCTTTCGAGAATGATTGAAAGCCTGCTCTGCGGACTTCGACCTTCACCTCTCCATGACCGCCCGATCGATGCATGGGATTCTGCGAGCCTTTTCGGTGTCGGCATACCCATCCCCATTCCCATTATTTTTATTATTTTTTTTACCAGCGCAATAATGACCTGCTGATGCTCATATTCGTTTGCCTTGGGTCTTTCCTCCCATTATTTGATTCCCCGTCTTGAATGCTCCGTTCGGCGTCGGTGTTGTTCTCCTCATCTATGAAAAACGCGCGCCTGTCCTTCCTTGTGTATTAGCGGTGCAGTTTGTCCGCCTCTGCATACGACGGTCGCGAGCCCCGTCGCAGACTTGCTTATCTTCTTTAATCAATCCGTTGTGATATTCATCATTTCTGCCTGACTTGCGTAGATGGGAACACTGTAGATTTTGTAACTTGTAAGTGAGAGGCAAATCACTAGCAACAACTATTACTTCACGAGAGACCACAAATGCCACAACAAATTCCAGTCTAGTGAGTTTTATCCAGTCTACCCAGCTTTATCCAGTCTACTTAGTCCTGAATGACTTGGTTAGAGATCAAGTGGTTGGACCGCCCGCGACTTTGTTCATGCAGACGGTCGGACTGGAAAAGGTGATGCGCCAGTTGGTGTTCCCTTCGCCAAGACTTTTTGGCACACACTGAAATTTCTCAACTTATCGATACGACTCCACCATCAAAGAACTTGCCTGTTTCCTTCTCCCCTCCCCTCCTCCTCTCCCTTCAACGGTAACACGACTCTCCTCATCATGCCCGCTCCGACCAACACCCTCCTCATTGAGGGCTCTTTCTCCGAGCTCGCCGAGGAATTTGCCCAGTACATCGACACCCTCCGCAAAGAGGGCAGCCTTCAGTCCGAAATCGCCCCGCTCCTCGAGCCCATCCGTCAGCAGGAACAGTCCGAGGGCGAGGCTGACCTCAAGCAGCGCGATGAGGTCCTGAAGAAGCTGGTGGGCGCTGCCGCCGTGCTGAACGGTGCTCCTGAAAAGGGTGAGTGCGAAGAATTGTCGTGAGATTGGAACCAGAAGCAGCAAGATTCATAGCGGCGGGTCTGGAACGGGAAGGAGGAAAATAGCAGGGGGGGGGGGGGGGAAGAAATATTAGAGAAATGGTGGAATCTGGATGACGCTTGCGACAAACGACCCGCAAGAAAGACAAAAAAGGACCACGTTGTTTGTGGTTTGCGAATGACGGGATTATGCTGACCTCGCTTCGATCTACTTCATAATAGAGATTACTCCCTCTTACAACCTCCTTGTCCATCTCATTCACCAGTCCTCCGACGCCGATGTTTTCCTTCCTCGCATCTGCACCTATCTCGCTAAGCCCATCACCACCTCCCCTCAGTTCGGCCCAACTCTGGCCATCTCCATCCTGACCACCATCTTCAACACCCTGAACACCAACGACTCGAGCCGTTATCACGTTCTGCTGGCCATCGTGGCCGTGATCCGTCAATCAGGCTCCGGATATGCCTTCGAGGCGCTGAAGCCTCAGCTCGCTTCACAGTTGCCCACGTGGTTGGCCGCCTGGGAGTTGGACGAGGAGGAGACCCAGAAGGTTCACCTGGCCATTGCCGACGCCGCTACCGCCGCTGGCGATGACGATCTTGCGCAGACCCACGTTGTGCAGGCTTTGCAGACCATCCCCGCGGCCGAGGCCACCAAGCCCGCTGCTCGTGACTTGGCGGTTCGCGCTCTCGCCTCCGCGCTGCGCCGCCCCACGGTGTTCGATTTCACTCCTTTGACCGCTTCAGATGCTGTTCAGTCGCTCCGCTCCAGCGATAGCACCCTCTTCGAGCTGCTGGAAATCTTCACCTCCGACACCCTCGATACCTATGAGGAATTTGTCGCGGCCAACCCGCTGAGCTCCATCTCCGGTGGTGTTCTCGCCGAGGCCGCCGATGCTCTGCAGACCAAGATGCGCCTTCTTACGCTGACTTCGCTGGCCTCCTCCACTCCCTCGCGCTCTCTTCCATACGCTACTATTGTCTCAGCTCTGCGTGTGCCCGCCTCAGATGTTGAGATGTGGGTGATTGACACGATCCGAGCCGGTCTGGTTGAGGGTAAGCTCTCCCAGCTGAAGCAGGAGTTCCTCATCCACCGCGCGACCTACCGCGTGTTTGGTGAGAAGCAGTGGGCTGAGGTCCAGGGTCGTCTGATGGTTTGGCGCCGCTCCTTGGAGGGTGTCCTTAGCGTTATTCGCAGTGAGCGTGAGCGCTTCATTCGCGAGGGTATTCAGGCTGCTGCCGATCAGGAAGCCTCTACCACTCAGGGCAAGTCTGGTGACAAGTCTCGCTCTGGTGGTGACCGGAGGCGCAACCAGCAGCCTCGCGAGGTTGAGCCCGTTGCCGAATAAATGAAACGATCTCCATTTCCTATTTTGCAAGGGCGCAGCGAGGGTTTGTTCTCTATAAAGAGCAAAGAAAATGACCCGGGGCGGGGGAGAGAAAGAGAGAGAGAGAGAGAAATGATACCAAGAAGTATTGCATTCGAGCAGGTGTTTTTAAAAATTTCCGAATTTCCTTTTTTCTCAAGAAAAACACAAGAAAGAAGAAAGAACAGGGAAAACCAAACACACAACAATCTGATTACACTATTTGACGTTTGTTCCAGCTGCTCGCTTTTCTCTCGTCATTTCGTCTCGGGTTGCGAAAGCGCTTATAGAGCATAGAAAACAGTGGGATCTTGATTCGCGACTTGGAAACCTGGTCTTCATTCCCTCCATTCCATATCTGCTCTTCGTCTCTTTATTGAGCTCTCCTTTTCGAAAAGTGCCTTTGTTCAGTTTCCCTCCTCTTGCTCTACTCATTCCCGATGTGCCGTGTTCTTATCACCTCTATTACTGTCTCCCATCTGCGTTCTATTGACACCCCTTCCCGCCTCTTATCTCCTCCCCCCGGTTCCCATGCATTCCACGTCCGAATGCAGATGGGGAGACTATAGGCCTCATCTTAAGTTTCTTTCCACTCCATGCGCCATTGAAACTGGGATCCTCCACGAGTCATGTCATTTCCTGTTCGTTTCCTTGTTCTGTTGTTCTAGTTTCTGATCTGTGTTGCGTTTTCTACCTCTCTCTGCTGTTGGTCATGTTTGGCTTCTTCCTGTACTTGTTTGTTGTGGGAGAAGACTCTTTTATTAGACTGGTCTGGCTCTTGGCTTCGCCTGGAATAGTCAGATATGATGTGTTGGATTCAGAACGATTAGTAATTCTCTTCTGTAGATATTCTGCTCCCTCTTTGAGTGGAACTCTTAGATCTGGTGATGTATGTCGCATTGGGATGTGGTAGTATGTAATATAGACTCTCTGTAAATGTCAGGTAGTCTACACTCTACACTCTGCACTACCTATCAGGTCGGGCACTGTGCTTCATGCCTGAGTGTATACCTAAATAGGTAGTACAAGTGTATACTACATAGTATGGATGTAGCCAGATCAACCTCAGCCTGGCCGAGCTGGTCCTTCTGAATGACTGCCCTTCTCATGCACCGACGACGACGCTCTAGCTCGCAATTTGGTGTGGAAACGCAGCCGGGTAGGTACCGGGCCTATTCAATTGCTGATGGGATGTTGTAGTCGAGACAGTGATCTGTGCACTTCGAGGATGCTGCTAGCATTATGACTCTGTGCTCTCTGTGGATTACTAGTGGCAGACCATCAGTGCACCATGTTTATTGGATTTAACATCGGGCAGTCCTTTCTTTTCATACGAGAAGAGTACACCGGGTAAATGTACGGACCACTGGCAAGGCCAAAGGATGAGGGTATCAAAGGGGGTCCGACGTAATGGAAATGTCTCTTGTATGTCGGGCGACTCCATGTACAGTTAAATATCTACATCGCCACGTGGATGGACATGAGACCCAACGAGAGGAAAGAAGAAAACGCAATAACGCAAACAAAAACCATACCAGAGGAGCGCTGGTCACTTGGTCTCAACCATCTCCTACCAGCTCCTTGAACAACTTTCTCAAATTCCTCTGCCACAAACCCCGAGTCCCTTTCGGTACTTGAAAACCTACTCCATTGTGACTTTGGGTTTCCCTCTCCTTTCTTCTGCTGTGTGGGATGCCCCTAACGAGCGTGCAGACCACGAGCCTCGATGCCCTCCTTCACCAACTCATACACATCCTCCACCCGCCCTGTCGCCTTGACGTTCACCACCTTGCCCTTCTTCTCGAAATCATCCACCACAGGCATGGAAGTCTCGACAAAAGTGCGGAACCGCTTGCGAATCGACTCGGCGTTATCATCATCGCGCCCACTCGTCTCGCCGCGCTTCAAGAGTCGCGCCTCCATCACATCCTCGGGACAATCCAAGAAGAGCACCAATTCCGACGGACACACCGTCTGCTCGAAGAAGACCGCCTGGTCCAGCTTGCGCGGGAACCCATCGATCAGGAAGCGGGCCTTGGTGCCGGGGGCGGGCGGGTGGTTATCGAGGATCTCGCGCATGGCGTTGGAGAGCAGGTTGACGGTGACTTCCATGGGGACGATCTTGCCTTCGGTGATGTAGGTCTTGATCATTTGGCCGTATTGGCTGCCTTCGCGGAGCTGTTCGGCGCGAAGGAGATCGCCGGCCGAGAGGTGGGAGAAACCATAGTCGCGGACGAGGTTGGCGGATTGAGTACCTTTGCCACTGCCGGGGCCGCCGAGGAAGAAGACGACGGTGACTTCTTCAGGAGAGAAGCGCGGGGAGGAGGAGGAGGAGGAGGAGGAGGAGGAGGTGGTGGTGGTGGTGGTGGTGGTGGGAGGAGCCATGGCGATGTATGGGATGTAGGTATATAGCGGGGTGGGAGAGAGGAGAAGAGAGGTGATCGAGTTGGGTGGTGAAGTGGTTCCCAGGAAGTCAAGAATGGAAGTGAGATAGGAGGTGGAGAACCGGGATTAAGAAAAGAAAAAGGAGAGTGGTATTAAGGGGATGGCGGTGAAGTTTTACTCTTTAAGTGTGATTGTGTGTGTGGTTTTTTCCTTTTCAGGGAGAAGCTTAAGGAAGTTTAAAGGAGAAGCGGGGAGGGGCAACAAGAGAGGCGGTCGCTGCGGGACAACGTGCGCAACGGGAGTTCAAACAGTGGGCGAACTGGGGCTGGATCGGTTGACATTGGAAATCTAGATCGGCACGTCCAATTCTCACAGTGGAATGGTCACTCACGACACTCGAAGACATGTCGAATACTTTCTCAATTGCAGACCCTTTGAATCTTGCTTTTAGCGTCAAACTCTTTTTTTTTCTCTTTTTTTGTTCAAAAACATCGTAGTCCGTACATTGTGTCCTCCCTTCTCTGTCAGGCTGGTCCAAGTGGTGATGTCCTCTCTTTACGTCTGACGCTGAGGCGCCTGTCCCGTACGAGACTTGACGAGCAGTGCGTATGATCCCGATCCAATGGCCATGATGATCACAATAGGGAGGATTTTGAATTGCGATCGGTCATTTTGGGGTGCCGGAGACGGGCGTGAGCTCGAGGAGGAGGATTTGGGCGCGTTGCTGGAGGACAGGCGTTGCGAAATGGTGAATCGCGTCAGCTGCCGAGTGGGCATGGGAGACGAAGAGAGAGCTCCTCGCGTGAGCCGGCGAGCGGTGGCTGAGACAGACATCGTGTGAAATTCAAAAGGAAGATGCGAGAGACGCCAGAGGGATCGTAGATGAGGAGCACTGAGAAGAGAATTGGAAGAGACGCGATCTGGAAGTGAAGATGACGGAAGAAGACTAGTTGAGCCGCAAGCGCCGGGAGGAGATTCCATTGGCGGGCCGTCGGTCTCGGGATACTCCTATCGATGAACCGAGATCGGGACAAATGACGCATTTCTGGAGATGTCGATCTTTCAATGTTGACACATGCACACGGATCGTCTTTCTCGGCTGATGTTGACTTGCTTCATCGGCAGGAAAACTCGAACTGGTGACGAGCAGCCAGACACCTGAGATCTCCTGTGATCGACGATCGTCAAGAGCATCTAGGTATATCATCAACCTGGACAAGGTAGGCATTCGGTCAATGCCGAGCGACAAGGCCACACTTATCACAATTGCAATCCATACAGCTGTACAATCGATTCCAAATGGCCCGAAGATACTCATTAGGTAGTTGTTGTCGAGACTCATGTTCGACCCGAGCCATCTCATCCATCTCATCCGCATACGCATCGACCCCAATCCCTTCTCCATCCTGGAGCTCATCTTCGTCTTTCTTGTCTCGCATTAATCGCAGTCTTCCGATATGCAGAGCCAACATGTCCAGAATCACCGCAATGTCAGCAAATGGTGCATTCCGCCGCCTCAGCAACTCGCCTGCCCAGGACAAGGTATCTCGCACAGCGCCATCTTTGGAGCACAGGCGGCCAAAATCCGCTTCGGCCAATGGGTGAATCATCTCGAAGCCGTCGGGGTCATCATGTTCTTCACCGTGATTCTCGGAAGTAGGTGGGAATGTCGAATCAATCAGATCGAAGTCTTCGGCTTGGAGGGTTCTCAGGGGTGGTGGTTGGCCAAGAATTTCGATGTCACGGACCATATCGTTTAGTTCGGCGACGATTTCCACGTAGGCTGTTTCCGAGACGGACTCATCACTCAGTATTCTGACCCAGCCAAGAAGCTTCTCGCGAAAGTGTTGGCGGTCTCGCATGAACATTTCGGGATCCATGGTGCGTTCAATTTGGAAACGGGTGACAAGGAACTCGTTGACCTCTAACGAACAACAAACATGTCCGTGGCACAGCATGCTGAGTTGATACCGGAGGCTTAAGTAGCAGCCAGTTGGAAGATGCTCGAGTGAGCGCGGCTTTGCTTGCTTGCTTGATGTTTTCTCTGGGTACAACGCGCATTACGTCCCCCCGTCCTTGTTGCCTGAACGGAGGAAACCCCGTTCAATGCTCATGCGTACCAGCGACTCTGAGTCAACTTACCCAGGCAACCGACTACGAGAGATCAGCCTGGCAATTTCCATTGCCCAAAGAATGTAATCCAGAGCCATCAACGCCCCTCTTATCACATCGAACAATGGCTCATTCGCGAAGAAGTATCCTAATTATTTCCCACACAATGCTCTTAAGTCAACGACCTGGCCAGCTGTGGGAAGAGGTTTCAGGTTTCATACACAGCGAGTCAGACATTAACAAAACACCATGAAGTAGTCTTTCAGCATCCTACTCACCGTGTCATTGATATCTGTCCTTGGTCCAGTTGAGGCGAACTACCAGAAATTCTGACCCTGACAGCACACGAAGTGCCCCTGACCACGTCGACGCTCTTATTGCTCCTTATTACTACTCACAGTAGCATCTCCACCTCGGGGCCAGTTAAACTGCCACAATGACTATTGGCTTCAAAGTCAAAGCCCATACAGCTGTTCGTCGTGTTGGCGCACTTGTCTTTCTTCAAACTCTATACTGTCTATTGTTTTTAAGGTTGTTGAAAATTGTGCTGACACATTTGCTAAATCTTTCCCCTTTTTGATCAGAACAACGCTTGATACTCGAATTCTTGAGGCATCACGTCCAGAAATCACGTCTTGTTCCAGATCTAATAATGAATGTAATGCAGAGCTTCAACTATGAGTTCTTTGTCCTTTGCCTGAACAATTGCCTATGTCGAGTCATCTCTTTGTTCCAGGATCAAATAAAGACGCAAAGATATCATTTGATGTATATCTATCTACCCTTCAAGACAACCCTGTAAAAAAGAAACCATTTGAAAGTGGCGTAAGTATATCGGTCGACGATCTTGAATGTTCTACCCCGATCAGGTTCCAACCTCTTTTCCCATCCTCGCAGTCAAGTCTTTACATTAGGGTTATCCAACATAGTGGGAGGGTGTCTATTCGATGTTGATTCTTTCAATTGGCAATGACCATTCTGTTCTATCATATCAGTGCATAACAGACTTCGATCCATGAGAACGCATTCTAGAATATGGGTGTGCCTTCTTTCTGCTTGGTTTCGTATCGAGCATGTGATTCTGCCAGTCAACCTTGCGAGCTTCAGTGGACTCGCCCCTTCAAATCAATCTTACCGTTTCTCCCTACTTTTTATTGGGCTGCTTACTTATATTCTAGTCCGTTTTCTCCCGTCACGATTCAATTGATGACAACTAAATTGCTCGCTATAGCTGAACAATAAGTCATACTAGCATTCTAAACCGCATTTGCGTGCACATATTTGTTTATCTGGTTAGTATCAAGCTCACTTCCGGTGGCTATGCAAATGAGACCTGGTGAAAACATCAGACGTCGAGTACGCGCTCACCCAGGATACCAGTTTAGAGGTTTGATTTCTCATCGAAGGCAAGGTCTGAAGTAGTTGGCGTAGCTTGCTTTAATGCTTTTGGGAACCCGCGAAAGAATGGCTAGCAAAGTGCTATTGAGCCACGGAAAGAAATAGGAAGAATCTGGATTCAAATCTGAATAGAATCGAGAGACTCATCTCTCTTTTCAGCCCTTGATTGGATATCTTTACATCTATTGAGAACTTGACATGGTCATGACATATGCCGGAACATCCATCTACAGGTTTGGGATCATATCTCATTTCC
The DNA here is from genome assembly GCF_028827545.1 of Penicillium diatomitis. Lineage (NCBI taxonomy): Eukaryota > Fungi > Ascomycota > Eurotiomycetes > Eurotiales > Aspergillaceae > Penicillium > Penicillium diatomitis. The sequence continues at coordinate 2,474,115 of NW_026623175.1, read as the reverse complement.
TCCGGCGTGGATGTGACCACCTGTTTGTGCGAGAGCTTCCATCGCCGATGAGCAGCTTTCATATTCGATGCAATGGAAGACGCCAATTTGCCTGTCAATGTTCCAGGACTTTCCATGATATTTCTTTTCTGACTTTGCTGAAAATATACATAGCGTCGTTGATGGTTCAAAGATGATCCGTTGAACGGTATCTGATATTGATCAGTCTCTGGACCCGTAGAGTCTCTCATGTCTGGCTCACCATTGCACCTCTGCTACAATTTTCTCCGATGCTTCAAAAGGAGCCACACCCAAGCTTCAGCTAGTCATATAAATGATCCATGTAGCTTATGCTCAAGTTCACTTCGAAGACTGCATTGCAGAATCCAAATCTCCTCGAGATAGGTCCATCTGACTTGACTACCGAGAAAAGCAGGATAGAGTTGCGACACCCGTCCGGAAGTACACCTCATGGCACCAGAACTCGCAAATGTGATAATGTAATGCTTGGATACGCAGGGACTTACCTAGCGCTTGAGGGGCTCTCAGAATAGCTTACCCACATCCCATGCAGAGATCTATTGTTTCCCGATAGCCTTCAATGCTGTCATCTCGCATTTCGATATCTGTGATTAGTGCGTACTTGGCTGATCTTAGGCACCTGCTTAAAGTATAACGGCCGACGAGATGGAACCATTCAGGAATGAAAGTGTCGTAGGGTCCGCAGTTACTCGTCTCGGAAGTAAAGAAGGTCCTACCAAGCATAAGTGGATCAGCTTCAGATCTCTGGGGTATGGTTCCTTTCAGTGCGCGCTATTATTTTCTTGGTGAGTCTTTTTGAATGGTCTGTCTGAATGGTCTGTCTGAATGGTCTGTCTGAATGGTCTGTCTGAATGGTCGCTCTAACCTTTATCCAGACCCTGCTCCAGAAGTTCACACTTTACCACCCTTCTCGGATTTGAGTGCAAACTGGAGGTTGAGGCGAAGAAGTTGTCTTGGTTTGAAGATACTCGATATTCGTATAATAGTGTACGGGTCATCGATCCTTGCAACTTGAGGAGCAGGGGTGAGATCGTCGAGACATCGAAGCTTACCTTGGGCTTGTTGCTTGATTATCGCTTCAGGAACAGGTAGATGCAGAGATGTCGGCTTCAAAGACAATCAGACTGTGCTTCAGGTACCATCAAGCTGGTGAGTATAATACTCGTTTGGATGAGAGAGGGAGAGAGAGGAAAAAATGTGTGTGTTTCGTACTTGGTCGCCATCTCCATCGGTAGACTCTGTTCTGATCCCGTCCTTAGTTTATCATCATAGTCATGATCTTGAAAGGCTTCGATCAGAGCATTATTCTTTGGTGCAATAGAATTGCAGCTTTCTGCCTCTGTCATGCGCCATGGGGCGAACATCTGAATGCACGTCATATCCTCCTTGCCGTATCGAGATCCTCAAGACGCAAGCGAGCCCTCTGTGCACGGATGTCGTGAAGATGCTTTTCGAAGGATTCGACAGTGATGATATGTGGCAAAACCAGTGGCCGAGGTCACCATCCGCATAGACGTAGTCTGGCACTTTCTTGAGATCTCGAAAATATGCTTCGCGGTGATGCAGGCGGAGAAACTCTTTATTGACGTGTTGGTATATTTGCGTTTATAAGTGTCAATGGCATTGCCCGCACGCAGCGCCGATTAAGTTTTGTAGGCGACGATAGACTTTCAGTCTCTCTTCCTTTTCTAAGGCCAAGGATCGAGTCGTTTTGTTGCCACCACTTTTTTTTTCGGTTCAGTATACAAATGGACTTTGACGGTTGTAATTTCAATCCTGGAGAGAAGAGACCCTTTCTGCGGGGCTTTTTACTCGTCCATGCCATAGAGTAGCCCAATCCTAGTGCGCACTTAACTACGAGGAGAGTGTCAGCATGAGTCGAAATTTGGATGAGCGGAATCCCACCGCAGGTCTCTTATGTTATAAACTTTGCCATGTAGTACTCGCGCCAAATGGAACCTGGCTGGTCAATGTGTACCAATACCTGGCTTGAACCTGCAGTCACTACCTGCTCATGTCTCTTTCCATGTGATTTTAGACCTAGTCACAACAACCCGACCGATATGGCATCGTGCAAAGTACATGCACCCCATAGTCATACTCATAGAGTCTCAACCCGATTCACCTACTTTACTCAAAGGACGAAACCGCCAGTCCGTGGAGCAAGTCCAGGCTTGATCTACAACACTTTATTCAGAACTTTAAGAAATGGCAGAAACATGGGCCGGTGATTGACACTTGGATTACGGACAAAAAAAATGCAATGATCATAATAGGGTCATGAGAGTCGGAGTGAAGTAAACAATAAACATTAATAAGTGAGACGTGCGTCGCACCACTACACTGAACATTGACGCACGTCGACTTTTTTAGGGGGAGGGGGTTGACGCTTTTGCATACGCTTTTCAATCTGAAACTTTTTCCCGTGACGCAGAGGACCCCAAAGTCGAAAGTTAATCCAGATCCAGGCTGGAAAAGTGAGTGAATGTAGATAAGATCAACAAGCGGGATGGAATCTGATTTCCGCGGCGGAGACTGCTGACTGCTGAGAGCCTGACCTGAGACTGAGCGGATGATTTGCCCGCGAGTCGAGCGTAGAAATTGACTCTTGTTGTATGATCACTGCTTAAGAGTAGCCATCCACACGTCTCCCATTCGACAGTCCTGGCTTCGCTCATGCCAGGTGGCTCAGTGATCAGGACTCGATCGAGAAAACATCAAGTGTCACACAACTTTTGTTCTCCGTGTGTATTCCGCTCTTCATGGCGCTGGTAGACGGGTACAGCATGTATGAACCCACGGCTCAGACGCTACATTGTCGTCTTCTAGAAATTGTGGGATATTTTGTTTTCCAATGATGGAAAGCGATAATCTTAGTTTCAGAACATTAAACCGAATTTTGTTTTTCTTCTTTTTTTTTTTCTTTTTTTTTTGCAAATTGTTTTTTTTGACTGAACCCTCGCACGGTGAGAGGTGACGGGACTGGGAGAAGTTGTCGGTTTAGTAAGAGGAAATGTATTGTGGATCCATGGGAAGTTCCATCTGCGCATGTATCGCGCTGACGTCATGAGGAAGGCCGATCGAGGCAGACGTGTGAGTGGCTGAAAATTCTAGTGACTGAATCCTGAGGCACAGAGTCTTGAAAGTCTGGGACTGGTGGATCAAAATTATTCAATTTTGAAGCATATGGCGGTCTAAGTCTTAGTGGAACTGGACAGTGAATGACTCAGTGACTGTGGTACGGCATACGAATCCGACTAGATTCAAATGGCTTAAAGCTGGGCGAACAAGGCCGGCAGGTCCATCAATAGTTGGTGGAATTACATAAACCACCGCCAAGACTCACGGTGCTACCCAACATGCAGCAAAGGTCATGAACGGAAAATGTGCAATGATGGCTTGGAAGGGGAAACGAGAGAAGCTGTCGGAGAGAGACAAAAAAAATGAAGCGAATCGACAGGGCTCACAAGCTGCTCGAGGGGCACCTCGGCTCGAACGCCTGCAGAAATCGTTAGGTAGGAAAGCCGAGAATAAGGAAGATATCGGGATAATCGATCGCCTCGGCCATTGAAGGCGGGTAGAGACAATAGCCGAGTTGGAAGTTCGGGTAATTGCTCGTGCAAATGGATGTTCCCTGCGCTCATCGAGTATGTAGCCCATGTACAGCTGTACATAAGGTAATACCACTCTTTGGAGACTCTCGGGGCTACACGGCTCAACGCGATGGACGATTAAGGTTCGATATGTTTAAGATTGGAAGGACGGGAGAATACTCCTCGACTGACATGGCAGGAATGGCGAGCAGCTGACATCCACTGGATTGAGGGCGACAGCGATGACTTCCAATTCTTGGACGTTCTTGGCGTTATCATCCAAGCGAGATGAAAGCGTGGCTCAACCTAGTTCCTGTCGCTCTTGAACGTGAAAGCTCTTGACCACCAATGTGATCATGGAAGTGCCGTGGTCATCTTACTGTGGAGTGTGGAGTCGTGACTTTGTACCTGAATATATAGAGTCGATCACAACGGTCAACAAGACATAAATGGCTTCGATGCATCTGGCCAGAAGCTTGATGGAGGGACCGTTGTCGAGCAAGGCACCCCATCAACGATGAGATTCTACCCGTCATTCCAGAGATCCCGGGGTAGTACATTCACCGGATACCCATTGCTGATCAACCACGTGGGCTTTCCTTTACAGTATCTCCCGTGGACTACACAAGGGTCAACCTGAGGTGAAATGGTTGCTCCAAAAACCCCGGATCCACCTTGCTACAGTGTAGATCTGGGGCACACACCTAAGAGTAGATGCATGCTGATGGAGTGGACGATCTTTCGAAAGAAGAGAAGGGGTTACCCGAATGGTACAGGTAGTCTAAGCAGTAAGCACTGAGCACTGACCGTAGCAGCTCTAGCACATGGTGTTGGAGCTCGACAAACTTGCCACATTTGGACAGGACATGTGCTCAGTGGTAGAAGGCAAAGTATGTACAATTGTATGGTACCCCGGACAGGTCATCCAGAGCCTCATGTTCTTGTCTCACGTCACAACTGGGGGAATGCACGAGGGGCATGTGACACGGCTGCATCCAGTGATCCACCGGGTTGGCGCGCGTGTCCAGTGTACCTTGTCTCCTGGTGAATACACTCGTGACTCTAGTGTCTCGTCTCTTCTGTGTATACTGTATAGTTCTACTAACCAGGGATGAGAACGCCCTCGGTTTCATCGAGGCCACAGAGGACTCCGAGGAGAAGGACGCAACCGCATGATACCCTGCACGTAGTCAGTGGTGGACATCTGCAGCATGGTCTACACCCGCATAGCAGAACAGTGGTAGGACTCAAGCTATTCTCGCCTGTTAAAGTTCCAGCAGCTGCAGATGCAGATGCAGATGCAGTCCTTCGCTGGCAAATGCGCCTCCACCTGCACCTGCACCTATGAGTTGGAAGAATCACCCGCCAGCAGATATCCACAGGTTTGGCAGTCGACAACTCCGAGCTTGATCGAATGGCCCCCTCTACAACCACAGTAGAACAATTACAGTAGGTACAGTAAGGTACATGCAAGCAGCGGGATCAGAGCGGCAGCGCATCGCGTCCAGAAGTCGGCCCGACACTCAGAATTACCCCGAGAATCTTTCCCGCAGCTCGGCCCTCATTGGTGGTAGAACAAGGAAGACGTCTGCCAAGTCTGAACACTCTCGGAACAGGAACCATCCCAATTACCTAAATAATCCGGTAGGGTCTCACTTCGAAGGAAGTGAGATAACTATTGAAAAACCTTCTATGCTCCCAGTGCTACACTGACATTTGACCGAAAAGGCCGTCTACGGGTGCTAGTGGGGCTGGAAGTAATTTCCCGGCGGCTGAGGTTACACTGGAGACTCAGTCACTGGGACAGTCCGGGCCGGTCTTGGCCTTATACACTAGTCGAATTTAGGATAGCAAGCTCCACTACTTGGGAGGATTCATCCAGTCCATGGTCGAAGCCCTGGCCCTACCCTGACAAGGCTTATACCACTCCAGCCACTGACAGACGTGGCTCGGACCCTCCGACGGGATGACGAGATGGCTCACAGTCACGTGTCGGTGGAGCAGCACTCATTGCCTCGGATGAACCATTTTCCAGATCCGAGGTCCCATCTTTCCGTCGTCCGTGGGTTTCGCATGTGCGTTTGAGGGGAAATCGTGGAGAGGACCTGAGATCGAAAAGAGCGGGCCACCAAACACAAAAGGGTCGGAAAGTGGGAATTGCGCGAGAAAAAAAGGGAAAAAAAAAAGAAAAAAGAAAATAAAATAAATGGGTATTCCCACCTTACAGTTCCCAAGACTACCTGTTGCACTCAAAAGTCGACAGTCTCTGTCACCCACTACCAGCACCACCACCGCCAAATGATTTTTGACTATCACATGTTTTCTGTCCATCTCACCCTCGGGGCTCAACATGATTGTTCTCATAATGGACAGTCATGTCTGTCACTTGAACCTTTCAGCTTCCTCCTAGTGCCTACTGCTTAGTACCAAGTAACCTAATATAGTCCACTGCAAACAATGTGATCTTGGCTGCAGCGCTGCAGCCAGAATCTTAAACTCACGCTTGGGCAGAAACAAGTCATCACAATATCACCCCAAGTCGACCCGAAAATTTGAGCTCCTATTCTGTGGGTACCACTACCAACCCACTCAAACAAGACTCTCCATAAGTACTCTACTACTGTACCAGTACCCAGAGTCGACTTTCTTCCGACGCAGAGATTTCCCTCTGTTCTTTCGCCAAAAGGGCAACTTCCCGTTTCGACGACCGCTTTTCTGTTCACGGTCCCCACGGGGAGCCGAATGCGATCGCGTCGGTGGCTTCATTCGCATCTCGGTGACCCGCTCCGTGGGTCTGGGTTTCGCCGTCCGGTCACCATCCCGGTCATCGGCTTGGAGGGTTGGAGTCTGTGGGGTTTCTGGGCGATGATGAATGGGCTTGTCGACTTTTTGGAGGAGAGAGAGAGAGAGAGAGCGAGGAATGGAAGGGACGTCTGGTACAGTATATGAGATGGAGCGGAGTGTGGGGGAGGCGAAAAAATCTTTTTCCCACGCAGTAGTAGAACACCCGGATAGTCATCATGAGGAGGAGTGGTGTGAGGGTGTGTAGACTGTAGACTGTAGATCAGTCGCGTACAGTCGTACCCTATAACTGTTCTTTTCACGGGAAATTGATTCTTTCCATGACTCCCAATGCTTTATTGGCGATGACTTGGTAGTCAATGGCGCAATTACTGTAGGAATCGCAGGACATTGGCAACTAAGCCCCGGATGGCTTGGAGTAAGATGCTGCGCATCTGTTCAAAGCGAATGTCTACATATGTATGGTCGAGCTGAAGCGACTCGGGAGGCAGTATTTACCTATGCAGAATCATCATCATGGAAGATTAGTCCAGCAAAAGACTCCACCCACAGCGACGTATTCGCTGTGATCGGACGTAGTACAAGGCTACAAGCAGAGTCTAGGGATGCAAGAATCGGGAGAGATTCCTAATTGAGCCAGGACGATGACGATCTGTCTCCACGAGGCTTCCGAGGGTTCTTGACGGACGGTGACACAAGGTACATACTCCAAAAATCAATAAATCATGCACTCATCCATGAATACATGTGCTTCATCCTCGCAGACGGCAAAAAGTTCCCATAATGGGGGACCGGGCAGCAGGGGGAACGGGGTGGACTTGGGCTGGGATCGGGAGCGGTGACAAAGAGGCGTCCCAGCGGGACCCACGGGTGGCTTGACGGACGAGAACGGGTGGCGCCCAGTAAGCACTCCCAAGCAATCATTGCACCAGGCCAAGCACCCGAAACTTTGAAGGGCACAGAGCACGGGACAGTCCTTTTTCTCAGGCACTGTTTGGGCGTGGTGGGACCCACTGCTCTTACCCAAGTTAGGGTTAGCCTGGGAACTCGCGACTGTGCTGGTACTCAGTAGAGTCAGTGACTCGGTACTCCCTAAGTTGCAGGTACTCCTTTCGACTCTCTGCATGTGGTCAAGTCGGAGTCCCTGCTTCCACATTTTGCCTGTCTCGATTCAGCACTACTGTGCCGGATGGACTTGTCCGGTACTTGGAACCCGGGGGTATTGGATTGTCGACCAGTACTGTACTACGGATCAGTACTTGACTTCGACCTGATTTACCCGTATGCCTCCCTCGGTATATCCGCCGCCACTGACAGACAGTTAAAGTACCACATACGAACGAACAGTACTACGGTCCTTGCACGAGTCCGAGTACACACTACACAGTCCACGGGAACCAGCAATCTCAATCACGGTATCACACGTTGGTGGCGGATCTCCTCCCCAAAGTGTGCCGGCCGTTAAGCGCTGGATCCTCCTGTCGTTCTCATCAATCATTCAATGGTTCCTTCTCCACTCTGCCACTTCCGCCCTTCTCTCTCGCGCGGTCGGTTCACCTCTTTCTTCTCGGAGATGTAGTACAGTTCGGTTCCTTCAAAGTCGTCTCGGCGCCTGAGCGGCTCGCAAGACTTGCCTCCATCCCAAGCCGCTTTGGGCAGCCCCCACCCCTTCGCGGCCCCGTAAAATTCTGCTGCGGGGACCCCTTGGTTGCGATGACTCCCCAGATTGGCTTAGGGCGTCAAAATAGTGATCCGCCCGACCTGCCTTTTCATATCATCCCGGCCGACGTCATGTCCACTCCCTCGTCTTGGCCGATATGACCCGTGGGTGCGGCACACGGCCTTTCTCCGCTTCGATAGGAAGGAGAGGAAAAGAGCAGTGACAAGACCGACGGAGACAAGACAGACTGACTGAAAAGGGAGAGCGAGCGAAGAGATACATAAGACCCCCTCGTCCCGCACCCACCGATGTTCATCCTTTCCTTTCTCTATCATCGATCTTCCCTCTCCTCCGTTCGTCTTTCTCATCCCCCATCCGTCCTGCGTCTCTCTCTCTCTCTCTATCTCTCTCTCTCTCTCTCTTGTGCTCCCTTTCGCATGTTTCTCTTTGGATCGCGCGAAGGCAATACACAGGGATAGATACACACCAACACACCTTCCAAGATGTGGACAACCACCTCTGGCCTTCGGGGCAGGAAGCTCCGTCTTGCCATCACCTTCACTTCGGTCATCGGTTTCTCCCTCTTCGGTTATGATCAGGGTTTGATGTCCGGTATCATCTCGGGTAACCAGTTCACCCAGGAGTTCCCGGCGCTCTTCATTCCTAGCAAGAGCTCTCCCGACTACTCTGCCTCCTACTCTCAACATGTCTCCGTCCTCCGTGGTGCCGTCACCGCGTGCTACGAATTGGGTTGTTTCTTCGGTGCCATATTCACCCTGTGCTTTGGTGAGCGCATCGGTCGTACGCCTCTGCTAGTCGCCGGTGGTATCCTCATGATCGTCGGCACTGTCATCTCCAGCGCCGCCTTCGGCCCGCATTGGGGTCTGGGGCAATTCGTCGTGGGTCGTGTCGTCTCGGGTCTCGGCAACGGTATGGACACTGCCACCATCCCCGTCTGGCAGTCTGAATGTTCTCGCGCCCACAACCGTGGTTTCCTGGTCTGCTTCGAGGGTGCCATCATCGCTGTCGGTACCTTGATCGCCTACTGGATCGACTTTGGTCTGTCTTACGTCGAGAGCTCCGTCCAATGGCGATTCCCCGTGGCCTTCCAGATTCTCTTCGCCATCCTCGTCAGTGTCGGCGCTATGATGCTTCCTGAGTCTCCCCGTTGGTTCGTCATGCAGGGCAAGGATCAGGAGGCCCTGGAGGTGTTGGCCGCGCTCAACGACAGCTCTCCCGATGCCGAGGACGTGCTCGTCGATTTCAACATGATGAAGGCCGACTTCAACGCCGAGAACGGTGCCAAGGCCAGCTGGAAGACCTTGTTCACTGGCGGCAAGACTCAGGAGTTCCAGCGTATGATGATCGGTTGCTCCGGTCAGTTCTTCCAGCAGTTCACCGGTTGCAACGCCGCTATCTACTACTCCACCTTGCTGTTCGAGCAGAACCTGGGCATGAAGCACCGTCTGTCTCTGATTCTGGGTGGTGTCTTCGCCACTGTCTACGCCTTGGCGACCATCCCCTCCTTCTTCATGATTGAGAAGGTCGGTCGTCGCAAGCTCTTCCTCATCGGTTTCGCTGGTCAGGGTCTGTCCTTTGTCATTACCATGGGTTGCTTGATCGCCGGTGGCCAGGGCCCTACCAAGGGCGCCGTCGTCGGTATCTTCCTCTTCATCTGCTTCTTCGCGTTTACCACGCTGCCCCTCCCCTGGATCTACCCTCCCGAGATCAACCCTCTCCGCACTCGTACCATGGCTGCCGCCGCCTCCACCTGTACCAACTGGATCACCAACTTTGCCGTCGTCATGTTCACTCCCGTCTTCTCCGACGCTTCCCCTTGGGGTATCTACCTCTTCTTCGCTCTGGTCAACTTCATCGGCCTGCCCTTCGCGTGGTTCTACTACCCTGAGACGGCCGGTCGTGACCTGGAGGAGATGGATCTTATCTTCGCCAAGGCTCACATCGAGAAGAAGTGGCCCTACCAGATCGCCCAGACTCTTCCCAAGCTCTCTCCTGGGGAGATTGCTTCCATGCTCCGCGAAGTCGGTCTGGATTCCTCGGACCCTCGCCACTCTGCCGAGCACGAGAAGGCCGAGATGGCCATGTCAAGTGGAAACTCGGACAACGAGAAGAACTAAAGCTGAAACAGAAAAGAAAAAAGAGAATTCCTGGAAAAGCAATCATCCGATGATTTGCTTGTTCTCATGACATTTGTTCCAAATTTTTTTTTCATTGTATCCAGTCCTGTTCCCGGTCGCTTTGCTTTGATGATCCATCCTGGCGACGGAAAGCAACGAAACTTGTGATTCACTCTCGAATTTGTTATAGAGTGTTCTTGATGTCTCGCACAATTATTCCCCCCATACTGCGCATTTTGGCTTTAGTTTGTTTTCTGACGTTTGTGTCGGAATACGATTGAATGATCTTTCTATTGCGGTGATGTCTTGAGCATCTTTGATCTCGATGTTTCATTTAGTGGATAGATTGAATCAAGAAATAAATCTTCACCAAATCCTTTTCTAGTGCAACTTGAAAGAATAGAACCATGCGTTAATGCCGCCGCTGTACACATTAGTATCTTGCAAGTTTGCCTCTTGTCATGAGTTTGTCCAGACTGGCTCATGAGCTAACTTCTAGTAAGCCATGATCTTCGAATTACCCCCTTGGATATCGACACGTCCTTCATTGCATATGCGATCATTTGGAGGTTCTTCTCAAACTCGAGACGCGGCTTCAATGCAATTTTTTACATAGCCAACCCCGCCTACATCCCCGCACCCTCAATGAATCTATAAAACAAACCCAGGGGAACCACGCGGAAATGACGAATTTTGTCTTGACATCTCGTTCAATATACTCCTATGATTCAATCTGCCCACAATGTTCAATCATAGTAAAGCAAGACTCAAGCCTCAAATCATAAATGATAATAGCGCACCGACTCTTGCAGCGACGATCAACTCCCCTACCCCAGAATTTCAGAGATGATCAACAGAACTCATGCACAAGGTCCACTAGGTAAAATCTGGGGAGGGGCCTTGTGGTTGCTGTGCCCCCCGATATTACTACTTACCTACGAGGTAGGTCGATAGGAGCTATGCATTACATAGAGTATAGAGTATAGACTACTTGACGTGTCGTTCCTTGTTATCGTGTAAGCCTACCACTACAGTACTTACGATCTATTCCGACGCCGACGAACCGACTATGCGAATGTGCGCTGTACACAGTTACACACCACCTGTTTGAGCATATCGGCACTCGCGCATGACGTATGGCGTACAGGTATGACTCTCTCCATCGGCTCGAGATGTGGATTGCATACGGTACACGTAGTAGTAGGGCTCGACGTGGGAAAGCGCGGACACGCATTGAGGTCATTGCCCCGGACTTTTTCTCTTTATCTACCCAGCTTGAGTGGTGCATGTGGCTTACTAGTAGACTGCAAGACACTAGTAGTAGGACTAGGCAGTAGGCAGTAGGCACTGTAGGCGGTGGACTACTAGACAGTACACTGGACAGTGACACTAGACACCGAAATTGGAGGCACTGGACGCTCGATACTCGGCAGCATAAGCACTTCTCGACGCACATCTTCCTTTCTCGGCAAGCCTTCCATTTCCACGGTCTCGCTCGCTGGTGGGGGTTGGCCGACTTGTTCATTAGGCGTCCAGGAAAGGGCGGGATTCTGTTCAGTTCCGGGGTAAATAGCCTAGTACAAGGACGGAATCTTTGGAGACTTGGGGAGACGTGGCGCGGGGGTGGGGGACAAAGACCGGGGAAATTGTGCTAGTTAGTAAGAGTTGGTGCTGTATGTAGAAGTAGGTAGTTACTAGTGTAGAATGTAGATATTGGAGACTTCACTACACCCCGACAAAAAAGGCAAGATAAGCGAGCTGAGTTCGGTTGGAACGAGACCCCGGCTCGGGCGCAGCGCTTGGACCTTTACAAGCGGCGAAAGCGGCAAAATCGGGCTGTGCTCACTGCTTGGTGCCTTGACTACGGGACTAACCTCGATGTCGATCCCAATTTTGAAATTTAACTCCTAATGCTGATGCAAATAATCGAATTAAAGTAATTGCATACAAGTCGACCTGAACCTTGTCTCGGAAACACGGCCCGCACAGACTAGTACTGACCTGTACTACACAAAGTCAACACTGCTACACTACACAGTACACGGGGCAAGTTAACCGAGACCTTTTCAACCGGAAAGCTGAATTCGGGTGCTACACTCGGACTCCATGCTCATGACTCAAGAGTCAGGTGTACAGTTACTACTACAGTAGTTAGTTAACTAACTTCTATTAATAATTTACTACAGTACCCGTTTTCATTTCCGAAACCTGGCATCCCGGCCCCCCTTCCCCCCCCCTCTTATCCGCCCCCGGCATCCTTTCCCTCGGGCAGCTCTCCCCGTGGGGGGATACACTATTGCACAGACCACGGCAGTCACCAGCCCGAGTGCCCGCTTTTCCGGAGATTGCTCCTTTGACTTCTGTTTGCGGAGACGAGGAAGTTGGTAGGGGGAGGGTGGTAGCTCTTCGCTGGTGCTGCATGTGGAAGGTGAAATAGTGGAAATATAGAGTACCTGGAGGCAGGTATAAGCATTCACCTCATGTTGGCTCCACAATAGCTTGCTTTTTTTTTGGAATCTTGGAGAGTGGATCTATCTCGATACAGTTGTAGCTGAACCAAAGTGAATAAACGGAAACAGACAAAGCATGTGACTAAGGAAGCCTCCCATGTGATCTCCCCTGAGTAAAACAAACAGATCGTTGCATACCTAGGATTACGAGGTCTACATTCCAATCACCACAGGGCATGGCCGCTATCCATATCTCGATTGACGAGGTATACTGACTCGCTAGGTGGTAGCTATTCGTGATTCGAATCAAAACATGCAAAGGTTCAAAATATTCAAACCGCCCTTCAAATACTCGTTGCAAGGTAGATAATTCAGAGTCACGGATGCTCATATGATACCTACGCATCAGATTTTCCACCTGTCCGGAAGGCCAATCAGTCAAGGAATACCTATGTCTGAGGATGTCTCCTACTCTGCGAAGAGGAACTATGTTCTTTGAGACTGTGACACTCTTTGAAGCCGGTTGATACCATCGTTCAAGCTCTTTCTCCTTCGCATGCTGTGATAATAGAGATTTAAAGAAACTCCTCCTCAACAGGAGCATCGAAGAATTGACGTACTTACTTTTCAAAGGTAGCGTGGAAGCTGGAAAGTACTGAGGTATCGAGACCACACGAACAATAAATCTAACTTGTGTCACTTTCGAGGGCGAGGCAAGGTCGTATCGAATGGCGAAAACCCCCCATACCTACCTAGTAGAAGCACTTCATGCAAAAAAAAAAAAAGTTTCTTATAGTATGGATGGCAGCAATACTTGAGAAAAATTAGACCGCAGTCAACATGACAATCGCGTCTCAACGCGATCAAGGTAGAATATCAGTTTTCGAGGCCGAATGCATCACGACAATCGACCCATCCTATAGTTGCGAATCGGTCTACTGGAGATCGAAGTCGATCAAGTCACTACTGCACGGTAACATGCGCGGTTGCTGGGAGGCTGTCAGTAATTGATAGATCGTGCAGGTGTAAGTGAATGCACTGTATCAATCCATGCTGAACCGCATGAGCCTGACTTCAAAGAAGCTCAGTTTCAGGGCATACGAACGCGGATCCTCCAGCTTCTCCCTTGGGCCGATACATTAAGAGATGCACTTGACTACATCTCTACGCTTGGTCTCAAGATAATGCACTCAGTTGCAGATCCTTCGCGAAAGACAGACTGCTTGGAAGTTCATGAATCCTAACCCATGCTTATTTGTAGATATCCATCTACTGGAAGTAAAAGAGGAAGGTGAAACACAACTTGATTAGTGTGAAATGTATGGGAAGGAAGAGAGGCTATCTAATGTTGTGGAGCCATGTTGAATCTTTCCAGGAGGTTTGGTGAAGCCGTCTACAGCCTGTTCCTCTGTAGGGACGCGTTCAAATTTGCAGACTCCCTTGGAGGCTTGATGGCGAATGTGGTGATATTTCACATCAAATGTGCTTCGTACGTTGGTGGAATTCAGGATTTTCCGCAAGACAGATAGGGCCGTGAGATCTAGGAACACCTTAAATTCAAGCTCCTTCAGGAAAGGATACAACCATATGACCTCTTGCCTTTGGGATTTCTGAAGTATTCGAAAGTGGTATGATTGCCTTTCTGCTTGTGGAAATGGCATTACTTATTATGGCTCTTCTTTGAGTGCTTTTCGTTCGAATCGTTCTTCTTGTCCTGAGACTTTGAATGTTTCGAAGTATGGCCTGCTGTATTCGAATTCGAATTCTCCTTCGCAGATGTGGCCATAGCCAAATAATGATGACGCCAAGACTCAAATGATTGGAATTCGGCAATCATATCTTCCAAAATATGCGCATCATCCAGGTTAGGCCGAAGACGAGTAACCAAAGATTCAGTGCCTGGGTGCATGCTGATCGCATACACAAATTGAGCCCGTTGCCATGAGGCACGAATGATATTCGGATCCAACTGCTGCGCTTCCTGAAGCAGTCGTTTCCACTTGTGAACGAAGGCAGCCGGGTTGCCCCCCTGGCGGTAATAATAGGAAACCTATTCGTTGTACTGTTGGAACAGGAGGGTATTCTAACTCTCCCCCCTGAAGAGATGAGTAGGTAGCCCCAGCCTTATGAGGTTGATGATGTGATGATCGCGGTTGCGCTGACTGCTGACTGTGTTGAAGTGCGTCAGGAACGCATCGAATAACGCGCTTTGTGGCGTATTCGACAGCGGCGCTGTAGGATGATGAGGATATGCGAATACCCTCACCAGCGCGCTACACAGGGCTCATAACCTATCCGTAGATATCGATCTACTGGTAGGAAAAGAGAAAGGTGAAACACAACTTGATTGGTGTGAAAGGTATGGGGAGGAAGAGAGGCTATCTAACATATGGGTTTGTAGGTCTCTCGGTGGTGAGTCGGCAGATTCCTCGATGGTGAGGCAGAACCATCCAAACAATGGGGCGGAGGGTGGCACCGGAAAAATGCATCTCCAAGTTCCTGCCTGCGACCTGGAACCGGATCCATTCCCCCTCCCATGACCGAGTTGTCATAACGATATTCAGGCGGTTTAGGTTTGGGGTCTATTTTAGTGTAGGCAATCTCTTGGTTGGATAAGGACTGACATGTCGCGCTGAGAGTGGAGGTCAGCCAGATAAATGCTGTCAATCTGATCAAGTACAGCAGGAATCCATCACCACTGATGTTTGAGATGGCATGGGTGTAACTAGATAAGAATACAAGAATGCTCTCGAGGCTCCTGAATCAACCCTCGTGCATATCCATGGTAGTCTAGGTACTGGAAACAAACAGGAGGCGAAGACGGAACACGCGAAGAATGATAATCAAAACGCCTGCTGGGTATGATATACATGAAAATGACATGACCGGCTTGGATAAAAGCAGATTTTGAACCTCATTAGGTCGAATGATTTTTCCCTTGCCGACTAGGGGAACAGCATTCAATTATGCTTGTCTTTGCAGTAGGCTTTCCTGTACTCGCGGCCACATCGACGAAAAGCAATTGGTCGAACTAAAAAAAATCCGCAAAGGATATGACAGGAAGGTATCATGAAATATGCAACGCTGATGACCATGCAACGAAACAACAGATAAAAAAAAGGAAAGGAGGATCTGGGCGAGGCCGCGGAAAAGTGTAGGTAACACAATCATCATTCCGGGCCTTGTGAGCGCAATGGAATCGCTTCCACGGGCATACCCTCCTCAGCGGGGACATGCTGGTAGGATCTCGTCTTGCGGCGATTGGTGATGAAACGCACGCCAACTACTATGCCTGCGACAATGCAGACAAGAAGGATCAAAACGAGCAACGCGCCCACATTGCGAACCACTTGATAAGCCTGGTTCACAGCTTTGGCGACCTCCTTGGCATCTGCGTATGCGGACGACGAACCTGATGAGCCGGTGGATGCCTGATCCTCGGCCTTCGCACCAGAGGAGGATGGGTGAGTATTGCTCTTGTCGATTGCTGCGATGACAGCCGGGTCATCTGGTGTGGGGCCCATTGTTGAGCCTGTGAAGCCCACGGCTTTCCAATTTTGCGGCACCTCGCTTCGAATGACTTGTGAGGTCCCTAGAACTTTGCCGTCCTTGTCGATCGCCTCTGCAGTGATCCAATCCATGTAGCCATCTAGGATGTACATGGTTTCGAAGTCGTGCTTCTCGGCATGGCCGATCAGAATGGAAGAGCCTTGTGCGTGAGCGCGGGCATAAAAGTTCCATCGAGCAATATCAGTTGCACCGTTCCAACTGACATGGATCAGGGTAGTGGTGTCATCGTTACGGGTACCATAGACAGAGGCGACAACGTCTGGGGGTGAAGTCGGCCGACCAACAAACTCGCCTTTATAAGCGCGGTAGGTCGAATAGCGCTCAGAGGCAAAGCGAGCCGTCGTGAGGAGATCTCCGTTGGGCGCATGTTCACTTTGATAGCCCCACTCGCTCCAGCCGACAAAGACATTGTCGTTGGGAAGCAGCTGAACACTGCCGCGGAGACGCGTCAGCCCACTGTCGGGGCGGTTGACGCGCCTGACCACCCGGGCAGTCATCGCAGTCGTGTCGAGTTCAACAAAGAGCGCGGACGAAAGGTTCTCCTCGTTACTCTGTTCAAACGAAGCATTGTTCAAGAAGGAAATCACATGATGCGTTCCGTTTGATGACACGAATTTGACATCATGCTGCTTCGAGAAGGTAAAATCCATTTCAAAGTCGCTCTCCCGCCCACCGAGACGCCACATAATGCGGCCATCTTCGCCTGAGATTCCGTAGATGGTGTCGGTAAAGCGCATGGAGATGATGTAGTCTCCGGCTTCATTCTTGTCCACGGCATTGATATGCACATAATCCCAGCCTGGTTGGCCAGCTGGCGCATCCGACTGACCAACAAGAACGGATTCGTGGAGCGGAATCTTGTCCAAGGAATCCCACTGAGCCAGAATCTCGTTGGTCTCCAGGTCCATTTCCACAAATCCACCCGAGACCACCCAGCCCATTTCTTCCGGTCGGTCAAAGTCCGCCAGATTCACCTCTTGCTCTCTGTAGGTGCATGCTAGCGCCGATTTACCACCGGGCAAGACGTTGAACTCGTGCATGTTGAAATCGTGGACGTCGAGCAGCATATTCACGTCTTTCTCGACCTTGTAATTCTTGTCCAACACTACTCCATGGCCTTTGTTCGAGTAGTCGATATCCCAGTTGACAATGAACGAGAGATGCGTTTCTCCATCGATGTTGGTGACGGGCCGGAAGTCGAAGACATTTCGGTTATCGTAAAGTGGTGCTCCCGCCCAGATTAACATCTGTTCAATCAAATAGCTGGCGCGTCAGCAATTGAACTCACATTCTCCGAGTCATCCATCTCATTGTGAAAGGAAAATGACTAGCTTCTGGGTTAAGATTGATCTTGACGTACACCATCGCTGTCGTAAATATACGGGCCAACCTGGTATTGCTGGTATTTCTTGGTAGGCTCTTCTGGGCTAATTTGTCCGTACGGTGCCACAAACCAGTACCCCGGAGCGGCTCTTGTGAGGTCATGATGTGTGATTTCCCATTTCAAGGCGCGTACTTCGGGAAGCTGATCAAGAAAAACAACGGGAGGTGTTAGCATTCGAGCGACAACAATCCTAAGCTGCGCAATCGGCGCAGTGTGACTTAAGTAGTCCAAAATTGTCGCTACTCACAGTCACAAAGGACATCAAATCAGCGTCATGACGCTGCGCATTCGTTGATTGCAATAATAGCAATGACAATGCTCCGACAAAAAACATGGTAGGCCAAAGGAGTGGCTGGGAGAGAATGTCTCCCAAAACGTGGCTCGGTATGAGGGTACGACGAGCCCGATGCGCGCGCAGAGAAGGGGGAAACGAGGAAGGACAAGGAGCTAAGTCCGCACACGACGCGGAGGGTGAGAAGAGAGCGAGTTATGAATCAGACTTGGCGATCAGACTGTTTCTGCGGAACGAAAGCGAGATTGCCGTCGCGGCCGGAGGAGACTTTCCTCTGACTTTAGTGTCGTGTCTCGTCAACGCGATCATGAACGGCGTCGCAAGGCCGGGTGAGAGACTCTAACCCCAAGTGGAGGCCCCCTCCACTTGGATAGAATAGACCAGGAGGTCCGCGGCACGATTTTTGACCAAGTTCCGCTCGCCAGGAGGAGGACACTGGGACAGGGCTGCGAGTAGTGGACACTTGGACAACGATCTGGGCCAACCGCGTCAACGGCGTCAGGGCGAGTCCACTTGTCAATGATTAGAGACTCAGAGACGGGACTGGAGACTCAGGGGAACAGATGCGGAGCACCACAACAAGCCAGGAATCCCTCAGGGCCGGCCTTGGCATTGTTTCGAACGGTGGAGCCCGGAGGGTTTGCGATTCACTGACTGGCAAGCGGGCGAAAAAGCAGTGGGGGAAGTCCCTCTGCGAGGCGTCAGCGGCCTCGCGTCCTCCTCCTGATTATTTTCCCGCCATGACGACAGCTGGGCGCGACTTCGTATCCATGGCCGAGTTCGGGAGACTCGATTGAAGGTGTCGATCTTGAAAACAAACCACATCCAGCATGCGTGACGGATCTGAATCTCAATCAGCATTGTACTGTAGGAACGATTTACAGATCAATCACGTGTATCGATCACAGTCAATCTCTGGTTGTACCTCTTCCGCTTTTTGCGGTGGGAATTGACTTTATGGAGCCGACTCCGCGCAGCAAAGCACGGGCGTGAGCTCGGACACCCTCGAGGGCTCGCTTGGACCGATAACTATAGATCTCAGGACTTAGCCACTCCAGCAGGAAAGACCTTTTGTCGCTAGCTTGCATATGCAAAGGTCCTAGTGAGATGAAAAGGCGCATCCTCAACAACAAGTCCCCGGCAGTCTGGTCTTACCTTAGGCGGACCGTGGAACTCCCGTTTAATATTCCCAAACAGCACCGGTTTGACCTGGCATGTCCAGCCCCCACCAGAGCCGATTGAGAGGAGTGATCAGCTGAAAGACCAACAGAAAGACTGTCACAAAGATCGCCAGAATGTCAAAGAGTGAACATTCGGGGGAAATCCGTACACGCTCACCTGAATCTATAATCGAATGGGTATCTAATCTACTCTCCCTCCGGAAGCTCACCTTCACCGAATAGGCATGTTGCAGATTTCTCTTTTCTGTACAATTTCCAGATATTAGACAAAGCTCACAGGCACAGCAGAGGTCAACTCGGATACTTCTCCGTAAGTCCTGGAGCAGGCCGCACCTGACAAAGAGAGAATTAGTCGTTGAGCAGACAGGAAGACGCGCGTAGATCCCTTTCGAGACAATCAAAGACCTCACATGGCAAAAGATGACCGCGTTCTTGATTCAACACGTGACAACGATCTATAGAAAAGCTGAGACGGGACAACCCACTCCTCCCATTATAATATCTCTGATAACATTGAGACTTGAGCTAGTGATCGGATGTCCTGTCTACATGCTTCCAGCGGGCTGTTTGACCATATACGGATCCTATCAGGCGTCGGGCTGAACATATTTGGGTCTCAAGGAGCTAAGGAGATGCCTCTCGCAGTTTCCCGTAACCGAGTCTTATTGAATTGAGCCATTCGCCCGATCCAAAGCTATCGCCCGTTTACTAAAGCTTGAATACGGATCTTTAGGGTCACTGGATTGATAGTTCTTGTAATTGAGGCGTGTAATGAGCTTCGAATGTAAGTGCCTTTATCATCATCGTTCTCGAGGCTCATCACAATCGCAGGCCATAGAAGCCGCGCTCGCAAGGCCTACTGCAACTATGAGATTTCGATCAAGAATCATGCCGGTAATGTAGATTTCACGAAGAACGGGCAGATAGGACTAGGCGAAAATGGGCACCGAGCTGAGTACCTATCCACATAGGCCGCTCTTCTACTGCGACAGTAATTAAGGAAGCGGAAGCCGGGATGCTGCCAGCCAGAAAGTTCGTGGGCTTTGATGTTCAGCCCGATTGCACGTGCCTACTTTATTACCTGGCGAACAAGATCTTTGTATGTAGAATCAACTGTGGGACCTTTGAATTCTGTGCATGAATAGGGTATCCCAACCTGCCCCTCGGATGGCATCACACCCATGAAGAGATAAACCGAAGCGCCAGTGCCTCGACTTCGGGGAAGCTGTAGCGCCGGCGCCATAAAAATCCTGCTAAATTCCTCATCAGTAACCCGCATTTGCCAAGGCAGCAGTCGTCAATGAATAGATAACAAATGGGGCTAAGCAGAAATTGCCAAAGTGACACTGCGGGTTTCTCGGCTGTTTCTTCGCGCAGAGGCATCAAATTCTTCCTGCACATGCGAAGGCTTTCCAGAGACATGAACTAGGCAAGCCTTCTAGAGAAGCGATGTAGGACATCAATTTCACGCGCTTGGTGATGGTTCACGGCGACGCTCAGGTTTAGATGGCGGAGCGTATGTGCTTTTTAGGCACTGGTTGATAATTGAATGGGATGTCAGGACCAGTTTGGGGTTGCCCAGTGTTGTCATGCTGAACAAAGACAAGCGACTTCAGTGGCTCGCACCTCTCTGCGATCTGAGGGATGCAACTCGCTCTTTTTGTCTGACTCTCCAAGTTCAAATTTGCAATCGAAAGGCTCAGGGGCGTTTGGACTTCCAATCCGTTGAATTTGCAGTCGATGCGTGTCTTTAGAGGCCGCCGAGAAGGTATACGGAAGATGAGTCTCAGCGGCCCAAAAAGGGTTCATGGGTGAAGACGGGTTCTAGACCGTGGATGTCTCAGCAATACAGTGGACAAACGCGGAAGAACTTCAAGTTGGGGATTCTCTGCCCACTTCAGACCTCGGTAGGCGAATGTCGTCAAGTGATTGCCGGCAGTTAGGGCACGCCTTGTTGAGCCCAATAGACGTTTGGTGTAGATTCTTTGAGTAGACTGCCAGAAATGGAACGCCAGTCATGCATCTTTAAATCCTTCTGAAGGCAGATATCTACACTGATCAAAGATCGCATGTCCGCGCTCCTGTTCATGTATGAACTTCTCGCTGTTAGGGTCCCGCTCGGTTCCATGCCTGATATCCTTGATCATGGGGCATCATCACAGCTCGGTAGCTCTCCTCGGACGGAGTCCCCGGTGGCTGGTTGCGCTCATTGTTATCCCTGTGCTCTGTATCTAGCTTCTCAAAGAACGAATCGATTGTCCCAGAGCCAGATTCTGGGTCATGTATACGGCCAGTTGACGGATTTGCAGGTGCTCCGCGATGGTGGAACCCTAAACACGGAAGTCGAATTAATCCGCGCGCCCGAGCGACACATCTCTAAAGAGACCAGAGGTGAACGGCTTATACCAGGGCCTATTCACTATGACTAAGGTAGACTCATCATTCTTGCCCAAGTAAGACGCGATGGGGTCCATGAGCTCGTTGGAGATGATGCTGATCTTCGCCATCTCGAACAGTGACGGTCTCTGTAGCGGTAGAGCTGTGTGTCGAAAGGAGAAATGAACCGGATCATCGGAAGCTCGAAGCGCGAATCTGATCTTGGGAAGAGGAGGTAATACGACGGTTCGAGAAACAGTCCCCTGGGTTTTTTACAGTCGATCTGCAGATCTTGCCATGAGGTGTAGTGCATCACACCAATCGAATACTCACTATCCCTCGTTTCACTATAGTATTGCCTCACTGTAGGTTTCGAAGTCTCCGGAGCTTGTACAGTGAAGAAGTGAGTTGGTCTTCGTACGGAAGTGGAATTCTTGGGGGTGGTAGTAGGAGGCTGAGTGTGACGGAAGTCTCAAGCAGACGGTACTTGAAACTCAGCTTTGTCGAAGATGTGGTGAATAGAATCTTTTATGAGAGTAGCTTAGCCGTACCTAAGTGAGCTGAAACCGCGGTGATACCCTGGTTTAAAAGAGGGAGGGAAGTAGAAGAAGAGGATGAATGAAATGAGGTGTGACGTATAGATAATGGAGGGGAGCTAGTGATGAGAGGTGCTAGACGCTTCCAACAGGTGTGCCCGCTTTCAAATGAAGCAATTTTTGTCATAGAGGTAGGTATATCATTAAGATGTTAGACATGGAGATATTTGTGATTTGAGAGATGTCGTATGGATGTTTCCAGCGGTTGCTTCCGATTTTCAATCAGGCAATTGTCACTGCAGTGATCCCGTCAGGGTGTCGAACATGAAGAACTGCCAATAGCGGATGCCGGCTGAGTCTAGAAAAGACCGAGGGGTGACTTTGAACCATGGATAGAAGACAGTTGATATTGGGACATCTTCGTAGGCGCGAGCTACCTAGCTTTTATGTTGTAGCCGGGCAAGAAATACAGTCTGGCAGAAGCTCACTCTTGACACCCACTTTCTAAGTCCGAAATTGGCGACTAGAAGAATTCGCATCAAGAAGGCTACGCTACTTCTGTCTGAATAACTCTACCAATAGACGTCAAGTTTTCGACAATAATATCACTTAGAGGCGCTAGGGGAGCAGAGCTGAAAGCAAGTAGCTGTTTTGATGCAATTCGCAGACGGAGCATGCCGTAGTCATGATGAAATCTCCAATCGATAGATGTATTGGTCCAAGGTGACTACGGTTTGGACTCAACAATTTATTATGATAAGTGAATGGACTCTGTTACTGGCAAATTCGAGCTTGAGTTTCTCGAAATAGAGCTCTAAAAAGGCAGATTTACTGACCTAGTCTTTCGAGTGGGTTGTCATTTTGTTGAGGGTCCTGCCTGCAGTAAGAAATGAAAAAGCTGCAGCTGTCAGTGTCATGGAGGAGACAATCTAAGTTTGTGTTATATAGTCGATTCCAGATAAGAAACAAGTTACTATGTAGCAAAAAGCCTTCGGTGGTTCGTTGCCATTGTCTGTCATGGCAAACCCGATTCGAGAGGTATCTTCGAAGATGATCAGGTTCTTGGCATTCGGAGTAAACAGCCGTCTTCCCATTCTAAGCTCAGCTCGGTCACCAACATCAATCCGCAAGACTATCAGGAGTTTAGTATAGTAGCATGAGATTCCATAGCACATTTATCTCATGATATTGTTCGTATGCCATGTGATCCCGCCGCTCGCCGCAGTCCATAGCTTGGATAGAATCTTTCCTCCGTAGCAATATCAGCCTCATCCCTCTCTCATATCGGGTGGCTGCCCCTACATTTGTAGTCATATCTCATCAGGTATTTCACAGATGTTGTTCAGACGACGCTGAATTGAAGTATTGGGTCACGGATTGGCCGACGACCGATCACTGTCGTCAGGTAGATAAGCTTTTGATGTGGAGATCTCGACGAGTCGGGTACGTCGAGTGATTAGAGCCTTTCAAGGTTGGAGCCAACGTGATTCTACGGAGAACAATAGAAAGGAAATCCTCAGAAGTGTGATTTGAAAGAACCCTCCAAAAAGCCTCCAAAAAGCTTTCCAAGAGACCGCACAAAGAGATCCGTATGATTAGTATTCAGCCTACGAGTGCTGAATTTATGTCCACAGAACGAGCTAGGGTAATGTGCATACTCCTGTTAGCCGTGCCACTACTTTGTGTAGCTTCTGAGCTTACTCTGTCTGAGTGCATGTGCTAACAATACGTTCGTTCCCGTTTGGGCCGCCCTAGACGAGAAGCTCAGGGCTTGCAACGGCTCTGTGCTCTCAGTCTGAGCACTACGCTAACATGTACTGGATCGACGTTCTTGAACGTGTCTGGAATCAAAAGCTCGGCTACAAGTCCTCGTTCAGCGGATCAGTATCTCTGTCAAGTAACAAGACCATCTTGCCCAGCGGGATCGTTTCCGTTGTCTACGACCGACTGAATGTATTCACACAGGGGACTGTAAGTCCATACATTAAGTGCTGGCGACCTGCTGCCTCTCTTGAAGCATCGTCATGCAATGTACCATGTGTTCCGCCGGCCGCGGTGTTGAAAGACAGTCTTTGAGGAATGATGCTGTCCTCTGGGATGTCATCAGCTTCCTTCTGCTCCTTGACCCTGGAGGATGCCCCTTCGCAGATGTAAACGGCGCCTCTACTCTCTCTCAAAGAGCCACAAGGAGAGATCAGAGCTTTGTTCTTCCTTCACGTTTGTCAACACACAGCCACAATACTGCCAGAGTCGTCTCCGTATCGAACGATATCAGTCCTTCTGGCCAGTACAACAACACAACTCGGACTTAAGACACTGATATGCATTTGTCAGCTGCTGTGAGTCTAATCTATCCGTGAAGAGTCTGCAGGCTCATTGTCTCGTGTTCGTCGATAGGAGCAGTGGGCATTCCTCAAGCTGACCATATAATTGACTAGGGCATTGTCCAAAGGGAGATCTCGGGGAAGTGTTGACCCTCCGTGGAGGAGCTGGCTCACGTGACGAAAATGAGATCTGATCCCTGCGAGTCTCCTGCGAGTGCGACAATCATCACTTATACCCGTAAAATTCATGGTTGCAACTCGATGCAACCCACACCCGTAATCACAAGTTTCACGTCGGGGCATGTTGCCCAGGTGAGAGGGGAACATGGAGAGAAGAGAATGACAGTGGTACCCAATTGCAGGGAAGTACATCGCCTCGGACAGTCACAGCAGAAATGGTCAATGGAGTCACAAGTTCACAACCAATCGAGGACAGATACCTACATGGCAGAGGACCCTCATGCGAGAGCAAGGCATTGGCAGTAGTGAAGATCGACTCTTCCCGAACACCTGCCAGCAGCACCAGGAAATATGATGATCAGCAAGATGGGCCATGTTCCAGTTCCAGACTATCCTGGTGTCAGATCAGAAAGTCCTGGTGTTGTGAGGAGTGGAGGCGGATAATCATCAAACAGTGTTGCGTGGATGTACCACTCGGGGTCGGGGTCACCTCTCGGCACAGACGCCCCTGTCGAACCGGGACTCGGGCCAACGTTGCGAACCTTTCTAGTTCTACTGTGTCAATGTGTAACTAATGTGTACTGGACTCCTGGTAGTCTGCTACTACTACATCTGCCCGGGCAGACATATCACGGACCAAGCGTGCACAATTGCACATTGCAAACGTGGTAATCAATTGATGAATGTTGAATCTCCTGTCCCTCTCCGTACCACTTGTGTCCCCTTTCTCGCTGCTCAGGTGCTCACTCCTTTACCGCCCCCCCCCCCCCCCCCCTCTGTGATCTTCACACGTGATTGGAGAGGTGGCCCCACATGAGTGTAACCGTCCCGACCGGTTGGGCCGACTACCACCGT
The DNA here is from genome assembly GCF_028827545.1 of Penicillium diatomitis. Classification (NCBI taxonomy): domain Eukaryota; kingdom Fungi; phylum Ascomycota; class Eurotiomycetes; order Eurotiales; family Aspergillaceae; genus Penicillium; species Penicillium diatomitis. Next base: position 2,448,753 of record NW_026623175.1, on the reverse strand, counting down.
TGCACTCAAGGGGGGCATCGAAACCAAGTATGGGGCATGCCGCGCAGTGGAATGTCACAAACCCTAGTCCTCTTGTGTCCTGGACGCTGGTCATCGCAACCTATACGCATGTGAATGAATGTCAATAGTGTCACCCTGTGTAGTCGGTTATGCAGCCCTGGGTTCTAGATTCGGTCGTACGCTTGCTGAGAGATATTGTTACTGCTCAGTGCCGATGCGGCAGGGACAAGATCATGGCCGATCCCCTCAGTAGGACCATCTTCAGATAACCATCGAGGAACGTGAACCCTCAGTACAAAATTAAAGTGCCGAGTTTAACCTACTTTTTTCAGTCTAACTCGGTCTTTTTTTTTTAAAGTTTGGTGTGTGTGAGATTTTTGATTTTCGGCCATCATTTTTTGGATTTCTTATTTTTCTTTTTTTTCTGCCATCGAGCCGCAATGCACCGACCAAATGTGACGATCAATGCGAAAGACTCGTAACTGAAATCTCGTAAGATGAGATCCTGTGATCCAATCATATAGAGCACTGGGGAGGCAAGATCCTTAATGAGGCTCAGAAATTGGAGACTCACCGCCCGGTGACCCTGACTCCATAACAATACCATACGTGAGACCGCCTTCTTCCTCCCCGACATGACCACCGCAAGGGCGTTCGAGTTGCACCGTAACACTACAGTGGTGGCCAAGAATGGGCCAGTGTTGATCCATGCTTCAACCTCCCACAGCTGCCTCCCAGACTCCCTTTTGTTGCCCGTCACGTAGCCACCTGCAGTGGAGTCGGGTAGGGTCTCGTCTCGTGTCTTATGTCACTCATTGATACTTTATGAGCGGGTTCGTGAGGGGAGTTTAACCACCACCCACTTGGCCCTGGAGCCGTTTGTCCCCCGTAACCCCAGTTTTGGAGTACAGTGAACACGGAACTGTCGCGACCCACGAGTCACCAGTACCTCCAGTACCTCCAGTACGACCGGTGTTGCGCCTGCGCCGGCTGCCACTAACAAGTACCACTGCTACCTTTACTACGCTATCGATCCACCCTCAACACTACCACTGTACTCTCTCCGCAAGGAGTGTCACCTTACGGCTCTTTTTTCTTTCTTCTTTCTTCACTTCCTCATGGATCTCGGTGGTTGTTTTCCACCCACATGAACCTTCACTTCGCAGCTGCACCTTTTCTCGATCGACTGCTTTTCTATTCAAAGCACACCCACTGCGCTCCGTTCGGCCCATGCAGGATGAACTGAGACTCCACCGCAACCCATACTTCCGATTCCTCTACACTCGACAATAACACACCCGCCTTACTACGTCGGTCACCCTCTTTCGCAGAGCTGGGCTTGTGATCTCTCCGCCTTCGAACATTACCTTCGAACACGGCCTGTCCCTCTCTCTCTCTCGACCTCTAGTGCGTCTATCGATTTAGCCGGCCATGTCGGCCCCACTCATCAAGGTCCTGCACCGATTACAGGAGCTCTTCAATAATGTGGTCACTGCCCTGGAAGCCATGATCCTGTTTCCGTCACTATTCCGCGGTCTTTCGCGCAGGAAGCGCAAGCCATTTGTTGGGGCTCACTGGCGCCGACGCGCGCTGGACGATTTCGCTCAGGAAGTCGAGACCCTTTTTACAACCCCGCTGTCGACTCCCACCATGCTGGAGATGTCGAAGAAGATCCGCGCACAATTCCGGGTGTGTCTCCAGCAAAGCCCCGTCTGTATGCTTCCGTCCTACAATCACGCTCTACCTACCGGTTCCGAGAAAGGCACGTTCCTCGCGCTGGATGTGGGCGGCTCGACTTTCCGTGTGGCGCTGATCGAACTGCACGGACGGGACGCTGAGATGCGCATTGTGAAAGTGGCCTCGTGCTACATCGATAATACCGTCAAGCTTCTGCAAGGCACACAATTCTTCGACTGGATGGCAGGACACATTGAGAAGATGTTGCAGGATGTTGGTACAGACTATGGTCGGGGCGAGATGGCACTACCCATGGGCTTGTCGTGGTCTTTCCCCATTGACCAGACCTCACTGGGCAGCGGATTGATGATCCACATGGGCAAAGGCTTCCATTGCTCCGAAGGTACCGTGGGACAGGAGCTGGGTGACTTGCTGATTCAGTCCTGTCGGAAGCGCAGTCTGAACGTCTCCATGGCGGCGATTGTCAACGACAGTTCCGCGGCCTTGCTGTCTCGCGCCTATGTGGAACCTAAGACTCGCATGTCCTTAATCCTGGGCACTGGCACCAACATGGCCATCCATTTCCCAGTCACTGAGATCGGCCGAAGTAAATTTGGCGTGCGTCCCGAGGGCTGGTTTGACTACGCCAAGCATGTGATTATCAACAGCGAGATGAGCATGTTTGGTGGTGGTGTGCTTCCCATGACCCGATGGGACGAGGTGCTCAACCGTACACACTTGCGCCCTGACTATCAGCCACTCGAATACATGATCACAGGTCGTTATCTTGGTGAAATTGTCCGCCTCATCATCGTCGAGGCCGTTGAAACAGCAGGCCTGTTCGGCGGGGAGCTTCCGCATTCTATGCGCGAGCCGTACTCGTTTGACACGAGCATCGTTGCTTGCATTGAAGATGACTCTTCCGCCTCCATGTCTGCCTCTGCCGCTTTACTGCAAAAACTGCACACCTTCCCGAGCTTCCCTCCCATCGAGGACTTGCGTTTCCTTCGCCGGGTCTGCCAGGTCGTCTCGCGGCGTGCCGCCGGTTACCTCGCAACTGCCATTCACAGCATGTGGTGCCTGCGCAATGAGGTTGAATGCCCCACGACACTCTCCACGCCCGACGATTTGGTGAAGAGTACATCTGAAGTCACAGTCGTGGAAAGCGATGATACCGAGAAGGCTGTCTCGATCGCCTGCGACGGTACGGTGATTAACAAATACCCCGGCTTCCGAGATACTTGTCAAACCTATCTGGATCGACTTTCTGCAGAGTCTCACCACACTGTGGGCTCGGCCATTCGCTTGGAAGCTGCGCCTGAGAGTGCTATTCTTGGTGCCGCCGTGGCTGTGGCCGTCGCCATTGCAGACGCTCCAGCGCAAAAGTCATGATTATCAGGAACATTGGTCAGAAAAATCGAAATCGATGCTCTTTCTGTAGAGCTCTGCTGCAATCGTGGCTTTAGACTGGTTCCATCTTCTGGCTCTTTTTCATGATTGATTCTTGGTCTCTGCAATTCTTCCTTATTCCTCAGTTGATGTTCCACCTCTCAATACGCGTGCCATTGTCCTGGGCACGTGGCCTCCTCGTTGCAAGCAGGATATGCTGCTTGGTCTCTCTTATCATCTTCTTCGGACCTCTTGGGTTATGCATTTTATCGGTGTTACTTTTCGTCATTTTACTTGATGCATGTGCACAATGAGCACACGGATATGTGATCTCTTTTCGTGGAACGTCTTCTTTTGATTCCCCCCTTCAATGCTTTTTACGCGTTCAATTGACATGGGTGGCTTTGGGTTTAATAATCCGTCTGGGTATTCAAGCCCTCCGAGGGGGCAGTCAATCTATTCTTCTTCAATCGCTCTATCCCATCTCATAGTTCTCTCCAGTAGGGAAAAACAAAAACTAGGCGACTATTACCGAGACTGTCCACGATCGTCCGGTCCGTCGCCACGGGTGACTGTGCCGAAGCACGGTGTAATGTCTACCGTAAATGGAACGCTTCGATCTAAAGGTGTATTCTCCAAAGCTGGCCGTGGTCGTCATCTGAAGCGACCTCCTCCAGCCCACGCAGAGATGAAAACAATTGATTTCGGTCTGCGTGGTAATCTGTCTAGCTGGGCGACAAGTCGAACTAAAAGCCGCACGAGCTGAGGTCTGGGTGAATCGTGGACTTGACGGAGTAGTGATGTCGAATGAGGAAGAGTTAGCTCAGGGATGGATAAATATATGTGCAGTCAGCAGTATGTACCGTGTACCGTGCAGTGGGGTGCTAGTGCTACTACATTAGGTGTAGTAGGTACTTCAGCCAGCCAGTGCAGGTCCACGAACGTCTACCTTCGGACTTGAAGCTACTACCTCACCTAACAGTAGTACTAGTACTAGTAGGTGCCGGCGGGAGATTGGGTAGGTACCGTAGGTCCTTAAACCTCAAACCGGCTGGATGCGTACTTTGACTTTCTATCCAAGTTGTTGGAACTCTTGCATCATGCGAGGGCTAGGCCTGTTCAGTGCTAGCTCCGCGTTCAGCGCTAGTAGCTCAGCTACTAGTTAAATACCTTAAGCTAGTCGTAGTAAGCCACCCTATGACTTGGCTTTGAAGTGTTCCAACTTGACATTGTTCAGTTGTTTCCATCTTGGGGTGGTATTCTTTGCGAGTGTGGCCAGCCCGGCCTTTGTCCGGTTCAGGTACGATTTTACGAGTAGGCACCTAGGATAGAAGAGAAGACGGACGTTTCTCGTGGTAGAGGAGGGATGATGGTCGAATGCTAAGACGTATAAAAGAGACTGTGGTCATGAGGATGTCGGACATTTACAGCGAAGTCAAGTAGCAGTTTTTCTTATCTGACATGTGCTTTATCCTTTCGATCGCCCGTTCAATTTCTATCTTCTTGTTGTTGTTCATGCTGGGGTACCTTCGCTAATGGTGAGAATGATTTTCACTTCTCGTCTCGCATTCTCTCTGGCCGGTCTTCCATTCACTGTCAAGGCCTAACCAGTCAAGACCGATGACTTGCACTGTTGCTCGGGTCCAGGAACCCAGGTATGTTGTTGTCCGGTCGTAGAAGACTCGCATTCATCTCACCACAACCTGCCAGGTCCCCGATATCGAGGTCAGCGGGGACGAGCTCTGGGACAAGACATCCGGTGGCTGTTACGTGAGTGATGATTACGTGAAGACCGGTACAAGCGGCGGTGGTTCCAGTTCCGGCTCTGGCTATGGCTCTGGCGCAGCAATCGTCGGGGCTCCCGAGAAAGAGAAGGATCTTTCCTATGCGTGTGGAGGGGCAAGGCTGTGCCGGTCCCTCTAGTGGTGGCTTTGATTGCTCGGGTTCGACGCAGTACTCGCTCTGTCAGGCGTTGAACAAGAGAATTGCCCGCAATGCGTAGTCTCAGTACGATGCCAGAGAGTCAAGGTAGGCGCATTCCTTGGGCTCAGGCTCAAAAAGGTTGGTTTGTTCTTTTGGAGGTGAGAATGGGAACTGCGCTACCGGCGTTGCTCGTGTCGGGATCTTCATTCGTGATGGGTTGATGATCAATGCGGCACACGCTGGTACGCCGCTCCGAGAACAGTCGACTTGGACTTCTTCTGGCGGCGAGAGCATCTGTCCTTATGCTGTGCGGTATGCTTGAGTAATATGTCGTGGGGGTTCTCGGACCAAGCTGACTGAGATGTGTAGGTTCTGGTGAGCGCTATAGCTCTCTCGAGCGTGGAGGTCAGAGGGTTCAGAGATTTGAATGAGACGAAGCGAGGTCCCGCAAGGTGAGAGGTTCAGGGTGGATAAAGGCATGCTATGGATGTCGTATCAAGCATACTCCCAGTACTGTCAAGATCCCAGTATTGACACATATGCTTTATCAATGTGACATGGACCGATATGCAAAGCAATGTTCATTTCCTAGCACTCTCATTCCTTGCAAATGTCCTCGAGTAGACCGAGCATTCGTCGCTGAAGATCGGAGAGATCTGAATTTGTCAACAAATCACCAGTCTGCTCATTTGAGCTAGCGGGTGCATCTTCTTGGCGAATCAGGCTCTTCTGAGTTACAAAGAAGGGAATCTTCATTCCACGAAGTTCGGATATGAGCGCATTTGCCATGGTGACAGATGCCTTGTAGACCTTTCGATCGTACTCTGCGAGCTCTAGCTCATCGGCGTTCTCATCCTTCTCTGAGGTTAGCAAGGGCTAGATAAATAATGAGAACCTCGGCGGAATGCAATGTCGGTGAACATTTACATACTGGAGCCATTGTGGAGTCAACCGGCGCACCGATAGAACGTCTGGTCGCCAGTATCCTGTCAGTTGAAAGCAATATAAAAGCTAGATACGTCGTGGCCATGGCAAAACAAAGACATCGCAATCCGGGCGGAAGCAAGACTCACAGAACGGCGTTAAGCTCCTTTTTCTTATCCCCACGGGCTCGCTGTCTTTCCAGCAGGGCTTCCCGGGCTTTCCACCATTGCTTCTCGTGCTTGTGCTGACTGGTGATCAGTCCGCGAATACGAAGCTGGGTCTCTTCATCTTGGCCAACGGTTGTCATCACATATCGAAGGGCGGCAGGCCATGTAATGATTGTGGATGGATCAAGTGTGGCTGACTTTGGTGCTGGTTTCTTTGCTGGACTGATTGGGCCGCTCTGAACAAGCTGAGTTACGCCAGGCCGACTCCTCTGGGGATCGTGAGTTTCGGCCTTCTTGGGCAGCACGTCCCCAGATGTAACGGCTGGGTTAGTCAAGGTTGACAGTGTCCGGAGGACCGAATTCAGGTCCGATGAATTATACAGATGTTCGGACATTTTCAATGTCGTATCCTTAGTTTGGGAATGCCAGCTTCAGATGAACATAAGAACGGAAATATGCCGAAGGATCAAAATGTCACAGTGGGTGAGCACCGGAGACAATTGGGGAAGCTGGAAGCTGGTGCCGGTAAACAGGATAAGCGGATGTATCGATAAGCCCATGAGGCTATTGGGAATTGAATGTCTTGGCGGTATCTCCGCCTGAAATTTTACCTAAACTTCCCGGTCCTCGAGTCAACGATCTTCTCGCGCCACCGCCAACATCCACCGTCTTTCACACGCCATAACGACAAAAGAGTCTCTTGACCAGTCCTGCTTTCTGACTCCGATAACCGAAACCTATCGTTGAGCCCACTTTCACCTCCGCGCTCGACTCTTCCACAATGTCCCGATCCGCAGCGGATGCGACGCGGTTCACGGCCACGGGGCCCTACGCCAGCTCCAAGGCCGGCAGTGCACCCTACGAGCTCCCCAGCTTCATGCAATCAAAGGACAGCAGCAAGCCCATCAAGCCCTCTGCGCCTCAGACCGGTCCCGATGGCAAACCCGAGACACCGAAACAAAAAGTTGAGCGTCTTCGGGCGCAGGCACGGGCGGCCCGGATGGCTCAACAGACCTCCGGCATGGATCGGTGGATCGAGTCTGGACGGAAGTTTGCGAATCGCGCACACAAAGGCATGGTTTACACGTTGATTGTGGCATCTGGTACGTACTATTCAGCATCAGTGATTATGGATCATACGATTATCTCTCCGGTACCCTGTGAAGGGGGAAGGTTCGTGGCGATGACGAGCTGTCTGCCTCATTCTTTCGGCTCTGGACAAGTTTTCAAAGCTTTAACTTTACGTTGAGAATGAAATCCGCCTGTACAGATACTAATGGTGCTCAATTTACTAGGTGTATGTGGTGTTCTGACAGTCTACTCCATGGTCTCACTGACCCTCTACAACCGACGTCAACGCGCGCTGTGGATCGAAAAGGAAGTCGAGTCTCTCAAGCAAGCCCGTCTCGCTCAGGCCAGTGGTACCGCCACCGCCGAACAATTAGAGATCATCGAAAAGGAAGAGATTGGGGAGATTGTCAAGCGCAAGCGCGCCGAGGAAAAGGCACAGCGACCTTGGGCCAAGGCCAAGCGCTTCTTGTTCGAGAAGTTAAGCCCCGAGGATGCTTCTGTCTCCTCGTCTGCCGCTGGCTCAGTCGCAGCTGCTTCATCAATGCCCGCTGCTATTGAGAGCTCAACGCCCAGTGTGACCGAGGCCGTCCAGGCTCAGCAGGCATTTGATGAAGCCAAGACCAAGGCTCAGGCCACGTCTGGTGCGCCCGTACTCGTACCGGGACAGTTGGACGTTCTGGCAGAGAATATGGAGCTGGCGGCCAAGCAGAACACACGCAGTTGGACGAGTTGGATTACTGGTCGATGAAAAAGGAAAATGGAATGACAACAATGTCGTTGTAAGGGTGTTATAAATCTTTCCCCAAGGCATTCTACACACCATAAGAATATCTTCCTCTGTTTTCTTTTTTTTTTTTTTGAACTCTTTTCTGAGCCGGCGAGAACTTGCACCTGGATTCTGGTTCTTCTCTACTCATCTCATTCTTCAATCCGCAGCTTCCCATCTCTCCTCGTGGCCTTTTCCTCCCGTCCCTTCTTGTGCTCCGTCGAGCGGTGAGCCATGAGCCATGAGAGCGTCAACCTCTCCTTCCACCGCACAGAACGGGCAAAAAAAAGGAAATACAGGGCCCTTCTCCATCATGGAGCTGGCGCTCTATGAAGTGCTGGATCCGCAGCATGCAATTCTCATCGTGACAGGGGTTTATGGCGTTTGCATCCTGTTTCGCGTGTATCATTATCGTCTTCGTCCTCCTTTTCTTTGAAACAACGCCCTTGTCTTTGAGAGTCTGGGTCTGATCCAGTCTGGAACTTTGCCCATTTCAAAAGACTCTTCTGCTTGATTTTGCTGTTCGAGGCTGCGTTGAGTTGTGGTCTGATGGAGATGTGGATCCCATTGTATATTGTGTACAGTATATAGAAAATTCGAGCTTTTTCTCCTAAAACCCTAGACTTTGAGCTTTAAAGTGGGAAAGGGTGTACCGCCTAAGCTGGGTTATGGGTTTTCCCGTATTACCGCGTCGTCTGGACTATGTTCCAACTACGAGTTTTTTTGACTAAAAACCTTACCGGTACTTAGGAGAGAGAGGGGGAGAGAGAGTCATCTAGAAAACTCAAAAAGGGAATCATCACATTCACGAAATGAGGCACAAAGCGGGAGCCTCATCGTATCAACCCAAGATTGGAAGTACAGCAAATGAAGAACATATCAACAGTCGGAACCAGAGGGCACCCGCGACCCAATCCAAGGCGAAAACGGAAGAAAAGGGGGCAAAAACGAACAGGAGATGAAGAGCCAGAAGAGCCGGAAGAGCCAGAAGATCAACGCTCGTCCGCATGGCAGCATGGAAAGCCGAGATAGCGATAGCTGTGCACTCAACCGCGCCCTGCTTTTTCGGGGCGAAGAACAAGAAACAGAACTTTGGGCGGGTGTGGGAGTTAATAAGTGGATGCAGGCCAGTGTTCCGCTGGGGTTTCTCATCACCAGCGGATTCAATGCATCGATGCAGGGGATATGGACGGAGGATGCGAAACGGGGAAAAAGGGTAAAAGGGAAACATTGACAAGACGGAGGAGGTATCACAGGCATGACACGTTTTCTTTGGTATATCTGTTTTGGGGTTGGGCTTTTAGTGCGTGCCGTTGGCACCGTTGGTCTTGGCCGCGAGGCAGGCCCGACGACCGCGCACACCATCAGCCAGGTCGTTCAGAACATCCAGGGTCATTTCCCAGTTGATGCAAGCATCGGTGATGCTGACACCGCGCAGGAGGGCAGAGGGTCCCTCGGGAGGAACCTTCTGGTTACCCTCGTAGATGTTGGACTCGATCATGACACCGATAATGCCGGTCTCGCCCTCGCGCAGCTGATCAGCGACCTCCTTGGCGACCAAGGGCTGGTTGAGGTGGTTCTTCTTGGAGTTGCCGTGAGAGCAGTCCACCATGAGAACCTCGCGCTGCTTCTTGGCCCGGAGAGCCTCCCGCGCGGCGCGAATGCTTTCCCGGTCGTAGTTAGTGCCCTTGTTCCCGCCACGCAGGATGACGAAACCATGCTCGTTACCCGCAGTCTTGGTGATGGCCGCGAGACCCTGTTTGGTCACACCGAGGAAACGGTGCGGGTGGGCCGCCGCACCGATGGCATCGATAGCCACACCCAAGTTGCCATCGGTCCCGTTCTTGTACCCGATGGGGAAGGAGAGGCCAGAGGCCAGCTCCCGGTGGAGCTGGGACTCAGTGGTGCGGGCGCCGATGGCACCGAGGGAAATGAGATCCGCAAGGAACTGGGGGGAGATGGTGTCGAGCATCTCGGAGGCGATGGGGAGCCCGGCACTGGTGAGGTCGACATAGAGCTTGCGGGAGACCCGTAGACCCTTGTTGATGTTGAAGGTCTCGTCGATATCGGGATCGTTGATCAGACCCTTCCAGCCCACGGTGGTGCGGGGCTTCTCCAGGTAGGCCCGCATGATGATGCAAAGGTCCTTGGAGAGCTTATCGGAGACTTCCTTCAGACGGCGGGCGTACTCGAGCGCCGTGTCGGGATCGTGAATAGAGCAGGGACCGACCATGACGAGCAGACGATCATCGCGCTGCTCAATGATCTCGATGGCTTCATTGCGGCCGCGACGGACGGTTTGCATGGCACGCTCGTGCTACATCAGGAACATGATATATCAGTAATCTTGTTGTTTTTTTTTTGGAAGTCTGTTTCTCGCAATCTGGCCATCTTTCGTCCCAAGAGACCGATGGTAGGTCGCCGCATCGCACTTTGGGGACCGAGTGGAATGACTCACCGCGGGGATCTCAGTCTGAAGGAATTGTGGCGACAGCAAAGGGTCGTAGCCGAGGACTGGACATTGAAAGGTTAGTTTGACATGTTTCTCGAGCGTTTCTATTCCATTCCCGTGCCGATTACTTACCACGAGTGTCCTCGTTGACTTCGGTAGTGCTAACAAGAGGCATTGCGAGGCTGTTCAATTCAGAATGTTGTCAGTATACTGGCGGTGGCTGAGCTGCGGGAGAGAGGGCAAAAAAGGTTGTTGACTCAGAGAGTAGATTCAAGCTGCGCAACCGGTGTGAAGATGGGAATCGCAATTGCGGAGCCACCTTTTTGAGTATCCTCATCACACGTACCTTTGAATTTCAAATAACTTGCAGCAATGCAATGTCGTGTAGCGGAGGCGAGTGGTGGACGAGATGGGGGGAAAAAAAAAAGAGGTTGATGGCCAAGGTGGGGGGTTCCACAAGTTGACGAGGGTCAAGACTCAAGAGTACATCGGCCGGGGGGTGGGTATCGGCGTCGCGATGAAGTAGTCTGGATCGTCCGCGTCGGGAGCTTACAATTCAAACAATGGGTATTGGAGCAATGAACCCGGACCAGGCACGGCGTCGACTTTTAAATCTTGAGGAGGAGCCCTCTTGCGCAACCGTGTGTCCATTGTTCCCATTCCCATCCATGGCCTCCAGCGCGTCCATGTTCGTCTGATGTGTCAGATTCCTCCGGTAAAGCCGCGGACCTCTGAAGAGGAAAGGCCCAAAAAGGAAACCTGCAAACCCACGCCGATATCGTTCCTCCACCCCGCGGGACCCAATCATCCCTCCTCCACGGCGCTCGTTGCTCGTTCGTCTGCAGCCCTCGTCCGCTGCAGATTCCTTTGCGACCTTCGACCGATGAGCACCGGGAACTGAACCTTCTGTTCGGTCCCCGTGGTGCTGAGTGCTAACGCTGACCGACTCGAGAGACGTGGTGACCGCCCCCATGGAAATCCTGGCCGTGTAACCATCACAACCTGGTCGGAGTCCTCGTCCGGTCGGATGGCGAGGCTGGAGCCCGTGAATCCTTGACAGTCTTCAGCTCCGCCTTTTTGGTCTGGACTTGTCCGAGCTTTGCATGTGTGAAACTTGAAGACTCCTCCTGTAGGGCGAGAACTGCTACCTGTCAGGCTGTCACCAGGAAACTGCTACATGTGTCATGGACATGGAGAGTACTCACGATACTCAGTAGTCACTTAGTCAGTACACTCGTATTCAAGTCGTACTTATGTTACTGGGCATCCATCATCTGCATCAACTCTCAAGTGAGGACCTCCGACCGTGGGGTCTAAAATCGTTGGATTGATGAATGACCCTCTACGAGTCCGACACGATATGAGTTCCAAATGGTACCTTCTTGAGTCTCCTTCCCGACGACCTACATGACGACGCACCGACACTCCTGGTCAAAGTACTACTCACGAGGGTCAGAATCTCGACCTGGCACGTCGCATGGCATCATACTAGCATGCAAATACATCCTTCTAGTAACCGCCGAGTATCCTTCGAGTATAATTGCGCATTCTTGAGGTTGGTCTTTTCTAAGCATTTCCGTCTCTCCGGTCGGTCCACCGCTGGCTGACCGCGGCGGGTAGATTCTGCCCCTTATCCGTAATGTCGGTTTGTACCTTGTGCTATTGTCGGTAGATGTACATCTCTGCGTACGATTGATCTTTTAAGCGTACATCCTTGATAGATAGGACGACCCACGATGGGCTAGACATTACAAAAGCCCGTAGAGCCCGCGGCCCGTCACAGGCTTTTGTAATGTCTAGACGAAGGAATCTCAACCTCGGTAGCTAAGCAATTCAGCGTGGTGACCAAAGTTATCCGTAGGAAAGGTACTTCTTCTTTGAGAAAAGGATGACCTTAGTCCGCAGATCAAGAATCATCTTCTGGTATAGCTTAGGAAGGAAGAATTTCTTTCCTAGTCGGAAGTAAATAACCGGTATGTTAGCGTATCCTAGTTTCGCCAAGAATGGCCGCACTTTCGTTTCGCGAGGCCTTATCCACGCAAACTGGGGGTTCTTCTTCCTTTTCTCGGGTTCCAGTTTGGCACTCATATAAACCCATGATACCAGATTGGTGAGGTCAGGTAACCCGTTGGCTTTGATTTCGATCGGAGGCATGGCTGAGCAGGGTCCCGGTGGACAAGAGATAGCGCACTATGACAGATTGAGTTCTGAGCCTACGAGTGTTCCTCCCAGGAACACTTCCTCCCCCTCGGAAGGGACTGCGGAGTGAAGCAACTGCTACAATGAATCCGTTGGCCGCCGGGCCCCGGCGCGATTCTTCATGGTTTACATCGACCGTAACACTGTGGTGAAAGCAAAACCAAACTGTAATTGATGTCTGGACATTTTTGAACATTACGACTCACGTGTTTTCGAACAGGGAAAAAGCAGCCAATCCATGGACAGGGAATCAGATCGAAGTGAGGTTTGGGGTAGCGGAATATTGTAAAGCTGTTGTAAAAGAATAGTCACGTGTTTCGGACGGGGGAACCGCCCAGTGGACTAATCGGATGGTAAAGATTCTGCCAGAAGTGAGAATTCGGCCCCGTTGTATAGCGTCACTTCGCTCCACAATTAGCTGTGGAAACAAATTGCAGTATAATGAAAATGTTACCATTTGGAATTGAAAACATCCAGCAACTGAGATAGAGGGGGTTTCTACAAGAAATATCACCCAGCGGCGGGGGTCAGATGGTTTAATGCCCAATCTCAGTTCCGCCTACAGAACAACTAATCTCCAAAACAACATCTCAATAAGGGACGGCCTCAACTTCTCAAGCTTGACCAGGTAGATCTACTGGGTGCTGGCATTAGTGTTCTTGCAGGAACCTCTCTCCAAGATGAAGCCAGGTTGGTCCAAAGGACTGGATGAAAGATGTCGTTGCGGTGGTGCAACGTGCGCAATCCGTAGGAGGGTGCAGGATTTCAACATCATGAGGCACTACTGTATAAGCAGACCGTGGTGGTGGACGTATCCGTGCCGACGACAAGGGATTCACGATTCCACGAACCTCCGGGTCAATTACAGCCGTATTGGTCTACCTTCACTTTCAATAGACTGTTGAGTCGTTGACCACCTGTATATTATTGCGACATATATTGTCTCCCCCCAAACCACGCAAAAAACATGCCACAGATGATGAACCCAAGGCTGGTTTGAAATAGTGATCGTGAAAGACAGACAAAAAGAAATGCTCACTGCCAGATTTGAACTAGCGACCTCGTGATTACTAGTCACGCGCTCTACCAACTGAGCTAAGCGAGCTAGTAGGTATGACTGGGCGGTCTCACTTCAATTTATATACATAACAATAAGCACATAACAGAGCTATCATCAACGGAAAGTATCGAGGTGCCCTGCTGGAACTGGCGAAAGAATTGACCAACCAGAGCACCCCGCGACAACGTTTGGCTGATGACTCGTCGTCCACTTGGGTGATATCGGCCGTGTCAAGTCCACAGATCCTGCCCTCCCAACCGATGATAGGCTTGTGTGCTGGTACTCTCAGAGCGTCACGAAAGCTTTATGCCAATTGAGTTTCCACTTGAACCATGTGATGCACTCCGCCAGTCCCCACAAATTCCTACATAAGAAGCATAAGCCCACCTCTTGAGCTCTTGTCCTTTCCACAGCGCCATTTCCATTTCCGGATTGGCAAGGTACAACGCATCGCGCAGCTAGTAGCATCTCAAACTACTCGAAATTTTAATATTCACCACCACGAGATTGACAGAAGGTACATCCTCATATAAGGGAGGGACGAAGAAATCCAAGAGTGTTGTGTTGACCAAGCGGCTTGCAGAACGGCTCACGAAGTGGCCGAGGATCAACTGAGACTTATCTGGTGGCCATCTTACGCAGCAAACTCTGAGAGAGACGAGTCACCCAGCTCAACTCAACATGCCCTCCGATCAGAATTCAGCTTCTTCTCGAGGTACCATACTTACGCCGCACCTTGTCAGCGTCATGACTGCGCATGATTGCTAACTCAATCCTCCACGTAGCGGCCCGGAGACGATGCCAGAACTTTGACGAGGATGACGTCCCGTCCCACACGCTTCTCATGGCCATTGATAGCGCTTGCTCCAACAACGGCAGGGAAAAATGCAGTGATGTCAGTAGGCGTGCTCTGGGCCAATAAAGGATACGAGCGACACTACAACTCCGCACAGGTTGTCGAGCATGAAAAAAGGTCTACCAGTCAAATTGCAGAGCTGCTTGCCTGCAAAACCGCACTTGACTTACTCGAGGATCGCTATGAGACGTCCACAGGCCATCCTCTCTACGGTGACAGACCGAACGTGGTCTTCAAGTCTGACTCTGCATATCTTGTCCGAGGAATCACCGAATACATGCCGAAATGTATTCAAAATGGGTACATCAACTCCAGCGGTCGTCCCGTGGAAAACCAGGAGCTCTGGCGAGAGGTTGACCGGCTCCTCACCATGCTTGAGACTGGTGGCATGTGCATCAAATTTTGGCTCGTGTCTCGAGACAAGAATAAGGAGGCAGATGATCTTGCTCGATGGGCCTTGAGAAACCCAGACAGTAAAAGGTATTCTTATCTGGCGGTACAGGACAAGATGTGGATGGGACTTTCGTCTCGGGAAGAAGATGATGAATTGTACCATGAAATCAACGGAACCGATGATTTCGTCCTTGGTGGTGCTTCGCCGGTACAGGTGCCGGCGTCCATCTTTCACCCTCAGCACTGGTTGATGCGATGATTGTCCTGTTGATTTCGGATCTTGGCTTTGGAGGGGTTGCGGTGTCCAGCTGGAAAAATGTCCACAGACAGCAGGTGATGGGGGGTTTCCCAATTCATTTTTATTTTTATTTTTAATTGAACGTGCAAGCAAGTTCATCAATTGTGCCTTTTTCTAACCATAGACTGAACCAATGGAAAAGTTGAATGATGATCAAAGATGCAGATCTGAAACTCATACTACCCTGGCTATTACCTTCTTTACATCTTTTCTAAGGGTTATTGGTATTTTTGATTTTGAATCTCTCTACTACCATGTACACGTGATGCACAGAGTATTGACACAACAAATAACTCATGTCGTTGCGACTTCGTGGGGTCGAGTCTTTGTTCTCTTTCATGGCACGGTCAAACGCGGAGTTGGCGACGTTTTTGTTTGCCCTCTGCCAGCTTGACACACTGCAACCACCAACATACAAAAAGAAAGCTAATTTCACTTCACACACTCTTTCCCTCTCTCTCCCAACCCTCCTCGCACCGGAACCTACAGAGCTTCAAGTGGTCTTTTGGTCTACACCCGAAAATCCAACAAAGAACCTTCTTCGAATAGCCACTACCTCCCTACCAAAATGCATCGTTCCCTTCTGAAGCGACAGAAACGAAAGACCAAGGTGGCAAATCCAGATCCAATGCTGGTAAGTGAGAGAGTTAACAAGAATGTTTCAACTCATGAGTGAGAGCACCTAAACATTTCTCTTCGAGTAAACACTTTGCCCTCTCAAAACACCAAGACACGGAAGACTTGTCCTTGCGCAGAGTTCACCTCACTTTCCCGTGATACAAGCCTTCCCTCATCATCATGCCCAAATGATCCATCCAGAATAGAGCTGAACAGGAAGTTAGGAATACCCTCCGGTCTTACAACACAGAGATCCATGGCATTCTCCAGACCATCTGGACCCACCCTCACAGGAAGAGCCCAAGATCCGCACTCGAGGCTTTTCGACCTTGCCATACCCGTCTAGTGTGTTCAAGCGCGAAGATATTGAAGTCTTCGATGGTCGCTGGGTGTATGTTGCTTGTCACCAGTCCAGTGGAAAGTGCCCACACTGCATGAACCACGTGTTCCACATTGGGTGCCTGGTCATCTCTGTCAGCGGTGTTCTTTCGACTGAAATTCCGCCATCTGACAAGCCACCTCGCTCCTCCATTGGTGTCTTCTTCGGTCGCGGTAACAACAAGAATCTTGCTGTGAAACTCGACGGCGACAAGCACACCGCGCAGACCGCCGAGTTGAAGGCTTGTCTAGAGGCGCTCACCCGGATCTTCGTCATGCACACCAAGTGGCAGATCGAGCCGCCGACCAAGCACGAGCCCTGCTACCCGCTGCACACAGTGGTCATCAAATCCGAGTCAGAGTACTTGGTCAAGGGTGCAACGGAGTGGCTATCCAAGTGGAAGGAGAATGGGTGGAAGAAGAGCAATGGCCAGCCCGTTGCCAACGTGGAGCTCTGGCGGGTCATTGATGCCGTACTCAAGCAGCTTGAGTACGATATCAATGTCAATTTCTGGCATGTGCCACGCGAGTTGAACCTGATTGCTTCCACGATGGCCAAGGGCGTCATTGACGAGTTCTGATCGTGGACGTTTGTCTTCCATTGTCTTCATAACCGTGTATCGATCCAATCAATCTGATGCTGGATGCTTTTACGTCGCCTCGTTCTCAAGACAATTCCTGGCACCTTCCTATTTGCTTTGCTATGCCGGAACAGTGCTTATAGTCTGCTTGCCTGTTGCGTTGATCGTTGGCTCTTATGGAGGTCGCAAGGACCACCTGTATTTAAAATGTCATATTTGTGGAACATCATGTCAAGGGATACATTTCTTCAATTACTACCAGTTGAATAACCGAGCCGTGCCAGATACTTTTATCAAGGCTTTCCTCGTTGTACCTCCATTCCATTAGAACAGCCCGCGGATAGCCTGGTCTAGCCCTGTTATCTGAAGAATCAGGTTGTTTCCGCCCGTCCGACCGATCATATCCAGCAAAACATGACAGCCGTAGATCATCTGTGGTACCGCCGAACCAGGCATTCGAGTACTGCAGAACCATGCCCACGCCAATTAAAGAATTCAGAACCCCGCGAGATCGACGTCAATACATCACAGGAATGAACTTTAAATTTCGTCAGGCCACGCAAGCTTCCAGTCAACTGTCAGTGATTGAGCGGGTCTGCTTCGTTACATACAAAGGGCGCAGATCTCTTCTTCATGAATCGCCACCTACACTGCTCAACGATCATCGGGTGATGCCCTAACGACTGGCCTATACTCGAACATACATACACACTATTTGAACAACACCACAGTCTCACAGGCAGTTTCTTTGAAAACGAGGACATCATGCAGAAAACAGATGTGGCCCATGGTCCGCTCAGTGCAAAGGATATGAAGGCCATACATATGCCATGCTATCTCGGCTGTGAATACCTCAACATCGGTACGCAAAAAAGATTCCTTCCTTTATTCCCCCCAGCCTTTAGGAATCAACTCGCTCACTGCTTCATGGCGTAGATGTATCCCTTCCAGATACGTGCGACCTATGTCTCGACGACATGGCCGCTTCCTCGATGTTTCGCCAACTGCCCTGCGGTCATATTTTCCATACGCCCTGTGTGGATTTGTGGTTGACGACGGGAGATGCGAGTTGTCCGCTCTGTCGGCAGACCTTTTATCATTTGCGGAATATGAAACCCTCGCGAATGTCGGTTCACCATATTGAGCGAGCGGATCAGAGAGAGCATGAGCATGAGCATGTTAGTTCGGAGAACAAGTTTCTTCGACGAATTCGGCGAGGGCTATTTGCGAGATAGGATCGTGTGAGGTTGTTATTCTTACGGATTTGTTGGCGGTTTGCGTGGGCATTTTAGCGGGTCACGGTCATAGCTCCTTCGGCGTGAAGCGAGTGATGAATGCTCTTTTCATATCTGACTTTCAGATAGAGGTGTCTTTTGTATTAGCTCTTTTGATGATGGTGATTTGGACTAGGAATCTACTCGACTCGAGAAAACGACTTGAAGCCTGTAGACAAACGCCAAGGTCAATTTATAAACCATGCTATCATACCTTACATTGAAGCAGAAGATTAAATATCATGCTTGCTTGAATCGAGTCTCAGCACCATGAATATACATTCATGGGCGTAAAACAACACGACACAGAAACACCAGTGTCTTGCATACTAAGGCTGTACAAGGGTGAGATTCATAACCCGACCATAACCACTATATCCCACGCCTCTCAGATTCCACTGAGAATGCTCACTTTCCTGTGAGTTCCCCGCCGCATCGGTAGCACAGCTCAATATCTGCCTCTCTTCCCCCGGTATCATCTTGACATTGGCCGTCCACAACACCCAGCACCATTTTGACTTTGACTCAGACTCGGCCAATTCAGCCTCCGTCCATGACTCTCCACCATCCCCCGAAACCCGCACACTCACCACGGGCCCATCCGCCCCTTGTGGGATAGCGTATCCCTGGACCTTGACAGTGCCAGTGGGAGAGAGACGCACGGTTTCGCCATCGGCTGGACTTGCGATGGCCGAGTTGATGGGGATGTCGTACATGGGGGGAGTGCGGTGCCAGTGCTGCTCTGCGGATTCGCTGTCCACTGCATCCGGGGGCAGAATTTTATAGTCTCGTTGTTGGTAGATGTTGGGTGATTCGTGGTCTTGTATGAGGATCTGATCGAGCCATTTGACCCATCGGACACCCACGACACCGGGAAGGACGACACGAATGGGGTGGCCGTGCTTGTGGTCCAAGACGGTATCGTTTACCTGGACCCGAGTGACAAGGGTAAGTGTGGAGTTCGGATGAACATCTCTCTTACAGTCAATCCTGGTACTTGCGAGGGTCGACTTACACCAAGAGCAAGAATGGCATCTTTTCCCCGTCGCACACACACATCTAGCGGGACACTAATCTCAAAATGATCCTCATCTGCGCATTTTGACTGATGGGACGCCAAAGCAACATGAAGATTGTTTCGAGATGCCTCCGGTCCCAGAGGTAGACCTGCTCGTTCGAGAACGTCAAGGAGACAAGGTCCGCTCCATTTGCAGTTCATGATCGCCGCATCGCCCCAGTCGATGCCCTGGACTTCTTTAATGAGCGTGCGCATTGTATGGCGCCGATTCCCTGCACATTCTAGGGCACATGTCACTTCATGTTGCTCAAATTCGGACCGCAGTTGGTCGACAGTGAGTGTGATAGGAGTCTGGACCAAGCCGCTGATTTGGACAGAGTGCTTTTCGCCATCCAGGACATCCGGCAAAGGCCCATGATTACGATCGTAACTTATGTCTTGCGGAGTGAGAAAGCTGTTCTCTTCATATCAGTCATCGTGTTTTCTAGATTGGAGCAATGCGAGAGGAAATTCTCAAAAGCGTTCGGTCATCGTTCGACTTACTGATTGATTAAAGCCTTGGTTGGGGGTTCTCGATTCAGAGGTTGCTCATTATCACCCAT
The DNA here is from genome assembly GCF_028827545.1 of Penicillium diatomitis. Lineage (NCBI taxonomy): Eukaryota > Fungi > Ascomycota > Eurotiomycetes > Eurotiales > Aspergillaceae > Penicillium > Penicillium diatomitis. The sequence goes on along the minus strand of NW_026623175.1, from coordinate 2,429,107 downwards.
GTTGAATGTCGGACGCGCCAGTTCAATTAGTTAATTTGTTCTGCGTAGGCTTGTATATAATTGTGGTCGTGTTGCTTGTCAGCCTGGTCAGGTTGGTCCGCGACGCAGGGAACCCGATGAGCGTTGGACCTGACGTCACGAGCGATGACCATGGGTCCAAACATGAATCAGGCGCTCGATCGATCCGAGCTGCATGAGATTTTCTAGCCTCAGATGACGGCAGTATTTCCATCTGATCAATATGAAAGTGTGAAAGCCAAAATGGTGTTATGCATACTACTGTACAAATGTATATAAGCTACATTTATGTGAGCTGTATACTATGTACTATGAACCGATTTCCATTTCCTATTCCAGGATTCACAGTATAATGACTTGTATATTACTGAATGACGCCCTGTTCGAGGTGTACTCATTTTCAGCAAAACATGGATACGTTGATATCAAAACAAAAAAGAAGTGATCCTCTGCAAATGCTCTTTCTCAATTTCAATACATTTGTCCAAGTTAGCTCGATCGCCGACGCAAGCTTCTAGGTCTCTTTGTCGAGAACGATCCTCAAGCCGACACAATTTATTATCAGCCGTTTGGATATGCTTCCATTTGAACAGTAATCATCTCGGGCAGATATACTGCCTTCTTTTAGTCACATCATTGTCTCTTCAATCACTAGAAAATAAAGGTCGTCGTTTCCCTAGACTCCACGCGACGCTCGTTCCAAGTGATCTCCACCCGCTTCCGTGTCGATGCCGCTGAGCCACTACTCACGTGACTTGCTGATCTGCCTCGAATAGCCCTGAGCAGGCATGCATTACACATAGAATAGACAAGGGCAGCACTTTTTTGAGTTGATGCACATTAGATTTGAAAAATTTCAGACATCATGCTCTCTTATAAAAAAGAAGTGATCGCGGGTCGAGACCTTAAATCTGATCGTCTCACACTGGAGCGGAGCAGCGGAAGAGCCCTTAACCGACGACGAATGCCGGGGAAGAGTGTCGGCCTCAGAGATGTGGCCCGCCATCCGAAACCCGGGGAATGAATTGGCTCCCGGCATTTCCTGGGCTACCCGCTTGCCGCGCGGAGAAGAGTGCGGGACTGCGGTTAGGCTGTTGGAGTCGGCTTGTACCTTACAAATGGACATTTAATCAGATCTTATGGACGTGAGGCGGTGTTCCTGATCTTTTCCTATTTTTTTTTGCTTTCCTGCACTTCGTGAGCCCGTGGCATATCTTCGATAGAGACAAACCAGCCGTGATTGTCTGTTTCAGACACGAACCGTCTTCACTGGAATAGACCTACTTCATACCCTGCAGCTTGACCCAAATCGCCAGGGCTTGTACATATCTGTTGGTTCGACTCGAACACAGGCAACTCAGACACTCTCAATTGCCGTTGTTGACAGATCTCCATAGCGATGGCATCTCCAATTCCCCGTGGTCTCAAGCAGGTGTTGCAGAAGACTCCCAATGACATCGTCATACTCTCTGCCCTGCGAACGCCAGTGACTCGCGCCAAAAAGGGCGGCTTCAAAGATGCCTATCCTGAAGAGCTCTTGTCCCATGTACTCCGGGCCACACTCAAGGCCAATCCCAACCTCGATCCGGCTCTGATTGACGATGTGACCATCGGCTCGGTGTTGCAGGAGCTCGGTGGTGCAAAGGCTGGCCGCATGGCTCAGATTCACGCTGGATTCCCTCACTCAGTACCATTCAACACTGTCAACCGCCAATGTTCGTCAGGTCTGGCCGCAATTACAGCGGTGTCTTACGGTATCCGCGCAGGCGCGATCAATGTTGGTGTTGGTGGTGGTATGGAGTCCATGACCCGCAACTACGGCTCTCGAGCCATCCCGACAGTCCTTTGGCCGGAACTGAAGGACTCTTACTCCAAGGATGCTCGTGACTGCATCATGCCCATGGGAATTACTTCAGAAAACGTTGCCTCGCGCTACGGCATTTCCCGCGCGGATCAGGACGCTTTTGCCGCCGAGTCACACCACAAGGCGTCCGCTGCGCAAAAGGCCGGCCGCTTCGACAGCCAGATTGTCTCCGTCAATACCAAGTCGTACTCTGCTGAACACCCGGATGCGGCTCCCGAGGACATCACCGTTTCCCAGGACGACGGTATTCGGCACAACATCTCAGTCGAGAAGATGGCCTCGCTTAAGCCCGCCTTTTCTGCGGATGGTGCCAGTACCGCTGGTAACAGCTCACAGGTGAGCGATGGCGCCGCTGCGACTTTATTGATGCGCCGATCTACTGCGGAGGAGTTGGGACTCTCAGGATCCATCAAGGCGCGTTGGGTGGCTACGGCCGTGGCAGGATGTGCGCCCGACGAGATGGGTGTCGGTCCCGCCGTGGCGATCCCCAAGCTGCTTGAGAGCACCGGACTGAAGGTTCCTGATATCGGTGTCTGGGAGATCAACGAGGCTTTCGCTTCACAGGCTTTGTACAGCATTCGCAAGCTGGGTATTGACCAGACCAAGGTCAACCCCAACGGTGGTGCGATTGCTATCGGTCACCCGCTCGGTGCTACTGGTGCCCGCCAAGTTGCCGACTTGTTGCCTGAACTGGAGCGCAGCGGCCAGGATATTGGTGTTGTGAGCATGTGTATTGGCACTGGTATGGGCATGGCCGGTATGTTTGTGCGGGAATAGAGGCGAGAGACCTGCAATGGTCACACCCTGTATCGCCGTTTGAGAACTTCCTGAGCCTTCAACAATTGGAAACAAGCGATGTATTTGTACATAATCTATGAATATCATGTCATTTTGGATCTCTCCTAAGATGTTAGCCGCGTCCCGCTCCACGGGTTGGCTGGAGGTTCCTGCTGGATGGGAAAGATGAGAAGTCGAAACGCATAGTCGAGTGATATTGTTTTCAGGATCTAGAATCATTTGGAGATGAGGTTTCTAGACAATGGGATTTCGAGGAATACATCTTAACCCAACTGAGCAAAATTGATCAAGGTCGATCGCTGGGGCAGCTAACAGGCATGTGGTGTGTTGCGGGCTGTGTTGCGGGCAAACCGTCCGGATCGAGGTCACGTGAAGGACATCCCAAGATTTGTCTCGCCGGGCAAAGGTTGCTGAGCACTATCAACACATATACAATCCAACAATGCGACCCGCTCTGCGTCTTCCCCTGAGGGAAGCTTTGTATGTCTGCTCTGGCTGTAGACAGGAAGCTATTCCACGGGCGATTTCCCCTCTGACTCGAGATTTCCGACGCTACGCTTCCTCCGATTCCCCGAGTCTCCTTGAGCGCACCCGCAGCAAGCTCTGGAAGACAGAGAAGCCACCTGGACCCGCCGATCCTTACAGTGGACAGTCACAACTACTACGTGGAGCGGAGCCTGAGAATGAGGAGGGTCTCGCGAGCGGCGAAACAGAAGAGGCTGAGTTGAGCGCGGCGGATGATTATAAGCAAGCGAAGACCTGGGATGGGCTCGAGTCTATCGGTTTCTTGCAAAAGGATCAATGGCTTCAAGAGGGAACAAGTAAGGCCGACAAATATGTGCGGTATGTTCATCGTTGCGCATCATTCGTCGAATCGACTTCGGCACTCAAAGCCCTTGAAGTGGTCGTTTCCTACTATCGTCGAAATTGCCAGGCTAACTCTGTTTGAAACCTTTTTCAGATACGGCGCCGAAGTGAGGACCCGATCTGTTCCGTATGCTCTTCATCAAACAACCGTGGAGTTATGCTTAATGAGCATGTTGGGCAAGCCTCTGACTAGCGTGTGCGATGTTCCGCGTCATAACCCCCAAATTTTGAGCATGCTGGACTCGTGCTACGTGGATGCGTCGAGCCCCAAGCAATGGAATACTGCTCTCCGGTTCCCGAACCAGCAAACCATGGAGGCGCTTATGTTTGTGTTCAACCAGATTGGCGGAGAATCAACAGCCAAGGTTGAGCCATCCGACAAGTTGATCACCGAGAAGTCAAGCAAGGCGGATTCCCACCGCGAGCTCTCACTTCTTGACCCTAGTGTCAAGTTTGCCGTAAGTTACAGTTCCAAAAGTTTGAGCAATTCTGGGGGCCCCATAATACTAATCCTGGCTAATCTCAAAAGTTCGTCAAGCGACTGTCTCAGCTCCTCGGCCGCCGAATTCCCGACAAGGCCATCACCTCCTCTTGGACCGTCGGCGAGATTCTATCCGGCATGGCCATCCAGTTGAAGGAGAAGCCTGTCCAGGTCAAGAAGGTCCTCAAGAAAAAAGCCGCCGCCGGGCAGCTACCACCCAACCTGAACTTTAGCCCCAAGCGCTTGAGCAAGCACCACGTAGACGAGGAGTTTGGTCGGAAAAAGGCCATTATTTCCGAGTTCTATCGTCGGGGCTATGTTCAAAATTGAGTAAATTTGTCCATTTCGACGGGTCAGAATTACTGATGGGGTGTTAGCTTGGAGCCGGGCATTGATACCTGGAAAACCTTTTGAGGTCTGAAGTGTGCGTGGCCCAGGAATTTGCTTGCGGTGATGGTTCTGCATCAGCCAAGTAGTTTGTATTATCCTTGTTTTGACAGCAAGTTTTATTCTTCGTGTATACTAGGAGCACTTTAACAATCGCATCAATGAATGTTAGTCAGATGGGATAGCACGCCCGCGTCACTTCTACCGCGTACTACGCTACTTGGATATCAACATAGAGCCTGAAAAATTGGTCGGTCAGACCTCGTTCCATTAGGGCGTGGACTTTTTTGAAGATCATATAAGGACGTCGCAAGTGCCCTCGATAGGAATCGTAAATAAACATACACGCTAAATAAATATTTCTGCATCCAGCGGTTCCATGACTCCAGACCTGTAGAATCGACTTGGAAAGGCCGAGTAAAGGACAAGGAAGTAATATGACCCCCCGAACTCCCTTTCATCTCCTCGCCGAAGCCGGAATAGTAAACCCACGAGTCATAAAGTCGCCATTTCCACCACCCTTCTTGTCCTTTGTGAACAAACTATCGATACTCTCACTCCGGCCCATCATTTTCTGTCTCTTCTTCCTTTCGTTCTCTTCGTTTAGCACACGTGCTGTGAGCGAGGCCGTCGCTGAATTTTTGATTCCGCTATTCGTATCTTTGGATTTGGATGTCGATGTGGAGTCTGCAGCTGTGGCAGAGGATGTTGTACCGTCGACGGCGGCCTCGGTAGCATTCTTCTTGCGCTTCTTCGACCCCGGCGCTTTCTTGAGGGAATGAGTGAGATTTTGTTCGGCGAGTCTGGCACCGCGCGCGATCAGTCGCTCTTTATCGGCCTCTTTGGTGGGTAGAATGGGGATGATGTTCTCTTCGGTATAAGATTCGTTGCACTGCGGAGATTCTCTTAGAACTTTCCCTCAGGCGAAAAAACGAAAAGGATAGTAGACATAGGGACTCAACGTGTCAAGGACATACCTGAAGACATTTGTCACCCTTCAGCTGACGCATAGCTTCCTCAGCGAAGACATGCCCACATGGCACAAGATAAACCGACTTCACACTCGGACCCAACGGCTTCGCAGTAATCGGGCAGATCCAGCCTTCCCGGCGCTCATGGCGATGCGCATTCACGCGATCGGAGGGGTGCTCGCTCCGCTCGGTGTCCACTTCGAAGTGCAGCTCGACGATGTCCCGAAGACTTTTCACCCGTCCGCATAGGATCTCCTCGCAGTCGGATTTTGAGCTGATGCCCTCGCCATCGTCGCCGGGAAGCAGGTACCGAAGAACGGCATCTTTGTTGTAGAGGTTTCCAATGCTGTCGGAGACTATGGGCCGGACTAGTGTCTTGTGCGAGAGGGGACATGTGGTCCAGCTGTGCTCTTGCTGCTCACGCTGGACTTCTTTGATTTGCGCTGTGGTTGGGGCGCGGGCGGCTTCGCGAACGAGCTCACGGCGGGTCGGAATGCTAGGATTATGGAGTGAGTGGACTTTGCGAAATCTTGAGTTGTGGGATTGAAGACCGTCAAGCGCATCGTGTAGAACAGAGGAATGAAGAGTACCTACCTTCCACCGTCATTACCCATCTTGAAGAGGCTCTGTTTTAGAGGTTCGATGGCGTGAGTGATCGATCAATTTAAACTAAACTATCGCCGGTTCGCCACTACATACTGGCGACAAAAGGCCATATGCCGGGCAACGAAAGCAAGCGGCCCGCCCGTGGCTTGACCGCCCGCTCGATAACGCTGAGTCAGCCTCCGATAAGGCCTCTACTGGCTGGACCGCTCTTGGTCCCTTATTGTAGTGGGCCCGGGCCCGTATGTCAACAGCTGGCCGGAAAGCCCTCTCCACAGTGTGAGCTTTCGAGCCCAATGCCTCGATCATGAGATTCTCTCAGTCGCTCTTTTTGCTAGCTGTAGCCGGGTCTGGAGCCCGAGCTAGCAGCGATAAAACTGCCCGTCCTCGAGGTGTGGCTCCTGATTGTGAGTGCAAGAAGTGTTGTTCATTGCCTATCTCCACACCTGAGTTAGATGGAGAGGGCGTCCATGTCTACGGCTTGTCGTTGTAACCGTGTGGAATTTCTTCGATTGCAGCGAGATGCATCTATGCAAGTGATCGCTATAGAAAACGTGATTAACAATGCTGATGCCCTGTTAGTTGCCAAATACTACCAGGACTCCAAAACATTCACTTGTATCTCCAATCCCGCAATCCAAGTTCCATTTGCCGCTGTGAACGACGACTATTGCGACTGTCCCGATGGAAGTGATGAGCCTGGTACCTCTGCATGCTCACATCTCTCGCACAAGTCGCCGCTCGACGTCGCCGATCGATTCGGAAGCACCGACGGCTCTGTCGCAAATGCTCTCCCGGGATTCTACTGCAAGAACAAGGGTCATCGACCAGCTTACGTACCCTTCCAGCGAGTCAATGACGGAATCTGCGACTACGAGCTTTGCTGCGACGGCAGTGACGAGTGGGCTCGTGTCGGAGGTACCAAGTGCGAGGATCGCTGCAAGGAAATCGGCAAGAAATGGCGCAAGGAAGAGGAACAGCGTCAAAAATCAATGACTACTGCACTGAGGAAGAAGCAGGCCTTGCTGGCAGAAGCTAAGCGTCTGCATCGGGAGATTGAGGACCAGACTACTCGCCTCGAGGCTGAGGTCAAGGATGCGGAGGCCCAGGTTGGAGTTCTCGAGAACGAACTCAAGGCTGTTGAGGAGGCCGAACGTAGTAAGACTGTTCGCAGTGGTGGTAAAGGAAAGGGTAAAGTCAGCGCTCTGGTAGGCGTGGCCAAGGCTCGTGTGGAAGAGCTACGTGATGCGCTTCTCGAGGTCCGTCAGCAGAGAGATGAGGCCCAGTCACGATTGGCGGAGCTCGAGAGTATCCTGTCCAAGTTCAAGGTCGAATATAACCCGAACTTCAACGACGAGGGCGTCAAGCGCGCGGTGCGCAGCTGGGAGGACTATGCAGCCCGTGACAAGACGGAAATTGTCAACCAGGCGCGGGATCGCGATCTGACAGAGATTGCGAAGACCGACAGCGAGAGCTCAGGAGTCGACTGGGAGCACTGGGAGAATGAAGATGAAGGCTGTAAAGAGGCCGACTTGAGTAAGTCCTGAGGGCTCTCTCGCCCATGAGAAATCGAGTTGTAAAGGAGAGTCCGCCAGCTGATCATTACCATAGTCTATCAACTCGCTGGTTATCTGCCTCCGTCGGTCGTGGCATTCATCGAGGAAAAGTACCTCGCCTTCCGCTCGTTCCTCGAGACGAGCGGCTTCCTCGCCACCGCGCCCGAAAACAACAGTCCGACGGAATCCAAGGCAGTCACCAAGGCTCGCGACGCTCTCAAATCTCAGGAAGATACTCTGAGAGATCTGAACAACAAACTACGCGATCAGCGGACTGATCTTGAGACCGACTACGGCCCTGGAGGCATTTTCAGAGCCCTCAAGGGTCAGTGTATCTCCAGGGATGCTGGCGAATATACCTACGAACATTGCTTCTTCCAGGAGACCAAGCAAATCTCCAAGAAGGGTGGATCGTCTACTTCCATGGGCAGATTCAACAAAGTCGCCTCTACTGTTGTCGAGGAGCTCAATGACGCGGGGGACATTGTGTTGATTGAAAAGGTCGCCATTGAATATGATCGTGGCCAGCACTGCTGGAACGGCCCGAACCGATCTACCAAGGTTGTTCTCGAGTGTGGTGAGGATAACGAAATCTTGAAGACGGCAGAAGATGAGAAGTGTGTCTACTCCATGCTTGTGACTACCCCTGCGGTCTGTCCTGGCGGAGAAGAAAGTGTCGGTGCGTCTCCGTCGAAGGATGAGCTGTGAGGGAGTTGATCCGTTTGAATTTTCTGGCAATAGATGTAGTATACGCGGAGCCGTGGTGCACATTCCGAAGGTTGCACGGGACGCTTATTGCTGTAGCATTTCATATAGACCAGAAACCCGTTCAAGTCTTTCTATAGTCTCACCTTCCCTTCATATTGCCCTCATAAACCTGGAGCAGTCTTTGCCCACGAACTTTACCCGCTCATGTCTTGAAGCCAGCCTCTAAGAACCCCCCATGCTTGATGCCTTGTATAATAGTTACGTTCTACCACGAGCGGGAAGCGATAGTCTCGCAAGCGATGTAGAACAAGCATTTGTTATTTGCGGCATTGTGTATCAAACTGAATTCAACAAAAACAGGCCATAATGATAGAATCCAAATCAGCAATCAAACTTGTCGGTCTCATCCTCCTTTGATTCTGTGCATCACTATGTGAATCGAGTGGCCTGCCATCGACGGTGGTGCTTTAATGGCGGTGGAAGGGGATGGTAGTCACGACATATGGGAAGTACTTAGTGCTGTAGAAAGAGACACTTTGTCAGTATGGGTTCCCTCAAGTTTGGGCTAGGGATCATGTCCCTATTCTCGTCAAGGGCCCCTGATAGACTTACGCCGCAAGAGGTGCAAGAGCAGCCGCTGCAGTTACCACTGCAGGAGCACTTGGAGCAGGAGCAGGGAGACATGTTGATCGATGTTGTGATGGGGGGGAGATATGGTCTCTTGAAGTGGTATACTGATAAGATGTTTGGGATGTAATTTGGCAGTTGTTAAGATTCTTAAACAGGAAGCTGTTCGAGTGGGAGAAGGGCAGGATTTTATACACCTGGGGGGGCCTGTCTCCGCGGCGGGAATCGGAGTCTTCGAGACAATCAGTACTTGGTACTTAGTCTTTATTGTCATCTACCTGGGGATGAGTTTTCACGACTTTCTTGTTCCATCTGCTGTCCGTGTGGAGGCGCGTACATGGACACACTCGTCGGTGTACTGGTGTACTTCCAAGTCCTTCCAGTCCACCAGTGTACTGGTCCATAGTAGATCCCCACTTGTTCAAGCCCCTCTAGAGAACCAACCCAGCCATATAGAGATCTACACGTGTGGGCGGTGGATTATCCCAGGACGATTGGTTGCCTTTCTCAATATGACCTCTGTCGTGTTGCGCATGTATATCACCTACTGCTACATCATCATGACCACGACCACGAGTACACAACCACCTGATGTACTACAGTCTATAGTCTATACTCTATACGCCTCCACTCGACCCTTTTCCTACCTCCCCGAGCCCACACCCAGACCCTCTCAACCCTCCTCGAAGACTCACCGGTACGCGAGTCGGCAAAAACAAACGCCTTGGGGATTCTGCGCTGTCCACGTCCCGTGACCAAGTCATCAGTCATTGCATCCCGTCCGACGACGCAGTTGCCTCAGTCCAGGCTACAGCCCTGCACCCAAACTGCTGTTGCCCCTCTCTGTTTGCCCTCCCCACCTCCTACTCCGTCTCAATCTACAGCACGTCGAAGCCGAGATTTGCTTCTTTGAGGGAAGGACTCAGCTCCGAAGGGCATTGCATGCATTTCAGCTTCCCCTCACTTGTAGACTTGGCCTTGACATGGCCTTTTCTTGAGTGTGGGTTTCACGCGTTAACCGCTCGCAGATTACGGTCCGATGTCCATGCAGATGAGTGGTAGTCAAGTACACCAAATCTTGTCAAGCTACAAGTAGTCTATCTGCCGAGATCTCTGCCACTAATGTATACACTATAGACTAAGGGGTTGCAACTTACGACTAGTGCTTCTGTAGTCTCTCAGAACACACGAGAGGTGATGAAGCCGACTATCCGGTACAGAATGGGAGGAGATCCACCAAGTGACAAAATCACTACCTAAGCCCTACATGCTCAGGTAGTTCGTCGAGGGTTACTATGATGTACTTGGCGCGGATCTCCGAAGATATGTGGAGATCAGACTAGGGCATTCTGACGACGAACGGTTCTCGAGAGCGTTAACCCTTATGCTGTCACCACGCTTTCACTTTGGGATGTGTTACACCGCAGTCTCAGATCGTCAGCGTGGTGTGGAATAATATGAGAAGGTTGCAATGCGTCCTGCTGACTTTCCAATCTAGACCTTCTGCTGAGCCCAGAGGTCTTGAGCGTCGTGCTAAGATCGACACTCAACATAATTATTAGTTGCAGGCAGATAGATGCCCGATTGGACTCTGTATCGTAGGAAACCCCCACCCAAGATGACTCTATGATTTCACAACAGAATCGTCTCCGAACAGTCCAAGTCCAGTTCTTGTAGACCGATAGAGTTCCTTCCCTCCAAACGCACCGTGTGGCCACCCTCTGCATGCCCCATGCATGCATCAGGCCCGAATTCGGCGAAATTCTTGATCTTTGCGGGCGGAGCGTCCGTTTTTCTTTCGCGCCATTTGAAGCGTTCATGTCTGGAAGAAGATAGGATTGGTACTTTCTTTGCTTCTGGGCAGCGAAAGTCGCTCATGTGGAGGTCTTGCTGGGGGAGGTGCCGGGGTGGGGGGTATGCTGCACTTATCTTGCGTCTTGCATGCTTTTGGTTCCCATCTGCGAGCCTGTGAGATGGCACGGAACAGTCATGCTAATTCGAATGTTTTCGACTACGATATTCATACATATTGCTCGCTTTCTCGGGAAGAAATCACAGCTCGATTGATGGGATTCTCGATTTTATGTGGCATGATCATTGACTGGTTACCTCTACGCAAGTCTTGTACTCGGTGATGCCGACGAGTCAGTAGATCTACAGGACAGCCCAGGCGCCAGGACTAAGAGACCGGATACTTCGACATCTGCATAGTGGATCTCTCCACGAGAGAGGGCATCATCAACAAGTCTCGGCGTGGATCCCCCTTTGTCCGATTTCGATTCCAGAGTGGGATAGGTACTGGTAGTCATAGCCAAGCTCATCCGACTCGTGTCCGAATCTTACTGGCATACCTCGTCGCTACCTAGGGAGTACCGCTGTAATCGTGCATGTCTGCCACACGGACCCTTGGCTGAGATGCATCGCCGACAAAGCGCGTTTTCCAAGGCGTGCCGACCAGCTGGTAATGAGAAAGTCACCAGGGGACTGGTTTCCATGGTGGATGAGGTGAGCTTTGCTGGATGCGAAGAGGGGGCTATTTAGCTGAAGTCAGGTAGGTAAGTGAGTGAATTCGAAGAGGGAGGGCGTTGTTCGTTCCATCGTTGGAGTTGGGTGGGCGGGTGAAATTCGTCCTGGCTCGAGGGGAAAGTCAGGTCGTTCCTGGCGTAGCTGTGCAGTTTAAGTAAGGTCACCGTGTATGAGATACTGAGGATTGATGCTTTTCTCCCCGGGAGATCGGTCACTTTCAGCTAACATGGAAGGTAGTAAGGTACTACTGCCCCGCTATATTTGGTATCATAATCGCCATTCACGTCCTGTGTCTCTCTTTATCCGCCTGGGACTTGTCGGCAGAACAGATCAAGAGATATCGATATATAGACTGTTTCCAGCAGGCTTGTATGCCAACCAGCCTATCGTACCTGACTGAGAGGAGGATTTTCCTTAGTATCTACATGGAGCCAGGCTAGTAGACAGCACGAGGATGTGAGGGGGGTTGCAGTAAAGCCCCCCAGGTCCTTCAAGTGCGGTCAATGACAGTGGTCATATAAGAAGTCTCCCGAGAATGGAAGACATCTGCGTACTGTCTTCTTCAACCTGAACGACTTTTCTACAACTATCAAATCTATACTCGATAAAGTGCAGCGAAACGGCCATGTCATTGTAACCTCGAACCTACATCTCCGTGTCCAGATCAGCTGATCGACTCCGCCATTGTCGACCCGACATTCATTCCCTCATTTCATCGACTGGAGAAGTAAGGTCCAAGCGAACGACACAATCTTCATTGAGAGCGATCAAGGCATACAATCCAAGAAGCAATCAGATTCATTTTTGATTTATTTCTGCGTTCGAGCACGTTCATGTCAGCCGATGAAGCGGGGGAACAATGATCAACTTCCTCGGGTGCAGTCGTCACGGAGGAGGACGGAGAGAACACTTACGGGGCACTGGCAAGCGCCGGCAGGGCACTGGCAGGAAGCGCCGCAGCTGCAGGTGTGATCGGGACCTAGAGAATCATGCTTGGTCAGTCTTTGCCAGTCAAGCAAGGAATCTGTTCCATGGTGGTGTTATCTGATGGTCCAACAGGAATGACACTTCCGTCGACAATCATTCACCCCGCCACGACCCCGCGACAAGCCACAAGCTCGAGCGATGCCGGCTGAAACTCAGATCGAGGCCGTGGCTCGTTGGGTCCACGAGTGATCAGAGACCGGGTTTGCCAGAGAGATTGTGGTGCTTACCCATTTTGACTGAGAGGTGTGGCTTTGGAGAAAGCGGATGGAAAGGCGAGGTTGTCTTGGAGAAGTAGTGGGGGTGTGAGTTCGTAGTGGGGAAAGAAGAGAGAGGAGGGAACGAAAGATGTTGAAGTCTTGGGGTCCGACACTCTTTATAGATAATCGGGTCCCCCCCCCGCCCGTGACTCTCTTCTTCAGATGGCCAACTGGGCAGTTTCATCTAAATGATGGACAGACAGACATTCATTCTATGAGTGGATGAATGGGTATCGGATCTCATATTGACTAGGGTCTTTGACCGTAATTGACCACTTCACAGATACTTGTCTCGGCGGATGAGGCGAAAGACTCGACCCCTTTGCGTATATTTGAGCAGATTTGTGGACGACCAGCTCCGCTTGAGCGCATACTTGATGCACGGCTGTGGGCTGTGAGATCCTAGAGGTCTAGTGACTTGGTGTTATGCTTCACCAACGTGGAAGGAGCAAGTACATATACCTCCCAGAGAAGTCAGGTACGTCTCGATAGGTGGTAACGAGGCACCGTGCTGATCACGCAGGGCAACACATGCGAAAGAGCATGGACTAATGGGTGGACATCAGCGTCACTCGTTACCTCAATAGAGAGATTGACTCTGATTGAGCTTGTATATAGGTACCTTATATTACCTATTTGCTGCCAGTTTCGACAATATTGCATCCCGCATTCTTTCTAAGTAAGGTAGAGTTCTCAATCAATGGCGCTGGCAGTTTTCATGAACCTGAGTACGAGTCCTCATGGAAGTCGAGAGCGTCAACCTTAGAACTGTTATGGTCAATGCATTTAATTTCGTGTGGTAGACATCGCAGAATAGGCCACTAGTATGTATCCATTTTGGGTTGAAAAACGGAAAATTGAAGGTGTAGTGCACTTTGTACGGTTGTACCTGAAGAAAGTCATGTTTTCAAGTAGGGTGTATATCTACCACGTCTACTACTCATCAGAAGAGGCTGCGACAGCGTATGGATCCCGTTCTACTGGGCTTGTGGTGATCAAAGCCCTCTTCCAGGCGACATATCTTGTGTAGCTCTACCTCTCTAACTTGACGTAAAGACCACTGGATATGTACATAAGGTCTACCAACTAACTAGGTAGGTCTCTGAATAGTTCTCATCACAAAATAAGGTGTGTCGTACCTATTCAGCAGACCAACTGTAGCTACATAGTAGTACCCCACTGATGCTCTGAATATAGAATTGTATCGTATACTGCCGTACAAGTGCCACAGCCAAGTGCATCCATTACTTAACTACAATGGTATTGTACCGTTGTACTGGACTTCAATCGTCTTGAAAATCTGTAGGTGGGGCTGTCGAGTCGGCCCACTGAGACCAATCCGGCATGAGCAGATCCGCTCGCCGCCATCCCGCAACATGCTTTCTGCCGTCATGCACCACTCTTTTTTTCTCCCACGCGCGGTGACCATCTTCCTTATTGTACTTGCCTTTCCCTGTCCACAACACCATTACGACACGTCGGGTCTTTCGCACGACTCTCTTCTCACAAGAACTCGCAACTGTCACTGCGCTCTGGCTCCTTGTTAAAATAAGACTGCCTCCGCGTTGCGTCTTGCGCCTGTCGCGTTCTTCTCAGAGCCCAGTCCGAATTGTGCGCGTCTGGTCATGAGTCGCCCTTTTCAGTTTCGAGGCAATGGCCCTCCCTCGCGTGGTGCACGAGGGCGAAATCCCAGACATGAGTTCTCATTCCGCCCCCCACCGCGTCACATCTCGGAGCGCCCGTTGCTGCGAGGTGTGAGGGAACCAACGCCTGAGCTGCTCTTTCCCGAAACAGAGCCAAAGCCGGCTCCCAAGTTTGCATCCCTGGAGAATCTGAGTGACAGTGAAGAGGCTGAGATGGAGCTCTCAGACGATGAAGACTCAGACGCTGAGGCTCGACCACGGAAGAAGCGCGTGGTGGGCACAGACGGCCAAGATGAGTCTGAGCAGCCTCTCCTCGCATCCATTCCGACACCAGCCCCCGTGACTGCACCAACCCCTCCACAACCCAAGTGGTCAAATCCTGACCCGTACACGGCACTTCCTCCTCCTGACGACAGCCAACACAAGCGAGTCGACGTGGTGAAGCTCATTCGCAAGGCCAGACTGGCTGCTATCCCAGCCGAGGCCAAGGCGAAAGATGCAGTCGCTGACAATGATGACTTCATCTCCCTAGGTGCCTTTGGAGACACTGCTGGAGGCCCTGATGAACCCGAGGACCAGCCACCAGCAAATGCGCCTACGGGCCCCAAGGCCTCGGAAGTCAGGGAGCCTGCGGCCGAATCTCGCAAGCGCACTCGGGACGACCAGCCCAAGCCCTTGACTTCCAAGCATGGCAAGCCTCTCCGGCGGTTCAAGATGGATGGTTCGATCCTGAATGAATGGTTGCCGTTCAAGGACCAGAATGCGACGCCGTGGATGGTATCTGAGCCATCCTTGAATGTAGCTGCGCGGTAAGCACGCCTGCCTCATATTACTTCAAGGCGGTGAGAATTCGTGTTAACGTTCAATTCTAGCTTGCAAAATGAGATTCTAGCATTCTACCAGTGGGTCAAACCACAGCGATTTGAGCAGATTGTGCGCCAGGACGTGGTCGACAGGCTTGAGCGTGCTTTCCAGAAGCGGTACTCTGGAGTGACGGTGCATGCCTTTGGCTCTTTCGCCTCTGGAATGTACCTCCCCACTGCGGACATTGATCTGGTCCTTCTTTCCACGTCTTTTGCCAATAAAGGCATTCGTGCTTTTGGCGATAGGAGAGGTCAAATCTACGCATTCGCTGCCTTTGTCAGGACCTCGGGTCTCGCAGTAGACGGTACCGTGGAAGCCATTGCCCATGCCCGGGTACCAATTCTCAAATGGGTAGACAAGCTCACGGGGCTGCGTGTCGATCTCTCGTTTGACAATGACAGCGGCCTCCTGGCCAATCGAACGTTTCAGGAGTGGAGTGAGCAGTACCCCATGATGCCCGTCCTGGTCTCTGTCGTGAAGCAGTTCTTGCTTCTTCGAGGGTTGAACGAGGTCCCCACTGGTGGTCTTGGTGGTTTCTCGATCACTTGCATCGTTACAAGCCTGCTTCAACATATGCCCCGTAAAGAGCAAGAGAATATCGGGGCTATTCTCATGGAATTCTTCTACTTTTACGGGAAGATTTTCAATTATGAGAAGACGGGGATTCGCATGCATCCCCCCGGATACTACAACAAGGTGGGAGCTCAAATTTATCCTGTGATTCTTCCCAGGCCGTACGTGCTAACTCAGTCTTGGCTTTCACAGACCTTCGAGAAGAGCGATCGATTGTCCATTGAGGATCCAAACAACCCGGCGAATGACATCTCCGGCGGTACCAAAGAGGTTGAGCTAATTTTCCGAACCTTCCGCTCCGCATACTGGAATCTGCGGGATCGAATGGACTGGATCAATGACCACGGCAAGAGAGACGCAAGTATCTTGGACGCAATCACCGCAGCAAACTACGATGAGTATCTTGATCAGCGTGATCAGCTCCGTCGGATCTTTGACACGGCGCCACAATTCGCAAAATATCGCCAGCCACCTCCGCCTCCACCTCCCCTGCCGGCTGAATCCCCTCCACCACCGCCTCCCACGGGGCCTCGGCACTCTCGGCCGGCGGCACGAAGATAAAGAAACGCTATAACGTGTCGCCATCATGGAGACCCTGACGACGAGGATGATTCATTTCGTGTGTTTGCTCCCTGCGTGCTCGATCACCCCTTGAGATACCCATCTTTATTTCCTTTTTTTGTTCTTTCTACTTGACAGAGTCGCCTGGAAGTATTTTGTACAACTTATCATTACTGGCATCGTTGGATTACGCATTATGGCCTTTAGGGTCAGCATTTTGTCTGCATAAGCATTCGGCTGTGTTTATGCCGTCGCTCACATATGATATACATTTGTTATCATTACTTGTCATGATCACTTTCAGCAACCCCTTGGCCGCTTTTACTCACATCTAGGGTTTGAACTCGAAATTGCCCAGCTGAGGCCACGTGCTCGACAGGTGTCTGTTTTACTTGTCTCAATGGGGCTCTTGCTCGGCGTTTCAGCGTAGTCTGACTGGCCCAATCTGCCTGCTACGACCCAGATTTCTCGGACTCGGAATCGCCAGCAGAATCAGTTCGCCTCCTCGAGAAGCTCTCGACGCAAAGTTCGACGAGCTCAGTCCCTGGCACGCGACGAAAGTCCCGAACATGAGCTTGATTCCTGGTGCCGATCTGGTATCTACTATTTTCCTCTTCCTTTCTAGTGATCAATGAAACTGCCCAAAGCGTGAGTTCTCAATGGACCCGGACTGGCCTCTACCGCTCATCCTCCTACTTTCCCAAATTTCCCCCTCTTTCCACCCCTTTCTCATCGGTCATGTGCTATATGCACGTTTTCGGAGAGGAAATGGAGCATGTGAGAGAGGTTGCGGTAGTTGAGCTGTGTTGCCTGATTGAATGGAATGGCTGGATTAAGATAGGAGATTCAGCGATACCTGTGAAAGGTAAGGTGGTCACTATAATCTATATACGTGTGACGAAATCTGCTTTACATCAATCAACAACACGCTTGATGAAGAGAACCAAGTGGTCCCCTTCGTCGAAGGTTTTCCCCGGGCATCATGGTGTAAAGGCGTCATGCCACCCGGGCAAAAAGAGTAAAATAAAAAAAGGAGTGCTCGTCTTGCTTCCATGTCTCGTAAATCGGATTCTCTCTCTATTCGACAACTCGTAACCTCTCTCGATCAAATCAACTGCGCCTCTGCATCCAGCGGCGGCGTCAACATAGACTCATCATGATCCGAAGCCGCCGGAGACGGCAGCGCCATTGTACTTTCCTTTTCTTCGGCTTCCATCGCCCGCCTGGCGGCAATATGGTCATCGGACAGCGTATTCTGGAAATTGGGCGGCGGGCTGGCCCAGACGTAATCCACCCACTCTGGGCCTAGGACGTCGCGCACCTCCTTGGCTAGTTGGAGGATTTTGGCCCGGCGCGTGTGTGACCAGGCGCGGTCTGTGATCAGACCTTCTGAGGGGGTGAGGATGGCGGGGGCTTGGGATTGGGATGGAACGGCGCCGGTCTGGAGAGTTGGTGATGACGAGGATGGAGAGAGGGGGGACTTTTTCAGGGAGAGAAGTTGCTTTTCAAGGTCAAGGTTGGAGTCATCGTCGTCTTCAACGTCTTCATCTCCTTCGACCGAGCTCTCGAGTCCGTCGAGGATACTGTGCCAGACGCGGAGAGTTTCATCCAATTCGTCAATGTTGCTCACGCCCATGACGCTGACACCGAGTCTCCTGCCTGTGCCGAGGTTCGCCACGGACAAAAAGCCCGGATCGGCATCCGTCGAACGAGCTAGCGGCGCACCAAGCGCACCGGCCTTTGCACCTGCACGCAGCCACGATTCGAGCGCGAACCGGATAGCCACCACTTCCAACTTCTCGCCACTCTGCGCGGTACATTCTGCGGCGGAGCGGATCACCGTTCGCAGCGCATCTGGCGCGGGATGGAAATCACCCATTGATCCGATGGGCACACCGTCTCGGCGAAGAAGTCCCATGCCCAGCGGGGACGCATTGGGGACCACGTCAACGCCGGCCGCGAGTAGTCGGGGCAAGGCGAGCGAACGAAGCCGAGTATTTTGCAGGGTGTAGTTGGCGTAGGACATGACGATATCGAGAGGCTCGCCTGTTGCCCTGAGAATCATTTCCGATAACGAGCTGAGCACATCGACTGGGTATCCGGAGATTCCGACATAGCGCAGCAGACCTTCTTCGTCACGCAGGCGGCGCAGCTCGGTCACGGCAGCCAGAACCTCGGCTGGAGAGACAAATTCCACGTCGTGACAGTACACGACATCTAGATACTCTGTATGCAGACGGCGCAAACTGCGACGGACACTATGTCGCACCCAGGCGGGGGAGTAGTCAAACGACGCGCCCGAGACCCGGCCGACCTTGGTCAGGAGGCGGTACGAATCTCGAGGGAAGTTGGTCTGCACAAACTCGGTGGCTAAGGCGCGGCCAAGGAGTTCCTCGGCGGGACCATAGTAGGGCGATGTGTCGAAAGCTCGGATTCCCCGCGACAGAGCGCGCTGGACGAGTTCGGTCGTGGGAAGAGCGAACGGATCAGCATTGTATTGCGAATTGAATGTCGCAGTGCCCATGATCAGCGGGGGCAGGTCCGCAGAGAGCGGGGATTGAGGCCGCATTGTGAAATATGCTGGTGAGAGCAGTCCGAACAGATCGAATGTATTGAGATTTGGGAGGGAAAGAAGATGGTGGGGGTATTTTGGGGTGGGTGAGGGTGAGACGGAGGAAGAGGGATAGCAGCAGAAGTGGTTGATTGCTCAGCAACGACGCCCCGTCAAATCTGAACGCAAAAGCCCGGCGAGGTCTCTTGAAGGATGGGGGAGATTTCTTTTTCTTTCTCTCTTCTTGTCTTTGGAACTCCTCGTTGGTTCGGATGACGTGGGGGAAAGTCGCCGTATTTGATGCACAGCTAGGCTCGAGCAGTCCAGAACCACGATAGCATCAATCGGCAGACCCGGACATGGTTGTGTATCAGTTATTAACGCGGTCGGTCTATTTCCAGGGTCAACCACAGAATCTAGAGTTTCCTAATCTCCGAGATCGAATTTGAAATCGAGATCGCGCCCAATGCGAAAGAGATCGGATTCGATTGAATTGTCCCGAGCTCCGCTTTCCGGGTTGGCGCCATGGCTGCGATTGATGAGACCCTACGGGATCGATGGGCCTATCGTAGACCCTGCAGAGTAGAGACCATGTCCGGTCAGAGACGAGAAACAGGGATCGAGAGGATGGGCCGCATCTAGGGTGTGGAGGGTGGAAATCCTCCCTTGGTCACCCTCCGATCGTGTTCCTGGAAGTTTATGAGGAGAAGAGGAGATGCGACGAGGTACGACGGGACGATGCAGAGTGCAGCATGACTCGTCATGGGACGGTCATTCAGCATCTTCCCCTGCCACGATAAGCTCGATAAGTCTAGGCCATGTCGGTCGGGGCCAGCAAAAGTACGCAAGAAATGGAAGAACAGTGGTTCTACGTTGGCTCTGGTCCATCATTCACTATTATTACCTTATTGAGCCCCGAGGTCTGCAGTCACAGTGACATTCAAAAGGTGGTGGGCCTTCCGACCGAGGTACTTACTGTTGTACTGTCTGCTCTACGGAAGTAGAAGTACCACTCCGAGGCAGACGTGTGGACTCAGGTCGACGGTCAGTGGACGGTGGACACTGGACACCTTTCGTCAAGGTCTAGGCTTACGTTGGGAGACTGAAGGTGAACAAATTGTTATAAGCCAATGATCTACATCGCAGCAGTATCGTATAGTACATGTGATTTTTCCTGCATTGCCTGGTCCAGATTCAGGCTGCTTGAAGAGCGGGGAGAGTCGAGAAAGGAGGAGGTGACTAGTAAAATACAAGTGGAATGGAAAAAAGGGACTCGCAGAGGGTATACACCAGCGAAGTTGAGAAGACATTGGGAAGTAGGAAGTGAAAAGATCGTTTCCAGAGGTAGTCTTTCCCGAGGAACAAAAACACGGCGATCGCGGAACCATCGAAAACCCTCAGTTCAATATGAAGACACTCCTCCCCCAGTCTCTTGGAGGGCTCTTCGTTTCTGCAATCATCTCCTCCCAAAAATCATAACGCCATGCTATGCCAAATCGAAATAAAGTGCTGAGCTGATGTCGAAAATCAGAAGTTTCGCCCGGCAGACACTGGGGGCGGGGTGCTGACTTCTCTTTTCCTCATGGTCAAAGATACGTGGCGGTCGCATCGATGCAAAAACGAGCATATACAGTCGGACGCGTAGAATCGTAAAGTGCGCATCGAGGCAAGAGCAAGAATCCGATTCATGACCATGTCCACAGGGTTGAGCAGATCGTCCCTCACCGGTCCTTGTAGACCTTGGGGTTCCAGCCTTCGCGAAGCTCCTTGTCCATCGCAGTCTTGCGCTCGGCTTCCCGAACTTCCATCTCTATCCGCTCTCGCGCCCGGAGAATCTTGCTCTGAAGGTAGAAGCTGCCGCCTTGCTTGGGGTCGTTGAGATCAAAGAGCTTCTTGAAGCGCTCCATCACATGTTCGAGGCTGGTCTCGCCGGCCGCCGGAGGCTTCACGTTCAGGATCTTGCAGGCCTCATCGAGAGTCAGACCACCCGAGGAGGAAAAGGCACTGCCGCCGTTCTTCTTCTGTGCGGCGTATTTGCCGGATGCCTGGGCTTGTTTGTAGGCTTCGGCGAAGGCGCGGCCGAAAACCCGGGCTCCGGTGACGACGACTTGTGTGACGAGACGGTGAGCCTGGGAGGATTCGAGAGGATGTTAGCAATTTTGGAGTCTGTGCATCAAAGCGCAAAATCTTGCACGAGGGAAAAGAAGTCTCTTACCATGTCGACAATCGGGGTGTGTCGGGTCTAGGGGTAAGAGTCACAAGGAGATGGAAGGAAGAAGAAGGGGAAAATTTCGGCGGCGTGTTTTAGCGCCGGGAGTCGGCGAGTTGAAAGTATGGGGTGTCGAGGTGTATGACTATGCCGAACCACGTCGGTAAGCTTGCGATCACTCTAGCAATAAAACTCAGTTCAATTTATGCAGATACTTGGTCTTCAAACAAGGGAGCAGAAATCTTCTGCAACTATATTCATTCTTTTCGAGACTGTTTGTTTGTGTCTGGTCTGCGCTTTGCTCCTGATGCCCAAGTACATTTGGCCCGGGTATCGGTTGCCTGCCAAATGAGTGTCCAATTGAGGTTCAACATCAAGGTACTTACTTTGACTGGCTTTTACTATGGGCGAGCAGGTACTGCTGCATATCTGGTGGCAGACTGCCAGACACTGTCTATGAGAAGTACTACACTGACTCTTCCTCCTCACAACTCTCAATCCACTTGGTCTTGTAATTTTCGATAAAAACTGGATTGTCATCCAGCTTGGGACCGACATAGTGAACAACCGGACACTGAACACTGAACCTTGAACACTGAACAATATGACTCTCGCCATGCCAGGCACTTGTTGACTATCAGACAAGCAAGGTGTCAAGGCATCCATCCGTTTCTACGTACAACCACTGTAACTAGTAACTAATAAACTCCTGCCTCCTGGTGGTGGATAGATATTGATACCTCTGCGATGATAAGACGGCGATCCCTCACAACTCTCCATGTGTGAGATTTGGAGAGGCCTGCTCAAACGCTTAGCGACTGTGCCACTGTTGACCGTGTGCTCGGTATTTTTATTTTGATACGGAACTGCGATGAGCGACTTGGGAATCACGTGGAAGTTTGCTCTCTTCGTCCATGACGTAGTGATCCCGAGTTTAAGCAGCCGGTACCTTAATTTCGTACATTCGAGTGAGCTCTCAACAATCAACATCGCATTAGATCTCGTGTGCTAACATCTGAGCAGGAGCTCGAGCGTCCCGGTCGTTCCTCGTCAAGACCCGTCATCTTCTGCTTTTCAGGCGAGACGTGGCATTCTTCCAGCAAGAACTCAGACAGTCTTGAAAGTCACCGTGTGCCAGCGTTGGCGGTCATTCGGTCGGGGTCTAGACCGATCACGATATCGGCTCCAAAACATCTACATGGATGATGGATGCAGGGTGCGACAGCTACACCAGGACCATCTTATGCTTCCCGCAGCATAATTCCAGGTTGTGGATAGTCTGGGCTGTAGATCGCCAAGACCTCGGCGTCGGGTGCTTGAGAGAGTGTGTAGAAGCCGAAAGTCTTCCTCGACACTTGTCAAGCTGCCTGGTGCAATCATTCCGGCATGACTGAGTCAGATAGTGCACTATTTGAACATGTATCGTTTATCATGAGAGGAGGTGATACACTCCGACTTGCAGAGGACGACGATCAGGCCCACATTCCTCACAGTAGGTCAATTGACCGAGGATATGACCATGATCGGAAGTTCGCATTTAGCGCAGCCATGTAAGGCTCACAGATGGATGGATGGGCTGGAAATCGGCCAATTTCCTCAATTCAGTGTGCCCCCTCGAAACGACGGATTTGAATTTGTAGATCTTGACTCCCGGCGCGGTAGCATTAAGGTGTCAGGACTGGAGCCGTCTTACTGACTCTGAAGAGCGGCCAAAGTGCATCATACCGGGAGTGTCACATGTTCACCACTTCAGCCCCCGCAGATCGACTTGGGGACCGAGATGAACAACTCTTCATCTTCGCTTAAGAACACTCGACTAGTCAAGCAGGAAACAAGCAAGATTTCAAAATATGTTCACTCCCCAGCTTCATGAGCTGACTCCGCACTCCATGAAGTTCTTGTAATTGGATGGCAGCTTTCGGTACGTCCGCGTCCAGATACGGCTTTCTCTCCCTCTCCCTCTCGCTCATGCTGTTCGACCGTCCGACTCACGCTTCAGAGCAGAAGATCTTCCGTGGATGTCCATGGCACCCACTTTGCAGCCGCAGGATGGCCTGGCCGACTCCTCCCAGCCTCCCACGATTGCGGCTTTTTCTCCCTCCACTATCGCCGGTTCGGCTTCGACCTCACGGCAACGGTCCAGTGTGATCGTCCATCGCAAATCCCCCCTACTGGTGGCCACGCCGCCCGCCATCACCAGAGCGCTCGCATATTCCCATCCTTTCCTTCTCCCGTTGAATAAGCTGGTCGGCCTGCTCACATGGACAACGGGGGATCCATGGCAAAGCTTCTTGCTTGTCGCTACATTTTGGACCGTGGTTCTCTACAGCGATGTGATCATTCTACGGACTGGTCCGATTCTGGTCGTGGTTGGTTTGATCCTCGGCATGTACAGCCGTCGTTACTCCCCATTATCGTCGACCACCTCGACAGGCGAGAAGCACCGGCGAAAAGCCTCCACAGAAAGCAGCCGGCAGCAGAAGAGCTTGGATGATATTGTGGAGACTTTGCGTATCTTTACCACACGGTGTCATATTCTTCTCGAGCCGTTACTCGAGTTAACAGACTTCCTCTCGACCCAACGGACGCCGACCTCAGCGACAACACGCCCAGCTTTAGTGGCCCTCTTCGTGCGCATTCTCCTAGTGACCCCTGTGTGGATCATCTTGACCCTCCCTCCTTTCCGCATCATCACCAGCAGACGTGTCGTCATGTGCGTCGGAACGGTTGTTCTCACCTATCACTCGAGACCCGCCCGAGTCTCGCGCGTGATCCTGTGGCGCTCGCGAGCCGTGCGTCGCGTATTGTCGATAATCACAGGGCTGTCGATCGCCGACGGCTCAACCAACAATGAAAAGTCAAGCACCCAGAATCAGGGTCTGAATATTACCAGTCGACGACGAGGAAACTCATCAGGCGTGCGCTTTACATTTGTCGTGTATGAAAATCAGCGCCGATGGCTTGGAATTGGCTGGACATATTCTTTGTTCCCATCTGAGCGGGCCCCCTGGACAGATGAACACCTGAACCCGGTCTCTCCCAAAGATAGTTTCGAGTTGCCTGATGTGCAAACCGGGGATGCCAAGTGGCGATGGGTGGAAGGCAGCGAGTGGCGCATTGAAGGAGTCGATAATTCCGGAAAAGGAAAATCTGTCCAAAAAAGTTCCAGTGAAGGATGGGTTTATTATGATAATAAGGTACGCCTTCGGAAGATCATAAGCCCGGTTAATACTCCCATTCGAGTTTCTGAACACAACTAACAATATCCGGCAGTGGAACGACGGCCGACGAGGCCAGGACGGATGGGATCGGTACACGAGACGGCGCAAGTGGTATCGAGACGCCGAATTGATAGATTCCCAGGAGAAACCCTCCGAAGCCATCTCTCACCTCACACAAGCCCTAGAAAGAGACCGAGACCGAGACCGAGCGCGAGACAAGAAGGAAGATGATATCGAAGCCAAGAGTCTCTCTCACGACTCACCCCTAAAATCACGACGTCGGCGATGGTTCAGCGGTAAAGAAGACTCGAAAGAAGAGGGTGTAGAACACCCCAGCCGCGGATCCTCCTCCGTCGACCTTGGCTTCACAAGTGGTGCCAAATTGACGGATACCCCCGGCTCAAGCCATTCTCGACCCACGCGACCCGTCAGTATTCAGGGTTCTCGTCGGTCATCACATTACAGTGCCAGCGGCCGAGAAGGAAGCAGTCTGACGACGAGTGATAGTGCTAGTCTGCGAGAGAAAGACGCGGCCAAATTACATGACCGCGTGGACAGATGGAGCACTCGGGCCGCCGGGGGCACGGAACGCGCGGAACGAGAAATGGGACTAAGTGATGAAGTGCAGATGGCTCTGAGTTGACAATGACTTTTCACGTCATTGACTTGACGCCCTGGCTCTCATGATTAGATGGTATCCCAAAATGATTGCTCTCAGCTCTCTTCAAAAATGCAAAAAAAAGTCTGCACGCCTGTAAACATACACCTACATTTCGACAGCGGATAAGACGGACTCTAGCATCAAGAAGCATCCATGATCAGGAAGAAATCCATTCGCGCCTGATCCAATAGGTATCGTACATCATGACTTCATGAATGACTCGCATCATCAACAAGATGTCACTTTTATGAACAATCGGGCCCTTCAACGGCCAACAATGTCCCACTAAGCAAGAGTCAAATCCCACTGTAATTCCTCTAATATATCCATCCAATGCACCCTTGCAGATCCATCACACTGAGCGGCGTCTCGCCGGACCCACAACGCACATAGAACTTCCCTGGCTCGGATAGTGTTGCCAATCCCAAAGTTTTCCTGCAACTTTCCCAGTGATTGCAACACGAGGCTTCTGTGCTCAAACTCTTCGCTTTCGGCGCCAGCGATGAAAAGCGGGAAGGTAAGAGCGGAGTATTCGCAATGATCGTCCAGGGGAAAGTCCTGAATACGGCACAGCAGTCGTTGGATCGCGATGTCTTTCGGTGTCGTGATCAACGATGACAGTGGACGTGACTCCGATGTCGGTTTAACCGGAATTTCGGCGGGAGTACAGGCGGGCTTCTTCATTCGTTCAAGGATAGAATGCAAGTAAACAAAGCCGGCATCACGAAAACATTCGGCGACAAGCTTGAGGCGTGAGAGGGTGTCAGGTGTCAGATCCTGGGGGATATTTAAGTGAGTGGAGCATGGTCTCCAATTGAGGAGGGAATCATTTCTAGATGATAAATGAGGAAATTGTGTTAGCTCAAAAAGCGCTTCAGGCATGAATTAGAATACTCGCATTGGAAGAGGAGATAACAAACATTGAGGTAACGGTCAAAGGCAAGGAAATACCGTCGTCCCGAAGTGATGGCAGCTCTGCGATAGAGGCGCAGAGTTTCAGGAGCTCTTCGGTAAATCCAAGGTATATACTGAGTCTCGGTGTTTCAGTCTCCGTGTCTGGCAGGATGAGTTTGCCGGAGACTTTCTTCTGATTACTGATTTGGCCCATGCTATACGCATATATGTACCTGTGTCGAGGTTGTCAGCCAATGATCATCTGGCAGGCAGATAGAATGGTAAAATGCAGCTGAACCGCTCATGAACCGATGAAAGGGAAGCTCGTACAACCCGCGTAAGAAATGCGCTGCCTCGGGATCCATCGTTCCAAATCCGCCACGAGAAGAGATAAGTTTATGCAGCGCCGTTAGATGCACGACCCACTGCTTGACACTGCCTCGGACTACCTCATATTTACACATCATGCCGACGGCTAGCAGAGCATCATCCGGTATCGACTCGGTCGCCGACTCTGCGATGACATTACGCAGCCCTTTCAAGGTCCGATCGTAAAAGTCAAGAGACGCATACTTGGCGTCAGGATTGTCCGTTCTGTTCGACAAATGCATGGCTGAGATGGCGCACACGGCTTTCATGAGAAGTGGTGAAGTCATGGCGCGAGGTATCAGAAAGGACCGGAGAGGATTATGCTCGCTGTCTAGATTTGCAAGTCGCTGAGAGCCCATCACCTCGTGATACTGCAGGTAGTGAGCTTCTTCGCTGGAGAGGTGGCTGCGGAAGCCTCGTGGCCTCGGGATCAATGCACGGAGGCTTTGATCTTCGAGGCTTTGCTCCCGTCCATCATTCTCTGCTTCGAGCTCTGATATCCGACCATGAGACGGAGACGGTGAGAGACTCACGATCCCCGGCGTCACTGCTTCGGTCCGCCATTCTCGTCTGGCCCATTGATCATTAGAGGTCAAGGATAGTGACGGGGACGGCGATGCTGATAAAGACTGCGACGAGGACACTGGCGACGAGGAATTCAAGCGTCGTCGCTTCGCATTCCTGTCAGTCTTGAACACCGGAGCCGATGGACCTAGCGGCGCCACCCAAAGGTCGCCATATCCCTCGCAAACTCGGCCAACTTTGAGACAATTATTGCAGCTTCAATATTACCATGTCAGTTACTTTATACACTTGGGGCAGCGGGGGCGGTGATTGGACGACACATAAATACCTCGGGGTTGCTCGATCGCATCCACCTTTTCGCCTCGTCTTGCAAGTGATGCATCCACCGCGGGTCCAAGGTGTACCCGAGCGACGTGTGCGGCCTTTCCCAGGCATTGGAGACGACCTTGACGGCATTCGACATGTACTCTCCCAAAAGAAACGATTTCCCCGCGACTGATGGTATCGCAATGGCAGATATAAGGAAACCATTCCCGAGTGGGGAAGAGCTGCGCCTTATCCCACGTGATTTAACCGCCCGGGGTTAGCCTGCGAGATAATCGATCTATTCACAGCGGCGGCTAGGTACGCTCGACAGGCACTAGTAAAATCAGTATACCACCAAGGGCTAGGTAGGAAGACATAGCCACTATGTTGACACTAGCAAGCTTTTCCCACGAACACCACCAGGGCCGGGTTTCAAGATTGGCCACGCAACCGCATATAATTGCATGCTCAAGGCTATTATTTGACTACGCACTTGAATCATACATTCTTCTGAGACGTTACGTTGCAGACACCACTCATGCGAACTTCGTAAGCATGACATTCTTTCTCAGGCTGATAGTAGTTCATAGGTGCTCTCCTCCCATTCAAATTCGAACATTCGAACAGAAAGATGCTGCCACCGGGGCAGAGGCGTTCACAACAAAAGAGGATCTCAGAACAGACTTTTTCCAACCAACTTCATCATGGTTCCCTCCATTCATCGCAGCCGCTTTTATTCATAGATTTATTCGCTTCGTGTCATACTCGTCAATTGCATATCCAACGGGAGGCGGATTCGACGATCACAGCTGCGGTGACTGCGAAGGTTGCCCCTCAGAGAGCACACCGATTTCCTCAAGGTGATCCCACCCTGAGTGAGACTTTTCAGACGTACCAATCTAGTAAAAGACCCAGAGAAGGCAGAGAGAGGGAGGTCCACGCTCTACAGGTCCTTCTTGACAACGTGGGCCTTGGGCAGGACACCGTTGGCACGCTCGATGGCGGCCTGACGGGCACCAGTAAGACCGAACTGAGTCTTGATACCGTCAATGCGGTGAGTAGAGTTGATGTTCTTGACAAGGGTGAGTTGCCAGCAAGTGGCACCGCCCTGGCGAGAGGTGATGGTGGAGGAAGCAAGGAAGTACTCCCAGATCTATTGACAACCGATTAGCAGGGGGGAGTGAGCAAGAAAGAGGGCCTCGGGCGTCGAGCCCGGCCAAGTAGTATTACTTACGCGGAACCATCTCTTGCCATACTTGGCCTCAACCTTGCCCTTGTTGCCCATCCAGTTTCTGTACCAGCGCCACAGGGTGGCAGAGTAGTGAACACCAATGGTATCAACAGCCTTGATCTCGAAGCCAGCGCCCTCAAGACGATCAACAACGAAGCCAAGGGGAGTGGAGGCATCGGCACCGGGGAAGATGTACTTATTCATGAAGAGACCCCAGATGAGGTCCTCGTACTGCCAGGACTTGCGGAGACCAGCGATCTGCAGGAAGAACACACCGTCGTCCTCGAGCATCTCATAGACCTGGGACAAGAAGCTAGCGAAGTGACGGACACCAACGTGCTCAGCCATCTCAAGACAGGTAATCTTCTGGTAGCCTCCCTCAACGCGGGGAGAATCGCGGTAGTCGGAGCAGACAATTCGGCTTTGAGACTCCTCAATGCCAGCCTTCCGCAGACCATTGTTACCCCAGGCAGTCTGGTTACGACCGAGAGTAATACCCGTAACATGAGCACCGTAGTGGACAGAAGCAAACTTTGCAAGAGTACCCCAGCCGCAGCCGAGATCGAGCATCTTATCACCGGGCTGGATCCCGATCTTCTCGCAAACAACAGCAAGCTTGTTGTCCTGGAGCTCTTCCAGAGACTCCTCCTTGTTGATGTCACTGATGATACCGGAGGTGTAGATCATGCGAGGGCCGAGGAACCAGGCGTAGAAGTCATCACCGCGATCGTAGTGGTCACGAACCTGCTCCTCGTCTAAAGAAAGGCCAGATTAGTATGAACACTTGTACTCAAAAAGGAAAATGGCTGAATGTGAACGGGGAAAGCATACCCTGGGAACGAGTGTGCATCAGCATCTCAGGAATGAAGCCGAACAGGAAGTGCTTGAAGAGACCCATGGTGAACTTGAAGTTGGCCCAGTCATGACGGTACTCCAGAGCCTCCAAGGCATCCATCTTGAAGTCAACTTCGCCATTGAAGTACTTCTCGTAGAAAGTCTCCATAGGGATCTTGCTCTTGCCATGATAGGTGGCACGGTCATGCTCGCTGTGGAAGTTCAGATAGTACTCGACGGGACGGCCACAGTACTTGGCCTTCTCAGTCTTGCGAGGGGAGATTGAGGAAGCAACAGTCCAGAAGGCCATAAGGATGGGAATAGTGGTGAACACAGCGAAGAAGATGGTGGTGTAGAAACCACCTCCAACTTGGCGAGCAAGGTACCAAGGGATCACGACGACAAGAAAGATCATCAAGGCATTGGAGAAGCTGTCGCTGCCAGGCGAATCAGCAGGGACGGGAGCATTCTTGATAGCAGGGTACTACACAGAATTGAGTCAGATGAATATCACCGTAAAGGACAGATGGAAGGCCATAAGGCGGGGGTGGGAGCAAAGCTCCAGGGGGTGAGCTTGCTTCGACCGGAGCTCAATCGACAATTGACATACCAGAGTAGTAGGAACACCGCAGTCAAAGGCAGGCTTGGTCTGCACAGGAGCTTCCGGTGTCTGAATGAACTCGAAGTCCTCAGTGGACTCCGGGTGGCGAGTCGTCATGGCGGCGAGAGTTCAATTGAGAAGAATGGAAATTCTGAAAAGGAGAAGCCTGGGGGTAAATAATAATAATGGCATCGTGGCAGTTAACGGGGGGCGGTGAAGTGGGTATTCAGTTTTGTGGTATTATTGTGGTTCCGCTGCCCGTGCTCGTGCTCGTGCCCGTGCCGTGATCTGTGCACCCCTGCACAGGCGCCAAGGTTTTTATTGCTGCGGCCGAAGACACTAAAATAATTTAAAGTGCTCACCTGGCCGGCCAGATGTTATCATAGAACGCAGCACACTGCTTCTAGGGCTATGGGAGCATTTTGACTGTGTTGAACATCGTGTATATAATACATGGTAATGGTGCATGGGTGAGAACTCTGTTGTCTGTGGCTCTGTGCTCCCTTCTCAGTGCTTTCGCAGTTGGGGTGGCTTAGATAGGCATCGGTCTAGATTCTACTTAGTCTGCGGAGGGATTTCGGAGCGGACGTACACGCGGACACAGCAATATGGAGCCACGCTCAGGTGATCGACATTCCTAGTGGACGGTACCTGAGGTTGTAAAGAGTCTGAAGACCACCCATCTACCCAAATGCTTACTTTGCTACTACAATGTGACCGTATCGAAGGTGGCTGTCTAGTGTGATCGTCGAATCGAGATTGGTGCTGAACATGGCTTACCATCGAACATGTTTAACAGTCTGTGTTCTAATCTCTGATCATCATGGCTTAGGTTCTGAAACAGTGCGAACCGTGGTTGACATCCAAGGGCCACGCCCATGAGGGAATTGTATCCATTGAAAGCGATAAACAATGCGCCGATATTGCAATGCGAGCCTGATTTTCTCATCCATAGGATATGCCATACACCAATCTCCGAGTCACGCCGAATTGAACAAGATAATAAATAAACGAATAATAGCAGTCATTACACAGAATTCATTCAGCGGTTCATGAAAAGTCGAGTCAATACGCAACAGTCATGCTGTCCGAGAAGCATGGCGACAAACGAGCTCTGGTCGCACCCAACTTACAGAGCAAGCTGGAAATTTGCGGCATCCTCATCTTCCTCGAAGATGGGTAGCTCGCTATCCAGCTGCGGTGAAGAAGTAGACTCCTCGGGAGCATCAAAGCAGCCCGCAGCCTTGCAGCGAATCCACATGTCCGAGTCCAGAGGAGGCTTACCATACAACTGAATGTAGGTTTCGGGGGACAATAATGTCTCTGCGCTTGCAGCTCGCCGAGCAGTAGTAGTCTCACGCAAGGTCGACGAGACACTGCGACCTTTAGAGTAGCCCACAGTCGTGTTAGAAGTAGCTGCAGCTGCAGCATTACGCATAGAAGAAGGATTGGTTGGAGCGCGAGGCTTCTGCTGGGAGAGGAGGCTGGATGAAGCCGACACCACGCGGGACTTGGGCACTGCTATGGGCTGGCCAGGAGCGGTACTAGGACGGGGCATGGCAAGAGCCGCAGCGGCCTCGCGCGAGCGCAAAGTGGAAACGGGTCGAGTCGGTCGCACATTGCTTGAAGGGGCCCGACGGTGAGTGTGCTGTAATGGTTGACGCGTAGCTTGAGTAGGCGCTGTTTCGGTGAACTCCGAAAATCTGACGGCTTCAAGCTGTCTCATAATTGTCTCATTGACCAGAGCGTCACATTTGGCAGAGTCTTCCAAAAATTTGCGCTGTTTCTTCGTCAGGCCATCGCTACCGTGATCATGCTGGCCGTAGACGCTTTCGAGTCCCAAAGCTCGATTTTTAGGCTGGAATTGAGGGAATGTTGTGTCATATGTGACATCATCGGGTTCATCCAGAAGATCTACGAGCTGTGAGTGACCTGCCCAGGGAGTAAAAAGGGCGATTAAAGGGTAAGTACACGCACCAGTAGGTTTGGGAGGCATGTATTCAATGTCCGGCACCTCATCATGAGTCACATCCGTGAACACCTTGGTCTGAGCCTGCTGAGTGACGGGAGCAGCTCGTTTGATCCTCTGCGCCGTCGAGGTTCTGCGGTTGTTGGTCTTCTCTTGCTTGCCCGTTCCTCCAAATGGGCCAGGCGTCTTGAAGGCATTGGTCTTCAAATTGGTAGTCTTGTTACCCAGAACTGCGCGTTGTCTGGTCTCTAATTCAAGCCAGTCAGATCAGTCATGACGCGTGATCGAATCCAGCAAGGTGTACGAACCTCCAGGCGTCACGAACGCGTTCGACGCTGGCTTGCCATTCTCTTGCCGACTCTTGTTGCCTTTGATAGTGCCCTTTCCAAACAGACGCGGATTGTTCTCATCATTGAGCGGCACAGACTTGCCGGGGGTCTTCGGTGGTACTCTATGAAGTCCTTGGTTCAAAGGTTTTGCCGCGGCGGCTGTCTGGTGAGTGTTTACCAGGTTTTCCTGGTCGCGGACGGCCAACATGGCGGCGTGTGGTTGTAAATGTTGCGCATACAAGGATAAACTTCAACGGTGGAGGTAGCGGTGACGATGAGAAGAATCGGTGAAGAACTTGAGATAGTCTTAATTTGTTGCGGAGCCGGTCCAGCGCGAGCTTGTATGAGATCGAACGAGGCTAGAGTGTTGTTCTAAGCCGTTGCCCGTGGAGACGTGGCGATCGGAGCCGAGTGATTGGGAGGAGACCGCCAGGAAGGGGCGGGGCGGGCAATGGTACGGTACTCGGGCAGGTACCGTGAGTTGTGACAGCGTGGGCTGCAAGTCCCAAATTTAGCAGCGAAACAGAGTCAACAAGCTCATACCGCTTGCCCTGCTCAGCGTCTGGAGGTCAAAATGGTCTTGAGGCTGACGACTTCAGTACCATTTGAGAAGCACGGGACCGTAGGCAGCTAAAGGGAGGCTAAATGAAAAAGTAAACGCCACGGAAAGTTCATGTACCCTCCACTGCCTCCGTCAGTAAACCCAGGTCACGGGGGAGGCAGGTACTCGGTACTTTGCAGCTGGCGATTGTGGCCGCCACGGGGTGGGTACCCAGTACAGTGATAGTCAGCAATAATTCCTCCCCTTTAAACAGTCAGTCTTTCTTTCCCCACGGCTGTTCTACACCTCCCCTCCATCCTACTTTCTACTAGTCCCGGCTCGCAGAGCGAAAGCCTACCGTTTCTCTTCATCCTTACATATTTGACCCTTTCCACCCCACCCTTTCCTTCACATATTTCACCATGGAAAAGATCAAAGAGGTACGTCTACCCACCCTTGTCTGGCGGGGTAGCTTGGACGAGCTGTCTCCTTGGGCTCCTTCCGCGTGACCCCTCTAGGCCACACCTCCGGCCGATGCATGCCATTCGGACTGCTTCTACGCAGTCTCAACTCAGAATGTGGAACCCGGCACTGATCATGATTCTTGTTGAAGCGTATGAGCGCCCTCCGCTTGGAGGCCGATGAGGCTCACGAGCAAGTCGAGGAGCTCAAGAAGAAGGTCAAGACCCTGGAACAGGAAAATCTGTCCAAGGAACAGGAGATCACATCTCTCAACCACCGCAATCAGCTCCTGGAGGAGGAAGTTGAGAAGCTCGAGTCCTCCGTCAAGGACGCCAAGGACGCCGCCAACCAAAGTGCCCAGCACGATACCCAGAACGAAGCTCTTCAGCGTCGGGTACAACTCCTTGAGGAGGAGGCCGAGGAGAACGATCGCACTCTGCGTGAGACCAACGAGAAGTATGTTTTTGACAATTCATATCTATTGTGTCTTGATTGCGGGTTTCCTTTCACATAGATGAACTAACACCGTGTTTTCTCTCTCTTTCTTCCAGGCTCCGCCAGACTGATGTCAAGGCCGGCCACTACGAGCGAAAGGTGCAGGCCCTGGAGACCGAGCGCGATCAGTGGGAGGCCAAGTACGAGGAAATGGCGAAGAAGCACGCTGAGCTGCAGAAAGATCTGCATGATTTGGAGGTCTCTATCAGCAACGTCTAGATCAAAACAAGATCTGGCTCCTGGGACTTGTACTTGGAGGGACATTGGGGCTGGGTGCAGGCTACTTTCCTCTCCACATGTCTGATGTATTCGATGTTGTGACCCCACTTGGATCACCATCTCATTCCACGCATTTGGTGACCGTGTCTTCATTAGCACACTCGCGATGTTGAATTACTCTGCTCTTTCTTCATGCAAATTAATCCCTTTTTGTTTCTCTTGCGCCTCGACAGTCTTCATGGGTATACGAGACTAGTGATCTAAGAAGGAAATGAGACCTGGTGAAGCACTTGGAGCCCAAGAAAGGCCAGGCACCTGAGAAGTGCGACAGACACGTTGTGGAACGCATGCATAGATAGATATGGAGAAGCCTGCCGGTCGTGTCCTCCATCAAACAATCATTTCTCTCGCCGCGCCTTAGCCTTCTTTGCTTTGGACAGACGCTGTTTCGCTGCAGCAAGCTTGCGATCTTGCTTGCTTTCGTACCGGAATTGCTTCTTTTTCTTCTTGGGCTTGTCCGCCGTGGGTTTTCTCTTTTTGGCCAATCGAGCGGCTTCTTCTTCTTCCTGCGCCAAACGCTTCGCCGCCTTCTCTGCCTTCGCTTTGTTCTCTGCCTCAACGTCTTCCCCAAGGATTGATTTTCGCAGACCGTCTCTTGAAGAATCTATCTCTTCCACTGTGACGGTAGTATATTTGTCTTCGTCGATGTATTCGGCTTCGTAGTCGACCGCGGGTGGTTCCTCAATCCCCTGCCATTCCTCGTCGCTTTCGTCGTCTGATCCAGATTCGCCAATCTCGTTATCGCTGGTATCCTCCGCCTTCAGGAGCTTGAGTTGTCGCTTGTGCTCTTCTATCGCATGTTGAAACTCGGCTGCGCGCTCTGCTCGAATCTAGACATGCCGGAATATGTGATGAGTGAACGAGTCCAACAAAGATACGAAGAAGTCTTGAAGGCAGGTGTGCGGCGATCATACCTTTTGGCGATCAAGGCGCTTCTCTTCTTTTGCTCTTTTCGCAGCAATTTCTTGCGCATGCTTGATGCGCTGCTGCTTGCGTTTTCGGAATCCAGTCAAGAATTCCTCTCGGTCTGCTGGGTCAAAACTGACCTCTTCGACCTTGGCGATCTTGCGAAGTTTGCGAACTGGTCCCATGCTGTAATATGGATATGAATCTTATGGCAGATTTTCCCGGTCTCTGTGCAGCTTTGTCTGGTACGAGTTCGCAGCATGTAGTCTTCAGTAATCCCGAGAAAAAAAATTGGGCGGAATCTCAAGCTCCATCGCCGCAGCGGGCCCGCTCGGGCGACCGCCTCCGTAGACATGTCGGACCTCCCGTGACCAGCATCATCATCATCACCCTCCGCCTCTCCAGCCAGCCTCTTCCTGTCCAAGCATAATGTATCTTTGCAACTTTGGGCTACTGGCCCTGGGGGTGACTGCTGTCAATGCTTTTCGGGATACATCTCCATTCTTCCTCGCCTCAACCTCAGAGTAAGCGATTCTTGCGGCACCTGGAGCTTTGAAGCTATAGGCTTGAACCAACTAACCTGCCTATCTCACATACCTAGGCTGTTGACGACCTCCGCAAATGTGAAGGCCAGCGCGTCCCTCTTCACTGATCTTACGACTGCGCTCAAGTCATGCCCTTCGGAGTATTATGTGATCGTCAATCAACCGGGTGTCCATAGCTCGGACTTTGCGACTCGCAAGTCGGTACCCCGCCTCGGCGCGAAGATGCTGGGCAAGGACAAGTCTGTTCGGTCAAAGATGAGCGTCAATGAGGTCTCTGGACTTTTGGAGGCGAAGCAGATCCAGGAGATGTTGACAGAAGGCTGCCAGGCGCAGACCACTGTCATCAACGGTTCCTGTGAGTGATCATAGCAGCCTTGATCAGTAGATTCTAGGACTCGTTCCTTGCAAATTGCAGCTGACATAGAGTCGTCATAGCCGGACAATATCCTTCCTCTTTTGAGACTGGACCTCGAGTCATCGTTGTTGAGTTTCCCATGCTCTCATTGGGCTCAGACCGGGCCGATCAGCTCTCCAACAATGGTACGCGAAGCCCTGTCTGGTATGGAAGTTCCAAGACTCACTTTAATAGATGGCTTGATTGCCGATATCATTGACCGAATCCCCTCCTCATCTAAGTATACTCTGCTCTACGTGACTTCCCCGAGAGAATTCCCTGAGACCGATTCCGTTGTCTACGAATCCGAGGACGCATATACGGACTCTGTGCGGGTCGAGCTCAAGCGTGACTATTCCTCTCACTCCAGCGAGTCTCGCGAGTCCAATCCGGACCGTACTACGTCTTTGTTTGACAAGTATCAATTCTTCACCCCCGGTTAGTACGCTCCATTTCTTCAATGATATTGGACCACAGACTAATCTCTCCGAACTCCATAGGCATCTTCATGGGTTTCATGGCCTCATTCCTGTGCCTCATCATCTTATACATTGCCATAAATGCCATCAGCAGCTTGAAAGTTCCTTACGCTGCCTTTGAGAAGGATACATCTGTTGCTGTGCAAAAGAAGCAGCAGTAGGTGGAACTAATGAGGTATGAGTGGTTAGGCGTCGAGAGCAAGATTAAGCATTTCACTATATTGGACCGATTGACTTTTTACTCTTTTCTTCTTGGATTCAGAACCCTGTCTTTCCCTTTATTCAATGTTGTCTACATTTACCCTTGTAAGATACATCAGAGTATGATCTTCGGGTCTAAATATCATCATGTGATCCACGCTCAAGCCGCCTCGGATCTTAGTCTCTTTCACCACTAAGCGCTGTAGCCTAAGCCCGTTGCTCGTTGGTTTTGCTGCTGACTTTGCATCACTGCATTCTCTCGCTCGTTGACTGAGGAAGTCTCTTGATCGGCGTAATCAACCTTTACAAAACCTCACTCGTTGGCCGTCTTCAAGAGCC
Source organism: Penicillium diatomitis (assembly GCF_028827545.1). NCBI lineage: Eukaryota > Fungi > Ascomycota > Eurotiomycetes > Eurotiales > Aspergillaceae > Penicillium > Penicillium diatomitis. The sequence continues at coordinate 2,392,475 of NW_026623175.1, read as the reverse complement.
AGTCACTCGCTTTGACAGTTACATACAATATCTCGCAGAAACCCCGCGTGTCAGTGTGGAGAAACCCACCAGATCCGATCAGGGGAACAGCATCAGCCCCCGATACACACGCTAAGACAGTAGAAGGCTGCATTCTTTTTCTGGAGCAAGACATTCTGACTTCTTCTTACCCTTGATATCTTGTCGAGACTGACGCTATCGTCACAACCTCTTCTTCTCCCGCCTGCTCCCCAGGTCGATCATTTTGCTATCCAGCACTAAACGTGCTTTGTTGGAAACCTCTAGTTTTCCCGACAGCTGAAAAGTACAAGACCACTCAATTCGATGAGGGTCATTCGCAGCAGGGCTGGGAATTCCCAGTCCTCATTGATTTTGCTGCTTCTGGTTGTCCTGGTCACTGTTGTCTCAGTCTCCGCACAGGGGAAAGATACAACTACGGATGCCGCCCAGACCACCACTGCAGATCCCTCCTCTTCGTCCTCCTCCACCACCAACACCGATAGCCTTTCAAGCGGGACCACCGCTTCGGCGTCCTCCTCCACCAAAACCACCTCTTCCTCGTCGAATTCACAGTCCACGATGGATTCCACGACGACGACGACGACGATCTCCTCGTCGTCTTCGTCCACAACCACCGATACCACATCAACGTCCTCCGTTTCCACAACGACGGACTCAACGTCCTCCTCTTCTTCAACCTCAACCTCCAGTCCCCTCGTCACCGTACCCCCTACCGACAATGCGCCGTACATGCAAATGTCAAATATCCCCGAGGGGACTGTCTTCATCGCAGTCGGGGCAATCCTCGGACTGATCGGGCTCGCCGTTCTCGCCTGGCGAGCCCTAGTCGCATGGTCGGTCAATCGCTCTGTGCGCCGCGCCGCCCTCGCACAAAGTTCGGAAAAGAGACGCCTTTCACGCCGAAGTGCCGGAGGCAGGAAGCGATCGCAGGGACACGGCGTGTATACGACGGCGGCACCAGGCAACGACGTCTCCCTCGACAAACTCGGCACAACGACCCACACAACATATAAGTCTTCCAAGCGAGTCCCCAGCTCAAGCAGTGGTCTGTTCTTCTCGCCCACAGCCGGTGGCACGGGCTCACATGCTAGTCTTCCCAATGCTGGGAACCGGGGCTCTACATATCTGCCTGCTGGTTACTACGCTGCTGCGGGTGTATCGACGCCGTCGAGGGACCCGAATGGATCTCAACCTCATATTTATTCTCCGACAGGCACGGGCGGTCCCGTGTCTCCTGGCGGGGGATATTTCGCGGGGTCGTCTCCGTCACTGCCCGCCGTTGGCGGTTACTCAGACGTGCCCCCAAATCGGCACTCGTATATGGCTGCGTCATCGAGCTCGCTGAATCTGAATCAGCCGCCGCAGGGCCGTGCGCCAAGTGCATACTTGGAAGATCTGTTCGAGAGTCACACATCTCCGCGTGCTTCTCCGTCTGGTCTTGATCGTCATTGAAATCTGCGACTGTTCTTCTTTGAATCACCGGCGTATCTCGATCAAACATACCGTATAATAACTCCACCAACCAGGATTCTTATTCTGCTTGTCCATTCTTTCTTGCTACCAGTCCTTACTTTCTCCCAGTTTTCGGTGTGCCATATTCCCAGCCCAGTCATCATACCTGATCAAAATACTTTCCAATATTCCATAATAATTGCGCGGGCGTTTGTACTCGGGAGCGAGTCGTGCTTTGCATTTAATCTACCACCAGCCTGCATAATTTCTTTCCCATGCTTCTTATTCTATAGAAAGCCTGCTCTTCACGATTGTAGCTAATCGCAGGGCCCTCTGTCAATATATCCATAACAATTCGATAGTCACTCGGCCATGGAACAATCCAATAGTTTCCAAAATGGCTCCAGTTAGAGCAGTGAACATCGTTCCATGTTGTATTGTGCAGGTGGTCCATCTGAGATGATAGGTTGCTTTACAAGGATTGCAATGATGCATAGCCCATGAGACCACGCAAAAAGCGCTCCGATGCATCGCCAACTCCGAGCGTTGATATGGTCAAATACCAAGCTGTAGAGTAAATGTTTCAGATAGCCAGGACACCACACAGGCTGCAGGGTTAAAGCTAGACGTAGTACTGTATATTCATTATCAAAAGCTCGTGTCTATAATTGCTTCAAAGAGGCTGAACTGCTTGATGACGCAAGATGAAAGAAGAAAAAGGAATCAGAGACGATATGATATAGTCGATTGACATGAACGATTCGTTGCATGCTTGCAGAGGGGTGGAAAGAACAAATGTTGGTGTGGTTTACAGTTCGGTTGTGAGAGAAAAGGTGGTAAGGGGGTTATATAGGACAGGGGAGAATCGATGCTGTGAAGCGAGAGCGCAACGCTCGATCTAGTCGGCATCGAACTTGTGGTTGAGGTCGCCGAGTAAAATATCATCCAGAGCGGAGCCTTGGGTGGTGCGAACTTATGTGAGACGAACTAGTTAGCAAAGAGTGTCTCGGGAAATAATTGTTGTGAAAGAACCGCATTGGGGGTTGCCATTGCAAGAAACAATACAAGAAGCAATGAGTCGACAACATGAGGAGGGGCCATATACTCACTCCACTCAGCTTCCACGCGGAAGAAAACCCACATCCACCGGCGTGCAATTTCAAGGAACATAAGCAAGAAGAGGCCGGATTCGGTCTCGGCAAGCCATGAGAGCCCCGGTAGCACACGCCAAAGCCAAGAGAAGCGAAGCAATAGATCAGCGATAATCACCCCGTGATAGATGCGATCAGATGAAAAGATGCGATGTCGTCGTAGCCCGTACGGATGCTCGCGGTCCAATCGTTTGGAAGAGAAGAGGGTAAAGTCCCAATCTTTCACCACGTCCCACCAGAAAGAGTAGCCTGAATTTATGCACGAAAAGATAAATCTGAGCGGAAGCAAGAAATTAGTACGTGATGGGCACAGACAAGGGATGGGTGGTGTAGAGGTGCCCACAAGAATCGAATGATGGTCACTTCGCTGAATCCGTGGAAATAGAACGGGTTGTAATTGCGCAGCTTCGCATTCAGGTAGATCACGGGGAACGCGGTGGAATATTTCAGAGCGTTGGCCAGATGCTGGCTTCCCTTGCTCTGTTCACGGCGTGACGTGGCTCGGCGGGAGCGCAAGTACTCGGTCAAACATTGGCGCAACCGAATAAGGCTCGGAATCGCAATGAGAAGAGGTGTAATGAAGGTCTTGCCACAGCTTCGGTCCGGCTTGGAGGTCGCGAACAAGAAATCGCTGAAGAACATGCAGAAACTGATGTACAGATCGGCCAGCACTCGCGCATAGCTGGTCAGAGCATCCGCTAGCAAGACGTCCCCGAACTTGCCATCTTGCGCGTCAGCGAGGCCTCCAATGATGACGCGCTTCAAGGTCAGCAGGAGTCGTACGCGACCTGCGCGAGACGCTCGATTGAAAGGCCAGATGAGGATGAGGAGGAGAGGGGTGAAGACGGAGAGCGGAATGTAATCAAAGCGCGCGACCAGCTCGTATTGACAGTGGGTGACGATCCAAAAGAGAACTGTCCAGATTGCGAGTGGTAGTGTCAAGAGAGAGGCTAATCGGTATGCGGAGGCATAGTGTGGTCGTTGAGGGGCGGAGGAGGGGTATCGAATCAGTGCAGCGACATCCTAGAGCGAGGCCGAAGTAAAAGGGCGGCTGTCAGTCTTGAGAGAAAGTCATTGGAGATCGGTCCTCACGGCAAAAGATAGGGGGCCTTTCTTGACGTACAATCTCCGTTTTGGACAACAAATGCAGGTTAATCGCCCATCCCCAAAATCCTATCGCTGCAAGTCAGCCGCTGCGAAATTGAGTCGCGTGCCATGCAAACTATCGATATGCAGGGCACTGAGAAAAGTCGCCAACGCACCAGCAACCAACAGGGTCGCTACTCGTAAGGGAAACGGAAAGGTTAGCCCAAAGCCATCGATTTGTGGCTGTCGATCTGGGCTGGGCATTTTATTCCATTGACTTGCCTCCGGAGATGCGGAATTCGAAGCGGAAGAGACAGTCTGGAGACGCGGAAATGGAGGTGAAATGGAGGGGTGAAGAGAGAGAGACGGCTGAGATGTTCCGTTGGCGATCTGGCCGAGTGCATGAAAGAAGAGAATGGGGATTCCCTCGAGACTATCTTTTGAGGTACAGTCCCACTCAAGCCTGTCCGAACGGTCGTGTCGTCGGCGACGGGGGTTGATCAGGATTCAGAGGTAAGTAACTTAGTTCTGACGTGAAAATGGCGACCCTACCCGGACACGGTAGAGTGTCTTCGCCCGCTTTCGGATCTGGTTCAATGGGCACTCGAACGAAGCGGTGGTCTCTGAACGAGGAGGTTGCGACTAAAAGGGACGATATGTATCCGAGTGTCTCTTTTCCCTTTTCTTCAACCTCTACCCTTTTTTTTTTTTTTTCATTAATTTGACTCTTCTTTGGGCCTGCGTGTCCGAGCGAGAGAACATCGTTGCGCTTTCATTGGGAGCGCAGGGCGGAGTGGAGTCACCTGCAGTGGCTGAAGGGTGGAAAAAGTCCCCTTACGCTTCGTGGAGTCTGTCGAGTCTGTCGAGCCTTCCATGGTCTCGACTCTCAAGGAAGTCAGTGCTTCTTGGTCTAGTTGGTAAGATGTGCATTCGAGAGAGTGTCCATAGCAGCCACTCAGGGAGTGAGGAGTGAGGACTGGCGATAATAGTACTGTGAGAGTCCTACTGTAGGTGTAGGACACTCAGACGATTCTCCTCAGAGACAGTACTAAGAAGCGTATATGGTACATCCATGCTTCAGACTATAAAATATAGACTACGGTCACTATAACATGTACCTTGGTCGCAAGCAAACTTAGGAGTTGTCGCTCTACTACGATCGTCGCGCGCAGTTTACCCAACGCACCTTGCATTCGACAGCTTCGCAGAGTGTCCTCTAGACTCTCCATAGTCCATAGTCCGTACAGTCCGAGTCTACTTGGTATGCTCCAAGCATGGTATTCAATGAGCGTAGGTGGTCATTGTTCATAAATCAACCCAACAACGTCAAGTGTACCGATAGATCTCGTAGACAGGAAACCTCCCTCTCATAGTCATACTGATGAGCATATCATGACAAGACCGTCCTGATGCAGATTTGCATGCTTCCATCCTCATACAAGCCAAGTCGTTTGTCCCTCTTACTCACGACGGACCGACTTCATCGTGGCATCATGTCGATCGTTGTATCCACTCCATTACGACGCTTTGTTGTCAGTGACGTCGCTCCATCAGATCGCAAATGGCGGTAGTGACTGGTCCTGCCCGGGTCAAGATTGAAAGTCGCAGACTGTGTTTTAAGCAGGGCCAGTGCGATGAGGCGGTGCGATGGTTCCGAATCATCGCGGATACCGATTCTACTGGAACTGAGGACCCTGTGAAGACTGAAGAGTGCCATCTCTCTCCAAGAGTGGACCTCCAATCTGCCGACTTTATTTTTAGACGCGTGATTCAGGGGCAGGAGGTCGCTGATTAGATAGTGGGCAGCCACTCACATGACTCGGGTCTCGTTTCCTTCAGATCATGTGATTGATTTCCGCCCGAGATCATCACATGACCTCAGCCGAGGCAATCCGGGGTAAGGTCCGAGAAGCCCGTCTTCCGCCAGCCGTGGAGAACGAGTGTCACTGTCAACGAGATCGCGGGAGCGAGGTGACAGAATTCCACCGCATCGTCGTTACTTCGACAGACTCCTCTCAAGCTGGTCTTTTCGACTTGCTCGGTGATCAAATCACATAATTAATCGGAACGGCCACTCCATCTTAGCCTCTGTACACTCCATTGCCAACCATGGCCGACGACGATCCTCACTTGTCGTTGACAACCCCAGATGCGCCCATCGGCTCCCCAACATCTCACTTCTACCCCTTCGCCACGTCACCAGATATCATTCGCGCTCATGAAAAAGACGCATTTCTCACCAGCGGGCTGGTGCAACAAGTCCAATCGATAATTCGAGCCCTGCGAGGCGCGCGATATGCTCACACTCACTCAGATGCGATCAAGCATCTTACCGAACTCCTCTACTTCTCCCTCACCACCGCCATTGGCAATCGCACTCTCGGCGAGGAATATTGCGATCTGGTCCAGTTAGAAGATGACACTCTGCGTCTACCGGCTATAACCCGTCGCGTCGGATACATTTTAAGCAGCATCCTCGTCCCGTGGTCCCTTCAGCGTTTATTGCCATCGCTGCGACAGCGTGTGCGTCACAAGCTTGAACGGAGCGTCGCCAAGCAGCAACTCCGCGAAGCACAGCAAGCGAGCTTGCTCAGCTTGAACAAACCATCTCTCAGCACTCACACGGCGGGTGGAACCGCCTCAAAGCCTTTCTTCACGAAATTGCGAGTCCAACAGTATCTCCTCGAGCATCTGGACTCGATCACCTCGGTTTCTCCCATCTATGCCCTCAGCCTTGCCACTTTCTACTTCACCGGCTCCTACTACCATCTCTCAAAGCGAATCTGGCGCCTGCGATATGTATTTACCAAGAAGATCGAGGAAAGCGAGCAACGCATCGGATACGAGGTGTTGGGCGTATTAATGGTCCTACAAATTGCCGTACAGGGATTCTTGCACGTGCGCAAGCTAGCAACAAGCATGCAGGAGGAACAAGCAGAGTCCGCCACAAAAACTGGGGAAACATCCTCGTCAGAAGCAGGGTCGCTCCTGGCAACAATTGAGAATCCCTCAACAGTACCATTACTTCCAGCCTCGTCCGCGCGATATGACCTGGACGAGAATCCGGGGGGCCGTGGCGTGGATTCCAGACGGTCAGCAACGGAAGTGTACGCTGTGTTTGGAAGCTTTCAAGGATCCAAGTGTGACGACCTGCGGGCATGTCTTTTGCTGGGTGTGTGTCCGAGATTGGGTGCGAGAGAAGCCGGAGTGTCCCCTTTGTCGGCAGGAGGTGCTTATTTCAAAGGTACTGCCGTTGCGGGGGTAGAGAGACGGGAGCTTTCACCTTCCTTTTTGATGTATATTCTTGTCCTGTCGATGTTTGCAGGTAACAGGACTGTAGTGTGGACCTGATTGCCTTGAAATATACCCTCGAAATATAATGATCCTGTCAATGCTACATCATACCCCCGGAGAGTGTCTCTTGATATCTAATGCCACTTAGCCCATGTGTTCATCTCCACTTGTATCAAATAATTTGACCCATTTTTCAAGGCATCTATCTTGATTTCTCTTTGAGTTTCGAGTCAGATTCTCAAACGCATCTGGAACATCCATTGAAGATAAGTCAAGATGCTAGATGCATTCACAATATATACCTATGTTTGAATGTATCGTCAAGTTTGGCTGCTGTCCGCACATCTCCAGGTTTGTCTCCACAATGCATCGTCTTATGACGAGCGATCGATAACATCACCGTCAATCATCCCAGAAACAAGGTCGTGATCATCCACATTCACGGTCTGGCCCGCTGGGCGGATAATAGGTAGATTCAGCTCGGCAAAGGCTGGACGAGGAGGTGTAGGCTTCATTCCCAGCCTTTTCCGCTCCATAGCATAGTACAGGCAAATGGAGGCATATGGATCTGTGGCAGCATCTAATATCCAGAGAACATAACTGTCAGCAATGCAGTGCTAGGATGAGTTTTTACAGCGTCCGAACTCACAATTGACCTGACTGTGGTTCAATGGTATCGTCCAATTGCCACACCGCACATCTCCACTCTTGTCAAGCGGTAGTCCCAGGTGTGCATGTACTTGATCGCTCAAATTCACCAGTCTTTTATTGACAAGCGCTGGTTGACTTTGTCCATATTGAATGAGTTTATGTAGGTGGCTCAATTCGAAGATAGATCGAGCTCCAATCCCGAGGTATTTGCGTAACCGGGTCGAGTCTGCCTTGATGGAGACTCCAACTTTGGTAATGTCAGGTGATTCAAGTATACGTTTGAGTGTTGGAGCGATGAGATCGTCACGAGATCGACTAGGTCTGAACAAAGCGATTTGGAAGAGAGCAATGCGCGTCTCGTCCGCGATTTGAATGAGCGACAAATTGTTTGGAATGCTGCTGGATGCGGAGGACTGTGCTTGCCATTCCAGATCAAAGCCAATGACCTTGCTGTCCAGGAAATGCTGCGATATGCGCTCAGTGCTCTCGCGGCTTTTGCAATAGTGAACCACTGGTTTCCGACCATTCGGGGATAGCTGGTCACTATGTGTCCAGAACAATGCAGTCTGTTCCATTGGAACTGTGCTTGTCTCAACATTGTCTGGGCTCCCGTCAGTGACAGACTTGATGGGTTCGACGACGAAGGAATGTGATTCCAAAGTGCACTCCCTCTGCTCTTCCATCACACTAAGCTTGGAATCCCGATACAGGCGAGAAGCGGTGCTGTATGGGCGGTCACCAGATTTTGGATTGAGTCCACCGGGAATGGTGATGGGGTTCGGTTCCCAAAAATTACGCTGAGGAGATGACTTGCGTAAGCGCAAAGACTTTCCCTTCGAAACGACATCGCGCTTCCGAGGCAATGATGATTGGTCTTTTGTGTTTTGGCTGTCTTTGGTCTTAAAGTCTGAAGGACGTCTGATCTTGTCCGTCTTGGACTTTTCTGATGTTCGACCAACGTCGTACTCATCTTCACCGGTCTTTGGCTTTTTGACTCGGGTCTTAATGTCACTGAGCAGGGCACCCTGCTCGGTCTTGTCTGCTTGCTTGTGCGGCGCAACAGTGGACGTTGACGGTTTGCGTTTTTTTCTAGCAGAGATAGCCTGTTCCTGCGAACGAGGCGAAATTGGGGCCTGAGCCCACTTTTTGCTCTTTCGGCGCTGGTTTGATAGAGTAGTGCGTCCAGCCTTCGTCTCGTCGACTTTCACGGTCACGATATTCGCTGGGATGGTCGATATGAGATCAGAGCCAGGCTTGGAGCGAACAATAGGTTTGAGTTTTCTTCGAGGGCTCTTGAACCTAGTCTGCCGAGATGCTCTTGCAATTTTCCGCGAAACTCCACGGCGGCGAACTCTGACAGAACCTAGATCGAGAATTTGGGATTTTCGTGCAGCCGCTTCCAACTTGAATCTCTCTGTCATCGCTGACCAAGTATCCGTTATGTTCAGCTGCTTGGATAGGCGAACGGCCGATTCAGCTGTATAAGCCCGATCACGAAGATCCATCATCTGGTGGATCCAACGGTAGAATCGTTCAAGTTGTTGACTCATGGGTTTATCGGGAACAAAGAGGCCTTCGGCTTGTATGATATTTGGCACCCTCAGCATCATCATTCTTTTCTCAAGCCCGAAGCGATACCAGCTGATGTATCTGTACGATTCCAGCTCAATCAGAAACTCTTTTGTGCACTCTCTGTAGGACTTGTGCCAGTCAACAAGACGGTTACGGAGGCTCTTGTGCTGGGTTTCTTGCAGGCCCTCCCACATGGGCCCAAAAGTACCCATAGTAGTGGCGATCAGATACAGCACTTCGTTCTTCAAGAGCATCTGATGCATTCGGTGGATATCAAAAGGTGCAATCACATCAAGCTGGCGCCAGTAGTTGCTTAGCTCGGGTGACCAACTTGGCCTCGGACCTTTCCACCGTTGTAGGTAGGCTCTGCGAATGCGATCGATGATTTGGAGATTATGTTTATGCCGATACGCTCGAATTCGCTGACTTCTTGCGTCCTCGAACATGATTGACCAAACGTAGTCCGGTGGATTGATCCCACCCAGTTGGGAAAAGTGTATAAGAGTGAAGAATTCCAGCTGATAGGCTTCGCCAAGTTCCGTCTCGGATCTCCTCGACTTGCGCCAACTCCAGCGGTAGGCATGGCCTGCCCCGCTTAAATCATTTGTGTGGACATGATGTTTGTCTAGAAATTCTTGGTAGCGCGCACTGGACGGCGAATCGGATAATGCAAGGGAGGCTAAAATGGGCCTCAGGGAATTGAGACCATTCAGCGTCTCGGCCACCTTACCCTGCAGCTCGACGTATTGTTGAGCTGCAAGATCTGTCCGTTCAAGTGCTCTATCAATCTTGGCCCTGGCGGCATTTCGCGGGATCAAAAATTGCTCATTCAATTGACCATGAAGAAGGTCTGACTCCTCTTTCAATATACGGAGGGACAACCGAATAAAGCTAAGATGCAAGTCTCCAAGGACACGCGCCGTCTTTGCCACTCTTGTCCTGAGATATGGGATGTCGCGGAACACTATCTTGCAATACTGATGCTCCAGGAACTGACAGACTCCTTGACTTTTCCTCACCAACTGCTCATGACGTGAGATCGCAACAGAGAGCCGTTGTTTACATTCGATCGTCAATATCTCAGCAGCCTTGGCGCTCTGTGAAAGATGGCGCTCGACAGGAGCGTACTTCGTCTCCAAGTACTCATTGACTAGTGTCGAGATTCTGTCCAGAGCGCCTGCTTTCCTCTCAATCTCACGAAGCTTCTTTGGGTCCAACGGTCTGGTGAGTCGCTGTTTAGCTCTCATTCCTCGTGCCCGGATCAAGTCGTTCATGTCTCTTGGCGCGATTCGGGCGACGCCCAGTCCAATGGAGGCATGTTGAGGAAACGGAGTGACATGTTCGTCTTCCTCCTCATCGATGATGATTATTTGGGAGCGGCTCGAAGCAGTGAATGTTCTTCGTGGTGCATGTTTGAGAGACCGTGGCCGGTGGGACTCACATCGATTGTGTCGAACGCGTGAATGGGCAAGAGAGCAAGATAAGAAAGTGTCTCTATCACTAGGAGGAGCAAATTGTCAAACAACAGAAACCTTGTCTATGAGAGCCACCCTTGAATTACCATTGTGTTGAAAGGCAACGAAGACCCAGATTGCTCTTGCGTTGACCCAGTGCATCGCACGAGGCACTTGAGACCAAGGGCGGGTACCTCAGACCTGCTGGAAAGGTCGCCCATCCCCGCATGCTGTTTCGTCTGCATAGCGCGATCCCTCGGGAATTGCGAATGGAAATGAGCCAGTTCTGGCACGCCGATGAGTAGGACACTTTTCGAGTCTTTCAGCCTGGTTCCGAGCAAGTTTCGACGACTCACGAAGTAGTGTTGTTTAATTCACTTTCCAAGCAAGCGGTGGCCGGGCCAGGTGACTCGTCTTCTACAGAAAGACACGCTATTCCTGATTTGGACAGATATCTCGGCCCGCAAAAAACCCGGTCGCTGGAGGGCAGAGCATCGGCGCAGCTTTGTATAACCTCGAAATTATATTAGACTGCCTTCTTGACGCGTCCAGAGAATCGACCCGTGAAATTTCCCGATAACTCGCCGTTTCCATTACGTTCCCATTACAATGGCGTCTCAACTGCTGCCCCTTGGTACGTGAACAGATTTGACTATCGCCCCCCACTGTGAGACCCCTCTAATATTCAGATAGAGCTTATCGACAAGTGTGTCGGCTCTCGTATTTGGGTTGTCATGAAGGGTGATAAAGGTAAGGCCGGTGCAGCTTGACATCCATGATACCTCGAAGCGCGCTGACATTGATGTAGAATTCTCCGGCACTCTGCTGGGATTTGATGACTACGTCAGTGAGTATCCCACGTGTTGCGTTGGTCTTCTTGAAATATGCAACATACTGACCCGATCGCAGACATGGTTCTTGAAGACGTGACTGAATTGTAAGCGCCCGTTCGCCAATGTGGACTGAAAATTGTCTTGCCTGGTTCTCTTCAACGTGGTCATCAGACGGGGTTACTGCTTCTTTAGTGATGACCTTGTCGACGATGATCTTGACGGCGCGATCAGCAGTCGAGTTTCTTAAACATGGAATCATACCACTGATATCTATGCAGTGACTACACCGGTGCGCAAATCAAATTGCCCAAGCTTCTGCTGAACGGTAACAACGTTTGCATGGTATGTCCTTCTCATCTACCCCTTCAATATTCATTGCCTCTAACTCTGGCCTAGTTGATCCCTGGTGGCGAGGGGCCCGGTAGCGCATAAGGCTGGACCGACTGATAAACTTGCCTCTTTCTTTTAATGATACCGATTGTTATGACATTTCAACATATTCAATGAATGCATGAAACGACGCCCTTGATCTTCGTAATGTGTTTGTCCGAGACGACCATGGAGAGAGTGACTGAGAGACGTTCTTGGCCGACACATCATCTGAGGTTTCGGCTTGAACGTGTCTGTTGATTGAACTCCACGAAGGAAACGCACTATCGATCTCTTGGGTACCCGTCAGGGCGAGAGAGCATCCGCTCAATCGAGGATACTTGTGGTCGAGGAACGAACGGCCTTCCCAGTTACTTTGCTAGACTGGCGAACAGCTCTAGTGTCATCAGAGACGTGTTTGGTTCATTTGAGTCTTCTGTGCACCGTTTGACTGGGTCCAGACGCTGAATACAGTGAGGTCTTCAATATATACCTTTGTACAACTTCAGACGTAACCTACGCGACTCAGTACTATCTGCGTGTCTTCGCCGTCGTCTCGAGACCTGGTTGTTGAACCTTGAACTATTGCCCGATCACTCTGGAATTTGATGTCAAAAGTGACGTTTTCGGTTCAAGGAAACAAACCTACGTTGCCCTGTCAGCTTCTTTCTCCAGCACCCAATTGCGTGTCATTGAAAGCTAAGCGGACATGACTGATCTAACCAGAAGTTCCCAGCAACTCATCTACATTTCCTTCTAGACCACTGTCCATTTTCATCTACAGACAGCTTCACTCCACACCCACCACGAATGGCCTTCTTCATCGAGTCCATATCAAACCTCCACTCCAGGCACCCCAAGCCCCGCCAAGTACCGAAAGCACGGGACAAAAGTCACTTTTCTGGCGCCATCAGCTCGGTCCAACCACGCGCAAAACTCTCAAACCCCAAACTCTTGCCGAGCCACGCTTAGCAGGGCACCCCGAGCATATCGTCGGCTACTCGCGGATTCCACAGACGCTCCCTGCAGTCTATCATCGGATATTTTATATCCCACGCGTATGCTCCAAGGTGATAGGTCCCAGGCAATCAGAGCGGTGATCATTACTGCCCATCTTTCAGTATGTGGAGGGGGAAGTGCAAAGTCTAATATGTGGAGTGCAGAAGGACCTGGGTAGTGATCGCCTATAGAGTTATCCTCGAAGATTGTTCGATTTTCCGGGGTTAGCGGACGTTGTGCTCTCGACGCGGCTGTGCTTATTGTTATGAGCTGTCAGGTACTTGCAGCTCTAACTCCATTCGGGAGGTGGCCCGCTCATATATTGCTCGAGATTGACTTGGCAGATGGTGCTAGAGGAGGAAACGGATGTTATTCGCTTTGAGGTTCAAACACTTGTTCTCGATCGGGGTCTGCTCGAGGTTTTGTCCATCGGTTCATTCCGAATATTCACCCGGGCGCTGGACTCGAAGCTCAACGGCAACCCATTCAGGAAATTGATGTAGTCAGTAGACTGCGAATGGGCATGTGTAGCGATCAGGGATGGAGACTATGGAGCCGGAATCTGGCGGCTCTACGGATGCTCTTTCAGATGATTCTGGAATGGCCGCAGATGGAGATCTCATCTCCTAGAGAGTCTGATCTACAGTAAGGCTGGGTCAGACCCGTCCAAGTACCTCCATAGCACTGGACCGTGGAACAAAATTGACTAACTTACAGCAACAAACTATTACGCAACCCAGCCCGGTTCGGTAAACATTCAAAGTCAGTTGGCTTACCCAGTGAGCAATGGCAACGAATCTGCTCGTAATGACACTGTCTGACGGCACGCATCTATTCCAGACGCGTTCAGAAACCGCGCAATCACTATGTGCCTGTCCCTAGAGCCAGGCGGAACAGCTTTCGGCCTCAGTTAACTACTATTGTGTCTTTGAGTAGTTTGTACACACTACTCAGTGCCATATATGAGTGCCTTCTTTCACAAAAGACAAGATTCATCCAAGAAATCTTGTCCCCACGCCTGATCCAATAATTTCTCAACCCACCGTACCATAAATTTTCACCAACTTTAGTGAATACGACTCAGGAATCGCAAGTAGTAGTCACGACTCAGCAACTCACTAGTCATCCCCCGGCCCAGAAACTGTGGATATTGCCCAGGAAGTTGCCCTTTGGGGTTTTTCTTACCCCGGACTGGCGATGTGGAAACTGTTACCTAAGAGCTTCATTTCCCCCGCATTCAACCTGGGGAAAAACTGGATCAACACCCCCGTCAGCCCCGTGTGGGACAACTCTAAAGCGACCCAGCCTGAGATATGAGGGGGAGGACGAAGTTGCAGGTTGGTCTTCGAGTTGAGGCGCATTGGATGATTCATGTGGGCGGGGGATGAAGTTGCGAGGTTTGAAGAAGTTGGAATGCGTCAATTAGGTCGGTAGTGGCGGGGCGAATTTGTCGCTTGCGGTCGGCTTTTGGGGGTTGATGAATTGCGTCTTGGGAACGTTATTGTAGTGTACACACCACACTGTACAGTGTACACTTGTACAGTGTATAGTGATACTGTATAGAGTGTGCTCAGTGCTGTAAGTGTTGTATATCACCTGATCCTTGAGTGTCGCATGTGCTAGCTGCCAAGTACTTCACTACAAACAACTTGGTCTATAATGGCTAGTGTCTACTGCTAGGAATATGCCCAATGTCTACCTAGTACCTGCCTAGTACCTACCTGGTACCTATGTCACTACTGCCGAGGTACATCGGAAGGTGTCTATTTGGATCTTGTCAAGTCCAGGCTCCCGAGGTCCTGCAGAAGCGGCCCCAAATCGCAAAATAGTAACCAAACCACGCGCAACTAATCTGTCGCAATGTAAGTTTCAAAAAAAAAGAGCTCTGAGCTCTGCAACACAACCACAAGCAAGTAAGTGCCCGCCAAGACCAATCATCCATAGCGAGCTTCCCTTTTCGGCAACCCCCCAAGATACGAACGGACCAGGTAAGCTACCAGTTCACTTGCAGCACATGCGAATCTGTGTACACTCTCAGCAAGAGTCGGCACTCAGCCTCACTACTACCTACTTACTATGACTAACTTCACGAATAAGAGGGGCAAGAATCAGAGCCTCGGAAGGCCGAACGTTCTAGGGCCCCTTCTCCCAGAGCCCAGACAGCGCCTCAACTCTCCCTCGATTTTGCCATAAACTTTCCACTCGCCAAGATTTTCCAAGACCGATGTGGCCTGGAACGGACTCATTCTGAGAAGTTGGTCCAGCGCCAAGGGGAGAACTTAGCCCTCGGCGTGACCTGATGAACTCTTGGACGGGGTGTGCCAGTCTTCGCCCGATGCTACGGTGGCTGAGAAGAGTGCTACGGTGGGCAGCCAGTCACGGGCCTGGCGGAAAGCCATCGTTTCTTTTGCCTGGCGGTGGCGGTCGAGGTGCCACTGTGAAGTACTGGTGGGCAACTGCACCAATGCGAGGCGAAAGCCTCTCTGCGTAGGACTTTGGTCCTATAGATGTGGGAGACAGTTATTTCAGTGGTTCGACCATTTGACGGTGAGCGAGGTTGTTTCTCAAGGGTTCGTGGGATGGAGGTACTGGATCGTGTATCGTGCTGCACTTTGCCACTTACGGCTTTGTTGGACCTGTGTTCTTGTATACTGCTAAGCAGAATGATTTTGGCCCTCTCGTATATATCTGAAGTGCGACGTTAGGATTGTACTCACTGCTCATTAATACTCATTACTCACTGCCAGTGCACACGGCAGAATAGGTCTCTACCTCCTAGTACCTAACTTACCGTCAGCGCCACCCTTGTCGTAGACGAGCTGGCGATTATTGTAGTGCTACATGGTCAATCTCACTCTGCGCATTTGGACTGGGCAGCGGGATGCTCGAGAGCTCAGAGCATTTCCGCTCCATTAGTTCATCTGACCCTCCATTCACAATTTGAAACACACTGTCAAGAGGCTGACATATTATCCTGAATACCTTCCATGTCTCTAGTTGTAAAAATAGGAGGGGGGGGGCGTCGAGACTGATCGAGATTGTGGTAGTGAGGAGACGTGGGATGATTGCTGACGAGATGTGCACCTTGTGATCCCCCTTACCATCGAAGCTATGCTTGGCTTACTCCGTATCCCCTGAGACGTGAAAGGTCACAGAACGCTTTGTGGGTGAGTCAGGTACTACTGTACTTGGCAACCGGCTCATAAGCCAGGATAGTTGCGGTAAGTCTCTCTTGGAAAGCCACCAGACCGCCATGCCAATGCTGGAAGAGGCCAGATTAGTCGCTTGTGCCCGCCGCTCCGACGGGCCAAGCTTCCTCTTGAATCAGAATAATCCCCGAAAAAACGCCAATTGAGGCCGAGTCCAGTCGGTCGCCCACCTATCCCCATCGAGACTGAACCGCTGCTTAGCCTTCTTGGACACGTCCCCCATTCCCCCTCACCCGGGAACTCCAGCCTCATGAGCGAGGCTGTGAGAACAGGTCTCGTGCCAAGTCCACACCTGGTGGAGGCTGAACTTTGGAGGACACCATCTCGCCATGCCCCCTCCTCCCAAGTCTCATTGAAGAGCGGACACCGGGTCGACTTGGTCGAAAGGATCATTCACGGGTCGAATCTGTCCGACTTCAGGGAGAGGGCGGCGGGGCTTATCAGTTGAGTCCTTTTAGCGGGTTTGACTTGCAAGGACGTGTTTCCCTTTCAGCGCAAGCGTCTCTGGTTCCGGGGTCACGGGCCACGGGCCACGGGCCACCTGCATCGGAAATCCTTCCAATAGGTATTTTGTGTACGATGCACGACGTAGCCTGGCAGTCTGAGATTACGTCGTACTGAGTAGTAGTACTAGTCGTAGTACTGACTCTACCGAGTCTACTGACTGAGCGGCCATGACACCGGAGCCAGGGGAAGTGTAATGCGAATCAGGGAGGGACCGACGTCGTCACTGTGACCCCGGTTAGACCCCGGGCGCCGGTCCCTCAACGGCGGAACAGAAGACGCGACTATGCCAGAATCGACGATGCGAACTGCAGGTGATCTCGTCCCTCCCAAACTCAAGCAAGCCACCCAGATCTTCTGAATTTTCCGCAAGCCCATCGCCTCAGAGGCGTCACAGAAAGTTTCGGTAAGGGATCTTAGTTCAAAGTCTGTATCCTTGACAGGGTCCCAGGATTGACCCTAGTCCTAGTCCCCGTCAGCCTCTCCCTCACTCCCGAGGTCGACATGCTTCCAGAAACCTCACGATGAGGCACTCCCCACGATATACATCGACTGACGGGATCAGCTGGTCATCGCTCCCCCCGATGACCGCCACTGACCAACGAATGCCCGCTCCTCCGCAGTATGATGTCTTATCTCCTGGAGTGGAACTGAGCCCCGCTGATTGGTGGTATGCTATCGTCGCAATAATGCGGAGAACGGAACAGATGGTGGTATCGGTGGGGCGCAGGGTTGGGGACTTGGGCCTGATAGGGATGATGGAGATGGAGAGAAGTGGAATCAACAAGAGCGGGTAACTCCTGATATCTCAGGCCAGGGGATGGCATTCGAGTAGGATTGAATGAATTGATTTTGAAGCCGAATGGGGCCTTTCCCCTCTTCCCAGTGGGCCTTCCACAGGAGGTACGGTATGTCGCGGGACTAGAAATGTTACACGCACTGCGCGGTGCTGCACCGTTGGGGCCGGGCAAATCCTGACAAGGAGGGCGAAATCGACCTGGGAGAAAGTGGGGGAGGCGGGAAAGTTAATTTCACAGAAGCTTGGCTCTGGCTCTACACACTGACACAGTACACTCCCTTCCCACCCAGTGCTGTTGACATTCGGGCTCGCCGCCGAAGAGCGTATTAAGTGTCCTGTATCGACGACAGTATTAGAGTATTGGGTATGTGACGGTAGAGAAGTGACTTCCCGAGTTTCATTGGAACGTACTGTAGTCATGTACTACAAAGCCGGTGATTGGGTTCCAGGCGGGAATCAAAAAAAGTCAAGCTGAAAGTTCACGCGATGGTCGGCCTCGATGGGATCGTCCCGCTCCGAGTCGGTCGCGCGACTGACAGGACGGGCTAAAACAATGACGGACGGTGGCGTGGCAGTCATCCGAAGGCTGTTGGCTGAGAGGATGTACTAGTGCACAACTGTACACTATACTCCAGTATCCTGAGTCTACTCTGTAGAGTGTCAAGGTCATATCATCGGGTCCATTTTCATGATGAGTCGGGAACTCTGGATGCCCTGGTGGGCCACGCTGCAAGCAAGATAACAAAAAGAAGCCCAAAAAAACACAAGATGAATGGGGCCGAGAGTGTTTCACGTTTCATTCGTCCAGTGTCGTATCTTATCACGTCCGAGGCCATCTCATGCGTGATGTCCATGGTTCCTCGTGCTTATCGTGCTCAAGCAGGGGGCAATCCACACTCACGATGGGGTCGATCAACACCCAGCCGTTTCGATGTATGATATGGGGGTTGGAACATTGGTGGCCTTGGGTTCCGACATTGGCGATGGGTAATCCATAGTGCTACTGCTTGGTCTTGCTAGCAGCTAGTAAACTAGTAGCTAGTTAGTAGCTACTACTAGCTGGAGGTCAAGACTACAGAAGCTGACATTGGTCGTTGCCTTGTAGCCTTGTACTGCATCCTCCTCCATTGCACGTGGTCAACGCAGCTTGACTGTGTCTTGTTCCAATCAAGATCAAGCTGGTGGGGCAAAGCATGTGAGGCGGGCCTCGATCGCACGACTCAAACGCGACCCCGAGACTGGATGTAGCTATTCACTCGCATTGTGCAATGGGCACTGGTGCAGTGTGCAGTAGAGGATACATCGACGACCACATGTACTCATGTAGTTGCTTGCATACTGGACCTCCCGATCCAACAAAGTTCAAATCAGACTGAAGAGAAGAAAAAGACTAAAAGGCCGGCAACAGACCGACCGAAGAAGGGTCGTGGAAGCTGTCTTGAAACTCTCGCGCTAATTCGCCTCCCGCGGACCGGGGTAACTGCGCTCTCGGGGATCCTACTAAACTCAGATGAACAGCCATCCCGCCAAGCCTGACAATCCGGCCGACGAGACTGGGGAAGAAGCTAATTCTGTGGCCCAGGATCCAGAGTCTGAAGTACCAGGCTAGGTCACTCGCACTGAAGAGTCCGACTGCTGTAGTATTAGTCTCGCTCGACCGGCCGACCCGGCGAACGTCGGGAAGAACGGTGTCGCTCGAATGCCAGTGTCTAAAGGGCCTATCGTAGAGTTGTACTGCAAGTTCAGAGCCTTGAGATTGTCACTCGGGGTTCTGTGTAAAAGTGCGCAGCACATTACCAACCACAGAACGATATTTCGTCGAAGGCGAAGCTGATAACGAGGGAATTATTCCCGGCGGATATGCTACCCCGATGGAGGTACGAGGGGTACATGCAGAGTACCTTAATGAACCAGGCCACATCACCACATCACCACATCACCGGGTAATGGTATACTTGTACATCCCGCCAGTTTCGACCGCACCCTTGGCCAGTATCCTGGAATGACCTTCCCTCTCTTATCACCTCCGCTGATCAGCCAGGCCCGTAAAGCCCCGGAAGATGGCCAGTGGCGGAGGTGCTTGGAGGGGGGAATTGGTCTAGCAGCCGTGAGAGAGCAGACCACCCGCGATCTTAGCGCATTCAGAGAAAGCCGTGGCGGTCGACCCGTTCATGGAACTTGTACCCAAAAAGAATTAAGTTTTACTTTCCCAATTCTGGTCCAGAGGAAAGTGAATTTTAAGGAAATATCATTTTCCAAAACCAAAAAAAAAAGCGAGAATAATGATAATTGTTTCCCTAATTTTAATCAAAATATGCCCAGATTACCAGTGACTAGGAGATTCACATAATGGAAAGTGACGGTCTTTCACCTTAGTTCATATTTAAAGACCTCATCCAGTCCCCCTCGGATGGTCTGATCTGTCGTGTGCGGTACAAAATCATCCTCTTCTTCCTTCCCCTCCTTCTTCCCATTTCTCAATCATTCAAGGCGCATATCTTGCCCGGTGAGAAACTACATCGACCTTGCTCTGAGCTGTCTCGTGCTCACCACCCATCAACTACACTCGCCCTTCCCCATATATAATATACCTATTCATCACCACAGAGACGACACACTCTCATACACATATCCGTTGTCGCCATGGACGAGAAGGCGCACGAGTCTGGGGGTAAAGTGCCCCAGGTCGCCGGCGAAAGCCTGCCAGCGTATGGCGAGTCGGAGCCCACCAAGGGTAGCTTTGGTCAACGCATCATGGACAGCTTCAAGCAAGATCCTAATGCTCGAGTGAGCTCGGGAGGCCACGCTGGTGCTGATGGCTCTCGTTTCGACGCCGAAGCGGCTGCTGTCAATACCGCACAGTCACCCCTTCAGCGTAGTCTGAAGGGCCGTCACTTGCAGATGATTGCCATCGGTGGTTCAATCGGTACGTAACAAGGACATTGATCCTAGCCTATACATGGGGATTCAATACGAGTCCGTGAAACGTACGCTGAACACTAACCTTAATCTCGCACAGGTACCGGTCTTTTCGTTGGTTCTGGGTCTGTGTTGGCTGCAGGTGGTCCAGCCTCTGTAATTATCGCCTACGTGCTCATCGGTGTCATGCTCTACTGCACAGTCCATGCTCTGGGTGAGATGGCTGTGCTGTTCCCCGTTGCTGGTTCGTTCGCCCATTACTCGACTCGTTTTGTCGACCCGGCCTGGGGTTTCGCCATGGGTTGGAACTACGCACTACAGTGGTTGGTTGTATTACCCTTGGAAATTGTCGCTGCGTCCATCACCATCGACTACTGGAGCCCTGGGGTGTCAAACGCCGCATGGGTGGCCATTTTCTGGGTGATGATTGTCTCGATCAACATGTTTGGCGTAAAGGGATATGGTGAAGCCGAATTCGTCTTCTCGCTCATCAAGGTCATTGCCGTTATCGGATTCATGTATGTGATTTCTGCTCTGGCGTATGAAAGCCTCTATTCATGAGCATCTTGCTGACCATCCATCCCACTTCCAGTATTCTCGGAATCGTTCTGAACTGTGGCGGTGGCCCAGAGGGAGGCTACATCGGTGGAAAGTTCTGGCACAACCCAGGTGCATTCAACAATGGTTTCAAGGGTCTCTGCAGCGTGTTCGTCAACGCTGCCTTTGCGTTCGCTGGTACTGAGTTGGTCGGCCTGGCTGCAGCCGAGACCGCCAATCCCCGCAAATCGCTGCCCGGTGCTGTCAAGCAGGTCTTCTGGCGTATCGCCTTGTTCTACGTTGTAGCGCTGACGGTCGTGGGTCTCTTGGTGTCATTCAAAGACCCAAGGCTCTTGAATAAGAGCTCCTCTGTCGATGCCAAGGCATCACCCTTCGTTATTGCCATCGAGAACGCTGGTATCCAGGGTCTGCCCTCCCTGATGAACGTCGTGATCCTGATTGCTGTCTTGTCTGTCGGTAACTCCTCCGTCTATGGTTCCTCTCGTACCCTGGCGGCTCTCGCCGAGCAAGGCCAAGCCCCGCGTTTCTTGGCCTACATCGACCGCAAGGGTCGTCCTCTCTGGGCTATCTGTGTGTCCGCGGTCATCGGTCTCCTCTGCTTCCTGGCTGCCTCTGACAAGCAGTCTGTTGCCTTCGCGTGGATGATGGCTCTTTCCGGTCTCTCGTCCATCTTCACCTGGGGATCTGTCTGCTTGGCGCACATCCGATTCCGTCGCGCCTGGAGAGTTCAGGGCCACAGCTTGAACGAGCTCGCCTTCCAGTCCCAGCCTGGTGTCATCGGATCCTGGATCGGCTTCATCTTCAACTGTCTGGTGCTGGTCGCCCAGTTCTGGGTCGGATTCGCTCCCATCGGGTACGGCGAGATGACCACTGGAGCTTTGGTCGAGTCCTGGTTCTCGGCCTTCCTCGCTGCTCCCGTGGTCTTGCTGTTCTACATCCCTTACAAGATTTATTTCAAGACCAAGATCCTTCGGTCTCACGAGATGGACCTGAGCACTGGTCGCCGTGATCTTGACATCCAGCATCTGATTGAGCAGGAGCGTGCGGAGCAGGCTGCCTGGCCTCGCTGGAAGAAGATTTACAAGATCTTCTGTTAATCTAAAGCGCTGGTATTTCATATTTAATACGTCTTCTAACCTTGGACTGGCGATGGCCTTGATCGGTCCAGCTGTTTCTATTTTGATATCCCAAACTCTGATCAATGATATGTCTTTTATGACTCTTTAATTACTCCATGAACAATCAAGAAGAGAACACCCATAATAGAGCAATCAGCTTGTCCAACTTTCCTTACCCCCCTTATGTTCTGCCTCACGACTTAGACCTCACAATCGACCGCCTGGCCCAATTCCCTCTAGTTGAGCTTTCCACGTGCTCCGGGTCGGGAAAGGTACACCCGCCGAGTCGCCGACTGCTCCAGGCTCACGACCGACCATCTGCAAAGTACAGCACCTCCACTTCGACCTCCAGTGCCTGCCACCTAAAGTACTAAAGGAAGGTAAGGTTCCCCTACTTTAGTACTTACTTAGGTAGTGACTTGAAGTGCCATACTCGTACTAACTAGTGGCAGTACAACTACACTCTGTAGTGCGTACTGTATTTATGTGCCTATGTGCCTACATATGTGCCAGTGGGATGCATCAATGCAGTACCATAGTCCACGTCCCCGGCAGACCAAGACTACGCACAAAACACCTATTGTTTACTTACCATGATATATACTAAGCTTTTCGTTTCAGCCTCGAGAAGAATGCGCGGTTTCGACACAATTCCTCAGCCGTGGAATGCGCACCTTTAAGGACGGATGTCCTCTGACGTCGCTGACAAACGGCGCCGATCTTTCACGTTGCCGGAGGCTACAAGCTTGGCATTATTGTGGCACGTTCATCATCGAAAGGCTGGTAAATTGAATACCATACTGTACTGACCAGTTGCCAGCTGCTAGCCTGCTACTGGAAGTCTGTGGTTGGAAGTTGCACAAGTTCATGTCGATCAATTGTTTCTGATCCTCTTATCAGGCTAGGGTGTTTCTTGCAATGAGCTCAATTTCCAACGTACGTCGACGCCGGATCCTTCTACACATGTTGGCGATTACGGTACGCGCCATCTTGGACTCTTGACTCTTGAGCTGCGATCATGCAGGTGATCTGCACCTGCCACACCTACAGCATTCAAGGCCATCACTGCTGCATAACCCCGAGTCAGTAGTGCTCAAGGGGGCCCTCCCTCTCAGATCGTAGCAGCGCCTTTTCCTCTATGATCATGTACACATAGCCATTTCACCAGGACCCTCATGTGGACTAGATCGATTGGGCTGAGAAGCCAAGATTCTGCAACACCGAACCTGGGTGAATATTGTTATGGACAGTATGGATCGAAGACTAGGGCAAGATGGTTCCAAAAATAGAAAAGATCCCTCCTCATCGGACACACACAACCACACAATCACCAACCTCCGGGCGCATCAGTCTGGGCTGGTGGGTAAATTGGCGTGGAGACTGCCAACTGGAGACTGGAAATTTGGAGAAGTACACTCAGCTGTACCGCCCGCCCGGTAAGATTACAAGCCACCTGACGACTGCTCAACGTGAATCTTCATTTGCAACATCCATCTTCTCTTTCTCCACCCCTATTTTCTAACTACAGTACGGGTTTACGTCCTTCACTCATTGTCTTGCCATAGATACGATACAATTCTGCTCTGTGGCTTTCGCTGCCGTTCGCATTGCCTACACGCTCCCCCTCGTCCTGGCGCCTCATTCACTCGTTCCCGTTCTTCGTGTCGGCCGTGCAGGAGCCCGCAGCGTGGGCGCCTAAGATAACCGCGCAACCACCCTCTTTCCCCGAATCGCCTCGTCTGCGCGCTTCGGGTCCCTTTTCAGCAGATTTGCTCGACGTGCAACTTTGGCGTTGAGGGAACAGACACATCTGCGAGTGCAATCCATTGCCTACCACAAGCAAGAAATCATCGCTGCACTTGTTCTAGCAAGCTAAGGCTACGTGTGGCACTGGGCAGACTTTGCCATCGCGAGAGGCGATTTGTTGTCCCTTTTTGCTTGATTCTGAGGGTCGAATCGATTCCCACATTTCCCAACGCTCCCGCGAGTTAGTATTTGGGTTTTTTCTCACATCCACTTGTGTCTTTAAATTTCTACGTTCGTCTTCAATTCGGTGGTTGTCAAGATGCCTGGGTTCTCCGACTCCTTCTGGACCCCCGACTATGCTACTGGTCTGGGGGTACTGTACGGCAAGCTGCAGCAGGGAGTCGTGGAGAATAAACAAATTCTCACGATTGCGACCATGCGGGCAGAGGCGGAAGAGCAATATGGCCTCCGCATGGGTGAAATCGCCCCGAGCGTTGATCGCTTGTCAACTGTGGGGTTTGGGAAGGATGACGGTGCCAGTGTTCGCAAGGTAATGTCGCATCGAATACTTGAAACCTGTGCGAGGCCAAGAGCTAACGGCGCAACTTGCGTGACTCTCTAGGCTTACGAGGGCGTCCGAACGGAAATGGTCGAGGCTGCGCGCAATCACCAGAAAATCGCCAGCAATATTCGGGAGCTCGTCGTAGCTCCTTTCCGCCGCTGGAGCGACCAGCACGAATACCGTGTTCAGACCTCCCATGACAATCTCCAGGCCAGGATCAAGGAGCATACCAAGCAGGTGGATGTGGTCAAGAAGCTGCGCAGCCACTACTTCAACAAGTGTCGGGTAGTCGAGGACTTGGAAGAGGAGAACAAACTCGCCTTCCAGGACCCTGACACAAGTCCTAAACCGTTGACCACGCCCAAAATTGTGTTGCCTACCCCCGAGGACGAGCCGGAGGAAGATCCCTATGAGATTGGAGACCGAATCTATTCTCCGGAGGAGATCAAGCGGCTTCTCATCCACATGCTGGACAACATCAGACTGGGTGAAGCCAAAGTACCCATTATTGGCACGTATCAGAATACTTCGACTGGCGCGGAGATTGTTGAGTACATCCAAAAGAACATGGGAGCTACGAATCTCGCCCAGGCAGAGCTAATTGGCCAGGATTTGGTGGACAACGGGCTTCTACGCTTGGTCGGAAACATGGGTAGCACATTTGCGAACAGCTCAAAGATGAACTACCAGTGGCGCCCAAAGGTTTTCCAGATTACTGGCATTCCGGAGAAGAAGAAGCCGCTGATGCGCGTGACTTCCGTGGCCTCCAGCGAGGACGGGACTGGCAATGAGTCGCCAATCTCTTCCGTTCAGGAGATGCTGGCTGGCTGGAATCCTCTCAACAACCAACACCCCAACGAGACCCCCGCAGACAAACTGCGGAGGGAAGCTTTCGAGGCTGACGAAAAATACAAGGCCGCAGTCCGGAGGTTGGATCAAATTCGGTGCCGCATGGAGGAGGAAATCATTGACAATCTGCGGTTCATGGAACAGTGCGAGCTTGACCGTCTCAAGGCCATCAAGGCTGTGGTGCTCGATTTCTCTGGTGCTATTAGCAATGTCATTCCCAACCTGCAAAGCACCGTCGACCATATGATGCTCTATCAAGAGACAATCCAGCCATTGGGAGACTTGCGGTACTTGCTCGAGAATTACCGCACCGGAGGATTCGTCCCGCGCGTGCAGGCATATGAGAACTACTACGGCTCAGTTGAGGAGCAGAACTTTGGCGTAGATCTCGAAGCCCGCGCTCGCGTTGATCGCAAGCGTGTTCCGATTCTGGTCACTACGATCTTGACCTATTTGGACAACGCGTACCCTGAACTGGAGGGAGATGAGGCTCGCCGCGCTATCTGGCTTCACAACCCTCCTCTTGCCCAGACCCACCAGTTGCGCCACGCTTTGAATAATAGCAAGGTTGATTACCGCGATGTTTTGCCCAAATTTGAGATACCCATTGTTGCCAGCGTTCTAAAATTGTACCTTCTTGAACTGCCAGGTGAGCTATATCCCCTCTCAATTGGATCGGTTATATAACCTGGCTGTGTGCTAACCATGTCCCAGATTCCCTTGTTTCTTCACAAGTCTATGAGATTGTCAAAACGATCTACTCGACCACCGCTCACGAGACCACGGAAGAGGGACGGATCAAGGTACTCCAGAGTACTCTTGGACAGCTCCGTCTCGTCAATATTGCCACGCTTGATGCCATCATGACCCATTTCACGCGTTTGATTGATTTGACCTCAGCCGAGGAACAGTACATCGCCAGTCTGGCTCAGACCTTGTCTCCATGTGTGCTTCGACCTCGCGTTGAGAGCAGTCTTACCATGGATGAACGCCATAGCTATCGGTTGATCCGTGATCTCTTTGCTCACAAGGACGCGATCTTTGGCGAATTGAAGCGCCAGTCAAGTGCTCTTGGCCTATCGACTTCCAGCCGCCCTCGCGCTATTAGCACTGATGAGAGCAACCGTCGAGCCGCCATGGAAGCTCGTCAACGAGCTATTGTCAACCGGAGCCGCGCAACGAGCCCTGCTCCCGGTCCACGACACCGCCGAGATCGCTCAAGTGGCGCCTCCGCGGCTACTCGCTTCCCCATCAACGTGACAAGCCCTACAGATCGATCTCGGACTCCTGCGCGAACGAGCGCTAGTCTGGATGTTCCGCCCAAGAGTGAATCGCCCACTGTGACCGAGCACGCTTCACCGCCATCGACAGAGACAGGTACCCACTCTGCCACTAATGGCGCAGCAGTCGAGTCGCCGATCTCTGTAGCCTCCACTGCTTCGTCGGGAACGTCCAGCCCACCACCTCCCCCGGAGACTGTCTCGGACGATTCGCCCACTCCCACTCCCACTCCTGCTCTCACTTCTGCGGAGTTCGATAAACGAAGCTCAATTCCCCGATCCATGGCCGGTCGGTACACTCGGAAGCCCGGCCTTGGTAGTCTCTCCAGCTTTCCTGTCGGGGCAGGCGCCGGCTCCGAGCCAGATAGCAAACGAAGCAGCCTGGCCGAGACTGAGCCTAAAGGTGTAACTTTGGAGGATAGGCCAATGGATGATTAGATGTTCTATCTTGTCCTACCTGCCTGCCAATACCAACTGCTCTTTGTTCTTGATGGATTTCTTGTGCACACAAAGTTCTTTTTGTATAGATGTCCAGCACTGATTGTACCTTGGGTTTGCGCATGTTTTGTCGATTTTAGTTTTTCTTCTTGCCTCCCGGCCCTGCGGGCTCCTAGTTCAATCCTCATGACCATGATCAATGTTGACACGGCATTTTTTTTTCTGGTCCTGATCGCTTCCTGTGTATTTCTTTTGTCACTTGTAGACTAACACTGACATTATACCTTAACTTTGCAATCCATGCCCCGTGAACGCCCATACACTACCATATCCTCTTTATGAGGAATCCATCAGCCAGTTCCCCACGGGACCAAGGGCCTACTAACTCGCGCTTTGGAAAAAAAAAACCCCCCCAAAACAACCGAACAGCAATTCCCATCGCAAAGGCTGTTTCCACCACTAACGCAGACCCGAGGAGCGATTCCTGTGAGCTATACACGAATGGAGTAGTGAAGTACGAAGAACGAATATCATCACCAAATTGCGCTGCGTGCCATTTTGCGACTACGCGCGGGACATAGAGCAAGACTTGAAACGGGGACTATCCATGTATTGGGTCAATGGAGGACGGAAGGATTTTGCGAGTAAACAAGGATAGACAAAAGACATTCATGAAGCTGCAATCCAATTTACTCGAACACATATACGGACGTCAGTTCGTAAAACAGCTCGTTGACTCTAAAGCAAGGAAAGACTGCCGGGTTTGTCGTGTACTAACTGAACCGGGAGTCAAGGTCGAGCCTCATTGTGTCTGCGGCTGTAGCCGAACAAGAATTTCTTCAAGAAAAACATCAAGCACGGCGTCAACGCCTCCGCCCATCGACACCGGGGCCTCCATGTCCCAGAGATGAATGTTGGCAAAGGACTGTGCAATGCTATCCGCCATCTGCTCCATGCCGCGGTGAATTTGCACGCCGCGTTCCCATTCTTGCATCTGCTCCAAGCTAACCTCCCTATCTCCTCGATTGCGACCCGGCTCGAGTCGAGCTAGCTGCCGCCCGCGTCGATTCATCGCGGCCCGTAAAGCGGGAATGATGACCGAGCCGTAGGCTGTTGGTTCTTCGTGCTCTGGTTGAGGTTGACTCGTACGAGAGGACTGTCTCGAGCGATCTTGCATCTGGGTTGGAGTCGGCTTTCTTGAAGATCGCTCATCTGTGCGAGACGCTGCGAGCTTGGACTTGAGTCCTGTTGTGGGGTATGGTGAGGATGGTCCGTCCGTTTGTTTTTGCGAATTGATATGAGAAGATGGTCTAGTCAACACTGGGCTAGGAGGGGTTTCGGGGAGTGGACGTTGCTGCGGCGCTGGTTTTTTCTTCACCAGGTTGGTTGGCGAGCGTGGTGGCTCCAAGGTTGTATTTTTGAGAGAACTGTTCGGTCTTGCAGCATGCGTTTTCGCTGCCGTGGGGGAATGTTTAGGGGCCGTGGCGTCTTGGAGATAGCCCATGTTAGACTGCTTGGACTGTCCTCGGCTGGCCTTTGAAGGAGACGCTTCCTCAGTATGGGCTGACTTGACAGGAGATTGAGAAGTCCGCATATGTGGGGACGATGCACCTGATTGCGCGGAAGGGGCATTTTTGGAAGGGGAAGAGGTTAGAGAAGGGGGAAGAGGGTGTTTGGATGGTGAAACGTTGATTGCAGAGTTGGCATGTTGTTTCGGCTGTGGAGTTGAATTTCCTGATCTAGTCGAATTCTCTCCCAGGTCCCAGTCATCTTTGTCTTGGGACCGAGTGTTGGTGGCGGCTTCTTTCAGAGACTGCAAAGGAAGAGCGACGCTCTTTCCAGCTGGACGGACTGTTCCAAAGTCCCACAGGTCTTCGTTCTCATGAGCGCGTGGTTTCACGGGTTCTTCTTCCTCATCATAGTATTCTTGGTCCTCGTCACCATACCTGTGAGTAGCTTGCCATCGCTCTGACCGCTCGATCAATTCCGTCAGGTAAGTTGTCCTCTTGGCTCGCTTGATGAACGGATGCTCAAGCAGCTCCTTCGCAGTGGGGCGCTCCCTGGGATCTCGTCGTAGACAAAGCTCTACAAACTGTTTGAAAGGTCTTGAAAAATCTCCATTCAATGTTGGTGGAGGATTCTTTGGGATCAGAAATAACACCTTCATCGGGTGGATGTCCGCGTAGGGGGGATCGCCGAGAGCCAGTTCGATGGCAGTGATTCCCAATGACCAGATATCTGCTTTGTAGTCATATCCAGACTGTTTAATAACCTCGGGTGCCATCCAGAAAGGCGTGCCGACGAAGGTGTTTTTCTTGGTCATCGTTGCGGACAATTGGCCAGAGACACCAAAGTCAGCCAGTTTTACCTGACCACTGGCACTGAGGAGGACATTAGCCGCTAAACTTCGGTTAGTGATCACATCTGGAATCGCGATAAATTGAACCCCGAGAGCCTACCTTTGATGTCACGATGGAGCTTTTGGTCACTGTGAAGATAGTCTAGTCCCTTCAAGAGCTCACGTAGGATGATCGCAATGTATTCCTCATGAATCGCTCCTGGCCGCAATAGATCGTGACAGCTACCGCCTGAGCAATATTCCATCACAATCCAAAGATGTGATCCCTTCAAGAAAGAGCCATGATACTTTGTCACATACGGAGACTGGAGCTCAGACAGGATTGCGATCTCTTGAATGATATCGTCGACGTCATCTTCGGCACTTTCGACATCGATGATCTTGATTGCGACCGACTCTCCTGTGCGGAGGTCTACCCTGTTCCACACGAAGTACCGAGTCAGCTGAGCTCTTCTCAGGTTGTATGGAGTCCTCATTCTATACCCTTTGTAGACTCTACCAAAGCTTCCCCCGCCTGGTTGAATTTTCGTTAGCTTAGCATGTGCATACAAGTTCCCCCGCGCTGTGATAGCGGGTTTGTTCTCACCTATGCACGATTGCTTGGTGTAGATGGTCTCGGGATCAATAGGGCCGTCCATCTTGCTTTCTGGTGGCTTTGAAGGGTGGGCCTGAAAGCCGACGAACACTCTTTATGAGAGGACAAAACCCGCCTATGTTTTCATTTCAGTGCACTCTCAGATAGAATCCCTGTCTCAAAGTCAGATCATCACCTGAAAGAAGGAAGAAATTGTCCAATATTGGACTCGGAAAATAAGCTGGATGTCGCTTACCGTGTTTTGAAGAAGCGCGTCTTTTCGGTCAAGTATAAACACAATGAAGATTCGAGCAGCGTGTGGTTGGTAAGACTCGCCAAGAAAATTGACGTTTGCAACAAGTGACAGCAATTCGTTATTCTTCGCGGTGGGGTTGTTGGTACAGGAGAGCTCAAGGCGCAAGCTATTTTCTAGGTACCTGTAGTCAATCGCCAAAGTAAGCACGTATTCGTTAGAAAGCATGGGTATTGAAACTTCCACAACGACAACCCACCTGTACCTCTCAATGAAGATCCATAGTCCCTGATCACATAAAGATTCAGGTAGGTAAAAGTCTGTGTTGATTGACCTCCGAAAGGTGTGGCCAGGTCACTGAACTGTTACGCAGCATACACTCCCTTGCATCTGTTTATCGATGCGGGGCTAATTGTGCCAGGCGGTGGAGTCGCTCTTATCGATCGCAGAACCGACGATTGCCCGCGCAACCACGCTGATTGGGAGCAAAAGTTACCGAGTCGGAAGGCGGTGACTGCTGGAAAGTACGCAGTCTCCGCAGATTAGCCTACTTCGGCACAGACACACTTCTCCATGGCATGGAACAGCTGGAGCGAGAGCATGCTTGATAATCTCCTAAACGAGTACGATATCCTATCTTGCTGAATATAAGGAGATTTTACGCAGGTCAATGACTTGAAAGATAATCATTATAAAGCAAATATGGCCTTGGCCCTCGTTCAAATGGTACGAAACGGCAGCATGTCTCTGTGAGTTCTGCGTCCTGAAGTCTATCGTGGACAGCATTGGAAAAATGACAACACTCCATTCTCTGACCCAAAAATGCAAATGACCTCCCCGTCGAGGCGCCTAAAATTCTTGTAATCGTGATAAAAACCGCCCATTCTTGGCAACATCTACTATTCGAGATAGCCGATCATGACCGTTCCATTCTTCAATCCAGCATCTTGAATGCTCGTGGCCAGACTGTGTATCAAATTTTGGCCCATAGAGTTCAGCTCAAATTCGACCCCAGCCTTATCCTCTAATGGAGGTTCAGCCTTGAGCCATTCGTAGATCCGTTGAACTGGGTCGGAGAGGGCAAATCGCCGAATGACACGGCCAGAAGGGTGACGAAATTGGATTCTGGTCGTGGTGGCCGGATCGACCTCGGGTTCCGTGTGTGGCCGGTTGCTTGGTATGGAAGAGAACAATGACTCCTCTGCATCTTCAGGGGGCCCCTGAGATATCTCGTCCATGAGTTGATCTTGTTCCTCGTTGGCGCGGCCCTTGCCCTTGACGTCTTCGACACTGCGAGTCAGATCATCAGGATCGTCCAGCTTGGGACCGGAAGCGGGCTCAGCTCCCAAGCTGTTGTTGATTGCCATTTCCATCATCTCTTCTTCAGTCATGGCGTCCACGGACTTCTCTTTCTTGTCAATCTTGCGCTTTGCCACGGGATTGCGCACATTGTGATTCAGACTGTAGCGGTCCAGGAATTCGTGGAGTTGCATCAGAAAATCAGCAGCCTTCATCACTGGAGGGCCAGACCACACTTTCATCTGCTCGCCAGTGCGGGGGTCGATTATGGCGATGTGAGGGTAATTGTCAGAGACATCATGCGCCTGGAAGTAGTATTGCAGGTATGCCGCAGCCTTTGGATCGTCCTTCGAGAATTGTAAGAAAATAAAGTGTTCCCGGATAGTGTCCTGGACGAGTTTATCCTTCCACAAGTCACGATTCAATACTTGGCAATCGAAGATTGAGGTGTCTTGAATGTTGACTAGGAGCCACTTCTCATTCTCCCGTCCTTCTTCCCGAGCCATGTCCCAGGGAACGCGCGACATGATTTCGTATGGAGGTCGGTACATTTCCGCAAGCATGTTCGACTTAGAGGATGTTTCCGAGGCACCGCCCGTAGCTCTGGAGAGCAATTCCTGATGCGATTCGGCTGAGCTGCCACCCCATATTGATGGTGCAGTGGTCTGATTGAAGATTCCGGGGCGGCCTATGGAGAATCAAATTAGTCGCATTGGTCTTCGGTGTATGGAAAAGCAGATATGGGGGGGGGGGGAAACTCACCGGGACCTCTTTGGCGAGTGCGCAACTGGCTCATAATCATCTCGTCCTCATCGTCAAAATCGAGACTGGGTCCCACGAGCGTCTCTGTCGTGCGTGCGAGGGGCGCCCGTACGTTCTCATCATCGCCGCCGATGCCGCCGCCAGTACCGCTACCTCCATACATTTCCTCCTGCAGGCGGCGAGCCATGGCAGCATCATCTTCGAAGGTTGAGCCTCCTGTGGCGGCAGCATTAGCTCGGGCGTGGGCAGACGGGCTGTCATCATCGGAGTCTGAGTCAACATGGACCACTCCAGCTTCATCCTCAAAATGAGTGCGAGTTGATGGCTGCCGGGCCGATTCAGTGAGCGGTGCACCCCCATTTTCGAAGTAAAGTTGCATAGACTGCTCAATATCGAAATCGGCTAGCTGCAGGTACTGTGTTGCGACCTCTGGTGTCGCACCGGTGATCTCGGCGAACTGAGCAACCACTTCGCCGTTCATCTTGGGCAGGTGAGGGGTGAGCTTCTGAGGGTCAAATGAGTGAGAGATTCTATTCCAGTTGGTATGCAGTGCAGTGAATAAGCCTCAATTTGAAGGAAGAGAGGTTGCCGAAGTGCACTGTTTGAATAGAGGAAAAGATGTTGGGAGTTCGGAGGCACGCTCAGTGACGCGGACGACGATTCCACAGGGTTGAACAAGCAGTGTGGGGAGCGATCTGCTATGCAAACAACTGCAAACTGGAGACAGGCGTGTCAACCGAGCTGCCCCGCACCTTTAGAAGTCCAGGCTGGGTGATAGGCACATGAAAAGAGTGATGCGATGGCGGGAGAAAGATCTACCTCAGTATTGAAGCACTTGAAGTATTCCGCGGAACACGTTTAGCTGTAGGGACGATCATCCACTGCCTAGACACATGTCGACCAGTGACGCAAAAAGTCCGGCGGAGTATAGAGACCTATGATGTATCTGCACTATTGGTCGGGCCAGTTGACCGTATCGAAATTACCTGATTGGGAAACCCGACGCGTCGCGTTACGCGCGCCCGGAAGGCCTAGTCCCGCTTGCAATGTGGGCCAGCCACAGTCTCGAGGAAAGCACTCTGTGAAATGCTCTTGCAACTTCGAATTCGTGTTTAATCAGGAACAATCATGGCAGCATCAGTATTGGGCAAGCGCGCTCGTAATGGCGCCGATTCGGAAGGTGAAAATTCTTACTTGACCCTTTCCCTAGCCATTGATCAGACACTGACATCCTGCCTTGCGAACAGGCCTGCCTGTGCGAACGGCGAGCAGACGCCGGACCGCGGCCCCTCGTGCTCGCATTGAGGATGCGCCCGCTACTAAGACGATCCCTCGTACTCGATCACGCGCCAAACTCGCACCAAATGCCTCAGATCAAGAGAATGGTGATCTTGTCAACGTCGCCGAGAAGACACTCTCGAAACACACAATTCGGGAGGAGCAGGATGGGTCACCGTCAAAGATCAACGCGCATTTCCGTACCTCAAAGCTAGTCAAGGGTAAGCCGAGAAACGATGACATAGAGGGATATGTGCTGACGATAGGTCTTCCCAGAGGAAATAACCCTTCCAGTTGAATTCAAGACACCTCAAAAGGCTCGCTTTCGTGATGCTTTGCAGGATTCGCCTTCCACCCCGCGTCACCGAGTTCAGGTCGGCACAAAGGCAGTGACACCGAGAACTCCTCGTCATGCCGACCTCCTTCCAACTCCGCGACATAGTGCGACTCCATCTACTGCGCAGACTGTGTACTCTCAAGCAAGGCAGCTGTTTGCCCGAGGATCCAACGCAGGACGATTGGTCGGCAGAGATTCGGAACGAGAGAAATTGACCACATTTATACATGACTGTGTTAAATCTCACCGAGGTGGCTGTCTTTATATCAGTGGGCCACCTGGGACGGGCAAGAGTGCAATGGTCAACGAAGTGTGCCGGGACTTGGACTTGTCG
This sequence comes from Penicillium diatomitis, assembly GCF_028827545.1. NCBI lineage: Eukaryota > Fungi > Ascomycota > Eurotiomycetes > Eurotiales > Aspergillaceae > Penicillium > Penicillium diatomitis. The sequence goes on along the minus strand of NW_026623175.1, from coordinate 2,358,415 downwards.
ACGGCGAAGGTCTCCCACGTCAATTGTGTGAGCATGCGTAATGCGCGTGATGTCTTTAGCAAACTTGTTCAGGACTTCGATGAAGGGTCGGATGTCTTCAAAAAGAGCGAAGCGGACCGGTTGAAGTCCATATTCTTGCCGTCGAAACCTAATGGCCTGTACCTGGTTTCGCTTGACGAAATGGACCACTTGCTTACAGGTGACGCGGATGTTCTGCAAACCCTGTTCGAGTGGTCGCTGTCAAGCCAATCGTCTCTGATTTTGATTGGTATTGCCAATGCCTTGGATCTGACTGATCGCTCTCTGCCTCAACTTAAAGCGAAGAACTTGAGACCGGTTCTCCTGCCGTTCCTACCATACAACTCCTCATCAATTGCCGAAGTCATTACAAACAGACTCCGGTCGTTAATGCCTCCCGCTGCGAAAGATAACGATCCGAAATTTGTTCCCTTTTTGCAACCAGCTGCTATTCAGCTCTGTGCAAAGAAAGTTGCGTCGCAGACCGGCGACCTTCGAAAAGCATTCGAACTCATCAAACGGGCCATTGACACTATCGAGCAGGAGACTCAACAGAAGCTTGAAAAACAAAACTCCGAGTCCAACAGCGCAATTCTGATAGAAAACGCGAATCTATCATCACCAACTAACAGTGCACATGTCCCGCGGCCATCAACAATGTCAAGCTACACTGTTCTTACTGCGCCTCGAGCGAGTATCGCTCATATTGCCCGCATTACAAGCTCTGCATTTGGTCAAGGCACAGTACAACGACTGAAAGGTCTCAATTTGCAGCAGAAGGCGGCGATTTGTGCATTGGTAACACTAGAGCGAAGACGTCGCGAGGTCGACGTTATGTGCACACCATCCAGGTCTCGAGGCTCCGCGCCGACTGTCAAGCAGGCATTTGACACATACTGTGCTCTTTGCCGAAACGACAACATTCTGCATCCCTTGACATCAACTGAGTTCAAAGATGTATTGAGTAATCTCGAGACCATGGGCCTTGTGGGGGAATATCAAGGTCGCGGTCAAGGCGGTACCCTAGGCGGCGGATCGGCTGTTCGCCGCACTCCTTCCAAGTCAGGAAACATTGTGTCGACGCCCCATAGAGGCTTAGACGAGCAAGGTCTCGTCTGTTTCGTGTCCCAGTCTGAAATCGAGAGTCAGATCGTGGGTCCCGGAGAAGGAATCCTGAGACGCCTGCTCCGTGGTGAGGGGCTCTGAACATAGATCTGCATTCTTTGGATCCCTCACTTACATTGCTGAAGTTTTTGAAGCGTGTCACTAGCAATTATACCTCTAGCGCTTGCATTGTTGGAGTCACATTCGAGGTTTATCGTGTCTTGTTATTCTTAAAGCGCTATTATCGTGTTTTGAGCCCCCAAAATCACGTTTGTGGTGTTCAAGAAAGCAGATAAAACCGTGTTATCAACCAACCACCTTGTACGTTTCATAGATACTGTGAATGCAACAAGCTTTCAAGAGCAATATGAGTCTAGAGTTCCATATTGTACCAGTGGCAAGTCATGCTACTGCTTTCTACACAACTAAACATCAATTCAAGTTTTACTCTTGGCTGGATGAGCATCTCCCATATAACTTTGCCGTTGAAGCTTTTGCCAACTTTAATATGACTTTGTATCACCGCCTACGCCCTTACGCATCCAAGCTCTTCGGCTTAATAGGGCGCACCGGGTCAACATAGTCAAACTTCGCAGCGCTGTTCTTGAACGTAATATTCCCTGGGTGCGCCTCCTTGCTCTCTCCACGGAATAGGAAGGTTGTCGGGAACCCGTGATCAAACTCATAGGCGCCTTCGATCTCATTGATGTCATCGTCGGTCAGGTTCAGCCCCAAAGCTTCAATGTTGCCAAGCAGATGCTCGACTTTTCGACCGCCCACAATCGGATGGACGTGAGGAGCTTTGCTCATGACATACGCCAGAGCAACACTGGTGATTGCCGTATTGTGGCGGTTGGCGATACTCTCTAGGACCTTGGAAACTTTGACATCGGTTTCGCGGGGCTCAATTTGACGGCCTTGGTTGCCATTTTTGTTGATTTCCTCTCGCTGCGCCTCCGTCTTGAAGGCGCCGCCACCGATGGCGCCCCAAGGGCAGAGACCCATGCCCTCGGCGGCGCACATGGGGAGAATTTCGCGCTCAAAGTCACGCTTGGCGGCATTCCACTGGCCCTGGTAGACAGAGAAGGGGCGCATGCCATGGTCTCGGGCATCTGGTTGAAGATGTTGAGTACATAGTTCATCTGTTTGACGGGTCATAGAAGGAGCAGTTTCTTACATTGGTTGGCACGACTGACGATCCAAGCGGGGGTGTCACTCACACCCAGGTAAAGAACTTTGCCCGCGACGACCAGTTGGTTGAGAGAGGTCATTACCTCCTCGATCGAGCTACCAAAGTCCCACCAGTGGACATATAGCTAGATGAACTTGTCAGTTGCATGCAGGGTGGAACTGAGGCAAAATCTGTGACGGTGTCTTTGCAAAGCGAGTACAGTCTTACCAGATCAATATAGTCGGTGCGCAGCTTCTTCAAGCTGGCATTGACAGACAGTCGCATGCTCTTGGTGTTGTTGCCGACAAAATTTGCTTGGATCTCATCCTTCTTGTGTGAACGATAGCCCGAGGTATACTTGGTAGCGAGAACGATTTGGTCTCTGACGCCGCGCTTTTCCATCCACTCGCCGAGCCAAGCCTCAGAGTCCTCGTTTTGATAGTTGTTTGCACTGGAGATGTGAGTCCATATGCTACCACTTGAGTGCCCGTGACTCAGAGCTATACGTCACTTACGTATCGATAAAATTGCCGCCATTCTCATAGAAAGTATCCAGAATCTTAAAGGACGTCTCTTTGTCGCAGTCACCCAGTCGGGCTTTCCTGCAACGGAGAAGAGAACTGGTAAGCATTTAGATCCTCAATCGGAGGACAGAGGCTCGAGTCCTCAAACACAAGACTGCCCTGTTCGTATGTCGAGCCGGATATTCCTATTCCCAATAGACAACAAGGCTCACTTACCAGCCCTCACCGAAATTCATTGCTCCCAGACATAGCGGGCTAACCATCACCCCCGCACTCGGAGCCAACATGCGGTAGCGACCGAGGCGTGATTTGGGCGCAGAAGCAGGAGGGAAAGACATTTTGAAAATACAGAAGTCACAACTGAATAAATTGAAATAATGTGGATTTAGATCAGGGCTACTGGAGAATGGACAGTCGGTTGAGGAGGGGATAGGAGTGCTTTGTAAGAGATGGGAGTGGCCTTTATAGATCGAAAACCACGAGCTAAGCACTCGATCTGCGGGGAAATGATGTAAACAGGTTTTCCATCTCGCATTCGGGTCACTTAGTACCACCGTAATTATTAATCCTGGCGACAATCCGCACTAGGTAATAAATTGTACGTATGTAGCTTGCTCGCGATACACCAATAACACCGGTTGATATTTCGACGTGAAGCTTAAGTGGGACGGCCCCCTTGATGCTTGATTTGCTGGCGCTGAAGCCGGCACTGTTGGCTCGGCTTTAAGCAACGTGGTCGGTCAGGTTAAGTCCGATCAATCTCGACCTGCCTACATAGGGTTGGCGTATGCAGATCAAGTCCTTCAGGGCTTGTAAGTGTCACAGGCTTTTTCTCGTGGTATGCTGCGCTGAGGTTGATATGGCTCGTTGTTCACTTGTTCAAGCAAGAGGATCAAACAACTCAAGCTTGGCGATTTCTTTGCATGGTCAGAAGTTTCTGTATATTTGTGGAATTACCACTCTGTTCCGAGGAGGCTACCCGTTCCAAAACTCAATCTATATGTGATCAAGTGCTCACAAGAGCGAAATCGTGGCATAGTGTCACTGTTATGGACCTGCCATGACCCAGCAAACCCCGAGGATCGCACAGAAAGCTTAGCGTACGTTAAATCGTGGAAAGACTATTGATCTTCGAAACCGGACTGGCTTCCACTCGAGAATAATTACCTAATATCCTGCTTCATGACCAAATGAAGGAAGAAAGATAAATTTCAAAACAAACGAATGACAGCAGTACCTAAGAAAGCAATGACAAGCGCATGAAAAGATTATCAACATCTTCAGCAATCACTTCTTCTTGCCATTTCTGCCCAACTTCCTAACCGCTTTTTTCTTCCCCACAGCCTTTTTCTGTGGACTTTTCTCCTTCACTTCTTTACCCTCCAGTCTATCCCTCAGATTCTCCCGGTACTCTCGAACCCATTGAGCATGCTTCTGTGAATCCGATGGGATGTGCCATGTTTTGTCATCGAGATCTCTGATCATTTTTGGTCTTGAGTAATCTGAAAAGTATTCTTCGGACTCAATGGACTGCCTCTTGCGTACCAAAGGCTTCGCGGGTTTCGGACTGGTCAGCTCGCGGTAGACCACAACCCTTCCATCATCGACAACAGCATGGTCTGTATCCTGCCCGGATTGAAGAGACTCGGTTAAGTCAATCTCATCAGACGCGTCAAAGTATGACGAGGGCTCGTCAGAGTCAGAGTCAGGGTCGTTGCTTGCCCGCCAGGATTCATCTCTTGACTGTCTGGTATTCGCGGATGTTTCTTCGTCCACTGACTGCTGATCTGTAAAGGTGTCGGCATCAGAGTCTTGATACGATGTCGCCTTCTGGAGACAGCGAGTACATCGACAGGGCCGACCAAATAGTCTTGTTGCGCAGTCATCAGAAGTGATGGCGCTTGGCCGATACCGGATGCGAATCTCTTCGCCAGGGGCAATGGGCTTTGTCGCCCACACAACAACGCGGTTTGGAATGAGTTCGTCGTAGCCCCAGTCAGCGTTGTGTGAACCATCACATGAATGGTTGAACAAACTGAGTCCCGGGAATAAGTAAAGATTACAGAACGATGGGTCGAGGTTCGTGAGTGGTTTCTTTTTCTTGACGAGTTGCAATTGCGCCTTGGGAGTGAGAAGCTGTTTGTCTCCATCAAACGGAAGTCGATCGGATACTTCGCCTTGACGGCGTGGATCCCAGGGTACAGCATTGACCAAAAGCTTCCGTAAAATAACTTGGATAACCCAAGTGTCAAATTCCGGTCTCTGAAAGATATCAACGCCGAGACTTTCCAGAATGTCGAAAGGAACTTTGATATTTGCTGCCATGGTGAAGGGAAACCAGCTGTTCCTCCACGACGTGCTCGCACCGTCGAGGACGAGAAGCTCGTCAATCTCGTGAGGATTCAGACGCATGTCCTCCTCTGGCTCCTCGTTTCGACGATGGAGCGCGATTTCAAATACATTGCGCAAAAGCAGCATCAGAACGGTCCCGTGCGCCTCGTTTGTGTGAGTGAAATATTCCTTTCCTTCCCATTTGCCGACGACGGGCCTCATTGCGTCGTAAAGCCAGCGCCAGTCTTTGCCACAGCTACTGAAGTGATGAACTTCACGTGCAATATCTAGACACCCCTTCTTCCCGGTAGATTGCGGATCCGAATCACAGAATGACAGGCCGGGGCCTTCAGGATAGCGAAGCCACTTGGTAGCACAAGCGCATTGATTGGCACTTTCATACTCTTTGGGCTTGGTTGCGCTGATTTCGACTTCCTTCAAGCAGTTCTCACATCGGTCTTTGTCGGCAGCTTTTCCCGGGAGATCCTCTCCCACACGGCGAGGTGGAAGATGCCCCCGTATTGTGGGCTCCTCGGTGTGAATGATGGCATCTTTCTGAATATTACCAATAGCAAAGACCCCTAATTCATGGTCCTCGTCAACCCTGTCGATATGGCAAAGTGGCGACCCTTTTTCGTGCGCAGAGCTTTCCTCTCCGAATATGGCTTCGTTGAGCTTTTGAAGAAACGCCGGCGAAGTGCGATGCACATCTTGCTTTTCGAATGGGTATGGTCGACTCGCAGGGACCTCACCTGCGCCTTTTTCGTGGAAGAAAGGCTTCCTTCCGACACGAATGTGATCTTGGTGAAGTTTGGCCGCTTTTCTGCTCAGCTTGGCGCGAAGCTGTGGAACTCGCACGTCACGGTCCGGCATACCCAGTCTTTGATCAAGAATCTTGATGTGATCACCGTAGTCATGCCAAGCATTGAGTCCCGCAAGACTCAGGCTTATGATGCTGTGAAGAGCCTTTTGGAGCGTTGGAACGAACGCATTGATACCATTCGCCCGCCGCATACGGACCACCTCGGGCTTGAGGTTACCATTCTCATCGCGAGGATTGACCATCAAGTGGGCCTCAATTGCCTCCAATATGCGTACATAGAATCCGGGTCTTCGATTGCGCTCGGAGGCCTGCTCCAGAACGTCGCAAAGAATACCAGCGCGATAGGCGTCGCCGATGGCAAGGTCAAAAAAGCCCCGAAGGTAATGGCAGTATGCGCGGCTCACCCAATATGTGGGATTGTATGGACTGATCTGAATTGCGACAGTGTACATCTCCAGAGCATCGGCTTTCGGTTGTTTCCAGGGTTCCAAGTCAAATTTTGCTGGGCGTGAAATTCCCCAATGCGAAAGATCGCTTTGCGCTAGCATACCAGACCACTCACTCATCGAGTCGGCAGCAATACGAAGTCGAAGGTCTGTGGCTTCTCCGTGACAGCTCAGACCGAGTTCCTTGCAGTGCATTTGAAGCTGTTGTAAGTTGAGTAGACTGAGGTATCCGAGACTACCCGACTGGATGGCTGCCTTCTTGGTTTGCTGCATGTTTTGCGAGAGATCGTAAATCGAGTCCAGCGCTTGCTCAGCCAGTACTTGCTCGCTTTCTTCCCATGCCGCAGGCACGAGAGGGTCGCTCATCAGATGCTCATAGACATTGTGTGCCAGAATGTGGAGATCCTCGTCGTTCTCAGGCGGCCGCGGATATGGACGCTGACTCTTTGCGTCCCACAGCCGCCAGACTTGGCCCAAGTCTTGATCTGGATGATACCAGGCCATGTAAGCGTCGTGAGCTCTCTCGGGAGTCATGGGTTTTCGCAGAAGAACCTCGTCGAAGATGTCTGGACGCGGTGGCCAACTCGGGGGAAGAATAGCTATCAATGGGGGCTCCAACAGGAAGGGTTGGCGACTCGGCGGAAGAGCGTCATCATCCGACGAGGACTCGACAGTTTGGTCCTGTTTGTTTTCCATGGCTGCTATGATTGAAATTCTGGAGACACCTCTGCTTGAAAACTGGTGTGCAAAGTTGGTGCTCGCACAGAGGGCAGGGTCTTGTGAACGAATCGAGCAGAATCTCCCACCAGACGATGAAGATAGAGCTTGAAACGAGAGATTGAAGGCGACTCGAGGGTACTCGATAATTTCCAGGTAAATTGTACCAACCGATTTCGAACAACAAGAGATGGAAGTTGTCCCTGCCTGTGAACACGATTTAAGTCATCCTCAATGGAGGGCACGACGTTCACGAAGGCCGCATGGCTCTCATACAAAGAAATTCGGCATCTGGACGGACGATCCAGTGCCCTGGGCTCCTTTGCTGAAACATTTTACACTCGCCATGGGCGATGTGTCTGATAGGACAGCCAGTCGCGCAGATTCACAAAGAGAAAGTGCACCGAGTCAGACTGACACACTGCATTCTGTCCACGTTTTCCGCGAAGTTGGAACGAGGGTCACAAAGAAAGTAGGACGAGTTTCTTCTTAATCGTTGATCTTCAGCCACGGCTGGTTCCATTGATTCTTTGTGGTGGCTCACGGATCTCTTTCTTCGCTTGGAATAAGGCGTCCATACCTGTTTCAGCTGTTCAAGTTTTCTCGATAGCCGAGTCGCCAGGTCACGTCGAGTGAATGCTGGTTAGACACACAGAATGGGAGCATGGTCGCTGTTCCGCAGCCTTGTGCTGCTGTCTCTCGTCAGTCAATCTGATGAGTGATGTTGCAGAGCTTATAGTCTAGTCGACAAACACGAATGGCGATCATGAACGTCATCAATGTTTGGATGAACGCAAAGACAAAGCATATTTCTCAGTTGATGATGGCTTGGAAAGCCGCACATGATAATCCTCTGTTGAACATTTCCCCTTTTTTTTTCGTCTTTTTAAAGAAAGACGTATTTCCTGATAAGGTCGCCTGTCACTGAAGATGGTGTTTCCGAAAACATCTCGTGCAATAAAAATAGACCGCCAGGCTCTTTACTCCAGACTCCATAATATCGACTATCGATTATCAAGTCCGTGCTAGTGCGAGAATCAGGACTCAGGAGACGTCAGTGGGGCAGTGAGGCATGACCGTGTCACGGTCTCAGCTCGATCCCCAGATCCACATCGGCGAGGACGCCTTGAACACCCCGGCCGGAGCTTTCATCTCGTGCGATGAAGGAAGGTGAGACCTGACCGGGCCCATCCTGATTTCTTTGTCTTCTTGATCCTCAGTGAGCCATCTCGCCGGACACTAGGATGCGTGGACAAGATGTACGGACGACCTCAGCCCGACCGTCCGCCGCAGCCTGAATGGCGACAGCCTCCGCGGCGTCCAAGTGGACAACAGTCAGAAGCCCCTGGGCCAACGCCTCCACCGCGACCGCCAACAACAGGCACATATTCTCCAGCAACATATGGTCCCATCTCGACGCCGACAACAAACACAGGCACCTCCCAGCTGGCGGGGCCCGGCGCAGATCCGCGAACGTGGGGTGTGCGGTACAACCAGCAGATACATCCGATCTACGCTCCACCGCCATTACCAGTCAGTTCATGAGCTTTCAAGGTCGAGTCACGAGATATCGCCGAAATCCGTCGCGCTGACTGGAATAACCACAGCCTCGCCCTCCAAGTGTCGATGAGACATCTCAAATTTATACACAACCGCAGCCACCACCACCACCGCCGCCGGTGAACACCAGCGGCTCCCCCCCACCATCTACTCTCGGCGTAGAGGCATTCTCAGTCCCTCAGTCTGCGCCGGTGTCGCCAAGTTTTCCACCACCTTACAGCGAACATGCAGCTCCAAATCCAACTTCACCTTATGCGGTGTCTCCAATACTGGCCCCTCCTCCGCCTCCCCCAAAGAAGCCAATCGGTTACCAACCAAGCATTCCGCCTCAGACTTCGCAGACTCCAGAGCGGCCACCGCTGCTTGCGCAGGGTGTAGGGCCGGCGGCAACCCAAGGGTCATATGGCTTTACTGGAACTTCTTCCGGTGATTATGCTTCCGGGGCTGCTCAAGCCACCTCGACGAGCTCCTCGGCACTGGGCCCAGGCACGCCGTCAGACTGGGAGCATCTTGGGCCAACCCCAGGTGAATTTGATGATCGTCCCTGGTTTCCCCCGCGGGACCAATCGCCTCAATCGCAACATGATGTCGCGAGTCTCAACGTACCTCACTCACCGCACCTGATCTCCACTCCACCTGGATATTCCACTGGGTTCGGCAATGCTTCAACATCTGGCCCGGAAGACACACCACTCCCTGAAAGAGTGGCTACAGGACAGGGTCCTTCGCGCAACGAAAGTCATACTGTTTGTCCACATGGGACTGACATCAGTTCGCCGATCAGCCCGTCTAGCGTGCAAGGGATCCCGCAGGCTCAAACCCTTGCACAGACAAACAAGGTTGACTCGCAAGTCACTTCGCCTGGATTCTGTGCCGACACCACACTCGGAGCGATCGATACACCCCAGCGACATTCGCCTCCCCCAGTCGAGCCCCCACAAGGAAACACTCTACTGCAGAGCCCCCACACCGAGGATCTCATTGCGTCTGAAATAACTATCCGAGGCAATTCGCGGCCAGCCGGAGCTCCGACTATCGGCCTTGGTCATGCTCAGAACCCCAGTCAAGGGGATCCAGCACGGCCAGCGGATCCCTACGAAGACCTCGATCCTTGGTTCAAGTCTTCGTTGGTCCGCTATGTCTCAATGTTACGAAAAGAGGCAGTCGCAGATACAGATGAAGAACGCTTCAAAATCTTCACGGCATTTGCAGCAAAGGAGACAAAACTGCGCGAGATTCTTTACAATATTGAGCACGATCAACCCGAAAAGCAAGCGGCATCCAGTACCCCAAGCGTGCCGCGCAAGGATTCACCTGCGGTTTTTGAGTCAGGGGAACCGGCCCTTGAATCAGGATTGATTCCTGTCGATTCAGAGAAGGCGTCTTCCGCGTCTACACCAGCCATAGATGATGCACAGGATCTTGACGACAATGCTAGCGAATACAGTGCAGGAGGCAGGCCCATCCTGGGTAAGCAAGCTCATCGGGCCTCACAATGGACACCTAATCTCGCGGCCCTTTCATCAAATGACGAGAAGAGTGGCCGTCCAGCAACAACTTCTCTGAACAGCCTCGCACTCGAGGAAAGTGGACCGAAGCAAAGTATCGAGCCACTTACTACAAATCCTCCGCGGCCCATCTACACACCGTTTCAATACACAGAAGGCCCCCAGCGTGGGTCAGATAATCTGACATTTGATCGTCCTGCATACCAGGCCTACTCTGAACTGCGTCAGGCTTCCGCTGTCAGCGGACGGGTACTTTCGGGTATTCCCCCGTCCATTCTTCGATCGCTGCCGGGTGCGCTGTCTACTCGACCCTCCCAAGTTAGAGACAATGAAACCTTCGTTGGCCTCATCCGTGATAGAAGTACTGCCTATCAGCCTTTGGGTCGCAAGTCCGATAGCCCAGCCCCACTACTTCCAGGGTCTGACCAGCAAGAACGGAAGTCTGATGACTTGCTCGAGGCTCTTCGGGCGATGGTTTTGACCCCTCTTGACAGGCAATCTCAAACCTCTTGGCATTTCACCACTTGGAAAGAGCTTGAGAAGTATCGGGATGAATTTGAGTTTGTTCAAGCCCAGATCGATGAGTGGGAGAGCTCGATGAAGCAACGCCGGGTGCAAATTGAGGAAGCGCGTACTGCTCGTCAGGAGGAGTCGGAGGCTCATATCGATGAGCTCTTCAACGAGAAGGCGATTGGTTATGCCGACATCAATACATTAGAGGAAGATTTCCGCCAGGATGAAGCACGTGTCCAGCTGGATGAGGAGCGGGAAGAGGTTGAAAGTTTCGTCCAAAAGGTGTTCAACCCTCTGGACGAGCGCCTGAAAAGCGAGATTGGGGCGCTCCGCAAGTCATACGAATCCGCTCTTAGGCAGCTGAAGCGTGATCGAAAAGCGCCAGGCTCGCCACTTGAACAGTGCAGTCCCTCCGTTACCATGAAGCTGATCAACGCCATTCATGCCAAGCTGGAATTTCGCTTCCAGAAGAGGCTCGAACTCGCGCTGGACTGCGAGCGGCGTCGCAAGAAGGCCGAGCGTCGGCCCCTTGTCTTCATAGGTGATATGGCGGGTTTGCGTAAATTGGACGGAGAATTCGATCAGATGGAAAAGCGAAATATTCTGGAGGCGGCCAAGGACCGCGATGATCGCGCCAATCAGTTGATGGATTCATTTGACGACGCGATACTTCACGGTCTCGGTCTGAATCAGAGTCTGCTAGACGAGCTTTCCAGCAGAACAGCCCGATTGGATCGCTCCATACTAGATTCGTCCGGCTTGTCAACTGCTGAAATTGAGCATATTCTTAAGTCCGCAGTGACCTTTGCAAATTCGCTTCGTCAAGATTCAGAGGCAATCTTGCACAGCTCGGCTGTTGCGGAATTTGTCCTCAACAACGCCGACTACAATGTCTCCGTGGCAGAAGCACAATACGCAAACTCCGAGGCAGAGGTTTTTGAACGACTCGAGCTAGAGAAGAAGAAGGAAGACGCCATCCTGCGAGAGGATCACGAAAAGAAATTGCAAAGCATAAAAAGTGGTCCAGAAACGCTTGAGGTCACAGTTCGTCATTTGCTTGAGAATTTGGAGAAAACGCCGCGAGCCGCGAGCCGAACTCCCAGTCCTGATCCTACTCCTGCTGCTGCCTCTGCTCCCACGTCGGGCCAGACTGTCAAACGATCTTCAACGGCTTCGCCAGGCGAGACTGGCTCTCGAAAGGTCACACCGTCTCGACCTCCAATCGACACGTTGCCCCTTGAACTTCGACCTGCAGTGACTTTGCCTGTTCAAAACTCAGTATCGACACCCTCCCCCGCTAGTCAAACAACAATCGATCCGGAAGTGGAACATAAGGAAAGACTGCGTCGAGCATTGGAAGACGCCAAAAGACGCAATGCAGTGCGGTCTGGCAAGTAGTTCGATTGCTGTGTTTCGTTCGTCTGCTCTATTTGCGATGCGATAAGATTTTCTTCATTGCTTTACAAATTTCTGTCCCTTCTTTAAATGACATTGCACGTACCAATCTGCATCTAATTAATGAAGACTGCACTTCCCTATCTCCGTTCGACTGTATGTGTTATTCGGTCGCACCTTCTTTCCTCATTAATATATGGTATTCTTTTTATCACCTGATTCTAAGAGGTGTCGGTCACGGCAGCCAAGGTCCCTCCCTGTGCCCAGGGCCCATGTGACCACGCAGTCACACACTGTAAATGGCGATGTTGAGGTGCGGGACATACTCTTCCCTCATGTCCTTGGGCCCGAGACTGTAACTCGCGAGGTTTCCTTGTGTTCTTCTTGGATGTCCACTCCTCTCTATTTCATTCCTACGACGCACATGGACAGTTCGCGAAACACATTTGACCGCTCCTATCTGCCACACGTCATTTACCTGCATTGCCCCTCCATACGTGCCCAAATGGGCCACCGACGCTCCTGTACAACGTGCAGGAACTTTATGGTCAAGTGACAGATAGCGGACGCACAGACGTCCCTACTTCGATCGCTTTACTGGGGCCAGAGAATCTCGATGGAGTCGGGCAAGAGGCTTGCCCATTTCCAGAACCTCAAAGTGGAAAATGAATCCGATGCATCTGCAGACAAGGCAGACTCATTAGGCGCCCGCCCACAGTGATTGGTTCCCGGGCGGCCGTTTTCGAGCGAATTAGACGCCAGATGCGGTGAGCGCAGCCTCTTTTTTGCACGAGACATGTTCTCCAGGACACCGAACAGCCGACATACGTGGAGCTCATCTCTCTTTCTCGCTCTTCCACAAGCAACGGGCGGGGACTGACAATCTCAACCATGGACGAGGGTCCGAAAGGTTCGGATGGATGAGAGAGCAACCCGGACATGTTGTCCCGATCTGGCGGGTCGAAACGTGCGTATAGCCATGATGATTGCAATTAGACATGGACTGATGTTAATGACACCCTATCAGCAAGCGTACAGACTGTCCATTGGGTGTCGAAAGTGAGAAACTGAGTATTTAGATTATGGCACAAGACGCAAGGCAGACGATGTAGTGGGAAACTACAGAATCTGCTGTGAGCAGAGAAAAAATTGGCTGGCTCCGCTGCTTCCGGGTCTTTCTTGTGGTCGTTGCAGCTTTGACCGCTCCTCTCTCCCGGTGGCTCGAGACGAGGAGTAGGAAGATGATCATTTACGAAGTTACGAATGATTCAGGGGAATATTCAGTCTGCAGTGTGCGACTTTTGGATCACCAACTATCCGTGTGAATCATAAACGCCAGAAGGGCTCGTGCGCCTTCCACCGACTCGTCAATCATTCCGTCCTTTATCTTTAACCCTGACAGCCGTGGGTCTCTCGGAGAAATTCGAGCGGAGAGTGTGTCGTTGAAGAGTGTGTCGTTGAAGAGTGTGTCGTTGAAGAGTGTGTCGTTGTCTACCTTGTACAACTGTCCATCATCTGGACCAAGGATCAGCCTCCTTTCATTCGCTCATGATGGCAGCCGTGAACGATGTGGTCATGTCAGTCTCGTTGAACCAGGATCAGTCCAGCTTGGACCCCCGAATTTTCCCTCGCGGCAAGGTTTCAGGTCGATAACCTGATGACCTCCAAGGCCGCATGCGGAATGCGCACACAACGTGTTTCAGACCAAGTTCTTTGTCTATCAAATCCGTGATCGCAAAAACAAGTGGAACGGGAGTGGGAAAAGGAAAATGAACAAGATGGAACCCGAGAAAAGAAACTGACAAAACAAAAAAGAAACGAAAAAGAAAGGAAAGGAGTGGGGAACGCAAGAGACACGGACCCGGTTTACGGCGATCCTGAACTAGCATGTTTGGGGCATGCGCCTGAGCCGCGGCGTGATGAGATCACGAAGCAGAAATTCATTTGAGACCAGCCAGTTGAAACCTCTCAGTCGCTGCTTGGTGCAGCTGCTGGAAACAGCTCGCCATGATGCGATTTCTCCTGTTCCCCAACACGATGAGTTTGCTTCGGTTGGGACAACTCACCCTCTAGGTCTGGTTGGCCGATCAATCAGGAGGACCATCTTCGCTGAAGCGGCCCAATTTTGCCGCACGGCCGAAGCTAGTTTTCGGCAGCCAGTATTGAGTCAGCCCAGACTGGAAGTATTCTGGAATCAGACGCCCAAATCCTTCATGGTGAGACTAATGGCGAGCCATTTGCTGGTTCTGCGTGTGATCTTGGAGAATTCTCAGCTGTGCAATATTCCATCCTACGGAATGGTTGTCTAACCTTGACAGGAACCGACGTCACCTTCGTGGTGCATGATGGAGTTGCTTCGCCTCTCTCCCACCCCTGTTCCCCTTTTCACTAGCACTAGGCTTCCGAGGACAAGAATTGCGGAGATCCCAACTGGAGTTCGACTATGCATCTTCGATTCATGTGAGCAAAGTCTCTGTGCATTGACGCGGCAAGGCAGATCGATGATTGAACAAGGCATTGATCAACAAGTCGTACGGCACTGTGGGGATCACAGCTTCCCTCTTAATTTTGTATGCAGCTGTGAACCTTGCCGTATTGATCTGGTGCCCCGAGAGCCAACTTTAAGCGCCGTTGGGGGAAATTCGCGGCATTTTGGACTACTGCCTAAGTGCCACTGCATTGTGCCTCGACCCCCGTGGACCCGAGAATACTCCGTTGGCGATTAATTACTCAACGAGTGATGTGAGCATGTCGTGTTTCTGGATATCCTATTCCTAGCCTATTCTTTTTTTTTCATTTAACTTATTTCATTCCACCTGACGTGTGGTTGACGGAGCATCGCTGCGATTTCAACTTCAAATCTGACTCAACCTCATGCGTCCGGGGGCCGGGAGCACAGCGGGCACAAGCGCGGAAAGCCATGAACAAGGACGAAAAGCATCAAAGCGACATGCGACCACCGACCACCGACTACCACCACCACCACCACTACTTGCGCGCCGCGGGGGATGGTTCAACTTGTTGTAGTTCCAGGGTCTTCCAGAAATGAGGACTCCGCCAGTCTCGTTCAACTTATTTAAGGCGGAAGGGCCGTTCCATGGTTCAAAAAGCTCAGGTGTACCCGCTTTCGCCCACAGGTCCGAACAAGTCCAGCAGCTTGCAACGAGCATTTCTGATCCTCGTGTCTGGTGGTTCCAAGCTGTCGGAGCTCCTTGGGAGACTCAGCACGGCTCTCTGCTTCTCTTTGCGGTAGCCCCTCTCTCCATTCGATGATTCCTCATCTTCCTGACATCACGGAATTATCCCGTCAAATTGTTGACCTCTCCCCCCTTTGTCGGCCTTGATTGGCCATGGCACCTCCAACGAGACAGTTTCACAAGCTCTCGATTGGTCAAAAAATGCCTGAAATTACCCGGGCCGAATCCTCACGGGCCGCTCACGTTGCGGGGCAGAGACAGCGCTCTGATCGTCCAGGAGGAAGCGACGACGCAGAACCCGACAGCGAGAGCTCCAGCGAGGAGGATGGATCCGAGGATGAGGAAGACGAGGAAGGAGAAGAGGAGGACGAGGAGAGTGGCGAGGAAAGCAGTTCTCAAGTCTCAACTATTCGGACTCGGTCAGGCATCACCTATGACTTGACGAATCTCGACACCGAGTCTGGAGCCAAGGCCTTACTTGGCTTGACTGGTCATTTTGAGGTGGTCAATTGCGGCACTTCCTCTACTGGCTATTCATTCCAACTGCTTGATCGGCCTCGTGTGCACATCGGGCCCGGAAAGTCTCCAACCTGCACTTGCACGACTTTTCAAAGTCACCCGAATGTGGCCTGTCACCATATCTTTGTGAGTCAACCCCGCTTAAGGGAGGGAGATGCCCGTTCCAGGTCGAGCAGTAAATCGAACGTTGGTACTGACGTGTGCAAAACTTTGCAGTGGCTTCTCGATCAACTCCATAGCTGCTTCTTCGCGGACCCTGCCTCAACGGAACTAGCACTGTCTCACGATGGACGTCCGAGTATGCATCCACAGATCGAAGAGCTTCTCAGCGGTAAGTTCGAAGCAGTGGCAGATCGACTGAACTGGCCCTGCCTTCGCGCCGAGGGAGATGAACGCAGGACCGGCATGACTCGGGCTGAAAAGGTCCGAGATGTTCTTTCTGCCTTCAGTCCCAAAGTCTTGCCCGAAGATTTTCGTCGTGACTTGGTTGAAACTACGGCCCAGTCACGCACGCCCGAACAGTGCGTGGTGCAGGGCGATCTGGAGGCGACTATCTTTCGCCTTGCCGTGCACGATGACAGCGTCTTTACCAGCATCTGCAAAGCCATGCCCTCTGGTGCCTGTGCGGTCATCTACTTCGATAAAATACAGGAGCAATTGCGTCGTCTCCTAGCCGACTTCGATAGATACTGCACAACGGGGGAGACCACGGCAGAAAGTGTGAGTCCTGGCCGGGGTCTGTTCGAGGTCGACGAGGTGGTGCAGCAGCTCCGTCGCTCTGTGTCTCTGATTCATGCCAATATCGCACTCCGTGCCCCGTACGGATCAGAGGGTGCTGCTAAAGCTCTTGTCTTTATTCTCGAGGCCGTGGCCGCACGCAACAAGGATGCATTGGAAGGAAATACTTGGGGTAGGGCCTCTTTTCATGGAGAGGATGAGGATCAACGTAACCTGTACCATATTCTTATTGGATCTGACGATATGGATTTGGAAACTGATTCTGAACTCTTCGTTCTTGATGCCCTCAATGCCCTTCCTCCCGCGGAACTCACCTTGCATCTTCCCAAGCTGCTTGAGATTCGCAGCAAAATTGAAGTCAATCGCGCGCCCAAGCAATACCTCATTCGCCTGGGAGCCCTCATCCGAGTTGTGGAAGCGGCGAGCGCCGCATCGTCATCCGGAATGGGCCAGATGGGTTCCGGACAGAAGCGACCTGCGGCTAGCAATCCATACACATACTCGAAACGAAGTCGCTAGTATTTGAGGTGCTAGTGACTCAAGTCGCTTGCCTTGGGATGAGTTCCGTCCTTTTTTTCTCCCTTTCCCGGGCACGACTTGCTTCTCGTGTTCCTTTTTACGCTTTGTTTTTGTCACTTATTTTCTATTTCTTATGTTTGGGCGGCTATCTTGTTCATTCATTACAATACCCCCCTGCATTGATGTCACCAGCGAGTTGTCAAGACTCATTCGATCGACGGGCTTTTTGTGTCAGGTTTCTGTACATCTCGCTCCTTTGTCTCTTGCAAATTCTGCGTCTGGTTGAACATACTTGGGAGGCTGTTTGTTGTCAATTTATCCGATGTGGTTCACACATCGGACTTTGTTAGTCGGTTTTCAATCGATCTAAATCTCATTGAATATTACTCCACGGATCCTTGGTCAATCCAGTGAAACTTTGATAAGAATCGGAAGCCTAGGCTCGCCTCCTGACACAACTCGCCATGACAAAGCCCGATCTGCACTACTGTGACAGATGTCAGTATACCACGCTCTTGGCCCCCAGATGCGGGTTGCGGCGATATTAAGTATGCCAAATGGCGTCATTCGAGCCCAGGTCGCCGGCCTCGGGACCCCGCGTCCACGGTTACAGGCGCGCCATGGACGTGTCACTCGGTCCCAAAGACGTGGCAGAAGCATGGTTGTCCGCATGAGGGCCGACGGTACAGACCCACTTGGCACATGGTCAGGACTTCTCTGAGCGCTCAGGAGCCCGAGGCCTCCCCGAAACGCGGCGTTTAGGATCAGCGGCAGACTTGACACAAGCAAGCCAGTGGTACATAATAGTAGTTGTCGCAGTAGTAGTGTGAGCGCCGGCAGAAAACTGATGGATGCATGAGTGGGTCAGTCGCGGAGTTCTCTATCGAGACCATTACATACTGTAGTAATAGTCATGTCCACAAAGCGCAAGTGGTGTTTGTCTGACTAAGATTTGAATCAGCACGGGTGACCATGAACCGGTTCTTCGTGTCCACGAGCGTCTCTTAGACCGCGGAGAAGGAGACAGTTGCCGTTCGAGATGTGGTACAGTGTGCAACTGTGCAACTGTGCACTGGGAGAAGTGGAGATAAAGCAAAGGTCATGATAGACGAGAGAGTTGTGGAGTCGTGGCGGATCACCTCGGCATTGGCGCAGCGAAGGGAGAAAAAAAGAAAAAGAAAGAACAAAAACAAAGTTAAAAAAAAAAATAGGAGAACGCCGGGCGCCGGGGAGAGAGGAAGAATACTTCCGCTATTTGATACCCCTTCAGGAAAGGTCCCCTGTCAATTACTTCTTCAATGGGCTTAAACGTCGGATGGGTATTTGGCTAATGTACACGTCTTGATCTGTTCCTCGTTGGATCGTCGAGAAAACATATTGGTACGAAAAAGAAGAAGAATAAATGATGGGCTTAATCCGCTAATGCATGATGGAGCGACTACTGCACTATCAGGAGTTAGTAGGTAATTAGTGTGTTCTACATACAATTGAGGGTCGTAAGTCTATTCCAACTTGGGTGTGTTCCGAAGGACGAGTCTTGGATCTTCACGCTTTACGAAAGTAGCACAGCTAGGCTACAATGCCAATATATGTAGATGGCGTCGTCAGATTGGATGCTCAGCAGAGATAGGCTGTGCTGAACAATCATGTCGTGATCCATATTCCTCAACGGGGTTTGTTGGTCGATCCGATGGTGTTTGTAGTAGTATCTCCGAGCCTCGGGCTATCCCTTCATTGTCCGCTGTCTAATGACTAATACACTTTGAAACTTCATGGGTGATTTTTTGGAAGAAAAAAAAAGAGCTGATCGTCAGCAATTTACAATCTCACGGTACATTCTCTAATACATTCTTCGTGTATGGTTGGATCGTAGAGTCCAAGCGGCGCTCGGTCCGTGCCAAATTCTCTAATGCGAGTCATGTTTTTCCTTGGATCTAGCGGGTGGACTAGCCCCCATTTAGCCGAAGAGAGCCCGGCCTTGGTCTCCTGGACAGACAGCTTTCTCGATGATTCATGATTGTTGTCGCAGACTTTTTGATCGATTCCCAAAAGATGGCCGCTGAAACACGGGTCACTGGGGGGCCAGGGGGTTTGAATGGCGCCTGAGACCGAGAAATTTTTGGCCGAGGACAAAAAGCTTTGCTTCTAAGTGTGATTACACACTATCTTAGACCTCGTAATGTTCATGAAGTTAAGAAATGAGTGAGATCACAGCGTACGACTTGCCCACATTCTGGATGGTTTCCCATTCTTCTTGTAGCTTCTCCAGAGTCCGAAGTGGTGGGCGGTCAAATATCCCGGAGGCAATCTTCAACTGTTCACTACGGTTGGTCTTGCACGTCCTGAAGAAGAGGTCTATATTCGCAGGAGATCGACTTCATGATGGTATTGTAGAGATCATCGAGAGCTCGTCGCTTTTCTCGGTAAGTCGCTAGCTCTGCTTTGTGCTTTGCAGCCAGGGAATGCAGGTTCGTGAAACCGGACAGGTCCAGATCAGCCAGTGATTCTGCCAACGACTTGACGGATCGAATTGTCGGATCGAATTGTCGGATCGCAATAATCCCAGATACCAGAGCTTTGTGCGGTGCTCTTGATATGACTTAGCCATCGGCGCCAGTCACCGCTCGATTGTAGGAACGGAGATTGCAGGCGCTCCTTCGCAGACACGGTATCCTTTTTTCTTGGTATTCTTGGAAGTAGGCTTGCTGGAGGATTTCAAGGCAAGATTTTAAGCGTACTTGATACTTTTTCCGCGTACTCCACGTCCGAAAAGTGCTATAGAAATAGATTGGACTCCAGGGCGGCGGACTTGGGTCTCAATAAACGTCATGATCAGCACTGTGACGACTTCTCTCTACAGCAGTGGATGAAAGTTACAGCGATCGTGTAGTATTTTTGTGACCTGGAGCCCATGGCAATCTACGGCCTTTGGAGGTGCAGGTCCAGCTATTTCAAGCCGAACTGGAGGTGTTTGAATGTTTATTGTTTCTTGAATTCTGCTTTGGAAATTCCCTTTTATCTCCCTCGCCAGATGAAAACCTGACCATCTTGGACGATCAGAACAATCAAGGAGAAGAGTATCGCACTTTCGTCCTCACTCTGAATATATCGAACGCTGCACTTGAGGGTAAAGATAACGGCAGGAGTTTTACCATAAAGCCAAAATCCAGCCGCAACCTCACACTAGACCGGGGTCCCTTTTCCATCTTCAAATCATCACATGTAGGTGGTAGCAGAAGCTGTCTCGTCTTCTGTATCCTCGTCATGCTGAACTCTATTCTCAATTGGAGATCGTGGTGCAGACTGTCTCGGACCTAGGTACTGGCCACTTCATCAGCCAAATCCTATACCGAGCTGCAGACCGTCTCGGATTCAGTAGCGTCTAGATCAGCGGTCTCTGCTCCAATGACCTCCTTCTCGAAAGCGCACCATCTCGAGCTGCAGATTGGCACCGTTCTAGTGACCACTCCTTCTTCTGAACTCCATCCTTGAGTGTTGTTTCGTGAATCTGCGCGCCATCTCGAGCTGCGCAGTGACTTGGCTGCAATGGCCTCTTCTTCATATGTGCACCATCTCGAGCTGTTGACCGACTGGGTCCCGACTATCTCCTCGTTACCTGGATCCTGGGTCCGTACAAGGACATGCCGAGCTCTTTCTGTATCTTCTTCAATGCTCTTGTTCTCGTCATGGGTCGGTCTCACCACGGAAACGACGATTATGCCGCGGATGGTGTCGAGGGCCGTACTTCTATGACCATTTGCAATCTTGCCTTGCTTGTACTGGTGGATTGCATCCGTCAGGCGATCGATATCCGAGTCCTCGAGGTCCGAGATCGAGGTGAGATCTTTTCGGAAGTCGCTGATCTCGGGTGGGATTCGTATGAAGGGAAGCTCGACGAGCTGGCCATTGTACTCGGATTTGGTCATTTCGGGATTGCAGTATTCCCAGACGCCGCAGACCTTGACGAGCCTTCTGTTGTAGTTTGACCAGTGAGGCCAGTCCACGTGTGAGATCAGCTGGGGAACTGCAATATACAGCTGTGGAGCGGTAGGCTGGACACGTTCGCAAGTGAAAGTCATTGCGACTGTGTGTGTGGACTGCTTAATGTGAAACTTTCTCGTATGGAGAGGGTGAAAATTGAATCAAAGTGATGTGGGAGCAAAGGGACGAGGAGGAGAGAGGGAGAGGTGAGATTCAGAAGTGAACCCCTTCTTCTATTTTACTTGGCCCCTCAGCCCAGCGGCCGAAAACCAAAAGAGTGAGCAACATTGCTATACCATGAAGCTGTGGAATCATGAAGTCGAGACACTGCGCAAATGAGTGTCCCGAAGAGGTGTCGTGGGCTCCCGTGAGCATTGATTCAGAGATCCTGAAAATTCACGGTTCGACCAAGGGAGACCAATTAGTTCAATCCATCGTTGTTCTCATTTCCTGGCTGATCAATGCAGACAGGCCTGTCTGAGAAGTGAGAGAAGCTTACTCCACTTTTCATCGCATACGTGCTGGTCTTTGATGGGGAAAGCACTCGATGACATGAGGGAAGTCCGCTGGTGTCTGTTTCGGTCAGTCTTGAGGTAGGTTACTGGTATTTCTTTACTGCTCATGTAATTAGACCTCTTCAGGAATGCATGATAAGTGTACAGCGTATGAAAGAATTTATTCAATTCTTTCCTTTTCTTCTCTAACTCCCACCGAGCTGACCTATACATTATTGTCCCATGCTGGAGTTAGTTTCATATGTTTGCATCAATATGATCCCATATCATTCAGATCGTGATCCATTCATATCTGAAATTCATTCATTATACTCGATCGATGACATGAAGTCTATTCCCACAAAACATCTCCCGACACTATCCATAAGATCTTCCTGCACGCTTATTGTCTTAGCAGGCTTACCTACACAAACTAGGTCCCGCTGTCCCTTAAGTCAACTGGAGATAAAATTCTTCCATGCGATGATATGAACAGTCAAGTACGTCACGTATGAGAACTAATGATCGATGTTGAGGATGTTCTCAACTTCCGCGCGGAGGGACCTACCTCGACTAGCTCGTGGAAATGAGGTGCTGCAGACTGCGCGTGTCAAACAACTATATAAATCGGGCAATGATTCCAGCTGAAGGTTCACTTCCGGCATAAGCTATGCTCATTTAATTCGATACGCATGGTAGAAACTTCAAGTATCGTGCCCCGGCTGTGCATGCGTTTATCTTCCTTCCAGATCCCGATAATGACAAAATTGGAGCTTATGTCGGGTGGTGGAAGCCCGCATATAATATAGCCCGACATTTGGCTTCGATGTCCCATCTCCCAATGTATTTCTGTTGATCAGGCTCAGCCCGTCCCCACAGGTCAACACCACATCCGTAGGTTTACTACATTTATATCTTACCAACCTGTCGCAACCAAATCCATACCTTAGCTGTGAAAGAAGGATGTGTCGTCGAAATTATCTGCATTTATTTCAATACTCATCCACCCATTGAGATCAAATCGAAACGAGGAACAGAAGCTCTCACAACCGGGAGTGAATTTCAACAATTGTGCTGGGAGTTAATACGAAGAGAGAGCTAGATCTAATATAAAGCCAAAATTTTCTATGACATGTCATACTCGCACCGGTGGCTCAACTGGACACTGGATCTCAGCGGCCGGCTGGCCCAATGGCAAGGCGCTTGACTACGAATCAAGAGATTGCAGGTTCGACCCCTGCGTCGGTCAATCTTTTTGGCTCTGGCCGATCGTTTTGGCTTCCTCTAAGCACCATGGACTTCTTCTCATTGGACATGCCCGACCGTCGCAAGAGGGGATGAATGCAGAAACCTCACAGGTTTCATGATGTCAGATGTCATGGGATCCCTTGGGAAATAATCAAAAAGGGGTCGCAATGTCTTTGTTCGCAGGATATGTACATAACTCAAGAGACAGATGACGAGATAGGTCACTGAGTAAGATCTAGCACCACACGACCCTGCAGCTTTCCCTCTGCCATCTCCTGGAACACCGAAGTGAGATTCTCCATCTTTTCCAACCGATAATGAGCCTTGATAATACCACGAGAGGCAAAGGACATCGTCTCGATCGCATCCGTGCGATTTCCCACCGCAGACCCCGTCACCGTGTAATGTTGATTGATGAAAGATGCCGGGAACGCCGTCGCAATAGCCTGGGGTTCATGCTCGGGGATGCCCACACAGACGAGAGTGCCGCCGAATCGCAACAAGGGCAGCGCCTGAGCGTAGGCCGCATTCGCAGCTGTACAGACAATAGCCGCATGGGCACCCAGCCCCTCTGTCAAGGATTTGACGTGCTTCTGTAACGCCTCGCCGTTGTCGTCCTTGGGGAACTGTGTGATGTCGATGAAGTGCTCCGCACCGGACTCTTTGACCAGATCTGCTTTGCTTCCGTGGTCAATGCCAATCACGCGCTGGCCCATGCCTCGACTGGCAAGTTGCACGGCGATGTGACCGAGACCACCTCCGGCGCCTGAGATAACGACCCATTGGCCGGGTCGAGCGTTGCTTCGCTTCAGGGCGGAGTATACGGTCACACCGGCGCAGAGCATGGGGGCGGCAGCAGCAGAGTCCAGCCCGTCGGGAATTGGTGTCACATAGTTGGCTGGTCCTAGTGCGTATTGCTGAAAGGTTCCTGGGTTGTAGTAGCCGGAGACTTTCTGGTTGAAGCACAATCCGTCGAAGCCAGCTCCGCATGGTTCTGGGGAGAATCACCATCAGCCACCAGGAATTCTTCACACAAGCAGTAGGGTCAAGTTCGACGATACGTACGGCAATTTCCACAGGCACTCGCTACCCATTTAATGCCCACGCGATCTCCAATCTTCAACCCAGAGGACTCGGTGCCCGCGCCAAGCTTGACAATCTTACCGACGCCCTCGTGTCCTCCGACTTGACCGGGGGGAGTTGGGAAAGGGAGCATTTTCCACTGGGAAGGGGTCAGCCATCGGAACCTAAAGAGGACAGATTGAGAGCTTGCACGACATACCGTGTTTGTCATGATGCCATAGTCGGAGTGGCACACGCCAGAGTGCGTTCTGTGAAACCCCGACAGAATCAGCACGCCATTGCAATCTTGTGCACGACCTCCCAAGGTAGGTAGAATTGCTTACAAGTTGATGAGAACCTCGCCAGCGCCGGGCTCAGGGACATCGATCTCTACGACCTTGGTAGAGACTGTTCCCGGCTGGTCGTAGACGACCGCCTTTTGCTTCTGAGGAACATCCACAGTTGCCATAGTTGACAAGGTAGGGCAGTAGTTGAGAATGAGTGGTGCGGTCTTTTTGTACTGAATTTTGAGCTCGATCGATATGGTGAGCTTGATTGATACGGGGATTCGGACACTGCTCCAATATGCGAAGCACAGAAGTGATGAAAGCAGTAGCTTACCGTTGGTTGACTGGAGCCTATTTATCTCTTTGCCACCCGTCCGTACCAAGACCGAACTACATCAAAAGCCAGATAGCCAGGGCACCTCAGAGTGGAGGGGACCGGAGGCATACGATCGCGGGGTCAAGGATTGGCATGATGATCCGATTCCTCCATTTACACAGCACATTCCACAAGAAGAGGAGGGGGCTAGACTCGGAAGTCTGACCGGCTTCTGAAAGCCTGGTATGATCGTTGAGGGATCGCGGACAGATGCTACCATATTGGACCGTTGGTGAGGGGTGCGATCGGTCATCGGTGGAGTTCGCCAATGCTGGACCTCGGTCATCGTGCAGCCGGGGTACCATGAAGCATCGAAATTGCGCATCTGTTGTCCCATCCTTGAGGCATGCGAGTATGTTGGGGCGTGCGAGATCTGTATTGAGCATTGCACCTTGCTCTCTTTATATGGGAATTGCCCTCAAGGCACGCGTGGGCAGACTTGAACAAGATACCGAGTCCGCGAGCTGAGCTCACGGTGACCCCGCACGCTGGAGTTCGTAGAGTACCGAAGTAGAATGGATGGTATGATGATCGTTTAGCACCAGACATAACTTGAAATGTATGGCCTCCACATCCGTTAATTACCCCGCATCTTTCCCCGCGATGATTATAGTACTACAGTCTCGGAGATAGATGTACTGTGCTTAGACCCAGGATCTGATGGATAAAAGAAGTACATGTATACTATTGTACAAAACTTCAAATAGGGCAGTCCATAAATGTAGGTATAGATAATATGGTTAAACCTGGGAAAAAGCTGCACTTCTAGAACCTGTGACAAATTACGAGAAGCTTGAAGTTTGACGCTTGATATACAGCAATTGTGGGGAAAAAGACTCAAAGCGCTCTATTAGTGTAGTGGTCTAGCACGTGAGATTTTGACAGCATCCCGTCTTCGGATAGGCATCTGGTCTTCTCGAGTCCCAGGTTCGAACCCTGGATGGAGCTTTGTTCTTTTGCTTATACATGACTATGCTGTATATCCCCGGTTTCTCCACTCCGGACTGGATACTGTAGACAGAACTAGACACGACCGCTAGGTGGGAGGGACCAGTAGTGGTAATTGAAAATCAGCCCCGCTGGTTTTCGTTTTCTTTCGTACTTATTTGCATGGCTTTCTATATCCGACTCCAGTGTTCTCCAGTACTTACCTTACTCTATAACTCTAGTATCCACGAACTATGCGCCGACATGTACCATGGACCATGAATGCAAGAGCATGAATCAGACCATCAAATTCCTACAATGTAAACTCAAGCAAATTACCCGCATAGTCTCTCGCAAAAAACCGTCGCGGATACTCGGTCGAACCGGACGTCGAGACTGATAATATCAGGGACCAAACCCGATTAGCCTTCATTCGGTCTCAACGCCCAAAAAAATAAAGCCATCGATATTCGAAAGCCACCAAATTGAATGACAAATCGTCTCGGGCCTTTTTCTCTCGTTTTCAAAAACCATTCCGTACGTACCAGAACTGCCCTCCCCAGGCTTATCAGCCGCCATTGGCGCAGCCGGACCACCACGGAGATGGTGCTCGTAAATCTTGTTCTGCAAAGTCTCCAACTCCTCGCGGCTCGGCAGTCGGAAGCATGGGTGTCGTTTGGACTCCGGGTCTGTAGACCCGCACGAGATGTGGATTTGCTGGCCACTGGAGCCAATGTCGAACCTGGTCAGAGAGTTTGGAATGTCAGCACTCAGTATCAGGAGGCCTCCTTCATTTCTCGACATGTAGATTGGGGCGGTCCAGTGTCAGATACTACATTGACACACTACATCGGTCAGTCACAGTGACTGTGTAGCCAGCCAAAACATACCAGACCAATGACCCGACGCGATGTTGCGGCACAGGCGCCGATTGAAGACCGAGTGTCTCGCCGTAGAACTGCCGTGCGTAATCCAGACTCCCCGCGGTCACGGTCAGATTGACGTGGGCGATGCCGGTGATCATGATGGATGGGAGAAGTAAGCTTGTTGCGTGGTTGAAGTTGAGGTCGAGCTCGGGTATTGGTAGCTACTGGTTACTTGGGTCTTCACCAATGTTTTTGAAACTTTCATCTGACGACTAGAGTTGATGGCAGACTATATGTAAGAACCGAAACAACTTCAAGTCGGGGTGGTGAGGTCAAATATTTGTCGGAGCTGAAGGGGCCAGTTCCGTTCCTATGCAGGTCCAAGCGATGAATCTGGTCCCGGTCGGTGACATAACTGACACAAGGTCCATCCATGGTCGGGTTACGCCCGCCTGCTGATGTTACCCCCACGTAAAGCGCAGCATGAGTTACGAACACCTCCAAGGTAGTAGCATTCCTACCGTAGACTTTTACTGCTGTGTTAGAATGTTCCAGACTCGATCGACGTACAGACTAAAGTAGAGGGAGTGTTTTGTATATGTCTTTGTTTCCAAGATTGTTTTGTCAAGCGTTAGATCTGACTATGCTAGATGACTTGAAGGGAGTGCCGCACCGCCGACTGATCTATCCCCATTGGCAAAGCGGCCGACGGAAGAATGGGCAGTGTCTCTTACAGAGTAGGACAGGAGCAGTTGGGCTTTGAATAGAGCCCGCAAACATGGAAAGTAACACAGCCTGTAGAAATCTTGGCGATGCGAGGCAATGGTTCGTTCTACATTTACGATGGAGGCCGAGACGGGGACGGGGGTGATCTCTGGATCTCAGCATTCTTATCATGGGAGCATCGGACTTGAAAAGTCTGATTGAGTAGATTGGTAATTATGAATACATCTGCCACGTCGGGACTGACAATAGCCGCTGCTGAGAGCTTCTTCGAGCATCTCAGAAAATAGAACGAACAATACGCATAGGCGCAGCCGCGAACCACTCACCCCAAGTGTTGTACACTCTCTTGGGAGGCAGATCCACATCCAGAGCCGTATCACGCATGTTGCTAAACATGTCCATGTCCTGAACCTTGACGAATGAGGCGCCTCGGTCCAATTTAGGGTCCTTGTTGAACGTGGTGTACGCGATCCACAAGAAATAGAGACCGATGATCAGAGGGCCTGCAAGGTAGTTCTCGAAGAAGACCTCGGCATTCATAGGCACCACGGCAGTGTAGAAGGTGGCGACCAGACAGAGAACGTTGAGTCCAAAGCCAATCCAGCTACCGAGCACACCGAAGGGTGCAGCGTAGGCAAGCTCGCTGATGTCACGGCCGTGGTGCTTCCATCCAGCGCGGAAGCGGACGTGTGCGAGACAAATGCTGCCCCAGACGAAGAGGGAGTTGATACCGGAGAGGGCAAGAAGCCAGCCGAAGATGACGCTACCCGTAGCAGAGGCCTCGTTGATGAAGGCGAGGAAACCAAAGGCAATCTGGAGGAGCACGCAGTACACGGGGCGGCCCTTGCTGTCGACATACGCGAAGATCTTGGGCGCCATGCCACGCTGGGCGAGAGCCTGAATAGTACGGCTGGAGCCATAGGTCGCCGAGTTGGCGACACTGATCACGGAGATGGTAATGACGGCATTCATGACCGAGGGCAGACCAGCAATACCCGCGTTCTGAATCGAGACGACAAAGGGAGAAGCCTTGGTGTTGGCACCGGAGGAGTTGAGCAGGTAGTCGGCGTTGGAGGGCACGATCAGACCAACGACGAAGGTGGCCAGGACATAGAAGATCATGATACGCCAGAAGACCTGCTTGGTGGCCTTGGGAACGGACTTGGCGGGATTGGCAGCTTCGGCGGCAGCCAGACCAGCCAGCTCAGTACCGGAGAAGGCAAAAGCCGCGGTGACGAACACTGAACAAAAGCCGGGGAAGGTGGTGAAGGCGCCGGGATTGCGCCAGTACTCAGTACCGATGTAACCTCCTCTGGGGGCACCACCACAGTCGATGACGATGCCGAGGATGATAAAGCCAATGACCGCGATGATTTTCATCAAACCGAGTGCGAATTCGACTGTGTGAATGGAAGGTGTAAGCGAATGTTTCAAGCACGCACCACCCCCCAAGTCAATCCACGTGAGAAGAGGGATACCCACCTTCACCGTAACCACGGACGCCAAACCATTGAATCAAGCTGAGGACAGTGAGGAAGACGGCGATCCAAATTCCGACATTTAAATCGTCGCGCCAAAATTGGATGGTAATACCGGCGGCCGTGATTTCGAAGGGTAGAATGATCAGCCAACTAATGGCGTAGTCCCAACCAACCGCAAAACCCCTTAAGAGAAGTGAAAGTGTTAGACGACCAACTTGGGTGAAAAGACAAGCAAAGAACGAGAGGATGTGAGTGCTTACCAGGCAGGGTTGATGAACCGAACACAGTAAGTGAAGAAAGCACCGTTTTCAGGGTACACCGTGGCCAGCTCTCCCAGAGCCTGCACGGTAAGCAAAAGCATGGCACCGACAATCAAGTAACATATCAACTGCAGCCTGCGTCAGCTGATGATCACACTTCCTCGAACAACAAGACCGGGACTCACCAAAGCTCCGGGACCTCCACTTTGCAGCGCACTACCTGTACCGACGAACAGACCGGCACCGATAGAACCACCTAAGCGAAGCGAGGGAAGTTAAGTATTAGTCCCAACTCCACACCAATCTGTGTTGATCAACTCCGAGCTCATGAGAGTGTCTCATACCAATGGCAATCATCTGCATATGACGACCCTGCAAGTTTCGCTTGAGAGATTTCACCTCGGGGGCGCTGCCGACTGCAACATCGTCGTACGCCGGTACACCTCCCTCGCCATGGGGAGTGACCGCGGTCACTCCCTTCTTCTCGATGTCCTCGTCCATGGCGGTCATCTTGTCAAGGTGGGCGAAAGAAATGGAAAGACAGAAGGAAAGGGGGAAGACCAAAGGAAATCAGGGAATGCCTGAACGGATTCCTGGGCAGAGAGGAAAGGGGGATGCGCTCGAGCACGCTCATGTTGGGGACCCCGATGGTGTTATATAACATCTCATGTATTGTGGCTGCCTCAATTCAATGTTCACCTCTTGCCAGTTCCTCCCGCTATCCATGTGCTCCTTCACCCGAGCTAGTAACCTCAGCCCGTTCGAGTCCCTCAGCGGTGGCGTTCTCCCAGAAAGGTTGGACACTCTTCTCAGATCCCTCTGATAGGCCCTGTGCCGGCCAACGCCCGGTCAGGCCAACCGCATTAGGAAGATAAGGCCCTTGACGATGGGAAGCCCGTGGGTGCGATCCAATGAAAAGCGGAGTGCCGTCACCCAAAATGCGCTTATCTTGAGAGGATCAATGCATGCTGCGCGGTCCGGCCGTGATCGGGCCCGGCCAGTGGCAGATGAGGGATTTCAGGCTTTTGTGGTGATTTGACTTTTGGGCCCCGTCAGATGATAAGCCGGTCTAGCAAGTGGCACCGTGGCTGGCAGAGACGCCTCCAGCGAACGTGTCCAGAGCCTTTGCCGGTGGATCTCACCCCGCGTTTTTCGAGGAGTCAACCGGAGCGACAGAGTGGCGTGTTGGGTGTTGAGTTTGACTGGGTGGTGGACGGGACGGGCAGCTGGGAGGGCTGGTTGTGATCACGGGGGTGATGCCACATCGGGGAGGCGGTAAGGTTGTCTGCGTAGTCTGCTACACAGTCGTACAGGGCATGCTGACCGTTGAATCATTGGATGTCATGTTGTATATCAGGGTACGGGGGATCCATCCCCGGTGCTGATTCGTGCTCGAACCGACTCCCATGCGATCCCAACGCGATCCTGCCGATTCTCTTCGAGCACGGTAGAAGCACCAGCTCCCGAGTCCCGACTGATGCCAAAGCGGTCCTTTGAGGAGTTCGAAAGGGTCTCTCCATCGGCAGGTACACACCAATGGGTGAGTTTAGTGAAACCTAGTCCAAGTCCAACATCGGGGAAACGTGGTTGACACGAAACAACGGTTACTGATAGCCAAGTAAAGCCATTCCCTCAGTCCGCTCGAGCAGGTGCTCCACGAGGCGACCGTGCCCAGTGCCCACCGGTCTGTACAACTACAAACTACCAAGTGCCCACTGCCACTGCCCACTGCCACCCCGTCTCCACTTGGGCTGATCACCGCATGCCGGACCACCTGGGGGTCATCCGTCGGGGCTCCCGTCGATAACACGACCAGCATTCGAGAGCCCTGTAAGTAGTCGGGAGGCCCGTCGCTCCTCAGGGGACCAGGCAACCTGGATCTTCAAGGTCATGCAGTTGGAATGCGTCTCGTGGCCAGCGTCCACTTGCTGTCAATCCAAGAGCCTGCCAAGGCCTTTTATTCTGCCAAGGCCGGCCACACGACAAGAGTCTCCGTCGTCTTGGGTTATCGCCAGGCAACGCCCGATCCTCCACAAGTGCGAAAACGCTCGACCCGAACAAGAGAGCAGTGGCGGACAGAGCTGAGAAAGAAACCCCGAACAGAAGAACGAGGTTATCAGCAACCCACGCGGCCAAAAAGGCCCAATAAGGCCGAGCGAAAGGATCAAACCTCGTACTCTTTGGCAGCGCTATCAGTAGTCTAGTCCCGATCGGGGGAGGAGGCGTTCTAGAAGGATGGCAAATAAATGGGGATTGATTGGCGGGGATAATGTATCCCACGCGTTTGGTTGCAGATTTAAGCTTTCTGCGACGCCTTGGAAATCTCGTCCCTTTGATGGGATCTGAATGGCTCGCCAGAGTGACCATCACCCTGGCCATATGTGCCATTGGCTCTCCTGCGACATGCGAGTGGTGGAGTCTTGATAGGGTAGGGGGAGGGCATTTGGAGGAATTGACCACTGGATATTAGCACTACTACTACAATAGTAGTAGTAATAATAATAATAATAATAATCACAATAATAATTATAATAAAATAAGAATCAGACGTACAGAAAGTCTACCGTCGAGTTGTTGTATGCCAGCCCCTAGCCTACAACGGAACTAGCATTACCCTAGCAGGGGGCACACTTGGACTGATAAAGGATCAATAGATTATTACCTCGTCTCAAGACAAACAGGAATCCCGGATCTTTCCATTGAGCCCCCCCCCCCCCCTAGTCCACCCCTTGCGGCCCGTTCATCCCACCCAAACCTGCGCTGCAAAATGGACGCTTCAGAAATGGTGTCAAGTCGGATCTCATCCGTCCCCTGCAGGTCATCTGCCCGTCGAGCCACGCCAGGCTTTCCCATCAGACTGGAAACCCGCAACCTCCCGCACGGCGGATGAATAGCCTATATTTTATCCGTGTCTATCCGGGCACGAGAGCAAGTCCCAACTCCAAATGGCCTCTGGCTGAACTGTTCCAAAAGTCAATTTGGTTCTACATTCTGCGGTGGCTCTGCCGTACACATGCCCTCCACCATCACGGACCGCGATCAGAGATGACGAACAGCATGTGCATCGAGACATGATGCGCATCCGAAAAGGTGGAGATGCTCGAAATAAGCTTCGTACCGCGATCATACCCCCTCAGAACCAAGGCGACCACTCCCCGACCCAGCGGCGTCCCCAAGAGAGCCCTATATTCACGGGACCCATACGTCCACTCGCGCCGCACAGAGTCCGGCCACCGCAACCCCGTGGTCGTCGCCGAATAGATCTTGTCACTGATCAAGCGCTCGACCACCTCGTTGGTGATATCCACGCGAAACACGTACCGCAGTGGGGCGCGCTCATATCGTTTGTACACCGCCAGCGCGACATCGGACCAGTGTGGACCGCGAAATCGCGAACTCAACTGGGACACAATCACCCCCGGCCCAACCTGAATGATGTAGTCGCTGTAGTCGCTCTCTGCATCGTCCTGGACCATTTTGAACAGCGAGACGGTCCTGTAGAGGGGGCCAAGCGACAGACCTAATTGCCGGGCGACCGGTCGAATGGACCAGGGCAGGCTTGTCAGGGGCGCCGATGCCGGGTTCCAGCCCTGCGGCGGTCGGCCTCCTGGGAAGGATGGTGCCCGACCTGCCTCGGCCCAGCCCAGACGTTCAATGGCCCACCCGGTTCGGACGAAATCCTGGGGTGACCAGGGCGAATGGCCGGAGAATTCAATGACTCGGGCTTGAACCCGATCGGAGTCGCCGGGCCTGGGACTGAAACATTTTTGCAATGCCAGTCCTTCTTTTTCTACATCCCCGTATCGGAGGTTCGCTCGTGATTGAGATCTGTTCGATCGACTGGGATCGGGACATTTGATCAGCTTGGTTAGGGACATGGTAAGCGAGGACTACGCGTTTCGAGCAGAATGCTATGTGTTTCTGAATCAGAGGCGAAAAGGACGAGACGCCGTCATATTTGCCGACATTATTTTTGTCTGGGGCTATATACCGCAACACTGCCAGTGTCCATTGTCCACTGGGTCCCTTTCAGGTCACCATAGACAGAAGGATTTCTCATAGAATTTCAGTTCTTCCATGTAGTGGTGAAAGAGGCATAGACAAAGCTTTAGACAGGATGGACGGGCTGCGCATCCTAGACTGTTCATTGTTCCTGAATGAAAGCGAAGTTCAATTTTGCCAATACTGAATGCAGTATGCATTATGCAGTACAAAAGGAGCCCGGGTCATGAAACAATGACACGCCATTGTTAGAAAATGAATAAATTAAATAAGACGAATAAGACAATCGGTCCTAGATTGCCTCTTTCATGGCAGGCCCCGCAAGCTAAATCTCCTTTCCCCCGACATACCAGTCCCTTCCAATCATCTACACTTGGAGAAGGGGTACCACTCTTCAGTCTCAAACCCCGCAAATAACACCCTTGACAGCCCCATGCTGGGGTGAACAGAGTCAAGTCTCTCGGCAAGACTCCGAGAGGCTTTCTGCTTCTGCCGTTGAAAGAGAGTTTGTTATGGTGCAAGGCAAATGCACAGGGAGAAGCCGTCGAACGCTAAAACCAGCCAACGGGGTAATCTATTAGGTAATGTTCGCTTCATAAGGTTGACATGGCGTTTTGAGCACTTTTCTCCGCGTGGTTGTCATTGTACTGTACAATGTGTAGACTGTAGATCACTCTAGAAGCAATCGAAGCAACCTGGTCAACTGGAACTGTGACGTTGTGAGCTGCATCGCGTTTTCAATGCTCCGGGAAGACCGCTCCAGGCTCTGGAGATCAATAACAAGATTTACGAAGCCAGGACTGCCTCTTGATGACCTGTAATCGAGAACATTTACGAATGAGGCAGACTCGGTTTACTTTGCCCGTAAGGAGCTCCTAAAATGCATTCGAAGAGCTACGGCGATAATATCCTTTTGCGCCGCGGTGGTTTGTTTCAGGGAATCGTACAGATAGCACAGAGTAAGACTGACATTGACTCGTTTTATGGTTGTCAGCATAGTGACAGAAAGCAATCCACTCATCGCTTCTGCGCGGAACTGGCAGTATCTGTTGACTCGTTATAGATGTCGAGGCCGTCACTGACAGAATCCGCCGTACACTCACGTGTCAGTACTCAGCACTAGTAGTAGTAGTAGTAGTAGTAGTAGTAGTAGTAGTAGTAGTAGTAGTAGTAGTAGTAGTAGTAGTAGTAGTAGTAGTAGTAGTAGTAGTAGTAGTAGTAGTAGTAGTAGTAGTAGTAGTAGACTAGTAGTAGTGCAGCTGAGTATGGGGCCCCATCTTAGATCCTGGCTCGTCGGTTGTCGAGTGAAGATTCCTAGATGACAGAATGTTCTGCTCATTGCTCCCTGCCTGGAATTTGATGTCGACTTCTTGATCCCCTATATCTCATCGACCACAATCACTGTACTTTGCAGTGTGCACTTGCAGTGTGCACCACGCAAAAAGGCTGCCATTAGTTAACCTCGAAGCTGCGATTGGACTCGAGGAGTGGTCAAACAGTTCCACCACGGGTCCCCGGATTATTGGCCAAGCAGCCAAGTAAACAAAAGTGGAGATGACGGCGGCATTGGCAGGTGCTTAGCGAAGGTTCCTGCATGTCGAGCCGCAGCACGACAAGCCTCGGTTGTCGGTCGGCGCATCACTCATGAAAAATTGCACAACAGCAATTTTGCCCCAAAATCCTGGCGGTGGGTTGTCTTTTTTTTCCTGCCCCTCCAATTGTCCTGTCGCAAAAAGATACCCGATCTACAGTACCTCTGAAGGCAGATATTTGTGCACGGGAAAGAGATATGCTTCAGCTTGAAGCGTAATCGGCCCTGCTTCCTTGTTACTTCCCACGGCGTGTCTTTCAGCAGTTGCATTGACCACACCAGAGGCTCAACGCCCGCTGTTGGCATATTTTTAGACCGCACGATGCAGGCCGAGAGGGGTCCCAAGACCAGCGATGATCTGGCGCTTGCCCGATTGGGTAAGAAGCAGGTGCTCAAACGTCGATTCAACTTCCTGGCCATCGTGGGATTCGCAATGGCCGAGCTGATCACTTGGGAGACGGTTCTCACTTTGTTCTCTCAATCCTTTGAGAATGGCGGCCCTGCAGGAGCTTTCTTTGGTTATATTATCGCCTGTCTGTCCACGTTGTCCACGTACACGGTTATCGCGGAGCTTGCGTCCATGGCACCGATTGCGGGAGGACAATACTACTGGGTCTATATGCTTGCGCCGATGCGATGGAAGAAAGTCTGCAGCTACCTGATCGGGTGGCTGACTTCCTTGGCGTGGATCGCCACCATCGCAACGGAGACCATATTCCTCGGCACCATGATCGAAGGCCTGATCACCCTGAACAACCCGGATTTTGCCCAGAAGCGTTGGCAGAACACGCTCTTGGCATGGGCGAGCGTGGCTGGCACGTTCCTCATCAATGTCGTGGTACCCAACATTTTGCCCCGGTTTGAGATATTCATGCTCGTCCTCCACTTGGCAGGATTCATCGCCATCACGGCGGTGCTCTTGGCTATGTCGCCGAAGAAATCCGCAGACTTCGTCTTCCACACTGTGCTCAATGAAGGGAATTGGCCGACCCAAGGGATCTCGTTTTGTGTTGGTTTCATTGGCAATATCGCAACCTTTGTCGGCGCCGATGCCAGTGTGCACATGGCCGAAGAGGTCGCCAATGCCGCCGTCGTCATTCCGAAAGCGATCATTGCGGGCATGTCAATCAACAGTGCCCTTGGCTTCTCGATGATGCTCACCGTTCTCTTCTGCATCGGAGACGTCGAGTCTGTGTTGAACTCGGCCACTGGATTCCCCTTCATCCAAATCTTCTACAATGTCACCCACTCACACGCAGCTGCTTCAGTCATGACGGCCCTGATCATCGTACTCACCATGGCCTGCTCGACCGGAATTACAGCCACCGCATCCCGAATGACCTGGTCTTTTGCCCGGGATCGGGGTCTCCCATTCTCTCGTTGGCTGATGCAGGTAAATGGTCGCACTCACGTTCCGGTTGTAGCTGTCACCGTAGTCTGTGGGCTTGCCTGTGCCCTGACGCTCATTTATATTGGATCCACCACTGCATTCAACGATGTGATCTCCCTGACCGTGACAGGATTCTATGGCACGTATCTTGTCCCCAGCGCCTTCCTTCTGTACCATCGAGTCAGGGGACACATTCTGCCCCACGGAACCATGATGGATGGTCTCTCCGAGGCTGGTGTGTTCGTCAATGCATCTGCGCCTACTTCGACAGAGAAATCCACAATGCCCTTGCGCCCCAAGAGCCCAGAGAATCCCGAAACTCCCCAGGGAGTCCGTTCCGCCCACAGTCCCGAACGCAGTACTGCCCAGCGGCCCCATGCGCCACCGACGGAGTATGATATTGCCCAAGCACCTTTGATCTGGGGTCCGTGGAAAGTTCCCGGGATACTTGGCACCATAAATAATGCGTACGCTTGCGTGTATATGGTCTTCGTCATCTTCTGGAGCGTCTGGCCTCCTGCAACTCCAGTTGACTACACGACCATGAATTACAGTATAGTCGTGACCGGAGGTGTGCTCATCCTGAGTGGCATCTGGTATGTTGCCCGTGCAAGGAAAGAATACTCAGGGCCACTGATCGACGAGGAAGTGGCTGAAATCATGCATCTGACACCAGTAGCGGTGGCTGGGGCAGCCTCAAAGTCCGAATAAAAGTCATCTTGATCCGTGCTCGCTGGCCATGCTGTATCCTTATAGCGATAAGGAGTCGCCCTCGGAAGAAAACGAACAAGGAGGGAAGACGCAGCGCATTTTTATGATTAATGAGATAGATGAGTGGTACAATCAGAAGTTAAAAAATCAATGGACATGTTCTGCCGCAGTCAGGTCCCTCGATTACCTCAGAAAGCTCCATCCATCTATGATCATTGTGACAGGAAAGTCCCTAGTTCACCTTTCATTAGCACGTCATCGTTGACTATGGGAAATTATGAGCTGTTCGAAAGACCACTGCGGTACATTCACAATGAAGAAATGTAAGCACACGACAGATTCAACAGGTGGAGATATAGCACATAATGATTATCCGCGATCGCCCTGCTTGCTTGATTCTTCCGTTTGTCTTGAGCCATCGGGTAATTGGCAAAACGTGCACGAGTCAAGAATCCTCCCCGGTCGCTGCGGCCTATCGGGTAAAGGTGATCCGGTGAAATTTCCCGGTCTTTGACAGGTGCAAGAGGAGTAGCTACAGAATTGCTCTCATTTAAGTACGACGTCCAATTTGCGCGCTCAATGGAGGAGAATCTTGAATCGAGCTGGTATTCGGACCGTACTCACTAAAGACAGGTTGACGTTGTGCACTCAACATATTCCAGGGATTAGGTATCCCGACGGAGCCGGACAAAGTTCATTCGGGTCAAAGCCTTCCGAGGGTAAATCTACGTTTTGGAAATCCAATTTGGCGATAACATCAATTCTTCGTCGACGACCCGACCAGCAGCGGCTTGGTCGCACAAAGCCTACATCTCGTGGATTACAATTCTCACCTATAGGGTGCAACAAAGACAACGCTCACAGAATCCATCCGTCAGAGCATAGACCCGTGATCGTGGCCATCTGGCAACATGGCGATCCCCGTCGTCGATTCCCACATTCACCTCTTTCCAGCGTCTCACTTGTCAACGCTGACATGGTACAAGCCGGGTGGTCCCCTGGGGTCTCAGCACAGCGTTGACGAATACCGACGCGCATCTTCCACCATGTCCATGCGAGATGATGCACCGGATTCCAAATATCTCCGAGGCTTCGTCTTCCTCGAGACAGATCGCCTTTCATCGGTGACGGACAACCAATCTGATGGACCCGGGTGGCAGCATGCCTTGGACGAAGTGTCTTTCCTGACCCGAATCGCCCTGGGTGAACCGATCACTGGGGAAGGGCACGACGCCGCTCATAAAGATCTCTGCCTTGCAATTATCCCATGGGCGCCATTGCCAGGGGGACCGGAGGCTCTTCTTCCATACATGGCACGAGTCAAAGAGCGAACCAAAGAAGAGCCCATTTGGCGCAAGATTCGGGGTGTCAGGTACCTAGTCCAAGACAAGCCACCGGGTGTGATGCTTCAGCATTCATTCATAGAGGGTTTACGGTGGCTGGGCCGGCAAGGGCTCACCTTTGACCTAGGAGTAGACGCCCGACAAGGAGGGCTGCACCAGCTGCGCGAGGCAGTGGAGATGATGCGCCAGTTGGGAGATCAGAGCCCAGTAAAAATCATCATTAGTGAGTTTCCTCTCCCTCGCCTATCCTGCACCTCTAGTTTAAAGCAAGGCTAACCAGCGGGAATTTGAAGACCACATGTGCAAGCCTAATTTGCATCTCGCGCCCTCGGAGGTCTCATCTCACCCGGAGTTCGTGGAATGGAGAGACTTGATGCTTCGGATGGCGAACGCCAGCCCGAACACATACATGAAACTCTCGGGGGCTTTCTCAGAACTACCGTTGTCAGAAGCCAACGGCTTGCTTGCCATTGAAGATCTTGTTGCTCACATGAAACCTTGGACCGATGTTCTTTTCGATGCCTTCGGATGTGAGCGCGTTATGTTCGGCTCCGACTGGCCAGTTTGCAACCTCGGAGGGGGCGGTAATGAGGTTTCATGGAATCGATGGATACAAGTAGTCGAAGGCATACTGGATAAAAGAGGGCTCACACCTGCGCAGCAGGCAGGAGTTTGGGGTGGCGTTGCCGTGAAGGCGTATGATATTAACCTTTGAATTGTGGCCTTATTTATTGACCCGAGATCTCTCTAGAACTTAGAATATTGTTTCAGTGGCATCCATTAGCTTGCAATGTGTAATCGGCCCAGTATTGATGCATATATCGCGATTCATGCAATCTTGCATGCACCGAAGCGAGTCGACCTCGCCCGGTTCACCTTACTAAAGTGGAGACCGGAACTTTTAGGTCCCCAAAAACGCGGGGTCGCCCATACATTCCCCGGCTTTCTGCCTCAGGCCACGTGCTCGGTGAAGCAACTCCGCGAACCCGAGCCCTTTGAGCTTCTGTCCAAATTCGCCGTCTGTCGCCATTTCAGGGAGCGCACTCTGACTGCTCTTACCAGAGACTCTCCGCGGAGAATTGAGGGCATTTATGGTATGAGAAAACTTGCGACGATCATTAGGCCAAGCGCGAGTGATGGTCATTGTCCAATAAGAATCGCGGACCATCTCGCTATAACAACATGCCGAACACGGCTGCACCTAAATCGGTCCAGCATTCGACCCTGGACCATGCCAGCACCGAAAAGGGGTATAGCCCTGGTGACTACTCCTCCGGGGTGGAATCAGAGAACGAGCTGGATGGCTCCAGTGCAGTGCGGACCCTGAAACGAAAACGGCCCCTAACTGTTTCGTACGTTTGTGAATTGCACGGTGTTTTCACCTAGAAACGACGCCAGACTGACCAGGAATTCAAGGTGCGAATTGTGTAAGCAGAGAAAGGTGAAATGTGGTACGTAAGATCTGCGTTATTGTCTCAAGCGAAGACTCTGAAGACTAAAAATGAGGACTGGAAGTAGATCGGGTCCAGCCCAGCTGCGGCTGGTGTACACGCAATGGCCAATTGTGTGAATACAGAGAACGAAAGAAACCTGGATTGAGAGCCGGTTATGGAAAGGAACTAGAGCAGCGACTGGGTAAGTTGTGATATCAGGTTTAGTTGAAACTTGCTTCTCAAATCTATTTCACAGACAAGCTGGAGGAAGTCATCCAGGCGCAGGCACGCCTCATTGAAACTCATATACTGCAGGGCCGAGCATCAAGGAGCCATGGCCAACCGTGTGTTGCTTCCGTATGTTATAACTCTCCGCCAGAGCTTTCAGGTGTGCCCGGCCCTAGTCCGCGCACGGGAGGTTATTGTAATGATGCCTCGCCGGGGAATCTGCCCCATCACCGAGCGGATGCGACGATTGCAACGCCGTCCGAATCTTCGAGGAGAGCCTTGAACTACAATGGTGTGGGCAGCAGAGGCTCAGTACCATCCCTGGGCTCATTACCCCCAGCAAGCAACGCACAGATGAATAACGACTATACTGGGAATGAATCATCTCTAAAGGTACCCGTGAGTCTGTTTGGAAATCAAGAGCAGAGCCTCGCAGACCCAGACTTGGATCTTCCACCATACGATTTGCTGTATGCGTTGGTGGATCTTTATTTCGAGCATATCAACACGTGGTGTCCCATCCTTCATCGCCGTTCCACCTTGGACACATTCTTTGGCCCTTCGCCATTGCAGGAAGCAGATCGAATGGTACTCTACGCAATTGTGGCCACCACCCTGCGATTCTCTACTGATTCTCGATTGACTGATCGAAATCGGAAGCGGTATCACGACTCGTCGAAGCAAAAAGTTCTTCTCTACGGCCTGGAGAGCTCCTCAGTGAAGGCCCTCCAGGCTCTCGTCATTCTTGCAATTGACCTGGTTGGCTCATCCAACGGGCCACCAGGTTGGAAACTGCTTGCTCTCATCACCAGATCCGTAGTTCGGCTTGGATTGGCTGTCGAAGCAAAATCCGCTCTCATCGCACCGGTATATCCCTCTATTTACACGCTTAGGGCCGTGACGTTACCTGAGTCTGAATCCTGGATTGAGGATGAAAGCCGGCGTCGACTGTTCTGGATGGTCTACCTACTTGATCGCTATTCCACCATTGCGACTGCGTTCGATTTCGCATTGGATGACAAGGACATTGATCGCAAGCTACCCTGCAAGGAAGAGTTTTTCCTCAAAAACCAGCCCGTCGAGACTCGGAGGTTTCGAAGCACCAACGATCGAGTGGACCACCACAACCATGCAGAGAACGTTGGTTCCTTTGGGTTATATATGGAAATCCTCGGGATTCTCACTCGCATACATGTGTTTTTGAAAAAGCCTGTCGACATTGGCTCGCTGTCCGACGTTGAAGATTGGCAAGCGACTTACCGCAGGCTTGATAGCGAGCTGACATCGTGGGAGTTCAATCTGCCCTTTGAGTACACGTACGAAAATGCATCAAGAGTCTTCGCCGGAGGCAAACAAAATCGATCGCTCCATAGCGAGTGGGTACAGCTTCATGCCACTTATCAAACGTGAGTCTAGTTCACTGTTCTCCCCGTCTCATTATCAATTATTCGAGCCCCCTAACCGAATTGCACACACTGTTGTTTTAGAGCCGTGATCCGCTTGCACTCATCTGCCGCATATCCTACGACCCGCTCGCCAATCTTCACTCCATCTTATAGCGCTAGTCAACGATGTCTATTAGCCGTTGACAACATCTTGTCTGTCACCAAGATTGTGGTCGAGAATAACCTGCTCAACAAACTGGGTCCTCCATTCGCATTCTCTCTCTGGGTCTCAGCCCGCCTTATCCTGGTCCACGGCTCGACGATCGCGCACACTGTCAGCCGGGACATTCTCTTCTTCGTTGACACCCTCTCCCAGATGGGCCAGCACTGGAAAGTCGCCGAGCGTTACAGCAATATTTTACAGCGGGTCCTCGACGAATATAGCGAGTATCAACAGTCTGGCGCAACAGACGGCGAGCGCACGACTCCATCTACCGTCAAAATCCTGGCCGATATGCGGCGATGCGCATTCGACCTCGACTTTTTAATTTCCCGTCAACCGCGAGAATCCCCGTCGAGCGTGAGCAACGATCTACGCCGGCCGTCGTTGGCAGCCATTACACCGCGCAACCCGGCGCCCAATGAACTGGAATATCTCGATGTCTTTGGATTCTTCAACTTCCCGCGTGTGCCTCCAACTTGTGTCCCGGATACCGCCACGGATGGTGCGAATGCCAATCATCTCAGCATGTCTGAAACTGTGCCGAATCCCATGTCTATCCACGGACTCACTGGCAATGGGTCCATGATGGACGGCAATGGTTCAGTGAATGCGAACGAGTTCAATATCACCAACTACTTGATACCCACGCCAGAGACAGATTGGTTGTTCCGACCTGGAGGATGATGGAAAGCAGCGATATGCTATCAAATGAGGCAATGATTCCCGGACAGCTTGATCATCCAGCTTGGTTGAAAGCTTCACAGTGGGGGATACGGGGACACGGGGAAATCACGATTCTCCTGTGACATCAATAAGCCCATGGACTTTTCTCGAAATAGGCGAACTGATGGAATGTGCGCAACCGCCTTGGAAGCCTGTGAAATAAATCAAAGGGTGTAACAGAGATCTACCGGTACTTGGACGGTGAGATCCATGGCTCGGCAATGCATTCCTCAGTTGCCGCAAGACCATCCAACTTGCCTGTGAAGGAAAGGCTATCAGCAATATCAATCTACGCGCAGTGGGACAATTTCGGAAATGTGAAACCTTGATTTTCATTTTCGGGCCTCTATGCCACTGTGTTATCTCTGATCAAAGTGGCGTCGATAACCACGTGGTCCATGTGTGGGACTTTGAAATGGCGCTTTACTTGGCGCATATTGGGGGTCTACAAAGACCACTTCAGGCATTTCCTCCACCTGAGAAAGCATTGGAGGCAATTTCGAATCAAATCTTAGATCGTCACTTCCTAGCAAGATTCAAGTACATGTAGAGAATCAACGTCATGTCACAACATCAAGGCAAAAACTTTACAAACTCCGGTCCCCGGCTTGAGAGACGAAGTGTAATTAGACTAGAGACTGGGATGGTAAGATACAACGAGGAAAGGGTTTGAAAAAGAGAAGGCAAGATAATCGCACGTGTTCCATCAATATAAAATACAGCAACCCAAGACTTCGAATCCTCAAGTAGTCTATAAGGGAGGCAAAATCCACACATACACAATGGTATCCATGACTACGGTATATCGCTTAAACCGACACCGGGACGGGCTGAGCAGTCGACCTGACATGGCGACCAAGCTTCTCCAGCTCGCCGATGATACCGCCACCTGAGAGACTCCACTTTTCGCCGACCCAGGTCTCGTTCACTTCCTCGCGCAGCAAACCGCTACGGGCAAAGTACTCCATGTATCCACGAGCCTCGTCACGGGTCAAACCACCGAGGGTTTGGAGCTCAAATTGGGGCTCCTTACCAGTGGTAGGCTTGAAGAGCTCCAGAACGCGCTCATCAGCACCACTGTAGGCTTCCGGGGATGGGTAATCGGGAGAGGAAGGGCTGATGCCAGCCTGTCGGGCAGCCAATTGTTCCAAAGCAACTTCGAAAGTGTAGATTGCGGGGTTGTTGGAGGTAGAGGTGGCGTAGAGGACCATACCGCCATTCTTCAAAGAAGCTTGACCATTCTGGAGAAGAGACAGGAAGTGCTTGACAAAGACGAGATCATGAGCGTGAATGGGAGAGTAGTCAGAGGCGCGATAGGCGCTCTCCTTCATCCAATGCGCGAGACCATCCACGGTGACAACCATGGGAGGACGAGGCACAAAGTCCTTCTCCATACCGGGGGCTGCGGCAGTAGCGGTGAGCTCGGTCCACAGAGCCTGGAACGCAGGCCATGCAATGGCTACGTCTTGGAAACCAAGCTTAGCAAGATCCTCCAGAGTAGACGAAGGTTTGAGACCGGGGAGAGCCTTGTGAGTTTGCGAGACCCTCAAGCTTGAAAGAACTGCGCGGTTAGCCTCAACAGTGCGCGTGAGAAGAGCGGACACGGCGTTCGGCTGGACGTATTGTAGCGGGCTGGTGCCTTCGAGGGGTGTATAGCTGGTCTCGCCGGAGACGAGTTCGCGGGCTGTGGGAAAGAGCAGTCAGTGTCAGCTTTCAGGCTTTCAAATTGAGCCGCGACTACGTGTATGGTGACCTACCGTCGGGGACTGAAATAACCACCCATTTCTTGAGGAAGCCCATAGCCATGGCCTGCAGCAAATGCACGGTCTTGCCTGAACCCTTCAGTCCAGTGAGAATTTTCTTCACCACTTTTCCTTTTTCGGGAGCACTTCCTTCGCCAGAAA
The DNA here is from genome assembly GCF_028827545.1 of Penicillium diatomitis. Lineage (NCBI taxonomy): Eukaryota > Fungi > Ascomycota > Eurotiomycetes > Eurotiales > Aspergillaceae > Penicillium > Penicillium diatomitis. The sequence goes on along the minus strand of NW_026623175.1, from coordinate 2,314,691 downwards.
TCTTTTCAAATAGACGGCCCATCTCCAAAGTGTCTCGGCGCAGGACGGTTCCCGGTCGGCGGAAGATTGACCAGCCCTGCTTGGGCTTGAAAGCTTGCACAGCTCTCAACTGGTCAAGCATTGGCAAGGGAAGACCCAAGACGGAGCCACGCAGACGGGAGTCGACCATCGTTTCCGCAGACAAATCCTGCATGCCTTCGACCTCGAGGGCATTGGGGTTGCTAAGGACAATTCGCTTCCGCAAGGCCTTGCGTTCTCCGACGGCCGGGGGGCGAGCCCGCTCGGTGGTCTTCTTCTTCTTTCGGCGAAGGGTCTGACCTTGACGGTATTTTTGCGTCACGAGGGCACCCTTCTTTTTGGTAGGGTTGGCATATTGCACGGCGGAGGAGTGGAAGGAGGCGCTCGCGACCCGGGGCGTGATGGACTGCGGAGGAAGAATCGCTCGCGGCGTTGGCGTCACACGGAGTCGTGAAAGACAGCTCCAACACCACGATGAAGCCATTGAATTATTCAAACACCGGCACAAGGGCCAGTGTGGTCAATTCGAGGCGGAACGAGGATTCGTGGTGGAGAAGGATTGCTAGGCACTGCCCTTGGTCCAGATCAATCAATACATGCATAACAATTTGATCGAGTTGCCGTCGGCCCGTTCAGGATGGCGGTGTGGGTCACCCTTAGTCAGGAACGGCAGAAAAGCAGACAAGCCGTGATAATTACTTTTTTTTTTCGTCTGCCAGGCATTTGAATCTTCGTTGAATTCCTACGTGTGAAACAACTATTCCTGAGCTTTCTTTGGCCGCTCGTTCGTTCCAGCGCTCACTGTCATGCCTGACTTTGAAATGGCCAACTCTGCCCCCGTGGCTTCAGCGAAGCCTGAAAGACTGTATGTTTTTATGGATCCTGATTGTTGCCAACCAGACAACCCAAATCTCGAAGATCGGGCAACTGACCTGAAAATCTTGAAATTACACAGGCCCATTACAGTCTCCAAACCCACTCCATACACATTCGATCTAGGCAACCTGATGGTTAATGACCCTAACCCTCTGGAGCTTTCCCAGGGCGAGCCCCTCAACGAGTCGCTCCGAGCGATCGCTCGCGACGGCGCACAGGTTCTGCTGAACCAACTTCTGACAACATGCAACATCACCTCCTCCGCCCAAAATGGAGTTCTCCTCAACCTCCCTCCTGCTGCCACTGCAGTCCCGCGCCACAAGCCTCTGCCCACTCCTAAGCCTCCAACCAAGTGGGAGCTATTCGCTCGCAAGAAGGGCATTGGCAAGTACAACCAGAACCCTGGTGCTGCGCTTGCGGATAAGGAGCGCCGCAAGAAGCTCGTCTACGACGAGGCCTCCGGCGAGTGGGTGCCCCGATGGGGCTACAAGGGCAAGAACAAGCCCGAAGACAATCAATGGGCTGTCGAGGTCAAGGAAGAGGACTGGAAGAAGGAAGAGGCCGCTGCTGCTAAGGGTGGTTCGATCCGTGGCATGAATCGAGCTGAGCGCAAGGACCGTATCAAGAGAAATGAGCGGAAGGAGCGAGCAAATGAGCGCCGGTCGAGAAAGCCTGGAAGCGGTTGAGATTATTCCTAATATTTCCGGTGCCTGTACAGCTTTTCCAATGTTTAGTGTCATCATTCTCAGGCGTTGGGGCTTGGAGTCGGGATTTCATGTCTTCATTTACGACCGTCTACTTGTGAGAAGTTAGAACATACCAAAAGCATTACTTAAGTACTTCCTCTCTCTCTTCAATTCTTTTCTACCTGGACCGAGAAATTGTTTAAAAAATATTGCGTTGAGTGATTTTCATGTTTTGAAGTCTTTCTTTGGTGAAAAGCTATCGATGCCAGTAGATATGATCCTTGGCGATCTGGCAATTCCCGTTTCTTAACAGCTATCGTACATAAGCTTCACGAGCACGACAAGTGCATTCATACGGCAATGAAATGGAAGGAACCATGCGCCGCGTAAAATAAAAGCTGAATCAAAAAAGACATCCATCATAGGAGCAGCCAAAGCGGGGAATCACGGACAAGCTGAAACGGCGTGAGAAAGCAAACGGCGGAGTGATGAGACGGCTCGAACGATGTCAGAGACAGTGATGTAGCGCACAATTCTGGACGCGCGAGGAGAGATGGACAAGATGAAGGAGAGAAGGATAGGTAAGACGAAGGATGGACAGATAAAGCTGCCTTCTCTCACCAGGATCCAGAAGATGTGCAATTGTACTCAACATGTACAGTGAGCAGAGCGGATATTCGCAGAGAATGATCGTGAAGATCTAGAGAAGGGCACGCGAGAGTAAATGTGTAATGCAGGAGACGCCAAAAAGATGCATATCAATTGAGGATCAGGGAGCGCCCACGAAAACTGATCCGGTGCCATATGAAATTGGAAAAGGGAGGACGAGAGTGAGAAGGTCATGGAAAGGTGGAGCTTGCATTCGATGATGCTGAATCTGAACGGCTCGCTGAAAGAGATTGGCTGAATCGTTCCAAGTTTGGTCGCAGGCTTCGGAACGAAGGCAAGGCCGGTCCAGCCGGAAAAGCTGTTCGTCCCCTATTTGCGGCGAGACATATCTCAAAGCGCCATGCTGAATTGTCAACCAGGTCGGTCTTTTGCTGGGAGACTACCGCACTGGCGCGAACATGCTACTCAGATCTTGATCGGTGACAGCGGGGGACCCAATTCGGGTAGTTGTGAAACGCTTCGCGTGTGCCCCCCAGTCTCGATGTTCGCTGGTCTAGCCTTTCGAAGCCTTGCCGTCTGTGGGCGAGGCTTGTCTTCATCAGACCGTGAGCTAGATCCAGATGAGACGGCACGCTCGTGCTTGGAAGACAGATGAGGAGATTCGACTTTCACTGCTGATGCTTTTCGTTCAGCAGCTCTCTGTTCCTTCTCGTCCATCTCCTTTTCCTTTTGCATCCACTCTTTTTCGGTCCAGCAACCCTGCCAGCAATTTTTCCAATCACACACAAGGAACTGGAAACAAAAAGCGTCGATTCTCATGCAAGGCTGGAAGCAGATGCAGAGATTGCGGTAGTCCATTTTGTTCTGGTCGACGTAAGAGTGGAGCAGGTTCAAATGACATGTGATCGCGAAGAGCAGATAGTAGTTGTATGGAGGCAGCTTTGACAGCTCATCCTTGAGGAGCTGGGGGGCGGTAGTGGCTCCCTCGCACTTCTCTGCGATCATGTCTTGAGTCGCCTTAGGGAACAGCTCATCAGGCAGCTCTCGTAGCCAAGCCTTGAACAACGACCCAACCGTGTTGATATCGTAGAGATCGGGCACATCGAAAAGACTGACGTCTAACTCAGAGTCAAATCGTCGCTGCCAGTGTTTCACCTCGCGACCGCTACCTGGGACTCGGTAAAGTCCTTCTTCCTCACATCCTTTGAAATTGAGATAATCGATGCAGCGGTATGGAAGTGCAGGCATCCAAAACTCAGTCTTATCTCGACAACCCTCCAGCTTTTTGGCGATGCGGGTTTTTCTAGCCTGTTCGATCAGAGGTAGGTTGATGACTGAGCAGACGTAATTGTCATCGTTGATCATCTCTCGCTCATTCGTGCTACCACTGCGAGTGATCTTTCCAAAAAAGCCTTTACCCGCTTTGCCAATACGATCGGCGGCCCCGCTTGAGGACTGTTTCAAATTGTTCAAGATCGCCGCCGATGCACCCGATACGTGGCTGAAAGAGCCAGAGTGGACCATGCCCCCTCCATGGGCTTTCTCCTTTCTGGGAGATGAAGCTTCCATGTGGCGCGGGGGCGGATACAAACCTCCCTCAGCGGCTCGTTCGGGCCGCGTAGGAACAGGACGAGGTGCAGTCATTGACGAGGTGCTAGACTCGACAGCCTTAAATTCCTCCAATCTCGCTAGACCCGTCGACGGCCGGCGGCCAGAGCTTCGTGTCGCAGAGTTGTCATCGACTCTGATGGATCGTGAACGGGTCAACAGGTTTGCGAAGCGCGGCTTGCTTTTCTTGAGTGGTGCGGCTTCTGTCTCCGCGGTGGGTTTGGACGGACCAGTTGTCGAGGTAATAGTGTCACCTGGTACCGCAAGAGATCAGTGTCAGTCCTCATTCTGCTGTACCAATAGCGGGAGGCACCAAAGAATAAAGTAGAGCAAGATGAGTACATACCGCTTTCACTCGCTGCTGCTTTTGTAAGAACAGCGGGTAAATCAGGAGTTGACTCGTGGGGTTTGGGCGTCATCTTTCGGTCTCGTGAGCTTCCGCGGCTTTTGGGTGGGGGTGGCTCTGTGGAATTCTCTGAGCTGTCTGAACGCTGTGACCGATGGGATGACTTGGGCGCCTTGAGGTTACCGAAGAACGACTTTGACGCATCGCGCCCATGTGCGTTTTTGGCAGCATCCTTTGGCGAGGGAAATTGTTGTGGAATTGCCGTGAAGCCAGGAGTGTTGGGCTCAGGCTCAAATTCCGTTGGTGACAGATTGGGGGATCGAGGCGCAATCGTCGAACTCGTGTCTTGGCCCGACTCCTGGGTGACGGGACGAATCGTGGCACCCTTGAAGAATGGCGAAGTGGAAAGCGATCTCGGAGAGCGCGGAGTCAGGGGACTGAGAGCATCAGGGCTCTGCAGCCCGGGTGCGAATGAGGTGGACAACCTTCTGCTGTTGAACTCCACCTTGAGGGACTTGAGATCAAGATTCGGAATCGTGGAGTTGCGAGTCGGCATATTGGGCAATGACCACGAATTGATCAGGCCTCAACCCGGAGAATCTTCAAGAAGTGAGCAGGGGAAGGGAGGAGAGCACGGATGCGGACGGCGGCGTCGCGCGCCTAGGTGTGAGCAAGCTTAGCTCTGTCGGCTCGGGTGCTGAATCTCGGACGTCAGAAAGGCAATTTGGTAGCCAGAACCACGGGTGAGGCGTACCTGATGACCGCTTTAAACAACCACTGGTGTGTATGAAGGGTGTTGGACGAACTCAGTGCGGAGTTCGGTGTGATCGGCTGCGAGCGCTCAACTTTTTTCGACCAAGTGACTGGGCCAGCAAGCAGAAGGAGAGTGGGCTGAGATGAGGTTGGCTATGTGGTGGCCGAATTCTAAGGAGAAAGGCACAGGATCGTCAGTTTCATCAATCAACACAGATGGGGCGACGGGCTAGGAATTGGACCCCGGGGAGGGCAGCCAGCGCAAACACCTTCCTACAGGCGTCTGGCAAGGACTAATGCGGTCGTGGTGCTTGTGTCCAAAAATTTATGGTGTAGTTTTCGACGGCCAAGCGGGCTCCGCTGCAAGAAGACAGCGCGCGCGATTTCGCGCTCGTCGGTCAAGTTCAACTCACCTGCGCTCTGCTCATAATTTCAGTTCCCACCCTAACTCGGTCGATGCTGCGAGAGAGGCACAGGTCTTGACTCGTTTGTGTGAGGCCAGAATGGTTGTTTGCTGTGAAAGGAGGCGTATCGTAAATTTAGGGATGGGATTCTGTCCCGTTCGAACCCCCTCTTTTCCAGCGCCTCACGGTTGGGGAGATTGACCGAGCAACAGGCGATACGGCGCAGGGACAATGCAGGAAACTTGAGCACGGAGCCGATCAAGGGCGAGGGCGAGGGGGAGAGTGACGTCCCAAAGACAGCCTGCAAGTCTGGAGTCCTTTGGGGTGGTTGAGAGGGAGGAAAGATTGAAAGAATATTATTCTCACGTCCCCTGTTGACCTTAGCGCTGGAGTAGCGGCTGCGTTAATCCACCAGGGGGGGGGGGGTCGTCCTCGCAGTGGTCCACTTGAAAGAGTCGAACGGCCTTGCTCGCCACTGAGATGACCAGAAGTAGGGCCAAGTCCAGAATCAAAGAATGTCTGAAAGAGAGAAGAACCAAAAAATTCCCAAATCGAAAGATCGTCTCAGCGACAGGCTAGTGCTAGAGTGTCGAGGGGAAGTATGGCTGAAGCAACAAACAATTCAATAGGGCAAATGCAAGATGGCATGGGGGCGGTCTGACAGCTAAATTGATGGCGGGAGAGATGGGGGGACGCTACTTCGGACTACGGCCTCGACGGAAATGACTGAGGCGACCACGCATTCCTGCAAGGCCCCAAAGCCACGGTGCTGTCACTGATCCGGGTTCCGAGATATTCTGACTGCGCCTGGAGTCCGACTTCGTACTGATGGATGGTTGATCGTTCTTATGCACATCTCCTTGCAACCTTTCTCCATTCAATTCTACGCCTCATCCGTGGATGGTCATTCTGAAGCGTCAAGACTGCCCAACGTTGTACACTCGGGAATCTAGGGATAGTTCAGTCTTCTATATCGCGCGAAAGTGGACAAATTCCGTATCTGGGCAGGCTGATGGTGGTACGCTAGACAGTGGCACAGTGGTCGGACGGTCCGAAGCTGAATTAAGTTGTACACCGTACATTGTCGATCCCAAAAGGGGAAATTGAGCAGCGGTGGGGAGCATCACCAGGACCGGGCGGATGTGTACCAGTACCTGGCCGAGTGATGGGATGGGCCCCGTGTCCACTCCCTTGCTCGTGTGGTCGTCTGTACAAGTACTTGTACACTGAGAGTGGACCAGTGGGGTTTGCGACTTGATCCAAGCCATGTCGGATTTCATGAATCTCATAATGCTCGACCGTCTGATAATCCCAGTATCCAGTGGTAGGCTGGTAGCAGTATTAGCTAGTCGTAACCTGATTACTACCTGACCGAGGTAGGTAGTTACCTTACTACTACTATCGTACTCGCAGTACTACTGAAGTACTGACTACTAGACTAGTACCGTCATTCTGTTGGGTGCCATGGGTTCCAAAGTTGGCTCATGCTTCCAGTTTCCCACTTACATCTCTCTCATCACTGCTCACTTTATGCTCCTGGAGGGATGCACTACATCGAGGAGTTCAACCACCATGACTTGTCGACTGTCTGGACAAATGAGAGCTTTATCATGAGACTTTGTAAGTTCGAGTGATCACCGGATGTGGTTCAGAACTTCAGATACTGTCGCAACGAGTGGCCCGTTGGTTGACAGCAAATAGCCGTTTATGGCCCACACGATGGAATCTTGAGACTTAGAGAGGGGTCATGCATAAAATTGAGTATGGATCAAGCCTTGTCAGATGTCGTGCAGTCAACGCGGCCAGTGCCCCTCTCCCGTCCCCCCTATTACTCTATAGCGTTGAGGATCGGATAGCCAGCCACTATCTTGATCGATAACTACCGGCACGGAGGGCTTGTGATAAGGTGGAGCATGCAACTTTGGAACCACGGGATGGGGTTTGACTTGGTACCTGGCTGCGCGATGGAATCCACGGCTGATTGGGTCGAGGAACAGCTGGAGTGGAGGCTTCACTAGCTGCCCTCGGACCAATTAGCAATGATCGGATGGCAGAGTCTCGTGCTGGCGTATTTACAGTATTTACTGAATTACCCCCGAGTCACTACCTACTGAATCACTGATGCTGACGTAGGGATGCTCATACTGTATGCAGTGGTACTCAGAGGGAGGAGAATCTTAGAGAAACCACAAAGTCGTCGTAGTGTACTCAAAGTACTCCAAAGTACAGACTGCTTGATTCTTTGGGTACATACTGTAGATGGTAAATTTTCCACTGTATTTCGCGCAGTGTATGATTATTAATAGCCACAGCACATGAGCACAGGACGGTCCTAACTTAGACCACATCCTCGCTGTGGGGCCCAGAGCCAATCAGGTAGTATCAATTGGACTCCCTATCATGCCCACCCATGGTTATCAGTGTTGCATGGAACTCGCTCTCAAATATCTATGATGCCTTCGACCAAGGTCAGAAACCGGCTCCAACCGAAACGAAGGTAGCTGTGACATGTATGGCGCGTTTACATCATGATCTCTGACGTGATAAGCCCTAATATTTTGGAAATCAGATGAGGCGTGTGATCAAGTTGAATGTTCTCCACTTCTAACCACAGCTGTCTTAGACTCGAGTCGGGGACTTTCTTGGCATCCTCGCATCGCACTGCAGCAGTGCAGGGTCACTGTAGTCTGTACAGTGCAGTATGCCTAATGCCTCATTGCCTCTTGCCCAGTGCACACTGCACAGTCGCACAGCTTTGAGTGATGAGGTACCACTAGTAAGTTACCGACGGACTCGAGGCGGAAGCGGAAATGGTAATATGTCACATGAGAAATAAAAAGCACGAGCATAAATAAGCCTGGCGAGTGTTGTTATGCTTTCTCAAGTTTGTAGTGATAATGGTTCGCAGTTCGCACAAAGGACAAAAGTTAAAATTCAGATCAGTCTTGTACCGGTACACTCCAACAGGCACATGTTTGAATGTTTCTGTCCAATTTCGGACTTTGGCAAACTAAGCGATCTCACTTCTCCACCCGGCGTTGGCGTTCCTTTCAGTCGCGCTTGCAGGCAGGATTCTGGAGATCTCATTCTGATCCACTTTTTCGTGACTCGCTCATTGACGCTCTGCCTTTCGCTCGGACTTTTCCCATGTTTCAGATATCAATGTCTCCATATGCTTCCAGAGTACCGCTACATGTACACTCAACAGTCAAACACTATAACTTAACTACAGGAGGACGTAGGTAGGTAGCCCTTGAGTCAAGGTCCCCACGGCACCTCTAGTAACCTTCTCCTCACAGGTTGGCCCTACAGGGCTGTTCACCTTGAGTATGTACTGTAGGACTAGGTAGCAATTTGAAATTCCCCGGTTACAAAGGATCAAGCATCTACTATGAGAACAAGAATTCAGCTACAGCTAGTGGTTTTTTCCATGAATGACTGAGCCCTATACCTGATACGACATGGGATCCATTTACAGGCTCTAGTCAACGCAAGGGCATAGGTGGCAGGTGTACTAGTCTCAATTTCCGGTAGTCTGTATATATGAGGTATACCATTTCTGTGCAATTGCTGGGCTGTGTCCGGGCGTCTACAATGACGGATTTCCAGGGGAAGTGATCCTACAGAAGATCACTGAGGGCGAGAGAAGCCCTCGTGATGAAATGACATCAGGTCACAGATCAGGTATTTACTTGAGGCATCCCCTAATATCAGCAAACAGCTAAGAGGTCAAAGAACCGCCTGCATTAGTACTAATTGTTAGGTGCAAATTTGGTGGAATCACTCATGGAGGGTACTGGCCATGACTCTGACGTAATTCAATCACCAGAGCTGGAGGTGAAAAGGCTGTGCGCATGTGCTGCAGCTCACGTGACTACACACCGCTTAAAATCCCGCACTCCAGCACTCGTTCCGCTTGAACTGTTTCACGGGAGCAACCCCGGCTCAACGCATGTTAGTGGCGCTCGCTAAGGCATCCTAGCTTTGATGTCAGCTGTGATCTTGGCGACCACTCTATCATACTTGTGCCTAGTCATACCTTTGGAGCGTACTAGAAGTACTTGTTTGGCTCCGAGTCACTAACCTACGCTTTTGTTGTACAGCATCATCAGCAGGGGTCGGCGATCCTCGCACGAGGCGACGAGTCTAGTGTGCAAAGCACGATCATGGCGCTAGTATCTGGCCCAGGTAGGGCTGCTGGCACCTTATCAGACCAGGAACTACACATTGCAAAACATGTGGCTTACATTAAGAACCTGGATACTGTGCGTGCTCTTTTCGAGATTAAGAATGCGAGCTTTGTACGGTAGGGACCATCGATTAACCCATACCTGCAGCGGAAAGATGAGCTAGAATACTGGCTTACAGAGCATTTGCGCCTCAATGGTGTCTATTGGGGATTGACCGCGCTTCACCTACTGGGGCATCCCGAGGCGCTGCCTCGTGATCAGACCATTGACTTTGTGCTCTCATGCCAGAACGACAATGGGGGGTTTGGTGCCGCCCCTGGCCACGACGCCCACATGCTCTACACTGTATCTGCAGTTCAGATCTTGGTTACCGTTGATGCAGTAGATGAGCTTGACAGGCGTGGTCTTGGGGGCAAGCAGAAAGTTGGATCCTGTAGGTGCATACTTATTCATCTGCCGGACTGTCCACACCCTTAAACTAACATGATTCCACCAGTCATCGCAAGTTTGCAGAATAAGGAAGATGGCTCTTTCATGGGAGATCAATGGGGAGAGACAGATACTCGTTTCCTTTACGGTGCACTGAACGCTCTGTCTCTGTTAAATCTCCTGGACTTAGTCGACATTCCCAAGGCTGTCTCGTATGTACAAAGTTGCGAGAATTTGGATGGTGCCTACGGTGTCACACCTGGTGCAGAGTCTCACTCGGGTCAAGTCTTTACCTGCGTCGGTGCGCTAGTAATCGCTGGACGCACGGATCTTATCAACCAAGATCGATTGGGCGCCTGGCTGAGTGAGCGTCAGACAGACAATGGCGGCTTCAACGGTCGCCCAGAAAAGCTACCGGATGCATGTTATGCCTGGTGGGTGGGATCAAGCTTGGCCATGATCAACCGGCTTCATTGGATTGACGGCAAAAAGCTTGCTTCTTTCGTTTTGCAATGTCAGGTACGTTTGAGGAGCGGCCTCTTTGCTGATATGGAGAAACATGTTTCTTATCTGCCGCAGGACCCCGAAGCTGGTGGCTTCGCTGATCGCCCCGGTAACATGGTCGACGTCTATCACACCCTTTTTGGCATCGCAGGGCTGAGTCTACTCGGGTATGAAGGGCTGCAGGAAATAGATCCAATTTAGTGAGTCCGTCCAATCCTGCACAAGAATCATTGCTGATAATGCTCTACAGCTGCATGCCTAAATCTGTCGTTGAACGATGTCTTTCACAACGCTGATGCCATCAAGTACACTCTTTGCTTGCCTCGACACCCTCATTCCTCCTGCCATCTAATAACCCATTGTTTCCCTTCTTCTATGAGCTTTGGGATACAAGGCAGGAGGAGAACGATGCCCACCATGACTTAAACCGCTTCATACCATCCCACATTTGCCTTTGGGCTGTTAAGACATGGTGGCACATTCTACGGGTTGTCAATGCCAGCTCTAAGCTCAGTAAAGAATAGACAAATACCAATGACTTCGAGAAACTTGTATTCTCAGCATGTGAAGAGTCCGTGCTTCGCTACTGCCTGATGGGACTGTACTCCTTCCACACTTGGCAAGATCAAACAACTCGTGACCTCCGTTATGCCATATCGACCTACTATGCAGTTGTTGTTGTTGTCGTTGATGTTGTTGTATCTCGCAGCTTGCCATCCATCTTTCCTCCCAAATTCTAAATCCAACTTACTTTCCTCCATCGCTCCTGCGCATCCTTGTACGGGCTCAAAAGGCACCTTGAACCCTTACAAAGGAGCGTCTCATCTCTTGTTTCCCTCTTGCATGAGGCTAGGTGCAGCCGTCCATTTGGACCCCAACCGAAATCATGGCCAGCTCGAAGCTCGAGTGCATGATCTGCCCTAACCGATCCTTCACTGATATTCCCCATATCTTAACCCACCTTTCGTCCAAAGCTCACTTGTCTCACCAGTTCAATATTCAAATTCGCGCCTACAAGGACAACGATGCTGCGGAAACACTGCAGAACTACAATGAATGGTACTTGGCAAATGGCTTCGCTGAGATGCTTTCCAATCGAGCTACGTCAAAAACTGATCGCAGAAGCAAGCGAAAATCGGACGCAACTAAGCTCATTCCTTCTGTTCCCAGCGGAACTCCTGTGTCCAATGGAACTACTGAGGAATCCATGCCCATCATTCTTGCTGTTGATGACCTGAGAGCACCGCCCAAACTCTCTGGGGACCTCGAAACTCGCTCCGACGGTGGTCATCCCGCAAATGAGACCGCGACAGCCGCTTCCCCTGACCACTTTGTGTCAAAGTCGACCAATTCATCTGATCTTTTGCCGAACGCGTTGCCAGAGTTTCCCAAGCAAGTCAATCATCCGATAAATGCTAGTACCGAAGTCGCTCATGAGACACCATTTGCTGAACGCTGCCTCGACAAGTACACTTCGCTTCCGGTAACTCCGACCCGTGCCCCTCGCAAGGATTCAAAGGGAAACGTTCACCATTCGGAAAACGGAGAAGAGGATCGAGCTCAACCTCAATCAGTTAATCAGGAGAACGACATCGCCACAGAGGATAGATCCCGGCTGAAGGGTGTCTACTGGCCTGGCATGGACATCTTCGATGCCGCCACTGAGGCAATGCGAAAAGTGCGCAATCAGAAGAAAGACGGCAGCGCTCTTCGGCAGATGAAACTGACTTCAAGTCTGGTGGAGCCAACTGAACAGATCTTCTCCCATGAAGGAGCTTTACTGAAAGAGCGTGTGATCACAGGCGAAGTTGACGATGACAGCGCGCTAGAAGGCGAAACTCCAGTTCCGAAACCGGCCCCTCGCTCCAAGCGAACCATCTTGCGCGACAATGATCCCAACATCAGCTTGACTCAAAGCCGTAAGCGCCCTAAATCGCATGCGGTCCAATCCTCGCTAAAAGTCAAAAAAACCCGAGCCATTCCTCGATCTGGAACATTCACCTGCTCCAATGGCCCCTTTGGATCTACTTTCCTCGCAAGGGATTCGGTCGAAGACTCAGACTTCAATCTTACCACAGGGAATTTTGGCACGCAAGCTAACACAGCATTCACTGTTTACAAAGACAACAAGGAACCGGCAGCACGAGCCTCGATGAACGAAGACCACAGTGCCGACATTCGTGAGATGCGAACGACATTGACTCCGGCTCGACTCATGCTCGATCATAAAACCAATCCATTCACGCATGAACATAGCATTCATTCCGCGGAAGTCAAGGAGAACATTGAGCCCTTACTGAATGTTGGGGCTCGCGTCGTATCCCCGTTCTGGGATCTCCCGGCCGCAGATTGGAAAACTCATGATTCGAATACAAACAACCACACCGCATCCAGCTTCTGGGAGGCCGACTCAGAGCTTGGCTTTGAGGATATCTTTATGGAAAGTCGGGGCAGACCTTATCTTCGCAACAACCTTCTGCCTCCTCCGGCACTTCAACACCCTAAATTTCATCGTCAGCCTTCCAGCGACGAGACCGTCGACAGCGCTGGCTGGGCAGGCCTTTCTAGGGCCAAATCTCCAGAGGCTAAAATGTTCGATAATGGAGCCCGAGACCTCTCCAATGTCTATCTCACTGGCCCTGCTGCGGACTAAGTTCTTTCATTCCAAGGCTGCAACTCTCAGTATGCAATTGTCAAGTTCTGCATCACGCCTTTCAAACCACAGGCTCTGAGTATCATGCATGACCATCCGGTCAAGTTTGTGTTCGAACATATCCTTCTGTAGAGGGTACACTCTCTTCCCTCTGTTTGTTTACATGTCGCAAACCTGTTATTACTGATTGTCTAGGTTCACGGTGTTCACGGATGAATTTGGGGGGCATTTGCGGCGTTGTCATCGATACCATCTTCTCTCTTTTGCTGAACAAGCAGATACGCCGTCTGTGAGAAGCCAGATAGCTTTATCACAATATGAATTACGTTATCATTAATGACTATGACTCCTCCACGCGCCAAAACTTGAGGAGTAAAGTCATTTGACCGAAGCAGACTTTATCGACTTGCTTTACCCAGCGACATTTCATGGAAAGATATGTGGCATTTCGGGCTTGGTTGTTCGTAGCGGCATAAGTCCTTGTAAGCTGTAACTGAACCATCCCTGATATACGCCCAACAACAGAATGCACTGTAATCTGCATCCCGGCATCTCTCATAAAGTCCAAAGCTCATATTGCCGGATTAGGGATTTACTGAAGTTATACGCCACCGAAATGCCTCGCCTGCAAGAGGCCGTCGGCGGGCAGCGATGGCTTGCTGACTCAGCGGCTCATTTGAGCCGCGCCACGGGCGCGCGCAGGCGTCCTGTCGCGTATAGCCGTCGTTATCGCGTCAAGCTCGGCAGTGGCTGCATAGGCTGCAGATATCTCTATGCTAGTTTGAAATTCGTGTCTTGGCGAGCACCGTGTTTCAATGCCTTGTGTGACTTGATCTTTGGACGATGCGCATCTAATCATTACCTCTCTCTACTTTGACATTGTCCGGCACCATGGCGCCTCCATCTTCCCAATCCTCCGCACCTTCTCCGTCCTTGAAACGAAAGCAAGCGACAATCTCGAGCTTCTTCTCGCAACGACCAAGCGCAACACCGAGGAGCACAGCGGCCTCAGAGGCTGCATCGGTACCAAGATCTGTGACTAGAGAGTCTTCATCTCTCAAAGGCTTGGCGACGGAACAGAGCCACGAAGCTCGGGAACAGGAAGCACACGGAGAGGAAGAGGTGGAGGAGGAGGAGGAAGAGGAGGAGGACATTGTTGTGCCACCCTCTAAGCGAGCTCGTACCGGCACTCTCCAACAACAACAGATTGAGGCGGGTACACCACCCAGACCAAAAGCTCAAAGCTCGCAGGTGCAACCAAGCAGCAGCCAGCGAACCGACATTTTCAAGTTCCAGAGCTCGCCCGCCGCTGTTCCACCAACTACCGGGGATGATGATCCGGACGAGGTCAGCAGAAGACAAGAGAAAGAACGATTACATCAGAAGTTCGTTAGGAAGCTCGGTGGTCCGGATTGCTTGATAGGCATCGGTAGGTCTGCGACCGGTGACCCCAGCAATGGCTCGGCCGAGGCCGAAGACGAGGAGGAGGAGGATGAACCTGCGCCGCCGGTCCCCACGAAGGGCAGAGGAGGTACAAAAAAGGGTGCGGGTAAGCTTACGCCTATGGAAAAGCAAGTCATCGAAATTAAGCGCAAGCATATGGATACCGTGTTGGTCATTGAAGTTGGATATAAATTCCGGTTCTTTGGCGAGGATGCACGCATTGCAGCAAAAGAACTGGGGATTGTGTGCATACCTGGGAAGATGAGATTCGACGAGCGTAGGTTTCTTTCTCAATCCCTACTTTTTGGATCAGAGTTCCAGGCAATAGACTGACCGGTCATGATAAGACCCATCCGAAGCACACCTCGACCGGTTCGCGTCCGCCAGTATACCCGTGCATCGGCTTCATATACATGTCAAACGACTCGTCACAGCAGGTCACAAGGTTGGCGTAGTTCGGCAAATTGAGACGGCGGCACTCAAAGCTGCAGGCGACAATCGCAACGCCCCATTCGTTCGCAAGTTGACCAACTTGTACACAAAAGGCACATATATCGACGATGCGGAGGGATTGGATGGCGCCATGGCTGCTGCTGGTGGCGCGTCGCCGGCAACGGGCTTCATGCTTTGTATGATGGAGAGCAACGCGAAAGGATGGGGCAATGCTGAGCGTGTACACGTCGGCATTGTCGCCGTTCAACCTGCCACAGGTGATGTCATATACGACGATTTCGAGGACGGCTTTATGCGCAGCGAAATTGAGACTCGCTTGTTACATATCGCACCATGTGAGATTTTGATTGTGGGGGAGATGTCGAAAGCGAGCGAGAAGCTTGTGCGTCACCTGTCAGGGAGTAAAATGAACGTCTTTGGAGACGCCGTTCGTCTGGAGCGGACTGCCAAGAAGAAGACAGCTGCTGCTGAGGCTTACAGTCATGTCTCCAACTTTTATGCCGGCAAGATGAAAGACACTGGTACGGAGGAGGATGCCAAGGCCGTCAAACTCTTGCAGAATGTGCTTGAATTGCCAGAGCATGTCACTGTTTGTCTGTCTGCTATGATCGAGCACATGACGGAATATGGACTCGAGCACGTTTTCGACCTGACCAAATACTTCCAACCTTTTTCAGCCCGCTCACATATGCTGTTGAACGGAAACACCCTGGTCAGCTTAGAGATATATCAGAATCAGAATGATTACTCGGCAAAGGGGAGTCTGTTCTGGACACTGGATCGGACACAGACACGATTTGGGCACCGCTTGCTTCGGCGTTGGGTCGGCCGGCCATTGCTCGACAAAGTCCGCCTCGAAGAGCGCACCGGTGCCGTTGAAGAGCTCACCGATCCGGTTCGTACGGTGGTGGTCGAGCGGATTCGAAGGTTGCTCGGCAAGATTAAAAGCGACCTGGAGAAGAGTTTGATTCGCATTTACTACGGCAAGGTACAATTTCATCTAACAATATGAACGCTGGCAGCAACGTACTGATTCGGATCTAGTGCACGCGGCCGGAACTCCTCACCGTCTTGCAGACTATGCAGACAATAGCAATGGAATTTGCCGATATCAAATCACCGACTGATTCAGGCTTCAAGTCACCATTGATCAGCGAGGCTATTGCCTCCTTGCCGGTCATACTAAAGGATGTTGTTCGATTCCTGGACAAGATCAATCTTCACGCCGCTCGAAATGACGACAAATACTCGTTCTTCCGCGAGGAAGAAGAAACAGAGGAGATCAGCGATGAAAAGCTCGGAATCGCGAGTATCGAACACGAGCTTCAGGAACACCTCGCAGTTGCCGGCGAGCGTATACAAAGGAAAGGCGTGAAGTACGCAACAGTGGCTGGCATTGAATACCTGATAGAAGTCGAGAACAATTCATTGGGTATTAAGAAGGTTCCAGCTTCATGGATAAAAGTGAGCGGAACGAAACGAGTCTCGCGATTTCACACACCTGAGGTGGTGCAACTTATTCGGCAGCGGGACCAGCACAAGGAAGCGTTGGCGGCAGCCTGTGATAAGGCCTTCGCGGCACTACTTGCCGATATTGCTCTCCAGTACCAATCTTTCCGGGATTGTGTGCAGTCACTCGCGACACTCGACTGTCTTCTCTCGCTTGCTGCAATTGCGCAGCAACCAGGCTATGTCAAGCCCGAATTTTCCGAGCAGCCGTGTCTCCACGTCGAGCAGGGCCGACATCCGATGGTTGAGCGTATCCTCACAGACAGCTATGTCCCCAATGATACCCATCTCGACCAGGACGAAACCAGGGCTGTCCTTGTCACTGGTCCCAACATGGGTGGAAAGTCAAGCTACGTGCGACAGGTGGCCCTGATCGCGATCATGGGCCAAATAGGCTCTTACGTTCCAGCTGCCTCCGCGAAGCTCGGCCTGTTAGACGCTGTCTTTACACGAATGGGTGCTTTCGACAATATGCTTGCTGGCGAATCCACTTTCATGGTGGAACTGTCCGAAACAGCCGACATCTTAAAGCAAGCTACGCCGCGGTCACTGGTCATACTTGACGAATTGGGCCGTGGTACTTCAACGCACGACGGCGTAGCCATCGCTCAGGCAGTACTCGACTACATGGTCCGTACCATCCGGTCATTGACACTCTTTATTACACACTACCAACATCTGTCGGGCATGGCACGGTCTTTCCCCGGCGGAGAGCTTCGAAATTTCCACATGCGTTTCACCGAGTCCAGTGAGCAGACCGACGACGATGGAATCACATTTCTATACGAAGTGGCCGAAGGTGTCGCCCATCGTAGCTATGGATTGAACGTCGCGAGGTTGGCGCATCTGCCTTCTACAGTTTTGGAGCTCGCCAAGGCCAAGAGTGCGGAGTTGGAAAACACGGTCAAAAGAAAGAGACTGGCGGCTCTCGTCCAGGCTGTGAACAAGATGGTTGACTTGCCCGGTGCGGCTGACGCTGGCTCTGGAGAGGTCTCGATTGAGCGTTTGATTGCCAGCGCGGAGCAGTTGTAGACTTCAGTTTGGCATGATATTTCGGGTGCTCCGCAATATATTGCACATTGAAGAAATTGGAGAATCACCTTACTGCTTCCCTACAGTGTCATACGTTCAACAAGTATGATATGTGCCTATATACACAGGACAATGTCCGCAGGGTGAGGCTTTCCTGTCTGGGATGTCGCCGCTTTTATGAGGGCGATCAGCCTCAGGCTCACTGAGTCAATGGCAGCACGCGCTCATACTCAGTGATCACTGTGACAACTCGATAAGTATTCCACGCGACGGAAGGTCAGCCAGCACCTTTGTACCCACCTAATGTAACTGACCGCCTGCCTGGAATGACGTCATATAGAAGTACTGTCGTCGCACAACGCTTCTACTTCCGCCCCATTCCTTCATCAATAGCTATCTTACTTCTCTAGATCTGCCTCCTCCCCTTTCCCTTACACGATCCTATTCAGCTAATATGCTGTCTCTGTCCCCATCAACAGTATCTTCCTCCTCCCTGGATACAAAGGATGCCGAATCGGCGAAGACTATCGGCAGTCCCGAGTCACTCTCAGTCTCGCCGGACGAGGCAGCGAGGGACTGTGATTCGCACCTGCTATTCGAAATCCCGGGTGCTGTAGTGTTGACTGCCCCCTCGATTTCTGTCCTTCGACAAACTACGAACGAGGTCTACAATCGAATTAACTCCGATACGTCTTACTCGAACCAGTTTATCATCGTATTAAGCATATCCCAACCCGTGCAGGAGTTATTAGGTGGAGATCGAAATCCCCTTGAGATTCCTTACAGATTTACACTCGACTCACAGCGCCAGCAAGCAGTTATTCGAATAATGCCCTCAGGTGCTCATGAGCGTATAACGCGGTTATTTACGAGTCAACTTATCGAGAAGTTACTCGATATGGGAATTCGTCCAAAAGCTTATACTTTAAACGGGGCTACCCGGTTCCACGGCAAATTATGCGATAAAGAAGCCGACGAGTCCCTTACTCCGTTAAGGAAACCTTCTGACGATAACGACTGGCCTTCACTCGTTATTGAAACTGGTTTTTCCGAATCAGAAGCACAACTACGAACTGATGCACACTGGTGGTTCTCAAATTCCGGCTACCAAGTCAACATAGTTATACTATTTCATATCCAGAGAACCCCCGAACGCAGAGTCATCTTAAAAGTCTACAACCTCAGACCTACCACCCCCAGAATCACGCGTGGACTACAGGCAGAGATCGAGCACTCTCTGCTATCTGACTATACGACTCCTCAAGCAGTCTCCTCAACAGTACCACGACCTCACTTAGCGGCCAAAGAGATTATTATTACCTCTGGAAATGTGGAGAATGCTCCGCTAGAGCTAGAGTTCGAATCCGTCATGCGCCGGCTCCCGGCACCTAACACGAACGAAAGAAATATTACATTTACGGCTGAGGATCTTGCTACGTGCTGCCGCTACGCCTTTCCAATAGCTTGATTGCTTGAACATGTTATATTCTTAAGGAATGCTAAGAACGCTTGCTGTGTCCTGCCGTCCTATCTTTCCGGAGGCCTAAGCATGATCATGAAATACATTATTAGAAAATCCAACTCATTCTTCCGTTTTGACAGACATCCACATCAAGATTCCGTGACAAAACAGTGGTAAATCGACTGCCAGGAACGGCCTCGTGCGCGGCTGTTACTTACAGGCTATTTGCCGTCTGCTGCTTCAATTGAGTAGTTCAACACCACACCCGAGCGGTCAGATTGTTAGTGTTAAGCGGTTGGAACTTTTCGATCCGAATTGTGATTAGTGAGACAAAGATAAATAGGTTAGTATTGTGAAGGGCTGTGGCGGAATCGATTCAATTGCACTAGGCCGACATACTGTCTACAACAATCTTGAGGAAAGAAAGGAGAACAGACAGGAGTCGGTCGCGGTCCTTAAGAGTGTCGATCCCATTTCGGATAAAATCCTCTAGAGCCTCGTTATGGAATCGCTCAGAGTCCTTCTGCCAAGACGATATCCGAAGGCCATGGCACATGGCTTACCACCGGGCTCTGGCCCGTCACAAGCATTACACTCATCTTACTCGGTTAAGTATCTCGCCTCATTTAGTACGTTAGGTCAATTTCTAAGGGTGTAAAAAATAGTGTAGGGAGCATTTGTGTAAATGCATATCTCTGTCAAAAATAGGCAGCAATAGCATTATTGTTACGGACAAGCCGTCAGCAACCTGCAAGTGATGACGACAGCCCACCAAACCCTCAAGAACGACAAACATCTGCGGGAGTCACGTGCACCCCCAACTGATAAGTTCCCAGGAGCAGAACACGCAGCACGATAAGCTCCTCGGAGCAAGCAAGGAACGTGTAAAACGGCAGTCTTACACGATCAGGACCAGTGATCAGTCAGGGTGACTCAGGACAGTGTGTTCTTTTGGCAGACAAAATCCGTGCATACGATGCTAACTCGTTATTGGTGGGATAGGAGATATTGAACTGAAGGAAAATATACACAGTGTAGGGGGTTGTGCTAGCGTGTCGCGTTTTATTGGGCCCGCTTACTCGAGCGGTCATTCGTCTCGAACGGCGTAGTAGGTAATTCGAGATAGGCTCAATTCTACTCAGTGAGCAGAAGCGGCGAGGGGATGAGTACTAGAACGGAAGGAGAACGCCAAGAGTTAGCGGATATTATCTGGTATATACATGCTCCTATTATATGCTCCAAGGATTCCGCCCTTGATCATGCGGAAAACGACAACAATATACATGAATTTCTTGCCGTCGTCTAATCATGGATTTGAACTGAATGTATGTGGTAGTCCAGAGAGCAAACATGGAAAAGAGTAAACAGTTCGAGGAATTTCAAAGGTTGTAGCTGGTCTCGTCTGAATTTGACGGCGACTGCTTTCTCTCAAGGTTGAATACACATCAAATCAAACATTTACCAGTCACAGGATCAAGGCGCTGTAGAGCCCGTGGGCAGGGCAGCGGTAACCCGAGTATGCTCAATAACTGCCTGAACTAGATCCCAGATCTACATTCTAGGACTGTCCGGCGTGTCCACTGTCCAGTGCTCTGCTTGTACGGCACATCGCAAGGCTGAACTTGACCGATTGTCGGGTACATAAGGGGTTTGAAGTATTTCCTACGCCGGTCGTCGTCTCGATACACGTTCATTTACAATCATACAATGTGTCACACTGTAAAGAGTTCCTCAGGGAAGCACATCACAACCTCGTTTGTCGCATTGAGCCCATGCAGTCACGTCAACATGGAGAAACGTGTGAATGTAATAGAAACACCGGACCAGAACCAAACCATTCCCTCGAAAAAGAACATCCCACCTGCCAATCGCGCAAATCTCTCTTCATTTCTCATACACATAAAAAGGGGGTGAGTTTTCAGTTTTGGTGTCTTATTTGATTCATTTGAAAAATGGCATGCTTCATTTCTCTTCGTCTCCTTCTCCCGTCCGGAAAAAAAACCAAGATCGACTTGCAAAGAAATGGATTTTTGAAGTTCTCTTTTTGTTTTCTTTTTCCCTTTTCTTCGAGGAACCGATTGAGATGGTTCAATTATTCGACTGAAAAACAGAATCACAACAACCGGAGTGGACTCCTCAGGGGAAAGCAGAGAAAATGAAATGAAAAGGGGACAACAGCTCCATTCCACCCAAGAGAACTCTGCATTTCCAAATCGAGTCGTTGAATGACGTGGTTGCGGCATCAAGGGCTCGAGGGAAAAGAGTCACAGGGGTGACCACGGCGGTTTAAAGGTCGAGGGAGATTGAGGTGTCTAAAGGTATGTCGAGGAAGAAGAAAGCGAGGAGGAACACATTTTTGGCCGAAGAACGATCAAAGCCAACCGGGCGCGAGGGATATGCGAGAGACGAAGAAAGATGGAAGACATGACGCGAAAGATTTGTTGATTTTTGGAGGGAGTTTAACGCAGACGGCGGGCCTCACGCTCGGACTCGAGCAGGCAGAGGATGTCGTCAACCTTGACTGTGATAGTGAAGAAGCGCGTTAGCGGGTGGGAACGTTGTTTATGTAAAAGCGGTTTCCACGCGAAAGGTCCAAGAAGAGATGGGATGTTCCCTCAGGGAATCAGAGACAGAGCACCGCCATATCAGTTGACCCAATGGGATCCCGAGACGTTTTCCTGCATCTTGTCTTGATATTCATTTCCCGAGGGGACTTCTCGAGTCTTCTTAGACATTCGGAGGTCGAATTCATTGAGGAAATCGCATACCGGGACCCTTGACGTTACGGATGATGGAACGGGAGGTGTCGTCCATGAACTCGACGCGGACCTGGGTGACACCACCACGGGAGCCTGCGAAGTGTAAAGAAAATCCAGCATTAGCCAGCCGTACGACCATCGTGATGCGCAATTCCTCCGCAAATATTTTGATATAGACGATCGTCGCGGGGGGAGGCCATTCTTCGCCCTAAGCGGACCGATCTCGAGATTGGTGCGGAGCGGAATTTGGGTTGATTTCTCGATCATTTCTTCAGGGTAGTCACGTACCGGTGCGGCCGAGGACACGGGTCACCTTGACGAGCTTGACGGGCTGCTTGCTGGAATCCATCTTGAAGGTGGGTGGAGGGCGTTAAGCTCGGGCGACGAGGTTGGAGGGCGTTCTTTTTGGGGGTGGACGGGGAGAGCGAAGCGGACGTTGAGGATGATTTTGCCTTGTGTGGGTTCCAAATTACGCGAGGGTTCAGGGCTGATGACACCTGAATTGTGAGGCTGTTAGCTCGGAAGGCGGTAAGTGCTGCCACGGCAGATTGTCGCCATGTGAGGCCTCAGGCTGTCACATCCATTGGCGACCTCGGAGTCGGGGGTGGAGTGGACCCCCGGTCGGGTCACTGCTGCAGTAGCATGAGTCAGCACTCAGCACACACCATCCCGGCGACGGGTGCAAGTTTTGCCGAGGGCCTTCCGCTCAACCCAATCGCTCCGAACGTGGATGCTTGATAGGACGCCGGTGGGCGGGATGGGCGGAATGGGTTGCCAAAAAGTGGATCCCATTTAGATTCGGCTTCCGCTGATCAGGCACGTCGGCGCATTGAATGATTCTGGTCCCGAGCTATCGCGTACCTACACAGTAGTACACTGGCGTCAATGGGCAATTACCAAGGTGGCTCCAACGTATAGTACTTTGGAGTTCGTATCACCGTTAGACCGTAGCCGTCATTGCTTTAGTCACATACTGCACGGTCTATTGAACCATGACGTGGGAAGCAAATCATTAGATCGCCTGTGTTGGTCCCCAATGCTGGATGATCCACCCTCGTCACTGGAGTATGGTCCATCCTGAGATCAAACAGTCCACGTGGAGGACATCAGGAATCTGTTTTGTCCTAGTAGCATAAAGTGACCGGAACCCTCATTATTGAGCATCTCTACGCAGTGCATCTAAGACTGAAGGCATAACGAGCACTGACTACTACTAGTATGACGGTGGCATGGACAGTGACACAGTACTAATCTGTGCTCTGTGCACTAGTTGCAGTACACGAAATGTAGATGAGGTCAATCAGGCACCAACTCCATGATCATTTCCAAGATACAGATGATCTTTTCTCAGTGAGCAGGTCTCTTGGAGTCGTATTAGATTTTTGTATTCGACTGTTGTTCCAACAATTAAGATCAAGTCCAGTTGTATGTGTCCTCAGGCACCGTTTTCGTGATCCACTTGGAGATTAGTCGGCATCTCCCCCACACGAGACCGCCGGATGCCCCTCCAATTTTCTGCCGCAATTGGGCTTCGGTCTGCGTGTCGTATTGCGTAGGCACTCACTCTCTCGTACTCAACTGCTTTTATTCGTGTCCGCTGCGCAGTGCGATTGTCTGGTGTATTCTCATCACACTCCTGGGCTGGTTCCTGCACTCTGTGAAACATACTCCTCCATCCAATTGACTTGTGTCTCCCAATTTTCTCCTCCGACAGAGTATACTTATCGCAATGGATCTTGTGAACCAGTGAGTCACCCACCCGCCAGGGTTCTTCCCTCGATGTCGCGCAATCACCAAGGTTAACGGGCGTTTGTCTCGAAAAGCTTGGAAGGAAGGCTGCTGTTTGCAGTGCCCAAGAGTAAGTACTCTTCTGTCTTATCAATTCCCATTTCACCACCCAAAAAAAATCCCCCATTACCGAGCCCGCAACAATGCCGAGTTCACCTATTGCTTGGAAAAGGCAACCCAAGCTGACAATGACATTCCACTCACAGAGGGCCGCCTCCAACAAGCCACTCTTGACCTTCTCGCTGGCTCCGACATTCAATTCCGTCGCGAGACCCGTCTTGACATTGCCTTGGTCAAGAACCTGCCCATCGCGCTCATCTTCCTGCCCGCTGCCGATATCCCAACCTTTGTGGGTGAGGGTCGCGTGGATCTCGGTATCACCGGTCGCGACCAGGTCGCTGAGCACGATGCCACTCTCCCTGCTGGGGAAACCTCTGGTGTCGAGGAGATCCTCGATCTCGGCTTCGGTGGCTGCAAGCTTCAGGTCCAAGTGCCAGAGAAGGGCGATATCACCGAAGCCAAGCAGTTGATTGGCAAGAATGTGGTGACCAGCTTCACTGCCCTGACGGAGGCGTTCTTTGCCAAGCTTGAGGGCGTCGAATCTGGCTCCAAGTTGACCACGAAGATCAAGTATGTCGGCGGCAGCGTCGAGGCCGCATGCGCCCTGGGTGTTGCGGACGGTATCGTGGATCTTGTCGGTATGTGCTTCATTGACGTTGAGTGGCTTTCTTCTTCAATTCCCCAGCACACTGAAAAACTAATTGGCTTTGTCCAGAATCCGGGGAGACCATGAAGGCTGCTGGTCTCAAAGCCATCGATACTGTTGTCGAGAGCACATCCGTTCTCGTCAAGTCTCGCGGCTCAAACAGTGACCTCGTCAATTTGATCACCTCACGTATTCGGGGTGTGATCACCGCCCAAAAATTTGTGCTTTGCCAGTACAACATCCCCCGCGCCAGGCTGTCCGTCGCTTGCAACATCACACCTGGGAAGCGTGCGCCCACCGTCACTGCCCTCGAAGAAGAGGACTGGTTGGCAGTCAGCTCAATGGTGGAAAAGAAGCGTGTCGCGACAGTCATGGATGAGTTGATCAAGGTCGGTGCGACGGACATTCTAGTCCTGAACATTGCCAACTCGCGTACGGACTAATTGAATTGATCATCGCGATTCGATTTTTCCCTTTTTTTCTTCAACATTTTTACTTCGTCTGTGATTTTTTTGGGGGGGGGGGGGGGGGCATGTGTGTTGGGTCTGGCTTGACATGTCAAAGAAAAAAAATAAGAGCCTTCACTTGCGGTGCTTTGCGACCTTTCCCCAACGGTTCCTCTCGACGAGACTGTCTTGTCATGATATCCTCTGTGGCCCTTTGATTTCTCTCACTCGATGTTCATTTTGTTTTGATGTCCTCGGGTTGTGTTTTTCACGTATAGATTGGCAAAACCTACAAAAGAAGGGCGCTCTTGTTGAAAACTGACTGGGTTATATGGATGTATAGATATATAGCCAAGAATGGTGCCACATAGTGAAATTGAAACCATCTGGGAGATTGTTCCAGTATGCCCATGGAATAGATCATATCAGTCCAATTGGACGAATTGATCTTTTGCTCTATCTTAGGCACTGGGCCGCCTCCGACCAAGTCTCGTCCGCTAAACCCAAACCCCTTCCAAGCACATGCCCTACAGTGGAAGGTGTGGCGTCAACCCTATGAAAAGAGAGCCAACAGTGCAGGAAGTAGCGTCTATTTGCGTGGTATCATCGAGGCTCGCGACAAAAATCAACAAAAAGAACAGAAAGCGAATAGAAAGACGACATAATATATACACCGTCGAGCAAGCGTTGTGCAAGCAAGTTTGAATATAGACATCGTCCCATAAGTCACATGTTCATACCGTCACAGGAACTTTCCAGCCACGCGTCCGTTGTCCAAGAAACCTACGTCGATTCATTTCCCAGCCCAACACCTTCCTTTCGACCCCGAATCAAAGCCTTTAGACACTGTCCCACGCCCTCTAGGTCTCCAAGCAGTCCCACGTGTCCTCGATCGCTCTTCACAAGACCGTTCCTAATGACTCTGTACCCAGGAGGCAACATCGCAGCGGTAGCTAGACACACGCCATCTCCGGCTGCAAATGCCAGATCATCATAAGCGTCCTGTTGCTTGATGGCCTCTCGCGACGCAACTCGTGCCCCGTAGAGAGTTGGTACGCTTTTTCCAAACAACACGGCGGCGGGTGGGTACCGGTTTGCAGCCTGATGTGCGGGATTGAACTCCAGCTCTGATTTGAAGCGTTTGATCTCGGCCAGTGTGCGCTGCAGATACTCCATTGCATCTGCATACGGAATGGTGCTGGGAGCGGACATTTGGTTCGTTGAGTTGCTGCCACGGGGGGCTGCGCCGGGACCGACGAGACTGTCGACTCCGCCGCTGGGTGAGAGGGCCTGATTCGCTCTTTCGGCTGCTGCCGATGCGGCGTGAGATGGGCTGGGCACCGAGTTGGCATGAACTCGTGGGTTGTGACCTGTGCTCTCACCAGCCGACGATTGCGAATCATTGTTTCCAGAGAGCACCCCATTTTGTTCATTGGTCTCGTCTCGCGCACCCATTGAGAATCGTTTGCTAATTGTTGCAAAGTCTTTGAAGCGTGGGTTGACTGGCATTGCTGGAAGAGCTGGCTTGATGCACGGCGAGAGGTGATATTCGTCCCACGAATTGGCATCGAAAAAGTCGACGCGGTATTCCTCCTTGGTCTGCTTGTCAATGAAGCAATGACCGTCCTCCGGAAGAAGCGCGAAGCTCGTGCGGAAGGTGAAGTTGACCTGCGCGGTGAGCACTCGCGAGCTCAAGAGCACATCGTCGCCGTTTCGAAGCGGACCAAGAATATTGACACAGTGCTGCGGAGTTCCAGCGTATACAACTCCAGCGAAGAGATCAGGCCGCTGATTGACTGCATGCCGAGTGACGAGGCCACCGAGACTGTGGGCAATCACTATAGCACCTCGGCGAGGATTTGGAGGCTTGCCATCCGGTCCAGGCCGGTTGCTGGGAAGACCGTCCAGGAAGTTGATCAGCCGCTTCGACAGCAGATCAGGGCTCAGCCGCCAATCGTAGCCATAATCCCACACGCGCAAGTCTCCGCGCACCGCGTTTTCGCATTTTTGCAAACGTTTCATCAAGCGCCTGCAGATATCGATTGGTCCAATGTGTGAGAGAACGCCCGATGGGATGATGTTCTCTTCCATGCGCTCTTCGTCTTCTCGTGTCAGGCCAACTTCGAGATCCACCTTGCGCAGATTCAAGCCCACCTTCATTGGTACCCACAGCTGCCGGTGCGGAGGCTTTGCGGATCGCAAGATGGAGCCACGGTATCCGCCCAGAATCACGACGTCGCCGGTCATTTCCCCCATTGCCTCTTCAAGAATGGGGTGCGTCGATTGCAGATTATATCGCGGGGGTGGGGGAGCTGTTGCTGACCGGTGAACTCCATTCGTTCCTCGCTCCGAGCCTATAAGTGATGGGAACGGACGTGACGCCCAGTCACTTCGAATATCCTGCAAATGGAGTGATGGACGACTCAGCAGGCGACTACTCGAATCTTGCAGGCTGTCCTTGATGGCCTTGAACCGGCTGTTCACTTGCGAATGCACGTTCTCATATCGAGGCCGCTGTTCTAGAGATGACGCGGTCGATGATGCTCGTAGATAAAGGGACTGGTCCGAAGATGACCTTCGCAGACTTGGCGGACGACCAGACACCGCTGCACTCGGCCGTCTTGTGAACGAATGTTTCGCTGCCGAGGTGCCATCCAATTTGCGCAACTCTGAGATGGGGTGCGAGTCATCTCCCAAATCGTCCTCCCGGTTTCCTGGCCCGGTGTCATGAGCATGAGGCGTTGATAGTCTTCGCCGATGATCCGGGGACGCTGCCCTGGAAGCGATCTGTTTCCGATTTCCGGGCGTCACAGTTTGACTACGGGCGCGGCGGTGAGCATTGCCAGAGCGAAAGGGTAGAGTTGGCCGTCGGGCCAGAGAGGACAAATCAGGCAGGAATTTCTTCAATTCGCCCGACCAAGCTCGTGGCCGGCGAGGCAGCGTCGTTTTCAAGAGCGATCGGGTGAAGCTGGTTCTTGCGCTCGATGTACTCCCATCCTTTGAGTTGTGCGCGGTCGGAAAAGATGGCGTCGGTCGATGCTCCGTATGCGCACCACTTGGACCTCGACGCCGCACCAACTGACCCGCAGGCGCAACACGAGTGGTAGTGGGTTTTATCCTCTCTCCCTGTCCTGCCTTCTCCGTCGCTGCGGGCTCTATCGATTCCGGTTCTGCCGTCAACTCCGCGGCGTAGAGACCATTCTCGCCAACGTGATCGGGGATACTTGTGAAATACCCGCCCTGACTTTCCAACACGCGATTCTTCTCTTCCGCCGGCGTTGCCCGGGCTTTCATCCGAGTTTGCTCTCGGCCAATGCTGACCCCGATGACGTCCTGGATGTCATCCTCATCCTCGGCGTCGATGGAACGAGCTTGGGGCTCATCGCTATCGGAACTGGAGAAGGAGGTATAGTTCGACGGCGAATTGGAGGGATCGAGCTGGGAGGACGATCCTGACGACCATGATTCCTGACCATGTCCATGTTGTAGTGGTGGTGGTGGCGGATGCTGAGATGCCCCGGCGACGTTCGCCGCACGTGGGGCCGTGTTGTGGTCTGTCTGACTCTGCTTTGGCGCGGAGGCTAGCAGACGGGAGTCGTCGGCGGGCAGGGTTGACGCCATTCTGAGGCTCCCATGAGCGCTGCCAAGCTGTTTTTGGGGGGGGGGAGGGCGGTAAAGAGTCGAGTTTGCCCGCGGCTCAAAACTGACCAGAGAGACGGTGGATTTGGGATGCGAGAAGAACTGACTAATGGAGCAGTAATTGGCAAATGTCGAATATTGCACTGGTATGATGCAATGATCAGAAGTCGTCCTGCGCCGTTCCGTTGCCAGCAACACGCAGGAAGCGCAAGTGAGAGAAATTGAGTACGAGATTCGTCAAACGGGCTGAAAATGGTTGATTCGCTATATGGATCTGCTCCTGCAATGTACTGCCAAGCCACCCCGTTTAGCAGGGAAGGTTGGGCAGGGAAGAAACGGAAGAGAGATTTCGATGAATACTGACGAGGATTGGAGATAGGCGGGTCTTAAGAGGGAACGACTGATTCTGGTCTGCTTACTGAGTCTTACTCTGCTACGAGAATCATGACCGAGGATGGTCTCCAGTCTTCAGTCTCCAGTCTCCAGTGCTCCACTGGTGTCCAGCACAGCCTTCTCCGGGCCAGCCGGGCGCAAAGCAGAAAGAAATTAAAAAACTTTGTCTCGGTACCTCAGGCTGTCGGATACGATGGGACTTTGGCACGAATCTCATGATTGTTTCCAGCGAGATGGACTCGATCGGACACCGGCCACGTGGGTAGGTTTGGATGTTCTCCATGATGTCGAGTGCTCAAGGGCCGATGTGAATTGATATTGATCCGGTCTTTCATCTTCTACAACAGCAATCGTGAGTGGCTCCAGAAGGTGGTGTCGTAACGGGTAGTACCACTACCTAGTGGAAGGTGCACCCGTCTTGTCTCACAAAGATCGCTCTCGGAGGTGCGTCAGTCCCCGCATGTATCGGTACGATTGGTGAGTGTCCGATGCTAAGCACTGAAGCATGAACAACAAGGCCCCAAACTAGGACGGCAATCGATCTGAGCAAAGCCTTGAATCAAGATCTGAAAGGAAGGCGGCCAGTGCTTCGGTGTCTGGAGCACCCGACCGAGAGTCAGTGGTCCTGCCCAAAAAAGAACTACCCCAAAGATCGGCGAGACTGCGCACTGATGACATCGGTCGCATGGATACACATGGAATGGATGGACTTGGCCGTTTTCCATAGGTGAACCCTGAACCGTAAGCTCGCCGTCACAGTCAGTACTCAGTTGTCAGTCACTAGTAGACTCAGTACTACGACACTATTGCTTCAAGTTGCAGGACCCCCTGCCATTCACTGAGGCACCGTGCTCTATGAGATCTGGTGTATTTGGATTCCAAGGTCATCAGCGATTTTCATGTCCATTGACTGATGGCGGTGAGTATACACTCTACAGTCTACACCATACAATTACACAGTTTCCAGACTATACTCTACACCATACACTCAACGAGTCAACACTAGACACTTGACACTCTACACTTGACACTCTACACTTTACCGGTATAAAGCTAAAGCTGTCCGCTGGCAGAATGCAGTAAGTGATGATGGCATTTGGAGGCGGGCAGGAGGCGCAGTGTGGGCCTTGATTTTATCACTCCAAGCCTGGACGAACATGCAATCCGGCACGGTCTGGATCGCCATTGCTGAACACTTGAACCCATCAACACAGTAGTAAGAAGCTCTGCAGAACCTCGGACATGACCTTCCTGGTGAAAGACCCGCCTCAGTCCCGAGTCCCGACCATTCTCCGTGGCTACATCTACTCTGACCTATCGACACCTAAGTGGGCGTCGTCCATCACTCCATAGTCCATCGTGGGATATCCATGTAAGGTTGCTTGAATCCAAGATTTGCGTGGTTCAAGTCACTGGCCTTG
Source organism: Penicillium diatomitis (assembly GCF_028827545.1). Lineage (NCBI taxonomy): Eukaryota > Fungi > Ascomycota > Eurotiomycetes > Eurotiales > Aspergillaceae > Penicillium > Penicillium diatomitis. The sequence continues at coordinate 2,284,564 of NW_026623175.1, read as the reverse complement.
GCTAGTGAAAGAGGTCGAGCACAGCTGGTGAGGTGATGCTCGTCGGGCGGTGGAATTCATAACATAAGCAGCTATGGTCTTCATACAAATTATGATCTGCAGTCACAGGATGGGCCGAGCAATGCAAGTAATGCATATATTTCTAGCATAAAGCTTTCTCGGAGATCAGTACGAGTAGTACCTTCTTCTTGGTGCAAGTTCCAGTACATTACAACCGAGTGAGGTCTAACCAGAAAGGCAACTACCGTATCATTTCACCTACGATCTCGTGAGCCCTGACTCTTCCCGTCGCTTCGCGCAGAATTGAAAAGGTGAGTGTCCCGGATGGGGGAAAAAAACTCTTGCTCCCGTCGGCGCTGGGTTTTGCCTATTTAGGACTACGTTAGACCTACTAACTGACCGGCCAAGCTCGATAACAGCGGCATCTGGGCAGGCGTCCAAAAGATCTCGAATGTACATTGCTCTCACCCAAGGTCCCAGCGTATCAAAAAAAAATTGATATCTCTGCCCGGTGCTGGTAAATCGTTGCACCACCCTGTTCTCTCCTACGCCCATAAGCCTATGATCATTCCATACCTCGTAGATGACTCGGTGGCGCATTATCGCCAGGCTTGTGAATCTTCAGCGACACCTGCCCACTATCGCCGACCCAAACCCAAGATGGAAGACGGACCAAGCTGCGATTTGCGTTGCTGATAATAAACACCGGTCATACAAGAGCTGTTCACCGGCGGCACATTTACCGGGAGATATGGACTCCAACCAAGGGCATCCGCGTCCAGGATCTTGTGAAGGCTTCCAGATGGAGAGGATTACGCTACATGGGCAACTTGGCGATTCTGGAGAAGACCATGCGTCCAAGGGTAAGCCAGACAGTCTAGCAGAAGCTCTGAGCAAAGGTGATGGTGATGGTGATGGTGATGGTGATAGATCGCTCCGGCGACCGAATTGTCCAACTTTCAACTTTCGCAGTGCCGCCTGGACAGCGATAAAGGGAACTGTGGCATCCAATCTCCTCGAGAGAATCGGTCCTTTACGTCTCCACGGGTGATGTTGGAAATAGTATTGCTGGCAAATATGAGATGTTCCAGCCAACGTCCACGGGGGTGTCTGGAGATGACCCATTGTCGCGGCGACTTTTGACTTCGACGGTAGAAGCATTGTCTTATGCGAGGCGATAAGAAAGACGAATGGTGAGCAGAGCGCTTTGAGCATACGACAAGCATTGACGCTATCACATGACTATCAGGTATCCATGATCGAGGCGATTTCCTCCATACAGACCACCTTCGATTCATAGAGGAGTGTTCTCTACTTCAATCTTAGGCTCCAAGCCCACGTCTGGCCGTCAACTTTCTTTCTGAATATGGCTTGTGGCAGTGCTTTCCCACCGACTCCCTCCCTCTACTTGACACTTCCGCCTCGTTATCAATCCAGATTGAATTTCACTGAGCATGTGCTCTGGTCATGCTATGGTCATGCTATGGACATGTTTACAAGGTTTACAAAATTCCACAGAAGTAGACAGCGAAAGTAAGGTCTACTATATCGGAGAGAGGAAGAAGGAAGAACCTTATAGCTAGGCTGAGAGCAAGGTTGTGGGAGGATACGTACAAAGGGGATAAAGAGGACCTGGATCAAGTCTACCCCCAATGGACTCGATCGAACCTCTCTTTCCCAGTACAAGTATGAACAGTCAGTCATTACAAACTTAGGAAGATACAGGTAAGAGCATCGGTCTCGAATTGCTGATGCAAACTTCCAAACGACTCTCGAGTTGTCTTGAAAACCAAGTAAGCTTGTCAGCTCGAGCCTCGCTACTCTCCATGGGAACAACATACCTAATCAGATACTTCTTCAAGGGCTGCTCCCTCTCTTGCCGCACACGCGGTCTAATACGGCATCTACTGCCTCGCGAACAGCGTATCCTGAGTCCTGTTCATCACCCAAGAGACAACTCGCCGTTTGTTAATGATCCGTTGCCATCTATGAACCGGGTATCGGCTATTCCATTGCAAAGGTACTTTCGTCCACGACAAGGTCCGATGTACTGACTTGAACACTCGCCCCAATTCGTTTCGCCTTTCGCCTCGAACTCTCAGAGAACTCTGTCGTTGTCGATTTTGAAGAGTCGCCTGTTCCAGATGTCGCCGTGGCTTCTTCGATCTCGGCCCGTTGCACGTTGTTCGGAGTATGCCAAATCCGATCGCTTCGAGTAGCTACAACGATGTCAGTCTTTGATTTCTCCTTGAGACTGAGGGGAGGGGGAGCTCTGCAGTCTCTACCTTTTGATTTTGCTGAAGGCTTCGCGTATGCCGCGCCTGTTGCAGGATTATACCCCGTCGTGGCGGGGTCATAGTGGGATCGAGGATCTTGCGTTGAGACTGGAATTCCCGGAGCTCCTGTGGAGGAGCCCTGCGATCCGCCAATTCTCGTATTCACCATGGTTTGATGCGATTGAGCAGGGATTTTTTTTTTCTCAAGTCTGCGATGAGAGCGACATTGAGTCAGATCGATAATAGGCAACGTTACGTGGTTGCGCTATAACCTATCTATGTAGTGCTCATCTACGTGCGATGTATGTCATCCTATGGTTGACGTCATGTTTGACACCCAAACCGAAGAATGAAGATCCAATGTGCTGTGTGGTATGTTGAACATAGTTCTGGGGAGCTGTTGATTTGTTTTCTGTGCGACATCAGAGGCTTGTCCATGCTCTAGGTCGTTGACTTGCTCGGCTTATGCTTGGTCTATAAAAACAACCATCTGGAGATTGTCCTTGTACAGATCGTCGCGCGGCCTTGGCTTGGCAAAACACACCAGATAAACTCCGACAGCCTTCAGAGCGGTCCGGCCCATTCAAATGATCCGATCGGCTAACGGCTTCTCAGTCGCCTGCGAGTTGAGCCGAGGTCCCTCCGACTCGAGTGGAGCAGTTTGCCTAATCTGGGGTTGCTCCGTTCACCTTTCCCCATAGTTTTTCCTTCTGCTGCTGCCCCGGACGTTCATTGAAGAAAGGTCAGTGTTTCTCTTCTCCTCTCTACTGATCTTACGGGATTATCATTGATTCAGTACACTCACATCCCTTCTTCTTGTCTTTGACCATCAAAGTCCACCATGTCCTCGTACAAACAAATTATCTATTCGAAAGCGCCTAACCCGGCCATCGACCCCTCCCTCAATGGAGGTACCTTCAGCATCAAGACGGTCGCCAAACCCTCCAATGTGCCCTCCGACAAGGTGCTCGTCCGCACACACTACCTCTCTCTCGACCCGGCCATGCGCCAATGGCTTACCGCCAAGCGATCCTACATCGCCCCCGTTGAGATCGGCGCCGTCATGCGTGGTCAGAGCATCGCCCAGATCATCGCCGTTGGTCAGGACCTCGCTGCAAAGTTCAAGACCGGCGACTGGGTCGTGGCCTACACAGGCTGGCAAGAGTATGCCGTCCTCGGCGCCAAGGAAGTGGAACAGTTCGTGCTGCCCCCCGGCGGCCGCCCCACGGACGCCATGTCCGTACTCGGCATGACCGGGTTGACCGCATACTTTGGTATGACCGAGGTGGGCCACCCCAAGGCGGGTGAGACTGTCGTGGTCTCCGGTGCTGCGGGTGCAACGGGTATGGTTGCCGGCCAGATTGCGAAGATCAAGGGCGCGAAGAGGGTGGTTGGCTTGGCTGGCAGTCGCGAGAAGTGCGAATTCCTAGTGCGAGAGCTTGGCTTTGACGTGGCTATCAACTACAAGGATGCCGATTGGAAGAAGCAGCTCAAGGATGTGACCCCTGAGTATATCGATGTCTTCTTTGACAATACCGGTGGTGAGATTCTGGATGCTTGTTTGGCGCGTGCTGCGCGCGACTCGCGATTCGTGATCTGTGGTGCTATCAGTCAGTATAACTCGGCCAAGCCGCAGGGTCCCACCAGCTTCATGACTGTGATTGTAAGTCCCTCTTTACGTTCTTGACCGTGCTGCTCTGGCAACAGCCGTACTAACAAGATCTCCAGTCTCAACGAGTCACCATGAAGGGTTTCATTGTCTTCGACTATGCAAAGAAATACCCCACTGCCTTGCAGGAGCTGGCCTCCTGGTTGTCGCAGGGCAAGCTGAAGCGTAAGGAGCACATTGTTCCCGGGGGCATTGAGGGTGCGCCCCAGGCTTTGGTCGATTTGTACAAGGGAGTGAACACGGGCAAGATGATGGTTGAGGTTGCTCCCGTGGATGAGGCCGCGAAGGCTAAGCTCTAAATGCGGATTTCCTATTTCGATCCTCTTCATCATGTACATTCCCATCAGTAAGATCTGCAAATATCCATCTCGAGACACGCACACACACACACACATCAATCTACGAGCACCGTCAATAGCATCGCAACGTCAGCGTCAAGTGCCGAAAAGGGTAAAAACGCCTGTTTAGACCATGCTGATATTTTTGCCGAGGCCAAGTCACGTCGGCCAACAATTCTCATCGTAACAATAAGAGTTTCGACGCAAGCGATTCAACAATCCCTGTCCAGAGACACCCCAAAGCCTCGATAACGCAATTCAAGTCAGAACGTGTGACGTCGAACTGCCTGCCTCTTACACCTTCATTGGAAAGGCTCAATTATCGAGTCCTTGATTCTCGAATTGCCCAGTACCTGCATCGTGTCTTCCCCTTGCAGACCAAAACAACAGCCGCGTAGATTAAGTTTTAAGCTTTGCGCTAGTTGGCGTGACCGCGCACGAGGCCCCCGGCTTCGGCGCTTCGGGTGTCCAAAAGTATATCGCTGATTAATGGGGAAGTTCATGTCCCGGATTTGGATGGTCCGAGCATACCCGGCATTCAGATTGAAGGAGCTACACTGGTTCTTCCATTCCGTGGGTGTTTGAGAAGACCCATTCTTAACGGGAGATTTCGCGAGGGCTTCTACTCTCTAACAGGACTCTTCCAGTGGGAGATTATTGACCGTCGCTAGTATTCGGCTTCTTGTAGGTCTCTGTTTTGCACTTTGCACAATACTTATTCGGTGTGTGCCTTCGCAATGAAGACGTCAGGCGAGGAGAAGAGAGAAATCTCGGCTTGGGGTCATGGGATTGTACTGAATGAAACATGTTAATACAGTGTTGAGTGTTCTGCCTACATTGAAATCGCCTGGGAACTGCATGAAGTATCTAAAGAATGACATGTGCAGACAAGCATGCAGCCCTCGGGTGTTTCCTCCAGGCGTCCTCGCGAATCTTCAAGGTCTCCTGTTTCTCGGGAGGAGATGCGTAGGTTCAAAGAGAAAGAGTTGTGTAGTTCATCCAAAATTTCATTCGTCATCTCATGAGACGCAAATGATTCGACAGAAAAAAGTCCCCGCGCGGATATTAATAGCCCTTCCTGCCGGCCTCGCAGACTGAGACACTTTGGATCCATTCTGATCGCAGCATGTCAGTTGCAGAAATGCGCCTGCGCGACATTGGGTGCAGCATGGCGTAGACTGCGTTGCGTCGCCTCTGAAGTGCAAATATACTGTTAGCACAGCCGTCTTGAATCCAGTTACGATATGTGCTCCTTCGATTTTTAAGTTGTCCCCGAGTGAATCTCGTGAGAGGCCTCGCAACGGACAGGACAAATAATCGTCTTTAAGCTTACCTTTCCAAGTGCCTCAATCGGCGGGTAGCCGTCCTCCTCTCGTCGACAATGGAGATATTCCAGGTATTTTGCATCTTCGCGGTGGGGTCGTGCGCTCCGCCAGAGCAAACGGCCCGTGATCAAGGCCATATAGATGACAGCCGTGGCCCACACATCAGCGGGTCGAGGATCGCGGTAGCCTTCTCCATCTTCCTCGTCTTCTTCACACTCGATACTTTCTCGATAGGAGGGCCGCCGTGACGAGGATGAATACCCCTCCGGAGCGATATAAGGGGAGCTGACTCCCGAAGATGAGGCTGTAGAGGTGACCGCGTCTCCACCATTTGCCCCCTTGGTGCTGCTGATCTGGTTGAAGGGGGAAACCATCCAGGGAAGCGAGAATGACCATGATCGTGCTCGCTGAGGCCTTCCAGGATCATCTAGGCTCCCATCGTGGGGCTGTTCATGATCGGCTGGGGCGATGGCACACTGTTTCCATAGTCGTTGAACGTGTTCGTCACCAAAGCCGGCCATTTTGATAGATCCTTGTTGTGTCAGAAGCACCGTCTCTAGACGGAGATCGCGATGTGCGGTCCCGTTCTCGTGTAGGAAAGACACCGCGCCGAGGATCTGCGCGATGATGCAATCTGCTTCGCTCGTTGCGAGGGGACCAGAGCGGGAGAGAAGTTCATACAAATCGCCCCCGGCGCAAAAGGGCATTACCAGACATAGTTCCCCGCGCTCGTTGTGCAGGATTTCCGTGATCGCAAGAATGTTGGGGTGGCGTGGATGTAGATCCGCAATGACAGAAGCTGGGCAGCAGGACTCGCGTGTTTGACTGTTGGGCTCGGGCACAATGTTGTTGTGAAAGCGGTAGACCTTGACAGCGAACAACTGCCTGGATTTCTTTCCATAGGTCGACAATTTGATTTGATGCAAACGAACGGTGCTACTGTTTCCATAGTGGAGGATCTCGAGGCAGCGGCCGTACTTTTCACTGAACGGGCGATGTGAGTCGACTACTTTTGGAATCGTGGCATATGTGGGAGAAGATATCGTAGATTGTTGCAGGAGTGGCTGGTTTACTGTCGATACGGAGGCCATGCTGGGTCTGTTGTTGTTTTGGAAGATTGGATTGATCGGTCTGCCATGATCCTGGTACTGTGTTGATGCCCACTTTTGCCTGGTCAAGTGGTGATTATGGGCTGCTTCGGAATGCATGTTGGGGCGTTGTGATGTAACCATCGTCCAGGCGTCGTAGTGGCGACGATTCTCCTCCTTCATCGAGCTTGTAGAGCAGAAACGAGATGGGTCAGAGGGGATATATCCTCCAGTCGACCAGAGAAGGAAGCCAGGTGAGAGGCTCAACTCTTGATCAAGGCAAGTAATTATGTGAGACGTTCAAAAGTGCGCGCTCTGGCGGGTACATGAAGTTCAAGAGGTGAGATGAAGGCAGAAGGAAAGAGAAGAAGAAACTGGAATGACAGAGACTATCCAGGCTACCATATCAAGAAAAAGGAGAGTTCCATGAGACATTTATCACCTGTCCAATCCATACTCGCCCCTTGAATCCCGCTACCACCGAATGGACTTCTTTCTCCCGCGGTGTAACATCGGCAGGTGGTCCGTTCCTGCCAGGCCACGTCCAGATTTGCGACAAGGAGCGTAATAGGGACACGATCGTCCCAGGCTCCGATCCTTTGCAAATGGGTTGGGGAATTTCCCCGATGGGGAGGCGCAGAATGGGAACTGGGCTGCACTTTAAGTATGAGAGATATTCAATCAGGCCAATCCGCAGAGGGAACACCGGTGGCTTATCTTATCTCGACGGCTTGGCCTAGTTGGGGTTAGCGCTGGGAGGCAGTCATGCGGAGAGCCTCACTTGACCGGTCGACCAGGGTTTTGGTTGCTTTTCAATGGTAAACATTGAGAAAGGAAACATACTACAGACCACAGAGTCAAGCGTCGGGGAGTGCATACTACTCGATTATATAGTATATGCCATATACTTCCTACTGCAGGGTTTTTTTCGACGCCACACCATCTACAGAGAGATTTGTTAAGTATATCTATTCTTGTGGCTTTGTTGATCACTTAAATCTATCGAGTCAAGCGCCACTTACCGACCTAGTCTTGTCGTTGTAGACGTAGAGGATTAGAGGTAAGCAGGTGGCAAGCTTCAGTTGATGTGAGCCGCGCGACTTACACTCGGAGGTTAAATGCATTGGATGATCGAATCCCGTCTGCCTATTCAACCTCTGTAACATGGTACTCGAGATGGGTCTAGTCAGGACCACGCATTTAGGGTAAATATGGTAATGTGGAGGTGATTTCCTCCTATGACGTCTACCAAAGAACGCCAACAGTAAGATATCGCTTACAGGCCTCCTTTTCCATATCAGCACGCTGCACATTTGAGGTAGTCCAGACATCAATAATGTGAAAATCAGCGGAGCGTTGCCGTGCCGGTCACGCGGTTACCATTTGCGGCGCTTTCGTGGGCCATTGGCCCAATAAACCGCTCAAGCCAGGCAAGAGAACGACTGTGATTCAGGATGACCGATCTACAACGCGTCTGGAGTCCGACAAAAGACCGCCTGCGTACTCAGGCTGTTAGACCGAAGCATAACCCTGCGACAGGGGTATATGATGACCAACCTAGAATAGTATCGCTCAAAGGGTAATTGAAGTACAGTACTGCTACAGGAAAGTGAGGTTATCGCCGAAGAGCTTATGTACTATGTCGAGTACCTACACGTCGAATGACCTTGTGGCTGAGAGTCGCGTGAATAATCGCTCAAATTCCACCGGATTGAATGTACTTGAGAAGCCCTTTCCATTGATGGACACTTTGTAGTTTGGACAGTATCGACATGCACGAACAATAGTAGGCCAATCTTCCATTTATCGAACCCTTGATGGAGGATATTTAGCAGCCTACAAGAAAGGTTTATACACGGCAATCCTACGACCACAAGAGGCTTAAGAGCGGACCGAATCGACCTTTCCATTTCTCATTTCACTGGGTCTGGTTCGAATCGAGACAAGCTTTTTCAGACGGTGCTACCGTGGTTGGATACGATATTGCGGGAGGGAAATCGCGCGACGCGTAGCCTACGGTCTATTTTACAGGGAGTCTTTCACCTGGTGTGTATCACCCGACGCTCGTACTTTAGGTACATTGCACTTTTCAAGCGACACCAAGCCTTTGAAGACCCAGCACACACTTCGTACGTAGTTATCTATTCCCTGTATCAGTATCTAGTCTCTAGTTTTCTACTAGTCTATACCCATTGCCCACTCGTCCATTCCTTCAAGAGGTACTAACCCCTCTCTCTCTCTCTCTCTCTCTCTCTCTCTCTCTCTCTCTCTCTGCCTCCCTCTGAATGACTACTGAAAGTATCTCCTGAAAGTATCTCAAGCTTTCTTGTAAGTTGTATATAAACATGGACCCACGCAAATCCATCCAGCTGCACTCATGCGGGCTGTTGATCACTGTATACTGTAGACAAAGTGGGTCTCAACCCTTACATCAGTATGCAAGCTCCCGAAGTCCCGAGAATGCTTAATGTACACCTATACAGGATCTAAACTCAATGCCTGAGAAAAGGCGCTGAATTCAACAAAAAGGTCGCGGCCTGCACAGAGTCTTACATGTCTTTCCTTTTATTATTTTCTGAAAGTTCGACCGGACAGGCTGGGGCTAGATTGGTTATCGAAAACCTTGAGTTTCCTTGTGGTGTTACTTGATTGCAGCTGCACAGTATCCCCGCTTTTTACCTTTGCAGGGATACAGACGAGGGCAGCGGGATTTGCAAATCGGGGTGCTCACAATTAGGTGTGAGCTTTTGTGCCGCGAATGCGCATTCCAAAGGATTAAGTACAGAAATTATGCCGAGTTAGCCATGCTAATAACCCTCGATGGTGTAGTTGGATATCACGTTCGGCTGTAATGGATTGTCATATAACCGAAAGGTCACCGGCTCGATTCCGGTTCGAGGGAGCATCTTTTTTGCCTTTTTTTCCTTCTCTTCATGGGACTCTCTCAATCTTCCCTACTGGATAGTGGCCACTGGCTACTGACGATCAGATTACTTATGACTTTTCCCAATTCATATGATCCTCCAGCCGAAGCACACAGCATATGTGGATAGTGTATACCGGTGGCTCTGAATGCTGGCTCAAGTTCACGCATGCTTCATGTTGATTCGAATCCCGGCACCCATTAATCTGGAAATGAAGTGCTGTAGGACGTATGTAGGTATAGATCCTATCATGCTTTGTGAACCCGTTCCTGTTCAAATGTATGTATATGTAGTATCTTGTGTCAAATGGATGATTTGAACTCCGTATCCTTATACGGATGGAATCCCCTGACCTCGATCCTCCGCCTGTATATGACATTTGACGTAGGTGAGAGGTATGAAGGGGTCGGACGATATAGCCTATCCACAACATGCATTTCCTACTACGTCCACTATCCATGGATGCTAGGTACCTATCGATCGGGCGGTGTACCTCCGTCCTGTACAAACCTACTACATGCCCAGTGAATGACCGATCACTACATTCAGCACAGGCTACCAGAGCTATTGCAGTCCGTTCAAGAACCCCACAGACGAGACAGGAAGAAACGAAAAGTTACCATGAAAAGATCTTCATTAACTCGGTGAAGAGTATGACTGCGCACACTCATGATGGACCGCCACCAAGGCAATCGCAAATTCTAGTATAAATACATGATGGAGAAAAAGTAGAACCAATCCAGTGAAACAAAACACGATGGGGGATCGGGATTTCACGTCAAGCTAGAAAGGTGGATGAGATAAATGTGGGAAACGAAGAAAACCCAGGCAAGTTCAATTGCCAGCGATTGTATGAGGGTCAGTATGCCTTGAAATGAAGACAAGAAAAAAAAACCATAAGAATAGCCAGGCTGTGGTGGAGAGGGAGGGTAGGCAAATCAACGAGGGCCCCCAGGCAAGACACCGATGGCCGGACTACCAACATCCGCGCTAGCGATAAGCGGAGAAATCCTGAAAAAAAGTTGGCCTGCCCACCGGCTGACTGTCTCCGCTGAAGTGCTATTGCGGATTTCGTACTTTACCAGCCTCACGTACTGCGGCGATGAATCCATCCTCGTTGCCCGCAGCGGTGAAGATCCAATAGTCAGCAACGCCAGGATTTGTGACCTGGCCGCCAAACCCAGAAGCAGCAGGTGCGCTGTTTCGTTCCTTGGGCTTCTGAGCACTGACACCGATGTGCCGAGGGCCCCAGCCGAGAATGTCACGTACGACGAGACGTGACTGGTCGTCCGGCTGGGTGAAAGACATCAGCTGCGCCTGGAGACATCCAATAACACCAACGGCAGCACGAATGATGATGCGATCACCCTCGAAAACCCAGCAGTCCCATACACGAGACAGTCGCTCAAGATCCAGTCCATTCGTTAAAAGAGACCGGAACATGGGCTCCCACACCTCTTCTTCAGCGAGCTGCAGGGTCTCCAGCAAATGCGATGCCAAGCGAGGGAACTTATAACGCAGGGTCTCAGTAGCAAGGCCGTATGTACGAGCCATGGCACCGCGATCCCACGTTAAAAAGGCAACTGGGAGAGGGCGATTGAGAGCATTAGCCATGGCGAGGAAAGCGGAACTTGAGGAAGGGAACTGCAGCACAAGGAGCGCGGCAACAGTATGGAGACCGTGGATATAACCCACGTCACTCCGGTACATGCAGTAAGCTTGCAGCAGATTAATAAGTGTGGCCCGCAAGGGTCCCCCTTCCTGGAAGAGGTTCAGATCAGGGAATGCCTTGGCCACATCTGCCTCGATGGCATCGAAACACTCCAGCATGCGCTTGTTGCTCTCCACGGGTTCCGTACTGGCCTTGGATCGCAGCTCTTTGGCCCTCTGCAGAGCCTTGGTAAAGGAATCCTCGGTGAGCGAAAGCTCGTTACCGAGGGCACGCTTCCACATCGCACCGCGATTCCTCGGAGGGATGCCGCGCCACCACAGCTCCCGAATGCGAGGCTCCCGCAACGCACGGTCCCAATTGGGACTGACATAGTCATCCCAGATGTTCTGAAGAGTTGCGCGGGTATTGTCTTTCTCACACTGCTCCGAAGCAGCTCGGGCTGCCTTGCGCTTATCTGCAACAATCAAATTGTCAGTCTCAGGTTCACAACTTCAGGGCCGCGCATTCAAAGCATAGGTACTGTCAATGCTAAGCTTACCGGCTTCTTTGGCTTGAGCCATCATCTGCTTGTACTCTCGCAAATGTTTCTTTTCTTCTTTTTGATCCTTGGGCGGCAGCCAGCTGGGCCGTGTCCGTGTAAGGACCTTTTCCTTCTCTCGGCTGATCGGTAATGGATCAATCATGATGTTGGACTTTTGCAGAGGCGGCAATTCAATCGACTCGGGTCGAGACTCGGGGCTTGATTTTCCGGACGCAAGTCCGTTTTGCACCGCGTCTTCATGCTTGCGCTCGCTCTCATCCGCATGATGCTCAAGCGCCTCGGTGATGATTCTTGCTTCCTCCGACAGATCGGATAGATAATTGTTATAAGAGTAGGTCCGAGGGTTGCGGGGGGAGATTTGACCTCGTTCCGGTCCTGCAGAGCTCGACCGCTGGTTTCGTCTCATTCGTGCGGCCCGCGATGCACCCTGCGATGAATGATCCTGGGACACAAGCGTATCCGACGCAGTATGAGAAATGGGAAGCGGCCGACGACCCGGGCTACGACTATTGGGGCTCGCCGCTCGCGACTGAGGGCGATCTTGGACTGGACGCGGGGAAATGGGAATATTCCACAGGCTTGCATCGTCGGGCAGGTCATCGTCAGCATCATTGTATTCATCTTCGAGTTCGCGGAGAGATTTGCGCTTCGGTTGCCAGGGGTGCTTGGGCGCCGAGTTTCGTGTGGACAGCGGCGACAAAGCTAAGCTGGTACTGGAGGCAGAACGACTGGACAATGGTCGAAGAGGGGAGTTCGAGCGCGACCGACGAGGCTGGGAAGGCGACAGGCCTCGCGAGTGCTGGGTACTGACTGAGTCTCTTCTGTTACCAGATCGCACCGAGAGGGACGTTGTCGGTTGCAGGCCTCGCGGCGACCCATTCAGCGCGCTGTTTATCGGCGGCAGGGTGCTGTGAAGGCGCGACTTCGGCGTCGCAGTCAAATCGCGAGTTGTCACCGCAGGGCTCTTGGCGGGCATGTTGTGCGACACTCGAGGAGCATGCGATCGAGCAGCTAACCCTCGGCCATAAGGGGTTGGCTGATCCGGCAGAGGGAGGACTGTATCATCTTCGAGGCCAATCTCTTCAAAGTTGCCCACATCGGTGAAAACCGCATCTGGGCCGTCGATCTGAGACGACCGGAAGGACGACGACTTGGAGGATTTCGACCCGGACAGCTCAGGTGGGGAACTCGGACTTGGACCAACGGCGGTCATGGTGATCAACACTCAAGCGTTCTCCACACCGATCACTCGCGAATCTGAGACAGTCGCTCAGCGGAGATAATTCGTGGTCGTGGTTGGTGCTCAGGGGGTGAGAAAAGGACCGGAGGATCGGTCGAGTGCGGTTCGAGTCGCGCGGCTTTTTCAGGGTTCGGAGCTTCGGATCGAAAGGGGTGGGATATTCGGACGAGCCCAAATTTCGACAATGGGACGGCTTTCAATATTCGAGAAGATAGAAGTTGGGCGTTGGAGAAAAATAAACGGTAAGAAGAGAAATATGTCAGGGGACTCAGGACAAGAAACAGCCGATCAACGTCGATGGAAGCGAAGGTGCAGGCTCAGCCAGGCGGCCTGATTAGGTCCAGATCAGGAAGAAGAGAGAAGAAGAGGGTGGTTGAAAAGACAGGTGAAATTAGGAATCAAGAGTTGGACGATCAAGATGCGACGATAGGAATAAGCATTGACCAGGGTGGAGAAAATGTCGAAGGGGGTTCGACGAAGGACGGGAAGGAAGTAGGCCGAGGGAGACCAAGTTGGGAGGATAAGGAGGAGGAGGAGGAGGAGGAGGAGGGGCACACGGCGGTTGAAAGAGACGCAAACGAAAGAAACGAGCTTGTGATGACGACAATTCAACGAGAACGGGTCGATGACAGCCGAAAAAGGAGAAGCAAAACAAGCCGAACAGGAAAGGGAAACAAGAAACAACCACAAAAAGAGAAAAATCAATCAAGAGAGTGCGGGGAGGTGGAAGGGGAAAAGAGTGGATGACAATGGTGGCAGAACAAGAAATGAAAGGGAGAATGAGGAGTGCAGATGGAGGCGGAAATGAAAAGTTGGAGAGTCCAAGCGGATGAGGGCGGTACTCTCCGTTGGCAGAGTCACGCTCAGTACTTCGTAGGGGCGGCTTCTTCTCGTTCTTCTTCTTCAACCTTGCGGGTATGAGGAGTCAACGAGTCTAGTACGTTCGAGATGTCGCGACAGACGATGAGAAATAGACCTGCTCTGTGTCAACCATGGGCAGTCGGTCAGCCTGTCGTGATAGTATAGTAGCAGTGAGTCGCCCATTGATCAACATCTATCATCTCAAAACACTCCTCCGACCGCTGGTCTCACTCTGGAAAAGGACCTTGATCAGTCCAGAGTCCAGACCTCAGACCGATTCACCTACTCATTCGAGCCGATCCAGTCTCTCGCCGATGAATTTCCTGTTTCTCGTTGAGCGATGAAGACAGAAGAGATCAAGCGCCTTAGGCAAAACTGCAGGACCCGCAACCGGTCTGGTCTGGCCGCACGCAGAGTTCAGGCCTCGATCGCTCGGAAGACTTGACCTTTCGACAGGCCGTTTCGGGTAGATGGTAGTGTGCTCAAATGCGAGAGACCCGTCGGCCGTAGAAAGAATTAGAAGCTCGATGATCTGGGGGTACCGGCCTGGGAGACTAAACTGCAGAGTCTCGCATCTTTTTTGACTTGAACTGAATTAGGATGAGTCGGGATCGTGGAGGTGTGATGTGGAGAACAACAAGGTGTGTAATTTGCCTCGAAGATGATCTAGCAGGGATACAGCACAGTACATAACTACATACATCAATAGCAAGAGAGGAGAGCGATGATCATTCAAGCTCATGAGATTGATAGTACCATGCCCGTTGGAAGCTTCTCAGTCTTAGGTTCCATGGTCGGAAGGAGGCACGACCAAAGATAATACTATAGCTCGTACCGTACCGATCACTACATAAGTACATAATACATTTTCTAATCCTACTGCACAAAGTGCGCAGTGTATCAGCACTACACTTCTGTTATAGTGTTACTATCACTATCAACAGGAGTCCATCATCTAACCCATGAAGCATGCCGGTCTCTCGGCAGCAGTAGTACTTGCTCGTAGTATTCTGCTGCGTGCCCGGTCGGGGTTCCTTGCCAATAGCGAATCTACACACTGCAGAGTGCAGACTACACAAACTGTTGGTCAGGATCGGAATTACGTCCCGTCAAGTTTGCCCTGCGGTCAAATACTTGATTGGATGTCCGTGATGTATGGATGACACTTCGTCGAACTCAAAGGGGCCCGGACAGCATCATCAAGGCTACCAGTAGTAGATTGGTATTTACTTTAGGTACCAGGCACCTTGAATCATTGCAGTACATGTGACATCTAGCGATTTGAGGCCGGGCGGTGCTGAAGTGAGCAGCCAAAAAAAGCCCCAGCAGTGCTACTCCTACTGTACTAGTGTACTCAGTGTACTGATGTTGCCGTATAAGTACAGGCCTGATCGAAAAGCGATCCCATGGTTATTCTGATGGACTGAATTGTCCTTCTCCCAGTACAGGAGGTGTGACCTGACTGGTAGGTGCAGTACTGTCCAATCAACACTGTATACTACTGGATAGTAGTGTTTCACTGTTTACTGTTTACATCTTCTGGTTCCCCGCCAGGAGTCCCTCCCGTACCTTGGAAAGCTCATTTCCCATTGTCGGGACCATCTCCAGCTGACCACTCAGATTGCCGTGCCTGCACTCGGTAATTTCCACATTGCCCGCTTTCTTCCACGACGGGATTCCCTCTTTCCTGCCTCACTCAGAGCTGTTCATTGGTGCAGATGCCGGGCCCACGGACAGCTCGGGTGACCCGTTCTGCAAGCCAAGATCCGAGACATGCCGGGCGGGAAGGAATTGGAAGCGGGAAGGAACCCCCCTGAAGAAGAGGGTCTTCGGGTTCTGGGTGTGATGGATCGAAATGATGCCTTCGGCGAAGCGAGATACATAGTCGGTTGGAGAGTCAGAGCCGTAATGGCGGTTTGGTTCTCTTGTAAGACATCGGACCTTGTTTGTATGGTTGCCGGGACTGCTTTTTCAATGACTGCAGTACGGCTCGAGAATGGGTGGACCGCCGACTCGGTCGCCTGCTCTGTACGAGAGATCTCCTCTACACCAGAGTCTGGAGTCGAGCGTTGGTTCAAAAGCGCCACCCCGCAAACAAGGCATCGCCCTTTTTGATCACTCGCAGCAGGCGCACCGCCTCGGCATTCGAAGTGGGACGTGACACGCGCCACTGCTGTTCGAGCCACTGCAGCACTGGCGCATACCGCGTTTGCTTGCGTCGCAGCACAAATCGAAAGGCTGCACTTGCCAGGTGTTGCAGCTGACATGGATGCACGGAACAGGCCATGGAGGAGCGGCCGGAATGATGGCTTGCTCGGATGATGTGCGTCGTATGCTGGATCAAGTCATGAATCGTCCGGACAATGAGCCGATGATGCAAATGAGCTCGACCGCGAAGCAATTTCATATACCGGTACATTCTCATTGCCGTAGTGATGAAGCCGGTATACAAGTTGGATAGAACAACCTCGCGGCTGTTGTGCTCGGTGTCAAGGTACATGAAGTGAAGCTGAGGTCGCATCATAGAGATGATTTTGCGGTGAAACGCGTGGCCTGGTAGACGGTCGGTCTCGACGGTCAACGTATTGGAGAGAGTGGCTGCAGCCATGTCGGAAGCTCCGCCGTCCAACATTCGATCTTGATCTTTGTGGATCTCCAAGGTGTGAGTGTCGATCAGGCAGCCGCAGTACGGAAAGAGACGTGTACCCTCCAATCGAGGGATGTAAACCCCGTCAACTGCAGCGGTGAAGTTGACCATGCTCTTATGGGGATTCACGGAGACCCCATACGACGGCTGCCCGCGGTGCATCACTTGCAGGAATTCATTGGCCTGCTTTGCATCAGTGGTGATGAGCAGAAAGTCATCGATGAGACGAAGAAGCAGCGAGTCGGCCGGCCGAAGGAAGTCGAGAACCTGCTGTTCCAGCTGCGCGTAGAAAAAGTTACACAGCAAACTAGAGACCACTGAGCCCTGGGGAATGCCGTTCCGCTGGCGAAGGTACTTTTCGCCAACCTTCACCAGGTTGTTTCGCACATGTTCATCCAAAAGACAGAGCAGCTCGTCTGCATTGTACGCTTTTTGCTTGATATTATCGATGAGGACGGTGTTGGACGCCCTGAGAGAACCATCGCTGGCAAGTTCGGGACAAGAGCGTTGTTGAGCAAGCGGAGCGGCGCGGCCCAGGAACCTTCGTCTGGCTTTACCGTGCAATCCTTGAACCATCACAATGTATCGAGTGACATGGTAGGTCTCCTCGGAGACGAGCTTTTCCACAAGACGAAGTAATTCCTTTTGCGGGATCGTGTCAAAGCAAGCTTGAATATCAACTTTGACAAAATAGAGTCGGGGTAATTGACCAGCCTTCTTAGCCGTCAATCCAAGCACTTGTCGGGTGAGCTGGTCACGGAACACCTTGAGCCGACTATGCAGATCTCCTACCGACAGCAGAGACGCGCCCAGCTTTTCAGGGCATCGCTCGCGCTCGTATGTCAACATGTTGAAAACAGGTGCCAGGCTGCTGTTGACACTGGCTCCAAGGTAGCTGTTGTTGCCCCTCCCCCATTGAGATTTCAATGGAAGTCGCTTTCTCAAATTGAGGATTGGCCGGAGCCCAGAAGCCTTTGGAAGCAATCTGAGCGCACCAAGACCAAGGCTTCGTTTGCCTAGCATGGCCTGGGCTCTCGTGGTACTCAATTGCTCGAACATGGTGGTTTTCAGGTCAGCCATGGGCTGTTCGATCAGCTTGCGCCACACATCATGTCGGTAATAGAAGAGATGGTTGCGATGGCTTTGCGACTCGGTGACATAGAAATTGTTCCGAAGAAGTGGAATCAGAAGAGAATCAAATATAAAATAGATCAGTTCGTGAAACAATTCAGTCCTCTTCCGAAAGTCCGAGAGGGACAGTTTTGCATCGGAGTGTACTAGATGTGGTGGAGCTAGCCAAGGAATGTTTGTAATCTGAGTAGCAATCAACGTGAGTACTAGTATAGCCATAGCTTCAACTTCAGGAACGAAGACAACTGACCTTCAGGCCACTGCATACTTGATGCAAACTGGGACTCTCGAACCGGCGCATCTTGATGAAGGTGTCCACGTGGTGCATGATCGCCTTGCGATTTTGAACACCGTCAGGTCCCTCTCCAAAACACTGAATGGGCAGTATTTTGTGCAGGGTTGCACGGCAAAACGCCGACACCGCAGATGCAGGACTTGCATAGTCAGTGAGATTGTTTTTATGCTTTGGTCGATAAGGGTTCTTCAACTTCAATTCTTTCGGAGATCCATTAGTTCTGCGAGGGTTGCTGTGCATTTTACACTGGTCGATCGCATGATTGCAGTTGAACTCAGGCTGTGTAACGAAATCACCCTCCGAGGAGCCCATGTTTTCGTCTGCGTGGGGCGAAACGAAATCAAACTTCCAGGGTCCCAGGAACTAAATTTGTCAGAGAGTAACCACAAGGCGAGAATCCAATAAGAAAATCTCACCTGGTCAGGGCAATAATGGTCGAGCAACTTGCGATATTGGCACGCGGAATGACGAGCCCTTAGCCTCCGGACTAGCTCTAGAGGCTTTCCTCGAAGTCGTCTAGGAAGCTTTGTATTTGTGGAATCTGTTACCTCGTTTGAATCGCCTTCCTTGAATGAGGTGCGCCGCCTTTGTTGTTGCTCATAAAATAATTGCGAAATCTCTTGTTCTCGAGATGTCGTGCAGATGCTATCCGCCCCAGAGTCAAAGACGTTCTGAAGCCCAAATTGCCGCGGAAACATGTATTTCATCACATGGCAGGTCTCCGCTTCAGAGGCGGTGGACTGGAATCTGTTGAGTACGTCTGCTTTCCGGTCAATATGAAATCATCACATGATTAACGAAGGAAAACATACGAAAGGCACCTAGGCCAGATCTCATCTCCTTTTGCGAATTGCCCTGAGGACGACTATACAGCATTCGACGGCGCAAAAAGAAGATGTTGTTACAGCCGTTGACCTTGCCACTTGATTTCGGTTTCTTGCTTGCGTTTTTTATCGATTCTTGCTTTGTAGCGGGCGCTGATCCATTTGGCAGTATCCCGCCTACTGGCGCGAGTTCTGACAAAGGTGTCCCTAGACAATCGTCAATACAGATTCGTGCACTGACGAACATCTCAGACACATACCACTCAGCTGATAGTAGACTCCTCGTTTGGCGTTGATGGGAGCAAAGATGCCACAATCGAACAACAATCGGATCATGATCTCATCGCCATCTTGCCCGAGGAGTGCCAACACCTCTGACCACGGCGCTTGTTTTAAGGTTTTCACATTTGAATTGGGAAACTTGGCCACCAATCCCAAGATACTTGTTCCCAAGAGGCTTGGTTCTGTTGGTCGGTGGGGAGCATAACCCTGCGCAAGCAAGTGGGGAGACTTCTGATACCCTCGTGATCGAGCAAAGAGCGACTCGATGACAAAGTTGACAATCTGCCCGGTCCTCTTTAGCAACCCACCCAAAATGAAGCCACCGTGAACACGTCTCTGGATCCAGATATCGGGGTGAAAGAGGACTGCGAATCCAAAAATGAAACACTTACCTCAGACTGCGGCGATGTTGGCCCGGTATCCGTGCTGTCCAAGACGGAGCGCGACTGCGATTCGATGAAGCCGCGATAACCATGAGATCGCTGCACGTCAACAGCAGTCGGTGTGTCCTTGATCACGCCGACCAAGGTCGAGTCTAGAAGTCCGACGAGTGCTTTGGCGCTCTCCTCGCTACAGTCTGCGGATAATTGCAAGCTTGACGCTCGCAAGGTTGCGATGCGTCGCCGGCGTAGCTTTGACGAAACGGGCAATTGACGGAGAAGATATTGCCGCAGCGTGAGCACATGTGGATAGTACAGCGAGATTACTGGATGAGTGGTTGGCAGGCCTTTCTGGGAAGCATCTGTCTTTGAGACTCGGGCACGGCTTGGAGGTGTGGTAGCTTTAGAGTTGACGAGACCAAGCGCCTGGCGACGACTTCCATCTTTGCTTGGCCTTTTGCGCTTTTGGCCCATCTTTTTCTGATAACTCTGAAAGACGATCTATACCCGTGGCTTCCTCATAGAGTAGACCAACATGGGTCATCGCCTGCGGCCAGGCATTGTCAATTCGAGATCTTGACGCGTCGCGGTACAGTCGGGTTACGGGTAGGCGTTCTCTGAGCAGGCGGAGTGCCACTGCACCGAAATTTGGGACGGCCCCGCTTCCCGGTCAGGCTGGGGTGATCGAGGATTATTGCACGTTACAACTTACAATTTATCATTAGTTCACAACCTCACATTTCACAGTTTACACTTTACACTACATACCTGCAAGGTACGCTCCCACCACCTACAGGAGTCGACTACCGAGCGGCGAGCGGTAATTGGGCTTTTCCAACATAGTGAGCAATGAGCATAGGTTGACTATTGCACATGGCGTAATCTTGCTTCATTTCTGCGAAGACAAAAGAAAGAAAGATAAGCGAGGCTTGACGATTGGATCGAATCGATACGTCGCCTGAACATCAATTCTTCCAGCTGATGTTGCGCCCGGGCGCGATCGACTGAGCGATCAGTCGAAGAACGGATCGAAGAACAATACTACTGCAGCTGGTCTATTCCGCAACCTTCCAAAACGGCAGGAAGGGTTTGCTTGCCCCTCGAAGAGTCTCTCGCGAGAGTCAAAACCGGTCCATTGCATGATGGATGTTCATTTGATATCCAGTGTTCCTCGAATTTGAGGTTCCTTCTTCCTACGTTCTCTTGAGATTCTGCAGTGTGCAGTACTGCAGTGTGCACTGAGTCACTGACACAACTTGGTACACTAGACTTGAAGCTGATACTGTGTCAGAATTCCTCGCACAGACGTCGAGCTAAGCCACGGGATGGCGGAGTCTCTCCGGACAGTCGATAGCGCTTCGAAACTCAATTCGGGGGAGAGGATATAACTGTATGTCCTCCGAGCAAGTGCAGTAGTGGACAAAAAGGCTTCCGCTGAATACGTCTCCATGTGGTGTGCGTACTTCGACCTCTCCAACACTAATAATATCCCCGGGCCTACTGTACATAGTAGTCAGTACTCACTAGAGTCACTACTCAGTGAGTCAGTACTGACTACTCAGTAGTGTAGCGTCCCATCTGCGACTACCGCAGCCACCAACAGCCACCCTTCTGTTGTAATCGAGTGGTCGTCGCCTAGGGGGAGCGCGGTGCCTGAAAGGTGGACCACTTTCCTCATCATAGCGAACATGACCCATGGCTCAGCATGCAAAGCCTAGAAAGGCCGACCGAGACTCGGGCGGACCCTCATTCACGAAGCGTGCCAGCACTGCAAAACCTTATCAATGGAGTGCACTGCCTGTACGGCGTTCACGAGAGGCTTCTTGCGCCTGGAGAGTTGGTACATTTCAAGGTCGGATGCTCTTGGCGGGTGGACAAGGGCCCCCGTAGTGGGCCGTGAATCCTGCAACCTTCAAGGTTGGACCTGGGAGAAGAAGCCTGAGCCGGGCGGGGAGGAACGACGCCTCTAAATTGAGGCCAAAGATCAAGGAGGAAGGCCTTTGAAGCAGGAAGGACTGAGTCACTAGATCCGGAATGACACCTGTGCTGGCTCGAAATGTGTCTTCCACCGATATCCCTGCCGGCCCAAGTCAAGCGCGGTCGATGTGATAGGTATCATCATGGTGTCTCCCGTCTCGAGTCTCCACGCATCCGGCCCCGTATGCTCTCCCTTTCCACGTTGTGAGCGGGCCGTCAAAGTCACCCAAAGATCAGGGGAGTGGTGTATCTCCTGTTCCTGAACTCGAAGAGTCTGTGCTCACCCAATTGACAAGCGCACAGTCACTGGAGTTTTGGGGGTTCAATTGTACAACAGTCTTTTGGCCGGATTATTCTTCCTTGTTTTTTTTTTTTTTTTTTTTCAATTCACTGGCACTGTCTCCCCTCAGGGCCAGCGACCGGAACGGGTGGATTCACGGAAGTCATCAACACCGTAGTGGTCAAGCCAGATGAAGATCTGCCAAGGTATATTCGAGATTGTATGTCTATATTCAGCATGTCGCTATACCCGCCCTTTGGAAAATGAGCAAGGCGAGGGAAAGTCGTCACTCACACTGGCTAGCTTAGATCAATATGTTTAGTTAGGCTGGAGGCTGGAGTGATCCAATACCATGTACACTTGTACAACCATAACGGTAGTTACAGCAATTTAGCAGGGAAGCCTCGGAGGGACTGAAATAGGCATTCACTCACTTGTTCGGGAATCAAGCTTGTTATGCCTGTAGGCATATTGTCATGATCGAATCACTAGGGTCCTTGAAATCGGAATTTCCACGTAAGATGGACACTATGCAGATCGAGGCAGGAACTAGAGGACCATGACCTTGCTCTTGCCAGACCGGTTCATGGAGTTACCAACGCAACATGCTCGATCTAACACCCTTCTCTTCACGATCTTTGGTGATCTCTACTTCCTTCTTCAAAGACAAAAGGATCCCACAATCCGACCAGTAAATCAGAATGTATCTGACAAGCCAGTCCACGGTCTTGAATCAAGCACACGCCCATGATCCATCTCGCTCATGTCTTCTAGCGCAGCTGTGGCTGCTCCAACAAGCGATCAGTCACCTTCACACGGGGAAGTACCTATGATCCCTAGCAGTGAAATGGATGATCTTAAGGGGATTCTGCCTGCAAATTCGATTTTGCCACACTGACAATTCTTGATTGTATCGCATTCCCAATCACACCTTCAGCGTGTTGATGCGTCTCTTGCTCTCTCGCCTGCGATAAAGCATATCAGCATCGGCGTTGGTCACGCACAGTTCATACCGCCTCAAAGGCCGCCTTCTGACCTCTTTGATTCTCCTCTCTACCACTCCTCTCTATCACATCGATGGACAGTTCGATTTCGGCAGCGCTCTCGATCACGGACGATCGCCCCTGCAGCTCAACAAGCGCGGTCCTCAGCCGACGCCCCGAACGAAGCTAACGATCTGGCCTGTGAACTGCCCTATCCACTCTCGACCAGAACCAGTCCACAGTCCACAGTCCACAGTCCACAGTCCACAGTCCACACAGGGACTACTCGGACTGTACTCATACTGGTAAAGTCTCCCCCGCTCTGGCCCTCTCCACCTTTCTGCACTGAAGGTAAAGGCCCAGTCGAGAAAAGAGCGAACGGGAGAGAAATCCAAAAAAAGAGAAAAAGAATACAAAAGAAAAGAAAAGCCCAAATACCCGGCAAGAGTTGAAACAGACGTCAGTGCCGCTAGCCAAGCTCGCACTTCCTCTCATTCGCTGAGGAAGACATCGTCTGTGCTATTTGTAGCTCACGGCCCCAAGATCAAGTGCGGTGCAGTCAGTCCATTGAAGTATTGACCTTTTCACTGCTCAGTCTAGTTCGACTATCTGTCAGCTCGAATCGGAAGTTACCTCACAATTTATCGCACGCGCACAGCTCAGCAGTCGATCGCTCGATTCTTCCATCGACCACCTCGCCCACCGCTGGAACATCGTCGTTTGATCTCCAAACAGACCCGGTAAAAAATCAATTAAATTCTTTTTTTTAAAAAAAGAGATCATCTCTGCAACTCTCTCCGTCTCCCCTCTCTGGGGCAGCCTGCGTTGTTGCCTTTCTTTGAAGACCCTCTTTCCCCTCTCTTCCCCGTCGCAGCGACCTTCGATCGAACCGTGGACCGCGAGCGTTTCCTTTCTTTCTCCAGACCATGCTTGTGGATGGGGTTGTATCGCCCAGCGAGTGCTTTGTAGCCTGAATCGATCCCTGCTGCCGAAGCTCACCCGCTATCCCTCAAAGACAGCACCGGTCGGGCCTGAAGTTTGGCGGGAAGCGGGACAACGCATCACTCTCTTCGTTGTCCGCAGTGGCCTGGAATATGCACCATGTCTGGCAGCGGTATCGAAGAGCTGCCTGGTAATGTTCGGAACCCCAATCCGCCTTCGTTTGGGCGTCAATCTTCGGCGCCCGCTCTCGGCCAATCCGCGGCCCCGAGCTCCTCGTCCTTTGAACCCTCCCCGAGCGCTCCATACCCGCCGAATCCCACGTGTATCGCACCAGAGTCAAATCAGCACACTGTGAGGTTGCACGACACAGAAGGGACATTGCACTTGCATGCCAACGGGCGTCCATCTCCAGAGCCTGATGAGTTCTACCGGCATGGGAGTCAGGTCGCGGCAACGGACAGCCACATCGGCCTCGACGATGTGACAGCTGCAACGATGGCAATCGGCCAGGGAGACCTGACGGACAGGGTGTCCCCACTACCAACAGAGACTCTATCTCTGGCTCGCGGGAGACCGCTAGCATATCGGTCGACGTCTGATTCGCCTCTCGCAAGAGGCCTCTCCTCAACGGTACCTGCCTCGTCCTCAGCCAGGGCTCGACAGCCCTCCTTCAAAGATCTCGTCAACCGTTTCAACAAGACCTCTGACGACATCCTTCCTCTCCCCTCCGTATCCCGAACCCCCTCGCGTACAGCAAGTCCATCGGGCGGCTTCGAAGGCGATCCTCAATCCAGAAGCTTGCCTCGCCGGCGTTACACTCGCGGCGAATCCCCCACCTTGGAGCACATCCCCAGTGAGACCACGCAGCACATCGATTTGGCACGCCCGGCGACCAAGATAGAATTGTCTGCCCTCGATTCATTCGCTCTTGATACCGTCGTCGCACCTCCTCCCCTGTCGCAGCGAATTCCGAAATCGCATCCTCGACGGCCGCTCTTTGGGGAACTATTGTCCGTGAACACACAATTCAACAACCTGGGCCTAGGGATTCCACCACACATTCAACGTCGAGGCTCGGAAGGAAGCCTGCCCAGCCCGAATCCCGCCTTTTTGGAGCAGTCTCACCTGTTGGAAGCTCGCTCTCCACTGACCCCAACCGCGTGGTATCGAGGGGAAACAAGCTCTTTAGAGGCCGTGCAGCCTGTGACAAACGGAACAGTCAGCTACCATCGCAGGGTGCGAAGCGACTTTTCTGCGAACCCTTCAAGAGAGCCCCTTGCTGATCCGTTCATGCCGGAAATGGCCGTCGCGGCGCCCTTACGGCAGACGAAGCCGGGCGAGAAGTCGCCTGGAAGCCCAAATTCCAGATCCCGCATTCCTGTTTCTTCAGCAAGATTGCCCAGTGCTGCCGGCTCCAGAAGTCACTCTCCTACATCAAATTCCACCTTCAGCAAACGGTCCTCCGCCATACCACTGGCCCCCAAGGGCAGCAGTCGTCTTCCCAAGCCGTCGGGAATTGACAGCCCGCCGCGCTTGGCGGCCATGGGACCCGGTTCTTTTGCGACAACGCCGCGTGGTAGACGAGAAACGACGATCGGCCGAACTCGTACACAAATACCTGAACAGGGTCAACGCCTCCAGGCATACATTGCAGCACCCCCTCCGACGAAGTCGCCACCTTTGCGTAGTTCCCGTCCTCGCCAGCCAGTATCCCATGGAGGGCCGACCTCTCCACGCTCCCGGATTGAAGATCGGATCTCGACCTTGCAAAGGCAAACTGGTCGTGATCACGACTCGAACAGGAGTCCTCGAATTCGCTCCAGACGTTTCGCGGAGTTAGGCAATGTTGATTTTGAGAGTCGCCGACAGCGGATCCAGCAAGCATTCACTCGAACGGTGCAGGAAAATGAACGAAAGGAGGAAGCTGCTGCGCAACTCAGACGCAAGGCTCGGGATCAAGAACAACAAACAGCAGTTCACGGAGACGACGCAAATACACCGGTAGACGAGCAAGCCACAACGCCACACGCTCAGGTGGCCGATCATACTTCATTGGAATTGCCCGAGATGGCGACGGCAATAGCAGCACAGAGTCTCAGCGTTTCTGCAGGCGGGGAGCAAGCCACCGTCGTCCCCAAGCTTCGACTGGACACCTCTATGGACCCCTCGCAAGAAAATGGTCCACACACGACGATGGACTCGCCGACGCTAGGAATTGTGGATGAACCTTACGATTCAACGAGATCACAACAAGGAAGGAATCGCGAGTACGATTTGGAGCCGAACTCGGCCATCTCCGCAACCTCAAGCGGCACGCACGTCACGCAATTTGATCCAGAGCCTCAATTTGGATTACTCGAACGGAAACCAAGCCTCTCCAATCGAACGCTGTTGAATCAAATTATGCAGATTCGCGAGTCAAGCTCGAGCAGCGAATCTTGTGACGAGCCAGACTGCAGTTTGTCGGAGACGGATGAAAAAGCGTCAATACAGATTATGCTTCACGAAACCCCTACTTTGCACTCCACTGGCAGCGGTAATACCGAGGAAGCGTCGTCTGTGCCCTTACAGGCGGGACAAGCCATGGACCACATACAGCACCGGTGGAGTATGAGCTCATGGGACTCATCAATGCAGACTAATCAGCTTTCCACGTGTGATGAGCATTGTGATGATAGCGGGGACGACGCGGCCTTCCAAGATGACCAAGCGGTTGATGTACTCACACAATCATGCTCAGCGACCTCAACAAGCGCGGCGTCTCTTGATGACCATGAACATACAGCATCTCCGATCAATAGCGACATTGGCATGATGGGTCCGGACACTGTCGAGTCTGTCCAGCAGAAGCGTTATTCTCGGGCATTCTCCACTGCCCCGAACCTTGTTAAACAAGGACGTTGGGATTCCCGCCGAGTGACACAATTGTATCTTGAAGAATTGACGCGGGGCGGATCCAGCCATCAAGGCAGTAAACCAAATACCGGCAATAGCGCGGACAACCAGCGTACTGCAGCCATTGGGAATCCAGCCGTTCCTCATCCTTCTCGGGCTCATGGCTACACAGCCAGTCCCGCAGATGACCATGTCATGGTACCCATGTATCGTGAATCTCCAGTCATGGGTAACACACCGGGCTTACATGAAGATTCGAGGCCAGCTGTCCAACCATCGGAACAGTACCACCCTTCGGCTACCCTGGCTGGACCGAGTGACTGGGAACATGCGTCCCCATCAATCATGGATTGGATGCAGGTGGCTGCCGAAGATGATGTTCCCACACCGGGAGTTGAACGCGATTTCTCTGATGATCTCTTGACTCCGCGACAACACAAGGCTCCAGTTGAATTGGAGGCTTCGACTTGCTACGACTCCGGTCTTGGGTTGTCCTTTGGCGCAAGTTCGTCTGCTCGTGAGTTGGTCGAGTTGCCTACGAGCACGCCTCACGATGGCAGTGATCAAACCACTAAGCGCAAGACTCTGCCCGAAAATTCTTCGCTCACTACAACGCATAGTATTCGAAGTAGCCAAGATTCCTCGTTCCCTCTTGCAGACTCCACATCATCGCCTCGAGCACCGGACTCGTCTGCGACATCTCTAGCACCGTCAGCAGAACAATCAATGCGAGAGGAACCGCGCAAGACTCCGTCGCCAGAGCAGAAGCAACTGAAGAAGCGGCGAAACATCATCAAAGAGCTCATAGATACGGAATACACTTTTGGCAAAGATATGAAAGTTGTGGACGATATCTACAAAGGCACTTCGTCCTCCTGCCTTGACTTGTCTGCCGAAGACGTCAAGATCCTATTCGCGAATTCAGATCAGATTACCCAGTTCTCATTCAATTTTCAGGACACTTTGAAGCGAGCCGCTCGCAGTGTCTACATTATGCCAAAGTCTCAACGCTGGAGCAGCAAGCGTAGTGCGCGCAACGCCCGCTCAGCCACTACGTCGGAAGACCAAGCTGGCAGTGATGCGGGCACGTCGGACCTTGAAAAAGATCGCTCAACAGCCATTGGGGAAGCCTTCATGATCCACATGTCCCAGATGGAGAAAGTGTATTCTGAATACTTGAAGAACCACGATGCTGCGAACAAGAAGCTTGAAGTGCTCCAACGCAATCCAAAAGTGTCTATCTGGCTAAACGAATGTCGAGAGTGGGCGTCAGATCTGACCTCTGCGTGGGACCTCGATTCACTTATTGTCAAGCCTGTACAGCGAATCCTCAAGTATCCGCTTCTTCTCTCTGAACTCCTGGCCTCAACTTCTCCCGACCATCCGGATCGCGCCAGTATTCAGAACGCTTTACAAGGAGTCACGGACATCTCAGTCCGCATCAATGAGATGAAGAAGCGTGCAGATTTAGTTGTTCAAGTCGTTGGTCGGAAGCGCAACCAGTCCGATGTGCGAGCGGGCTTGTCCAAGGCTTTCGGTCGCCGCACCGAGAAAGCTGCGCCAGCAGGTCGGCATATCTGAAATGTTCTCCGATAAGGAGTATGATTACCTCTCACAGAAATTTGGCGAGCATTTCGCAGAGCTACATGTGATCAAGAATGATGTTTTGGTCTACAAGGAAGGGATGCAACGATCTGTTGCCCAACTTGGCGCTTGTGTCCAAGCAATTGAGGGAGTGATTGATGTCTCTCAGTCCAGTTACCCCGATTTGGAGCGAAAATGGCGCCGTTTTAATCACACTTTCCAAGAAATTGTGACAGTTGCTCTCCCTGAACACGTAAGCGTTCCCCTTCTAATCTACCCTTTCCTCACGTCGCTTTAGAGCATTGGATTTGGACTGATAATCGTTCAGCTTGAAATGGTAACAAAGAGAATCCATGGCCCGTTTGATTCCATAATATGCCTCTACCAAGGACCCGAGCGAGTGATGAGAAAGCGCAACAAGCGGCTTCCAGACTATGCACGCTTCAAGGCCGCCAAAGACCGGGGTGACAAGCCCGACAAGAAATCTACCGAACAAGGAGAGCAATTCATGGCATTGAACGAGACTTTGAAGGAAGAGCTTCCTCAGCTTTTCGCCTTAACGGGTAAACTGATGGAAGCGATTCTGACAGACTTGATCAAACTTCAAACGACATGGTGGAGTCAGTTGCAGGCACGACTTGAAGAGCATGTGGATAACTTCCCAGACGACGTAGGACGATTGGTCAATGAGTGGACAAATGAAAATAGCTTCGCTGAAGCTCAGGTTCTCTCTCTTGGCGTCTGCAATGGCTCTTTGCTCGCCGAAACCGTCAACCTGATGAATTTCAATACCTCGTCGAATCTGAATTCGCCTCGTCGGCCCTCTACCATGAACAGCTTCAATGGCCGACCGGGATCATTAACAGAGGAGTCTCCTAAGTTGTCCAGCGACTTCAGCATGGGCCAGCTTTTCCAGTCACCTAACATGAGCATGACTAGCGTGACCCGGCACCGAGCGGACTCTGCATTCTCCGGACGTGCCCCGTATTCAGAAACTCCGGATCTGGGGCGCAGCCAACTACTACAGCAAGTCACCAATACCAGTCGATCCTCGTCGGACATCCGATCGAGTATTGAACCGTTCCCTTCTCTGCCCAGCCTGAGTCTGGACGCGCCTTTCCTGACTGACGTGATGAATGTCTCAAAACTGGACGCCGAGCCGCAACCCAATTCACCAACTGACCGATTCTCCGGCTTCTTTTCTTCTGCTATGCCCATGTCAGACAACCCCCAGGAACCTGAAGCTCCTCGGGCCCCTCGAGGTCTTGCCGAGGGCGCCAAAGTCCTGTTCGTCGCAGCTAGTCTGTGCCCATTCAAGATTGACCCCCGAAGTGAAGCCGGATATCCGTACCTGATCTACGACACCGGGGCTGTCTTTGACGTATATGGTGAAAAAGGCGAGCTCTGGCTAGCCTGCAATCAGGATGAGAACCTGGATGCGCCCGGAATGGACAGCCATGGGCGGAGGCAGGAGAACGAGAGGACAGTCGGATGGATCTGGAGCAGGCATTTCGTGAAGCTGGCATGAGCGTGACCGACAAAACGCTGGCCGAGGGTCAGTCTCTACTTTTCGCCCCCATATCATGAACTCTTTCTATTTTTTTCCTCGGCAGATCAACACCAGCATACCTTGACCACCATTTTGATTGCGAGTTAAGCGAGGGCGTCCAATTTTTGTTTGGTTATTGTGTGAACATGTTTTCATGTATGTTTGGCGTATCTCACCAATTGTGAGGATCAATTGCGTGGGACTTTTGCTTGATATCTTTCCTTTCCTTCCTTTTTTGTCCTTGTGATAGAGCTGGTTCCCCGAGACAAGGAATTAGGCCTGTGCATATAGATACCCATTTATTTCTCCTTTATACCTTATGACGTTCGAGAATCAACATCTTTGATGATCACTGTGTCATATTGACATATGGATGGCCTGGCCTTGTTGGATAACAGGCTTCATGACCCTGGCAAGTGGATTCTTCAATAGGCCCTCTGCTCTGGGTCTTCGGTATCGTGCTTGGAACATAGGGCAATGTTGGAGTACCTGGTATTTTCCCCTATACCTATCACCCACGCACTGTCGCACTATATTGGGCCACTATACCTAAACATAAGTAGTTGTAATGGAAGGTATTTTGCAAGCGTAACCGAGCTTGGACTCGAATCACTGCCACGTGAGATTGACATTATATTGTATCGGAATTGTCGATTCAGGTGATGCTGTCTAGCGTCTACTAATTGGGCATGAGAACTGCCCTTTTGACGAGGTATGACCGAGCCCAAGGCAAAAGACAATGACCGGAGGCATGTGCACTTCTGTAGGACAAAAAGTAAGTGGTAAGTACTAAGTAGTGTTCTCCGCTCACACCAGCATCGCGGCAGAAAAAACAGCCCGGGCCAGTCCGCTTGTGCAGGACATGGAGGATAACTAACAGTGATACCAGAGCTTTTGACAAACCCCCATTTCACTCGCCCAACATGAATCAATTACCTCTGAGATCACATCGAGCCGCCCAACTACAACGGACGGTGACATGCCAGCTCTGTGAATTCTCCTCAACCCAAGCGCGTCGCTCCTTTTCCGTCGGCCGAGGGGCAGCAGCAGCCGCCGCCGCCTCAAACCCCCGGATTTTGACCATCAGACGTCCTATTGTATCGCGCTCCTCTCGCCTGAGCCTGGCTCAACCACTCGCCTGCCAGACAGGTACACTGCGGTACAGGTCGCGTCAAGCGTCTTCGAAGAATGCTCACCTTCTTGAGTCTGAAAAACAAGCGGTAGAGGGATTGGAAACGGAGCACGTCGCGAATGCGAATGGACACAGCAATGCGAGCCCTGCGAACTCACACCTTTCTCTTCGAGAAATTACCTCCATGATCGAGGGCTGCGCGCAAAAGACATCTGAGCTTCTCGCACGATCCGAGGTCCCTGGTAATGCGGAGGTGGAAGAGCTCCTCCTGAAATACGAAGAAGCGGCTCGCGCAATCGCCCCATACTGGGACGTTCGCGACGAGAACGCCCCAAGCGGGGAAGGGAAAGGCAATGCAGTCTCATCGCTGCTGGAAATGCAAGAACATGAAGGGTCCGTGACACATATCCGCGACGCGGAGGAGATTCTCCGCACACTCGCCGATCAAGTCTCCACCTCCATGACGCAAATCATCAAGGATGAGAAGGTGTTCATCTCCCCAAAGGCACTCGAGCATTATATTCGAGCGCAGTGCACCCTGAACCGAGCCGAGTATCTACCCGAAGTATTCCATCTCTACGCCAACAAACCCATTCCCGAAGAGAAGAGCAATCCGCCTAAACTCCACCAGGCGAACCCCAAGGACGTGAACAGCGCTGTTTCCGCAGACCTAGCCAACCAGGCCATCGACGTCGCCATCAAACAGAAGAATCTGCCTCTGGTCCTTGCAATGATTGATAACACATTCTGCGCGCCTGCCTTCCATCACGCAAAGGTCTTTCGGAGAGCTGCCGTTCCCTTGGTGGGACTCGCGGCGGCCCCGGCCGCATGCTTCACGCTGGCCTCGTGGGCCTCGACGCTGCAGAATACAATGGACCCAAGTACAGCGACCGGGATCGCCTTTGCCGCGTCGCTGGCTTATGTTGCGGGTACTTCTTCGATTGGAATTCTGGCGATCACGACGGCAAATGATCAGATGAAGCGCGTGACGTGGCTGCCGGGCATTCCGTTGAGGCATCGCTGGTTACGAGAGGAGGAGCGTGCTGCCCTTGATAAGGTTGCTTGTGCTTGGGGGTTCCGGGATCCGTATATGCATGGAGAGGAGACGGGCGAGGAATGGGAGAGTCTGCGCGAGTTTATTGGTATGCGGGGCATGATTTTGGATAAGACGGAGTTGATGGAGGGTATGCAATGATATCCTGAAGGGAAGGTTGTGTGGTGTGTCTCTTTGTATGATTGTATATTATTTTATTTCAATGGGATACACGCGGCCGACATATCTTTTCCCTTTGATACTGATAATACTCAGTAGGAAGTACACTAGTACAGTATCCCCGGTCCCGGTCTCCACAATAAGGGACAGGGCATGTGGTACAGAGTGCAGACTACTGGAGCTCAAGATAGATAGTTGAAAGGTGATGCGAATTTTCAAGCTACGGCAAACAGATGGCTGTGTATTGAGACGGTGGGAATCATACTTTTAATTTTTTGATAAATCTGACTATGAAACCCTCAGCCATCAAGGACTCAACAGACATCCTGGCGCAATCAAGCGACAGAAAAATCTAGTAGAGACGCTTGGGGGGAGACATGGTAGCCTTGACGACAAGGCTGCCAACGTTCTGCCAGCCCTTCTTGAGGAGGGAGACGAGGTAGTTGATGGCGAGCATCAGGTTGGCAACGAGCTCCTCCTGGGTCATGCCGACGTTGCCGACGGCAACACCGAGGCAGAGAACCTTCTTCAGCTGGAACTTGATGGTGGACTTGACGTCGTTGACCTTGGCGGCCATGTCATCAGCGTGGGAGATGGGGGTGGGGAACTTGCCGGCTGTAGGAGAGAACAGAAAATTCCAGAATTAGCATATGGCTCAAATGTCGTGGGTTCAACGTATGAAAATTCTTCCAGAAACTTACCCTTGGACAGACCGGGACCAAGGAGACGGGGAATCTGCTTGATCAGAGCCTCGGAAGCAAGGAAGGCATCGTACTTGCGAGCAAGCTTCTTGATGAGCTTCTTGTTCTTGTTCAGCTTCTTCAAGTCATCGGTGGACATGGCATCAATGCCGTGGTGCTTGGCACGGTCGAGATCGTGCTGGTCACCAATGATGCTGTAAGAATTGAGACACTAGGTTAGCCGGCTTGCCCATGGTTTCAGATGTGCCGCTCGTGCACTACTCGAAGCCCGTCTCGAGGAGCATCCTGGAGGCAAAAGGCGACCCAGGTGTAGTTTCGGGAAGCTCGATGTAGAACGGCGAAAAGAAGAAAGGCAAAACGCACCAGATGGACATGCCAGGGCGGGGGACGGAAGGCAGCTTGATGGTGCCAGAGAAACGCTTGTCACGCTGGGGGTCATAGTTCTTCAGACCGATCTGCAGCTCAACGGTCTCAAGGAAGTTACGCTTCTTCTCATTGAGAGAGTAGTTGAGCAGCTCATCGACATTCTGGCGCACTCCGGCTGCATCGGGGTATTAGCGATCATGTTGCTTTCAACCCCATTTGATGGAGAATTTCAGGACAAAGCGTAGAACATACCGACTGTGATCTTCGACATGATGGCGACAGTCTTCCAAAAGGTAAACTTATGGTGTGGCTCTACGCTGAAGTCTTGCAGAGAAGAAAATGTAACCGCGAATTTCTCCGCTTGTGGGTGCTCATTGTGCGGCTAGACCTAATGTGGACTAGCGGTGCCCTCAAACGAGAACCTTACTCAGCACCCACGTGATGAGATCATGGGCGCCTACCTAGATTGGGGGCTCACCTTCGTGTCTGATCGGCCTGGAGCCGCTCGCCGCCTTGTTGCCTGAGGGATACTGTCGCAAAAACAGACAAAGGGCGTAGCTATCAGCTAGTGCCCAAAGGATTCAGAGGTAGGTAAATGTTCTCATCCCAACGATGCATGAGAATTTTGATGATAAAATCAGACGAGACTTGGAGACTCTTGTGTATGTCTATCTCCAGCTCGAGCAAATCACATAAGATTCTGTGCCCTCCTTGCCTTCTATCTCCAATGCCTCGTCGACTACTTTGCAGCCCACTCTCGAGTAGAGCTGGCGAGCGCGGGAATCCGAGGACTCAACCACCAAGTGATGGTTACCAAGTCCGATCCTTAGTAGCTGCTTTCACCGTTGCCCCATAAGACGATGGCCGCAGCGTCGTCGCCGTGCAGTAGGTCAGACAAACATGCCGGCAATGGAGTACACCAGATGCGCTCCGCGCCGCTCGGAAGATCGGGCACGGCTAAAGGAATATGATGTTTTCCTTCGCGTTAATAAACATGATATAGTCGGGTGAGCTCTGGGGTAGATCTCGGCCACGACTGTCGCTTACGGCGGCGTATGTCTTGCCTGTTAGACTCTGAAGTCGTGAGGGCCAAGTCTCGTCCAGGAATCGAGACTTACTTTCATATGAATGTAGACGAGAAGGAATCTGAATCCGTTTGGAGCCCGTGGAAGTGTAGATGCTTGGATCTATGTATTAAGTCTTGTTCCTCGTCTGGGGAGGAGAAAATGTTCGGGACAGTGATAATTGCGTCTAGAATGGGAGGTCGAAAGGTCGACATGACCAGACACGAAATGAGATCAATACTCGGTGCCTGGAGAGACTGACTCGTTTAAAGTGCTTAAATAGTGAAGCGATGCGAGGCAATACGGGACTTACGGAGGAGACAGCTGATGCTGGGAAAGCCTCTCGGGGTTGAGAGTCTTGAGAGTCACCCGAGGTGACTCCGGACTGGAGATTAAAGTGTGGCTTCGCCACGGTGAGCTCGCTAGGTAGGGATGAGTCCATAGATCTAAGCCTGTGTTACTGACGGCTCCACGCTTCAAACAAGCAGCGGCGTTGCTGCGACTGTATGTGTTTTAACCCCTACTCTATCGCACGCGATGATTGATACGCAATAATACGCCCGAGTCGCGATGTATGTACCCACTACCCAGTGTGTTGATAATTTGATACCATCACTTCGCGCCGGCAAAGTGAGACACCCAGTGGTCGGGACATTGGCGCCTTTCGAGTGCCATGCGAATATGTCGGAAAGATAAGTCACTGAGGCTCAAGAGACTGCCCAGGAAATCAATTTTCGGAATAGCAAACAGTTATTGTTACTCTACCTCAAATCCCAAGAGAACAGGCCTGTGCTCAAAGTAGTGTGTCACGACTCACGACTCACACTACCTCGCCTGAATATGATCACCCTCTCCGAATTAAGCTTTGCCCACAGACTATGTCTTACAATCCCGTGTTAAGAAAAAAACCTGGTGACCGCTTAAATACTTCAAAGCAGAGGTCCAAGACCCGGACGAGGGCTCATTTCCAATCATCCTAAGGGCATCACGCTGCCATTCCATGTTGCACGCATCCAGACCTAGTCAAGAGGCGGAAAGATCATGGAAAAGGCGGCCAGGTCATGCAGCGCATGCGCGCCCTGCTGACTCTGGCGCTAAAGTGTGACGGCGGTAGGCTTAACCTCAAATGACTCGTGCCAAATTCAAAAGCATGAAACCTTCAGCTGTAGCTACTAGCGACATAGCCACCCCGGGGCGTTCATATTTAAAGCGCCGCTTAGCTCTGCGACCGCGTGAGAATTTGATTGATTCATGTCCACACTTCGGTACTCGCGCACAATATACAGTGATACACTCCACCTAATCGCCCTCAAAAAACGACCGAGGCTGGACAGATTCGAGAATCGCACCTCCTTAACATATTTCAACTCCAGTATCTCTCCTCTTCTAGCTTCAAGAAAGCGGCAGCAATATCTCCAGCGCTGCGCACAATGGCGGGCAGGATCTCAGAAACAAGCGAGTCTCTGAGCCCGCGAAGCTACTATGCCCATCTTCGCGATTCACACGGAGAGTCGCTAGAGTCAATATTCAAAGACATTGACGACGGAACCAACTTTGTGGAGTACATGCAGCGCTTGCGAAATCCAGCCACTCGCAATTTTGTACTCGACTTTGGCAATGACGATGCATTCTGCGCTATAGATCTGGAGGCGATGGACTTCCAGCGATTACAGGATTCAGTAGTACGTTAGAAGCAACGCCTGGTCAGGCTCCGGAAGCAATGAGAGCGATGCGCTGACTACTGTCTACCAACAGAAACCGAACTGTTTTGGGACTAGATGGATGTATGTTGAAATGCTCACTCAAGATTGGAAGAAGCCGAGAAACGAAAGTCGTTGGGACTTACCATTGACCCTGCAGTCACATCTGGAATCCAGAGCAGCAGAAAGACGCCATCAAGGTAAATCCGAGAATTTCAAAGCACCCGCTCGCAAACGTGCGATGCTGATGCTGTAATTAGACCATCACCTCGCACTACGGAGTCTCCGAGAGACTTCAGAGCATGATGTACACCGAGCCTTTCCATGAGAAGGCGTCATCTCCGGTAATCCCTGAAAGAAAAAGCCTTTCGCGAAGACCCAAATATCTATCGTCGCAGACGATAGAAGTGGAACTGGATGATGTTGAAAGCAAGCCTGCTTCAGCCAGGACTCACCAGCCAAGCTCTTTTGAAGGATTGACTTTCGGAGAAGTTACCGATCAAATATGGCATTTTTCCTCGGTGGACTACGGCCCTCGATGTAAGCCGATGTAGGGAAAGACCGAGACCCCCCATAACGCAGGATACTGATACACCGTGTTATTCAGATACCTGTGTGGGCTACAACACATTGTTCGTGGCACCCGACGTGATTGTGGAAAATGGCCATGATCTCCCTGAAGGCACGCGGCTTTGGTCATGGCTGATCCTCTGCGATGATGGTACGCAATTTGACAAATGGAGTGGAGTGACGCTCTCTGGAATTTGGCTGAGTTGAAGACTAGGGACCCTGATTTCTATTCAGGAGAACCCGACTAGGCAAATCGAACAATTGAGCGAAAAGGAACAACAGGCGGTCGTGGGGGTCGCACGGCGCAATATTCGGTTCATCTTCTCCGGCATTTCGAAACAACACGTTAATCATTCGCGTAAAGACTCATTGGTAACTATTCGCGTGCGACAGTTTCACGACGTCGGACCGGACCAGGCAAGCATCAAGCAAGAGGACGGTGCAAGTCTACTCTTCTATTACCTATTCGATGACTGGGTCTCGAGCTTTGGATTGATTGCCAAGCGTCAGCATAAGTACGGAGTATCGCTTGAAGAGCTTGTAAGTGGCCCTCCTGGTTGATGCCTCATCAAGTAAGATTTCCTGTTACTCACGAATCGTGAAGAGGAAAAAAATGCTCGATCGACCTATTGTTGATCTCGTTGATGAGCTTCATTGGCTCGGCAGACGACTAGGCGTGCTCAAACGGCTTTATCAGAGTTACGAGCTAGTCATGACACGGCTTTTGCAGCGGCAGAGGCTTATACGTGAGGAAGCCAAGATCACCAGGCATCAAACATTTTCGATCGGCAACACGTCCTCCGAGTCTGACTTCGCCGAGCTTCGGCAGGGAAGTATCGTTGATGGGAATCGATTGCGCTCGTATGACAGATCGGTGGGAGTCGCCTTGAGCTCGGCGGCGGTGGCTCGATTCGAGCGTCTTGTTGATCGCATCAATCTCTACTGCCTGAGCGAGATCGAGACTTGTCTTTTGGAGAAGGAGTCCTTGACGTTTTTGGTAATTGTCTTCCCTCTCCGTAGACCGGCCAGGACAAACCCAGAGGGACTAACATGCTGTGATCGTCCGGTCAGAACTTCAATTTGATTGCACTCAAAGACTCCCAAGCAATTGAAAAGCTGACTCGAATCACCATCCTGCTCGCCAAAGCGACCATGCTGTTCTTGCCCGTCAGTTTGATGACCGCTTATTTCTCCACCGAACTTCAGGGGGTGAAGGGCCAGTACAGTCAAGCCCAGTATTGGGTTTCCTTTGCTGTGATCTTCTTACTGACGGTGCTGGTATTGACCATCTTTGGCTTTGCCAGTAACACGGTGGAAGGCAAGACGATCTATCGGTCATTGGTCAAGACCTTCTTCCGCCGGTCACGAGACAGAATCATCGGGCGTGGAAGACGTCAGGCCGATGAAGATCGCTAGTGTCTTGCAGAGTATGCATTCAACTGAAGCCAGCATGGCAGGTTCGTGCTTTACACCCAAGCCATGGGTTCTACGATAATTTCATGATCAGCACCGGAATCTCAGTATGTACTATGATGTGTACCAGATGCAGTGGGCTCCTCGGTCCCATGTGCGTCCCACTGCCCCGCTTCCCCGATGAGGATGCTGCGACTCGCATGACACCAAGATCATCAATCGTGTTATAGTGTAGATTCAATACTACTACATCGTCTGTCAAATCCCTGCCACGATTTACAAAAGCAGGCAGTCGTGGCGTAAGGCAAGATTGGGGGATCCTCTGGGGGTCCTGACTGCACAATCAAAGTTCAGTGAAGTGACAGGTTCAGGGATAGTAACTGCAGAGTACAGACGACAGAATACGGAGTCTACACTCTACAGCAGACAGGAAGGCGGAAAGCGTTCTTGAGGTCATCGGCGAGGTTACCAATGTGGAAAAAAAAATGGCCCGTGACCAAGAATGATACTACTGTGAGACTTGTGAGTATCAAACTACAAAGTACACGGTCCTGCAATGAAGGACTTGATGAAGTAGGCTCCCAGTTTGCGACATGTCGCGCCAACGTCTCCAATCCGCCTTCGCCACAGTTAAGCGGGTCACAGTGACAATTGTTGAACGGATCGTCGGGTGTCTCGTGCTCACCAGGTGGCCCCGGATTGATCGAGAGCCCCGAGAGTAGAATGCAGACTCGAAGGTAGAGAATATAATCGTACATAACCATGTGCTCAGTGCTGGTTGTACTACTGCTCGTCTGCTGAGCTGCTCCGATGTCTAGGCGCAGCTCAGCCGAATCCGTGTCTTGTACCGTAATACAAGACGTTTGCCGGACAAATTGGGAGAGGCATGCTTCGTCTTTTCGCCTCTTTCGGTATCGGACATTCGGGCAACACCGTGTCCTCAAGATAGTAATACCGTATTTCAGCAGATCACGCACTCGAGTCTCGACTCTCGAGAGACACCATCACTGTGGAAGAGACCACTGATGGAAACGTATACTGAATTCTCAACTGACAGAATGCTGTTGCCTGTTGTTGCTCACAGTCATGGATCACCGTAGACTCTGCTCGCGAAACGTGGCCATTACAGGTCGGAGCTGCTGCAACTCTATATAAATACCAGAAGGACGGGTCTACGCGGCTCCAACTGGCAAGTCCAGGGCAGTGTCCGTCCGCAAACACCAGGCCGAGCGCAGCCAGAACTGAGAAGGAATTCGCCAAGCCGTCAAATTACCATACCTGACGTCGTCCGTACCGTCTGTTTGTTGGTGGCCGCGCAGTGGCCGACCCCAGAAACCCAGCGTGACCCAGCATCCCTCAGCAATCAGCCATCCACCGCCGTATTGTGGTATTCCCGAATCGAACCCGAAAAAAAACACACACCTCCCTAACCCACTTCTGAACTTGGCCGTCCTTTCACAGTCAGCCTAAACTCCATCACCAGTCGGAGTCTCCTCTTCACTTTCCTCTCCTCTTCTCCCTTGAAACCATCCATCCATATACCCCCCCCCCCCCCCCTCCATTCCTCTGTGCTATCGGTAAGTCTGCGCCCTCCCTCGATCTGCCTTGCAGCATCATCCGCCGGACTGCTCCCTCCCCCCTCCAAGAAACCCACTCCCGACACCCCTGACCGCAAGAGTCCACAACACGTTTTCCCACCATCTTCCATCATCCTCCACCTGCCCACCCCTCTCTCTCCTCTTTCCACCTCCCCTCCCCATTTTGCCCGGACTTCGTTCCCCTCAAAGGTGACTAATTTGATTTGCTCCGATCGCACTTCTAGGCTTTTGAGGCTCCGTCACCATGGGTATCACATTCTCGAAGCTGTTCGACCGTCTCTGGGGTCGCAAGGAGATGCGAATCCTGATGGTTGGTCTTGACGCCGCCGGAAAGACCACTATCCTGTACAAGCTCAAGTTGGGTGAAATCGTGACCACCATCCCTACCATCGGTCAGTTCGCTTCCATACGCCTCCTCCTCCTCCTCCTCCTCCTCCTCCTTCCTTCCCGCTCCTAGAACAATAAGCAGCACGCGGCGAAGAGCCCGCCGCGGTTGATTGGAAAAGGATTCGCATCGTCTTCTCATCTCTCCGGTAACCGAAAGCTGACTGGAAGGGAACACCGGAACAGGTTTCAACGTTGAGACTGTTGAGTATAAGAACATTCAATTCACCGTGTGGGATGTCGGTGGTCAGGACAAGATCCGTCCTCTGTGGCGCCACTACTTCCAGAACACCCAAGGTATCATCTTCGTGGTGGACAGCAACGATCGCGACCGTATTGTCGAGGCCCGCGAGGAGTTGCAGCGCATGTTGAACGAGGATGAGCTCCGCGACGCCCTTCTCCTGGTGTTCGCCAACAAGCAAGATTTGCCCGTGCGTACCCTCCCACTCACCCCACCCCCGCATCAACGACGCCGAAGGGGGTTTGGGAAGACCGGCCCATCTCCAGAGCACATCGCTGACCAGCTTGATTTTGACTAGAACGCCATGTCTCCCGCCGAGATCACCCAGCAGCTTGGCCTCCAGAGCTTGACCCGCCGTGCTTGGGTAAGTCTTTCTTTCTGTCCCTCATCTATTTCCCGAGAAACCTCCCTCCCCACGCCACGCATGCTACTCCAGTAGTTTTGTGGCGAGAATGGACCGATGTCGGCTAACGCTCCTTGCTCCGTTGTCTAGTTCATCCAATCTACCTGCGCCACCACTGGTGATGGTCTGTACGAGGGTCTCGAGTGGCTGGCCGACACTCTGCGCAAAACCAACCGCGATTAAGCGAGTATAATACGGCGAATCCGAATTTGCAATCTATCTTTTTCACGTTCAGAACGACTTGGAGACGAGATGCGTGTACGTAGCAGGGCAAGAGAAATACCACGATTAGTATACACATGATGGATTGACGACGGCGGCGGTGATAGCGAAGGGGGGTTCCCTGCGCAAAGCCGATTTCGGAATGGACCCGCCAGCTCTCTGTTTGGGTGGGAGTTTTTTCCTTATTGCTTCTACCGGTGCTTTTGTTTGTTGGGCTCTCTCTTCTCGACTTGATGTCTCTGTCCGCTTTGCTCTTAGCCTACAATGGTTGTTCTCTTTGAGGGTCCGGACCCGCTCCTTGGACGCCATGTCAAAATTGGGGATTTCCCTTCGCTTTGCCTTGAACATTGTGGAACTCTTGTAAGAGGTGTCATTGAGAGTTGGCCATGTCGATAAAAGAGACACTCTCGACTCGTAAGGCAGGAATTGCTTGGAGACAAGGCGCACTAAATTGAATTGGCTGGACAATGCATTGCGTACGAGATTGTGAAGATGCGATTTTGCCATTGTTACTATGCCACCGTACTCCCGTCTAGGTCAATGATGCTCGAAGAATCTCTCTCTGTCCGATGACACAACCGCTATATAATTCTTCTTGAGACGTCTGCCTGCTTGGTATGAGAAGAATAGACCATTCAATGAACTTGGTAAACAACTACCTTTTCCCGACCCGGATACAACCAGGCGATATTGCGACTCGAGAGACTCCGTCTGAACAAGCAACCCGACTCTATCGGGCCCACCGATTCGATGGGTCCCGAGTCATCACTGTCGACGTAAGCCAATTTGCCCCATATGGATGATTACACATCTCGCCAGAATGGAAAGATGCATCATCTACAATCTGAATCGTATGTCTTCACATGCCCATTGATTCATGGTGGACTAGGAGATTTTCAAAATGGATTCAGGGTGCCACTCCATTACTCTCGAGACAGTGATCCGAGGGTATCAGCGTGGAGTGATAACCGTTTCGCTCTCACCAGAAGTCGTCTCGACTTCTCAACTCTTCCACGCTGGACACTCGGACACGGCCAGGCCTTGGCGTTTGGACTGGGCCAGACTCTCCCAGCTCCCACGTGATCTCTTTCCTTCGTGGTTGTGGCGCACGTCTTTTGGAGCTCAATTGCGAACATCTGCTTTGTGGTCTCCTTCAATTCCCGGCGACAAGCAGGATTTCAGAGATGAAGACTTGACTCAACGTCCAAACGGTCCTGAACTCGATTCTATGAGGCGAACTTGAAAAGTTCGCCGGTCGTCACCAAAAGTACGCTTTGTTCCCCTGAACCA
The DNA here is from genome assembly GCF_028827545.1 of Penicillium diatomitis. NCBI lineage: Eukaryota > Fungi > Ascomycota > Eurotiomycetes > Eurotiales > Aspergillaceae > Penicillium > Penicillium diatomitis. Next base: position 2,242,564 of record NW_026623175.1, on the reverse strand, counting down.
TCTCTGTGTCGCCCACTTCCTGTTTCCGCCCCCCACTTAACGCTAAACGGACAATTGCCTGGTCGACACGATCTCCCGTCTTGGAAGCTCCGCAAGCGGCAAACCACACCAACAATTGTGTCGTTCGTCGCCCGCCCCGTGCGCAATTGTCAACTCTCTTTCTCTCTGATATCTCTGATACTACTTTGCTTCCTCGGTTCTGCGATTGCCAACCCGCGTCCATTCGCCCAACATTCGATGACTACGATAGTCCAGAACAAACAGATGTGCCCGCGAAGTTCACGATTGGACTAGCTCCCGCTATCAACATACACCCCCCCCCATTCCTTCTCCTCCCCCCCCCCCCGTCAATGGTGACGCGGCTTGTACAACACCATGACCGTCCAGGCGAGGAGATCCTCCGCAGCACACAGCAAACCGTCGCCGTATGCGGTGCGCAATACTCCTCATGACAGCGACGTGGAGAAAAACACCATAAACTCTCGCCAACCCTACTACAATCATCTTCACCACCACCACCAAAGCGATGGCGACGATGACGCCTCCGACTACGGGCCTAACCACCCTTCCATATCCTATCCTCCTCGCGGCGGTGCGGGACGACGTCGTACTAGACCTCCGGTCGGCTTCAGAGTGCCTCAGCGGATCATGAGATGGCTCTGTTTTGCGGTATTCCTCTCCCTGGTGCTCTTCATCCTCACACTGTTCCGCTTCACAATCGCTTCGTCTGTCTCCCCGGTCGAGGTGGAGCTTCCCAAGGGACAACCGGCCAAGCCCCCGCTGTGGGAGAGCTTCCCGTTTTTGAAAAGGTACCATGGTGGAATCACCACCCTGGTCAAGCGCAGCGACAACGTGGCTGAATACCCCGGTGATAACGCGGACGGGCTGGCGCTAGCGGAAGACTCGCCCACACAGGCAGATGATCATCGTCTGAAGACTCGAGGACTGGCGCCAGTCATGTCAAGCTCTGCCTTCGACCCCTATCCCGAATACGACTCGGCGGAATATATTTCCAAGTACGGCGAAAAGCGTGAGTGCTTCTTGGACGAAAAGAATGTCGTTCGGGTTCCCAAGCTCCAGTCGTTCCCCGGTGTACCTAAAGGATTCCCTGATCCGGTCATGGGCTCCAACACTCTCCTGAATATTCGCGACGACATGTGTTTTGATCGCTTTGGGCGATTGGGCCCGTATGGTTTGGGATATGGGGTCAAGAAAGGCGGCAGTGGTGCTGGACTCGAAGGTCACCGCGATGGTATTGAAGCCGTCTGGGAAGATATTCCTCCGGTGGATTATCGTCAGGTGAACTGGTCCAGCGCACAGCAGCGTTGCATGGCAGCGAACCGTCATCGCTTCAAAAATCAGCCCGAGCCCCGTATCAACCGGTTCGTTTCGATGCCCGTGGGCGTTCCCAAAGTGGAAATCTCAACACCTCAAGATGACAGCAGCAAGTCGAACCCTCCGAAGATAGGATCAGATCGCTTGCCACGGACTGCGGTTATAATTCGGACGTGGCACGATTACAAGTATTCCGCAGAGGACATATTATATTTGCGGTCCATAATTTCCGAGTTGGTACTGCAGTCTGGCGGGGAATATACCGTTCATTTCCTGATCCACGTCAAGGACAATGACGTGCAGATTTGGGCCGATGACGAGACCTATGAGCGCGTCCTCAATGATGCCCTCCCGGAGGAATTCCACGGGATGGGCACGCTCTGGTCAGAGGCGCAAATGTCTCTCGTCTACCCTGCTCTGGAGGAGACGTTTGCGCGCGGTCTGCCAGTGCATGGGGTTTATCGGAGCACCTTTATGCCCATGCAATGGTTTGCCTACCAGCATCCTGAATATGATTACTTTTGGAACTGGGAGATGGACGTCCGGAACACGGGCCACTGGTATCATTTCTTTGAAAAGGTGGTCAATTGGGCCAAGGAGCAGCCTCGCAAGGGACTGTGGGAGCGCAATGCGCGATTTTACGTTCCAGCGGTGCATGAGTCGTGGGAGGATTTCCGCCAAATGGTTCGCGTGCAGACAGAGATTGGTACGAATAGTCCAAATAACATGTGGAGTGCCTACAAGCCTGGTTCTGAAGGTCGGACCGGCGATAAGAACGCTCCCGGACTTCACCAACAAGGTGACAAGCCGATCTGGGGTCCCGAGCGACCCGATGAGCCGGATATCTTCGAGGTGGAAGGTGAGGGCATCCCACCTACCACCATGGAAAAAGATCGGTATACATGGGGCGTGGGTGAAGACGCCGATCTCATTGTGTTCAATCCATTATACGACCCTGAAGGTACGACGTGGTTGCTCCGGGACGACTACAGTGGATATCGCCATGATAATGGGATGACTCCACCACGACGCACCGCGATCATTACTGCCTCACGACTGTCGCGTAAGCTTCTGACTACCATGCATCGCGAGACGAGTCTCCGTCGGCATACTATGTTCTCTGAAATGTGGCCCGCGACCACCGCCCTGCATCACGGGTTCAAGGCCGTGTACGTCCCGCACGCGGTTTACATTGACCGTCGCTGGCCGACTCGCTATTTAGAATCAGTGTTCAATGCAGGTCGGAATGGCGCATCGGGCGGTGCCCGGACGTCGGTCTTTGGTGATCGCGAGCATAACTTCCGAGGCACGACATGGTTCTATTCTGCTGGATTCTCCTCCAATCTCTGGCGCCGCTGGCTTGGAATCCGAGTGGATGATATTGGTGGAGAGCAGTTTGAACTGGCCGGTGAAGGCCGCATGTGTCTACCACCGATGCTTCTTCATCCCGTCAAGGAGGTGCAGATGGTAGTTGACGAGGGTCAACCACCCAGGACGGAAGAAGGAAAGACGGAGATAAAGGAGCAAGAAAGCAAGTCAGAAGACACCCATTCGACCTAGACTTTGCTCTCACTTGCTCCGAGAATTCACCATCGCCGCTCTTTCAGCCCTACATTTGTAGCATGACCACGACCACGAACCACCCCCTTCTTGTCAACAATGACGTTGTTACGGCATGACCTTTTGCTTCTTCTTTTTTTGGGATTGTTTTTTTTTTTTTTTTTTTGGATTTCTTGTATCAAAGCACATACAACTCACGGATATATCCATAATTTGCTATTTTGCGTTTGCAACTGGTCCCCGCTTCTCCGTCTTCCCTCCGTCTCCCCATCCTCTACTCCCATTCTGCTCAGACAGCATTGATCGGGATACTCTCTATAACGTGCATGATTGTGTGCCAAATTTGCTCCACCTTCCATTTCATGTTTCCAAACTTTTCCCCCCAACCTCATTTGACCCTCTTGTACAATGGTATTGATGCGGTGTCGGTCTTGTACGGTCCCAGTTGCTCCTTGGCTCTCTGCAGAGAAACGCGGGCGGTTCTTTGTACTACCTACGATCACAAGTGTTTCCCAGGTCATGATTCTTTCCAAAAAAAAAGGGGAAAAACTTGTTTAGCAAAATTTCATTGGAGACGGCCTTCTCGTTTGGATGAACCCTCCTCAGATCACCTGTGATTTTGATATCCTCGTTTTAAATTGCACCGTGGGGTACTCTTGGCTGGATAGATGGTGGAGTTGGCGTCCCTGTTGGGCGTGAATGCTGCCTGGATGACGTGCGTATTTTTACCTTTTTTAAGGGGATTGGTTTGTGGACCCTTGATATCTCGATATGACTAGTAATGGGTATTTGAGTGCTTTTGGGTGTGGATGCTTTGATGTGGTATGTTCTGGTATTGCCATGTGAGGGGTGTTCTTCGTGGCCCCGGCCAGCTTGATGCCCGATGATATATACAGTGTCGGGATACCGAGGACATGTATCGGAATTGGCGCTTCGAGCTCAAGACTATCAAGTATCAAGACTACATGGCCGTGTGGTACCTGACGGTTCCCGGTTCCCGGTTCCCGGTTCCCGCCTTAGGGACACGAAATAGCACCGATTCAGCAAGTACAACCATATAGCAAGTCGAGTCGAGAGCAAGTCAAGTTGAATGATTTCCCTGGATAGATCGGATATTCTTACTCTTTCTGCCGCCCTACTACCCAGTCTGACCTTACACCTATAAGGCTTCCGCACCGTCCCCTGGCACAATGAAACCACATACTAGAGTCCTGTGCTGTAGACACAACCTCAAATGCATGTCAGGATGTAAAGATGAAAACCCCCGACTCAGCTCACAGGCGCCATCAACACTTCCTTTCCTCTGACCGGCACACCCCGTCCGTCGACTTGCCAATCGCGCTCTCCTTGATGGGTGACTTTTCTCAACACACTCTGGGGCCCGGGTCCGACTTCAGTTCCAGTATGTGATGCGAGGCCTTTGGTATGGTGATGGGGATGGTAGGTCTGTGGCTGCGGCTGATCGTGCTGATACTGATAGTGCAGCCGTGGCTGTGAATGATGGTGAGGCTGCGTCTCTGTAATCCTCGTGCTCCTCTGACTTTTACTCCTATACATCGCACTCGTCGCCGCCGTCGCCGCCGTGCCCGTCTTCACTCCTCCAGGTCTCTCCCTACTCCCCTCCCTCTGTATATGCGTCCCCTCCCCATCAAACAACGCACTTCTCCCCAACGATAACCTCCGGAAACAAATCCCACATTCATACACCTTCTTCTCATCCATGCCAAAGACCAGACACGTCCGACACACGCGATGTCCACATCGCATGACATACAACTCCGCGGCGCCGGATTGACCGTCCCCGACGCAGGTGTGGCAAAAGTGCGTGGGGTACTTGATGGCGGGGATTTTCATGCGTCGTTCGATCTCGGAGGCGAGTTCTTTGCCCTTTTCGACGCGGGCGCGGAGGATGTGGATGCGGGTTTTGAGGGGTTGGAGGAGTGAGGGATTCAAGGAGGAGGAGGAAGAAGAGGAAGAAGAGGAGGAGGAAGAAGAGGAAGAAAAAGGTAAAGGTTGAAAAAGGGCAAGATCAGGTCTGATGAGAGGGTAGATGGGTTCCAGGTGTAGGATGGGTTGATAGATTTGGGATGCGGATGCGGATGCGGATGCCGAGGTGCTGTGGACGCGAGAGGTTTGAACGGCTTGTGTTTCGAGGAGCCAGCGGCGGTGCAGTTGGCGATTGAGGAGGACGGTGAGAATGATCTGGACGGCTTGACAGGCGCGGTATTCGGAGATTGGGTCGAGGTGGAGGGGCGGAGGTGTTGGATGACGAGATGATGGAGGTGAGCGTGTTGGGGAATGTGTTTGATGGGGACTCATTTTGTCCAGATTGAGTCCAGGTGAGGAGCGGATGAGAAGGTTGGTATAGCACTAGGTCCAGGCGCTTATGTGGTGGTGGTGTATCGAATATATATGGCCGTGGGAAGGGGAGTATCTCCCGTCGAGAGCTGGAGGCTTTTTTGAGTCGCGGTTGAACCTCATAGAGTGGACTCGGTCCACTCTCTTACAGTCCACTCACGGGAAGGACTCTCTATGACGATGGGAATGTGCAGTCGTAGTCGACAAACTGGACCCTTCGCTCCCAAAGGGAGGCGCACCGCTGATCTTCTCGGTCCTCTTCAAGAAGTTCGTCAGTCACCATCCATCGCCCATCGACATGGACATCGATCGAGCGCGCCTGTTTGAGTGATTTGAAATCACCTCGATCGAGCGATGCACGGAGTTCCCACTCACGGGCACTTTCCCCGTACAGTCTGAAGTCTTCAAGATGGAACGAACTACGGGGCCTCGCTTGTTCGATCTCTCGATGAGTTCAGACGATGGTTTGCATCGGCCGAGGGGGAGTTGTGGTGAAGAGTGGATCCCTCCAGAAGCCCCGAGACTTTGAGGTCGACCGATTGTGGGGGGGGGGGAAGAGCCGAGAAGGTCTAGACCGGACGAGCCTGCGGTGATCTTCAGCGTAAATCCAACGATGCACTTCACAAAGTTCACTATTTGTCCCGGATGTGCAGCTGACACGGTATTGGAATCCTATTTTGGCCCGTGCATGGATTCAGGTCTGGTACTACGGGGCCTGAGGGCAAGGTATACTTCACCATTTATGCAGAGCCGCATCTTCAATGGCCAGGCCAGGCCAGGCCACGATCGACCGGGATCCTGTTTTCATGTATACATCGGAAGCCACGCCGAGACGCACGCTCCAGTTCCAGAGTTCCAGGTCCAGTCCCACGGCGTGAGAGTGCAAAGGCAAATCATCTCATCATGACCCTAAAATGCATTTCCACATGCACTTCAACCTGGTGAGAGGGACCGTCAACATTCCTCATCACACCAAGTCACACTCGCACGCTCCGCATCGTCTGGGATAGAATTTCGCACCGGAAGAGCCCGAAACGGACCGGAATCCGCCCATCCGTCCGCTCGCTTTGCTTCCCTCGGGGGTTGCGCGGATGGGGCGAGCGCAGCCATAGCCGAGTTTCCGACGCCATTCCGTGATACTCATTCCGTGGAGCCCGAGCCCGGGTCCCATGGACTTGGAGTACTGACTACCTACATGTTCTCTACGATCAGGGATTCTTCAATCGACCAGTCAATCTTTCTGTCTGGAAGACCGCGACGCGATGGAATTGGACGTCCGAGATCCATTCTCTCCGGGAAGGACCACCGCTTTTGCGCCGTCGTTTCAGCTCCGCCTGGAGCCAAGCATTATTAGCCTATCTGCAGATCCAAACTCAATTTCCCAGTACAGTAGAGAGTAGAGACTAGAGAGTATAGACTCTCGTCTATTCCACTTTCTCTGCACCGGATCAAAAACAACCACTGCCTCGCTTGTTCTATCCCCAGTCAACGCAGAAAAACATCATGATGAGTACCACCGCAGAAAATGTCCCTCATCGATCGGGATCGATATCGTCAACACCTTCCCGACGTCATGAATAAGCTTCCTACCACCCCCACTCCGAGCTCACTCCACAATGCATCACCCGTCCCGCTGTGCTTTGCTCTGCTTTGCTCTGCTTTGCTCTGCTTTGCTCTGCTTTGCTCTGCTTTGCTCCCACAGTTGTTCCGAGTCTCATCGGATGTTAATTTTTGCGTCTTTCCAGCCTTACGCGTGTTGATTCACCCAAATTTTGAGAAACAACCTCGTAACCCAGAGACTGAGGTTCACCGGAGTTTCGCCTTCTGGGCTCGTCCCCCATGGGACAAAGACGAACCTCCCACTTCACGATCGACACTCCGCAAAAGTAGAAAGTATACTCGCAGTGTGTTTTCACGGCAATAGGATCGTCGTTTTCTCTGAGAGGGACGGTCTGGCCGTGAAGTACGGACTCGCCATCTTTTTCCCCGAGGGACCGCCGAGCCAGCTCTAGACGCCAAGTATGGTGTTGGCTCAGTTGGGAGGGTCCACAGCGACTTTCGTGAAGAATTTCGATTTGGGACGCGTGTGATGCTGCGCCGGACTCGGAGACACGGAGGATTGTGCCGTGGCTTAAGGGATCTGGACTTGGATCTTGCATGGTTGTGGGGAGAGTGTCGCGTGGTCTTGGAGGTTGTCTTTGGAGAATGTATTCACGGTCGTGCGAGGGGTCTGATGGATATCGGGGCACAAACACAATCGTGTCAGTGATTCCTACTTCTTCGGTCTTTTGGGCTTGTTCTTCTGGTCCTGTTGTATCTTCTTCTGAGTCAATGGGCCCTGCGTCTGGAGAGCTCACAATCTCCCACTCTCCTTGCAATGCTCTGAACACAGCCAAGGATGTAGCTGCCTGTGTTGCTGGATGGTTATGTTCAAGAATGGCACATAGATCGTCCAATGTTCGCTTCGTTTCATCGTTTCGCTCCCCGACCGTATAGCGAGCAGGCACGACCGGCCCAGATCCATCATTGTCACTTGGCGAGAAGGATTTACGTTCAATCTCCAATTCTCTCGCAAAGTGTTCCATCAACCCGACATAGTCACCCATGGGAAATTGGGCACGGGGGACCTCGTTATTGTTGGGGTTTCGAAGTGAGCGTAGGGTCTTTCGTTGATCCAGAGTCTGCATTCGAGATCCCATTTCGCCGAGTGTCTTGTCCCCCGTTGCCCAAACTCGACCCAGGTAGCGGGCTTGCATCTCCATGACGCCCCAGTATGGACCGCGATAGAAGCCGACGAAGCCCAGATCGGGAAGCTCTGACCGTATGGTGGATCCTTGGTCTAGAATCACGGGGATGCATGGATCTCGGTGGTCAATTTCGAGTCCTGCCAGCACTTCTTCGGGTAAGAAGGATAGAGAGTCAAACGGTGAGAACCCCGTCGCCATAATGATCGTGGTCACATTTTCAAGTGTTCGGCTTCCGTGGACGGTCTGGACGGTGACCGAGGCCTTGTCCGTAGCGGAGTCCGTTGGCTCGATAGATAGCACACGGCCGGTGATGGGCTCGATATTTCCAGACCGCACAAACTCGGCATAGTCATTGCTTATTGCTACCCATTCTGGTTGGGATCTGTTTTTCTGGCTTGAAGACTCATCAGCATCCTCCTGCTGGGGATGAGAATGCCCATAGCGCTCATAATCGGATCCGAGAAGTGCATCAAAGTATGCTTTTGTTTGGGCCATCTTCTCTTCGGACAGAGATCCAATTGCGTATTCGACCGGACCCGGCGGTCGACGACTTAGATCATACATGGCCAAGTCCAGGGGAAGAAAGGAGGAAGTACCAGATGGACGGTCTTCCGGGAGGTACAAGGGTAGACACCAGAATGGACGTGAGTGCACATGAGTAATTGTCGTCTTCTGGTGTTGAGACTTGCCTGGTGGCGAGGGAGCTATGGAGGAAGAGAGTGAGGATTGTCGAAGAGCGAGGGTAGATGCTGCCTCGACGCCAGACATGCTGCCACCGACCACGAGAGTGTGTGACTGGCCTACCGCAGCAGATTCCGACTGTTTTCCCAAGGCTGAGCTGTGAATGACTTTTCCAGTAAATTGTGACATGCCGGGTAGGTCTGGGATCCACGGACGAGCAAAGTATCCAGATGCAATGACAAGCAAGTCAAAGGTCTCTACTTTGACGTCGTGACTGACAGAACAGCTCTGTTGAGTCGTATCTTGCTTCCTTGATCGTGTAAGCTTCAAAACACCCGAACTTTGCAGGGATATAAGAGGAGCCAGAAATTCATCCGTCAGAAAGAGAAGTACGACTTCCGCCACACTACTCACCTGCACAGATCCTCCACCCAGTAAACCTTCCAAGAACAAGCTCCATCCCTTCCCTGCACCCGCTCCGTCTGAACCACCCGCGATCCCAATCTCAGACATCCCCCCGGAATATACCGCTCAGCATACGCTTCCAGATACCGACCAACCTGTCTCGCCTGCGGAAACATAGGCGGATCTGCACAGCCCAGCGCAGTCTCCCACGACAAATCCGAGAATGCGACGCTGAACCGACTTAAATTAGTCCTCATGCTGGGATTGAGCGTCACGCGGGGCTCTGCATCTGCATCTGCGTCTGAGTCTACATTGTGATCGCGATCATCACCGGTCTCGGAATCGAGCGACGACGACGAGGACGAGGAGGATGAGGAGGAGGAGGAGGAGGAGGAGGAGGAGGAGGAGGAGGAGACTGCACGTGCCCAGAGTCCGCCGACATTATCTCGCGCATCAAAGATTATGGGCTCGTATATTTGTGCGGATGAGTTACGTAAGAGAGTTTTGGCTGTGACGAGGCCTGCTGGACCGGCGCCTGTGCGGAGGATGATCAATGACAGAAGACAATGGGGTGTTGGTGTGTGATGAAATTGTGGTCAGAGTCGAGGTCATGTGGTGGATGGTTTTGTTTGAGAAGGGTTTCATTCTGGATATTTGTATATGGCGCAGGGTCACTCACCGATGATGGCGACTTTTTTCGTCCGCATTTCTTTCGACTCGCGAGATGGATTTGATGGATCTGTGGTGCAGAGTGATCGGTACTTGAGCCAGTTATTGTACAAGCAATACCGGTCCTATCGAGGAAGAGTAAGTCACGAACGCGGTGCTGGCGTACCTGGAAATCACCCAGTTCGTAAGGAGGATGTGCATCTGCATAGTGCATACTACGAGAGAAAATTATTCAAACGGGCATGACTCGAGAAAAGACTGGACCTCAACCTTGAACAAAGTCACTGATCTCGTATACCGTGTGCTCTTCCAATGCGATGACGCGCGTACCTAGAAAAGACAGTAGATATCCTTCAACATCCACCGTCGACATCCGATGATCATTGTGCTGGGCCATTCCATTTCCATCCCTAAACTTTCTCCTCATATCTGCCCCGCTTGCTCCCCAGCGGGGTATCCACCCGACTCAGACTCCCCTCGTGGAGTTTATTCGGTGTCAGCGTCCATCTGCACGTTCGCATGTGACATTTGCAGTATGAAGTAACGGATGATGAAGGTACGGCATTACAACCGATGAGTATCATACTTTAAGCACAGTTCCCATTGAGCACACATCATAGAGAGATTTTGCGCGGAAGGTATAACCTATTTTTTTTTTCATGATGTAGCGTGAAGCCAAACCTGGGCACTTTGTGCGACTGCCTACTTGTGAATCGAGGAGAAACGGCCCGGCTACTCCTACGATCATTATTCAGCCCCAACTACTACAGAGGAGTGTTGACGAGTAGATCTCATATCATGCTCTGTCTGCCTTGTTCTGATTATGTGAACCAAAGATCCGTATGTAGCAATCAGAAGTATTGTAGATTAGTATTAGTTGTGTCAGGGTAAGGTCCCCAGGTTTCTATCTTAACTCCTCCATTGCGCCCTTCACAGAAGGCAGGCGTGGTGACTTACTCTGGGTTCCAAGCATTCTCCGACCCAAAGTATGGAAGATGTGTTGTCGGCCCCCATCTCGAACGGGAATGTGCCAAGCCGGCGACAGTCACATCAAGTGCCAAGATTGCCCTTGTTGAGATTTTGCAAGCATCTTGCAAGGGAGGAGGGTCCGATTCCAGTGCGACGTTGCAATGGGCCATGGGCGTGGCAGCCATTATGTGGGGAGATGAAGAAGTCGGTCTCGGAGTCGGTTGGGGCTTGGCACACATACCAATGGCCTGTTTGGGCCCTCTTTGCACCTTTTGCATCAACTTGCTCCCCCCCCCCCCCGGTTTCCGCTCGTGGAGTCGAGGGTGACGTGACTGCCAAGATTTCAACTTTCAAGCCCGTTCTGGAACTACTTGGCTTCCATGCGAGGGCCACCCCGGAAGCCAGACAGACCGGACAGGGCAGGGGATGTGCCAAAAGGCTTGTTCCGGTGGATGAGATGAATATTACAAAGAAGTTGGGGAGGCCGAAGAGGGGGCCCGACAGCCCTATCCGAGTGATTCATGATCCTCTGACTCTTGCCTCGCTTGTCGACATGGTTCCACCTGGATCCGTGGAACGAGCGGAAGCCACGAAGATGGAAGAGACGAGGAGGGAAGCAAGCGTGAACCAGAGAATGATGATGATGATCTTGCCAGTCTAGACTCGGCGGCCCAGGCCCAAAGGGGGTGGAAGGGTTGGAAGGTGGGCAGGCGGATTGAGTTTGGGGTTCCATGCGGGGAAAGGTACATTGACGGATCTCCAAGAGGTCGGGGGATATCGGCAGCAAACAACCCGAGTTGAGCAAGAAGGCATTCCCGTTCAGCAATCGATGCAAGTCGAAAGACGAAAAGGAGAACAAAAAGAGGGATAAGATGGATATGCCCGGTTGAGTAAGAGAACAATTGAGCGAGTCAGGAGCAAGGGTGCTCCACCCGTGCTCCATCGGACAAATAGTTCAGATGTGCCAAGACTGTCAATGTTTCGCTCGAATTCCTCTCTTCCGCAAGGAATCGGAAAGAGATCCCCCCCCCCCCCCCCCCCCAAAAAAACAAATGACGAGAGAGGAAGAAGAAAGGTCGTGTTCGGATCATCTCCGAGTCCTTCACATCAGCTGTGTCTTTTCTTGCGACTCGGGATTGGGCTCTCCGCTGCCATTCCATCTGCGATCGTTCTTCGGCTTCCTTAAGCGACGTGTTGCAGCCATTCCACCACTTGAATCTCCGGCGTCCGTGTGGGCCGGATCGCCTCGTCGCATTGTTGCACCGTCACCAAGTGATCCACATTGCGACGGGTGAGCGGAATCTTATATTGATTCTGTTTGCGAAGAATCTCCTTTTCCGCCAAGGCGGAAGGGGACCATTTGGCCAATGTTTCGCGTAACCGTCGCATGTGGTGACTGGGGGAGCGTTGCATCGGCGGGGGCCCAAACGGGTTGTCGTTGCGCCAGGGATCCTCCGAGGGGATGGAGGCCGCCTGTTTACTGCGGCTGCGGATGAGGCGTAGTTGGGTCATGGTGAAGAGCCGTGAAGGCAGTTCAGGGACCGAACCAGGAAGGAGATGATCACTGATGGTGGAGGAGTGTAGATCACAGCTTATGATGGAGAGGACTAGAAGTGAAGGTGGAGAGAGAGAGAGAGAGAGAGAGAGAGGCCCTGAAAGATGAGCGAGCAATAATGAGAAAAGAGTTACGTCTGCTATCAAAGGAGACAGAGGCAACGAGATCGATGGACGAATGTATGGATCGTCGCAGAAAGTGCGCTAATGTAGTGCTAATCGGAGCAGGTGGGGGCGACGGAAAGGGAGGGGGAAGGGGCCATGTTTAAGTAAACGACAGGAAGACAGACCGAGAGGAACGAAGGAGGGGCTCTGCAGTAATGGACTCTTTGAGGGAATTGATGTGACTGTGCCAGACCGGCAACGTGGGTCTGGTCCAACAAGGCCGACGATGAATGGGGCATATCACAAACTCCGCGGCACGCGCCCAGAAGTTAGAACCGTGAGGAAACGGAAGATCATGGATGAGGATGGGAGGGGCCCAGGGTGACTGGAGACTCCACCTGATACCAGAGTTCTTCTTCCCATTTTCGACTAGTGTGGGAAATACTGTATCGTGATACTACGTATGACTACTACTCCTGAGTCCTTAGTCCTGAGTCCCCCGCTGGAAGTCCAGAACCATTCATTCTCCCTTGTGAATATAGGCAGAGCTCATCTCCAGACTGATGGTCAGCGATGCAGATGATAGTGTTCATCTCTTCCTCTCTCTTCCTCTCTCTTCCCCCTTCGGACTGGTACTACTTTACTAAAGGTACATGTACAGTAGGTACTCATGTCGTGTCCGACTGCCCATCCCCCATCTGGTCCGGCACCGTCGTCCCGAGCAGTGGTCGATGATAGGCTCTCGAAAGACCCGGCCGCCTTGTTCGAGGCACCGTGCAAAGCTTACCGTCATCGGCGGGGCTGCATATTTACCCGTGCGCAAAGTCGGTCGACTGTCGACGGGCTCATATCCACGGTTGGCCCGTGTCTGGTCTGCTTTAGGCTCTTTCGGTCACTTTTGGAGTCTGATCTAAATGTGACTACTGGCTATAGTACCATATCAGATAGTATACAGTACAGTAGCACACACTATACACTACCTTATATACGATACACTATACAGAGGTACAGTACTAGTCAGTAGTCAGTAAAACTCGATCAGTTCATCACATGATAGACATGGACATATGTACAGCGTGCTTTGAAATGGTCATACAGGGGAACTGCGACAGGTGCAGAGCGAAGACACCTCCTCATCTGAGACGAGATTTGTCTCCTTTTCGGCTTATCGACAACGTGAATGGACAATCTAAGTTACACCAAGTGACCTACTACTACAACTGTTGTACAAGGGAGTGCACTGTACAGTGTACGCTGTGGACTGTACAGTAGTAGACCACTGATGGCTACGTCATCGCGGACAAACGCCTCGGACCTTCGAGGCGCCTTCTACTGAGACCGGCAGTTCATTCCACCTCGTTGAGAGTGGCCTGTACCAGCTACCTCTGTCTTCCCTGGCCGTGCATGCATATTTGACCAGTAGTACGTACTACGTACTACGTACTACGTACTACGGACCACTTGATCGCCACCAAATCAGCACAATCAAAACTCTCCATCTCATCCGCTCCGCTTCTTAACACCTGAACACCCAAATTTCACTATTAAGCCAATCATCACGTCCACAGCCCTACCAATCCAGCGGTCAAGCCTATGGAGTGGGTTCGAGACGGTGCCTGACAAGGAAAAGCGAGAGAGGCTTGGTCAAAATTTTAAATAAAAAAGGAGATCATCAGCAGCCGCTGCGCTCGGTCGCTCAGCGCCGGCACGAGCTGGGATGGCTGGAAGGATGCAAGCATGACCGGGGCGATCCATGAAGGTCGTTCGGGCTCACTACTACTACGCACCTGTGATAGGTGTGTGCGAGAGAGCCGCCCGTCCACCTCCGACTCCACTTGAGGTCGGGCGCATCGTCATATGTGGAAGAGGGGGGCGTGTTCGAACTGCGTTGAAGGGATCATCAAATGAAATCGATGAAAACGATACATTCGAGAGCGTTTCCGAGTATCTTGGTAGTTGACGTCCATGCGACGGGATATCACTGATAGACTGTTTCTATATGGCTTTGATCTAGGCAAGAAGCGTAGGTAATGGGTTTCAAAGCGATAGTAGTATTTTTCCTTCATAATGGGACGAGAAGATGCCGGACTAATTGACATGTACAATTAGCTTAGACAAGTGAAGTCACATAGACATTGTGAATAAGACCTCAACGATATCCAACTTTTCGTCCAACTGTATCCTCAGCACTTGATGCTCTGCAAAAGCCCACGATGTCTTGGCAGATCCACATCTATCAAGATCGCAATCCGCCGTGGATGGCTCCACTGAGATTGGGCATCATCTTGAAAGCCGCATCGCAGACAGGTTCATAGCCAAGCCGGTCTTTTTCACGAGGACTTTCGACAGCCGTTACGTTACATACGACGAGTTCTTGATCGAGGAAATGTTGAGACTCAGATTCTTGTTTCCCTGAACCTTGATGCCCTCAACATTTCTGTGATGGCCCATGCCTGTCCACATGGCAACCTCGAGTTCTTACGACGAGAGGCTCATCATCGTTTGGGAGAATCATCACGTGGACAAGTTGGTCTCGAGTCATCCAATATGTCGTCGTCGGAGCGGTCAAGAGTCATGGCTTGAATGACTCGCAATGAATAAGGGGTGCGCCGCCTTGCCAACCAGGCACGAGTCGAGTAGTAGTGCGGCCCACCTTTTCCCCTTCTCAGGTTGCGACTCCTCGGTACCCTTGTGTGCCAAACGGCAGTTCACGCAAGCTCGCTGGCTGACATCAACATACGGCTGTCAGGCCTCGGACACGTGCCCGCTCAGCTGACCGGACAGTGCCGACGGACGGCCTTTTGCGTGATGGACTTTGATAGGCGCGGCGAGGGACGCGTGGGGGCCTGGTCTTGGGGAACGGATGGTGAGCCTACTACTGGGGTACACATGGAAGTACACGAAACGGAGTCACTCCGCTTGCATCAGGCCGGGTTAGAGCATCACGATGATCACCTCATTCTCCATACGGACCGCATGTTGGACCGTTGTGATGTATAATATAAAGAGCAATATGATGTCGCATGGATTTGACCAGGCTGTAGCCGATCAAACGGCAAAGCATTCGTATCCTGTGTGCTAAAAAAAAAGCTTGGGTTAGCCTACCCAGACCCTTCACTTCGCGAAACACTCATCATGGCAGCACTCATGGCCTCGCTCTTTGGACGTTGGTCGAACGATTCACCTCGAGAAACACATCGGGACCACGCAACCAAGAGTCTTCCAGCATCATGGTATAGCTCTCGAGATTTATATGAGCTTGAGAGGCGAGCCATATTCTCCAAGAGATGGATGTTGGTAACTCATCGGCTTCGCCTCGTCAACGCAGGAGATTATCTTCGACTTCACCAAGCGGGATACTCCTTCTTCTTGAGTCGTGATCGCGCCGGTGTCATTCGGGGGTTTCACAACATCTGTCGACATCGCGCTTTCCCACTGGTATCTGACGATACCGGGAATGTGAAGATTCTCTCGTGCAGGTATCACGGATGGTCGTACGGGTTCAACGGAAAGCTGGCAAAAGCGCCTCGCTTTGACACCGTCCCGGGATTTTCAAAAGATGACCAAGGCCTCTACCCAGTTCATGTACACGTCGATCAACTCGGTTTCATCTGGGTGAATCTTGATTCTTCCACGAGTCCCGTGCCGTGGAATGATGATTTCCATGGTGTTGATACGCAAGAGCGATTTGCCAGCTTTGAGTTCAGCCAGTACAAGTTTGACCATACCTGGCAAATGGATGGCGATTACAACTGGAAGACCCTGGCGGACAACTACAATGAGTGCTACCACTGCAGTGTCGCACATCCGGACGTTGCCAACCTTGCCGATCTGTCGTTTTACTATACCGTTCCTACTCCGGGTCACATTCAGCACTTTTCACGACCGAAGAGTGACAAGGTGGACCAGGACCTCAAGAACGCCAGCACCTACTATTTCCCAAATGCGTGCATGACCGTCTCGTGAGTTGATCGACCATTATAAAAAATGAATCGGCCAGAATTCTACAACTAACACTTCCTACAAGCCCCGACTTTTTCTACATCATGCGCTGCGTCCCCACATCGGCAACCACATGTTCAATGGAATATGAAGTCTATCGGTACGTAGACGCAACCGACGAGGCCTTTGAGCACATCGACGCCTTCTTCAAGCGAGTGCTAGCCGAGGACAAGTGGCTCTGTAACGAGACCCAGAGGAATCTCAGCGCGGGTGTCTATGTCAATGGGCAGCTTCACCCAGAGCTGGAAAGCGCCCCGCTGTTTTTCCAGAAGACCGTGCGAAGCTTGCTCGAAGATCACCATCGGAAGGAGCGGGATGCTCAACGGGAAATTTGGCCTGCCCGTCCGCGCGTCAGTGGATCAACTATCCTTGAAGATATGGACATTTGCTCACAACTTGCATGCTCTGCTCGTGGATCCCGTAAACTAGAGTGGTAATCGGCCGTCGATTGTCAGATGGTCGCCCGTCGGACGACACTGATTCTAGTATCCAACAATGCGCTGGGAATTGATTGATCTTTCCTACTTGTGAGCAGAACAATTGAACCACATTGCCCGATTGAGGATACATGAAGCAGTAAAACTCACGATGACGAATAAGTCTATCCTCTTGCTAGGTGCTACTGACTTGCTTTGAGTTGTAAGCTTTTGACCCGACTCTAGACCGCATCGCCACAGTATACAGAGCGAGTCAATGCGCAAGAGTCAGATTCAGTACATACAAAATACATTAGAAATCCTCGGCTCGGCGTCAGTTGATTCCGAGATATTGGCGGGCAGTTCGCTCGTCGCTTCTCTGCATGTTACCTGGAAGGTTAGGAGCTCTTCAACCTCCTGTCACACGACACCCCCACTTCACCCTCCACCAAAGCGCAACTTCTTTCTCGATAGCCTTGCAGCGTACATTGAAGCCAATCAATTGTTACTGATTATTATGAGTCAGTATCAATGCAAGTCCTTCAGCAGAGGCGGACTAGTCTGGACCTCCACCTGTTGACGACTTCCCTTCCGAACATTCGGCTCGGGGCCCGATAACCCCGTCTCTTCCATATCTACTAAATCAGAAGAATTTCCACGGCAGCACTTGTCATCTGGGTTACTCCTTATCTAGGCTGAAACTGTACATCAGATGTCGTTGATGAGTTCTCGCATTAGTAAACGATCCCACCAGGCCTGCGAAAACTGCAGGTATACTCTTCATCCACAATTAGTTATCCCCCTCCCCGCTCCCTTCACTTCCTCGAGTAACCTTCAAGTGCATATTACCGGTGCTGACAAACCATCTGTCCTATCCACCATAGACGGAAAAAGACGAGATGCCCAGGAGAGCGCCCAGCTTGCTCGACATGTACTCGGCTCAGCCAGAGCTGTCAGTATAGTCGCAACTATGATCTGTGGGAAGGTATCGCAGGAGGCGAGAGTGCATGGGTAAGGAGAAAGTAGCTTCAACGTACTATGGGCGCGTGACTTACTCTTGTCCTTACTTCTTCAGATCGATCGGCTGCAACAGCTGGAAGAGAAGATAAACCTTGTTCTCGAGCGATCAACGTGAGTATGAATGGAGACCTCAGAGGAGTCTGTGTTTTGCTAAACTTGCCAAGGCTGATGCTGACGGCGAAAGATCGAATTGCTCGCCGAATACTCGTGAGCTGTCAGCCACTGATGATACAACGAGGAGTAAGCCCACAAGAAGAGGGACGAACAAACATCGATCCGACAAAGGAGACCACCATGTGATGTCCACGGCATCAAATTTTGTTGAGAGAATAAAATCAGCGTCAACGATGGTTGAGTTGCCCGCGCAGGACCAGATAAAGAATTATGTCGCTCTCTATTTGCAGTATTGCCACCAGCAGCCCCTGTGGTTGTTCGACCCGATCGATTTCGTGACAACAACCAATCTCCCCGATGAGGTAGTCTATGGCATCTCATGTTTGGCTTTGCGCCACTCGCCTCGTCAAGGTTCCGACACAGAAACAGACCAGCTCTGTCGACAGTATACAGTATTGGCACATGGTATCATCAATCTTCGAATAGCCCGAGGCACCGTGAACATGTCCACGATGCAAGCTCTCTGCTGTATCGCACTGGCCGAGTACGTTGGTAGGTCCGCACCTGCCCTGGACGTCTGAAATAGTCGCTAACATGTCACATCCAGCAAACGACACACATCTAGCTTGGGTACATATTGGGTTAGTCACCAATTTGATCAAATGTGGTAACATTGATATCGAGCAGCATGGCGGCAAGTCTACGCCAAATCTGGACGCACGGCGTAGGCTCTTCTGGAGTGTCAGCTTTTTGAACCAGCAATTTGGCCCGAGATGTCTCTCGCTCGACATTCTTCAAGATGTCCAGAGACCACGGTACATGACACCGAATAATGACAATTCATCTGAAATGGGTGTTGCGCCTCCGCAGATACCTCTGGAAAGTGGATCTCTTTCCCCTAGAGGCAGTATCTGGATCTACATGGTACAACTAGGCTCCCTTTGGCGTGAAGTTCAACATTACATATCCCACTGTGCCAGTGGGCACTTCACTCCGCCCTGGTCAAGTAGGTCTGGCTATACCATTATTGGAGCTCACCTGATGGACCTGGAGACGAACTTCCCTACCACGCACCGATGGGACTCTGTTAAAATTTATGAACGGTCTGCAAATGAACTCCAACGAGATCGTGGGTATTGGAGTCCATGGCTTTACCTCCAATTTACCTATCACGCTGTGCACAGCGTCATCAATCATCCATTCCTGTACTCATGGCGTCCTCAACAATCCGCTCAGCTGTCAGTGCCCAATACCTTCTGGAGGACATCGTCGGAATTGGCGCTGATCCATACCACTTGGACGGTGCGTTTGATCGACCTGCTTGTTGAAAAGAACTATCAACTCTCGGATCCCTCAATCGGCCATTTAGTTGCCATCGCTCTCACCATCCAGCTGTACTACTGTCGTGCAGCAGATCCTGCAGTAAGTGCGTCTGCTCAGCAGAAAGTGGAAAAGTGCGTGGACTTTTTAGGACATTTGGCCGGGAAATGGCCAATGAGCAGGGCAATTGTAAGCAACCATGCTTTGGGGGTCTCGCGTTCGATGCGAAATTAGCTGATCCACCCTCGCATCGTCAGCATAAAAAGGTCCAAATGCTAGTTCGGTCCGCATTTGCCGTGAGTCCAGGATCGACCAATACACGAATGCCTCGGAGAACCATTTCCATAGACACCGCATTAATGTGGGACATTCTGCTCCAAACATCCTCGCAGCAGCAATCCCATACATCTGGTAAACGTCTCTTCGAGCCGTCCTTTTTCGAGCTGCTTAATGATCGGTCTCTCCAAGCGGACAATGTCACCGTTGAGACCGAAATGTTTCACCACCCTTTGAGACCAGTGGACACCTTAGATGGTGGCCAAGCGCTACCACCGTACTCGAGCACGGTACCGAATCGGCTCTCCTCGGAGTCTCAGGAGAGTGAGAAATGGAGAAATGACGCTTTGTCTTCGATCAATGCTTCGGTTGATGACGCTTTAGTTCAGGGCTCTTTGTCCGAGACTGTGTTTGGATGGTCTCCCCAGGGACTGCAGAATGATGCTTCTTATATGGAAGTCACTCGTGATCCATTTTTTCAATTCCAGGATCAGGATCGTCCGTATTTGGGGACATGGGAGATTGGAAACTTGTAACGGACTCGCTGAGCGCATTATTTAGACCGAGGGTAATGGTGGGACATAATTTGAGCACTGACGGGGATTTTTATACCGGTTGATGAGATTCGTTGTTGAGGTATTTGCATAGGTCAAGTACACATGCACTCAATTCGCCCGTTTTGGTCTAAATTTAGAGTAAACTGTCGTTTTGTGGATGACCCGCTAGTTAGACCACGAACATCTGATCGTTTGGCTTTTATATGCGCAGTGGGAAACGAACGAATACGTCTGACGTCGCCTCGAAACAAGCACAAACAAAGCGCATCCACACGTCCGTAAGAGTATTAGGCTCCTAGTAGGAATTCAAGGTTTCCGGAATTGAGTCACCCTCTTGAGGACATTCTCAGACTCCGCTGGATCATCGGCAAATTTCGGCGGCGCCATGTCAATGATGTCCGCGATGGGCTGAAGTAATATCGACTTCCATGATGCGTTCCGTCCAGGACGAACATTTCCATCATTGTAATATAGCCCCGTCTCTTTTCCTTTCCATCCACTCCCCCTCCTCGTCGTCGACTCTGTCCGTTTCAAGCCCACCATTGACTGTCCACCCAAACCTCCTTATGAGTGGGAACGCAGAACGTGCCTTCCTTTATCTCACTGAACTATATGAAGACTCGCTTAAGCGAAGCGAGGACGGCTTCACGAAACTTGCTCTTAGGTACGGTTGAACTTGTATCAAATTCGACAACGCTTTCTCCGAGTTACCCTGGTTTTTCTGGCTGGCTATCGATCCACCGACCAGATTTAAGCTTGGAAAGGACGGGCTGGAAACGAGTGGCGAGACGAAGGAATAGTTCGGCCATGCATTATGCTTCCCGTAAGCAATGGAGCAATCGCGTTCGAGGGCGAAGTACTTTTCTGTGAGTTACCTAAAGTACTAGGTACCATGTATCGCCTAAGCTATCACCCAAAAATCGCCTGATGTAGATAGAATTCGAGGCTACCTCGCTTATCCCGGTATATTTCTCTAAGACCTGAACACTTTTTTAGTCCACCAGGTACGCTATCAATACTGATTCGTTACCTTCTGTACAATGTTGGATATTATAAGCCTTTGTTATTTCCCTTTGCAGACCGGGAAATGGCCGTCTTATCCATGCGAACTTCGAAAAGTCTGGCGGCTTGAGGGTCAGGGCAAAGAGAACGCTCTCATCGGCGTTCATAAGGACTTCCGGGCTGACGACTTGGAGATTTTCTTTATTGCCGACATCGCTCACTATTGCGAGTAGGCCCAGGATGCTTTGTCGTCGCTCCCCGTCTTGACTCACTGGGAGGAGTTTTTCCAACTGTCACGTTTGAGATGCCAAGAAACACTGTTTCATGTGTTATGACCAACACAGCCTGAATATTGATGTCATTGTGGTCAAAACAATTCAGTAAGTTTCCAAAATGGAGATTCTACATTAACTGCCGGTTCAAAGGCTGTCAACTTACATCTGTTCTTGTATCGCGATGCATACGATCCCCGTCTGTGGTGGGGCTTCATCCGTGCGAGCGTCCTTGAAGTCTGAATTTTTTTTTTATTCTTTTCGAGCACTTACTTGGATCTTCACCGCATCATGTACTAGCGGCAAGTTGTTCGACTCGGCATGATCACCACCGTGCCTTACACACAGACGGAGAGGCAGAGCGGGTGCGGTCCTCAAGAGAGCGACTCTTCCGAATGACCGAACATGCAGCGTCCACGCCAAGCGGTCCGAGTGTCCCGATTCCCGAGTCTCTTCCATGGCGGCCCGGCCGCCACAGACTTGGGTGATCGTATCAACTTGGTGTTTACTTGATCGACATTGGCTCTTTGGCTTGCCGGCACTGTCAGGCACTCGGGCCAGCTGCACATTGTAGTTGCACATACAGGAAGATCCCAAATTGAACCTGAGAATTTGGCATATGTTTGCCGTGATTGCATTGCGGTGAAGGGATCTCCACGCAGGCCGAGAAGCCTGGCCCAGGACCCTCCCGGAAACACCCAGTGACGTACTACAGGGAGCGTAGCGGGCCAGAGTGGACCTGTTGGAGAGGGCTTTTGATGTATAAAAGTCCAGCGCAACTGAGATCCATTTCTGACCTTCTCCAACAGATACCAGCCTGAGCCTAGTAGAAGTCGTCGGAATCGCCTTGCCCATCTTGTGTTCGTCGTCGCTCAAACGAGAGCTCTGGAGAATCGGCCAGGGTGCTTTCGCGACAAAGTATACGTAGTAGGTTACCTTTCCTAAATGGGTGTCTGTCGAATCACAATTGGCTGACATTGCCCGTGCTCACTCATTGGAGAATTGGAACCGTTGCAGTCTCTGCATGTACTCCTGAAAAGATGCATCGCAAACGTGACCTCAACATGCGGAAGAGGCTCGACAGGTCGTCGTCCTACTAGGTAATGTGAGCCAGCGCCCGCTGTTCTGTGGCAGAATCTTGTCGATCCTACTCTGTCCATTGCGATCGATGATCTTTGTCCACCTTGCGGTGTACGCAAATATGTCTGTAGGATCCAGAAGCAATCAACCAAGTACCGACTGTGGCAGCGAGACCAGTAAACAAGGTGGATGCCACAAAAGGAAATCCTCCAAAACAAATCCAGTCGACCCAAAGCGGCGGACCTTCCCCCCGTGTGTTGCCGATGGCTACCCGCTGCATCTTCTGATTGGCCCGCGAAAAGTTTTCGGGTTCGAAGGGGCGGCCCCATTCATTCCCGGGCTTGTGCAAATTTCCCTTTCCCCTTCCTCGCTTTTTCCTCTTCTCTCTCATCTTCAAAACATCATCAATCCTCCCCATCTCCTCTCCTCTCCCCTCCTCTCTCCTCCTCCACACCAATTCATCACAATGGCTGCCATCACCGCCCCCAAGGACCAGCCCAAGTCGGGCTTTGCCCTCTACAGCCGCTTCGCCTTCGCTGGTGCCGTGTGCTGCAGTGTCACCCACGGTGCTGTCACTCCTCTTGATGTGTAAGTCGTGACGTGCGCCTGCAATTCCGCGAAGAAAGGACGGGCAATTCCCTTTCCCATCGACCATCTTCTCGCTGACCCATGCGCGCATCAATCCAGCGTCAAGACCCGTATCCAGCTCGACCCGGTGACCTACAACCGTGGTATGATCGGTGGTTTCCGCCAGGTCATCCAGAACGAGGGTGCTGGCGCCCTCCTGACCGGTCTCGGTCCCACCGCGGCTGGTTACTTCCTCCAGGGTGCCTTCAAGTTCGGTGGTTACGAGTTCTTCAAGCAGCAGGCCATCAACCAGCTCGGTCTTGAGACTGCCACCAACAACCGCACTGCCGTCTACCTCGCCTCCTCCGCCTGCGCCGAGTTCATGGCCGACATTGCCCTTTGCCCCCTGGAGGCCACCCGTATCCGTCTCGTCTCCCAGCCCAGCTTTGCCAACGGTCTCTTCGGTGGTTTCAGCCGCATCATGAAGGAGGAGGGTATCGCCGGTTTCTACTCTGGATTCGGACCCATCCTGTTCAAGCAGTAAGTTCAGACCCTGTTCTATTCGACACAGCCATCTCGCAAAATCATGCGAAGTTGTGTGTTTCCTCAAAAGATCGGGAACCAATTGGCTCACCTACCCCCACCTTAGGGTCCCCTACACGATGGCCAAGTTCGTCGTCTTCGAGAAGGTCTCTGAGGCCGTCTACGCTCAGGTCGACAAGAACAGCCTCTCCGACGGTGCCAAGACCGGTATCAACTTGGGTTCCGGTCTCGTTGCCGGTCTCGCCGCCGCCGTTGTCTCTCAGCCCGCCGACACCATGCTCTCCAAGATCAACAAGACCCAGGGTGCTCCCGGTGAGGGTACCATCTCTCGTCTGATCAAGATCGGCAAGGAGCTCGGTCTCCGTGGCTCCTACTCCGGTATCGGTGCCCGTCTGTTCATGGTTGGTTCCCTGACCGCCGGTCAGTTCGCCATCTACGGTGACATCAAGCGTGTCCTCGGTGCCACCGGTGGTGTCGAGATTGGCAAATAAATGATTGCTGTTGCCGAGAGTTGAGGAGGATTTAATAGAGACCACCCTTAGACTTTTTATTTTCTTTTTTTCTTTCCACATGTCACGATTACAACCCCCTTTGTTCATCCCTCCCTGAAACGATGTACAATACAAATGTCTCCAATTTTTCCCTCCCCGCAAAAAATTTCATGCTTGGATTATATTTGTCTGGTCAATATCGTTGGTCCAATTATGTACTCGAGCGATCTCGACTCGGGCTCAGTATGTGGTTTATGTAGCGTGTACACTAAGAAAGATCAAGTTTATGATCAGGTCTTGGGGGAAATGATTGCATCAATTCTCGAACAGCATGTGAACAACGTCTTCCCGTCGTTCTGAGACCAAGAAAGACTGCCTTCAAAATCCTGTCACACTGGATGTTCCTTGTGTGGTTCTGATGTTGACCAAGTCTCGAGCCGAGCACTTGATAATTCCATGGTGATCTGCCAGCACGGCAGATTGTGAGTCTTGAACCCAGCGCCCCTCGTTAAGAGTTGAACCCACTGTTAAAACGCCCGTGCATCCTTACACTCACTTCCAGGTTGGTCCTGGGCAACTTATGCACTTGGTGCCAATTCGGTACAAAAGCTGATGTGTCCTACTCGTTTGTAGGACGGGTGCCCGAATTGCCTCCAGGCTTGCTTCGGGTTTAGTGTAGAGAAGTCTTGTGAAGCAGCAAAGGTTGATACCATTAGAAACATGGAAATTTTAATGAAGTACGTCTTCGTCGCCGTTACGGTCTACAGTCCTGCCACTATACTTTTCGACTGAGGATCACCCGCGTTTCCTACCTGCTCTATCGAAAGTAATCGTGGCAGGACTGTACAATGTGTATATAGTCCAGCCGTAAAGGTGAACACAAGCAGAGCAAAATGCTCATCAAGGTATATGTCCCGAGTACCTAATAATATGGATACCATTCTCCCTTCCGGTAGACGTATCCCACGTGCCGATCTTGTTTTGGGCTTCAACTTACTGAAAATACCAATGGCCCATGCCTGACTGGTGGCGGGGGTTATGTAGAGAACGAGTCAGGTAGTCGTCTCAAAGATATAATCTAATATGCTGAAGCACTTCGCCAATATTCTTTCACCGGAGACCAAACTGGCTCCCTAGATAGGACCTGACCGGCGAGGTTGCTAATCAAACATCCATCGAATGGGCGTCAAGTGTGGATTGAAGCTGAATACCTACGATGGATCTTCCACGCTGTTCGACGGACATTGGAATGACTGCGTATATCTTTGAGATGAATCAATGGCAATTTTGTTATCAACGAGGTCTGCTGAAACTGCGACTTGAGCTGGAATGCTCTGATAACATTCACTTGGAGATCGCCCCGATAAGATCTAATCTTCTGCGCAATGACCTAAATATCCCAAACGCTACCTACTAGCGTCCACTATCTTGGTGGCAGCGTACTGATAGAATGATAGCAAGACTTGATCTAGTCAGACCAGTCGATTGAGAATTGCTCTGTTGTACTTTCTGGTTACAACAGGATATTCTCGACTATTATTCAGGTCTTCCCCGATAGAAGACGAGAGATCTTGTCCATTGAAGTGACTAGGAGCTCGTTCGTTGCCTGCAGGTTCTCGTCAAATGCTACCATGATCACGACAGAGGGATACTTTGCCTTGCTTAATCACTTAGGATCAAGGGAGAATCTCCACTGAGCCGACATTCCTCTCAACAAACATTATCTGGCCATCTCTATCTTCAAATGTGTTGAGTGGTCGAATCACGGCCATCAGACACGGCAGGTCTTCTACGTTCTGGCTCCACCGACTCCACTCGCATGGTTCCCCCGCAAGCTACTTGACTCGACCTTCTCGGACCTACTTTTAGGCCCCGGGGCTAAGGGTCGGTTGCTTCATAGCTGGCATGCTTTCTTTCTCTCCTCACCTTGTCCTCTGATAAAATCAACTCTCGAGATTGCAATCGAGATACTCAGTAGATCTGTGCATCAATTACCTCGCATGGAGATTATGACCTCGACAAACCCTCAACCAAGTGTATTCCTCTCGCAGGGTCGAGTGATCGGCACCCAATTGAATGATTCATTTCCCATCACTCTAGACGCCTTCCTTGGAGTTCCATACGCACAACCACCCACAGGTGACAGACGCTTTAGACCAGCTCAAAAATTATCCCCCTCCAACGACACAATCAACGCCACTCAATATGGACCCATGGCCCCAGGCAAAGCCTTGCTAGCCAGTGGACCCCAGCTCTCGCAAAGCGAGGATTGTCTCACCGCGAACATCTTTCGACCCGCTGGGACTTTGGCGACAGACAGCTTGCCAGTGGCGGTGTATATCCATGGAGGCGCGTTCAATCGCGGATCAGCGAGAATGCACGACACCGCCTCTATGGTCGCATGGTCCGAGGCATCGTTTATCGGTGTCAGCTTTGGCTACCGACTCGGTGCCTTGGGTTTCCTGCCTTCCTCGTTGACGAAGAAAGAAGGGATATTGAATTTGGGGCTTCGTGATCAAGTTCATTTATTGGAATGGGTGCAGGAGAATATTGCTAGATTTGGTGGAGATCCAGCCAACGTGACTTTGTTTGGATTGTCCGCTGGTGCACATTCAGTAGGTTTCTTTCTTTCCTGCCCTCCTGCTATCATGACTGAATCCCACATTATGCCTTCGTTGGACATACACTGATGGACCATAATAAGATTGGACATCACCTTTTGAATTATAAAGAAGGCACTTCCGCTCTTTTTCACCGAGTCATAATGGAATCCGGTGCGCCAACATCACGAGCAATTCGACTTTACAACGCCCAACTCCACGAAGAGCAATTCCAACAGTTCCTCCATGAAGTCGGTTGCCCATCAAATCTAGATGAGGACCAAATCTTCCCCTTCCTACGATCCCTACCCAGCTCAACCCTGATCCATGCCCAAGAGAAAATCTTCGACAAATACAACCCTTCTCTGCGCTGGGCCTTCCAACCCGTCATCGACGACAACCTCATCCCCCGCAGCCCCCTCGAAGCATGGACCTCGGGACTCTGGAACAAAGTCCCCATCATGACGGGCTTTACTACAAACGAAGGATCAATGTACGTGGACAAAAAGATGTCCACCCCGTCACAGTTCCGCACCTTCTGGTCCAATCTCCTTCCGGCGCTGTCCCCCTCGGACTTGGACCAAATCGACCAGCTCTATCCTGATCCAAACGTCAGCCCAACATCCCCTTACACCGAAACCCGCACAGCGCATGGTCTGGGACCCCAGTTCAAAAGGATCGAAGCCGCGTATGCTCATTACGCCTACATTGCGCCCGTCCGTCAGACGGCTGATTTCGCAGCCACACAAGGCGTGCCTGTCTACTTGTATCACTGGGCTCTGCCACGCACGGTCGTGGGTCGCGCCAATCACGGGGACAACATGCTCTACGAAACATTCAGCAAGGAGATCACCGGCATCTCGACCTCCCAAAGAGATCTTTCGGGAACGCTGCATGCGTATGTGACCAGTTTCATTACGCATGGAGATCCCAATGCTATGAGGGGTCGGTTCTCCGAACGGCCGAGCTGGGATGTCTTTGAGCCCGGTGAGCCTTGTGCGATGGTTCTCGGGGAAGGGAACGAGGAGTTAATTGGGGGTCAACCTGCCCCTTCGGCCAAGTTTGTTCGGGACGAGTGGGCGAGAGAAGAGACTAGGTTTTGGTGGTCTAAAGTACATGTCTCTCAGATTGCATGATTGGCTGTCTATACTTGCTGCTGCGGCTGCGCGTATAGATAGAGGCGTAATGATGTCTGTTAAAATAGATGCTAGCTATTGATCGTTCGATGGATATGGGGAGGAAAAAAAAATTTTATATGGCTCGCAAGTCCCTCGAATGTCCTTCGCTTGTACGGATCAGACAGCATCATGTTGGTAAGCAAGTCTGCCCATGCGAAAGACTTCAATGCGGGATTTCTGATATTATTCCAGGACTATCGCAAGAGAATGTGGGACTACGCCATGTGAAAGGCTGACACAAGTAGTCTAAACTCTACACAGCTACAAAAGTAAAAGCACAACCAAGAGCACATAAGATTGAGCCGCACCGCCGGCGCGACAATACCGCTTGATTAAACTACCCTGATTAAAAAGCTGCAGGATCCCTGCCTTTATGAGTACAGTGTGGATGTGTGATGGGAATGGCACGGACCTGTCACCGAAGCCAGGACGTCCTGAGCTGTCTCGGCTCTCAGGTAACATACAGGTGGTGAGCAGACCGGGCGGAAGACCTCACGTAAGGTCAGGAGAATGGCGGCCAGACGAATCGCTCGAACTCTCACCGAGAGAATTACTAGATCTGGTGCGTTCCACTCAAAAGGTGAAGAGAAGAGATAATCTTGAACGTGGTAGAATATGGAAAGTAGACCAACCTTGAGCTCTTGAAAGTTGCGGGGGGTGGGAATCCTCAGCAAGCCTGTGATACGCCGGCTGTGAATATCGCTGGTCGATGAGAAGAGAGGCATGGGAGATAGGGACAACACTTTGTAGTTCGTGCCTCACCTCGGAACAAAAAGTGAGAGTTCAGGCCCGGTTGTGGATGGGAATGAAGTTGAAGTTGGGAGGTTGCTTCCATTGTCGTCGGTATTTGGGGCCAGCCCTCGGATTTACCAGGGAAGGGAAAGTGATCAGTCGCCGTAAACAGCAGAAAAGATCAAACCCTTACGCAGGCGCAGCGTAGTTGGAAAAGCTGCTCGGCGTGATTTGTCGCTTTGGTGCTCCTTGGGAAACATCCAGTGAGGAATCCTAGGCGTGATCTAAGATTAGTGATTCCGGAGATAAAGCGTGAGAGCGAAGATGACAGTTCTTGGAGGAACTTGAGGGGCGTTATCGAAGGTGTCGGCAATATTGCTGGATATGGTGAGATCTTTTTTACTCGATAATCATAACTTACGTGCATCTCGCCAAGCCGACGCTTCTGACCAGCTGCTTCTGACTTTTTGATCACTCTTTTCTTTGGCCGTGTGGGCCGTGTCTCGCCAGGTTGGAACACGTCGTCAGGGAGTTCGAAGCTGAAACTTATTAGAGAACACGATTGCCAAAGAAACTGCTTAGACCGAGATTGTCTCGATGAACATACCTGCGAACGTGCGTAACGGCCAGATCATGGATGTCAGGGATGTAACCTGACCACGACGTGCACGTTGCTTTGAAAATTTGCGAATCGGTGGATATGTCCAGAGAGCGGGACGCACCTAGGGAAGAGTAAGCATGTTTGCACAAAGACGGAGTACGCAACGTCATGTAAAAAAAAAGAAAAAAAATATAGGGTCGAGCCATACCAGGTTCCAACGGTTTCAATTCCAAGCCAATATAGTATGTAGTGGTATACACAGTCTGAGTTGTGCCTTCTGCCTTGGACTCGGGCTGATCTGGTGTTTCTGCTGGCGGTAACACTGCAGCGTTTTCCATTCCGTTTTGCGCCGCAGCTTGATGGGCGGGATCTTTAATCTCGTCCGTGGTTTCTGTTTTGGTTCCCTTTGCTTGATACTTGGTGAACCCGTTCTTGACCTCTTCCAGCTCCTCGGCGTTTGTGACGTGATGAACCCTTTCAAATCCTTTCGGGAAGGGGTGCGCGACAGCAATGACAGGCTTGCGATCGAGAGCTCCGACAAGATGACGGAGCTTGGATTCTACAAGGCCAGACCAGACAGCCTCGTCCTCCTTCGTCTTGCTTGAGGCCGTGATGCTGAGGTAATACTTGTAGTCATTTGTAAAGAACGTATGCCGGGTGAAAAGATCGCTCCATGAGAGTTGCTTAGCAAAGATCTTATCAACAACATCTCCACCTCTCTGAAGTTCACGTAATATCACAGTCTTCGTGGACATTGAGATGTTGTGGGTGGCGCACATGGAGGGATAAGCCGGTGTAATGATGGGCATCAAATGGAACCTGTCACCGTGATAAAGCTGAACCGAGAGTTAGCTTTTGCGTCCAGGTCGTGTCACGGCGTAACTCGAGCAGCAGCCTTACCTTGGGATTCCAGACTTTGATCTGCAGTGGACCTTCTTCAATTTGCTTGAGAAGAACAGGCTGAGGCCACGCCCACTTGTTCATGATCCTAAAGAACTTGCCCACGATGACGGACCCGGTGGCAGCTGGGTACAGTTGGCAAACTCGGGCAACCAACATTGCCCATGCAATACCTCCCGGGAAACCAACGATATTCGCGTAGATGGCGCGACCTATGAAGAGGCACAAGTATAAGCATCAAACCGGTGTCACACAAGTGGCCGGGTCGGGACTCACGCTGGGCCCAGAGCTTGATTGCACGAAGCGCAATTCGGAATGTCTTCTGTTGAGGAACCAGCTCCAGAATTTCGTCTGCCACGCGTGTCCCGTTCAGAGACCGTACCTCTTTCTCGTCCAAGCCTCGAAGATAATCGTTATTCTTAAGATCGAGATTCATCGGTACTGAAGGGATGACCAGGCGGGCGAAGAGAAGATCGATGCTGACGCCGGCGAGCTCCATCTTTATAATCGGTACAAATGCATCCGGCACTGGTGTCATCTTCTCAACGACTCCTTCGGGCGCCATTTGGTAGAGAAGAGGAGGAAAGTCCGCAAAAAAGTCCTCGCTGTTGACGTGCTTTGGGCCAACGATGAGGGTATCGATATCGGATCCTGATCAACAGAAAAAGAAAATCAGCTTGCATTCAACTGTGACTATATGTAGACGTTTCCAAGCTCACCTGGTCCATAGACGCCAAGTCGGTAGCCGCCAAATGTGAAGATCTTGCCTCCCGAGGCCTCAACTGCCGCGGGTGACAGGCCTTTCTTTCGCGATACAATTTTGACGAATTCGAGAGCCACTTTTTGCAAGAGTTGAAGCATTTGAATTCTAGATGATCTGTGATTAGTTCGACTGTTGCGACCTCTTTTCCTCGACAGGAGAAACATTAGCTCACCTGCGTTCGGAGTCAGCAGGCGGCTCAAAGTTGTTTTGCGCCTTGAGCTCCGCGATGAGGTCGTCATTAGCTGCTAGCTCTTCCTGAGTAGGGAGAGCTGCGGAAATTGGAGGCGTGACACCCCATTGCCGTCTTCCAGTCGCTGCCATTATGTATCAACGAACAAAGGGTTAGCGACGAGCTTCGAGTCTGCGATAGGTCCTCGGGCACAGCGCGGAAGGACGATTGATAACTGGAAGAGGCCTCTTCGGGTCGGAGATTTGATGTCCCGGTTCTCGACTTGACAAAGGAGATACGCAAGCGCAAACGAAGAAAAGGTGCCTCTGCGCGATGGTGAGGTGGACAAGATGCAAATTGGGTGCGCGGTTGAGAGTGAATGACGGGTCAAGGATGAGGACCTCAACCACGAAAGATCCATTCCGGGGGTCCACTTCGCCGGCCGGGTACGTTCAAAGGTTCCTTTTCAGGAATGGTGGAATCAACCGGAGGCTTACATACTCGGTCGATCACTCGCCCTGCATGATAGATGCATTTATTGGCAATTTAGTCCTACTGACTCACTGAGTACTGAAGCCTTCCATTTCTACAAACGCCCGTCGAGCGGAATTTCAGCTAGCATCTTATCGCTCAGCTCTGCCAATATGTTTTGGTCTGCGAGAAGGCAGATTCAAAAAAAAAAATAAAAGAAAAGAAAAAAAGGTAAAATAGCTGCAGCATATTCAATACGATAGTACGTAACTCCTCTAATAGCTTTCGGGTTAGTATTGCTTTGATACCTATACCACACAATGTGGAGGTGCAGGTGGTCATATTGGCTTGTTATCAGAAGATTAAGAACTTAGTGGAATCACAGTGGAATCACAGCAGACATTCCTCGATTCACTATTGCGTCTTGCAGTGACTGGCTATTGATATTCACTCTTCTTGAGAGGCAGCTCATCAACGAGCCATCCTGACCCACGTCGGTCTGCGGAGCCATGTCGTGACAACCGATCCGAGATGAAGTGACAATTGTCCGCCTCAGGATGCTTTGCGTGGGTTTGCTGCAAAGAATTCAGCCATCTGTTTGTCCAGCCATGCAACATCTTCCTTGCTGTCACCTGGACCACCAGCCCAGTCTTCAATGGTAAATCAGTACATTTTTCTGTCGAAGGTATATCACAGGCTTATGAGGTCTATGCACTTACGTCCCCAAATGGAAGGAAAGATTCCCAGCGTGCCGACTCCAGGCTTCATGCAAGCGACCTCGTACTCCGAGTCCTCGGGACTGCACAAAGTTTCAGGTCAGTTGTCATCCATGAGTTACTTTTTGTGAGCCATTCGAGATATCATACGGGAAGTATAGGTCAGTCTGGCACGGAAGGACCAGCGTCTTGGCTTTGATCGAGGCCATAGCCTTTTCAAAGTCGCCATTGTAGGGCGCTTGCTGAGATACGTCTCCTAGCTGCCAGGTCCGCATCATCACCAGCAGATTTTCGGGGTCTAAATTTCTGTCAGTAAATACGGAAATCCAACCTCGTCGTCGATTAGGTTTACCCTTGGAGCAGGCCCATGTCTCCCAATGACCTTGCAAGAAGTCTTCAAGGTCTTTATACCCCAGCTTCGTCTCGTACAGCTTGTGGCGGTAGAATGCTTGACTGAAACCCCTGTTGTATGCTTTGTTAGCCCGTGTTATCATCAAATCGGGCGGCGGACGGCGTGTTGGAGGCCTACCATCCGGCATATACTCTTCCCATGGCCTTGAGACCAACTTCCCGGTCTCTGTCACTCCATGCTCGCGACTCCTCGGCGCTTTCCTGCACTCTGTCTTTGCCCGGCCCCGCTGAGCGTGCATTCTTCACCGCTAGGAGGGAAGCTTTGACTCCCTCGATAAAGACCAGATTGTGGAGTGATGTCTTTGCCGAGCCGCAGAATGGAACCGCGATGTCCATGAATTCGGGATACTGTGTCGCCCACTGGTACGTCTGGCCCGCGCCCATCGACCAACCCACCACGGCACGGAGGTGAGTGATGCCGAAGTGTTTGGTCACGAGTTCGTGCTGGGCGCGCACGTTGTCATAGAAAGTGACTGTTGGGAACGGTTTGGGCTGGCTCTGGTTAGAAGGCGATGATGATTGTCCATTGCCGAACAGGGCAGTGATGATGATAAAGTATTCCTTGGGGTTGAGAGTCTTGTCCTCCCCTACGAGCCAGACATTGTCCGCGATGGCTGTCCAGGAAAGATATCAAACGGTCAGAGTTCTGTTCGTACATCTCTTGATTAAATGTTCATAACGTACTTCCTGAGAACCAAGTCGGATACACGATCGCCGGGAGATTGCGGTCCCCGAAGGCCTTGAAAGCGATATGGGCATCTTCGATTTTCCCTCCACTTTGCAACTCCCAGTCTCCGAGCTTGTAGGTTTCAAAGTCTGACTGAGACATGGTCTGAGAAGGATGGCAAGCTTGAATACTGGACAAAGGGTTCATGTGATACAATCAGGTACCACTCGAACGATGCTTTGGAGCTCACCCTGCTCCTTTATACTTTTCGAGCTTCTCCTCATGACCCCGCTTTGGAGATAGTGTACGAGGTACCATGATGTTGTTTCTACCTTCTACCCCGGTTCTCCAACTTCGTGACACAGCTTCTGGGATACCGACCGCTTCGTTTTGGCTGTGTTTGTCATCGAAAGATAGGAGAGGCTACTGAGACTGATTATGTCGTCATTCAAATCGACCCCCAGATCCGAGTGTTGAGATGGGATGCCGTACCTTTCAATAAGCTGAGGGGGCACGACCCCTACGCCTGGCATCCACCTGCACAACACTATTTATTTGTCAGAAAGGATGGGGTCCCGGCAACGCCCGGGTCTTTCCTTCTCCAGCCTCAAAATGGGAGCCGCCGATCTCGACTCTTCGAACAGGTGATTTCTCCCAAAGATAGAGGGTGTTTCATGATATCAATATCCATCAGCGTGGCCATTGGGAATCGCTATCTATATACACTCTGACGTCGCGATCAGGACTCGAATTGCGGGCGAGGAATCTCCATGACATCGGTGGTGCGACCGTAACTGATACCACCCAAGCGACTCATGGGTTTAAGAACGTTCAGGTCGAGAGCACTCTGGTCCTCGTTGATAGCGTCTTCGCGCGCCCAGAACCGGACTCCCTCAATGATAACCAGCACACCACTGGCCTGACCAGGGTTGGCGCGACTTTGGAACTCCTTCACCTCCACCACTTTGCCCTCGATCGCGAACACAGATTCCTTCACACGGGCGGGCTTGACAATTGAGGCCGGGGCCTGGGTCAGACCGGACACCTTCCACTCAGAATAGCCATAGGGCGCGTTGATCGAGGTGGAGTTGGCAGCTTCGAGGAAGTGCTCGGAGATGATGTTGATCACGCATTCCTTGGTTTCGTTCAGGTTCCTCAGGGTGTCCTTTGCTTTTTCCAGAGAGCCGGCGAATCCCACGGTGAACAATGGCGGGTCATGGTTGATCACCTGCGAGTAGCTGAAAGGTGCCAGGTTGGTCGTCTTGCCGTCCGCGGATTGTGTGCTGACCAAGGCAATGGGCCGAGGCACCATCCCGGAGATCAGCAATTTGTAGTTGTTGGCCACGGGACGGCCCTCGGCGTAGGGGTCGATCTCGACGTGGTTCTTCTTGAGAGACTCCCCTCCATCATTGGCACCATCGCCCTGTTTCCACGTGGGGTTGGGCGACTTGGAGACGACCACTTCTTTCTCGTGGTTAAAGTCCGGGCGCGAAGCCTGAACTTGCTCAAAATCAGGGTGGTGGCCCATTCTGGAATAGGTAATACTGAACGATCGAGAGAAGTGAGATAGCGTAGAGGTGCGCTGGAAGTGAGCGAGGCTATAACATTAGGATTTTATCCAGTCAGTCTGACTTGCTCTGAATGTGGTGAACCTGCGCGAACAAGCACGCCGGGGGGGGGGGGTCTACCGGGAATCCAATCGTGGCCCCGTTGGTATTCCTAGTACTTACCGAGGTCTGACAGAAATTTGAGAGCCGACACGCAACGTTCTTGTCAGAGAGTGCATTCAAATATGTGTGAACCCAAGGTCCAATTGATGCAGAAATGTACAGCCGGTCTGCAATCCTGGAATTGTGTAAGATGGATTATGGAGTTGCCGATAAGCTGAGGAACGTCATCGCAGCCAAAGTCATCCCGCATCTCCCGTAAGTTATTACCAATCCAAGCGTGGGGCCCGAGGAAGTGCCACAGCGATCGCCGATTTCAAGACCGATTGTTGTTGTCGCCACCGCATTGCAGTAGGACATGACCACTTATAGTCAATCCTACAGTCAAGGCTGGCATCGCAATCTAATTTCATGTATTCATGTTGCCGTGGTCACATGATCAGCTGCTCCAGAATGATAGTGCGATTTATTTCAATCCGATAGGTAAGCTTGCCGAAGGGTTTGAAAGGATTTCAACCGTCAATTGGATGATCAAGGCTACATTTGATCTGTTGAGATGTGTGCATCTTGAACCGGGGGTACTCGTCTTCCAAGCACGTGGGCAGAGCACGCTTGAGAACAGTTCCTTGGTACAAATTGGGGTCGTGTTCGGATCAAGTACTGTACAATGTACATAAGTTAGTATATACTACAGACATACTGACATCGATTACCACCTGTGGGGATGGAGTCGCCGGCCGACTTGAATCTTTGATGGGATCAAAATCGAAGCTTATTTGTGCTGTATGCAGGTCACTAGTCTGGGCGTATGTGCATCGGATCTGCATATGCCAACCCGTTGGAAATGGAGACATTTGGAACCTTCTGAAAGGACTTGAGTACCTAGAGTTCAACCTGATGTCCGCAACTCCGGGCATATCTACCACGGTTTCAAGCTCGGGAAATCCAACTTTTCGATGTCGACGTTAACGTGGCTCTCGCCAGGTATGCTCTGATTACCTACCTGGCACGGATGGAGGTATGGGCGCGGAGATAGAGGGAGGGATTTGAGCGACAGATCTATGAGTTGTACCTTTCACGAATAGATTGTTAGGTACTGAGGTGATAGCTTCGATCCAGTATGCGGGATTCAAGTTCGCCAGTCAATGGGATAAGAATATTCATTCCGAGCCCGTCCGGGCATCCATTCCCTCAGACGCAAGTGGAGTCAAACTGGCCGCCTGGATGTTCGGAGTACATACTACATAATGTAAGTGATAGCCACCTGAGACGAGGTAGTACTGTAAGCTCTAGCAAGCAGATTGAGGTATCCAATTTATACCTCAGACGGGACGCGTCTTGCCCGTGATTATCTCGGTCTTTGTCAAAAGTTTATCTGCATCACTGGGTTCTCACTGCCCTTAGTCTCATCTGTCGTATAAATTGTCCTTTGCAGATCGAAATTGCATATAGTAGGTCTGGGACCCGAGGTCGTGGATAGGACTTTCAGAAATAGGAGTCAACCAGCCTCGCTGTCAATCGAAGTAGGAAGTGAGCTTCCCCACACTGGGACTCCCCGGTGGCGCGGCGTTGAATTGCTCAAAAAAGAATTTCGACCACCTGACCTCCCCCGTAATGTCACGGCGCCTGTCCCTCGTTGACTCTCTTCCAAGCCGCTACCCCCTATTGTACTTTCCACTCGAGATTGAGAGGAATAGTCACTTGCACTCGGTTGCTTATGCGCTTTGCCCCGCGATTGCTTCTCGCGTCCAGTATCTTTCCCGCACATTTACCGGTCGGCCTGGCCTGTTCCCCACGCATCTCCATTTCTCCTCACTACGCTTGAAACAATATCGCGCCCTCTGGAAGTTTATCGACCAGGACCTGTCACCTTTCTATGATCTTCTGTCATCCACTGATGACTTCAACCTAGCGTTTCATTCATCGGTCGAATGTTTCTCCCGCGGGCTTGACAGCCGCAAAATACTCCGCGTGTCCCTGTGATCCCTCGAGCACGACCTTGACAACGCTCCTTCGAGTCATCCTTGTCCCCACACGATCAGCGTTTGACAATTTGAGACCTGATGGAGTAAGGGTCGTGGACAAGAAAGTCGCTCGTCATGAGCCCGTCGCCTCCAAAGAAAAAGAATGACGGTCAAGTGTCTGCGCCTCGTCAGATCCGGTTCGTCTCTGCCGACGGGCAACCCCAGACCAAGCGTCGAAGAGTCAACGCCGCGTGAGTGACATGCGCATCAGGTATTAATGTTGAATGTTAATTGAGGCAAGCTTTCTGACACGTGCGCAAACTCGGTAGCTGCTTAACATGCCGCAGGCGCAAAATTCGATGCTCGGGCGAGCAACCAGGTAAATGAGATAAGGATGCGCCGGGGAACTGGCCTTGAGAATCCCTCCGCTTACGCCATCGCGACAGTGTGTAAGACTTGCTTTGAGAACAAGCACGCGTGCCTCGGATACAATGATACACCATCGCATCCTCGAGCGTCGGCGGATCTTGCAGCACGGTCTGAGGCAGTCCCCTCTGGCCCCCAAAGTAAGGCTCAGCGCCAATCTACAGCCGCCAAAAGCTGTTCGCCGGAACCCAGCCGAATCAAGGCACCTGAAGGCGTGCCTGATCGGTCCTCTCGTACAAGCAAGGTTGTCTCGACATCTCCTGCGAACAAAGATGTGGATGCCATCGACATGGGCAAGAGTCCAGAAAGCGGTACGTTGACAGTGATCTGTCACTTGTTCGCCGCACCGTGTGCTGATCGAAGTGGACTTGGTTTTCACAGGCCGGACATCCATGGGTTCAAGCAGCTGTACACACGTACCGTACTTTCGCTATTTTGGTCCGACTGCAATCGTGCCAGGTTTCAAGCAAATGGTGAGATCGCTGGAACATCTTATGGATTATCGTTCAAACCTGACGCACGCTCCAGGTTGTTCAAGTTCGAGGTTCGCGGAAGAGTAATGCTTCCATGTCGTCAGGTGTGTGTTGAAGCAGGCCCATGAGCTTCGCCTGCAACGCCTGCAAGCTCCCCCCATGAGAGAACTAACCATGAATGTAGAGTCGATGTCTCCACTGCGAAGCCCAAAGCAGCCCCACAAAGTGGTGTCCACTATGGAGACAACACTTGCCCCACGGGTTGATAGCGACACCAACACAATCCCATTCTATGACCGAGATGACATTCTGCCTGTGTCAAATTTGGTGTCACACTTGTGTGACTTATTTTTCACCCATTTGGGTTGCAATTTTCCATTCCTACAACGAGATCGCTTTCTTTCAGATTTGGGAGGTAAAAAAGTCGAGTCGATGTTGGTTGACGCTGTATGTGCTCTTGCGGCCCGGTTTTCTCAGCATCCATTACTTGGCCATCCGCAGGCGCCCTCGATTGATGGCTCCGAGCCACCAGTAAATGCAGATCTTTTTGACCGAGGATTGCCTTTCGCGCATCGAGCCATGAATGCGCTTGTGGACGCGCTCTCCTGTCCGACACTATCAGCCGTTCAAGCGTGTCTTTTGCTGGCATACGAGCAGTTCGGGTCCAACCACGACAGTGGTCTTTGGATGTATCTTGGAATTGCCATTCGTATGGCCCAAGACCTGGGCTTGCAAAAGATACAGGGGCTCAAATACAACTACGGTCAAAGGGGGGTGACCCCCAGTGCCGTTATGACAGGCCATGCAGGTCATCTCACAGAGGAGCAATACGATGATTGGAGCTCTGAATCAAGCGCTGATGCAGCGTCGCCGTCTATGAATGCTGAACGTGCCCATGAACGGGAGAGAGTAGACTCGTTCTGGAGTATCTTCTTCCTCGACCGCGTCATTTCCTCTGGAACAGGCCGACCAGTCACTTTGCGCGATGAAGACATAGAGTTATGCTTCCCCCTCCAGTCAGAGTCTCGGCTACCTAATGGATGGCCGGCACCTTTTCCCCCTCTCATTCGTATAATCCATCTGTATGGCAGGGTAACTGATCTGATCAATGGCATTCGGCACACAAACAACGTCACTGCGGACATGCTCAAGCGTTTGGCCAACATGGAAAGCGACTTGACCGGCATTTATCAACGATTGTCTCCTCGCCTCCATTTCAATGCGGCTAATTTCCAAACATACGTCAAGGCTAAGGAAGGAACTAATTTCATTCTTCTGCATTTTGTAAGTGGCTTCCAAGACCATTCGTGCGCTTCGATCTCCTTCTGATCGTGTCAAACGCCAGTGGTTCCACACCTTGATTGTCCTTCTTCATCAGCCTACTCTGCTCCACTCTTTCGGTGGCTCAATACAGCATCTCTACCCAAATAGTCGAGAACTCTCAATGTCATCGGCCAAGACGATTGCCGACATACTATCCTTTTCAGAGTTAGTAGATGGAAAGAGCTTTATTGGCAACCCTTTCACCAGTCAGCCAATGTACATTGCAGCATGTGCCTTCTTGATGGAGAGCGCGTATTACTCGTCACCTTCGTCACGAGCAGCCTCGCCTGCACGCACTCAAGCTCTGCTTACTGGAAAGTCCAGTGAGTTCACAGCACCTTCGTGGGAAGCTCCGTTGATTCCCCAGCGCAACTCAGCAGCGAAACATACCCTCTTGGCGACGGCCGCGAAAGAGAATTACCAGCGCTGTTACAAAGCCCTTCAAGCTCTCGACATGTATTGGAAAGGCACAAGGTACATTCTGACTGTGCTCGACCAAAAGGCCAAAGGCATTGTTGATCCACTTCTCTACACCGCCGAGGAAATGGAACATACTGTGGAAACAGCCTCGCCCGAGCATGCCGGATCCGACCCAGGAAAAGCAAGAAACCCCTGTCATCTTTCACCAGAAACCCGCGGGGTATCGCACAGGCTTGGTGATAACACTAGCCAGCATCCGGCGTCCAATATCGATTCATCTCAGGGTGTGTTTCACTTCCTTTTTGTTACTCTTTTTGCCCCGGCTATCTTCTCAATCGATTGTTTGTGCGAGTCTAACTTTGCAAACTGAATAGCGATTGGCTGGGCTTTGACCGGAGCAACCAATTCATCACAGCCGAATCTCAGTTTACTCTATCAAACGCCGTCTAATCAAGTCGAATCGGCGTCTGGAAGAACCCTTGGTGATTCCCAGTACAACCATGGCTTCGTTTCAGCCAGAGCGGATCAGTCCACGTCCAGCCTGCCTGCATCTCACGGACATATCGGGTCGACTTGGTCACGAAACAACCCCTCGGGTTACTTTCAAGGAATGGACTCGGTGTATGCCGCATCAACTGAGCCATCTTCAACGTCTCGCTATAGTGCTTCTATGCCAGTCACGCAAATCCCAGGCAATGGCTACCCTTTGCCTAGCCCACAACTCCAGCAAGCACAAGAATCCTTTCACAATCATAGCCCTCGTGCCGGTCTTACTGCGCGGGATACTCAAAAAGACTCGATGATCATCGAAAGTCATGAAGTTGACATGAATGATCTACAGCAGCAAGAGTCGTTTCCATTTACAAGCAGTGAAATCCTGCCGTGGCTAGAATATCTTCCACAGGATGTTCTCAGCTTCTTCGGTGATGCGCAGAGTTATCCGAATGATGGTCTGTGATTCTCTTGCTCGTTCTCTTCAGTGATACCCAATTTTTTCTTATCTGTTGAAAATCTCTGTACATAATACATATGTTTCCCCTGTCATATCTGCCCTGCTTGGTGATTGTATCATCCATGACGGTGCCAGCCTTAGCATTGCTGTTTCAGCCCCTCATGAGTTGGGTTGTGGTCAAATCAAGAAGGGTGTCAAGTACGTTGACTCTTAGACTGTTGCCTCAAACGAGGCCCGAATCGGCCGACGTCGAGACTGGGACTCGTCATATCTCATGACGCACTTTGGTGTTACGACCCCTGATCGTGGCGCCCTACAGAGCGACGGCTGATTGGCCCTTCGTATACTTCGGGAACTGACCAGGCGGGGAAGCGCCCGGCCTCGTCGTTGCCCGGCACAACCAGGCGGTGAGCCGCTGTCAACATCATGGGATCAGCACAGACGTCTTAAGATTGAAGATGCTCGCATAATGCCGGTGGGATTCTGATTTGCAAAATTCAAACTCCTCCCATGGATGCCTCTCTCAAGGTTCTGTGTTACTCGTCTCAATGATGGCCCAAATGAGTAATGATCATGATCATGCTGGTCCCCAGGCTCAATCCTCAAATCACATTCTTAGTCCCCAGCCTTCTTCTCACCTGATGAAGGAGTCACTCGTGCAGTCCCTCGAAACAGCCCACATACCCAATTGCACCGAAGTGGCACTTCATGAAAATCAAGGCTACGCGATACGGAGCGACGACGGTCACTCTTCAAGCTCTTCCAATCGCCACTCCGCAGGGGATCTTTATGAATATGCCATGGAAGACGACTTGGCAAACATACATTCCCGAGCGTCAAGCCGTTCCTCGATCTCGTCAATCCCCGCATCAGTATTGATCCATCCTGTGGGCCAGCTGAAAGAACTAGCGGGAAGCGGACCCCTGAAACAAACACCCGCATACACAGTGGAGGAAGACGAGGCCGAATTTGGAAGGTTCGACAGATCGCCTCAGTCCATGCGCACAATTCGACAGCGAGAAGCTGCATTTCGAAAGCCTAGTTCTGTTCGAGCAATGCAGATGTATACTGAAGATGAAGCGGAGGAGGAT
This sequence comes from Penicillium diatomitis, assembly GCF_028827545.1. Classification (NCBI taxonomy): domain Eukaryota; kingdom Fungi; phylum Ascomycota; class Eurotiomycetes; order Eurotiales; family Aspergillaceae; genus Penicillium; species Penicillium diatomitis. The sequence continues at coordinate 2,200,997 of NW_026623175.1, read as the reverse complement.
GATTACCTGACGCCACCGCGGCGGCATCAGGGTATTCGTTCTCCTGGAACTTCGTATCCGAAACGCTCGACCGCCTATCCACAAAAGAACACCCACCCAAAGCCCAGCAATAAGAAAGAATACCCACTTGTTCTGCTACACTGTACACTGCTGGCTCCGTCCTTACCAGTGCCCGGTGCAGCGGATCCGCAAAATCAGAGGCTTGTTGAGGAGGTGTTACCCCCTCAATATTGGAAGCGGTGGCGGCGTCTCCAGGATAAGATTGGCTCGGGAGTTCTGCGTGAACGTGGCGTCCTGATTTCTCATCCAGAAGATCTCTATGATGTCTTGGAAGAGCGATTACTCGAAAGCTTGGAATTGCAACGTCCGCTCGTACACAGAGGTCATTTCCTCGGCCATGAGAAAGCAGATGTGGGCTCTGACGATGAAGCCTCCGACAGAAGTGAAAGCGACACAGACGGCGAGCAAGGAGATGAGTGCCCGGACTGTGGGCGACACGTTCTTCACCAGAGTGATATCAACCGAAAATGGGAAATCCGTGTGTACGCCGCAAATGGTCTAATGCGCGCTGGCGCCTGGGCCGCCGCCTGGAAAGAGATGGAGAAAGTCGACGTTGAGGTCGGTTTATGGCTACCGTCTGAGCTGCGACGCGCTCTGGAGAAGCGACTTAAAGAAGAAAGTGCAGCCTTCGCTCTACAGTTGCCTGAGACACCATTCACCCTTAGCGACAGGGCAACGCCTAGAATGGAGATGTTCCAAACGCCGTTCCACATGCCACCCGATATGTTGAGAAATGCAAATTCCAAAACAAGTGACGGGCTTCGCAGTACTTCTCAACAATCTGAAAGCCAACCAGTCGAGCCGGAGCGCAAGGCGAATAATGAGATTGCACTACAAACTCTATTGGTCAACTACATCCGAGTGCTAGCTGCAGATCGGCGCAATGTTGCCCTCGTTGTGATGAGTGTTTTAGTTGCGTTCCTAACCATTGGATCTCGCTCTCAAGATAATCGTCTGATCGATGTTCTGCACTCGGCGCCGCAAGACACGAGCCTGGAGCATTCCGTCTTAGCCAAGGTGGGGGCAGACACAGGCACTGCAATTCTGCCACCACGCACTGCAGATGTGAGCATCGTGGAGGATTCTATCCCTGCCTCAAGCGTCATATTATCTGTTCATGCGACGGATATACCTGTGCAGTCGTACGCCGCGAAGACTTTTGCTCATCATTCTGCCGTGCCTTCCGAGCCCATCTCACTCAACCCCGAGCCAACATTTGAGGCAGAAGCCCCGAAAGTAGCCAGACTGGTGGTGAACAAGGATTCTACGGCCTTTGAGAAGGCCGCGGTAGCTGAGAACTTCATTGATCCCGCGCCAAGCGCTGAGTTTGTTGTGGATACAGAGCTTCCCGAATCTAAAGACGATGTTCTTGAGGCAGTGGAGTCTGTTCAGCCTGTTGGCGCTGTTGAGTCTTCCTTGCGAGACCCTGTAGTAGGGACAGAATCTACAGAGGACGATGGAACAGTTATCACACCAGATTCGGAAAGACTTGGTCAGCACGCAGTGATCAATAATCTTCCAGAGCCTATCGAGAATGCTGAGCCTGTAAGGATCGATGAGCCAGCAAGCTTAACAAATGATTCCTCGATTTCTGAATCGGCGACAGCCACTGAACCCGTGGCCACCACATCCATCACTGGGAAGGAAGCGCAGCTCAGTTCTGAATCAGAAGGGGCGCTTGATCCTAGTTCTGATGCCAACGTTCCTGACGCCGAAGTAACTCCAACTCCCAGCCCGAGCGTATTTGCGCACCTTTCCTCGCCTGATAAGCGCGCCGCTCTTGACGACGAGATATGCCTCTGGCATTTCCCAAATTTGATGAACCAAGCGAGCAGTGAAAGCAAGTGCGCCACATCTGAAAGCTATAATAATGAAAATGAGCGTGTTTCGTTTTGGGTCCCCGCGGAAGATTCAGACACGAAGCAAACTCAAGGACACGAAGTGTGAACGAAGTTTAAACGCAATTTGTCACGACTTGAACGAGAAGAGTTAAAGTATTAACGTTTTCTGTTTATTTTTTTGATTTTTTTCCCCTTTGAAATCGTTATCAGCACAGGGACAGAAGAACAACATTATAGGTGTTTTTGCTCATTGTTTGTCGGAAGCGATTCCTTTTGATGCTCACCTACCTACTCTGGTATCTTTATGACAGTCAATTTCTATTTTTGCTTCCTCTTTCCATTCAGCGTCATAATTTGGATGTACAAATCAAGTGAAATTGCAGATAACATTGAGTCTTTTCATTTTGGTCTCTTGAGACTTTCATTTACCGCACTTCAAATCACTACCTAGTCGATACGTATGTCATTTAAATAGCCATTTTCTTTCCTCTCAATATTCAACTTTTGAACCGTTGTTTGAACCGTTGCCGGACGGAGGTCATCAATTAGATTGCATGCTCGAGGTTTATACTGTTGGACCTCGTCAAAGGTATTCTGGAAACCTCCGCGACTCTGCGTGCGGTCTCTCGATATCAGGAGAAGTCAGGTCTAAGTTCGCTACTAGTCATTTTATCTTAAGAATGTTAGGTACTTACTGTGCGCTGACCAATTAACAATGAGCGTAAGAAGCGATGTATTACCGAAGATAAAAAGAGGTCCACTAGGTTGTACTGCGTGGTCTACTGGCCAATCTCATGTTTTCGATTCCAACGCCGCAAACCCAGCCCTTTGTAGTCAATTTCCATGAACTTATACTATGTAAGGTTTGTATCGCTCCGACAAAATACAGAAACAACAATGTGATCAGTCTGAATCCTTGCTCACCCTAGACAGGCATATATAACTTGGTCCACTGCCATCTTCAAGACCCTCTGCATGTTTGTTTGATACAGAATTACCCGACAGTGTTGTTGCTCGATCCTTCCGCACTCCTCAACTCTTGAAATCTTCTAGAACCCCGAGTCATTCAAATAATTCTCCGGAATGTCGGGCCACTCGTCGACTCCATCCAACAAAGCCAACGCCATTCCGCCACTCTGATGGATCTGAACGTGGCAATGTAACAGGAACGCCCCCGGATTCTCCACATGATAACGAAGCGCCAGCCAGCTGGCGCTAGTGGTCGAAGCCGGGGTCGGCGTTGTATCTTTGAAGGGAGGATTAATCAAATTGAAAGATTCTGGGATGGATTGCATTGCTTCCGCGACGGACGACCAAGTAAATGTTCCCAGGCCCTGACCGATGGCGAAATGCTTGTTGGAATGCTTGTGGATCGGATGCGCAGGCTGAGCCGGAGCGTCCACTTGGATGATGAGGTCGACCCATGTGTTGTTGTTGTTGCGAACTATCAAGTCACTGGGTATGGCTGTCTGATTAAACAATAGAGGCTGAGACTCCTCCAGTTCCAAGGCATAGCTGCTGTTTCCCAGGGTCCAGCGGTATGATGCGCCGAATCGGTGGATTGTGAGGATATACGTGGCGGTAACATCAGTGGACGGGGCGATCGCGGGATAAGGAACAATCTTGCTCACGTCAAAAAAGACGGTGTTTGCCGTGGCATTGCCACCGGTCATGGTGATCCAGGGTCTTGACGGCCGGCGCAAGAAGTCTGGGGCTTGATAATGGAGTACGCCCGTTGTGTTGAGAATTTGCTGGATGCTCCCGCTCACCAGTCGGACGGTGTAATCTCCGGGGGTCTTGTCGACTGGCACCAGAACAGAGTATCTGTTGCCTATGGGAATAGTGAGAGCATTCACCTTGACAGGCTGGATGTATCGCCCGTCGACTGCGTATATCCACATGTCGTGCTCATCGATTGAAAACACCAGGTCGATCACGCCTGCTGCACTGGTGAGATCAAGACTGATGTATCGGCGCAGGGGATCTGCATAGATGACATGCTGGGGGCCTTGACTTGGAGTGCACCCATAGAACATTGTTGGAAGCAGAGCACTGAGATTTTGAGGAAAGGGTCCTCCTTGTCCAATATTTGGTGGGAAACAACTGGTGTGAATAGTGTCAGTGTGGAAACATGACTCGCTCATCGATTTATCCAGTCGCAGTGCACGCGAGACTATTCATCGAGCATGTAAGGGAGATCGAGGATTACTCACGCGATATCGGTCAACGTCTCGTTCCCAAGAACCATCTTTTGTTCGGGCGTAGTCAACTGATTGATAAGACCCTGTGGCAGGCAAGTCACCGAGCCCTTGCCATTGATCAAAAGAGCATTTGCACAGAATGCATCGACATTGGCGGCCTCCTCGGTGTGCCAGACCTGCTCGGATGTCACGAGGCGCCAGTCTGACAAGATTAGAGGTGAGGTGGTGATCTCGGCGAACTTCATGGCTTCCTGATCGAAGAAATTGCTTGAAATAAGACTAAAAGGCTTGGTCACGGAGCTCGACGGCACGATATAGATCGGACCGTAGAGGCCATCCTCGATTTGACCGCGATGATGAGCGTGATAGAAATACGCGCCATACTGATCAGCCTTCCAACGATAGCGGAATGCAGAGTTGGACTTGACGGGGCGCTGGGATAATCCAGGGACTCCATCGGACCATGGAGTGCCAATTTGTTCAATACCTGCGATGCGCATCCCATGGCACTGTGTAAGCTTGCGGGTAAGGGAAGCAAAACTGGACATTCATCCTCGTGTCTGGAAGGCTGTGTCTTCTCACCATGGAAATGTACTGTCACATTGAAAGGACATTCGTTATACACATCGAAAATCACATTGTCGCCTTGGTTCAAGCGTAACTCGGGACCAGGATACTGTCCATTGGTAAGAATTACCGGACGCTGTACACCTGCAACCGAATGGTTGGCCCAGGTCAAATGGGCCGAGAAGTAGACAGTAGAGGCAAGAGCCCACTCTGTGCAACACAAAATAAGGTAGATCAAGCACTTCATGATGACTTTGCAATCGATGGCGTATTCAAATTAAGCCCAGGTCTCGAAGGTGGTGTCGTACCAGATCTTTTTCTGGAGAGGTCTCCAGCTATATATGCTGCTTGATTTTTCCATTCCTTGAGTGCAAAGAAGTTCCTTCTGATCTCTTGAGTCCTTAACGATTAAGGCATATCACAAGATTGCCATTGTGCATTCAGAATACGCCCTTTCGACATTAAGACCGGGGTTTATGGGAGCTCAGCTGTCGTCAGTGTGATCGCCACGTGAAGACACCGGGCTGAGCAAAGTGAATGCCCGACAGCATTGAATGAGACAATCCCCGATCTTCATAGCTGATCGGCGACCATCAATCGGCCAGGAGGAATACGGCAAGCCAAAGAATGCCTGATTGTGGATAATTCCATACATTGGCGTGTGCATTCCATAGTATGAGTCAAGCATACATCTTGCTGCGAGGATGCTGGATCCGGGCTCCAGAACGACGCCAATCATATGACTGCATTTCCTGATGACACTTGATGGACTGCATGAGAGTAAGCTGAGGATACTGCAGCCCATTTTTGCTTCAATTGAAAGGTGCAAACCCCCTGGTAACCAACGTGATAGGGTATATGGACGTAGGAGTCAAAATGATGTCGTTGAACCAGACGCCGGATAGAAAAAAGGCCCGATAAACAGCGCGGTCTTCATAACGAGTCACGGGCGAAAAGTGCCCTTCTAATTTGTTTATGGAGTACGCCAGGATGCCTTGAACTTCGATTCAATCCATCGACGGACGATAGATTCCCACATTTTGGAGTGGATCTCTCGGCTTTGCAAGATTTGAGAGCGAATACCCCCCCCCGGAGGAAGCCTCTTTTGCAGTAATACAGAGCCCTAAGTAGACTCCACTTCATGGACCTCGGCTCAGCACACTTTAGGAAGGCCAAGGCGAATGACAAATGGGTTGCCGAAACAGTGCTTGTGTCAGATCTCCAGAAAGTGATTGACTCAGAGGCCCGTGGGGGGTTCTGTCCAGGCCTTCAGTGTCTGAGACAAGATGAACCCATGTGTTGGAAGCTGCGCAGAACACTGGGCCAAATGGGCCCGACGAATCCGATCATCCTACGTACAGTCGCCGGAGCTGGTCGGGCTCTGAGAGACGTTGGATCCAGGACGGCTTCCGTGGAGATTGCAAATTAACAATGAATGCTGGGTGAAATGCTTCTTCGAGGCAGAAGGTGAGAATCTGCCTGCATGGTACAACCTGACAAAGAGTGTTGCAGCCACGTGTGTGGGACAATTCAGGAACGGAGAGTATCTTCCAAGGGCGGCAAATACGAACATAGGATCAGGGTCAGCCCGTCACTCAGCAGGACATGCTCTCGCGGTCTAGTTGGAAATGCAACTAATCTGCTACATGGATGTGTGATCAAGTCTTCATGGATTGCATCTATTTGAACATGCATCAAAGGGGTATTGTGGAGTATTCCAAATCATCAGGTATCATAATCAATCTATGTCGGTGCTTTTCCCGGTCCCACGCGAGTACACGTGTATTAAAGAACGGAAGTGAAAAAAAAAGATATGAGAGGGCCGAAAGGTTAGAACTCGAGCGAGTCATTTGGACCTCGTTGGGGCCCAGCTTGGCCGTTTTGTGACGGAAGTGGAAATTCCCCGTGTGCATAGCGAGCTGCAATTGGATGAACAGCTGAATCATCGACAAGCGGCGGTGACTCCATGAATGGACTCTGCCACGGCGAGTTTCCTGTGCCTTGACTTTCAATCTGAGTACGAGACGACAATGAATGCAAATGAGGCGCCATGGCCTCGCTGAACCCGCCATGAGCATGTTGAAGATAGTCATGGTCAAATCGTATCTGCGCCAGTGTATCAGGCTGCCGGTCCTCACCAACAGCCGAGTCAAAGTGAGGCTGTATTGAGTTGCCGCCGCTCCAATTAGACGCAAATGCCGGCATGCCAGGTGCAATGATCCCTGTGCTCCCAATGTAGGTGCTGACCAGGCTTCCCTGTGCAGCAGACATAACGGGCGTGAAGCCCAGTGGGAAATAATTGGAGTTCTGAAGGCTGGGGGATGGGACGGATGGACCAGTGATCGGCTCGGCACGCACATCCAGCGTCATTGCATTGCTGGCGAGATCAGGCGGCGGCGAGTGCATATGAGCCATAAAGGGTGGTTCCATCCCGTGACTAGGCATTAGTCCAACATGGTTTGGAATGAGAGGATCAAGGCCAGTGTCTCGTTTCAATTGTGCCAGCCAAACAGGGTTGTCTGCACAAGTCTGGTTCCAGCCGTCATCGTCATCCCCGTAGACTACGCGACGTGCTTCAGCCTGCAGCTTGTCGTCGGTTGGGATGATTCCTTGAGCCAGTTGATCACGAACATAGGTGGTGAGTACACGTGAGATGTGCATGTAGCAGTTGGGAGTAGCACCTGACGACTGTTGAGCTGACGCGTCATCCGCCTGCACTTGAGCACCGCCCCAAGGATCCGGAGATCTCCATTCGAAGTCAATCAGATATGGAGGAACGGCATTCTCGACTCTTTCCAAAATTGCGGGTTCGAAGCCCCAGTCTCCCTGCCATTGATCCATGCTCGCACCATTCTTGAAATGGCCTGCGAGGTGATCCACGCGATCTTTCCAAGTTTCCATGACAAGGCCGCAGAATCCACATCGGGACTTGATATCGGAGATACTGCTTTGCCATTTCTCCATGTAGGGCTGGAATTTGGAATTGTGCATCAGTCGAAGATGCTGATTCAGGTGGTCTTTCCTGTAGAACGTTCGTTCTTGTACAGACTTTTCCTGGCAACCCAAGTAGTTGTGCGTTTCGAGATGATTCCTGTCGGGTTGAGGCGCGGAGCAGAAAACACAACAAGGGACTCCATCCTTTTCAGTGACACCCCCGAAAGGTGAACAGATCCACTTGTCCAAGATCAAGTGCATGGACTTCTCATGGCGTTGCCAATCATACTTGGCGGCGAAGGAGTCCGTACAGAAGGTACACTTGAATGGTCGAGCTGCCTTGACCTTTTGTTGATTAAAAGTATTTGCTGGTAGAGAGGGTTTGCGGCGGCGGCGACGTTCTTTACGATCCATTGATTTGAAGGATGGAGAGGATCGATGGGAGAGTGCAGAGACAAAAGATCTGTCAGAGAAAGATGATCGACTGGTATCCAGACTACTGGCCGAGGCGGTATATCTTTTATGCTCTGAGCTTGCGTGACTTGACTCATTGGTACTGGACCCTGGACGACGGGGTCGCACGTGACCGCCTTGAGGCCAACGCTGACGCGACGAATCGAATGGAGGATTGGCCAAGGCGCGAGTGATATCACCTATAGCAGCCGGTTCGTTCTCAGGAGGAGAGTATTTCCAACGTTCAAGAGGAGTCATGAACGTCGTGTCTTGAGGGCGGTGCGCCTGGCCGGGGATATCGACCGCTCTCGATGCCGGTAGGTATGATCCGAGAGCAGGCCGAGCTTTGCCGCGCCTTCGCGCGTTGGCAAGCCAATTTGAGATCTGTGTTCGACTGAGGCCAGTGGCCAGCTTCAAATTCTCCTTTTCGGCCTCTGTGGGGTAGGGGTTGTGGTGGTGATCACGAAGCCAGGTCTTTAGAAAAGTGATGGATTTGCGTGAGAATCGTGCACTCTTCGTTCGAGATGACACATCCGGCTCGTCCTCGACGGTTCCATATGACGTCGCTTTGATCTCCTGGTCGATGGCAAAATTGTTCGAGGTCGTCAAAGCGTTCTCTGACACCGGGTGGAGAGGTTCAAGAAAGGCACCAGTGACCTTATCGAGGAGGAAACTACAACCACGGCGGAGTGAGATACAGCAGGTACATTCATTCTGCATCATCCCACGTTTAGCGACAAAACAATCCAAGTTCTTATGCCGGCAAAAGTCGCAGGGCTCTTGGGCGCGGAACATGGGGTAGACTCCGGTGTCCTGATCGGGGCCGATAGAGCCACCCCCATGTCGCTCGGCCGACTCCGGCGCAATGGTGCCGTCCATCAGTAGCGACTCAAAGTCATCATCCCGCTCCTCAAATTGGTCAGTCACCTGGCCAAGGGAAGCAAGATCATCGCTTGGAGCATAGGATCCGTAGGTGGACGAGGCACCCTCGAAATCGAAGTACTCCATTGAGAGCCACGCGCGCCTGCAAAGAGCAGAGACGGGCTTGAGATGGGAGGAATGGGTGCACGAAGAAGTAGAGACTAGCAATTGACCACTCAGATGACGAGAATACTTTGACGTCGCTCAGACTACCGAGCAAGAAGATGTGAAAGCTTCGAATGGATTAGTTGATCAGTCGATTAGTCGATTTGTGCAGGAAGCGTTTCATTGCCAATCTGGGGTACTGGCAAGACTCCTCAGCCAGGTGGAACTGATTGAAGCGGTCGTTCTGGTGAATAATCAGGCCCAGTGGAGTCCGAATTCCGATATTTATTCCAAACTCCTTGGGCAACGGGGCATTCTCAGCGATGAATCACTCTTTGGCGGAAGTCTGTTGAGATCTGGAGCCACGCGGACCCGCGCACTCGCAGCTGATTGGGGATCGTGGTGCGATGCGAAACCTGAGCGTAGCGCGTGAGGAGGGGTCGAAGAGCCGCGTCTTGTTGCGTTCCTTTCTGATAAGCTATCTTGTCAGGGTGAGAGGTTATCATGAAGCGCACTCGTTTCTCGGTGGATCAAGCAATGAGTGGGGGGAACCCTGTTCACAATTAGATCCGACCACGGGCCGTATACACTATACAGTATAGAGTATACAGTATACACAGACTCCTCACCCATAGTCACGTCACTAACGGAACTTGGCTGGAAGTTCCAGAGCAGATGATTCTAACGCATACACGAGAACAGTCATCACTCTTTCGGAGACGTGATCAAAGATTCCGAGTGACCACAAAAGCGAGCGACTGCAGCTCCACGCCCTTTCGTGACAGAACTAGTCTGCTTTGGGCAATAGTTGCCGCGACGCGGCGTGGAGGTGGGGAATCGAGCGTGTTGCGAGTCCAGTTGATATGGGATGTTTGTTGTGTTTGACCACGTTTGTCTTGGGTTGGGACCGGTCGGTGAAAAGGTCTTGGCAATCTTGTTGCCAAACGCTAGCGGAGTCAATTGAGTGGGGGGCCCTCGTGGTTTCTGTGCCACGCGATATCGGCGTCCAGCAAAGCATCTCATGGCGTGACTCACATTTGACGACGAGGGGAGCTGCAGGTCTCACTGCCTGTTCCCAATTCCCTACTCCGGCATTTGAGAGACCGACCTAAAAGTGTATGACTATGAACTGTTTCTCAATGGATCAATTGATTTCACCTGATTGGCAAGCCAAGTCCAATCCCATGGTAACGTCAATGACGTGATTTTCTTCTGCCAGAGTAAGTGAGACTACTGTCAGTTACTTACCGCACAGGCACACGCACTCGCAGCTGTCTCGAGAGACGTTCAGAGCTCTGGACCCCAGCACGGCATCGTATTTTGACGTGGGACTGACCAAGCGAAATGAGAGTCTGGTTGTAGTCTACTACTATTCAGAATTTCACATTGCTGCGAGGCTGCTTCTTGCCTTACTCATTGCTATCCCCGCACCTAGCAGCCTTGGTGCCTTCCGACATACTGAAGGTGGTTTCATCTGGTGATCATGAATGTTACTGTGTTGCTCACTGGCAGAACGCTGTGTCAACCGATCGAGGCAGAACACCAGGTTCGTTTCCATACGTAGTATATCACATCCGACAAGATCGATTACCTTGAAGATCTCGTCATTGGATTTGAGATTGAAAGATAGGTTGAATTCTATCTGCTGGTTCCGACCGTGGCTCAAGTGTTCAGCCCCTCGCAGAAGTAGGATGAATGTCCTTGTCCTGGGCCGATGCCATCGAGATACTACTTTGATCATTTGGCCCTAAAGCCTCAGTTCTACATCGTGTGGCCATAGTAAGCATTATTGTATAGTAGGTACTAGGTAGTAGGTACTAGGTACGAAGGTACCAGGTAACTTCATTCGATCAATTGAATCAAGGTTGGGGATCAATCGAAAATGATACCTTGGTGACAAGGTCTTGGACGACCGAATTATGCGAGTGGGACTGATCTTCTACAGTGGTCAATCTACCTTCTTGAAAAGCTTCAATCTTGGAGAAGCCTCAGAACGGTGAGGCTTGAAGATCAGAACTTAGCATCGATCGGCCAGTAAGGAGACTAAACTCCTGAATTGATGCATGTACGAACGATCCTTCGTTGCCTCATGCCCCCACCTCGCCGATACCTGCCAAGGGCTTCATCACGATACTGTATCTGACAGCAAAGCAGACGAGCCGCTGGCTTTGGCCACTTCTTCTACGGACCCCACCACAAGATCCAAGATCCAAGCTCAAGTTCGCTCCGCTTGTACGTGGCGAGATCGAAGCTCGCATTGCTCTTCACGACGGTAGATCAGTGGTACTGTGTCGGCATAAAGAGAAATTTGCAAACCCAACGCTCTCACGGTTACTCTCTCGTTGCATCGGATAAAAGAATATACCTTAGTCATAGACGATAGTCTCCAAATCATGGTGTGGTTTCACAAGATTTGAAGTTGATAGAAAACGCAACTGCATGATAGCACCTATCCACGCAGGATCGGCGACACGACGATAGGAAACTGAGGTCGGAGTTGACTGCATAAGTACAGCGATCTGCCGCGGTGTCCGAGCGGTGTTGTTCGCGGCGTCCGAGTGGTTCTGTCCGCGGTGTCCGGCGCCAAAGTACCTTAAAAAACGCCCGGGGTTACGGATGATGACTCGCTCGTTAGGACCGCCCCACGTGCCGCCTCTTTTCTGCCGGACAAACTGCGGGGTTGCGCTGGCATTTTTATGTGAGTCTTTCCCCTACGTGTGCCCCTCATATTGATTCGCTCATCTGTTTTCACAAGTGTTGCATTGTGCTTGCCATCATGTCTATGTCTGCAGAGCAAAGGTTCGCTCTCATCAGTGAGAATCTGGGTGAAATTCTCAACCCAGAACTGATTGAGAGTATTCTCAAAGAGGGTCGCAGCCCTCGTATCTACTGGGGTGAGAAAGATTTGTGATACTCGTGGCTCAGTATAGTTCAAGCACTGACTCAGCGCCGATTGTTCTTTGCAGGTACCGCTACCACTGGCCGTCCTCACTCTGGATACTTTGTTGCTGCCTTGAAGATTGCCCAGCTCCTTGCGGCAGGATGCGAGGTGGTCATTCTCCTCGCCGATGTGCACGCCTTCTTGGACTCGATGAAGGCCCCTCTCGAGCTGGTCGAGAATCGAGTGAAATACTATGAGAAGGTCATTCGGGCCATTCTCGAGGCTGTCGGTGTCTCCACCGATAAGCTCGAATTTGTCCTCGGCAGTTCCTACCAGCGCAACTCCGACTATGTTATGGATGTCTACCGGCTGGCTGCGTTGACTTCCGAGCACGACTGCCGCAAGGCCGGTGCTGAGATCGTCAAGCAATCTACAAACGCCCCCATGAGTGGACTGCTTTACCCGATCCTGCAGGTCCTCGATGAGGAGTACCTCAAGGTCGATGCTGAGCTCGGAGGTAAGCTCGAAGACACACGTCACGCGGCTGGAAACACTGCTAACGAAATGCCAGGTCTCGATCAGCGCAAGCTCTTTGTGGCTGCTACGGAATGGCTTCCCAAGCTTGGTTACCGCAAGGTTAGATGGTCTTTGCCCGGCACGTGTTTTACTCGACATGACGCTGATAATGACGTTTGTTTAGCGAGCTCACTTGATCACACCCATGGTCGCTGGATTGAGTGGTGGTAAGATGAGTTCCAGTGTCGAAGGTACGTATCAACCTCCACGGCTTTCGACAGAGACAAATCGCTCATTCCAGATTAGATAGCAAAATTGATCTTCTCGACCCGCCAGAGGCTGTGGCGAAGAAGATTCGCAAGTCCGAAGCGGCGCCCAAGATTGTGGAGAACAACGGCATCATCGCCATGGTTGAGTTTGTTCTTCTGCCCGCAGCCGGCCTCGCGGGTAAGAAGGAATTCCGCGTTGAACGCCGGGACGCTGAACCCTTGATCTACACCGACATTCAACAACTCAAGGACGACTATGCCAACGATGTCGTAAGTTTCTCAACCCATAATGAAATGAAGAAGATGTTCGTACGCTGACCGCTCGTCTAGTTGACCCCGCAATTCCTCAAGCCCGCGGCGGCCGAGGCTTTGACTCGTCTGATGGCCCCCATCTACGATGCTTACCAGGCCTCTCCAGAATGGCAAGAAATCACGCTCAAGGCCTACCCTCCTCCTGTTGTGCAGAAGAAGCAGAAGAAGGTCAAGGATAGGGGCTCGCGTCACCCCGGCGCTGCTCCAGGACAGCAGGCGGAGCAAACCCAACAAGAGCTCCCTGAGAGACCCAAGGAGCAGTAGGTGGCAACTTGGCTACCAGCGACATACAAAAACTTGGTACATAGGGCGCATTGGGTATCTGACCACCATCTTCATGCATTCTGAACGGATGCTGCACGTGTTAATTAGCTAGCCATTAATGGTGCGAAGTCTATAAGACTGAAGAGGCGTCGCCTCGGACATCTACGAAGAGTTCCACGACCTTTGCATTTCAATGCACTCGACGCCGAATATTAGGTAGTGTTGAGGAGGCATATCATGGAAAGCTTAGCTTTACTCAATTCAGACTTGACCTCAGTCATGTCACATGTACATACCCTCCCGCCAGTCCCCAGAGTGTTGCTCGCAACAGCACTGGGTGGACACTCGTTCCTGTAACCAAAGTTTTCTGCAAATTGGGTGCTATGCGCCTCTCGGCCCTCCCATAGACATGTGAAATCTTTACCATCATGTCACGTACTCACAGCTGTTTCCCAGTCAATTCCGATATGGTGTAGTGGCTAACATCGCCGTCTCTCACACGGCAGCCGGGGGTTCGATTCCCCCTATCGGAGCTCAAGGAATCAATCTTTTTTAGATCAGTGTGGTTGGAGACTGCAAATTTTCTATGCCAGAATTTCATGCCTAATTTTCATGTCATACAACCTGTACTCAGGTCCGGTACAGTACCTGCCAACCTGGTAGGTGCCCCGGTCTGCAGGAGGAGACCCACACTACGGCGGAGTGCCGACGCCGCAGATCACATGATTGCGCCACTCACACCGGTCCAGCTGGACCGAGACCCACTCGGCTGAGGCACGAGCCTAGCGTTCAATTGGTTGTACGACGTTGTCCACACGAGTGGACACGCCTAGTCTTCGGCCTCTCCGGCTTATACAGTGTTGACTTGGATAACTATGAAAGATGGGAGCATCTTGTTAATTTTGTGAGCTGTGTATTGAGTATTCAATGTATTGCGGATTATTAAGTGATAATGCAAAAACTTGTGTGTTTCAGTCATTTTCTTATGATGGCGGTACAGTGTGTCTTGACGGTTCGTTCGTTAACATTGTAGACCGACTTGCCACTGCCATGCGATGCACGCCAGAGGGTGAAAGTGCAGGTGATACACGTAGACAGGTGAGCACGGTTGTGTTTTGAACCGAGCGATTGGGCTTCTCCACGAGGAAATAACCACAGGATCGGACCGCTCACGCTGACAGGCTATGAAGATCTATCCACTTTGCAAGTCAAACTCGGTTGGTGTCCATAATGCTTCCGGTATAAGGAATTGCGTCTTGGGATGCTTTGCTTCGGCCAAATGGCTGACGAAAGCCCGGTCATAGTGAGGGTGCCATCCGAAGTGGGAAGTTCAACATCAGCAGAGGAATGGTCCTTCTGGTTGATCGGCGCGCTGTGATAGCGTCGAACTGTGTCTCCCAGGTCCAGAGCAGACATCGTATCGCTCGATGGAAGTGACTGTCGAGCTGAGAGCGAGATGTGATGATGCCGGCCGTATGCACATGGAGCAAGAGAACATAAGACCTGGTGACAGATGATGACACTCAAATGATGACTGTATATGACTGTATGACACAGCAAATGCTCGGGCGCGCCAAGTCGGATTTCAAAGCGGCCCGAGGAAGCTCAACGAGCAAATTGACGTCGCCCATGTCAAAAAGAGTATGAACTGATGGCCTCGTGTGGTGCAGCGCTGACTGATCTCGTTGCTGTTGTTGTGGACTGAGATTCGGGGTCGAGCCGGGGACGTAGGTGGGACCAGGGGTCAGATCGTTGAATAGGGCTGGCGGCTTGTACGTGATTGAGGCCAGATGTCATGGTAACAAGCAGATATTAGGCCATTGGAACATCGCTGGGAGCCTCAAAAAGCCGGACAAAGAAGTTTGACAGTCCAACGGTTGTGGTTTTGTTTGACTACTCAACCCGGGGAGGAGGTCGAGCCGAGTGAGGGATGCCCGGTTTAGCCAGATCCATCATGACTCTGGGTCTCGGGAGTATGATGGCTGCGGGAGGGATTGACTGCCAAGCCGGAGAAGTCAAAAGCAATGATGACAGTGTGGAAGAGCACAAAGGCTGCTAGGCACAGAATGTCTGAATAGGATGCCATAGTGACGAGAATTAGAAGGGTTTCCCAGAGTTCATGAAATTTGCGACCAGATTAGCAACGCGAGAGTGGTGGTATGCATTTGAATCTTATTGTTTTTGTGAGCGGGTGGGTTTGTTGGGTCGTTGGGGCGCATAACTGGTTTGGCTCATCAAACTCTACCCGAGCCGCGGACCTTAACCAGTAGAGGACAAGCAACCAGACTCCCCAAAGATCAATTTACCAACCCCCTTCAACACCGTTGCTAAAAAAAATTGTTGGTGTCCATCTCCTGGTTGGATGATCAACGTCCGTAATTTCCTCTTCTCGAAACTGGAACATGTTCGCTACGTCTCACAATTTGACTACCTGCTTGACCTCGAATCACTCATTTCTTAAGTAGGGCACAAAGCCGCGGCGGGTAAAATCTGCCGCGGCTCCTACCATATCTGGACGAGGACCTGTTTTCGCACGACCACGGGCAGATGTCAAAGTGGAACAGCCTTAAGATCCACACCTCTCTATGCTTCATGTCATCAGTCGAGACTTTATGTTTTCGGCATTCGTATGCGTGGTGATTCTGCTGGATCAAATGGACACATTGTGTGAGACCAGAAGCATCACGGGCGCGGCATTCTTGTGTCAAGTACAGTAGCAGATCGAGCCCGAGCCCGAGCCCCAACCAACGACACCTACAGTACTTGATCATTTGATGCACTATTTAGAAAGACGCGGCTCTCTCGGTCGCCACTCTAGTGTGCACGGGACAGCAGTACACCACTACTATCCTCATCTTCGCTTCCAGAGCAAGTACTACAGTCATGACTTCTGGATGTGAACTTGTGAAGAAGCCGGCCGAGTCAGAAGCCCCCACTTTGATGGTTTAGTGGATCCTTTCTGTTTATCAGCATATCAGATGGTGCCGGCTTGACATGTGAAAGTCGCTCGCACATACTGTATGTG
Source organism: Penicillium diatomitis (assembly GCF_028827545.1). NCBI lineage: Eukaryota > Fungi > Ascomycota > Eurotiomycetes > Eurotiales > Aspergillaceae > Penicillium > Penicillium diatomitis. The sequence continues at coordinate 2,184,648 of NW_026623175.1, read as the reverse complement.
CCCACAGATGGTACATTGCTACTGTCACCGAATTCCAGGCAAAAAATCGGGATGATGCCGGATGTACAGGTACAGACAGGTACACGGGATATGTGTATGTGTCGTGCGATGAACTATACCTTGTGATCGGTACTTCGTAGGACTGGACATTGTTCGTAGGTGGACAGGCTAAGACTAAAAAAGAAAATTCGCGCTCAACATCATGTTAGACGCCACGCACGCAAGAGCTCTTTGGCCTTCGAGATGGCGCTTATCAGCTGCAGAAATCCTTCGTCCGTTTTCTTAGGCTTGTCGCTTGGCACCTGTCGAACACTCCTTCACTAGACCTCGACCTTACTGGAGACTACCAATCTCGACAACCTGTATTTTTGGGCCAAAATCAAAGTGCAGGCTTTGACTGCCATTCAAAACAGTCGATGGAGTACACACGTCTGCAAAATCTGCCCATGCCGGCTGTACTTCGGCGCCGGCTTCCCCGACTGTACTCGTCCCACGGAGCCGTTGCCGAAAAGTCATCCCGGGGGTCCTTGCCGGCGGAGTCGTCGAGTTCGTTTGTATCCTCGTTTCCCGACGAGCATCAGACCTGGGAGCCAGTTGTCACAAGAATCGAGCGACCCTCTACAGCAAGCGATGATCTGACCTCCTTTGATTCTCAGTCACGAGGTTCCATCAGCCCGCTCGGGGAAGAGGTGGGCTGTCCAGATAACTACGAGACCGAGTCCGGTTTGCGATGGAATCGCGTTGCGCCGGGTAAGTGGGCCTTCCTCCATGGAGGCAGACGTATACAAACGACTGCACTGCTAACGACTTGCAGCTTTCAATCTCCTCCGCAATGCTGGCTACGAGGCTCAAAGACCGCAGGCGGATGGTCGTCTGGTACGATCGCTCTACGTCAGTGCCGTGATGTACTTGCTTGATGCATTGCCTTCCGATCTCACTCCAGATGAGACCGTCCTGCTTCGGCACCGTTTACCCGAGTCTCTCAGAGACAAAGTGACATCTTCACCGAATTCGCAACAATTGCAAGCCCAGACGACCCCGGGCGTAGAGGTCGATCGACTCCCGCGATCATATCTCCACCGGCTGCTCGCCTCAATGATCGTGCAATGCTTCATTTTCATCAGATTCGTGCTGCCGTATTTGCAATTGTTCTTACACAAGGCATATGAGTACGAGCGATCACATCGACTTACGGAGCGGTTTATCGCGAGCACTCTCGATGTCGCAGAGGGCTTGGGCAGGAGCGGTGCGAGTATTGGCTCGGCTGTTCTAAGGCTCAATGAAGGGAAATTGGGAATCGCGGTTGGAAATTTCGCCAGCTGGTGGATAGAAGGCATCGCTGGCGGTGTCTATGATGGTGTTGGAGAAGGCATGATGCAAGCGGGCCTGGTGAAAACTGGGTTGGAACTCTGATCGCAACTCTCAATCGGAGGACGATTCCATGTTTGATGATTATGAACGGTGTTTGTATTTTTGCAATGACGAGTGTGTTCACGACGAATGTGAAGAATCTCTCGGGAACGGTCGGGTCGCATTTACAGCTGAGGGACATCTGGCCGGCTAAATTGCATTGTTTATGGTGGACAACCCGGGCTGAGGAGCGTATTTAGACTAAGTCACAGTGCGTTGACTGCCAGATACACAGATGACTAATAAAGCTTGCGTCTCTGCACTTACCTACCTTCGGTAGTCAACTTGGAAGATCATGGGGTTAGAATAAGAAGAATTACTTCCCATGAGTACCGAGATCCGTATCTTTGCCTTTGTGCCCGACACCCTGCCAGAAACTGAACAATGCAAATTAGCAGTTTTCACCAAGTGTTGAGTTATGTACTTAGGTGAAATACGATAAGACTCTCGATAAGGACTTTAGTACGTGTCGGAGCGGCGGAACATCTCCGACAACAGGGAATCTGGAGCTTGGCCGAGTTCACTTCGAAGACCGTGGGCAGATTTCTAGAAGAGGGTCAATTGTATTCGCCATGTCGACCACGAGGCTACCTTGCATCCCTTCTCTGCGGAAACAACAGCTTCACCTGGAATTGTGAGTGGCTTCTCACCCGAGTGTTGTCTGGGGCCTGAAACTGACATAGCTAATGCTTCTTGCTCCTTTCACAGTGCAAGCTTGCGACGAGCTGCACCTCCTGGCCTCTATGTGACCCTTGCGCCGGGAGATCCAACTTTATGGAGTGGAGTCGTCTTCGTGCGCTCTGGTTTGTGATACTCTCCGCGGGTATAGCTCTTCTACGGACACAGATCATGGCAGCTAATTGTTTCCGTGCCTTCAGGTCCATATGCCTCAGCTATTCTTCGCTTCCAGATCCGCTTCCCCGACACTTACCCTGATCTTCCGCCTTTGGTCACATTCGCGACCGATGTTTTCCACCCTCTCATTGTACCTCTTACCACATATACCTTCAGTACAGGCGCAGCCAGCGATGACCCTGTCAGCGCCACCGACGAAGAGCGACTCCCACCCGGGGGATTCAGCCTTCGCCATGGCTTTCCCCATTGGTTTGGTAGAGCCAAGAGGACTGACTTGGTGTCTGGAAAGTCGACCCGGAATCTCAGCGGACAGTCGTTCAAGGTGACACCCGAGACAAGGTCTACGTCGGGTGAAGCAGATACAAACAGTGTTGAAGCTTCAGACAGCACAGCTTCGACAGAGCAGCCGGCAGACCAAGTTCTTACAGACGACCTACCCACCCGTATCTCGCAGACCCCTGTCGTGATTCCTTCTCATCAGCCGAGACCACATGTGCCCGTTGCAGAGCTCCTGGCGTACGTTCGCTCAACCTTTGAGGACGAAGAGGTACTCGACTCTTTGCCCCAAGATGCCGCAGGGAATTCTGGTGCGTGGCATGCATGGAGAGCTCATCGTCGAGGGACGCTCGGCGCGACTCGCTCAACAAGAGACAGCTCTCAGGCACGACTACCGGGAGATTGGCATTGGGACGGAATTTGGGCACGGCGAGTTCGAGACGAGATCGAGGCAAGCCGCTCAGATGCTATGCTCTTCGGAAACTCCACTCGAGGCGTGGGGGAAGAAACAGTAAGTGACAAGCATCCAGTCTACTTTTCCCATTGCTCTTTTGAATTGACGTTAAATGTGCGTCAGATCCGATTTTCTCGAATGGACGAAACCACGCGGGCCTTAGTTAAGGAACGGATGAAGATGACTATAGCCGAAGTGACTAGCGAGATCTAATCGATTGCGCTTGCCTTGCAAATCGTTCTTGTCGGTTGCCAAGTTGATTGCGTATCGTTCTTACCTTTTTGGGCTTCGCGGCCATGGCGGGACATAACATCAAGTCTTCCATTGCTCTGTGGAAGGCCAATTGATCTTTTCTACATTCCAACGCCTATACACAATGCCCAATCTCTCGTTATTGGATTTCAAAAAGTCCGCATTACTTATCTGCCTGGTTCTGGTTCCGATTGCTGTTCTTATTGTCGCCGTGGCTATAGCCATCGCGTGGTCATTGTGCTGCAGCTGCCGTCTCCATCTTAGATGCTGGGTGTGCTGGAGTTGTTGCTTCACTAAGCCTGCTTGGCTGGAGCGTCTGGTTAACTGGAGGCACGCTTACAACAGGAAGCGAAGTTGTTCAGATCCTGAAAGCGACATCAGCCAAGCCTCCACGCAGGCAACGGATGAGATTCTTGGTTACCCAGAGCCCATCCACCCTCGCGAACATGCTTAGGTCTCCAACCCCCACAAAAAACATGGTGATGCGCCCGCGCAAGACACAGAAACCTCGGTCGCCAGCAATTCGCACCCCCTTTTCCATTAAGCGTTACCCAAGAATACCGTGTCGAAAATCCTCTATAGTCGCGAGTCTGAGTGACAGCACGGACTGTCGCGCAGCATCCACAAGAACTCCTTCCCTCAGTGAAAGTTTCGAACTTCGGATTGTGAAGATTCGTGATCAAACCGCACTTGGTTCTCAAGACAGCGAATCTTGTGACCAATGGTCAGAAGACGACCCATTTGTCGACAGGGCATGTTCACCGACATCATTGGTTTGGTGCGTACACATGACCTATCTGTGCTAATCTTGGTGCTTTTGATATAGCATCAGCGAACGTTAGACGCCGAAACTTCCAACGTCCCCGTTGCAACTCAGCATCGTTTGTCGCCGAGCCTTGTGGACCGCTGGAGCTCCGATTCGCAGACCTCCTTTACCCTATCTGTTCCGTCGTTCCCAACGGGCGCATCGCATCAATCGAGACTGTTAACACCACAATATGAACCTTTTTCGCCAAATCGTTATCTTGAAATCAAACCAGATTTCTTGTGCCCCTTGAATTTGCCCATTACCTTTCTTGATGTCAGTGTGCTGGCTTCCAAATCTCATTTTGGTGGAGGGTCAGAGTCACTTTGGGCAACTGTACAGGTGTCTGCCGATGTGAGCTCAGATAGTTGCCCAGGTCCTTCTGGTCTCGCCCCTCTCGAAGTGATCATTCTCCTGGATCAAGTGTGAGTTACAAACATTCATCCGATATCAATGCCTGAATAAAATGACTGATTGATTCATAAAGACCTCGGCCTCTAGGAGCTGAAAGCGCGCAGATTAACTTTGCATCTGTCGTGATAGCATCTCACCTTGTTCATGAGCACGACAGAATTGCATTAGCTGTGGTGGACCCGAGCACTGACCGTGGCTTTGAAATATTGCTACCTCTTGGCTTCCATTCCGTGGACATTGTTCGATCAAGTCTTGAAAGATTTGCGAATCGTCAACTCAGGTCGCGGGTGACTCAGTTGGCAGATGTTGGTGTTGTTCTTCAGCATGTCACGAAAATGTTCGGTACTCCGTCACGGCCGGCTTTCTGTCATCTGTTTTATGTTTCCGCTGCTCCGCCAGATTGTCTGCGCATTCCACCGCTTGATCATGCAATTGGTGTCCATACCGTTGCTCCGGTCGCTTGCCTACCGGTGGATCGTCCGGGTGCTCAATCGGGTTGGCACATTCGCTACGATATCCATGAAGGAGACGATTACTCGGGAGCGGCCCTGTTCATTCGCAAGGTATCCAAAGCTGTTGGCCACCTTCGGACGGGAATACGCCCAGGATCTGTGTCAGAACTGAGTCTTTCAGTTTCCGCTGCTCACGCTTCTCTCGTCGAGACGTGTCCAGCCAACTATCAGCTCATGTCTCTTCGACCAGGTGAAACGTGGGTGACATCTATTCCACTTCTATTACAGCCTGCCTCCCGGCAAAGAGGCCATGTTCATCATTCCTCTCGAAAATATGACGACCCTGCTCCTGTCGAAGATCTGATGACACGCATCGATGACGTATTGCTTGAATATGCCCATGAGGTTGTGCAGCCAGTGATGGCGGCCTCACTGAGTTATAAGCATTCATTGTTGCCACCAGGAAATACCATCCATATCAATACCCACCTCACTGTGACTCGAAGCTTTTGATTGCCGAAGCATATGAGCATATGAGTAGCTGAATTTGCTTCGAAGCTGACGTTCATTGATGAGTTGATCGTTGTGTCGATCCTTTTGAGATTATTCTTAATGTTCATCACTACAGGTGCGCACAAGATTTCTGAATTACTAGATTTTCTGAACTCGCTTGCACAACACTTGCCGTATGGTGAAAATCGATCCCGACGTCTAAATTGACCGCATTGTTATTTGCTATTGAGACATTTCTTCCACGGCTGTGAATGAACTCGAAGGCAAATAGAACACCGTTCATGAAAATAGTTGGATACAGTGACGAGGAAGAGTAGTAAGACAGATCATTGAGAAGCAGTAAAATTAGCCAGCGTCACGAGGTCTTTCTCATCCTGTCGTTTATAAGTCCTGACTGGATCACCGTCATCATCGAATTCGGCCCACTGGAAGAATGAACAGCTCTCTTTGCCGGGCGTAGATCCGGCCTGACACATCCACATATAACGACCCCTAGTCTCTTGCTTCCGCTGAGCACATCGGAGTATCGTGGGTTCACCGCAGTCACATCGAGGTGTAGATCTGGGGTGCAAGGTATCCCGAAACCAGCGATAAGTGACGTTGATCCGACGATTTCCTGCTATCGGATGAGGGGAGACGGTTTGAGCAGGAGTGATCGCGTGTTTCCATTCCTCCTGCATTTCCGCATGCATTACGAGCAAAGAGTTATGAGGGAGGTGAATTGAGATTTGACCCTGTGCGTCCGCACGGGAGGTGAGCGGTCCTTGGCGCTGAGAGGCATTCTTTGCTGGTAGATTGCCATTTCCCTGAATGACTGCCTGCTTTGCGCTGTCGTCGTTTTCGTCTTCTTCGTCTCGTGGCAGGATTCGACGAACGCGAAATTCTCTTTCCACGCCCAAGCTCAGGCTCCCGATCGTTGCACGCGGACCCAAGTATGTCAAGTCGTCGGAATGGAAGCCTACGTTTTCTGCAGGACCATCGTAGCAATTGACAAAGGCTGCGTTTGGCTTCCACTCTTTTGGCGACTGATACTTGAGCTTTTGACCGTTTGGGTAGAAATCGCGAATGCGATTTCGAATCGCTTCGTTGACTGCATTTTGGACTTTACAGGAGACAGCGCGAAGCTCCGGTGTCGCTTGTCGAATGTTGGACTGATAGGTCCCGCCGTGCCTATACTCGGTAGCGTGTTGTCGATATTCTTCTGGAGTCGAGACGTACAAGCTTCCAGTATGTGGACTTTTCACTGTCCGATTAAATAATTGGAACTCATATCGGGAGAAATACTTCGACTCTTGCAGAAGCTCGGCAAGCAAGGCGTTGGCTTGCTTTGGAGGGAGAAAATTATGTATAATGGTACATGGGGTGTAGGTAGCCACGTCATCGGGTGAGTAGAGGTGTAAAGTCTGTCCTTTTCTAGTACGTAATGCTTTTCTGTGAGCTGGACCATCCTTGAATGGCGCAATCGAGCCGTCGCTTGCTTTGTGAACAAGGTGCGATGATAGTGATGTCTGAGCGCCCAAGCTTGAAGCATTTGTCGCTCGTCTCGTGCTACCACGTCTTGTGTGTGTCGAAATACCAGATGCTAAGAGCTCAGAGACCGTGTCTACAGAGCCGTCGCATGATACCAAGAGATCAAGAAGATGCTCCTGATTGAGTTCAGGAAACAGCGAGAGCAAGATGGCGATCTTGATATCTGTGGAGTCATCGCCAATGGTGTCGGGTACCGGTGAGGTATCCAACACTTCTGTTCGGCGCACTTTGTGGTCTTCAGCGGGCGAAGTGGATCGTCTCCTCTTCTTCTTCACGACAAAGGAATCCATCTCTGATCATTCTCGCCTACATCATCCTCACAAGTCATTGCCAGTTGCAAGGAGTTGAAGCTGCAAAGTTGTTGCGTTTCGTCATACCTGCACGACGCCATAAGATAATCCGTGGTGGATGTTCAGCTTATCAGCACATGACTGAGCTATAAGTGACCAATCAGAAACTGTGCATTGCGAGGCAGCTGTGATGGATTCCTGAAATCAGACATCAGGATGGACCAGTTGTTCCTCAGGTGAGCCTACCTCCAGCACTAATAGGCGGTCGATATAATGATACAGGGCAAATGTGGTCTTCCTTTCTTTGAAAATTTGGACGTGGCTCCCAATTCTCAGGTACACCTAGTAGGCTGGTACAGTACTACGGCCCCCACGAACCCTGTCAGGGCCATCAATGATCGATAAGATAGGGCTACGATAAGGCACGATAAGATTGTCCGCCGCCAGACTGACCTCGGCATAACCCGCTTCTGATCTCCCCGCAATCTATCTTCCTCGCCGGTTAATTTCCTAACCTCCGACGAAATCCTCAAAATCATGCTGTCAGTTTGACGCCGCTCAGACCGTCGCCCATTTGATTTCTTCCAGTCAAAGGACGAATTCTATATTTCCCAGGCCAATCTGTGAGACCAACGGATTTGGTATCTCACAATGCTGCACTACCGCACCCAAGGCTTCAATGGGAGCGCAGTGAAGTACTCGCCCTTCTTCGATAATCGCTTAGCTGTCGCGAGCGCAGCAAATTTTGGGCTAGTGGGGAATGGCAGACTTTATGTTCTTGAGCTCACTGCCAACGGTATTGTACCCGTTAAATGGTATGCAACCCTCTCCTCTAACAGCTTTTTGACAGAAACTCTGCTTGACTTGCACACTTAATATGAATGGTCGTTTTGGCTCATATTCTGGGAAATTTTTACAGGTTTACCACGCAAGACTCTTTATATGATCTTGCCTGGTCAGAAATTCACGAAAACCAAGTCTTGACAGCCTCGGGCGATGGAAGCATCAAGCTCTACGATACGACGGCCGATGATTTCCCAATCATGAACTGGAAGGAACACAATCGAGAAGTGTTCAGTGTCAATTGGAATCTCGTGGCAAAGGATCGATTCTGCTCTAGTAGTTGGGACGGCACAGTACGGGTCTGGACGCCTCATCGACAGCAGTCGCTCCTCACATTACCAACACACAGCTGCACCTACTCCGTCTCCTTTTGCCCTCATAACCCGGAACTTATCTCATGTGTCACATCGGACTCTTACGTGCGCCTATTCGATCTACGAACGCCAGCCTCAGCGTCAAATCACCTTGTTGCTCAAATACCCAACCATGCTGCTCCAATGCCACCTCCAATTCCTAGTCAGCCAGGCCTCCCTCCAGCGGCTACTCAGCCAGCTGAGATTTTGACGCATGACTGGAATAAATACCGTCCTACGGTTCTCGCGACTGCTGGTGTTGATCGCGCAATCCGCACATTCGATATTCGTGCCCCTCAGCAAGGGCCGTTGTCCATTATGCTTGGTCACGACTATGCTGTGAAGAAACTGGCGTGGTCGCCACACCTGTCCAATGTTCTTCTCTCCGCCAGTTACGATATGACATGCCGCGTCTGGGACGATCGATCCGAAGCCACCGGTGCTGCTGATGTGGACCCGATGCGGTCTGGCCCAGTGAGTCCAGTTGCTGGGTCAGAGCTTGGGAGGATGGGTCGACACACGGAGTTTGTAACGGGTGTCGATTGGTGTATGTTTGGAAATGAGGGTTGGTGTGCTAGTGTCGGCTGGGATGAAAATTTGTATGTGTGGGATGTGAGAGCAATTATGTCATAAGCAGATCTGACCTACCGTCAATACACTTTCGCCCTCTCTCTGAGGTTCATTCATGCGCTCTGGATTTATTTGAAAATATGGGACTCTGTCTCAGGGTTGGTTTCCCCGCGGGCAACTCAGCTGGAAGAGGACGACAATCGAGGGAGAGTAAAGTGTCAATTAGGAGGCAGTAGTTGATCTGCCTATGTAGTGGCAGACGCCTTACGATCACTGTAGACATATGGCGGCAGTCCAAACGGCACATTGTATGCCAGCCCTCGCGTATCTCAGCTAGTGATCAATCGTTTCAATTCGTCATAAATCTATATGCATATATGGATTTCCAAAATCCATTAAAGGGTTCGCTATTCTAGCAGGAGATTTTTGCTGAAAATTTTCAGAGCTTCTGTCTCACATAGTAGCTGCTCAGGTTTGGGAAAAGAATCAACACCGCCATTGCGCTATTGTAGCATCTGATTAGCACAAGTCGTGACGCGAACAGCAGGTATGTCATGATATGTTTTCAATCAGACTTGTTGCAAGATGCATGTCGACTGGATCATCGCCGATTCCGGAATTCTGGTGTCGGAAAGTGAAGCACCTCCCCTTTATTTCGTCAAGCGACCCTCGGTCTTCTTCCGCTCGGCGTCCCGGACCTGGGCAATCTCGTCCTTGGAGGCGTTCACAGCAACGTGCACTTGATTGAAAGGATTCTCTTCACTCTTTTCAAACTCCTTGCGACAGAGATCCACTCGCTGCTGCCGCCGCAGACCAGGGTTCTCTTGTTCGATTTCTGGTAGGCGGCGGGCCTCGAACGCCGCATATGCAGCCTTGAACCGACGCTCGGGGTGGCGCTCAACCTTTGAAGTATCCTTGCTCGTAAGGGACAAAGCGTCAAGCGCATTGTCAATACCGGAAGCGTTCAGGGCACTGCTATGCTTGCCAGAGGAAGGTTCATCGAGTTGTGAAAGGTCGAGGCCGCGGGTCTTCTTCTGGGCTGTTTTTGCACCGGCGCCCTTGGCCTTGGCGGGCTGGGAAGCTTCTTCGGCGGCGAGGAGGGCATCACGTTCGGCCTTTTTGCGAGCAGCTTCAGCTTTCTTGGCCTCGGCGTCTTCCCTGCAGGTGGAGGTAGAAAAATTATGTTATCAAATGACCTGCGAAGAGCTGGACGTCCCACCACATGTGTTTGTGATACTTACTTCTTCGCGTTACCCTTGGCTCCCTTGGACCATTCCTTGTCCTCCTCAGCGGCACGCTTGGAATCTTCAGCTGCCTTCTTCGATGCAGCAGCGTCGGCCTTCTAAAGAAATTGTTAATCTCGACTGTCCAGCTTCGATTATGTGGTAGTGGGGGCGGGGTCATGCGCACGCGAGCGTTGCCAGCGGCCTTTTTCGAGTTCTCACCCGCAGCTTTCTTGCCTCCCATTTTCAGATAGTGATGTCGCTCGCACAGCTGTGAAGGCAAATATATAAATCTTGCGAGAAGCACAGGAGGAAAATTGCGTCGACTTGGGTAAATGATCCGATCTGCAAAACAGTAATGCCGACTCCGACGTAGGCGGTCACGCTGTGGACCTATCGATAAGTATAGATCTTTATGGAAGTCAAACATTGCAGCCATGAGGCTTGGGGATTGGATGCGAGGGCAATGTGGCAGACTCGATAGATTGTTCCCTTCAGTTGGTATCATAATTCTATTACTTACTGGAGCACATCTTCAAGCTGTCGGCGATTCTCAATATGGGCCAACTACCAATTTCCAACAAAGCAATTGGCATGAAGTGATTAGTGAAGCCTTGGATTTCAGGCATGACATCGTCCTGCCGGAGCGCCATTTGTCAGAGCTCTCCTGCCCCGGACAGTCGAACTGCGCATCGCTAACCCCCTACACATTGATGCGATCAACGATCATGACTTGGACTTGAAATCAGATTTGACGGCCCGATGACCTGACAATTCTGCTTCTTGTATGTCAAGGTGACTGATCCCCAGATGCAACACTGGAATTTCTTCCTACTTTGCGGTCTCACGATATCCTCCTGTCTACACCCATTCACCCCTCGTTCCTTGATCGCGGGTCCGCCATCATGCTTCTCTTCACCCGACTACTTCAGGCAATTTCAGTGCTGCTGTTTATAGGAACCGCATATGCCGAGCATACCTCCAATTGGGCTGTACTCGTTTCAACATCCAGATTCTGGTTCAACTACCGCCATCTCGCTAATGTCTTGTCCCTTTATCGTACCGTGAAGCGCCTCGGCATTCCCGATTCTCAGATCATTCTCATGCTTCCCGATGATATGGCTTGCAACCCACGCAACGCATTTCCGGGTACTGTCTATAGTAATGCCGACCGTGCAGTGGACCTTTACGGCGACAACATCGAGGTTGATTATCGGGGGTACGAAGTCACAGTGGAGAACTTCATCCGCCTGTTGACCGATCGGTTGGACGAAGACGTGCCTCGCAGCAAGCGACTCGGATCCGATGCTGGCAGCAATGTATTGGTCTACATGACAGGTCACGGAGGAGACCAATTCCTCAAATTCCAGGACGCTGAAGAGATTGGCGCGTGGGACTTGGCTGATGCGTTCGGACAAATGTGGGAGAAGAAGCGCTACCATGAACTTTTGTTCATGATTGACACATGCCAGGCGAACACGATGTTCACGCATTTCTATTCGCCGAACATCGTCGCCACAGGTTCCAGTGAGCTTGATCAGTCGTCGTACTCTCATCATGCGGACAACGACGTTGGCGTTGCGGTCATCGATCGCTGGACCTATTACGTGCTGGAATTCTTGGAGACACAGGTCACAAGTGCCAACTCAAAGTTGACCCTAGGAGATCTCTTTGACTCTTACGACTTGTCAAAGATTCACTCGCAGCCGGGTGTCCGTTGGGATCTCTTCCCCGGCGGCGAGCAGGAAGGTCGCTTGCGTACGGTGGTGGATTTCTTCGGCAATGTACAAGATGTGGAGATTGAAAACGCCAATGCCACCGACCCGGGATCGCTCAAAGAGGACCTTGCTGAGATCGCGCGGCTTATCGAGAAGTGGCGGACGCGTGACGCCGAATACGCCGCCATCATCGGCAACTCAACATCTCCAAGCGCAGACGCCCACTCGTCTACCGTGCATTTGAAAACCAAAAGAGCAGTCGGTCCCACCAAAATGGCCGACGAAAGCAGCTGGGGTAAGCGCCTCGTTGGCCTTTCTGTTGTTGGAGCTTGCACCGCCGTTTGGGTGGCGGGCACGATACTTGGTCGAAGCGCATAGGCAGTTGTTCCAACGTCCTTTCTCCAATATATTCCTCACCAATCTCCAAAGTTCTGTATATAGCATAGGCAGGCGCAAGGCGTTGAAATGGTCACCGTCAATGGGAGCGAGGCACGCGAGTGCCCAATTTTATACGACGGGAATCACATGCACGTAGATCTTCGAGACCCTTGCAGATTATCAAATGCCTGCTCTGGGATATTGCCAAAGCGAGTCATGGATAGACTTCCAATAATGATGCCATCTAAGCAGCCCTTTCTTCTAAAAATTGTCTATTCAACTTGGCATCGCGCTACGCACCATTGCGTCTCCAAGCAAGGCAATCTAATTTTCGTAGTTTGTAGACTATTTGCGTGGTCGATAGTCGTGGAATAGCTCCACTCCGATTGGCTCGTCCATACTTACCACCCCCGCGGAGTCGCTCGCGGCCATTCTATAGTTCAGATTAGACAAATTGCATGCATAATATGTTTGTGATGGAGGTCCGTGGCAAGAAGGAATAATGCTCTTTCCAGAATGCGCAAATCTCACCCCCCAAAAAAAAGAAGGGAGTAGTCTAAGAGGAGATTGCTGAATGCTGGTCTTCGTCGAGGCGACGGGGAATGGAATCTCGGGGCACGTGCCTTACGACGCGTCGCGCATAGCCGCTTTCCTGCCAAACTGGGACGGGTTTCGTCTCGGCCACATCGACGAGTCTCGCAGACAAACCCAGGCTGCCACTGTCTCCTTTCAAAAACAATTACGTGGAGGCCACCGATCATTCTCATTCATGTTCAGGCTTGTATGCATTGCTAGCCCTTGACCATAGCTGGCCATGTATCTTCCACGGCAGCTCATTTCACACCTATACCTCCAACTTCTTCGATCCCACCATCCGCTATCTCCACCCGTCCTAATCCTTGTCGCGCTCGAACCCGACGCGTTATGTGCCTGTCGAATCCTCACGGCGTTACTCAAGCGCGATTACATCCCTCATAAAATCCAACCAGTCGCGGGATATGGCGATCTCGCACGCGCTGGTGAGGAGCTGGTCCAGCCAATGCAGACCACCAACGGTGGCAGCGGAGGGGTGGTCATTTGTCTCGGTGTTGGAGGACTGGTGGACCTTGGTGAGATCCTGAACCTGAACTCTGCAGAAGAGGAGGTGGAGGACCTTGGCGGTATTGAAATCTGGGTCTTTGACGCGCGACGGCCATGGAACCTGGCCAATGTTTTTGGCGGGCAAGCGGGCATAGGGCAGGCAATGGCGGAAATTGATGTGAATGCGCGGCGGCGCGGGAGAGGCGTGGACAAAGGTCGCATCACCCCTGCCTACACGTCCAAGTATGGCGGCATTGTGGTCTTCGATGACGGTGACATTGAAGAGGAACTCGGCAGTGAGCGCGAAGCGTATTACGCATTACTCGAGATGCCCGAGGTGGATGACGACGACAATGCGAGTGCCGGCGGATTAAGTGAGGACGATGACGATATTGGTCCCGGGTCAAAGAAACGCAAGTCGTGGTCGGAACGGGAGGATGGCGAAGAATCAGATGAAGAAGACGAGCCTCCTCGACAACGGAAGCGAAGCAATTCGGTTAGACCCCCGTGATTGTTGAAGTAAGGGTCAATTACTGACGAGATATGCACCACAGGGATCGTCTTTTGTTTCGTCTCCAAGTAATCGAAGAAGAACCGCGATCAACTCGTCAAATTCATCACGTTCTCCTACACCAGCCTCGGACTCTCCTTCACCGACTGAGATTCAACAACCATCCACAAGCCAACTGAAGCGTCGATTAATAAACCTAAAGCGCAGACACGAGGCGGTGCTGCAGAAATACTATGCGTCGGGAACTTCGTACTCTGAGCCAATCTCATCGCTTGTTTACTCTTTAGCTTCTGAGCTCGGTCGTGAGGACAACGACCTCCTTTGGCTGGCTATCATCGGCGCTTCAAGCTTGGAGTTAAGTGGTCGAACGATGACTGGCGTGGGTATTTCCAGCACCTCTGAGTCGGGAGGCTCTGCGGGCTGGGGTGGACAGCGGGGCGAGCATGTCCGTCAAATTTTGAGAGATGAAGTCCACAGATTGAACCCACCAGATCCGTTTGAGCGGGATCGAGACATCAGAGGAGAAATCAATGGCGTCATCCCAACAACAGCCAGGTCGCCGACAGACACTTCTATACGCCTATCCCCAGAACCGCGCTTCTTACTAGTTCGCCATTGGTCGCTCTATGACAGTATGCTGCACAGTCCGTACCTGGCCACAAGACTTCATGTGTGGACAGAAAATGGACGCAAGCGTCTACACAAGCTTTTGGCTAAGATGGGTGTCAGCCTCAGTCAGTGCCATCAAAACTACACCCACATGGACATGGAACTGAAGCGGGTCTTACGGGGACGGCTCCTCAAGTATGCGCCCATGTATGGTCTTGATGGCTTGGTCCCTCCAGAAACTTCGGGTGGACATGCTACTTCACGCGAGGGCTGGGGCTTCGTCCGCTGCTGGGGATGGAAAGCTTGTCTCTCCGCGACAGATGTTGGCGTTATCGTTGGCGCCATGCTGGAAGTTGGTCCAAATGAAGCTTCGGGGTCATGGGACGCCAAACGCATTTCCCGGCCACCAGCATCAAACGAAGACGCCGAACCCAAGCTTGGTCCCAATGGATCTGATTTGGCCAGTCTGTTGCCTCGATTCTGGACTGCCTACGACGCTCTTTCGCTTACGTCTGAGTCCCCTACCCTTCTCATGGAGGCACTCCCACTAGCTCAGCATCTTCATCGCGCCATTCTCCGCACCGGAACTTCTCTTCTATCGAAGCACCAGATTCGTCATCTCCGAGCTTTCCGAATTGCAGTTGTGAAAGATGGCCCTGATGTGAAATTATTCACCAATGCTGGGGCGCTGACAAAATTGGCTCTCTGGATCGCCGAGGCCATCAAAGTTCAGGAACGCGACAAAGGTGACTCCGTCAAGATTGGGCGGAAGAGAGCAGCTGGTACTCCTCTTGTTCTCGCTGGACTTGACGAAGACCGGGATCTCTATGTCGTTGTGGGTACGGGTGGAGGCGGCGGTGTAGTCGATTTCGCTGCTCTGTCAAAGCGTCAAGAGGAACGACGGAAGCGCAAAGAAGCAAGAGAGAAGAAGCAAAAGGAACGAGAAGCACGACGGGCACGGCGCGCCGCAGAACAGGCGGAACAGGACGATGACGATGCTGAAAACGAGGAATCGGAAGAGTCCGAATCGTCTTCTGAATCGGAGTCTGAGGATGAAGATCCTCGTGGAAACAAGAATCTCCTGCGCAACCGGTTTGGCATTGCCTTCCAAGAGGTGGTGCAAGAGACCAACGCACGCGTCCGCATTGATTCTTTTGACCACTGTGTTGTCGAGGTTCAAAAGGATGACCTCGGAGGATTCCTTGAAGCCCTCAGCTTCCGCAGCGTGGTTGGCTGAGCTGTTTCATCCGCACCATCATCATAACTTACGCAGTCTACGATCCGGTATCTTGCTTTTTTCTTTTCTTTCTTTATTGTTTCCTCAGCCATACTGGTGGTGAGCTTTCTCTTCCTCTCCACGGTCGATGGAAAGGAGGGTGTGATCAGGAGTCAGCTGGCGATAGGGCGCACTTGCTTTCGACAACGGGGATTTGTCGATGCAGAAACTCAGCCTGAGTACGTCCTCACCCTCGCTGAAACAAGCTCATTGTCCTTTCATACCCAAATCTTCTCTTGTCTTGCATCATCTTGCATCTGAGGTCTTCATTCAGGGTTGGCCTCGGCGTTCAAGGTGCCGTTTCTGTTGCATTTGTCTTCGGGCGCACTCGCTACAAACGACGCTTCATTTCCCATATAATAGTCTAGCCATCTCAAAAGATCTACATTTCGATGAATAGACCCCTGCTTTTCAGGACGTTGACGTACGTATTGTACCACCCAACAACTTCGGACGGAGACTCGGCGTTCTCTCCGACTTGTTTCCTCCTCACATCCCCGCATTTACCTCGCAGTTTCTCCGAATCCTCGGAACCCACAGCTCAAGAAGTCGTCTTTTAAGGTTGACTTATTCTGCGTTATCGTAAATGCCATTGCAAGACTTTCATTGCCAATTTTCTGCTTTCTCTGCGTCTGTTCATCAGGTACACTATGGCGATAATGCCCGAGATTCGTCAATACCCCACGATTGCTCGGCGAGATACGTTTGCACAGCTTCCCGCGGAGTACTCCGCAGATGCGCAAGACCAGATCACTCAAATTCTGACCACCTCTTCAATCAATCGCCTCGTTGTGCTCGATGACGATCCAACTGGAACTCAAACCTGTCATGACATATCCGTACTCGCTGTATGGGACATTTCCACCCTGACAGCCGAGTTTCAGACCGATTCGCGCGGCTTCTTCATCCTGACCAATTCTCGCGCACTTCCACCGGCAGAAGCCAAGATCCTTATTCGAACAATATGCGAAAACGTCAAGGCGGCGGCCAAGCAAACTGGCCATGGAGTCACCATAGTACTACGCGGGGATAGCACACTGCGCGGGCACTTCCCTCTTGAGCCAGATGTTGCGCAGTCAGTCTTTGGGCCTGCAGATGGACTTATTCTGGCGCCGTTCTTTTTCCAAGGTGGTCGCTTCACGATAGATGATGTTCATTACGTCGCGGAGGGGGATGACCTCGTACCGGCGGGCTCGACACCGTTTGCGCAGGATGCCACTTTCGGCTATAAGAGCTCAAACCTACGCGATTATATTCAGGAGAAAGCCCCCGGAAAGTGGCGTGAGGAACAGATTCATTCGATCACTTTCAAAGACATTCGTCTCGGCGGCCCCCAGAATGTCTGCGAGAAATTGCTTCAAATGCCAGCCAACGGTGCGGTTATTGTCAATGCCGCCGCCGAGTCTGATATGCATGTATTTGTGGCGGGGCTATTACTCGGTGCGTATTGCGTGTCTCACAACTTTGCTGTTAGATTCCAGAGCACACAGCCTACTCGCTCTCAAGCTTGACATCTAACTTTTCATATAGCCGAGGCAAAGGGGAAGCATTATATCTACCGGACTGGGGCAGCGTTTGTATCGACTCGTCTCGGAATTCGCTCCAAAGCTCCCATCTCAGCCTCAGAGCTTCGATTGCCCTCTCCGCGTCAGACCGGCGGCCTCATTCTGGCGGGATCCTACGTCCCCAAGACGACAGCTCAACTGAAGTATCTCACTGAGCGCCTTGGTTCCACGGGGAAACTCGCCATCATCGAAATTCAGGTCGACGACCTGATCTCTTCACCGGAAAGTGCGTCCAAGACTGTAAATGAGGTCGTCAAGCAGACGCAAGAATATCTTCAGTCGGGGCAAGACACACTTGTCATGACCAGTCGCAAATTGATCACCGGCTCGGATGAGCTTTCTTCACTGAAGATTGGCTCGGTCGTTGCAGAGGCACTGGTCAAGGTTTTGCAAAGCATAGAGGTGCGGCCACGATACATCATTGCAAAGGTATGTTTGCTATATCTCCAACCTATGAAGCATAACCTCACCAAGACGCCGTGAAAGCTAATTACCTGCCAACTGCAGGGTGGAATTACGTCTTCCGACGCCGCGACGAAAGGTCTGAATTTCAAGCGTGCTACCATCGTTGGACAAGCTGCGCCTGGTGTACCGCTCTGGCGATGCGACGAGCCTACATCGCGCCATCGCGGAGCTCCCTTTGTAGTATTCCCGGGCAATGTTGGTGGTGAATCCACACTTTGCGAGCTGGTAGAAAAGTGGTATTAGAGTCAAACCAGAAATGGCCGTTCGAGACTTGTTTGAAACATGAATAGACTCATTGTAATCAAAAATCGAGATGGAACGTCTGTTTCTGTTTACAGCTATTCCAAACCCAGCAGATTATGCAGAGATGTCTGTCACTGCCCGGACTCTTCGATATTACAAATGAGTAGTAACAGATCCCCAAATTCTCTTAACATTCATGTTGATAATTATGCATGAAATGGTGCTGCTTGGGATCTCATGTCATGGTTTTAAGTACTCCTCCCAGTAAATCTAAGGCCGGGAGCGACGGACAAGCTCCCTATGCCTAGTCGGAATCCTGTCAAAGCCGTTGGCTTTGAAATCCTCGTGAACGCCAGGGGAAACCCTGACCGCTTGTGCATAGTTCGCCCTGCGAGTAGCGCTGCTGCTGGTTGCCGGATTCTGCAGCGAGGAGGCCATGGTGTCTTTTAAGGAAGCGAGGAATAGATACATCGAAGCGAAAAGGGTCGACAAGAAAGAAGGGAGAAGCATGCGAAACAGACGAGGGCAAGGGGTAAGACCAAAATAATCAGAATGTGCCTCCAGGATGGGTGTAAACATGACATCAGCCCACGGCAAGCGGTACGGTTCTTTGAGCCAGAGTGGACGATGTTGTATGAGGATGGACAGACAACCCATCTTCTAAACTCAAGGCAGATAAATGCACGCGGACTCCCAAGGCCGCAACAAAGAGAACAGAGTGCCTTGTGTTAATGGATGATTTCCGGTCCCTGTATTGGATCTAGCCACTGATATACCTGTTTCAAAGTGGATGGATTCCCTGGCCTTCTTAAATCCACCAAAAGCTAACGCTAACACCAGCTCTCAACCCTCGGACGTAGTGCCACCATCCGAGAGGTATGTACAGACATTCACCTTCCTTCAGCACAGTCTCGACGTAAGGTGCGCTCATAAAGCCGGGCCACATCTCTTCCCACTGGTCTGCCTCGGCTGGGGAAAGCTCGATAGCAGAAACGTCAACCTTGGACGTGTTGGACATATCAATCAATCTCTTAGCAGGCTCTCCATCTGTAACCGGTTGGCTTTCCTTTTCCTCGTGAGAAGCGACCCACTCCTCGCCTCGGGGATGGATTTGAGACGCAGGCGTGTGTGGCGAATACAAACGAATGTACTTGGCACCCACCACTTGTACGAGGACATTGTGATATGAGTCATGGTGCAGGGGCGAAATTGTCCACGAAGGTCCCATCCAGGTGTTGATGATGGGATCTTTTGGACATTTCATGAGCGTGTCTTCATCAGAGTCATTCTCCGGTGAATTAATTGCGCGGAGCGCATCCTCACGCGCGGTATCCGAGGCTGAGCTGCGTGCGTGAGAGGCAGAGGCAGAGCTTGACTCCTGTCGCTTCATTGTCGAGTACAGAGGAGTACCACGCTCGGGGCCTGGTGGATCAATGTAGCACCAATCTGGAATCCCAATGTCTTTTCGCAATGCAGGGACTTGAGATAGAAGATCATGCTGCGCCAAGTAGCCAATTTCTACTTCTCCTTGACTGTTCTCGCCATTTTCATCAGGCTGACTGGATCCGTATGGGTGCTTTTTGCCGAAGTCGAGTTCACCATGAAAGATGTATTTGTCTAGAAACTCTCCGAATTCCATGATTTTTTGGCCCCATTCCTCATCCGTGTAAGACCTGCCCACCTCGACAGGGACAAGTCTACGGCCATCAAAAGTGCGGTCCAGCCAGTATTGCGGGCAGCTCCAAGGCCGCGATGACATGGCAGGCCAGTGGTCCACAGAGTCTGTGATGACCAAAGGGGTGCGAACTTTACGGATGTGCTCTATCATGTCATCAAATTCCGGGGCAGAGACACGCTGGATTGGAAACTTCAGTCGCGGCGTTGGTGAGGACTCAGTTGGGAACACTGACAATGAAGTCCTACGTCGCTTGCGTGAGGGTAACGACTGTTCGGCGCCATGGCCTGTCGAGGGATAATCATCATGTGTCGCCGCTTGAAGACTGGAAAAGGTGGCCTCGATAAGCTCTTCTCTAAGTATCCCACCTGTCATGAGCAAAGCATTGTCCAGCACATGAGTGACGTCTCGAAGCCAGGGAGCATTGGGAGAGATCTTCACTTCTTTGACTTCATTCTGGAGGTCGGAAATGAGCTTTGGCGTATCGATCTCGTCATTCTCTGAAGATTTCGACTGCGAATAAAGCAAGTCACAGTTACGTGCGATGATCAAACAGGCTTTGACAATTGAGGCATCTGTGAACAGACGACGCCAGCGGGCATGCACATCCTTGAATGGAAAAACGTGGAGCTTCTCATCAGCAAGCTTTAGTGCTTCTTCAAAGCAATGGGTCAAGGCATATCGTGCATCGTCTGGACATTCAAGAATCGGGTCATCGGCATTTGGTGTATCTATTGCCGATAATGCAAGATGTAGAAGTGAGGGAATATTCATGGTGTCGTTGTATGATGGCTGTGTGCAAAAGCCGGAAAAGTGTTTTTCCTTGGGGAGGAGGTTGATTCAATGTGATGCCTCAGGTGTCGAGCCATTAGCCACCATGTATATGAATTCAGATTGACGTGGGATCAATGACACCGCATGACTCAAAAGAAATGGCCGTTTCATTGCATCTTTGAGGGCCCATTCAAGTTGGTTGAGGGAGGACTGCCTGATCACACATAATGAGCCCTTTGCGCTAATAGTATCAAACACTGTAGTATCCGTGTAGTCTGATCGTGATGATCGAGATGTGAATTCAGAACCAGAAACACAATTCTATAAATATTATACAGATGCATGGCCTAAGTCAAGATGTCTTCCTAATATACAATTTCCACGTTGTGGTTTTGACGTACAGCAAACATATGTGATGCGCAAGGCATTCTTTACGACAGATATTGCATCACCAGCTTGGGAATGCGAGTAACGCCCTCGCCGTTGATAGCACTGACTGGAACAGCTGTCAGCCTGCTTCTCCATCCATCTTGTATTCCTGACGGATGGCTGGTGGTGCCTTGCTCAACCTCTGATAGGTATCTTTGTAGAGCGTGGTATTTCTCCTGGGTACTTTCCAGATCCGCCTTGGTAGCGACAACAAACCATGGTTTTGTGTAGAGAGGCGGCATAGTGAGTGGAGGCAAGGAGCCAGAAGACTGATAGTTTAGAGGCTGTCCTGAACCTAGCCCATCAGAGTATTCCATTTCAATGTCTCGCTGGCGTGGCCGATTGAGCTCCGGAAGCCCGGAGTCAGACGGCTCCCAGTCAATCACACCAGTCTGCTCCTCAGCGACAGATGCGGGTTCAAGACTTCGAAGGCGCTCGTATTCTGCAAGCTCATGCCACAACTTTTGTAATTCTTCCACTGGGTTGCCGTTGCTAAGGTCGAGAACAAATGCCAAGATTCCAGCCCGGTCAATGTGACGAAGAAAGCCAAGTCCAAGACCTCGGTCGAGATGAGCACCTTCTACCAGGCCGGGAATATCAGCAATAGTGAAGTGAGTTCGACGGGTGCCATTTGGAGAATCGACAAGACGGCGGCCCGTATTATTGTCAACGATCACTGTTCCAATATGGGGAGAGAGGGTGGTGAACTCCCAATTTCCAATACGAGTGCGACTGTTAGTCAAAGACCGAAGCAGCGTGCTTTTCCCCGCATTGGGCTTTCCTACTAGTCCAACGTCTGCAAGCAACTTGAGCTCAAAGTCAAGTTCCAGCCTTGTGCCGCCTTCGCCCCGCGAAGCGAATTTCGGCCGACCCATTGTTCGAGTAACAAAGTGCGGATTGCCTAGCCCACCAGCACCTCCTGCGGCAAGGAGCATGGGCTTATCCATGGGTTGGTTGAGATCGAGATATATGGGCGCTTTTGGTTCCATAGCGGCGATGGCTTGCCTTCGTGGTTTGAGTCGTGGGAATTTGACCGTTAGAAAGTCAGACGGGTTAGCGCCAGGATGTAGCATCCACCGATGGTACTCGATGGGCGTGAACTCAGCCTCCTCTTCGTCAACAGGTTCGGCTTTAGCTCTTCGTCTCCGAGCAATTTCCTCTGCGACAGGGTCGTGTCGTTCAACCTCGCGGACCACGGTCCCGACGGGCACCTGTAGAAGCACATCGTCACCCCTCTTTCCTCCCTTGCTCTTCCCTTGGCCGTTCTTTCCCCGGCCGGCCTTAATAATTCCCCTGCGTGCCAGCTTGTGTAGACTTGTCAACCCCTCAACAGCTTGTATGTAAATCCCGCCTCCGCTGCCACCATCACCGCCGTTTGGAGGTCCCTCTTCGATGTATTTTTCTCGCAGGTATGAGACGCATCCATTTCCACCTGGGCCAGCATGTACTGTGACATGACATTTGTCTTGGAAGATGAACCGCGAGTAGTCCTCCGGTTCTGGATTTAGATGTGACAGGTCGGCAGTGTGATTCGACGCAGGAGCTTCTTCTTTGGTGACTTGATGTTTTGGTAAAGTGCTCTGCCGTCTTCGGCATGCTGATGCCAGATTTATTTGAAAGAGGCCTCTTGTGTAGTGATTTGCTGGGGAGTTATTGAGCCCCGATCGGAAGAGCAACTTGAGACCAGCTCGGGGTCCTGCCATGGCGATTCGCATCTAGAACCTAAACACACCTCATTCTGTGCCTTTGCGAGCAATGAGTTTCGAAGAGCCGACGATTGGTGGAATAGCCACGCCAGGTCTGAGGTGACAGTACAGTAAAGGTTGCTCGAGTGGATGGCAACAATGTAGAAATCGATAAGAGTCTGACCGAATGTCATTAACGATTGCCGACCGATCATGTCTATCGATAAGGATATTATCACGTGCACGCTGGATCTAGGCTCAAGTTTGGCAACGCCCTACGTCATTGTTTGCTCGTACTAGTATCTGCTTCACGTCTCACGATCGCAAAGCATTCTTGTTCTACCAATGCGCTGAAGATATCTGCCCGAAGCGTTTTCCGCATGAAATTCTGGCTTATCAGAACATCAGTGTCACTGAGTCCACTAGTCCCCAGTCCAGAGCGTTGTGAGGTTAATGGTCTCATCCTGCGATCTATCCCGTACGCGAACCCTTTCCGCAATGGATTGACTCTCTATCTTAAGAGCTGACACTACTTGGATTACCTTCCGAAACACCATCGGATACTGCATGGACAATTTCAATGGAGAAGGGCTTCAATCAGTGCCGATCTATTCGACTATGCGATCGCTACATCTATGCTGTTCCATGTGGAGTGACCAGCTTGAAAACCAGGATATCGCTTGCTCACCTTAGCGCTTCTGGTCAAGACTTCATGTTACCACAGAATGTTGAAATGGCAAATCACACCAAAGGCTGATGAGAAGACGGACCGTATCAGAGACACCGCAACTTCCGCAGTGAATGTTGTCTCCCATATGCCTGCCTACACTGCTGAATCGATTCTGGGGAGCATGTGATGCCCAGTGCTAGCTACACTTACGAGTTCGTCATTGACGCGAGTGCCTCCATCGAATTATCGCAATGTCGTCTGTACATTGAATTTACGAATGCAATGCTTAATCAGTGACGAGGTTAACCCCGGCCTATGCACCTTCATAGGAAGATCGAGGACAGTAGCTGGGGGCACAGTGAAGTCAAATGTACTTAGGTCATGACACGATCTCTCGGACAGACCAGCAATCTGAGACCTTCATACATCTGGACATTTATGGTTCACCTCGCATCCACGAAGACCGAGGGGCTTGTCGGTCTTCTCGAAAAGTATCCCCCACTAGACCCAAGGGTCCTACATTTTGTGATGACATTGGAGCTCTACCGTCCCAATTTCGCAGACAAAGCATGTGTTCTTCGTGCACTTCAACCTTTGGTTAGTGGAATCAATCAATGGACAAGTCGAGATTCCACACACGGACTTGACCTTACAACCGGATGGCCTTTCTCCAACACAAAATAATGTTTGTGGTCAATGCTATAACGTCCGAACTCTAGCACGGGCCTTTTGATGATGGCTATCAATGGGGAAGCCCGTTCTGACGCAACTTAGACATATGAATGCTTCAGAATGACCAAATACCATGCTGACGTATCTCAGCCCGAAGTCTCGGAATTAACATGCTCATCCCACGACATCCCCAATCGAGGCATTTGGAGAACAGAGGCATGTCTACACCCGAGACGACCAGTCGGTATTTGTCACACCTACCAGACTTTTCCAAGGTGATGCAAATGCAGATATACATTACTGAATGCTGCGGGGGTAGCCCGAGCTTTGGAGGCGCAGGCTTCGGCATACATGGAGACATTTGGATTATCGCTCGCGTGCTCACTGCATCCGGCACTTGCGCACTTCGTGCAGATGCTTCGTCCCAGAAAATGCAGAGGCATCAAGCCACTAGACCCTCTCCCCGGCCCAAGAATCAGCATTGGGGAAAGATTCAACGTGCTAGCCACTTTCATTCCACTAATGTACAGGTGTGGCGCCACACAGCTCACCCCCTCGGGGCCCCAATTCCGCATCTACACCGAGATTGGGAGCAAACACAGAGCCAGAACCGACCAGATGGGTTGATCAGATGAAATGACCGGTCGTTGGTAGCAGGCTGCTACAAGTTACCGACTCTGTCCATGGAACAGGCCTGGGCATGTGCAGCTGCTGTAGTATGTAAACAGGTCGAAAAGTCTCCGGTGCGGGGAAGAGGTTCTCCACTTGGAGACGGTGAGGTCCCGAGCAGGAGACGTCAAGCTTACTCGAATCGTGTCAAAGATGACTTTGTCTGGAGCTGTACGAGCATCCAAGGACTTACAGTACTGTGATTGCACGTTCATGAAGAAGACACGTAAGAAAGAGGTCTTGTCACCAGGGCTATTCCAGCTAAGAAAGAAAAAAAATCCTAAGGGAATCCTCCAACTTGATGTCTTACAGGGCTCCAAAAGTGACAGCACCGAAGCCTCGGATGATACGTAAAAACCATCACGAGGTGGTGATCGAAACATTCTTGACATATCGATGAACCCCAGTATGATATGCAGGGGAAAATGTGATAGATCATGGACAGATCGCCACGCCTCCCCCACCCAGGGGCCTGGCCAGGGTGATCGTTCAGGCGCTCGGGAAGTTCGGGAGCACAGTATCAAAAAGTACGAGAGTCACCGGGCAAAAGCACCTGTCCATTCGTACGGCGGAACCAAAGTACCCGGTCGCTGAAAGCAGGCTGTGGGCTGAGACTATGCACAATTGAGTTCTGATATAGCTCGATTCAAGGGCGGAAGATCTCAGAGATCAAGCGATGGGGAATCGTTGAGAATAGACACTCAACCTGGAGGCGAGTCTTTACTTAATTACTACCTCATGATGTGTTTTGAGCTACTACTATCAAGATTTGGAAGTAAACATGGGTATCTCATCTGTGCCATTGTATGAAAGGCCGAAGAGGAAACCTCCAAGGCGACCTTGTATAATGTATAATGACCTGCGGGACCCAGGTATGATATCATCTTGAAGGGTCCTAGGTAAGTATGACTGGATAAGGAATCAGTAAGTCCTTCTTGTATGTATATCCATGGGCAAATCATCTGGTACAGACTGCGGACTACAGAGAAGTTGGTGCTGTGAGTGCGGAGTGCGGACGAGTCAAGCAGTCCACTTCAGGATCCACTATTCCACTCTACCTTGAAGCATTGAGATATTCTTTGCTTTGTTGTACAGTATGGAAAGCTCACATAAACCAGGCCCGCTCAAAGCCAGGCTACTGCTACACTTTTCGAGTACATGTCGATCATGCGTGTGACCGCAAATCTTAATATCCTAGAGGCGACAGCCTTTTGGCGATCATATTTTCTGAATGATAGAACAAAAAGAATACCAGGCCGAAAAATCAAATCCTTGCAAAGACTAGTAACCTGTAAGAAATGACCAGGCCAAATTCTCCAGTTCCAACTGGAGCATCCGTCAAACAAAGGAGGTATGGAGCAAAAACGCGATCCCGCGAGACAAAGAAGGGACAAACGACTGCTCACATGATCGAGTGGGAATTCAATAGTGCGAAAATCCTCGCAGGGGGGGGAAAGCGAAATGTCTCGGCCCATCATCTTGATCCCAAGCCACTCAGCGGACAGCTTCGAAAGAAGGAGCAGATGGAATTTTCTGTTTTAGAAAAGTTACCCGTCACCGCGGCACTGGATCCTGCGTTCCGATGGGGCTGCATTGCCCCCACCGCGGATGCTGGGGAGACTTCCAGTTGGTCGGGGAAGGCCAGTCCAGAACCGCCCCGGCGGGTGAAACGACGGTAGGCGATGGATAAGTTTTGACTTTTCAGTCTGGCTCTTGTATCTTCGGGTACAGCGTCAGGTTTGGATGGGGCATCAATACATTACCACGTTACCAGCCTTCTCGGTCCCTGTATGTAGTATGTACAGTAATTACTCTCGTTTCCACGACATATTTGGCTTCGCGGGCAAATTACAGTAGTACTAGCGCGGATTAACCTCAGAAAGTGGCATATTTCCCGTTCCAGACTTACGGAATCAGACTGCAAGGTTCCGCACTGCCCCTGGCGGCTAAGTCAGATCGGCTTGTGGTCGAGCTCGTCATTGCCAATTGATGGGTGGCACACTTGAGCTTCCAAGGATTTCCCTGGATGGGATTATGACTGGATCTCGCGGATGTCAACCGCTCTTCCCGAACCAGCTGGAGCAGTGGAAAGAATGTTACCGTGGAACCCCAGGTATACACTACCTAATTTGGAGCGCAGAACATGATGAATTAACTACGTTTCGACGGTCCAGCAGGGCCGGTAGTCTTCTTGATAATTGTGGTTCAAGAATTTCATTTAGTCGGCAGAATACTACTAAGAAGACATGGAACGAGTTCGGCAAGATCCATGTGAATTACCTCAGGACCACGACCCTTAATCCAAGACATAAGGGCTCTATGGGAATTGACTCGCAATAGCCTACGTAATACTAGACGTTTGTGGTTCGGGTCAAGTTCCTCCATCATCATCATGAACGATTGACTAGTTGCTTGAAGCACCCTGTCCTGTCCCACCTAATATCTAATGAATGCTCCATCATGGAGCCATCACACTGTAATACATCATGGAACTGTCCAATTCCATTGGTCCCACCAAGGTTCAGAGACAGGCTCGGCTTGAAAATTCAAGGGACGTGTCAACGCGCTAAAATGTCCCAAGCACCGCTGACGTACACAAAATGGGACAATTCCAGCAAGGGCTGGTATCTTACCTTTCAGTCAGCTACTGTAGCTGGTCTACAACGTATGAACGTACGGCAGCCCAGAACTAGAACAGCTTCTCCTCGAGAGTGGCGGAAATGTCAAGGACCGTACTCGACTGGTTCAAAGGAGCAAAGTGTCTTATAAGTTGTCCACAGCTCCACGCTTGCTTTGGTTTCAACAAGAGACATGAACACTCTTGGTGGGGCCGCCCTGCTAGCGGGGCTCGATTGTTGTGCGTCTCAACTCTCAACACATCATAGAGCCGACCTCTCAGGTATTGGCCTTCAATGTATCCAACCCATGCGATAACTACCTTTCAAATGTTTGAAGTTGAACGATTAGGTTCAAGGAGTCTTGATCCGATCGGTCGACACAGGAACTCTGTTCGATGGAAACTATCCAAGCATACAAGAGTGGTTACGCCCACTTGACACTGATTTCCTCGAAACCCCAGGATATCCTGGTCGATTCCGAGCTCCACATTGCCTTGATATGACTGAAGGATGAGCTTCGAAGAGCATCGGCGAAGCTGCAAATGTTTTGATCAACTAAGGCTGTGCATATGGGATGGAGCTGCTGCTAACCTGGCTTATCAATTCCTCGAGTGAGTTCCAAGGCACAGATCTCGACGTGCGCGCTTTGACTGTATCTCGGAGTCATTCATGATCGTCGATGCATATCCCACATCGCATTTGTGGCGGTAGACCTTTGAATAGTCTTGACTCGTAGTCATGAGGCCGTCGACGCGAGTCGGGTAGATAGGTCAGACTTGTACCATGTAGTCGGGAGTCCGCCCGTGTCAGGGTACCGAAGCCTCAGTCAGACTGACGAGATACCTTAAGTTGGGTGTGTATGTGGAGCCGCTGCTTCGGTCACATTCGAAGTCGATGCCGATAAGATCAGATCTTTGAATCACTCGCCATTAGCCGATTCATTGCGACCAAAGTACGAGGGAGCCGACCTATACAGTAGGTAAAAGATGGGACTTGAGTCGTCTACCGATCAATAAATAGTAAACCCATTATTTTGTGATCCACATCTGATTCGGGGGAGAGGGAGATCCCCCTGTCTGTGTCAGAACCCGACAATGTGGTGCGACACCTGCGCAGTATGACAGTCTTGTGGACGGCGTTTACTGCAAGACATGGAGAAACCCGTGGCTTCTGAAACAGCTGGTAGTGTGGACTGGAGACATTCATGCTGAGCCGGTATTTCAGGCCACAGGGGGAACCGTGGGTTGAGACTTGAGCGTTGTTCTCGGCATTGACATCTTTGGCCGCATGCCTGTTGCTTTCCATGTCAGAGCTGCTACCACGCCCACGACCACGACCACGGCAGGTGGGCATTCCAGGTTTCAACAGTATCCGTTGTATTATACACGACTCAGCTTTCTCATAGACGGGCATGTGGTGGTACCTTCTGTACTCTTCTTGGCACCAGACAGGGAAATTCTCAATTCAGGTCGAATGCAACCCAATTTGGGGTGAGCTATTGTAGGAGCGGCCTCTTGCTTTGGGTGAGAGCGATCTCGTCAGGTACCAATAGACATCTGACGTTGGGCAGTAGACAACGGTGCTTAGCAATTGGAGGCTCACGGGCACACGTGCCATCTGTGAGGCCGGACGCCTCGTCAAGCAAAAGAGAGAGGACAAGGGAGATAACTGGAACACTGATCAGACGATATAAGCTGATCGTGATGTCTGGTAACATATAGCTCAATTTTTCAACGTAGCATGGAAAGCCACGTATTGCGAGGGAATGCTACACAATGAAGTGACGCATACGCACGTTCGGTCATCGTGGACATGATCACAATGCGAGACCACAACACTGAACACTCTATTATGCAGGGATCCCCGCGCTGTGGCTTCCGCATTGCGGGCGCCCTCACACCCACACTCCTTCATTGGCACCAGCACGGTGGACATGACTCAGGGCTTTGCGCGTGATATAGAAGTCTCCATAGGCCAAGCGTTCCTGCACCACGTAGAGACAGTTGACAAATGCAAGATGGGGCTAGGAGTTCGATGATCAGATGACCAGCTGCGGTGCGCGTTGCATGTAGTACCTGTACTTGTACCTGCGCTTCTCCCATCCTCAGTCTTCGACGATCTCGTTAGGGGCCCAACGGACTCACCGTCTTTTGCTACTTTTAATGGTCAACCGTTGCGCTCTCTATATGTTCGAAACGGATATGCTCATGTCGGCCTGGTCTGATTGCAAATTTGAAGATACTTACTTATGCTACGAGGAGATATCTGTACCAATCAACGTTGGCGGTGTAGACGTTGACAGACGTGTACCTTAGCTTCTAACCTAGTAGTTATCCTGTCTCAGCAGTGACTTCTTCAACGCTTTTCATAATCTACTACAGGCGACAGATCGGTGTCGAATGTGAATCCCGGTCCCGCCACTTCCGCGCTCACCATGGACTCTGAACAGTTGTGTGTCATGTGGCATGACTATTACCTTCTTGGAGCAGTGTCGCCGACAGATACAATAATGCTATGAGATGCGGGTAAACACCCTGGCACTGACATATTAGCCAGGATGCAAATTCCCTTCAAGATGCTACAAAAGGCCAATGAAAGTCATCGAGATCGTCTCTTTGTTCCAGGTGCTCGCCACTCAGGGCACATTCTCATCGCAGCCGCCCGTTGGGCCCTGTTACGTCTTTGTCTGCTTGTAACAGAAGCCCGAAGCCCATGGAAGCCCATGTGCGTCCACTATCAGTCCGATATCCAAGGTTTCCGATCTATCCGAGTGGCTTGCAATTTGCAAAGCACCAAGATTGAGAAGTCAATAAACTAAGGAGCTAACTTCAATTGATCAGGGTGGTCATCATCTCGTCGCGTGACGGACGGGCAATCTTTCCCGGGAAGGTCCAACCTGACCTTGATCTCCTTTTCTAGCTTCGCTGTCACCGCTACTTGAAACCACAACCACCGTGGAGCGATGATGGTCTCTGTGTTCTTAGCCAAACACTTTCAGAGGAATGATTGTCGTCTTTTGTCTCATGAATCACCACGAGTATCCCTGCCACAAAGCTTCTCTGTCATGTCAGTATAATATCAGTTACTAGCAGGATATTACTCGCATGAAAGATCGCTATAGCCACTCAGATAAGTCCACAAGTCTTTATATGCATATGTACACTCGTATAACGTATGTTGAGTCAACAAGAAAACATAGTGTCAAAGGTACCGAGTTCTGATCATAGGACCAACATCTTGTCGTCGCGACCTATACCCGAGGATGTGAAGGGCCACGTTGTTCAGCTAGGCGGCCTGCTTTTGCGACTTCTAACCAGCTGATACTCGACATACTCCAAGTGTCAATTGGCAAAACAAATTCGTATTATCGAGTGTAGATTACCGGTGAGGCCCACCATGTGTACCTTGTCATAGAGTCCGCACTCCGTTGTCCTACAACTGACATTCCCACGGATACCTAGTCCTGACATCCTAACGTCTTTGCCTTTGATAGTCGTTTTGACCATCTACAGTATTTCGGACTTTTGCTGTCACGTTCTCAGCGAGATCTTAGATCCTTTTTTTTCAGATTCAATCATTATTCTGTACATCATCAGTGGATCTCCACTGCGCCTCACTCAGTGCGCAACAGGTCTGAAACAAGAAGTATGTACCTATCACAGGAGTCATGCTTCCACGATGACGTTGGTCGAATTAATGCCTAATCCATTTTCAATGAAAGATGGTCTCACCGATTTTTCTAGTTTCCTGACCTTTTTGTCCTCACTCATATTAACCCCCGCCGCGTTTACAATGAACTGCTGTGGGTCGTGGGGGCCGCTCCTTTCATGATCATCATACGAACTCTGTAATTGATACAATGGACGTACTTTTCCATGTAACTAACCGTACACCGCATCTACAGTATTTCCAGTTTTACCTGCAGGATTTGACCTTCAGAATCATAAAGTGTAAATTTCTTGGATTTTTCGGTCATTGAGAGTGAACCAGCTCCTTGGGTCACTCCTTTCCGCCGGTTCGGCACTTCATCTCGACTTTACCGACTTTTGACTCCCCTTGTCCCTCGATTGGGCCTACAGTGCCTTCGAAACACCATTGTACTTTCTCACAAGACATCGTACAATTCACCCGCGGCTAATTCAGCCCCGCTATGCTCCAGCAAAATATGGTATTTTTGCACCAGATGAGGCTTTCCTCGCGTATCAGGTCGACATATTGCTTGTATTCCAGATCATTCGATTTCAAATGGATAGATCCAATCACCCGCACTAGGATTTAGGGAGCCGCTGTATGCGACCCTTAAACCCTGGCCCGTTTGTGAGTTGGTGTCCTTGACGGTCTGACGCCAATGAGCTTTACTTGATCGAGTCCCACTCCATCCTCAGAAATATTAGTATGACTATGCTCAATGAGCAGAGGCCATTGGTGAATTTGTTTGTGTTGTATTGCTCCGGGCTTGACATCTTGGCAAATCACATTTTGCTTCTGGAAGTTCTTCTCAAGTTCCATCCCGATTCAATCCTCGTCGTCTCATAGAATGTCAGTACCGTACGAATAAACCTGGATATCGATGACCCATAATCTGTCCCCTAAAGCTTCCACCAACGGAGTCTGTACCATATTTTGTGCCCACTTCACCTCCCTTGGGGATCACGAAATTCGGGTGGTTTTCCAAAGGAAGTCCTCTAGCATGCAGGAGACTTTTGGAACAGGAAACGATGGTTCCAAAGGTGATCCCATTGAATCACTGACTTTTCCAGCGTGTCGCAAGTCGTCAGACTTTGCTCAGGGGTGGAGCCTTGATTATCGGTGGCTATGATGACGGGCGCAAATTGGTTCTCAAACTTTCTTTCAAACACAGAAGGGGGTCTCAGGATGGATGATCGCTATGGAGCTGAAAGCAACTTTTCGACGAGCAAGCTTGGCTGTCAAGTTCAACTAGTCTAGCTACAACTCTAAGGAGCTTGCTCGACCCACACTGTTCAAATGTTCAAATGTTCAAATGTTCAAATGTTCAAATGTTGTGCTTCCACTTATCCAAAGGCACTGACTTCGTTAGTCTCCCAACAAGGTAATAGGAGTGTCTCCCCTTCCGT
The DNA here is from genome assembly GCF_028827545.1 of Penicillium diatomitis. Lineage (NCBI taxonomy): Eukaryota > Fungi > Ascomycota > Eurotiomycetes > Eurotiales > Aspergillaceae > Penicillium > Penicillium diatomitis. The sequence goes on along the minus strand of NW_026623175.1, from coordinate 2,152,275 downwards.
GTCAAGTCCGTCAAGGGAGGAGGGGAGGAGGCGGGGGGGGGGGCAGTGGACCATTTCTCAGGCTCCGTCAGGCTGCTGCTCAGTTGGGGATCGATCAGTGGACCACGTCATACTCGGGCAGTATTCTCGAGATGTTGCTAGATCGCGTCAAACGCGGACCCTTTAGTCAACTTTGATACTATCACCTCTCAGGTGATTTTATAGCGATCCTTCGAGTTCTCGAAATTCGATGGTGGGATTTATGTATGTACTGCTCTGTCAAGCCTGCGACTGGAGTGAGCAGCCACGTTGAGTATGGACTCAACCCGGTCTCTTGTCCTGACATCAGGAGGCACGAACCGACCCAAAATATTGGAAATGCTCTTTAGTTTCAGTTTGAAGACGGATCAAGCATTCCCAAGTCCCTGGTAAGAAGCCTGCCACAACGGCTTCGAGAGCAAGCAGACGGAGTCCGACGTATTTTCCAGCGAGTAGAGGGCCACCATTTGGACGGGGGGTACTTTGGGAGCTGGTGGTAGCCATGCAACAATCCGCCGCCTGTGATTGTACACAATGGAAGGTGCGGCAATCAAGATTGACGCCCGCGAGGCGTCTCGGCAAGCCCGGAAGATGCACCGAACATACTTGTGGCAGCTGACTGAGTCATTGTTGACGTTGGGAGTCGAGGTATAGGCTCCCGAGGTAATGGCAAATTGGCAATTATGGCACAATTGTTGAGAGTGAAGATGTATTAGTATTATTTTCGAGATCTGCCCGACCGAGAACAGATAAGGCCGAGTAAGATAGACCGGTACCGAGCACCAAATGATGAATATTGTACATACTACATGGTGTACGACGGTACGTCCTATATGAGTACAGTACACAGATACTCAGCAATGCTTTAGACGCAGTCTTGCTAGATGCTTCTTATCGGACACACATTATGGTATTCGATCTTGCATCTCCAGCCCGTCAATCTGAGGCGGTCGGTTATACATATTGATCACTGACATCTTGACAGTGATTCCGGGGACCGGGGAACGGGGTTGTGGAGATCCTAAGCCAGTTAGCGTGAGCACCTATGCGCAAGGTACAATAATGTTATGTATAAGATAATAAGATTAGAGTGATCCTGTTCACACTTTACAGTACTGGTAGCTGGAAACCTGTATTGTACATGTGAGTCGTATTTAATTATGTGTGGATGGTTGGATGTAATTGTATGGGCCGAATGCCGGTAAAACGCAGCTCACTGAGTTCAGTACTACTATTATATTGAACTGACACAGTCGGTCTGGAATTTATCTCCTCGGACTGTCTCCAAGTCCATAATTAACTGTCTAACATAAGTTTGATATCAAATCAAAAGATCCATTGCAGTATATTCAAAGCTGTACAGGGGCATTTTGTTTATTTAGTCATGTTACCTCCATAGGTAGTACCTAGCTTCTTTCAAATATACTCGACCAAGTTCCTGGCGTCACATAGTAGGTTTTTCCAACGACTCATATTGACACAGCATTCACAGATTCTACCAGAGCCATGAGATATTGCACTTCTTTGAAATCTAAATCATCTGAGCGCCGGCTGGATATGATCAAAAAGCCGATCGGGGATTCTGGCGGTCAGTAAGACCGGTAAAAGAGATCGAAATAAGTATACTGGCAGAAGAATCTATCGCCTCGGTTAGGTAGTCTCAGACACAAGATATATATCCATGTGAAACCCTCTCATGTACTTCATGTATTGACATACACCAATCGGTGATAATCTTGCTCAACCAGAAGAGGCGGGGTGAGTAGTTCAATGCCCAAGAACTTGGACTCTCGAGTGGCATGCTCGGGGCAGGTATCGATGATTGGCTAAGGTGACGCTAATGATGATCAAACTACATATCTTACAATTCAAAAGAACAAGGTTAGCAACGATCGGTCTACATAGAAAGACGGCCATTGTTGTGTATGTGCCATCCGGGGGTCAGAGGGAAAGATGTTATGCACGTATCTGCGGCCCCAGCTCAAAGACACCACTACTGCTTCGTTTTGACTGACCGACTTATGTACGCCGTGTACGGTATGCTTCTGCAGTAGTAAGTCTTGAGATCAGGAATGGTTTAATTTGCTCACTTTATCAATTTAATAACTTATCAAAACGCACACTTACACAGTTGTCACCTACATTTGTTGCGATCATGATGCAGACTGTAGTCCCTCGACATGAACTGTATCTTCAAATATTTATGGAGTGCTGTAATACCGTAACTATAGTCTTGTCCACGGCCCACGCCCCACGGTGGGACTAGTCTGATACGATAGTATTTACAGTACGAGTCAGCTGACTGAAAATCAGTACGCTACACGGAACGCAAGGTATACAAGTTCCATACAGTAAGATTAGTGTCTTCCGATACCTTCGCCTCCCGCCTTCTGAGACTCTTCCGTCCGCGAGTTAGGCTTTGCCGCTAGGGCGATTCTTGTTTCCCCTCGCCGGGGATATTCAACAGAATATTGGAATAATCCTTTTTTCCTCCTTCCTGATTGCGGCAATCACCCAAGGAGATTATGGACGTATCAGTTTCTTGCCTCAAGTGGCTTGACAGCTCTTCCATCTATGATCCTTAGTTTCTTGAAATCGGCTAGCCCCGATCCTCGGTGTCACGAATACTGGTTTCTGCTATTATCATTATTTTGATTTTCCACAACTGCCGCCTCATAGCTGATGCGGTTCACTTTGGACATATGTACCTTCCGAGGGCTCGGGAGGAGTTAAAGTAGGACCCATCAGATCGTGGGAATGTGAAAAAGAAAATTAAATTAATCACACGAAAATCCTTCTCACTCTCTGAGACCAGAAGAACAAAATTAAATGAAAAAAAAAGGGATTCCCTTTCGCATAGAGAATCCATCCCCAAAATTATGAAAATGAAAATCGTCAGCTACTGTGACCTCTAGAAACTCGCTGCCAACCCATTCGTGGACCCACCTGCTTTGTCTGTTTCGTTCTGACCCTTTTGATGTTTGCTTGCTCGCTATCTGCGTCCTGCGGCAGCTGTACAGCTGTAACTGAAATTCCGGGGCGGTGATGGTTGAATTTTTGAATTGCGTCTGGCGCCTGATCACATCGATGTGCTCGAGATGGAGCTATCCACTTTGAATGTCGACACCCGTGGACTTTCCATATAATAGTTCTTCTCCCTGCTCATTTGAAAATTTACAGAGCAATTTTCCATTGCACTTCACGCGCCTATCGCCCTGCTCTTGGAGACCTTTACCAACACTTTTAACTCCCGTCACTTCTCCCTCGATTCCATTCATCTCTATAGATCTCTATGCCCTCCCGCCTGCCAACCAGCCCTCGATCTGTTCTACAATTGTTGCCGATCTACGACACTCCTCTGATCATCGAACTTACTTGGGCAAGAGTCTGAAGTAGGTCTGGACATAAGTCAAGGGTGCAGTAAATTCTTGATTACAACGAACAACTGCCCTGGTGCTCCCTACTTGGAGGCGTGACTTCTTTGCTGGTCTCGACGGAGTGACTGCACGACAAGGTCAAAATCCTGTGGAGTTGTCGAGTCGCCCTTGCAGAATCGCCGCAGGTTACTGCCCCAGTGCTTGAGGTCCGAGGATCTTCCGTCGGATCAAATTTGCGACAGAACCCTTAGAATCGCAGGGGGAGAAATGCAGATACTCTAAACCCCACGTCCGCTCCTTGCTCCGATATCATTTGTCTCCACCTCAACATTCCTCGCTCCCTTTAGAGCCTTGACCCATCTTTCTGGGGTATAACCGTCGACTATCGAAGAGCAGTCAAAAGCACCTCTTTGGTACTTTTTTCCCCTGCTTTTTCGTCTTCTCGACTTGAATCTGGCATCTTTTGCCGCCTCTGAATAATAGCGGAGACCTTTGACACTTCTCATCAACCTCTCGCCTGAGGACATCTCTCACAAGCGCGTTTTGCGGCGCAATACCTGACCTTGCCTCACAAGATGTTTCCACGACCAGCATGTCTACAAGGTCGTCAACGGCGCAGTCGCCCGGCCGAGGAACTGACGGCCTTTCCCATCCGGCAACTCTTCATTTTAGGTAAGCCTCGTACTTTTGCTCCAAGCTTCGCAAAGCATTCAAGCCTTCTATTGCCATCCATGCAATGGTCTCGGGGAACATTGCGGCGATTGTCAAATTTTGGATGACGCGCATCGTGCATGGGTTCAGCCGGGCGAAGCTTGTAGTGCATTCATGGAGACGAAGACCGGTCACTGACCTAGATTGATAGCACTCGTCCGGATCTGTGAGCCTATCGCATTTATGTCCATCTTTCCCTACGTATATCGAATGGTCGAATCATTTCATGTGACGGACAACGAGTCAAAAATCGCGCTCTATGCTGGTATGATCACTTCTTCGTTCACCTTCGCGGAGTTCTCTGCAGGCATGTTCTGGGGTCGAATGAGCGATCGAATCGGCCGCAAACCCGTGCTCGTTATGGGATTGGTAGGCACGGCTATTAGCATGGTTGCGTTCGGGTTTGCGCCCAACTTGGCCACCGCGATGGTTGCACGAGCTCTGGGCGGGTTATTGAACGGCAACATCGGTGTGCTGCAGACGACGGTGGCAGAAATCGTGACTGTGAAGGAGCACCAGCCGCGGGCTTACTCTATCATGCCCTTTGTGTGGTGCCTGGGCTCGATCATTGGACCGGCCATGGGGGGTGCACTTGCTCAACCGTGCGACAACTGGCCGCAGCTGTTCTCGCGTGACACCTTGCTCGACCGTTTCCCATTTCTGCTGCCCAACCTGGTCTGCATCTGTGTGCTGGTGTGTGGCATCGTCGTCGGATTCCTCTTCTTGGAGGAGACACACCCGGAAAAGAAGCACCGAAGAGATCCTGGTCGGGAGTTGGGCAACTGGCTGGTCAGCCAATGCTGGGTCACTCGCGTGCAGCTTCCCGAGGTCTCAGATGTCGAAGAGAAGGAGACCAAGTACATTGCCTATGAGGACAGTGATGACGTTCCGCCGGAGTACACGAGTGCCGAATCATCACCCTGCCTCCGCCCCGTGAAGGTACGCGTCGAAAAGAACGTGGGCGACGCTGCCGGAGTAGCCGCGTGCGATGGCGACGTCGAGGGACAGAAACCGGCTGCGCCCAGGGCCTTCACGCGGCAGGTCATCTTGACCATTCTTGCTTATGGCATCCTCGCCTAGTGAGTTGGCACCAATCATTCGAACCCTTCAGGCCTTTGTCTGGTCACCACGCTGCATAGTTACTGACATTAATATCTTCTCCACAGTCACAGTGTCTCCTTCGATCAGCTGATGCCGGTTTTCCTGAGCACCCCCAAGTCTGACGAGGCGGTTGTCCTACCCCTCAAATTCACCGGTGGCCTCGGCTTGCCAACGAAGACCATCGGTTTCATGCTGGCGGTGCAGGGTGTCTACTCTATGATCGCACAACTGTGGCTCTTCCCATTCGTGGTGAAGCGTTTTGGTACTCTGCGCACGTTTCGCTTTGTCCTCCTGGCTTGGCCGGCGCTTTACCTGGCCGTGCCTTACCTTATCCTGCTCCCCGCAAAGCTTCAGATGCCTGCGGTTTACGCGGCGCTAATCAGCAAGATCACTTTCCACGTGATCGCGTTCCCCGCCATCGCCATCTTGCTGGCCAACGCTGCTCCCACGTCAAAGGTGCTGGGGTCCATCAATGGTGCTGCTGCCTCCACTGCGAGCTTGAGTCGCGCATTTGGCCCGACAGTCACTGGCTTGCTCCATTCCAAAGGTCTCCTCAGTGGATACTCCGTGCTGGCCTGGTGGGCTTGCGGGCTTGTTTGCCTCGCTGGCGCCATTCAAAGCTTCTGGATGGAAGAGTCTGCCGAGCCTGAGCGCTTCAAGAGGACTGAGTCGGACATCGATGAAGACGAGCTGAAGCAGCAGCGTGGCTCCTCGGATGCAGATTTGTATGCCGGTCGGGATTCTGTTTCGGAGGAAGAACAGCGCCTACTCTCCCTGCGCTCCAGCCTTGATCATGAGTTCGACATCAACACCTTGAGCTTGACGCCAATCAATGACTTTTCCACTCCTCCCGAGACTGAGCTACAATCGGCCAGTCGCTCGTGAGAGGATCGCGAATCCCACAACGACGAATACCCCATCGATTGTTGTTCATCCCCCCCCCCCCCCCTGTCCGATATGATGAGGCCGGGATTACCCACTGCCATCTGCAGTGCAGGTTCTCCTGACTATGGCCGTGCATGCTCGTCTCGTTCCCACGCTTGAGTCACGATACCTTCTCAACATTTTCTTCCCTCGCAATTTCTGCCTTCTCAGACTTCTCCATCTGCCCCTTGTTTAGTGCGTTCTCTCGACTGAGCCCCGTCGCCCTTTTCATGCTTTCTCTTTCTTCTCTTCTCTTCTCTTCTCTTCTCTTCTCTTCTTCTTGTTACATTTCTTCTTACCTTTCTTCTTCCCTTTCTTTTACTGGCGGAAATACCTATGCTTTCTTTTTGTTATTCTCTCTCCTCTTTCCAGCGGTCATGTTTGGTTGTGTGCATGGCGCAAATTTATATAGAAGGGATGCATCTTGGACAAAATGAGTCAGTGGACGGCAATCTTTTGTTCAAGGTCACCTACTCATCTCTTTGGTCCTAAGGCGGTGGTCTGAAATTTTCTGGTTATTTTTCTCGATTTGGCAGCATTTGAACGGCACATCATGATGATACTCATGCATCTGGGAGGTTATCTGTCTACTCTGTTTTAAACCTACTTGAAGTCATCTTATCAACCTCGTCCAATTCTATAGATCAATAGAACTTCACATCAAGATAGGCACTCCAACGTGGAAACTTCAAGTGTCCAATTCATAAGCTTCTCTCAAGTTCACGATTACCCAGCTAGTCATTGAGATGCCTATGCTCGTTCAATTTACCTTTGCACCTCGCTCTCTTCCCCCTGTCTCCTGGCGAGCGTGCCTTGGCCAAATCGACCATTTCTTTTCTATCATACCACGTGGGACGAGTATGTCCTCGCCTAATACCCTTCAACCACCCTACTGGGTTTCTTGATGTTCATTCCACTGTGTTACAACCCCCTCCCCCTCACTGCTACATACATCGATTTTTCCACGGCCCGATAGTGGCCAGGTGAGCGGCATTACAGGAGTCTACAGTCCAACTGAAATGCTCCGCTCCACACTCTCTGTGGCGCTGGTCCCGCCCCAGTCTTTCAAGTGCTCGAGTCTTCGCGTCAGCGCTGTTTACTTTGGAAGAAAGACGTCTTCGCAGTCAGATTGGAATCATGCTCACAGGTCAGATGACCTAGTCGCTCAAACGCGCACACTGAAAGGTCCAACCTGTCTCCCCAATGTCTCAGCGCCTCCGAATGATCCTGGGGTACCGGTCGTGCCGAGCTCCCCATTCCCGAGGGCAACTTAAAATCTCTCCGTCACTGGCGCTGTGCACTGACCCGAACTCCACCAGAATCCAATGGTTCAGCAACCGACATGACTTTTCCATCTCCTGTCAACGGGCAGCAAGATTCCAGACTTGCACCTTCGCCTACATTCAACTGGAGAACAGTGGGTACTTGCGAGGCTCTCGGCAAGTCATCTGCACCTTCAACAAAACAGCTCCTGCTCCTCATCGAGCAATATACCATTCTAGCCGGGTGCCCTCGCATTGCGGAGATCGCATCCTTTTCCGCCTGTCACCTTGTGCAGTGCGGGCCGGTTCCTCGTTTTGTCGCAACTACCTGCGCAGCAGCAGCGTCCATATTTCGAAACCCAGTAAGGTCCGTGCAGAGCTCGGGATCATGAATGCGGAGTTGGGTCAACTACAGTCGCCATTCTCGACAAAGATCTTTGCAGAACCTCATCCGCAAGAGATGATCGCGAGCCCGTGGCGCTCAGAGCACTTCCTTCACCATGCCTCCCGCCCCGTCCCCACCCTCGCCCAACACTTCCAGCAGAAAGAGAGCCCATGCAGCGGTTGATACGTCGCCGACACAGACCGATCATCCAGTATCCTCACGAGAGAATCCAGTTGCTACGGCCACTCAGACCTCTATATCCCCCGCGCTTTCGACCGCACACTCCACCATTACTGCAGCGTCAACCACATCATCCTCTTCCTTTCGCAATGTCTCGGCTTGTAACCGCTGCAGGTTGCGCAAGAACCGATGCGATCAGAGACTTCCACGGTGCCAGGCTTGCGAGAAGGCGGGAGTCCGCTGCGTTGGGTACGATCCGATCACTAAGAGGGAGATTCCGCGCAGCTACGTACATTTCTTAGAAACGCGGGTTGCATATCTGGAAAAACAATTGGTTGAGCACAAGATTGAATTCAAAAAAGCCGTGGCTTTTGATGAGGATGAGGCTATCAAGACCGAGAATGAAGGAGACACCGCAATTGTCGGATCGTCATCTGACGCTCCAGGCGCCGACGAACCGGAGAAGAAGCGGAAAGAAGCCACAAACCCTGGAAATATAGAGAGATCTGCCGTGAAAACAGACGGCGAAGAGTTTGGACATATAGAAAGGCACTACAGCGCCGCAGATGAGGAACATTGGCGTCTGCATAATCTGGTTTCGAATATAGGCATGGTCTCTGTGCAAGGGACCTCTGACCCGAGATATCTCGGTTCCACATCAGGCATTTCGTTTGCCAGGGTTGTCTTTGCAGCTGTGCGAAGCTCACTCCCAGGCAACTTGCCTGAGCGAACTCCGATGCGTCCAAGCGAAAGACTACCGCAGACAGCGAGTGGTCCCGCTGGAGGAAGTATGCGTGACTCATTTTTCGGATTGCAAACAAGACCGATGATGAAACGTGCTGATTTTCCCGGTCGTGAGCTTGCCGAACGTCTTGTGGATTTATATTTCGAGCATGCGAATCCCCAAATGCCAATTCTGCACCGAGGCGATTTCATGGATCTTCTGAACCGCACCTATTCGGTTGAAGACAGCAAGCGTTCGCCACGGGCTCTTTACATTCTCAATATTGTGTTTGCTATTGGTGCAGGAATCATCTTCGAGGACAAATCCCAAGCACAAGATGGGGAGCACAGTGCTGGCCGTGATCAAGGGTCGTCTACTTCCAAACGAACGCGCCTGTCTAATCACCAATATCAGCCCGAAGAGTACCACGCATCCGCGATCGTACACTTAGAGTCCTTCCTTGGGTCTTCGCCAACTGAAGGATTCGGCGGCCTGGAAGAGCTTCAGGCAGTTCTTCTGCTCGCCAGTTTTGCCTTGCTTCGACCTGTGGCTCCCGGTCTCTGGTACATCGTGGGTGTCGCGATGCGGCTGGCCGTTGATCTGGGGCTTCACTACGAGGACGGTGTGGGTCTCGGTAATGTCAAAGATGGCAATCAAAATCAAGATGTTCTTCAACCCACCGAGCGAGGACGCCGAGAATGGATCCGTGATTTGCGACGCAGACTGTGGTGGTGCGTGTATAGTTTCGACCGGCTGGTTGCGACCTGCGTTGGCCGACCCTTCGGCATCAATGATCAAGCGATTAGCACCGAATTTCCATCTTTGGTTGATGACAAATACATCACTCGGTCAGGTTTGGTCAAACCTGTAGATGGAGCTCCAACGTACAAACACGTCGCGTTCCACTACTTTAAACTTCGACTGCTTCAATCCGAGATTCATGACGTTCTGCAGTATCAGCAGGCTCGTGCAAGTCGCAGACGCGCTCCGAGCTCTGGTCCAGGTCTACCCCATGATGATCTCATATCGCCATTCCTACAAGGGTTTGACTCTTTCCGCTCATGGCGCCATGACGTGCACCGCCGTCTGATTGAATGGAAAGAGACCGCACCTACACGTCTTGAAACAGGTGTTCGTTTTTCGATCGAATTGTTGGAGCTGAATTACTGGCAGGCGATCATCTTACTTTATCAGCAGAGCTTGACAGTGCCGGCAGAGCTGGCCTCAGAGCTCACACCAGCAGATGATGTTTCCAGTCCATCTCTTTCTTATCCTGACGATGGCGATGACGAAGATCACGTATACTTGAACGTTGCCGAGGCAGGCCAGAAAGTGATTCGGATCTATCGGCAGCTGCATCGTATTCGCTTAGTGAATTACACATACCTTGCTACGCATCATATTTTCATGGCAGGTATGAAGTCGTTTTCCTTTACACCTCTGTCTTTGCGACCCTGCTGCCTCTTTCGATGGTTGAAGACATGCACTCTAATGTTCCAGTGATTAACAATCCATTCAGGCATATCCTTCCTTTATGCAATCTGGCACTCGCCCCTCGTCCGCAGTCGTTTGGTGAGTTTTTTAAAGTCTGATTTTTCTCCACGGTCTGTTCCTCTGAGACTTCGCGCTGATTACACATCTGTGATAGACTCTGGACGAAGTCGATTTTACGGTACTTGCAGCGACTTCAGTACTCGGCGACTTGACTCACAAGTGTCCTCCTGCTGAAAATTGTCGGGATGCCTTTGAGCGAATGAGTAAAGCCACGGTTCGAATGAGCCTCTCGACGACAGGATTTGGTTCTCAGGTCGACGTGTCTCGCATCCAAGGCGCCACCTACAACGCGAATAATATTTATTCGAGTCGCCGTCACTCCTGGAACCCGCGAAATTCAAACGACCAAGGACACGGTCGACGCTCAACCCACTCCCGTGCAACGAAACCGGCGCCCAAATTCGACATGAATTTGGCAGAGTTGTTCAGCGACTCGAATGCACCTCTGGCAGACAGAGCACAAACCGAGACCCGAACTCCTGGAAACAGCTTTGCCAACCGAGCGGAGCCCACCGAAGTAGCTGCGTCGGAGTTTCCCCGTCCATTTGCGCAGCGTACCCCTTCGATGGAGTACTTCATGAAGTATGAAGGCCAGACGTCGCCACAAATGCAAAACCATCCTCAATTCATGTACGGCCATTCTCCACCTCAAGACGTCTCCTCGAGCGGTGTCCAACCGAGCACCAAGTCCAATGAAATGCAGTCTGCCGACCCTGACGCCCATCGAGGCATTGGTCTCGATTTCTTGGATTTCCAAAATGGCGACCCTGAAGCTCCCGCTCCAGAGCACAGTGCAAACCCCGACTTTGACATAGCAGGTATGCCGAATTTAGGCCAGAATGTCGGAATCGATCTCGGGTTCGGCATGGCGATGGATTTCCAGCATGATTGGAGTGAAAATCCCAATTATGACATTCTCGATGGATTTTTCTTCGGTGGTACGGGGGGCGGTCCCCGAGCGGTGACGCTTCTTGAGAAATGAGGACTATGACTCATTATTTGTACAAAGCTGCAGGTGGTCTCGTGTGTTCACACTGAAGAGGCTCTACGCAGCCAAGCTTCAAAATTGTCTGGCATTCCACACGACCAGCCGCGACCAGTCCGCGCCAATGCCCCCGTCTGTCTGGCGTCTTCCTGCCCGACATCACTTCAGACTGTCAGAGTGATTTTGGCTCACTCGAGCAGAGGGATTGGTGACTCGTGTACCAGTCATGTTCCATGTCTCTGGAGGCTCTTCCGACCACACGATGCTTTATTGATTTCCGGCAAGGTTTAGTGATCGCAAAAGTTCTTCCAAAACTTGGGACCGCGATGCAAATCCCCAACGTTTGGCACGGAGTGTTCTCAGCGAGACATGGTGGTCGCTGAGTGATGCAAGAGGCCCAGATAACAGTCAGTATGTACTTTTTTGGATCCTTTCCTCGTGGCTTCGAGGAAGGGAGACGGTTGTGTCGCAAGGAGCGTACAGCAGATAGATGAATCAATGAATCAAGGGACGATGCAGGGATGAATCAGCTATATAAGTCAGACTGAATAAAATCAATCCAGCTGCAGGAGGGCACGATCCTGTGTAGTGTACGGACTGTACGCTCATTCTGAAGGGGGGTGAAGAAAAATTTCCCCAAATGAATGTAACCAAGTCTAAATACAAAATCTACGCTACAACTGCTTTTTAGATCTCCTGGTTCATCGACGAAGAGGAACTTATTTGCTGTGCAGTGTGCACCACTGCACTGTACATATCCTCCGTGAGTGCCTTGGGCACCAACCAAGGCTGATCCGCTCGCGCCAAAACAAACACCGACCGTTTTTCTTTTTCGACCTGCAATTGCGCAAGGTCTTCCCTCCACTGAGAAGCTACTAGATTTCTGCGGAGCTGCCTAGATTCAACTCGGCGCCAGGGTCCGCCTCATGATTTGATGTGATCTGCGCTCAGACCCAGATCAGCCTAACCTCTGCCATCAGGTGCCCAGTGCTCGCGATCCCACTTATGCGCCATTTGCCCGCAACCGCAACACCTGCAACTTCGAGCACAACGACAGCGACGAAAAGAGATCTAATAAGCGGCTGTAACGATCAGACCTCCTCCAGCCGAATTTCGATTTCGTCCTTCCGATCGTCATAAAGGAAGCTTCTGAGTGGGGCACGGAGCGTTTTGTGACGAGGAAGCCCTTGACCGAACGCTCGCTTGATCTGATTCCAGTCATTCCACTCAGCTCTGTCGCAGCGTGGATCCCGCAGGCAACTCATTCGCGCCAAGGATCTTCACCAGACACCGGTCTGGTTCCGACAGAGCAGGCCTAGCTGTGACAGCTCTACCGTCATCTTTGGGAAAGATTCGGTGCCTTTGCGACACCACTGACCTTCTGGGCGGGCGAGATCAAGTGGCCTCTGCTCTTGGACAATAAACATTGCAAAGCATTCTGAATGGCCGGACATGAATGACAAAGCACCTTGAACCACGAGACATAGGATAATGAAATCTGACCTGTTCGCCCGGGCCTTGACATCACTGAGAAGACGGGATCAAGATGGTCAAAGTAGACGTCCGAAGGGACTATTACGCTGATCTAGGCCTCCAACCCAGCGCGGAGGCCGAAGACATCAAGAAGCAATTTCGCAAATTGGGTACGCATCGATCCGGACAAGAAGAACGAGGTTTGTGGATGGTTCCAAAGAGATTGTGAAGCTGACATCGCCTACGTAGCCTTAAAGTTTCATCCTGATCGAAATCAGGGCCACGAGCAAGAAGTGATCGCAAAGTTTCAGGCCATACAAGCCGCCCATGAAGTTCTCAGCGACTCCCAACAGCGACTCAAGTATGATACGGAGCGCCTGCGTGCAGGATACGGCAAGCTCTACGGGCCAACCAAGAATGCCGCTCGCAGCAAACCCCAGCCTAGTTATCAAAAGACCTACTCTCCTACCCCTCCAAAACCACAAGGTTCGAATCAGTCCTTTGCTTCTTGCATTGTCACCCGACCAAACATGACTCCTGTGTCTCCCAAGCATTGGGTCGAAAGCACCAGCTAATATCTCCATAGCAACGAGCGCCTCTTCAAGTAATAGACCGCAAGCGACTTCAAGTGGACCCTCGGCCGGTGCAGCTCGATACGCTTCCCACGCTCGTGCAGGTCACGAGCAATGGCAAAAACCGCAGGATCAATCGCAAACCAGGGCGGACGCTTACAAGGGGTTCCACAACATGAGAGGTCAGAATTGGCGAGGATTCGATCCCACGTCAGGTGCTACGCCTCGTCAACAGAACACGCCTTTTGGACATCAAAAAGCCAAATCCGCGTATGAGTACTTCAAAGAAAGCGCCCAAGCCAAGAACGCAACCCAGAACACTGCGAACTCGCCCAGGAAGAGGAACGGTTATGCGCCAGGAACCGCTGCCGGAGACGAGCCAATGGCCGCGGGGACAAGTGCGTATAATAGTACTCGCATTGACCGGCCCAGCTCCATGTATTTCGATTCTGCGCCACCGCCAACAGCCAAAAAGCCAATGAAACCGGTGGATCCAAGCTGGCAGCCAGAGTCAGCGAGGGCGCCATCCCCACCCTTGGCGCAGGAGTTCGAGCGTACAAGTCGCAGCTATGCCTCTGTAGGCGGCGAGAAGACGTTCTTCGCGAGCCCCGGGTTGGGACGATCATCAACTACGCGCACACCTCCCGCCTCGCAACGAACCTCTGATTTCCGCGACAATCCTCTCGGCTCTGATCGTAATCAACATGGAAGACATCGGAGCGCAAGTCCGAAGGCAAGGTCGTACTCTTACTCATCGACCTCGAGTGAATTGGATGACGATACCACAGAGGAGGATGTGAGACGGCCGAGTAGTTTCAAACCAATGGCTGTTCCCAAAAGTCGTCTCAGATCGGCCCGGACTTCGAACATAAACCCAACGTCGAGTTCGAATCTAGGAACTGGTGAGACATATTCGTCCCGGTCTGCCCACCAAGCTCGACGGTCTTCGTCATCAACGCAGAGCCGACGTGCTCCCACGTATATCGATTTGACCACTGAGAGCGACGATCCCCAAGGCCACAATTCAGATAGCTCTGCTTTCGCAAAGGGCACTGCTACTTCCCAGCCGCAGAATCTGAATGAGAGGTTCGTTTTTCACCAAGTCAGCTCCCAGCTTGCCCCACGAGAAATTACTGACTGATTGCTCGACAGCTCTGATGCAAGCCATATGCAGCCGAATCCCACGCCTTCAGGCCACACAGGTGCAAACAATCTTCACAAGAAATTCTCGGCCGATGATTGGCGCCAGCACCTCAGTGAGCTGAACTTTTTGGGTGCAAAACTGAAAGAACAAGCCGCACTCAATAAGAAATCTCCGTTGCACTCTAATGGTCGGCCCCGAGCCAATACCCGTGACAGCCCTAAGCAGTCTTCCACGGCGGCGGGTTTCGGAGTGGATAGTACAGGTTCTACCGCGAAGGCGGGCTTTTTTGAAACCCAGCCACGGCAGAGCCCGACTCCGTTCGCTCAGCCGAGGTTCTTGGCGGATAAATGGTCGAAAGATCTACACAATATCTCATGGACGGCTGCAGAGAAATCGGGACAGTCGGATAGCGCATCCTCGTCCCGTAGTCCCAACAAATCGACAGGCATGGGCAGCAAGGTCCGCAGCACTCCAAAGCCCGTCCAAGTGGCCAGTGACATTGAAGAAGCTGCGCGGACAGTCAACTTCGACGGGCTTGGCCAAAAGGGCTCGCCCATCCTAGTTGATGATGAGCCAATGGACCTCGACGAAGTGGTGCCCATACCCAGCACATCAAACCTTGCGGGTACAAGAGGTCCCCGATTTTCCGATTTCACGAGACAGAGCGCGCAGTCCGCCACTCAGGGTGCAACAGAAAAAGCACACCGCAAGGTGCACCGGGAGGCGTCACCTCGCAGCCCATTTTCCGGTCTCCCCTGTTTGATCTCGGCAATTTCGGTAACACTGCCCCCTTCACCAGCACGAACAGCAGTGGCATCGAAAATTTGGGTGACGTGTCTGCCACCCTACCTTTCGAGTCACAAGCGAAAGTTCAAAGGACCACTACCGAGGACATTCGCCCGCGAGCTCTTCAGCTACCGAATCCACCCAAAAGGCCCAAGGTACCTACTCTAGTGCCAGCCGCGATAGGCTCACAAAAGCTGGTTCTCTCGAGAGATCAATGGAACTACTACGTTTCTGCAATGGGTACCTACCTGCACGAATGGAATCTCTTCAATCGTCGCATGCTTCTTCACTTCAACACACGTCAAGATGCAGTCGAGACGGGTCTAGCACCTGGATGGATCAGTGCTGTCGGGGATACAATACGTCTGAGAATCAACGAGGCTGATAACGACAGCCAGCCCCAGCAGAGCACTACAGGTGACGAATCAGGCCCCATTGAGGCCGATGAATATCTTGTGCCGGGTAGCGGCAAAGGTGGATTCAGCGCATACCTTCGCGGTATCGAAGAAGATATTCTTGTGCGAAAGCACTGGGAGGTAGCCTGTGAGCTTCACCGTGAATCCATCGTGGAACTTGGCCGACTACGGGAATGGATTCGGAAAGGTGGTACTGTTGTGTGATCATGGCTATACCAGATTTCAATACACGCGAGGTATACAGCACCGCCAAAGAATAGTGACTGCATGGAACACGGTAGACTTTCTGTAGATGTGTTTGGCGTTCAACGAGCCTGTCATGGCCTTTAGTCAGTGTTATATGGATTGCGGCGTTTCTTCATTTGCATATTTTGGAAGAGTCGGTCAGGCCTTGTGGAATACCCTCTCAATGATTTACATTCTTGACCCGCCAATTTGAGTCAAATGATAGTGGAGTGCTGGTATGCTTCCCGTAGCAGTAGCGAGGCGAATACTCGCCCTTGTTGTGTTCTTGTACTCATCATGGATAGAGCAGACAGACAATGATCAAGCTACATTGCTGGGTGCCTGAGGCATGTAATCGCTGCAGCCACCGCTGCCACGCACCGCCACGCCCCGCCACGCACGTGCAGCCAAAGATACGCACGTTGGCAGCAGCCCCACCTTTGTAATTCAGTTACGAGTCATACACATTGCCAGTGACGCCGAGAAGAGGGAAAAAAAAAACGCCTTAAACTGACAAGTGACTCATTAGAAAAGCAAAGTCAATTCCAACCTCGTCTTTCAATCTACACTCTAAATATCACCCTGACACCAGGTGAGGTACGTATTGTATTTTGTCAACTGAACCAGCTCTTCACAGGTCCCATCAAGAGTGAAAGACACGCTGAGAGACTGACCCGGAAGCAGACCCTGTGCCCCGCCATCCGAAGCCGGCCAGAAAGCGTTCTTCTTCTCCAGAAAACCCCAACCGCTAGGCCCGATTGAATTCCCATTCAACACTCGACCCATTCTCACCATCGCGAGTCATCTTGACGGAGTGAAGATACAGTCACAATGGTTTCTATCGTTTTAGGTAGTCAGTGGGGAGATGAAGGTCAGACTGAACTCGCTCGGCAATCCGGCTGGGCTGCACATTAAGGAATCGAGGACACTGACGCGGAGTTTGCAGGCAAGGGTAAAATCACAGACATGCTGTCGCAGCAGGCGACGCTTTGCTGTCGTGCTGCCGGTGGCCACAGTAAGTCAATCACCCAAGAATCTCACTCTAAGATGAACCTCTGTGCTCTCGACACTGTGCATTGCGCGTCAACCCTCCCAATTTGTGCATCGAACTGACTCGAGGTCATCTGGCTTCCTTCCGTTATAGATGCCGGCCACACCATTGTCCACGACAATGTCACCTACGACTTCCACATTCTGCCCTCTGGTCTGGTATCGCCTACGTGCATCAACCTGATCGGAGCCGGTACTGTCTTCCACGTTCCCAGTTTCTTCAAGGAACTGAAGGCCATTGAAGAAAAGGGCCTTTCCTCCGCCGGCAAGCGTATCTTTGTCTCCGATCGTGCCCACGTCTGCTTTGACCTGCACTCCGTTGTCGACGGCTTGGAAGAGGCTGGCCTGGGTGGTCGCAAGGTCGGCACCACGGGCAAGGGCATTGGTCCTTGCTACAGCGACAAGGCTGCCCGTCGCGGTGTTCGCGTGGGTGAGATTCTGGATGAGGAAACCTTTGAGCGGAAGCTTCGCACATTGGACACTTCTTATCGCGCACGCTTTGGCGACCTTGCATATGACGTTGAGGAGGAGATTGCTCGCTTCAAGGTAAGAAATCTATCGAGTCCCGACCTCACGCGCAAAAATGATCAGTATGTGGAAGAGATATGGAAACTTACCCGCCTTTGCCTTTTTATTCCACTTTAGGAGTACCGCACGATGCTCAAGCCTTATATCGTCGATCAGCTCGAGTTCATTCAAGAGCACAAGAACTCCCCCAACATCCTCGTTGAGGGTGCCAATGCCCTCATGCTGGACTTGGACCACGGCACATATCCCTTCGTCACGTCATCCTCAACGGGTCTCGGCGGAGCTGTCCAGGCGCTGGCCCTGAACCCCTCCAGCATCAAGTCTGTCATCGGTGTTGTCAAGGCCTACACTACTCGTGTCGGCTCTGGGCCTTTCCCCAGTGAACAGCTAAATGAGGACGGTGACAAGCTGCAAAAGGTCGGCCGTGAGTTCGGTGTCACCACTGGTCGCCGCCGCCGATGTGGCTGGTTGGATCTAGTTCTGTGCCGTTACTCCCACGCGATCAACCACTACACCGCTCTGAACCTCACCAAGCTCGATGTCCTGGATGACTTTGATGAGATCAAGGTCGGTGTCGCTTACGTCCTGCCCGATGGCAAGCGTACCACTTGCAGCTTCCCCGCCGACCCCAACGTCGTGGAGAAGATCAAGGTTGAGTACAAGACATTGCCCGGTTGGAAGTGCAACACCATGGGAGTCACTCGCTACGAGGACCTGCCCGAAAACGCTCGTGCTTACATCGAGTTCATTGAGCGTGAGCTCGGCGGTGTCCCTATCAAGTGGATCGGCACTGGCCCGGCTCGTGAGCACATGATTGCCCGCGAGTAAAAGGACAATTTGCTCCGAATATGCCACAAAAACTCTGTGAAATTCAACTTGCAACCAACATTCAGCCACTGTAGATCTTTCTTGGATTTTTATTGCGGGGCTGTCAGCCTCGATTTGTGATTTTTTTTCCTCCCATTTCTTTTGTGTCGCCATACACTGTTTCAATATGAATCACAATCGGAGATTCTCGACGTACCGGAAACAGGCGACGAGCAAATGACGGAGGCGCCTCATACGCAGCAGGGTGTTTCCTGCGGGGAAGTACTCTGGTCTCCCTGTTGGGGCCTATGTAGGGACTCTGTGGGTCCTATATGACATGAATTCAGAAAATGGGTTGTCTGTCCACATGCATCTTACTAGATCGTCCCCCCTGGCTCGAAGAACTATACAGCCAAGAAAGTGACAAGGCAAATGCATATACCGCTTCAATCCGATGATCAGGATGTCCTTATCAAGGTCAATCACCTATGACATAGCCGGTCACAGATGGACTCACAAGATCTTATCGAATCATAAACTGAAGACTCTCCTACAATTCCATAACATACTACGAGGCCCCTTCCGAATTCTGCCGGCTATAAAATGCCCATGACCCCATTCCGTTATAGCGGTTACTAAAGGCTAGTGTAGTATTCCTCAAACAGTATTGATATTGTACGTAAGTATTAAGTCGTAGCATACTATCAGGCAAAAAGACCACATGTTCGTCATATTGAACTTGGCAGGCTTTCAGATGTACTTGAAGAGCCGCGTATACCGTGCTGAGTTACTATCGATCAGCGGATTGCTTTTGCGAGGGTCCTTTGAGAAACTTTCCGATGATCTTTGGGTTTGTATCTAGGGTCTTTGAAAAGATCGTTACAGAAGACTTTGCGAGGGTCTCTACGAGGACATTTCCAGTGAAGGTTATAGATAGACCTACCCCAGGAAATCGCCGGTGCGTGGGTCTCCGTCTACATAATGATTCAAGTACAGTAATTGTCTTTCTAACGAGACGTCAGGCGGAAGAAGAGAGGGGACTCGGCTTTTGTCATGGGACAGGTGGATGAACCTATAGAAAGTCTTGGGGTCTACCGTGACGGGCGGGATTTGATGCCGTGAACCAGATATGAAGAAGGATGCACTCGCCATCTAGGTGTACGCAATCATACATAGTGTAGAGGGGAATGCTCAAGGCAGTCTGATCTCACCAGACAGGTCGAGCCATAGAGGAACCAAACCACAACCACCAGCACGCACGTCCAGAGATCTCCCAGCCCGACCGTACAACACCTATCCGTTCGAGGTCGAGGGGCACAAGTGATGATCAAAAGGAGTGTATCATTGCAATGCAAAAGAATCCGACTGTAAAGACTGTCCTGAACCCTCAATTCCCTTCTCCGATGGATCTCCCGGATCCCATGAAGTCGTACAATCCCTTGGTTCCTTCTTGGATTCCTTAGGTGATCAAGTTGATTGACCCCTCTCGTAATGTCCAAATAGTCTCTCCCGACTATAAGGCCACCATCAGGCACACGCACCTCTGCAAACCATCTGCTCTAGGTACATGCAACCGGATTCCCTACTACAATAAATACTGATTGATCTACCTCGCTCCCACTAGAGGTGTAGGGAATTAACCCATGGTCAAAGACGGGAAAGCTTGAGAAGATACTACTCATCGCCGTACCGCTCTACGAGTGGGAAGATTCATATAAATCCAAAACGTAGGAAGTGGCATTGTGGCTCATTGTGACTCGTATGATACAGCAAATGTATGAGGTGAGAAGCTTGAACTCGTCGTAGACAGGAAGGGATTATTGTACAATAAAATTCGAAAAGACGATGCGAAACGCCACCCAATGCAAATATGGTATCACTCTATCAGCCTCCGTTTGCTACAAAGCAGACAAAAAGAAGTTTTTCAAATGGCCAAAATCAGATGCCGTTTGTGTGGAGACATCCCCTCCACGTCCCATGCATCAAGGGAGCACTGAATCGATCAGTAGCGGGAACGAGCTCCGTAGAGGCCACCGCTGCCACTGCCACGGTTCGAGGAGCGCGACTCCCCGTAACCACCGGAGCGACCGTAGCTGGAGCGGCCGCGACCAGATCCACGCTCACCAAAGGAAGAGCCGCCAAAGCCGCGCTCACGACGACCGCTGTCGTAGGGATCAACTGCGCGGCGGGTATAAGAGCCCTCTTCAATGTTCAGCTCCTTGATGCGGTCAAGGCCGAGGTTGCGAGCAATGCTGGCCTTGACCGATGGGGGCTCGGCCAAGCCGTAACCGTGGATAGCGAGGTTGTTCAGAGCGATGATAGCGTTGCGTCGCTTGGTAAAGCTCTGAGTCATTGTTCCCAGCTGGGATCGGTATGTGCTCTCCTTCATGATGGGAGAAACCTCCTTCATAGCCTCTTGGATTTGCTCGATCGTCTCCTTGGCATAAGGGGAAGCGGTCTCGAGATCTCGGGTCATGTTCAGCGTGGCTGTGGAGATGGTGTTGTCCTCGGTGATGGGCAACTTGCCCAGCTTCTGCTGGTAGTACTCATACTCTCCATCGTGCACGAACAGATAGCCCTCACCCTCTTTACCAGCCCGACCAGTACGACCAATACGGTGAATGTATGTCTCGCGATCACGGGGAGGACCAACCTGAAGGACATGGGTGACTTCTGGGAAATCCATCCCACGAGCGGTGACATCAGACGAGAAGAGAATGGCCTCCTGCGCTCGGCGGAAGTTGTTGGCGCTGTTCGTGCGAGCAGCCTGAGTAAGTCGCGAATGAATCTGGAGAATGCGCATGCGACCGAGGGGAGACTGGCTCCGCCCGTCACCGGGAACACCGCGAAGGGCCATGAACACTTCGGCGGCGAGGTTGACCTCGTTCGTGGAGTTGAAGTACACGATAGCCTTGAAAGGACGCAAAGTATTGTCCTCAGCCTGGCGAGCCTGATAGGTCTTGGCCAACTCGAGGATTGCAGGAAGAGCGTTCTCATAACCGTTCACAAACACAGTCTTCTGAGGCACACGCATGTGAGTGGGCACCTCGTCGTCACGCACAGTCCTGATGAACTTGAAGTCCGGCTTCATGGTGCGCTTCACCATGGTCATCACCTCCTTGGGCACAGTAGCCGAAAGCATGAGCGTCTGACGGTCCACCTTGAACGGGTCTGGAAGGAGATCCTTAATTTCATTAATCTCCTGTGAGAACCCCTGGTCAAGAAGTCTGTCTGCCTCATCCAGAATCAGTGTGTTGAGCTTGGGGGCTGAAACACCGCTGGAGGGGTCAGAGAGAATATCCTTGATGCGGCCAGGGGTACCAACAAGAAGGTGGCAGCCGTCACGCTGAATTCGCATCAAGCCAGATCGCTTGTGAGTTCCACCAACAGCAGTCTGCACAACAAGCCCAGTGCCCTGGGCAACCTTGATTGCCTCGGCAGCAATCTGCTCTGCGAGTTCGCGAGTAGGGGAAATGATCAAGGCGCGAATGTCAGAAGAACCAGCACCAGATGAACGATTACGTCCCTGGTGGCGTCCATGCTGACGTTCTTGGGGCGCAGATCGCTTTAAAGAGGGGTCGCTGAGAATATTTTGCATGGTCGGGATGAGGAAAGCAAGGGTTTTACCAGTTCCGGTCTTCGCTTGGGCCAGACTGAGAAAGAAAAAAAAGTCAGCATATTACTGAGATAGAAAGATTGCTCTTGTGTTAAAGTTTTGGATTGTAAAACTCACACGTCAACACCAGCAAGCATTTGATTGATTGTCTGACTCTGCACATCAGTCATAATTGAGAGACCCATGCGGCTTGGTTGTGTAATGTTGCGGATGATGGTCGGATCAATCAGACCTTTCGTCTTCAGATCCTCGAATTCTGTGACGAATTCAGACTCAGGCTGCAAGCCCTCTTGAGTCTCGGCTACCTGCGCCGAAGCAGCATTGAACGCAGGAAAAGAGACGTGGAATGACTTCGCAAGGGCAGGAGTCTGATCCGTTGGAATCTGCCATTTGGGCAAGTGAGAAGCCCATCGAGTAGACAGCGTCCGCGTGCTAGAGGCCCGCAGCGCATGACAAACGCCAAACCGGCGAACAGCACCAAGCATGATGAATTTGATTGATGATTTTGGTTTTGGTGAAGATTAAGGCGTGGCGATGGACGCGCGAAGGCGATAATAAGCCAAAACGAAAAATTCCGGTCACATGTCTCTTATCGATAAGATCTGCCCCTGACTTGGAAGCCTGAGGCCGAATCTCCGGTTGTCCGGGTCATTTAAGCTTCGCGTTCATGCGTTCAATGAGGGCTTGAGCGAAAGACGATTAACTCAGCTTTGACTGTGGAGTGAGATATACTGGGGTGGTAAAAGCGAGTCATAAGACTTTGATCCTCGGACACATGGCTGTGTCCAGTATATCTGCTCTCACACTCGAGTCTTAATGATCGATCTCTGTGGATGATCTGTCCTCGAGTCCGCGATCTACAGTACTCATTATGGAACAGTATCCACCAGCATTGGATCCGCACAAGTTTATGGAAAAGATTGGGCCAATCAGCCTTTGTGCAACCACACGAGCATGTTTTTGCAAAGTCAATAAACTTGAACTGTCAGAGATTTGCATCAACCCGGTTTAATTGGATAGGAGAATCATTGCCTGGCTTCTCTGGACTGCGGACAAACAACCCTGGAGCCTGCTTTGGGGAATCGTTTTGATCCCAGGTACTTCTACCTCCGACCATCAATCCGCGCAGCTCTGAAACAGAATCCACTGAGAGGCATCGCTGTCCAGCATGGCAACCGTACAGGTCGTGATCATTGGAGCCGGGGTCGCTGGGCTCACCATCGCCCACTCATTACTTCAAGGGGTGCCGAGGATCAAAGTTGTTCTCATCAACCCATCACAGTCATTCTACTGGAATGTTGCTTCTCCACGCATCGTTGCCAAACCAGATGCTTTTAGACACGAGCAATATTTGCTCCCGATCAAGGATGCATTTGCCGTGTATCCATCGAGTGCATTTGAGCTCTTGGTTGGGATCGCAACCGCGATCGACGTCGAGAAGAAAACAGTAGCGGTTGCACTCAATGACAACGTCGGCACCCACGATGTTCCTTTCGATCACCTCGTTATTGCGTCGGGAAGTACGAACTCGTCATCGACGGGAGCCATGACCGGAAGACCTATACCTTTCAAGCCTACCAATCGTGATGATATTCGAGAAGTCATCGAGAATGCCCAGAAAGTGATCGCCGGCGCGAAAGAAATCGTGATCGGTGGAGCTGGCCCTGTTGGTGTCGAACTGGCCGGCGAGCTAGCCGAAAGCTCGGCCAATAAAGCGGCAATCACCCTTATCTCTTCTACCGACCATGTGCTGCCCATGCTCAAACCCTCAGCTAGCGCGATGGCCGAGAAAAGGCTCCAACAATTAGGAGTGAAAATCCTCACATCGGTCAAAGTGGGCGACGTCCAGCCGATCACAGAGGACAATTCGACATGCAGCATCGCGTTGAGCGATGGCACGATGCTGTCCGCTGATCTTTTTATTCCGACGACTGGAGCTATTCCAAATAACAGCTTCGTTCCCAAGGCGTTCCTCGACAACGATGGCTGGGTCAAGGTGGATGAAGAGCTACGAGTACGGTCGATCGACGGTTCTTTCTTGCCAATCTATGCCGTCGGTGACATCAACACGAACAACATGCGGCTCAGTTTTAAAGCGACGGCTCAAGCCAAAGTTGCTGCCGCCAACCTTATGGCTGACATCCACGGCGAGCACAAGCGCAAGCAGTATGATCAAGGCAAGAATCTCTTGATGTTGGTGCCTGTAGGCAAGACGGGTGGAACAGGCCAAATCTTTGGCTTTGTTCTCTTCAGCATTCTGGTGAGATTGACCAAGGGCAGGAGTTATTTCATTTCCAAGGCGTCTCAATCGGTAGCTGGTAAAGCCTGATCAATAAAGCAAGTTGACAGAATCTGAGGGTAGGCAGGAAACTGCATCCATCCACGATTCATGAATTCAATGTTGAGCTGACGTCCCCGGTCCATCTAGCTGTATGCTTATTGGGAGTAGTGAATTTAAAGACTTATCCACCTCGATTTAATATTTCCTATTTGATGACGAGGCGAGTGGAGTACCTACAGTAGCATTGGATGAAGTAAGCTGCTTATTTTAGACCACATACTACTGGGGAGTAATTGAAATATATTTTGTCCCATGGCAAAAGCCCGAGACCACACTGTTCCTCCCGCCTCACGTGTCGTTGCGAAGACATACAGTGAGCAACCGGAATCACTGCGCAATTGAAGACCTACAATAAGACGATTCCTGATGTATTTCTATAGTCTCCTACTCTAGGAATCCGTGTACAATTCCTCGCAATTTCTCCCGTAAAAATCTTCTCAAACCCCCACGATAAGACCATGCAAAAGCGATCTACTAATTAGATACCTGATAGTAACCTTTGACACAACATTGAAGAACGGCGTATGTGGTACTTCGACTCCATCTAAAAGCCTGCCAAGTTCCGACTGATAAATCCGTGGTCGTTTGGCCAGCGGCAGCAGGGCTGCAGTATTGAGAGTGCTACTTAGACACGAATACCGTGGTGGGCCACCACGGTAGCTTCTAATGATCGCTTTGGAAATCAAGGCAACTGATAGCAACTGGCAGAATTCGCAAAAAGGGTCTTCCCTAAACTATTGTCCAGGACTCCAGGAATCTAGGGACTGTGAGACGAGAGACTGAGGGCGGATGCCCAGTGAGCGATCAGGGTATACAGTCAGGGCGTTGAACCACAAAGCTGAATTACTGATATTTGACTATCGACATGTTCTCTTCCGAGTATGTTCTCTGACGTCCACCGTTCTGAGCGAGCGCGAGGTCTGTAGTCTGTAGTCTGTAGTGATATTGATGCGTACTAAGGTCACGTGATGTGCCCAGCAGTCTGCTGTTGGTACCTGCAGGATCATGAATGAGGTCATTGTCTTCGGCGAGGTCCCACCCTGCGCTGTCCTAAGTTGCATCTGCGAGAACTTGCATTCAGGTAGCCATGAAGTACTTACTTCTTAAGCTCATAATACAATATCCTGATATATCTGAGTATTGGTCAACCAAGGACTTGTCGCTATACTGTGGTCATTGGATCTTAAGAAGATTTCATATCCCGACAAGCTTGCTCAATTAATATCGCAGGTAACATCTGAACTGCCTACCTAAAGGTTTATATGTACCTGTCATGATTTGGGGCTTGAACCTTGAACGTACTGATTACGTCAAGTCAATGTCAAACCAGCGTGATCAAAGTCTCACTCAACAGACCGCAGACTTTTCTTAAGTCTCGAATGGCGCACCCCGCCAGTATGTACTGTCACTACTGTGTAGGGTGTACACTCTCAGACACTGTAACTGAGCAGTACAACATCATGTACTGGACTACGTAAAGAGTTCGGATCCTAGCAGTACTGATTTGGTGGTGGCTTGTGGTGTTCACGCCGTTTTACCGCAAACAACTCGATGAGGTGCATCATGAATATGTGCCTCGAGGACCGAGCCCGGCAACGTGGACTGGCCAATTCTGTCCGGCCTGCACCCATATACTGCCATCTTGCCCCAGCATAAGTCCTAGCGCAATGAGAACTTGGTGCTTCATGAGTTTCAATGGCCAACGTCCAAGTGTCCGTCCTCTCAGTCTCTCGCCCATCATTGATCCGGCCGTCTTTCCTAGTCTGGCCGTCTTCCGTCGGTCTGAGGCGGGCTGAGTTACTCCGAGGCTCCACCGCCACAATGGTGGGGTCGTGACTACTACTATGAAGAAATCTCTTCATTTGACTGCGGTGGTTTTCATAAAAATCATTTATACAAAGCATCGCCAGGAGATGGTCCGCTGAGCGGATGGATACAAATTGTACCCATCGAGAATCCATCTCATACTTACTAATGTTCGCCGCACAGTTCGTGATGTTTGGATGAGATGTACGCATGTACTCAAACCATTC
Source organism: Penicillium diatomitis (assembly GCF_028827545.1). Lineage (NCBI taxonomy): Eukaryota > Fungi > Ascomycota > Eurotiomycetes > Eurotiales > Aspergillaceae > Penicillium > Penicillium diatomitis. Next base: position 2,126,063 of record NW_026623175.1, on the reverse strand, counting down.
CCTGTCCGATAATTCAGTTGATTATAGTTATTATTTTTCTAAATTCGATCATTGTTTCCTCCTCGGGTTGGCAAGGCGCATCTCTTGCCCAATATCCAGCTTTTTCTTCCAGATGTGACTTGGTAGTATGGCAGCGAGGGAATGATGTGCAGGAAAGTGGATCTATTCTGCATTAGGGAGCGCAAGACCGAAATATGAATCCCATTTTTCTTGTAAGACTAGGTCAAGTCGTAAGACTGTTCAGTTGAGGGGTTCATGCCTTCAACCGCATGGGTGTGGCGACGTCAAGAAAGGATTACATCTACAGCCAATTTCCCACCAGAAGGTCCATCATATTGAACCACGGTCCGGACCCGCGAGGCTGTTTCTGTTCGTGATGCGTGATACTGGAAGGCATGGAACCTCTCAACGAAGGTGGATCTACCGCCATGTCGAGAAGCTTCTCCGGGTTCGATCGGCAAGCGGCAAAATCTGCTTTATAATAAAATTGAGCCGATGGCAACGTGTGGGGAGTGAAAGGACTCCGAGTGTAGCACCTCGATTTCTGACGCTGTGCCTCGGTCCTTCTCTGCCCCGCTTCCCTTTTTGTACGGAGTCGACGGAGAGTAGTCCTACGCCTGATCTATTATTGTGAGTCTCACGAGGTAGTTTCATGGTCGACTGAGGGGTCAATTGAGGGACTGGATTTTTATTCTTTTATTCTATTTATTCTTTTATTTTTTTTTTTAGGCTGGCTGATTCCGATTTCGTGAAACGTAGAAGTACTTATAAGTGCCAGGCCGCCGCTGGCCTTCTTCATCGTCAACCATACTCACTACTGTCTACCTTCCACGCTCTACCTACCATACCACCCCCTATAATATTCACATCATGGCCAACAAAGCTCTCATCTTCAAGGAAATCCCTCAGGGATACCCCGTCCCCGGCCAGCACCTCACCATTGAGAACGCCACCTATGACGCCAACGTTGCTGCTCCTACCGATGGCGTTGTCCTCCAGTCCCTCTACACCAGCTTCGACCCTTACATGCGCGGCCGCATGCGCTCTGCCGAGACCAAGTCCTATGCTCCTGCTTTCGATCTGAACAAGCCCATTGAGAGCGCCAGCATTGCCAAGGTCATCCGCTCCAACACCGACTCCTTCAAGGAGGGTGATCTCGTCATTGGCCACGTCCCCGTCCAGGAGTATGTTGCCCTCGACAAGCAGAACCTGGTCCGGGTTCGTAAGCTCGACAACCCCCTCGGCATTGAGGATATCCGTGTCTTCCTCGGTCCCCTCGGCATGCCCGGTTTGACTGCCTACTCCTCCCTGTACGCCATCGGCAAGCCCAAGAAGGGTGAGACCATCTTCGTCTCCGCTGCTAGCGGTGCCGTTGGCCAGCTCGTTGGCCAGCTCGCCAAGCACGAGGGTCTCCGCGTCATTGGCTCCGTCGGCTCCGACGAGAAGCTTGACTATATCCTGAAGGACCTCAACTTCGACGGTGGTTTCAACTACAAGAAGGAGAAGCCCGCCGATGCTCTGGCTCGTCTCGCCCCCGAGGGCATTGACATCTACTACGAGAACGTCGGTGGTGAGCATCTTGAGGCTGCTCTTGATGCCATGAACAACTTTGGCCGCGTTGTTGTTTGCGGTATGATCTCGCAGTACAACTCTGCCCCCTACCCCATCAAGAACATCCAGAACGTCCTCGTCAAGCGTATCACCATGCGTGGCTTCATTGTCGCTGATCCCGACATGGGCCCCGTCTACACCAAGGAGCACCAGGAGCGTGTTCAGAAGTGGATCAAGGAGGGCACCTTCAAGGTTCTTCTCCACGAGACCGACGGTATCGACAACGCCGCTGAGGGCCTTGTCGGTATCTTCCACGGCAAGAACATGGGCAAGGCCGTCCTCAAGTTCTAAGCAATGACCCGATATGAATATACCCCCCACATTAGTAGTTTGAAGCAAAATCATGTGAGATTGGATTAGGACTAGATAGAAGCACGACAGGCGCGGCAATTATCAATCCGAGAAATCAATTCAAAATTTTGGAATTTCAAATCTTCCCCATAGCTTTCTCTGATCATTTCAAGTACGTTCAAGACGAGTCATGAGTAGTGTAGGCAATTGACAGGACTGTCAATTGGCGACAAGAAAAGCTCAGACACAAGGACCAGATGGTGCCAGGTAGTAGACTGGGAAATTGCTTCTGTACTAGAGCCTCGACAACACGTTGCGGGCAACGTAAACTGTTGTTACTTGTAAGAGCATTTGGCCACACCATCACTCCCGATGAAGAAGCCAGGATGCACATTTAAGGTGATGATCGCATCGGCCAATCTCGGCTGGGCGGAAAGACGCCAACCAATCACCTGACCCGCAATAAGATGACATACCGAATCGGACTCCCGAGGCACTTCAACCTCATTCCTCGTGTGAGTTGACTGTCTTCGTCCTTCATCACACAGCCTGTCTTTCACAATGGCCTCCTTTGCTCGCTCATCGCTGGTTCGACAGTCTCTTGCGGCCAACCGGTCGCCTTTGCTGCGCCAGAATGTTGGCGTGTCGCAAGTGGTCGCATTCCACGCCTCCGCCCGAAAGCAAATCCTGCCTCCGCTGCCTCGTACGTGATATCGGAGACGATCCTGATCGAGAGCTGGGTTCCTGTGATCGGTGGAGACAGGTCTTCATGGGCTGCTTAGTTCCGTTGTTGCTAACTTGTGTTTGATATGCAGAGAAGATCGAAGGAACCAGTACGTATCGAATACCCGGATTATCTCGCGCTTCGGAACACACCTACAGTCTAGCCGATCTCTCGTTTTATGGTCGTCCTTGCGGACTCGAAATTGATTTTCGGATTTTGACTGGAAGGAGCAAAGTCGGTCAAATCCACGGCGATGCTAATCCAAATCCCAACTGATAGTGAACGACCCTGTTCCTACCCCCGCTCCTCATCCCGTGGAGGGTAGCTACCACTGGACGTTCGAAAGGTGCGAGATAAAAGATGGCGCTCTGTTCGTGAGCTTTTGCACTAAGTCTGTTTTGATCTATAGAGCTGTCAGCGTCGGCCTTATTCCTCTTACTATCGCTCCTTTCGCCGCGGGCTCCCTCAACCCCGTCATGGACGCCGTTCTTTGCACTCTCCTTGTTGCTCACTCGCACGTCGGCTTCCAGTGCGTATACCATCACTTGTGGGAATTCCGATCTCTCTCAGACGATGCTAATACCTTGCTGCAGGGCTGCCATCATTGACTACTTCCGCCCCCAGCGTGTTCCCAAGTTCAGCTCTTTCTGCCACTGGCTTCTGCGCGCTTTCACTCTTACCACCGCTGTTGGTCTCTACGAGTTTGAGACGAACGATGTGGGTGTGACCGAGGCCTTGCGCCGGATCTGGAACGCATAGAGTAGGATGTGTTGTCTGAAAAGGAGCTATGTGCTTGTTCTGTTTTTTTTCCTTTCCAGGTCTGGGCGTTTCGCCTTTGTATATGTCCAAAGCATTCAATTTATCTACTCTTACCTTATTCGGGCTGTACTCCAGTCTCGGACAATCATTTGATCAGCGAGCTAGTCCACAATCCGTATTGATATACCTATGACTGGATGATCTGAAACCCCATACGCCTTCTTTTTCCAGTGAGGCTTCTGGATCATGTGGGAGGTTGCTGTTCTCACATGTCTTGTGTTCACAAAACACTCCCCACGTCTGAACAGGTCGTTCCAGACCGCACTCGGATTGAAGATCATGTTTTCAATGTCTGAAATCCTGCATAATGCAACGTCTATAGTTGGGGTTCCGCAAAGAGCTCTCAAAACTGCCGGGCTATGTATAGGAGGAGAGGTTCACTCAAAAGGCGTCCTCGTCTTCGTCTTCTTCAAATATCGGGTCATCCGGCAATCGATCCTCATCATCTGCCCTGGCCATGACCGTCTCGATCAATTTCAACGTCGCTTTCAGCGGCATGCCAATCACATTATCGGCCGTCCCATCAATCTTCTCCACCAAGATCGACCCCAGACCTTGCAAACCATACCCGCCCGCTTTATCCGCCCCTTCGCGCGTGCGCACATAAGCCAAGATCAACTCATCCGTCACCTCGCCATCAAACCGCACATTCGTTTCCTCGACGACCGACTCCATCGCATACCCGGGCTGTCTCGCGCTCGCCAAAGGCGCCATGGCGACCAGCGCCGTGAACACCTTATGGTCCCGTGCGTCTCTGAGCGCTCGCAGCATACTGACGTGATGAGCCTCGGAGCGCGGTTTCTCTAGAATTGTGCCCGCTTCAATGTTCACGACTACTGTGTCAGCGGCCAAGATAAGAGCTGGTTCGCCGGCGGTCTCATTGCTGATCTCCTGCTCGTAGACCGCTTGGGCCTTTTTGGTCGCGGTGCCGAGGACGTATTCGAAGGGCGTGAGGGTTTTGGGAAGGTTCTCCTCGGCGTTAGAGGGGATGATCTCGATGTTGGGCAGGCCGAGGAAGGAGATGATCTGGCGTCGGCGAGGCGATTGAGAGGCGAGGATGACGCGCTTGTTGCGAAGGGCATTCAAGACGGGGAGACCGAGGGGTGGTGGGCGTGGGAGAGCGCCCCGTGTAGGCTTGGGAGGGTCGTATGCGGGGGGAGGGTCAATGGGGTCTTCGTTGCCCAAGAGAGAATCTTTGGAATCTGACATGATTCCTTGTTTTGTGCAGTGAGCCTGGAAGATACGTAGCTCAGACAAAATGGAAAGCTTGGATTCGAGATACTTGGTTGCAAAAGAAAGTAAAAAAAAAAAGGTCTCGCGATGCTAAAAGGGAATATTCCTCGACATTCTGTACCGGCATTGGCCACTTGCGGATCCACGAAATTGACCCGAAGGAGTCGTCTCTAGCTTCACTCACAATTTGGGGTGATATATACAAAGACGTCTCTCTTGTCTATAGAATCCCACATGGTCCAGCGGTCAGGATCACCCGCTTTCACCGGGTAGGCCCGAGTTCGACTCTCGGTGTGGGAGCTTTTCTTTTTTGCTTTCAGAGTTTTTCTCTGTACAGATCTTCTTCCATCATCAGTCTGCTAGCAGAGCCTCTCCTGTGACCGTCGTTTGATCTGGTCCCGAGCTATCATATTTTACACTTGCAATACCGCGCCATATAAGAAGGAACCGTCAGAATAGCGTAAAAAGACCATAACTGGTGCATGCGGGGAATGCGGGCGGCTAGTAAGTCTGGATTTGCAAGTGAAAAAATGGGGTTTGAAAAGGCGGCCCGGAGTCCAACACTTACATATGGCACCTGCAAACTTGAAGTGATGTTGGAGATATTTGATGCTTGAATCCCACAAGTCTGCAACCAAATAACGAAAGATTGACCATCAATTACAAGTCAGCCAGCCCATGAAAGCAAAGTAGTCCGCCCGAGCTTTGATTGGGTGGATAGTACATCCAGGTCAGTCCAGGTACCTGAGAACCTGAGGTGCGGCTGATTACTATACAACTTGACATGTGATTATTGATCCTCTGCCCCAGTTGGCACATGATTTCAAGCTTGACGTTCCCCCGCATCGCTGTAGTCTTGATGATATACTCGAGTCGTAGTGGGAGCAGGATGGCTTGAGTATCTTTTTATTTTAAGACGGAGTTGCCACCTCACATAGCTTCCTTGACATCTAGGGTGATGGCTAGGCAGGTTGGTCCTGATAAAGAATATGTACAAGGAAAAACAGGCACGTGATAATGGTCGATTGTTCCCTACCTGATTCCAGACTCGAAAATTTTGCATACGCCATCACGAACACGAGTATTGCCAGCGCTGTAGAATGTGGATGAGGATGGAAATGAAACTTTGTTGTTGGTCGAATGTCGCGCATGGGCAGACAGGTGACTGGGATCGGCTCTTGAAGAGGGGTTTATCGCATGTAGTCATTGAAGAAGTACATTGTTTAATCGAATTCGTATGTTCGGGTGGATTCAGCACGACATCGTTTGGTCATAAGAATAAGGCTTCGAGTCCGGTGAGGGTTAGGTTTGATATGGCGCAAGGTGACTCGGGAAATGACCCACCGAGGTTGATTGGCCCATATGGTATTGTAGAATGCGGAGGAGTGATAGCTTGCATGTTCGATCGGACTGAATGAAAGCGGGTCGAGTCTGGTGGGTGGTCTTTTGCCGATCTTGAAGTGTCTCGAGGAAATCGTCGGCAGTTCGGTTATGTTGGTCGAAGCGAGTCATCCACGCGACCGCCCTTGTGCTCGATCTCTGAGATCAGATCCTCCCGTTCTCGCAATTTCATGTGTATGAATTCAACCGTTTTCTGTAGAACGATGCTTTCACTTCGGCCCTGTCCCTCCAGCCCCGGCACAAGCTCTGTAAGTCGATCAAATCCCTCTCGAATCGCCGCTCGCCGCTTCTGCTCAGAAGCAATGTGATTGTTCTTCTTCTCCTGGTCGGTCAAGCGGGGCTTGTCCTTTTCTGCCGCAGAAGCAGACTTTGGTCCAGCCGTGGGCGTCGTGGAGGAACGTTCGTCATCGCCGTCGGGATTCATCACGCGCGGGGAAAATGAGCCGTTGCTGGCCGAGGAAGAGAGCGAACCGAAGGGTTGAGTGTAGGGACGGTCTCGGAGGGGAGCTCCAGGCAGAACAGGTAGATTCTTTCTTCTTGAAGGCCTTTCTTCCGAGCACAGTAGTGCGTGTGGTGCATGTGTAGCAATGATTGTAAGCGACGGCGCGAGTTGTCGAAAACACCGGAGAAAGATCGTTGGAGAGGAAAGGAACCGATAGGACCGATAAGCCGACTAAGGCCGATCAATTAAGGTCAACGTGCGGAGTAATCGCCTCGGGCACTTGGCGTCTTGGCGCCCTTTCAAACGTCATAGAGTAGTCCATCCACCACGTCAGACAGCTCAAAGTTCTTTCGTTACCCGTGTCCTTCTCGAATGAGCTCCAATCTTCCTAATACCGGACGACTATCCTAGAACACAAGAGCTAGCAACACGCACACATGAGTCGATCTCAGGCATCCCATCTACAATAATACAATTATCGATCTCCTACGGTAGCGGAAAGCCAAAGCCGGCGTGGTACAACGCTGCAACATTATGATTCACGAGCCTCTTCACGGGTCATGCTCTTGCGGCCGCAATGAGTATACCATTCAGGTCCCCGAGGATGTAGCCGACCATGCGCAGGTCTACTTTGACACGGGTCGAGACAGTCGTAAGTACGGAGGTGTGAAATAGGTCTTAGAGCATAGCTTTCTCACATACTCATGCAGGCCAAGTCCTCACCTCCTGGTTACGAGTCCCTCTCGAATGGTATCAATCCCATACTGTCTCCTTTTTCCCAGATGAGACTCACACGTCCATTCGTCGAGTGTTTACGCCGCACAATGCGCCTCAGACTCGTCGGATCTTTTGCGGATTCTGCGGTACCCCTTTGACATTCTGGACAGAGGAACCGGATGACGAGGCCGATTTTATGTCAGTGTCCATTGAGAGTCTGTCACGTGAGCATCAACGGGCTCTGGATGACTTGGGATTACTTCCTGATTTTGAGGAGGAGGAGGAGGACGACGACGAGGAAGTTGACGAGCCCAAGACCAAGATGGCAAGGACCTCCGTCAATGAGGCCGAGTCCGACGATAGACCTTCGACTATCGTCATTCCATCACGACAAAAAACAGATCTCTCACGGTCTCAGAATCGTGGTATTATCAACGGTATTCCCTGGTTCGAGGAATTGGTGGAAGGAAGCCAGCTTGGTCGTCTTATTCGACAACGCCGTGGAGTTGGAATCAGCCCTGACCAATCCACTTCTATTGAGTGGGAGATTACTGAAGTCCAAGAGGGTGATGTTGGCGAGTCAGTCAATAGCAGTGATGACTCGAACAGCTTGTCTACTGGAAAGAGGAAGCGAGAGCGTGAGGCAGAAACCGAGTCCTTGCCAAAGCGGCCATGAAAAAGCACCTCGATAAATGCGAGTCGAGACAAAAGGGTCAATCCAAGCAGTTGCTTGCATATGGGGCCAATGCATTCAGCCATGGCCATTTCTTCTGCAATTACAGTGGTATCCAGTAGATGCTGGCAGCCTCGTCCTCTGGTTATATCTCAATCCTATTCATTTGAACGTTTGATACTCAGACAGACAAATACAAGCAATCCTAATGACCGAACTTGCCATTTAGCCAGCTCTTCTTGAAAGCCCTTCTGAGTTTCACATAAAGAATTGACGTTCAGTGATCATCGAGCTTAGACTCACATGAACGCTCACTTCTGACATCAGGAGGCGCTTACCGGTCGATTCATAGATCCACCGGTTTCACCCGGTCATTGATCTGAACCTCTTGTTGATGAGCCAATTCCTCGCGACAAGGCGGTGATATCCGTCAATCTCCGAGGTTTTCAATCTCCGAGGGTTCACGCGTCAGTCTGTTTACTCAAGGACTCGAATCGAGTCTACCTTGTTGACATGCAAACGCAGCACTGACGCGTTCGAGTCGTTCCATCCCATCCTCACTTACTTATCACCACCCACACACACCCACTTCCTCTCTCTCTCTTCTTCAACCACCTTCAACCGTCTTCAATCTCTCGCATACGACTCCCACAAATACCACATCCTGATCGGTAAGTAAGAGGAGCTTGAAGTCTTCAATGAAGGCATCAATCATTGGGTCTTGAGGTTGAAGCTGATATCAGAGTCCAGCAAGGATGAAAAAATTGCGAAAGCTGGTGCGCCGCGTCAGAGGCCATCAGCTCAGCGCGTCACATCATTCCGCAGAGAATAAGGTATGTTGTGATAAAGCTATCACCGTATTACCTGCATGCTACCGTCAGTGAAAGAGCTTTCAAAGCATGCTCATCACCAGGATGGCACCAAGTCTCAACAAACCTGGACGACATGGAAGAAAGTGCGTGAAACTAATAACGAACGTAGAATGGATTTCCTTCTAAAATCAAGCATACTGTGAAGTGTATACGAGAACGTCTTCCAAACTTGGTCAGTTATGCCCTTTTGTCTCTCCGTTGACAAGACCTTTGTCAAATACAAGGACTCACAGAAATTTGTAGCGGAGCGTTGAGCGAAATGCGCGTGATATTCGCTCCATCTACCCAAACGAGCCTCTGGAGGAATCACGCTATAGCTCCTCCTTGTCAGGAGTGACGACCGGCAGCTATCAGGACAATGATAGCAATGTAACTGGCTCAATGGAGCCGACAGAGATAGACAGCGAGTGTGACGTACAAGACCTGCCGGCCTTGGAGAGAATGAATGTGACTCGATCTCATCATGGAAGCCTTCATGTGAGATGGACTTCTTTGCCACGTGTGGTCGAGAATCAATACAAGCCGCTTTTCTATGAGGCGAAGAACATCTGGTCGCCGTGGCCTGTCATCAGACTGATGTCCCCGTCAGATGCCTCGACGGCCTCGACGGCCTCGACGGCCTCGACGGCCTCGACGGCCTTGCGGACCCCTCCGGCGCTCGCTCCCAAACAACGCAATAGCGAGGCGGGTCACCCAAACGCTTCCTTCAGTCTAAAGCAAACTGAGAGAAACAGTAAGTTCTTTCTAAACTCTCATCAACTCTGCAAAGTAGTATTCCACAGAGACTGACCTCACTGAAGAAGCTTCCTTGGCTTCGCAAATCGGCTTCACCTTCGTCACCCAAGAACTGCGTCTTCCTCAATTTCGCCCAGGCAGATCATTGACGAGAATGTTCCGCCGTCGCATCACCCCTCGAAACCAGGGACACACTTCGGAGCGGACCGAAGAGAAAAGTGAGTGGCCTTAACCTCACCTTAGATCGAAACCTCAGAAAATCATCCGTTGACAGTGAAGCAGAAGCCGCGATGTCCAAGTCCTCGGCCTCATCCGGGCAACCTTCCTTGACCCGTCCTCGTTTTGACCTGCTGACGGGTAGACCCAATCCTGAGAAGCATTCCCGGGTGCAAAGTAAGTGAGAACTGAATCTTACATGACAGATAACCACATCTGGCTGACATATCCTGTCTAGCTCATCATGAGGGTAGCGTCTCCGATACGTCCCTCACCCGAGGTCACCGGCGGCCTGTCTCTCGCCTCCCGCGGCCTTTGGGTCGAATCTTTATTCCGCCGCCAGACCTTGGTCTCAGTGAGACAGATGGCGTGAACAAGAGGGAGACGGGAACCGTCGCAGATGCGTTCCAGTCGGGATCCGATGGGGAGGAGGTGATTGCTGTTGCTGCCAAGACTGTTCGCACGATCCAGGCCAGCTCCTCCGAGTCCTCGCCCACGGCGATTGAGCAGTCGCAATGGGAGCGTTATGGTCCTATCCTGAAGATCTCCAAGAATGCGAGCAAATACCTCGAGGGTCCTGTCAAAGGAGACCATGCCTCGTCACCGCCGACTCTACTCCGCGGCAGCATTTCCACTCAATCCCTGATCCCACGCAAGCCGGTGCCGATACATCCTAGCTCATCCTCTCACAAGCCAATCATTCGAGAGACTGCCTCTTTAGCGACACTCCCGCGCTCTTGGACGGCCAATGCCTTTCAGCAGGGAGTTGCGGAAGTCAGCTCGAAGTCGATTCCTTTGAGAGTCCCGGTCACGGCTACTTGGAGCGAGCAAGACCTTCCTGGTCAGAACAAGATGACTCGTTCTCACACCAACGTGCATTTGGGAGAGTCGCACCCCAGTTCGGTGGTCAGTTTTCGATCACAATTGTTCAAGGATGGCCGGGCCAAGCTGCGTGATTTCAGCTTCAAGGGCACAAAGCATGGGCGTAAGAGCTTCAAAGACTCTGGAATCAAGATCTCCAGTCCTCTGGAAGCGACTGCGGCCGCACCCTCGGAAATTCTAACCGTGGGGGACCGTCCTTTTGAACAGTCCGCGATGTTAGCGCTGGAGATCTCCCCAATTCAGATCCTGACAGACATCAGTCCCGCTTCTCCGTCGCCAAAGCAAGTTCTGGATTCGACATTGCAGCCCACGAAATCGGAGATCGTTGTGCAGATCGACATTGCTCCTGCATTTCCCAATCTGGAGCCAGTCCCAAATGAGCTGACACGGTCAGAAAGTTCAGTGGAAGCTGAGACTGCGCCGAGTTCCATTGCTCAAATGCCTCCTGCCTGCGAGAGACCCGCGAATGCCTTGACTCCGTCAATTGAAATCTCGGATGAGGACGAAGACGAGGACGAGGACGAAGACGAGGACGAACTTCCACTGCCTCGATCCCTGGAAGACCTCACGCAATGTGTCAACCGACTGGGTAAACGTCTCATTGATGAGCCCGACCGTGAGCAGAGAAAGAAGCTCTACGCAGTAAGTGAATCCCACCACCAGTTTCTCGCCGTTTGGTGTAAATGAGATCAGTCAGATTGACATGCTCTTTTTTCCTTCTGTGACAGCACCTCACTCGCCTATCCTCAGCTCGCACCGACCTCATGAGTTGCGAGGGATTCATCGATGAGTTGAGGACTCTAAGCTCGACTATTCGATCTGAGATGTCGATGCGTCGTATTGGCGCAACCATTAATGCTGCCACTTTGTATCGCGAGGATAGAATCCTTCGCAGAATCGACGCGCCGTCGGATGAAATTGTGAGGCAGTGGTAGAGAGCTTCTCTCGTGTGGCTGTGATGGCTGGTTTTGCAAGTTTGGGCGTTGTCAAGATGTTGTTTTTTCCTTTGGTCGAAGCCGAGGGGTTCGAGAGAGCGGGCCGAGCCTTGACTTGCTGCGCGGGGTTCCCCACACGATTGATGATTTTACGATGCCCCCGTTTCATGAGTGATGACAGATACCGATATTCTTAGGGTGGATCATTTTGGGCCCTTTGCGCTTCTTTGTTCTTTCTCGATGGGGATCGCGCTTGATGCTGGAAGACATGGCCCCTTTACAGCTTTATGCTCGAACCGCGACTTTTGGTTCCATTGCGGTGCTGAGATGCTTCGGTGGTGAGTGGCCGGTGACTGCTTGGCCTTGATGGCCTGCTACACGGAGAGGATGTTTTTGCTTTTTTGAAGTGTCGCTCGTTCCCCGATCAGGGTCCATCTTTTTTTACGCTCGATTTGATTCACAGAGCGAATGTTGAGTAATCTTAGCCCGAGGAATTGTTTTACCAGTCATAAAATGATCCATGAAACTTCGTACCACTACCTAGGTATCCTACCAAAAGTATTTCACGTAGTTGTAGATGCTCTACGCAATCATCAAATAGAGTGGTAACGAAAACTCGGTCTTCCATCAATTGAGCAATTTTCAAGAGTGTATGTAATATGGCGACAAAAGTAATTCTACGGTCAAAGAGTCTAGCAACCCGAATGGTTATCCAAGACGATATATCATTCTTCAGAAACACACGACTTCTAAATTTTTCGGGTACCACAGGCAAACAGACTCAAGACATCGATAGATCTCACGGCTTGCGTGATCGGTAAGATGTCATGGGTTCCTCCTCCCCCGAAGCAGGTACTGGGTTCCATCTCCGGACGCGCAAAGTCATTCCAATGGCAAGACAAACAACCACAACCACAATCTCCTCCAGCACAGACATGACTAGCTGAACGGTGACATTGCCATTCAGCATGTTGAAGTCCGCATTGTGCAAGAACCACATGAACAGCGCGTACAACAACCGCACCAGAATGAAAGGTGCGGACAAGGCCACGGCCAGAAGTGTACGCTTCTCGCCTCGTTCAATGCTGCCCAGTCGAAGACTAAGCAGGGCCAGAATCGCAACCAGTACGGCCCAGCAGACGATGAAGAGAATCATGCCGATCTTGACTTTGATGTCGGGGTGCTCGAAGCCTTCGACAGACATGTCGGAGGTGATTCCGACGATACTCAGTACCAATGCGGCGACGGTGAGGAGGCGGAAGGCTCTGAAGATGAAGTCTGGAAGGGCTCTTCGTCCGGTTGTTTGCTCGACAGAGAGATTACTGGAGGTGGAGGTTAGATCTGAATCTGATCAAGAAGAAGAATGGCCCAGCTGTCATGAGCTTGCATGAAAAGGGTTGGCTTACGCTCGAGACAGGAGACCCGAGCAGGCGAGCATCAGGGGGGAGAGACCGATGGAGCTGCAGATTGCAGCCGCCGTGTACAGCCCAATCGAAGGGTTGCTTATCGTAGCAAGATCGCAGCAGGCACCCACGATCCGAGTGAGTGTGAAGATGGCGAGAAAAAGAAATCCGCTATTTGTACGGAGACCATGTCGTGCGACGAGGAAAACTGCAACGAAAACGCTTGGAATGTAAACGAGCAATTCGAGGACTGAGAGACCGTGTCGGTAGTTGATCGTCATGGTGTTGGAAGTCGAGAAAGACGTGTTTTTTGTGTCGAAGAGATGAGGTATTATGTGCTTGTCCTCAAGGCCGAGATGAGAGTTGGTAGACGAGTCGTAGTCTTGACGTTTCGAGGCAGTGAATGATGGATTTTGGAATGAATGATCAACCACCAAAGTCTGGCGAAGATTCCCATCCTATATACTGACGACTTGACATGATCTAGATGTGGTAGACTCGAAGAGTGACAGAGGCTGTGCTGGACTCTGTGGTGCTTCGAAGAGATTTCCTAATCTAGAAATAATTGCGACAGATGAGCAGAGAATCGATAACATCAACTAGACTCGAGAGGGCTGAAAACGTGAGTGGATCAACCAACATCCTTGACTACCTCAGCTTCCCATTGCCATGGGCTGGCTGCCTGGTGACTCGACTGTCATTCAACATCGCAGGTGCCTAAACCGAATGGCTTGCCAGAGAGGCGTCCCGTCGCATCTCATCGTAGAATTCCCCTGACGGATGTGCTGCCAACGAGGCTGAGAGGACGATAAGCTTTTGGTGCTTGTTCGATGGCCCCCATGGCCCCACCTTGGAAAGCGTCGCAGTGCTTACCCAACCTGGACTAGCGTCTCACTTATTACCCGAACGGGCGCATCCTGCGAGCCCTCGCGCTGTCAACTTGTCGACTTGTCAAGAGAGAGAGAGAGAGAAAGAGAGAGAAAGAGAGAGAGGCTGTGCGCACTTGGTGTGACCCGCCAGGCGCCCCGCTGACAACCCGATGCTCACTGCATGTTCGACGCCACGCACTCTACTAGTACTACACGAGGCTAGTAGGTGACTAGGTAGTAGGTACTGAGGTAGTCTCCCCTCTTGTGCTGACAGCTCAAACTTCCACCGCTCGCTCTGAATCAATCCAGGAAATGGAATGATGCCTTGAACGCCCACATGACTTAGAGATTTCGTCTTCTCCAGCAACATGGTGTACTGCGGCAAGCCGAGTAAAGGATGCGGCAATTGTCGCAGCAGGAAAATCCGCTGCGATCAAGCCCGGCCAGCGTGTGCGCAATGTATTCGTGCTAAGAAAGAATGTCCGGGATATCGAGACCAATTGTCGTTGATGTTTCGCGATGAAAGCAGGTCCGTCATCCGAAAAGCCACAGTCGAGGTGGGCGCCTCACCGTCCATCGGGCCCAAAGCCAAAGGGCCGACTGTCCGATCGCCTCGCACTGATTGCCCGGGTGGGAAAAAGGGGAGCACTGGGCCAGTCGGTAGGGCAATGCGTCCGCGGGACCCAATCCATCAGTCAGTGGATCGCCGCGCCTCCGCTTTCTGCTCTCTATCACCAGAGGTCCAACCGCCGGCTGAAGCGTCCAGGGAAGAAGCGATATGCTTCTTTCTACGGGGGAATGCCATCCCGGGGAACGTCTGGGCGGGAGAGTTTGTCGAACGGTTCATGGACGATCCAAGTCCCACGCCGAGTAAGAGAGCCATGCAGTCCAGCTTGCTTGCAGTCTCCTCGGCGATGCTGTCCCGAGCTCGGAAGAAACGATCACTCCAACGCCTGGCACAAGAGGAATACGTGTCGGCCCTGAACTTACTGAACACGGCCTTGGCTGATGTGAAAGAAGCCAAGACAAATCAAGCCTTGGGGGCGGTCATTCTGCTTGCCATTTATGAGGTGAGTAATCCAATGGGAAAAAGCCAGGTCCTATCGGCTCTAGTGGCGTCAGCGTTTCGATCTGCGGGAGGGGGGGCGTTCCCGGGCAAAAACTGACCTTATTGGAACGCTTCAAATCAGATCATCTGTTCTAGAGCCCCTAAAGATATTGATCAATGGACAAGACACATCACAGGAGCAACGGCTCTGCTACATCTACGAGGTCCTGACCAGTTGAAGACAGAGATTGGTCTCCGGCTCTTCCTGCACCTGCGGTATCAGATCGTACGTATCCAGGTGTCCAGTTTCGGTCAAAGACCTGTCTCTTTGCCTGGCTCACACATCCCAGGTCATCAGCTGTATCCAACGAACCGCACGAGTGCCCCGGTCTCTCCTTGATTGCACTGAACATGCAATCTGGCTTCGACCGGCTGAAGATAAGAGCAATCGCTTGATCATGATCATCGGCCGACTGGCGAGTCTTCGTGCGGACCTGCGCGAGGGCATCGTAACCGATAGTCACGAGGTCCTAGCAATTACTTCTAGACTAGAAGCCGATCTGGTTGCTTGGCTAGCCACTTTGCCGCCCGAGTTTAATTACCAAACAGAGACAGTGATCCCTTACGACATCTTGTTCCAGGAACGCCGTGGAGGACTGGTCCCCTACGATGACCAATATCACGAGTACCCCAATCTATGGATCTCCAACACGTGGAATCACTATCGATGCACACGGATCATTATCAATGAAATTGCCCTAGAACACATTCGAAAATTGGCCATGTCCTCGACGAATGCATCTCTCTCGGAAGAGATATGGCAACAGGGCAAAGCACAACGGATCAACATCCGGCGACTAGCAGTCGACATATGCCGTAGCGTACCGTACATCTTGGGTGCCCTGCCAAACAGTCGATCGCACGCTGCTCTTCCCCTTGAAAGATTCATGGGTGGACTGACCGTACTGTGGCCGCTCTTTCTCGCCGGGATTGTCGAGCGTCCAAATCATGCACTGCGTCGCTGGGTCATCCAGTGCCTTAGGCTCATCGGTCACAGTTTCGGGTTTGATCAGGCCCTCGCGACGATGGACATCGTGGCTGCTGATGCAGGTATCCTGCGAGAAGTTGACGATCATGATGTGGCCGAAGAGTGCCCCTCACCCGTGTCAATGGGCACTCCACCGATTATGCCGGATGTACACTACACGCAGATTCCGGCCTCGGAAGAAACCATAATTTGAGTCAGGACATGGCGACGGCGAAGAAATGATGTTGATTGTCGTTTTGTTCTCTTCAAGGGGGGTCGCTGGACTGAGGTTGTGGCCTAGATAGATGGGCGCTTAGAATACAGTCGAAACTGAGTATAGGGGCATGAGTTTGCATTTTTCACCGTTGACACTGGATGTGTTTTCAGTTTCTGAAATACCCGACACAATATAATAAGACTTGTATGGGGCAACCCAAGCGCAATATGAACTCAGGGCTGCGCGATCTTGCTTCTGTCATTTTTTTTTGGGAAAGCTGTGAGGCGAAATTGGCACCTGGAATAGTATATCAACGATATACACTCGATAATGAAACAGAAGAGCGATCACCCGGACGAGTCGATTTAAGTAAAGAAAAACTGTGGCACACGGGTGGCTAACCGTCTCGTCCACAGCCGCATCAACTTAGTTCCCACTCGCCGACTCAGCCCTGCGGCTAAGCGCCTCCGCCCCCAAAGTCACTGGATAATGCGCCTCTACTAACCAGCGGCTGCGAGTCGCGTAAATGGACCAACCTTGCTCCAAGACGTACGAAATATCCTACAAACGTTTGTGCCTTGGTCAGATTACCAATATGTTCAGCAACTATTCCAACACTTGGAGTCTCGGAGTGTCCACTTCTGACGCTGCGCATACCTCCAAATGCGACTTGGACTGGTCGAGATTGTATGCCAGAAACATGGTTTGACCTTGACCGCATGGATCGCGGCTCCAATCTGTCTTGGTGAAACACGTGGCTGGCGGGAAACTTACAAGTCCTTGACCCCTTGGAGCCCCCGAAGCGCCTTGTCTTTGGAACGATAGACGAGCTGCTTCTCCCCAAGCACCGTTGAACAAAGACGCAACTGACTCGACGACCCACGACAGAGAGCAACGAGGTCAAGTCATCGGACTCGCGCACACTCCCCTTTCCAAGAAACGACACTTTTCATCATGAATCCATGGAGAATAGTAATAGTGACGCTTCATAAACGGCGTGACTGTTCAAAGCCACGATTCGCCTTGTGTGAACAAAGGTTGACAGGATGGTGCTCAGTGAATCTTCGTGGTTGTTGGCCATTCTGGTCATACTTTCCCGGACGATGTCGAGTATAAGAAGGATGGATCGTCGTCGCTTCATTGAACTTGTCCTCAATACCAAGCAGTTCAGCAGAATACAACAGACTTTGCATTGTTAGCATCATCCATCATCGGAAAGGTCAATCAGCATCTTGAATTACTTCGAGAAAAACCTTCAAGCCAACTCTATTCAAGGAATGGATTCCAGTACGTCCAAGTACGGACTGTTGACACCACCCCGTATGTGGTCATCCTACCCTGCCCGGGCACGACAACCAGAGGGCCAAAGACGTGTGGGCAGTCAGCTAGAGAGCACCAGGGCCAATTCCAGCTCAACGGCGGCGGCGGCAGCAGCAGCCGCATCAGCCGCAGCCCCAAGTGTCACCCCTGGTTCTGGCCGTAGTCCGCGCACCTCAATTTTCAGCTTCGGTCGGAGCAAGCCAACCACGCCTCGACCCAACGACTCAGCATCTTGGGAGCCGCCTTCCTACGAAGAGTCTCAACAAAGCGCACGAGCGCCACCACACTCCAACACATCTGCCCAATCGTCCACCGGCTCGCCCAACGATGATCGCTTTGCCTTTCTCGCAGACTTTGACACCATCTTCCTCGTCGACGACAGCGCCAGCATGAGCGGAACCCGCTGGAAGGAAGCCGAGAAAGCCATCTCGGCCATTGCCCCCATCTGTACCCAACACGACGCAGACGGGATCGACATCTACTTTCTCAACCACCGCAACCACACGAATGAGTCCAGCGCAGGCGCTTACACCCACGTCACCAGCGCATCCGACGTCCGCACGATCTTCCGCAGTGTCCGACCCGGAGGCTCGACCCCGTTAGGCCATCGTCTCCACCAGATCCTGTATCCGTATCTCTGGCGTGTACAGGCCATGCAGACCTCTCCCGCTACAAACGGCGGCCAAATTGACCCAGCAACCTACGTCAAGCCAGTGAATATCATCGCCATCACGGATGGCGAGTTCACCGATGACGCCGAAAGCATCATCATACGGGTTGCGCAGACTCTGGATCATGTAGGTTGCTTGCCGTGGCAAGTGGGCATCCAGTTCTTCCAGATCGGAGAGGATGAGAGATTGAGACAGTATCTGCAGGAGTTGGATGATGAGCTGGGGAACCGGAGCCGGAATGGAAAGATGCGAGATATTGTGGATACGGTGCCGTGGCGCGGCAGATCGGGCCAGAGACTTGATGCGGAAGGGATCTTGAAGTGTGTGTTGGGTGCGGTGAACAAGAAGTATGATCGACGATCGGTGCAGTAGGCACTTTTGGGAAGGAAGGATTGGAAGGGTCTCGAGAGAGAGATTTCTGGCTTGGACTGGCGATTTCATGTTTGTTATCTGTGTTTGTGCTTTGCTTGGTTGGGTCAAGGTTGATTTCTTCATGGCTTTTCGTTCAATGAGAGCCGGTGGGTTCATGTGCCTTGTGCCCGTGGGACACATTCAGGAGGAGATGGTCTTTTTAGTCGATCAGCCACTTATCAGTAGGTATATGATCTAGTTTGACATGGCCAACCAACACAGTCCGTATGGGCCAGCATCTGCATGACCCGACGGAACGGTGACTGCCAGAGGGTACGCGTTGTCGTCATCAGGTACCAAATCCCCTTGAAATTGGAACGTCGAGCTGGATGGAATCCATGGATTGGAGCAACCTGGAATCCCTTAGTGTCTGACTCTTGCTACCCATCCACCACTCACTGGAAAGCATGTACTGTATGAGGTAGCACCTCAAGACCGGATTTCAGACGGATTTAGTACCTTGGTACCTAGGTAGGTCGGTAGGTAGGTAGTAAGTACTAAAGTAGTAGTCTTGATCTTATCCTATGCTCCCAGTCAGTGTCCTACTCATTCCCGGATCCGTCAAACCCAGGATCTGACGTACCATTTCGTCTGAAGGGGGGCAATGGTCAAAGGCTACACTAAACGGTTCATCGGAGAATCATGCGCCAGCTGGGGCAGGGTCGGGTCCACCGGCCTTTTGGGACTTTTTTGGGGGAGTAAGATGATGGGTCATATTGTCGTGGGGTTTTCGGTTTCTGGTCCATGGTTTTATCTCTGGTGTTGAGTTGTGAGTACCGTCAAACCTTGTTGTTCGCGCTCGCCTGTCCTTGACCTGTACTTAGTACTTAGTCCTGAGTCTGAGTCTACTGAGTCTGAGTCTACTGAGTAGGTACTTACGATTGACAAACTCCGCAGTACTCTAACTCTAAGCTAATAGTGTGCTTTACCTCCTCACTCATCAACTCACCCTGCAAGGCTTGTTCGCCAGTTACTCACCTCAACTGATCGCACCAAGGACTCCCCTAACTAAGTACTGTCCATCACATACTGTAAGCGACTATGCGTATCAGTGTAGTCAATGATCCATGCGACCCGCACATCAACCCCATGCTGACCGGTGCAAATTGCCCGATTGACCCTGGCCCAACCTCCGCGACGGTCGAACCGCCCGAGTGGAGACGCGACTGCCGAGCTCAATCTCCCCGAGCCACACCCCGCTGGCCAACGACTGGGGGGAGGCCCTTCTCTCCGTGGCTTTTTCTTTCTCCTGCTTGTTTGCGATTTCCGTCCTTGCAGGTTCATCTCGTGGGTTGGGTGCGATGGAGATGAGTGGGGCGGAGCAGAACAAGCCTGCGACAGTAGTTTGTGCAGGGCAGATGTAGGTGTGTTTATGTCTCAGCTGACGATCGAGTCCCTCATGAGTGATGTGAGTAAGACGAGAGGCTCTTTGTGTGGTTGGGTAGGGAATTGGGAAGGAGTCTACTCCTAGCTTTGGACGTGTCTGTGACTCTGTCCTCTGTAGTTAGTCTGTATACGGTGGAATCAGGTGACTCGAATGAGGGCCTTCAATACCAAGCCGATCATGTGCAGCGGATTCAGGATTGAGTGTTCAATGCTTGAGGCCGGCGATAGAGACAATCGACATGGAGACGATGGGAAGAAGAATCCATTGACACACGGGAGCGATCATCACATGATCCTACTAGAATCGGAGAAATTGAACCAATGCTCACATCAACTTATCAAGTATACTCCTGTACTACTCTACACTTCTCCAGTCTACACTGATTAGACTGATCCACTCGAGTGACTCTACCGTCCTAACCGTTCCCGTTATTCGAAATCCAAAAAGATGGGGTCGGGATGTGGTGGTGTGGTAATGGTACCTTGCAGGAGCGAGCTCAACCATGGTTCAGCTGAACCCTCGCAAATACCTCAAGACAGACAGTCTCCTTTTCTCATCCGTCGCGACAAGTCATTTCTTCTTTTCTCATATTACATTTCTGTTGTTTCCATTCTTCCTCTACCTACCTCACTCGGCTGTATGGTCTATAGTGTGTACGGAGATACTACTCTCAGTTTCAGCTGCACGACATTCCCACACTCCCACGCCCATCGCTTGCCTCGTCCCGTTCAGCCGCAGCCCTCTTCCGAGCCAATCCCCGAAGCGTCGCAACTACTTACCTGCTTCATTTCGTTCTTTGGCCTGAGCGCGAGAGCGAGAACCCCGGTCCCTCTCGGCTCATTCGACCGTTGCACATCTCCACGGTCAGCAAAGGCCAGCACCTCGTCTCCAGTCTCCACCGGTTCTTGGGCGTGGTATCTCGTCCGCCTATCACGATCGTCTGCTGGACGCGGTCGAAGGTATCATCCTCGACAAATAAAATCTCCCGCAGCGCCGATCGCCGTCACGGGCCACAAGTGGTGACGACTGACGAACACTCGACAAAACGAGGTCCATCGCAGTCATCCCTACCGTTGTGACCAGACTTGGTTGACTCAATAACTCCGAGCCGAGACGACTGGACGACACGATCCGGTTATGATTTCTCTCGCCAATTGACTCGACCCTTCTCCCTCCCGTCGCGTCAATCTGTTCCATCTTTTCCTCCCAAAGTCGGACGACTATTCTGCTCGACATCTTGAACAGGCCATTCCCACCTGCTCACTCACCGTACACTCCTTCGAGTGGCAAGGCAGCGCTGTGCGCCCGTCACCAAAGCATCTGGGAGTGGGACGGTCTAGAAGATCTCTTGGCCAGACGTTCCCCATCTCCGACGCAGGTACCAGGTATCGTAAACGCTGCGTGGGCGCTTCGCTCTTCGCCCAGTCCCGTTCCATTGGTTGCACTTGTCGACCTGCAGCGTGCCTGAGATTTAGCTCCGCGGTTCCTGAAGCACCAACATCCGACACAAGCTCCCCTCCCCCAAAGATCGTCGACGGGGATCTCGAAACCGTGACTCCGACCGAAAACGGCCTCGGCGCTTACTGTTTGTCCGCAAATAGCCTGTCAGTCACCCTGCTGGCGACCGAGTCTGGGAGTGGCATTCGACGCCGGCCAGTATTCCGGGCAAGAGTCCTGTTCTGAACAGCCGTGATCCGGGGTAGTGCCTGAGGCTCACTCTTTTCTTTCGTCAACTCTGAAACGTGTTTCGTGGACTTGCTCTGAGACCTGTCATTGGTGTGGAGCCTCAGATCGCTCAGGGTTCGACTTTTGAAACAGACAGGCCGAAGAGCTATTAGCGCCACCGCAGTGCCTGCATCGACGGTAATTATAGCATCCCAAGGCTGTCTTTGGCACTTGTTCCTGCATTGTTTGTTTTCTTCTCTTTTGGCTCAAGAGCATCTAGATCTGCCTCGCTCGGTCTCGAGGCAACTGTCGCTCGTGACCTTTCTTTTATAGTCCCTTGTCGCGTTTGATCATCTGATTTCTTTTTTTCCCTTTCCTTCGGTACATTTCGTCATTCTCTTGCATCACCACTCGCTAGACTCGCCTGTCTTTCGCTCTGTCTTTCGTGTTTGTTCTTTGCGTTGATTGATTTTGTACCATACCGGTGTTCTCTCGTTACGTCTCACGCACTGGTTGCTGTCCCCGTCCCATCCTTTTCAAGACGCTCCCACGCCTTTCCTTGGAGAAGCTTCGTTCCTCTCCTCGTTTTACCATCTTTCGACGTTCGCGCAACCAGTTTGGCCACTCTTTTCCAGCTTGCCTGCATTTTCTAGCGACTCTTACATTGCATCTGCCTCACCATGTCTTCGACTACTCTTATCACTTTTCTTCTGTGAGTGAACACACAAGCAACATATTTGCGTGGGCTCCATCGCTGACGCTTTCTCTGCAGAATGACATATCCAGAGGTCCGATCGGTCAAACTTTTCGGATCGTGGGATAATTTCGCCCGGCCGTATCTGATGGAGAGGGACAGGCGCATGGGGCCTGGCCAATGGCGCGGGTGCCACACCTTCACAGACATTTTGAGTGATGGATCGACCAGCGATAGATCTAAATGGCGCACCGGCGGTCTCAAGATGGGAGCGACATACTGGTACTACGTACGTTGATGCGCGTCCACGAGGGCGGTTGACGGATCCTGACGAACATTTGGAAGAAAACTAACGGTTCGACCAGTATTTGCTGGACAATGACAGGGAATACTGCAACCCAGCGGAGCCGATGACCACCAAGTGCCCCTTCTTGCCAGGGCAGCCATTGAATATTCTGAATGTGCCCATCATTCTTCCCGATAGCGGCTATGGATCCTTCAGGAACGACGGATCAGAAGGGTTCAATTACAGGACAATGAACCCAGAAGACAAATTTCTGAACCCTCGCAAACCCCCCCAACCGACTGTGGCGCGACTACAGACATCCTTGGCTCCGAATTATCATCAAAATACGACCCCTGGACTTCGCCTCTCACCAAACGTCCATTACCGCAGCTCTTCCCAACCCAGCAGTGCTACCCGAAGGCACTACCATGGCAAGGACGCACGATCGGTCTCGCCTCCACGAGATCGTCTCCTCGCGATCGGGTGTCAAGGAGCGAACATGTCCAAAAGCGTCGAGTTTCTGTCGCGGTCCATCCCTGCGGAAAAGAGCATCCACCCCTCGCGAGGAGGCCAAATCAATCCGAAATCTGGTGTACCAAATAAGTCTTCTGTGGCAGCAGATTCTACTTCTGTACCCTCCATCCAGACCCGCCGTGCAATCAAAATGAATGGGCTGGGTGCAGGTCGACCTTTCAACGGCCTCACTGTGGAAACACGACTCAGATCCAGTGTCTCCAGAGACATTGCCGTGGGGCCCAATGGAGCAATGGGTGATGATTTGCAGATCTCCAAGGATCCCTCGACGATGGCCTGTTCCAGTGGCGCGACAACACCTCGCAATAATAGCGCGCAAGAGAAACGACTACCTTCGCTTCCCAACACCCCGTCATCTGTGATGGATGAGGCGGTGCAAGCCATGGACGAAACGGACAAGGAAATGAGCTCTCAGATCCTGCGCAGTCATTTCTCGAGCCTGACAACCGTCGCACCCGAGTCTGCCTGCTTCCAATCCGACGCGGAGAACAGCCGATTTTCGGAATGGAGCACCGATACCGATACCGAGCCTGAAGTCGAGGAGGAGGAAAAGAAGGTTCCGCTGCTAGAACTCATGTGCCCTGCCCCTTCCACTCAGCAGACTACCACAGCCTCACCGGACATCGACGAATGGCGTACCCCAGACCTGAGCGACGTTGGCGACACTTCGACCAACACCGACCCCAACACCCCGCATCTCACAGCCGCTTCCAAGCCGTCCTCTCCCAACTCCGTGTCCGGCGAACCCATCCCGTGGAAGCTCGAGCCTCTAGAACTCTACCTGCCACGGCTCACGCTCTCTCTATCGTCCCCGGGCTTGACAGCCGGTCTCGGGATCGACCAACAACTAGACGAAGTTGAACGAGATCCCAAACGTCACGCCGCTCTCTTTGATGCTCTCGAGTCCATCGATTCCCTCTCTCATGCTCGCAGCCCCATCGACTCTCCAATCTTGCTATCCGACCCACGCTATGGGGAACGGGGCTCTTCGGATCGAGAGGGTCTCTATCAGCCCCTTCTCTCTCCGGCCGGCGAGGCGTCGATGCATGGTAATAGTACGATGCAGGAAATCATGGACGAATTGAGTTACTTGAAAAATATGATTCAGGCGGAGATGGACGGCGAGCCCTTCTGAAGGCGCTTTGTCCGAGTCTTTTCTCCGTTGTGTGCGCACAATTTATGTATGGATAGGATGCTTCGGGGCGCTGGATCGCTCGATGAAATTATGAATACCTAGACCGTTAATTCATGAGCCATTCAATTCGATTCGATCTCATAGACAAACATTTCTCGGGGGAAGATGTTCCCCTGTACTACAAGAGTTGTCAGGGGTAGGTCAAAGTGAATTCGCCGCTTTATCCATAAATCGCGGCCAAGTTATCTCTGAAGGTATCTTTCTAATGTATTCATTACGTAGAGCCCGTTCTCAATTCGGTGGTCCTCCAGCTGTGGCATTCCGGACTGAGGGGATTAATCCCCATGAATATATATTTTGCACTGCGACGGGTGCCCGTTCATAATCGGCTGGTCCCGGACCTATACTAGGTTGATGTACCGTCGGACGTAGTTAATAGTGACCTTGGTAGGTAAGGTAGCTTCTTGTATGTGCATTTTCTGTCAAATCACTTGATTTTGTAAGGTTCATACCGTGAAATTCCAAATCATATCTCAAGACAGACATGTGTTTTGTCATGCTTCACACCAATCTCAAATGCCCAGACATCCAAAACATTACAGACCAGACCTTGACGCAGACGCGCAGCACGTCCCGCGACCCACCCACTCTACCTTAACTACCAACAACACTTCACAAAAAGACCTCGAGAGTCTCTCTAGAGTCTACTAGACCGACCCAACCAAGACGTCTGGGCCCAGCCGTCCTCAGTTCAGTCCCCAAGAGAACATATTACAATGGGCTAGCTCCGATCAACACCGCAAGTCTGAATCACATCGAAAAAAAAAAAGCCAGCATGGCAGACTTGGGTCCGCAGCTTGCTCCGGTCGGGGAAAAGACCTTGCTGCGGAAATGCAATCCCAGTACGCTCGCGTATTGTCCGTCCATGGACTTGATTGCTCTGGCGACCGATGATGATAAAATAGAAGTCTATCGCCTCAATGGCCAAAGAGTGTTTGGGGGGTCTTTCAAGGGTGATCCTTATCTTGGCGAGGACGAGGCTGATGGGGAAGTGAGAGCGGTGGCGTGGAAGGGTAATGGTAAGTGCTTGTTGTTTTCCTTGTGAGGGTTGAGGCCGAACAGCATGGATGAGGTGATACCTTCCATGTAGAGAAGATGGAAGGCTTGCGCAGTGACTTCGGTCTGCAAATACCTGCACCTGGTAGTGACAGATGACTGACCGGCTCACCAGGTCGTCTGCTTGCGGTCGCTTGCGGGGATGGATCGATTCGCATTATCAGTGCGTATAGTGGCAAGACAGTCCACCACTACCGCGCCCATGAGGAGAAGAATGATCAGTCTCAGTCCTGCAAGGTGACATGTCTGGGCTGGGGCATCAACTTTACAGATAGCAAAGCTGCGCAGAAGCATCTACAAGGTGCCGCGGGTCAAATTTCCGTGGAGGATCTTCTTGCTCCGGGCCTTCATCCGTCCAAGGCGGGCGCCCTTCTCAAGGCGGATCTTCCTCGAGAGCTCATGTTGATGGACATAGAAAGTTCTCTGCCGAAGCTCAGTGTTCTCCCGGCGACTGGTGCCGAGGATGACCTGTTCAGCTCGCGTGCCTCAATCGATGCTATCTTTCACGCGTCTGCCAAGGACAATAGTGACTCGGTCGATGTTTTGTTTGTTGGCCTCGATGACGGAAGCGTTCACCTGCGCATCTTTGACTGTTTCGAGATTGGATCTTTCCCCATTTTTGAACCGGAGGAGGTTGCTGAAGCGGGCTCGGTTCTTCGTCATGCGTCGCATCCTCTGAGCTCAACGCATGCTTTGCTGGTGTCTCATGGTGGGAACAAGGGTCAACCGAAGACTCCTCTCAGGCTGGTGACCCTGGATCTGCGATTCATTACAAAGTCGGGAAGATATCTTTCATTACTTGCATCGAAGACAACCCAACTCCAGAATCTGCTAAGATACATTGGCCAGGTACAGAAACAGATCGAGCTCGAATGGAAGACAGCCCAAGAGCTGCCTGCCCGGTTCCTGCGAAATGCAAATCAGGATTTGCAAGAACGATGTCAATGTGATTTCACAACCGCCATATATCATCTGGTTGTAACTGGCCATTGCTTTGAGCCTCTGAAGGAGTTTTTGGTCGACATTGTTGGCGAGCGGGTACGTTTCGTCTTCCTGTTGGGAGTTACCTTGCGCAGTTGCCCATTCGAACACGTACACAGTTGCTGAATTCTATCTAACCCTAGGGTCATAAACGATGGGACAAAGCTGTCTCCGGCGGATATGAGAATATCCGACGGTTGACTCACGAGTGTCTTCTCCCCGCCTTGGAGAGGAGTCAAGTTCTTCTTAGTCGACTGGTAGGACTTTCCAAATTCTCCAAACTCAATGACGTGCTTGGCTTGGATTCGTCTAAGCTTACAGCGATCGTCGAGACAGTCGACTGTCTTTATCTTCTCTCGCACCATATTATCAACCATGCAAACGAAGAGCTGGATCAGTTCACTGCCTTCTCGCGCTCGCTTCACCATGAGATCTTGATCTTGAGCAGTGAACCTCTCTCACAAACCTGGGACGAACTTCTCGAGAAGCGAGAGCTTGTAGACGTTCCCCCCACTGTCAAGTACATCACCGGGCCCCTGCGACAGAGTGCCTTGCGCCACTTCATCCGCCAACTGCCTATGCTCGGAATTCCACATGTGCCGACTCCCCAGACTGACAAATGGCTCCCGCATGGCCATGATCGTTCCTTCTTCGACGATTTCAAGGTCCTGCTCAGCCAGCAGAAACAGGTGCAGGCAAAGAATGGTGACACAACTATGGTAGATGCTCCAAAATTGAATGACCTGACACGGCGACTGGGAGTACAATTCGAAAAGGTCTTTGCGGAAATCGCCTTGACCCAGAGACGCGGTATCCTGCATCATACCCCTATTACGTTGCACGAGGACTGCGATTCTAGTGTCCTTGACATGAAGCTTTGCTATGAGGTATGTCTCCCTGATGACGGAGGTTCTGAACTCATTGCGTTTCATCAGCGCCTGAAGACTGACGACTCAACTCATACAGGATCAGGAAAAGGGCCAGCCTTGTTCCATCTACGTTGCTGCAAAATCAGTCAGTGATGCATCACTGAGTAAGTTATATCCTGGGCTCGTCTGATAGAATCGTTGCTGACTACCTCTTCCCAGTCTATATTTACCGCGTTGTCCTCGACTCCATCAACGGGGTCAGCTCCACGCGAAACTCGTCCATCGCCGCCCTATTCTTTGACTCAGGAAGCGTCCGCCAAGTGCAATTTGTCGAGGATGACACGCTCATGATTCTCTTTACCTCGGACACAACATCCCACCTCCTAAACCTTGGCTTCCAGCCACATTCCACGGCGGAAGCATTTGCTCTAAACTACACCGACAACGACCCGCAGCCCACTGTGGCCAAGCCCAAGGTGACACGCACGAAACTCGATATTCCTACCCTTCTGGCCGAAACCAACGTTGTTGTGCATACCTTTGCTTCAGCGGGCCCCAATTCGTCTCCGGTTCGGATTGATGTGAACGGGCGAGCGGGTCGAAGAGCCGTCTGTGTGTTGTATGGGGACGGGATGCGGTATGATGTGTTGGATTTGGATGCGGCGATAGGAGAAGAAGGGGGAGTATGAGGAGCACGAGCACGAGCACGAGGAAACTCTGGAATCGCCGGATGAGGATCAAGGTCGTTCGGGATAGCAGCCTTATTCAGATGGCTTAGCTGGGAAGTCAAATTTAACAGTATCAGCCCTGGGAGACTACAATTATACAAAATGCGGTACTAGCAGGGCTGGCTATTGATTCCTATCTCGCGTAAGGTTACAGAGTGTACTACACTCAGTGTAGTAGGCTTTGCTGTTTGGGATCTGTTGACTATTTCATATCCTACTTCTCTTCCCCTGACTATATCAGCCCGTGATCATACTGAATACATCCATTTCATAGCTCCCTATACAATGGACATATCACCCCCTTGCACCTTACATCTCCTAGTCTTTACAAATTCTAGTAAACCAGGCATTTTTTTTGGGAAGGGAGGGGGGGGGGGGGTTTATTGAAATTTTTTTTGTAAATAAGGACCTACAGCAGCCGCAGTGACACATCTATTTGCAGCAGTGCCAGAGTCCCCATTCCAGTCTCCACTCTATGGAAGGAAAGAAGAAGAGAGAAACAAAAAGTCTGGAAGCATCGCGAAGAATGTGTGTGTGTGTGACTGTGTGTGGCCAGGGCTTGAGAGAAGGAAAATTGGAGAAGCCTGTCGCCGGGGCCACGCGGAAAATTGAGCGGGTGCTTTCTGCAAGAAGTAAAATCAAAACAAGCAAAGTAAGCAAAGGTGGAGGGGCAAAAAAAAAGAGAAGAAATTTTGGGATGGAAAAAACCAAAGGGTTTGCCGGTTGCCCCTCTACTGTATTACGGTACGAGATGTCGAGAGGCTGAGAGGCTGAGAGGCTGAGAGCCTGGAACTGATGAGTATTACTGTATGTATGTACGAGTGTGAACGCATGGAATTATGGATGACCTTCGACGATAACGGCTAGAAATTATAGCACTACTTAGGAACGTACTAACATCTTGGAAGCTGATAGCCGTTTTGCCAAAAAAAAGTACTTTTGTATCACCTCGGGGTCAAGTGTTTACAAGCTACACCAGGCAAAGCTTCCAAGTTAACATATGCTTCGTACCGTATGTACGGTACTTTGGACTTTGGAGGCGTAAAGAATGTCCGTGCAAGGATTGATTACGGCCTCAGGCAGAAAGAATATGAGTGCCTCAGGCTGTACCTAGTCGACCAATAATCATACCTTACAAGGTTGAACCTCACTGCAGTAATCTGCTCAAGAATCGGATTCCGCCCTTCTTTCCACTTTCTTGAATCAATATCAAAGTATCGGCCTTAAGAAATCTTGAGGCAAATATCCGGCAACCAACTCCTTCTTTGATTGCGGTTCAGGCGTGCAAACAAGGCACCTTTCTCTCTCTGTGACTCTGCGCGGAAAGACCTGGTGCATGCCTCGTCATATCCACAAAAACACCCCGTCCCTTCCCACCTATCGACCTCTCCAGGGTTCCTCCTGCAACTACGCCTACCTCGCCCATCAACTGTGAGCTGTGTGCCTATCGCCCGATTCACCACTCAGTACGGCACCAAGAGGGATTAGATTCTTTTCTTAATTTCACCATCCCTCTTTTTTTTGTCAATTTTCTTTACTTTCCTTCTCTCTCTTTTCCTTCTCTTTCCTTCCCGTACCCCCACATCCGACCTTTTTTGCGTCCCTCAGAGCAGACAACATGGACGCTCGCCAGGTTCTGCAAAGTACTCTGTCGCCCGGTATGTCTGCCTCGATCCACTTGCAGTTCCTGTGCCTTCTTGCCCAGTGCTAGCAAATGCTCTGCTTGATCAGAGCTGTGCTCGGCCTCTCCCACACATGACTCGCCCTAGTGTGACAAAAGTGGTGGCTGTGACAACCCCTCGCTGACCGTCTTTCTTCCCGCAGATGCGGCGGAACGTACCAACGCTGAGCAGCAGCTCGCTCATGCGGCGGAGGTTGACTTCGTAAGTAATAACCAGGACTGTCCTGCTAAAGGCTGCGCCTCCTGGCCCCCGAAGACCGTTCTTCGGGAGATCGCCGAGGACCGTCTGATACTAGGGTTGTGAGTGTCGCTAATCTGGCTCGTCTGATTCATTAGGCTACCTACCTCGTCACTCTTGGTCAGGAGTTGGCCAGCGAAGAGAGCCCTGCCCACATCCGTGTTGCTGCCGGTATTGCCTTGAAGAACGCTTTCACTTTCCGAGACCAGACCAAGCTTCGTGAAGTACAAGCCCGATGGATCCAACAAATTAGTCCCGAAACCAAGACCCAGGTCAAGGAGCTCGCGCTCAAGACCTTGGCTTCCGATACCCGAGCTGGGAATGCTGCCGCTGCGCTTATTGTTTCGATCGCCGCGATCGAATTGCCCCGAAATGAATGGCCCGAATTGATGAACGTCCTGGTCCAGAATGTGGCCAGTGGAAATGACAACCTGAAACAATCGTCTCTCGCCACAATTGGTTTCATTTGCGAGTCCCAGGATGCCGATCTACGTGCCAGTTTGACGGCTCACTCCAACGCCATCCTGACTGCCGTTGTGCAGGGTGCCCGTCGGGAGGAGCCTAACATGGATGTCCGATATGCGGCTATTGCTGCTTTGAGCGATGCCGTGGACTTGTGAGTATTCTCCGGTCTCTTTATGGCGTCGGGACTATCTTCCTTGGGTGAATTTATGACTAACATTTGTGGACAGTGTCCGATCTAACATGGAGAACGAGGGAGAGCGCAACTACATCATGCAAGTTGTGTGCGAGGCCACTCAGGCCGATGAGGTCCGTGTCCAAGCCGGTGCTTTCGGCTGTCTCAACCGCATCATGGGCGCCTACTACGAGAAGATGCGCTTCTACATGGAGAAGGCCCTCTTTGGACTTAGCATCATGGGAATGAAGAGCGAAGAAGAGGATGTCGCCAAGCTGGCTATCGAGTTCTGGTGCACCGTTTGCGAGGAGGAGATTGCCATTGAAGATGATAATGCCGAGGTGAGACGATGCCGATTTCCTGGTCCAAAACAAAACACGCTTTGTCCCCACCACGAGGAACAGAAAGACTAATATGACTGCATCAACAGGCTCAACAAGAGGGTGCCGAGGCCCGTCCATTCTACGGCTTCGCCCGTGTCGCCGCTCGCGAGGTCATTCCCGTTCTCTTGCAGGCCATGTGTCGCCAGGACGAGGACGCTGACGACAACGAGTATAATGTGTCTCGTGCCGCCTACCAAGCTCTCCAGCTGTACGCTCAGTGTGTGCAGGCTGAGGTGATTCAACCCGTTGTGACCTTTGTCGAGGAGAACATCCGTAACGAAGACTGGCGCCGTCGTGACGCCGCCGTTGCGGCCTTTGGTGGTATCATGGAGGGTCCCGAACCTCGTGTCCTTGAGCCTCTGATCAAGCAGGCTCTGCCTGTCCTGCTGGGCATGATGGAGGATGCTTCTGTTCAGGTTCGCGACTCCACTGCCTACGCTCTTGGCCGTGTATGCGACTGCTGCCCTGAGGTTCTGGATCCCGATGTTCACCTGCAACCGCTCATCTCTTGTCTGTTCAATGGCCTTGCTAGCAGCCCCAAGATCGCCAGCTCTTGCTGTTGGGCTCTGATGAACGTTGCGGACCGTTTCGCCGGCGACCCCGGCTCTCAGACTAACCCCCTGTCTAAGCACTTCGATGAGAGCGTAAAGTCATTGTTGCAGGTCACTGAGAGGTATGTCGCGGGCTCCCTCGAGTGCTGCTCTTCTATAAATATCCTTTCGGTGTGACTAACGCTCTTTGCAGACAAGATGCCGACAGCCAGCTGCGTACCGCTGGATATGAAGTCCTCAACTCCTTTGTCATGAACTCCGCCAACGACAGCCTTCCAACTGTTGCCAGTCTCTCAGACCACATCCTTGGACGTCTGGAGCAGACGATTCCTATGCAGCAGCAGGTTGTTAGCACCGAGGATCGCATTCTCCTTGAGGATATGCAGACCTCTCTGATCAGTGTTATTCTTGTGAGTCTATCCTCCCTTCCCGACCTTCTCCCGTCTCTGATCTGACAAACTTCATTCTCCATCAGGCTATTGTTCAAAGATTCGAGGTCGAGATCAAGCCCCAAGCCGACCGCATCATGCAGGTCCTGCTTAGCGTTCTCACCACCGTCGGTGGCAAGTCTAGCGTCCCCGATGTGATCTTCGCCACTGTCGGCTCCGTTGCCAGCGCCCTGGATGAGGACTTTGCCAAGTACATGGAGTCGTTCAGCCCCTTCCTGTACAACGCCCTGGAGCACCAGGAAGAAGCCGGTCTGTGCTCCATGGCCATTGGCTTGGTCAGCGACATTGCCCGCGCCTTGAACGAGAAGGTTCAGCCTTACTGTGATACATTCATGAACCTTCTCCTCAACATCCTCCGAGTATGTGTGCCTTGAATCCCGCGAAGTGCTTTCTGATTGTCGTGATGCTAATACTACCATTTGAAGACCTCCACCAACCAGCTGAAGCCCGCCATCCTCGAGACCTTTGGTGATATTGCCCAGGCCATCGGAACCCCACACTTCGATAACTACCTTCCCGTTGTCGGCCAGGTGCTCCAGCAGGCTTCCTCCGTGACCACCAGTTCAGATCTCCCCTACGATATGGTGGACTACATTGTCTCCCTGCGCGAGGGCATCATGGATGCCTGGGGTGGCATTCTCCTCTCCTACAAGGGCAGCCCTCAAAGTAAGTCCGACTGTTGACCGTAGCGTCGCTCAAATCGTACTAACCAATGCACAGTCAACCTGATTCAACCATTCGTTGAGTCCATCTTCCAACTGCTTCACATTATCTCCCAGGAGGGCAACCGGTCCGAAGGCTTGATGCGCTCTGCTATGGGTGTCATCGGTGACTTGGCTGATTCTTTCCCCAACGGCGAGCTGGCCAGCCACTTCCGCCAGGACTGGGTGACCACCTTGGTCCGTGAGACACGCACCACCCGTCAGTACAGTGAGCGCACCATTGAGACCGCTCGCTGGACCCGGGAGCAGGTTAAGCGCCAGATCAACCTGGGCGGCGGTATGTCTTAATTGCCATGAGGCTCTAGCTTCATCTAGCCGATGATGGACACTTCAACCCTTGCGCGATACCCCCGATAGCGTCTCCAACGCCCGGTGTGTCGTCAAGTCCATTGAGGCAATGGGCCTGCCTCTGGGTTCCACCTTGACCTCATGATACCGGTCAGACCAACCTTCCCCATTGGGATTTGGCACATCTGGTCAAACAGTGAGTATCCTCGTCCGTTGCTGCGAACCTGCCTGCAACAAGCTGATTCAATACAATGCGCCCACTGACCTCGATTGTTGGTTTTTTTTTTTTTTTTTTTGCATTGGACCCCGAAGTTTTCCCACCCTTCCCCGTCCCTGTTTCCCTTGCAACCCCACCGCCCCCCTCCCCTATGATCGTCAAGTTCAACATCCCCCCATTCATCCCCAGGACTGAGCCCGAATTGCCTTATGACACTTTGCAATTAGCCCGTTCTTTTCTGTATGCTTCCCTCCCCCACATGCCCCTTCCCTCTCTCATCTAGCTGCTTTCGATCTTACCGTGCTCTCCATGGTATCATTCCAATCCACCTTCTCCTTTCCCGAAAACTCCCTATCTTGCTTTTTAATTAGACCAAGAGCCCTCACTCACCCTCTACTATTACCCATCATGTAGCCCTATAAGTCATGTATCCCTTCGTCATATTCCCTGACCATGTATTCCCAATCATGTATTTTCACCTTCAGGATTCAGGCCCTTTTTGATAAAGAGTCGTTATGAAAAGTATTTTTCTCCATGAACCAGTATGACTGTACTTCCTAACTGGTATTCATCCCTACGCGGCATGACACTGATGCTGTTCGTGGAGACGATAGTAAGGTGACCGATTTTGCTCACGTCAAGATATAGACATATGAAAATTTCGTAATGAAGCCGGTTGTATTACTGCATAGAGAAGCAAAGGCTCGGAGGCATTGAGCCGCAAGCCGGACAGGGAGACTAGACTTGTTCTGCAGTACCTGCCTCAGTAGTACTGAGCTTCTTTGCAATCTGCGCTGATAGTGCCTTGATGCCTGAGGCAGATTGAGCTGCTCAAACTGGCGCACGTGACGATGAGCGATAAGGGTATTGTAGGCCCCCAACCCTAAGCCGTAGCCGCACAGTCAGCAAAACGCAGACTTCGTCCGCCGCGCCGCCCGTTTCAATTTCCTGAACAACCCGCTACACCGAAGGACCATTCCTCGAGGTATGTACGCACTCCGTTCTCACCAGCCTCGCAGCTAGTCTGGGAATTCAATCATCATCACCTCGAAGTTTACGATTCTGAGTACCACAATTGAAGCTCGTCGGGCATCGAGAGTGAAAGGATGATACGCATCTCCCCATTCGGCACGGGCTGAAGAACTCCTTTCGCAAGGGGCACTCTTTGCGCTCGAAGACTAGCAGCGGCTGACTTTCAGTTGCAATCGGAAACCCCGACTCGACTGACACGAGCTTCGCATTGGCTTGCTGAAGCTCGGTCGTCGTGATCGTGGGGATTCTGTTGCGCCTTTTGTCGAACAGATACCTCATATCTTTCATCACCCAACGATTTGAGAATCTCGACTCTCCACAACCGCCAAAATGGTCAAGACCTCCGTCCTCAACGATGCGCTGAACGCCATGAACAACGCCGAGAAGGCTGGCAAGCGCCAGGTCCTCATCCGCCCTTCCTCCAAGGTCATCGTCAAGTTCCTCACTGTCATGCAGAAGCACGGTGAGTTTCTTCCTTTTCTATCCTCGAACCATCATCGCTCCGTGGATGCTGGGCATATGCGCTTGGGAAACCTTGGATCTCGCCATGAGGGAGTCATTGTAAAAAAAAAAAAAAAAAAAAAAAAAAAAAAAACCTCTTCTCTACCTCCCATTCTCTTCGGGCTGATAACTAGGCGGCCGGTCTCAAACACCTACGACGTCTGCCTTTTAAGTGCCCGATAGATTAAACCCTCTGGCGAAGATCTTACATGTTTCCAAGCGCTTGCTTATGCTTCCAGTATTTGGCGACTTTTAAATTTTCGCGACATACTGATTTCCTTTCTTCTTTTCAGGCTACATTGGCGAGTTCGAGGAGGTCGATGACCACCGCTCCGGCAAGATCGTCATCCAGCTCAACGGCCGGTAAGTCTTTTCTTCAAGAGATGCTGCGCGGTATGAAACTTTCCTTGCTCACACCTCATATCCTACAGTCTCAACAAGTGTGGTGTTATCAACCCCCGCTACCCCGTTCAGCTCCGTGACCTCGAGAAGTGGGCTACTCAGCTCCTTCCTTCTCGTCAGTTCGGCTACGTCGTCCTGACCACCTCTGCTGGTATCATGGACCACGAGGAGGCCCGTCGCAAGCACGTTGCTGGCAAGCTCCTCGGCTTCTTCTACTAGATGGAGTCGCTTTCAAAAGCACCCTCTTAAAGAAAAGTTATTATTTTGACTGGTTTCGCATGCCACTTGGCCTTGGCCCTGGGAATGTAAACCTTACGAGTAGCGGATTATACCCCGATGTCATAGTTTTACAGAGTACAAGGCTCTCATCCAAATACTAGGCGCGACTCTAGTCTGCACTTAATGTTCCGTTTTTGTAGAGCTTTTAATGGGATCCAACCGACCCGCATCCAAGTGCACCAATTTAGTCCTCCGGGGATCCTTTCACCTTTGCATTTCCTTTGCCGAGCCGCGGCTCAGCTCTACCGACCGCCCTTGCATTCATTCCCCGGCTTGCCCGCAACCTTCCCCGCAAACCATCAAAACGTTTTACTTCCTGTCTTTGGACTTCTCAGGTACGCTCACCATGCCGCTCGATACGATATATCTCACACGCCACGGAGTATGTTTTGTCCCAGTGGGAGCATGTAGCGTTGCATCAGCTGTCTGACGGGGTCTACGGCCCACTATCCTCATCCGAATCATGTCATCCTTACTGACTCTATCTTGTAGCATCGTTTGAGCTGGACGATTGACTTCCGCACTGGTACCTACAGATCGCAATTCCCCACGCCAACGGGGAACCCAGCAGACCCAGCCCTAACGTCGCATGGCGTTCGGCAATCGCATGAGCTATCAGCTCATATTACGAGTCCGGAATTCCACCCTAAACCATTCCGTGTATATTCAAGTCCGTTTTACCGATGTCTCCAGACCATACAACCCTCCGTGGAGGCTCTGAAGAAGAAGAAGCAGAATGAGTCCAGCTCCTTGGAAAAGTCTGTGGGAGATCATGCTCAGCTGGATCCGGCCGCGGACTTTGATGTGAGGATCGAGAATGGTCTCGGGTAAGGAATTGATGCAAGCGTGGTGGGGGTTTGCAGTAGACGAATGTTTTGCTTTCCAAATCTCTTTTCTGCCACCTTTGCCTGACTTAACGTACTGTGTCTCGCAGGGAATGGTTCGGACCCACGACCTTTTTCGACCACCCTTCGCATCCCACCCCAGGCATGATGCAAACTCACTTTCCAAGCATTCTCCCCGCTTCCCCAGAAACCAAGTACACACCTCTCCTGCACCCATCTACCCGCGGCGAGACCATCGCCCAACTCCACGACCGCGTCGCAACCGCGCTCGAAGGGATCATCGCCGACGTGGACGCAGAGATCACCGCCCTCGAGGCACATCTGCCCCAAGACCAACGAACCAGCAAGTCCATTCTCATGTGCGCACATGCCGCACCTCTGATCGCCATGGGCCGAGTGCTCACGGGGAATATGCCCGAGGACTCGTCTGAGGAAGATTTCTTTGTCTTCACCGCTGGAATGAGTACTTTCAAAAGACGGATGATTCGGGACAGAGATCAGAGTCGGCCGTTGTCTCTGCTGGCTGATGGGACTAGGTTCGTTCGTTGCGAGGGTGTTCCTGCCTGGGAGGATGGTCGGGGAGTCGGAGGTGGATGGACTTGTGTCAAGAATGGAGATTGTACCTTCTTAAGCGACGGTGCTGAGCGTGGATGGTATGTTTCTCTTGTTCTTTTTATCCCCCTAATGACCGTCCTTCTTCGAGTTGCTTGTCTTCCGGCGGCAATCCGCTTGCATCATGGCCGAGTTCTGATCTCCTGCTTCACCCACTTGGAATCCGGGTTAATTTTGATAGGCACTTCAACGGTGATGAATCTTTCGATACTGGTGTCATGGCACCGCCGTCTGAGCCCCCTGCTTTAGCATCTTCCTCGCCTGCGGAGTCGGTGCGCTCCACAAGCAAGCTCTAGATACCT
Organism: Penicillium diatomitis; assembly: GCF_028827545.1. Lineage (NCBI taxonomy): Eukaryota > Fungi > Ascomycota > Eurotiomycetes > Eurotiales > Aspergillaceae > Penicillium > Penicillium diatomitis. The sequence continues at coordinate 2,089,012 of NW_026623175.1, read as the reverse complement.
AGACGCCGAGGACGAAAGACACACTACATGCAACAGGTCGTATGAAATCCGTACTTGTGAGCGTTTTTCTTAGAAGAGTGCATCGAACATATATGTGAAATGTTTATATGAAACAGTCAAACCTTGACGTGCCATCAATATGACCCGTGAAAGTATCAGAAGCATGGCATAGAAGCTGGGTAGGTACTGACACTAAAGATCAAGAGCAGTTGGATATTCAGAGCTTTGGCTCGAAGAGGGGAAATAAGTAGACATGCGGGAAGCACACTGAGTAGTTGAAACGATAGTACGGGTCCAGGAAAAGTGTTCAAGCTGCTAGTATGATTATTTATGTGGAAGGGCAACGAGGGTAAAGTAATTCCAGCTCGTACGTAAGCACTTGAGTAAGTGAGCTATAGAGCAACCGACGAACAACCAAAAATAATCAAATAGAACGCTAAATGTTGACGCCTTGGATCAAAATCAAGAAGCAGTAGCAGTGAGCTTCTCCGGCTGTGGTTGCTCCGTAAGACTGCCTTCGTTAACGGTCTCCTCCGTTTCCGCTCCCCGAGCCACGTCATCAGACTGAGACACGCTCTGGTTTTCCGCTTCTGCTGCAGTGGCCCGTTGCTGTTCCTCTTGCTCACGCTGTTGCTCAAGAAGCCGCTGCTGCTCTTCCTGGCGCTGCCGTTGCGCTTCGGCCTCGGCCGCGTTTCGTGCTTCGACCTGTCTCTCGCCAATACCCGGGACCAGGCTAGCGAGAAGCAGGACAACAGCTCGCTCCAAGCTCTGAACGGTTGCCCATAGCTCGCCCCATGCGGGATTGCGGGCATTTCTCTCTGCTCCGGCGCCTGCGGCCGGTCTGGCTGGATCAGCTGGGCCGCCCATCTGGGTAAGCCGCTCGAGGTGGCGTTGAACAGGCGCAATGAGCGCGCCGTGAAGCCGTTCAGGAATGGAACTCTCCGAGGCAAGAGTTACCAGGACGGCTACAGTGACCAGCAGGTAGCGGGTCCATGAGCCGGGATTGGTGATCATGAAGATGAAGAAGTAAAGGCGCATGAAGAGCCAGATGCGAGACACAAAATTTCCGGCAAGGATATTCTCGATCTCGCGCCGAGGCTGGGCGTTGGCAGCGCGCTGATTGAGAGCATTCTGAAGAATGACAGCCGGATTCTGGCCACGCGGGTGCCCATTATCGGCTTGATTGGGCTGGATCGTCCTGGTGGGTTGGGGTTGGCCCGAGGTCTGTCCATGGTTCAGAGTGTCTGATGGAGGATGGAGGACATTCGAGGACGTTGACGGGAAGAGTGTCAATGGAAGATTTTGCCGGAGTGAAGGGGTTGGACGGGACACAAACGGAGATGCTGAAGGAAGGGGTGGAATGATGAGGCTTTTGCGACCATCAGGCGCAGAGAGTAGGTAGATTGTCTGGTGAGAACGTAAATCGAGGAACGGCTGGTCTGCTCGCTGGCTTGGGTTCGGAGGCAAGCTGTCGATTCGCTGATAGAGAGCCTCAACACGCTGGTGTAAAGAATCAAAGTCGTGAGAGGTGTCCACAGTACCAGGTTGTGCCTGAGATGCCGCCAGGCGATGCTGCCGCTGCTGCTCTATTCTTCTCCGCAATTGGTACAGACTCTCGTGTGAAGGAATCAAGTGATGATTCACTTCATTCTCTGCCTTCTCGAGCTCCCGTCGCAGGACGTCGTACTCATCATTCTCACGCCCAGAAGCTGGATTACCGTGAACAATTGACGCATGTGGCCATGTCTGAGCTGCCACAAGCGACTGTGTATGATTGGAAACATGCTGCACCTGCGAGTGGCTGCTGTCAGCAGCCTGGCGCATGGCGTTGTTGACAGCTGCCATGTGTGACGCGAGAAATGCGGGCAAAGGCCCAGATCCGTTCACACTTGACACACCAGCAGACCCAGGCGCATTCTGCGTCGCAGGTGACGGAGCAGGTGGTAAAACCAGATGAATGGAAAACTCCGTTTGCTAGATTAATCGTGCATTAGGGAGCATTCGGAACAAAGAAATATTGACGGAGACTTGAAACTATTGAGCAGAATCCGGACATACCTCGACTGGCCCAAAGGTCTCGGACAGCGTTGAGTTGTCGTTAACAAGCACTCTCCCAAGGTAGATTAGTCGCTGGGTCGTCGAAAGTGCCTGATTAGGCAGAGACTTGCTGATCTGTCTTCGCAATTGCCCGACTGTGGTCTCTAATGGCACGTCTCGCAGTGTTACACGGCCGGGAGACGGCAAGGAGGGATTAAGTACATTGATTGTGATCATTTGTGGGCTGTTGTCACTTTGCTGCGCTGTGGGCGTAGCCACAACAGTAGCAGGGGTTTCACTTGAAGCCATGTTGGAAGGAGTCGCTGGCGAGATCAGATGGGATCGTTCTCTTGGCAAGTTCAAGGGCAAGAGATGAATGATATTATGAGTGAGACCCTTTAAAGCCGTTACAGCCTCGATAGGCGTTGAAGCGGTCGCGGACACCGCCCTGAGCACAATGACTAATGGCGTTTACGCCCGTCAAGATGAATCACCTTGCATTGACTGCGAACAAAGATGATTGATTGTCTTTGAAAAGCTGCGTGGAAGACAAAGTTGAGGTTGTCAATTCAATTGCGTGTCCTGTCAGGACAAGTGTTCTGGCCCTGAAAATGGAACGCGGAGCTCGAGGTAGCTTAGTGGCTGGGATGTGGAAATGGAGTATGTGGCAGAAAGCCTGTGCGCCGCTAGATTGCAAAGTGTAGAGTCACTGACAGAGTGTATCTACTCAAGTTCTACGATGTAAGTGAGCAGCCTAAGCGTACCCACAAATTCTCTACCTCTTCAATTGAAAAATCTATTGACAACGATCGCCACTTCTGGACTGGCAAAAATATCTATTTGAAAAGCAGGCCCTATTAGAACAGATAACACACAAAAAGACTAGGCCGTCTGTATGGCCCCCAATGTTTACTTCTGTTGTGATGCCCAGATCGGCAAATTGCACGTGCCGCTCTGCCCCTTCCCGCAGGCGGTCAGTCGGTCCCCTGATGCGCCTCAGATTCGGAAATGGAAAAACGTTCTCTCTGAGGACCCTAAAGAAGGTTAGATTGACTGTCACATCAGGGCTTCTGATGGACTAAAATTGCACGATGGCCAAGCGCCTCCTGACCCAAACAACTTCTCTTCCGTGTCGTATTGCAGTCTCCTCCCCAGGGTTCGCTACGCCGATGGAGTCCCTTTCATTCCGGGCAACTGCTCGCCATAAAGCTGTGCGCCGGTTCTCCTCTACGTCGTGGAAACAGTACCACAAGGAAAATGGCAGTGAAGGAAACCCTCGACGCGGGTTTGGATCACGACTGCGATTTGCCTTGCGCAATACCAAGGTGGAATGGTATCCCATCCCAGTGGGCCTCGGAATCGGCCTGCTCGGAGTGCTCTCCTTCTACAAATCGCAGCGTGCGGAACGCGACCGCGTCGAGCAGGAGGAACCCAGTAATGAGTGGGAGAATGGCAAACGGCCACCTCGACGACCTCGAGTGGTGCCCACAGGTCCCTGGCAGGTCCAGGTGATGTCGACCTTACCCCTCAAGGCCATCTCGCGTTTATGGGGTCGCTTCAACGAAATCGAACTACCCTACTATCTCCGTGTCCCGGGCTTCAAGCTCTACTCATGGGTCTTTGGAGTCAACTTGAGTGAGGTCGCAGAGCCCGATCTCCATGTCTACCCCAATCTTGCCGCCTTCTTTTATCGCAAATTGAAACCTGGCGTTCGTCCAGTCGACCTCGACCCTCGTGCGTTGGTTTCCCCCTCTGATGGACGTATCCTACAATTCGGTATGATCGAGCGCGGCGAGGTTGAACAGGTGAAGGGTATGACCTACAGCTTGGATGCACTCCTCGGCGCCGCGACTCCTGTGACCGCCGATCGTAGCAAGCACATGTCTGATTCCACCGACCAGGTGGGCCAAGCGGATGTGGAAAACATGAAGGCCGACGAGGAATTCGCCACCGTCAATGGTATTTCATACACTCTGCCATCGTTGCTGTCCGGTGAATCTGGTGCACCTGCCAAGCGACGTGCCTCGATCGATGCCTCCACGACCTCCAAGTCGGTCTCTGAAAGTGAAGTGCAGGAACAGCTGGCTCAGGCCGAGGGCACTTCTTGGTTCGCCCCAAAGGCCGCTGCGAACCGTGCGCTCTTCTACATTGTCATCTACCTGGCTCCTGGCGACTATCATCGTTTCCACTCGCCCACTGAGTGGGTGGTGGAAAGCCGCCGTCATTTTGCTGGTGAACTTTATTCCGTCTCACCCTACTTGCAGCGTACTCTGCCTGGACTCTTCACTCTCAACGAGCGGGTCGCATTGCTGGGCCGCTGGCGATGGGGCTTCTTCAGCTATACCCCCGTTGGTGCCACCAATGTGGGCTCGATCAAGATCAATTTCGATGCCGAGTTGCGTACCAACAGCCTGCTGACCGACACCGCGGCAGACATGGCGGCAGCTCAAGCTGCCGAGCGAGGTGAAAAGGATCCAGGCTACGTCGAGGCTACCTACGCTCATGCCAGTCGCACCTTGGGCGGCCACCCGCTTCGCCGTGGCGAGGAAATGGGTGGATTCCAGCTTGGTAGCACAGTGGTGCTTGTCTTTGAAGCCCCACTTGGCACTCGTAAGTCGTTCGATGCCGGCTGGCCGGAGGAGGAGCGACCCGATGGCTGGACGTGGTCGGTGGAGAAGGGCCAGCGGATCCAAATGGGTGAACGATTGGGCTTTGTTCGAGAAGGCTAAGCTCTGACCCACTTGTCCTTCACTTCGAACCCTATCTTCTATCACTCCTTCGCGCTCACCGCGCTCTCACCCACATCTAGCGTCATCAGGTCGCCTGGTGACTGAGTGGCAGTTTTCACTCTCATGGCTGCCTAGCTCAAGTTCGAAGCGGACCAGCAGCCCCAAAAAAGCATGGCATTCTACACCTCATCACTCATGCCTGTGTTTGTTTCGGTTTCCTGGACCTCTCTCCACTTCTGCACGAAGCGTTCACAATCTCTTTACATTTGTTGTAATATACCATCCTGTCATATTTCTCTCACTGAGAGGTCTCTTGCGATGCATACGAAGATCACGTTCACTTAGATTTGCAAGATCGCATCACAAAAAGAAAAGCATCGGTCTCATGAATGGCATTTGAATTGATGTTATTCTTCCACATCAATAGTTCGAATACAAGTGCTCTTGAATATAGGTAGTCTTTATCGTTAATTATGGAAGAGACGGACCTTAAATGTATGTCCCTGAAGAGACCCAATACCGGGAAATATGTATAAATAATAACTATACGCCTACTCGCAACAAAGCACACCCCTAAGAGTACCCTTGGTCTCCCGAGGTAAACCAAGACAAAATTTCCCTCGCAGGCGGGGGACTAGGTAGAGGGACTGTTTGGTGGCCAGGAGTGTATACAGCCGTCAACTTTGAGTTTCTTCCGAAACGCCTGTATTATGGACATTGATCTAGGGCTACGCGCAAGGGCAATGAAGGTCAAAAACAGCTCGAGAAACAAGAGAGCAAAGAAAAAAGAAGAGAACTGCATTCAAGACAGATAGTTTTTTAAATTTCTTAGCTTGATCGCCTCCTTGTACTTTTTGAGATGGTGTGTTCTGGTGATCTTCGGGTTGATCTATCTGTATAGCATCTGTATAGTGAATCCAATTCCTGTGGATGGATGATTCTATTTGCTGAGCCGGAGTGGCAGTAGTCACTCCCGATAGCGCTTATCGGGGCGTGGTCACGGCAGGCGACAGTCACAGAAGCACTTTAGGAACGAACCCCATTCTAATGGAATTACTAACCAAGTCAGAAAGACCTTTGCATGAGAACATATGATCCATTCAAACTGAACCACCACTCAAAGCGTTTCTGATATCCAGTATCCGGCAGTTAAATGGTGAACCACCTGGTGAGGCCCGGCAATGGGCTTGTCCCCATTGCGCCCACCCCCGTCCAAGCAGATCCGCTCAAATGCAATGAGACGAAGTCAGGGAAGCCGGCCATGTCCTACTCATGCCAGACATGTGCAAGACGTAAAGTCAAATGTGATAAGATCGGCCCCGTCTGCTCGCGCTGTCGTAAGGGAGGGTATCCCTGTAGCTTTGAAGCCCCCCAGCCGAAGCCTCGAAAGCGAAAGCTGGATGAGGTGTTGGAGAAGATGGCTCACTATGAATGTCTTCTGAAGGAACATGGCTTGCTTGATGCGGGAGTGGGATATCAACAAAAAGAAAGTCCGCTCACACGGAATGAAAAGGGTAGTCCTCCCGGTCCTGCCAGTCCGATTTCGTCGAAAACAGGCAGACTTCTCACTGGACCAGGCAGATCGAGGTATATCGACAGTCATATGTGGCTTAACCTGGAGGACGAGGAAATCCGGCACATATCGACAGATAAAGATGAGGACGAGGATGAGCACGAGGGAGCAATGACTACGAATCCAGTGTGGTCGGAAGCCAATCCGCAAGATCCATTGACGGGTGCCTTTCTTGGGTATCAGAAAAGTATCTCGTACTTTCACCCTAGTCATATGGATGCGATGCAATTATGGGAGACATATGTACGGAATGTGGAGCCTATCTGCAAGATTCTACACGTTCCGTCGACTCGCAAAATGGTCGATGCCATCTCGCAGGAGCCTGAGATCGCCACCAAAGCAGAGGAGTGCTTGCTCTTCTCCATCTACCATTGTGCAATCTTCTCAATTACGGACGAAGATTGCAAAGCCCGATTCCATCAAAATCGATCAGATATGATGAAGTTGTTTCACGCTGCTGTACGTCAAGCCCTTGTGAATGCCTCTTTTCTGAGGACGACCGAAATCGCGGTTCTACAAGCTCTCCATTTGTACCTCTTATCAAGTCGTGACGCGCACGATCCCCACACATATTGGATTCTCACTGGAGTATCGGCCCGTGTTGGTCAAAGGATAGGCCTTCATCGTGATGGAGAAGGTCTGGGTCTGCCACCCTTTGAAGTTGAAACAAGACGTCGACTATTCTATCAGATCTTTCCCCATGATTCCCGAGCCGGCCAGTCAGCTGGGATTGACAATATCAGCCTGCCTCAAGGCTGGGACACCAAACCGCCCCTCAATATCAACGATGACCAAATCTGGCCTGAGATGTCTGAAAAGCCCGTCGAGCAAATTGGCGCGACGGACATGATCTTCTGCCTATCTCGCGCATACATGGGGAAACGGCTTGCGGGAGCAGGTGCGCTTATGAGCACGGCAGATTCGTGGTCATCGTCCGATTACCAAAAAGCCGAGAAGGTGATATTGGCCGCAGAAAGTGAGGTAGAGGAAAAATTCATCCGCTATTGTGATATGGTGAATCCTTTACACTTTCTGACCATCGGACTTGCTCGGTCCGGCATGACGGCCATGAGGCTCAAATTCCAATTGCCTAAACTACGAAAGCACACTGCGACCGACGAAGAGAGAAAAGCGATCTTTCAACTGGCGCGGAAGAACTTGGACACTGATGCTGCAGTCCATTCGCATGGTGGAATAAGCAGGTTCCAGTGGCACACAAAACCCTTCTTTTTGTGGGGCACTCGAGATTCAATGGTCGTTGTATTGATGACCCTCCTGAAGTGGAGAGATTTGCTCTCGCAGGACCAAATCGAGGCCGCCTGGACCAGTGTAGCCGAACTATACCATCATCATGAAGAGCTCTTTGACAGTCGACAAGCCCTCAGTGTCGCCATGGGGCGTCTCGCAGTGAGAGCTTGGGACTCATGGAGGCCCAGTGATCATCCTCCTGAACCAGAATTCATCAGCAAACTGCGGACCTGGAGAAAAGCTCCGAGGCGCAGTCAACAACTTTGTGATGTCCCAACACACTCCGAAACAGTACCATCACTCCCAAACCCTCAATGTTCTGCGTCCGCTTTTCCAGATCTAGATGAATTTAATGGTGTTCAGGATCTTGATGTTGATTTTAATATTGACGATTGGGTATCCTGGGACCAACTGTTGAGAGATCATCGCAACTGAAGAGTCCAGCGACAAGGCATCCTGGAACTACAGGAATATGCCCATGTCAGCCGCGTGGTCTATTTGATTGGCTCATTGCTCGGTCGTGGGAGCGCCCGAGATCCCAATCTCACAATCCCACCGCCAGCCAATCAGCTCGTCTGCAAGCTCGGCCTTATACTGCCCGAGCTATAGACTGATCCCTACCAACATGGCATATAAAGTGAACAGAAGAGTCCGTTATTCAGTCAATTTCTTACCAGATCCAGGCATCTTTGTCGAGTATTTTCAATTTCATCCAGTCAGTCAACATGTCAAATCTGAGATGCCTCGTTGTCGGGGCCTCGATCGCCGGTCCCGCGACAGCCTACTGGCTCGCCAAAACAGGTGCCCAAGTCACAGTCATTGAACGATTTTCTCAGCTCCGGACCAATGGTCAGAATGTCGACATTCGCACAACAGGAGTCTCAGTCATGCGGATGATGCCAGGCATGGAAGAAGCTGTGCGGGCCACTCTGCAGCCCATGCATGGCTTTAGTGTCGTCCGCGAGGACGGCTACTCCTATGGAACCATGAAGCCCACCGGGGATCCCAATCGCCAGTCATTAATCTCCGAGTACGAAATTCTTCGAGGAGACTTGTCGCAGATTCTTTACGACATGACCAAGGACCACAAATCAATCAAATATATCTTCGGTGAACAAGTTGCCTCGATTCAGCAGCAACCTGAGTCAAGCAACGGGCCTGTTCGGGTGGAATTTTTGAACGGAACCCCTTCTACAGAGTACGATCTTGTCATCGCTTGCGACGGAGCGACCTCCCGGACTCGGGCTATTGGTCTTGGATGCGGCAAACGCGACTACGTCCATCCCATGAATGCCTGGGCAGCGTTCTTCTCCGTGAAACAGGACCTACTCTGCGGAAGTCAAATCGGGAATCTATATAGTGCTGTCAACGGCCGTGTGATTGGCGTTGGTCCCGGTCAAAATGGCGGCAACCTGATCACCATGATGGGAGTCAACCTAGATGACACGGACACGAACGGCGCCATGGCCAATTTCCACGAAGCGAGCAGGTTGGGCACAGAGGCGCTCAAGAAGTTCGTCGCGCGGCAATTCGAGGGCGCCGGCTGGAAAGCCGACGAGATTGTACGGGGTATGATGGAAGCGGACGACTTCTACGGAAGCGAATGGGTTCAAGTGAAGCCACCGACTTTGCACAAAGGACGCTTTGTGATGGTTGGCGATGCAGGCTATGGACCTGGTCCCACTGGGACGGGCACTAGCTTGGCCTTGACCGGAGCATATCTGTTGGCAGGAGAAGTTGGCAAACATTCCGGAGATCTTGCGGCTGCTTTGAGAGGCTACGAGAAGCAGATTCGGCCGCTTGTCGAGACGATGCAAAAGGTACCCCCGTTGTTTCCCGGAATGTTTGCACCGCAGAGCAGATGGGGGATCTGGGTGAGAAATATGTGTTTCGCCTTTATCTGTTGGAGTCGTCTGCCGTTTTTGTTGGAGAAGCTGTTCGGGGCTGCTTCTTCCAGTGCAGATGAGTATCAAATACCGGATTACCAATGGAATGAATGAGACCTTTGTGAGATGGCAAAATGCCTTTCTTCGACTTCAAGCGCCTTGAGCGCTCTTATCATATCAGTGAAGATCGACTTGAAAATTCAATAATCTACCTGTTGTCTACTCAAGAGATTCTGCGATACCATTCATTCCATAATGATCTCTTTCAATACCTATTCCATAATGTCTTGGAAGGCTCTTTTTGAAAGTAAATTTCTTTTCAGGAGTCCCTTGAAGAGTCTTTGACGGATCTTCTGAATCTGTCTTCAAATCACTACCGTCCGAAGAATGAGAAAGAAAAAAGTATAGCAGTCGGTTCATTTGAGAGGTCCATCGGATCGGATTTTTTTTCCTTGAAGGCCTACGGAGTAGAGACACCCAACGGAGTGTGGCTTAGAGGGTGAGGCTGTGGTGATAGTCAACCTTTATTTTGATGTTAGGCTCCCCCCGTTCAGCTAGTGCTCGTACCTTGTACCGCTACCTACCAAGGCATATTTCCCCGAAGAATCCGACCAGGGACTGAAGTATCTGTACCGTATGACGAGGCCCGCAGTTCGACCCCGTCTTCCTGCACGGCCCGACCAACGTGCTTCCGGGGGCCAAGGTGATTGGCTGGTAGTTTGGGATCGACGTCATGACCCTTGGCAACTGGCTTGTGATCGGGGGTAGTCTGAATCAGCGTATTCTCATGTTCGTCGGCTTTTGCGAGACTACTCCATGAGTCCAGGTAGTATATTAACTTATTCAGTATGTACTGGCGACGGTCTGAACGATCAGTAGTAGTACACTGAACAGTCTAGTAAGATCCAGACTTCACTAGTCCTGACTCCTCAGTGTAGTAAGTAGTATCCAGTGTCTGGTACCACAGATTACTGTAGTAGTGCAGTACTGTAGTGCCTATGGTAACCAGTACAAGAGGCCAATTCCTCCACGAGGAGGTTGGGGAGCTTGAGAGGTCCTCAACAAGGTATTCTTCGGTCGTACAGTAGCAGTACATACGTAGCACAGTCTTCACCCTGTTTGTCCCCCGTAGAGCCAAGCGAGATGCATCTGTGCAAGGAAGGAGCGTTTCCAAGTCTGGGGAGCGAGAAATTGATCAGGTCCAGGCGTATGGATTGCCAAGTGAGCAGTCGTAGTACCGATCATGCGAGGAGGTCGTTCAGGCCTTTACTAGATTTAGGCAGTATTCTGGGATCCTTACACTTTTTAGCGTCAAGGCTGCAGCACAGCATCAGACCCAAGGACAGAAATCAAGGAGATCCGTGGTAGATCGTTACCGCCAGAGTCAGAGTTCTTCCCTTCAGGCAACACAGGCAGATCGTCGAGTGGAAAGGTCAATGCACTTATATCTCTTCAAAGAGGTAACTACTCACTACTTAGTTAGTAGTTAACTAGGTAGTAGGTACTAACTACTTGTGTGGAGCAGTAGTAGACTCAGGTAGGAAGCCTGAAGACTCAGACTGGCCCCGACCTCGAGCGGTTTCAAAGTAGCGCTGCAGGCGATCCGAGACATCGGTGTGTCCGCGGACTGGGTGGCTGCTGAGGCCGACCGGATCGGCGTCGGCCTTTTCCTTTCTTCTTCTTCTTCTTTTTCTTTTTGGGAAAAGCTGCGTGTCTCGTTCCTGTTTGGGTTCGCGACTGCAGGTAAACAGCCTAGGACGTGATTGTCAAGTCTATGCCCCGGAAGACGTACGGTACAAGCAAAATACTATTGTACTCAAGGTACTGCAATACGTCATATGTCAGTACATACAATCCTCGCGAAATGTATTGCAGATTCAAAAGACCAGACACGAAAGCCATCCAAGTCCCAATGATCTCCTTGGCGTGCAGGGTTGACAAGGAGGCGGTGCAACTGATGGTCGCAAGACAAGAAGAGCGCAAGGTCTCGGGGCGCTGATAAGCCGATGGGCGTCTAGCCGGCCGACCAGCCGACCGACCGTAGGACTCGCACGGCACTACGGCAGTGATAAGACTAGAGGTAAGTACGAAGTAGTGGTACATCAATCAAGTGCTACTACTGCTTAAGTGTATAGTGTATAATGTACAGTGTACAGTGTACAGTGTACACCATGTCAACCAAGTACAGCCATATTATGGCGATGACCACACCCGCACGTCAGGGCAAGCGGGACCGCAAAATGGTCCGAGCGAGTGGTCAATTTTGTACATTTCCAGGCCTCCGGGACTCGTCATCATGTGGTTGGCACTCCCACTCGGCGATGCTTCCTCGTCTTCTTTTTCTCTTGAATTCGCCTCCCCCGCCCCAACCAGACTTGGTCAATCGACTCAATCAAGCTTTCTCACTATCCGCTGCTCCTGATCAACCGTGAACCCAACATATCCATATACTGCCACTGGAGGTCCTATACTTCTTGTCCCATCATCTGCCACCGGCCCGGCTAGTTCTCCCTCACGACCACTCCTAGTCGAAACTTCCGTCCGACTTTCACACCACTCCAACACCCTCTTCCGCCATAAGATCGCCCGGGTCGCCATCGCATTACTTCGATGGCCATTCTCAACTTGCCCCGATCTGTCCAAAACAATGCCTTTTTCTCTCAGAACCCGATGGCAGCCGCCTTGACTACGGCCGTGAACCAAACGTCCTCAGCCACATTCACTGTGAATGATCATTCCCAACATCCACCATTCTTCCATCTCGTGCTCCTCGTCTTCGAGGCAGTGTTGGAAGTCGTCTGCGTCAGTCTGCCGGGTTATTTTGCTGCCCGTCAGGGCATGTTCGACGCGGAAGCCCAGAAGCTGGTCGCCAACCTCAATGTGACCTTGTTCACTCCTTGCCTGAGTATGCCAATCGCAACACCTCTGTTTCTACTTGAACCCCCCCCCCCCCCCACCCTCCGATGGGCATTTGCCAGAACCAGTCGCTAATCCAAAGGTGCGTAGTCTTTATCAAGCTGGGGTCACAATTGACGGCCGAAACCCTTGCGGATCTGGCAATCATTCCCGTCATCTTTGTCGTCCAGACTGCAGTCTCCTATCTGTGTGCCTTTGTGATGGCACGATGTTTCCATTTCGAAAAACGGCAGTCAAATTTTGTGGCTGCGATGGCGGTACGTTCTCCCCCCTGCCCCGGCGGTGATGGCAAAGGATTAAATGAAGGACGAGAACTAATTACGCGTTTGATCGGTGCGCCTTCTAGGTCTTTGGAAATTCCAACTCCCTGCCCATTTCCCTCGTCATGTCACTGTCACAGACCCTCTCCGGCTTACATTGGGATCGCATTCCCAACGACAATGATGAAGAGGTGGCGGCGCGAGGTATTCTATATCTGCTGATCTTCCAGCAGCTGGGACAACTGGTACGCTGGAGTTGGGGATATCACGTCTTACTGGCACCCAAGGACCGGTACCTGGAGGAGGCTGAACGGGAAGAGACGGGCCACACTCGGATCGAGCAGGGCCGGGAGCGGTACAGCGACAACCCGGACCAGACCGATCCAGACGAGCCCCTGGTGCGCACACGCAGCTCCGATGACCTGCACCACTCGTCCAGGGACAGCGACCACTTCGACTACTCTGGCGATCTGACCCCGGTCTCCACGCGCGCCCACCCTCACAGTAAAGGATCGTCTCTACACTCGGCCGACCAGTATCGTGATGACGAGGACTTGGAGTCCACACGACCCGTCTTGGGTCTTCCGCCGCGAGGACCTTTCCTACCTCGGCAGAACACCGGTGCGGGCATTCTCTCGTTTCCCGACGTAGAAGCCAGTTCGCACGAACCCGATTTGGCAGACAAAACGTTCGCACACCGCTGCAAGGCCTCTTTCCGCCGTTTCGGCCATCGCATGCGCCGCGGCTGGGACAAGCAGACCAATGTAGTGTACAAACGCCTGCCGACGCCTGTTCAGAAGACTCTCTCCACCCTGACGCGCGGCGTGACTCGATTCCTTCACGGCCTGTGGGACTTTATGAACCCGCCTCTGTGGGCCATGTTGATTTCGATCATCGTCGCCTCGGTGCCCGCACTGCAAAGTCTCTTCTTCGACGAGGGCTTCGTGCGCAACTCGGTGACCCGGGCCGTCGACCAGAATGCCAAGGTTGCAGTGCCTCTCATTCTTGTCGTTCTTGGCGCGAACCTGGCTCGGAATACTCTTTCGGAAGAACACCTGGCCGACATTGAACATCCCAGTGCCGAGCGCAAGCTCATCATCGCTTCGCTGGTCGCGCGCATGCTTTTACCCACCCTGATCATAGCGCCTCTTCTTGCTCTGACTGCCAAGTTTGTGCCCGTCAGCATTCTCGACGACCCGATCTTCATCGTTGTGTGCTTCCTGTTGACGGGAGCTCCCTCGGCGCTGCAGTTGGCGCAAATCTGCCAAATCAACAATGTTTACGTAGGCGCCATGTCCAAGTTACTCTTCCAGAGCTACGTCGTGTGGTATGTATCCCCTCCCTGTTCTCAATCCTGTCGGTCTCGTACTTACAATTCTCCAGGATCCTACCTTCCACGCTCATCCTGGTTATGTGTGCCCTGGAAGTTCTCGAGTGGGCGAGCTAAGACATCTGTTTCGTACCCACTTTTTGTACAAGTATTATCACAGTTTCCGTGAAGCTGGTCTTCTTTTACCGTTCTCTCGTCTTGAGCACGAGGTTTGTCTTTCCTGTTTCTATTTTTGTTTAGGGGGGGGGGGGGGGGGGGGGGACAGCAGGGACAAGCTGCCAATGCTTGTCTTTGTAACTGGCGTTCTTAGCCCACTAGATTGATCAGGCTCGGTTTTTCCTTTTGTCTTGCATCGGCGTCGCGGTGACATGGTATTCTTCTTTTATCAAAATCATCATTATCATTGATCTCTTCTACGGCCGTACACGGAAGAGCCATGAACTCGAGGCAATCACTGGGCTTTGCTGAACGAAATATCTTTACCTCACTCACTTTCCTCCCATAGAATCAAGGTCAGGATCATCATTTCCGCGGGCCCTTCTAGCTACCACTAAACCCTTATAGCAAATCCAATCCGTACGCCCTGCCCCTTAACAAGAAATGACATTGAAAATAAAGACAGTGACTCCCAACCTTGATCAACCACAGCAAAGACCTTCAAAATCAAATCATACTACATCTTCCCCTTTCACCATCCATCCCCTGCAAAGCCACATCATGCGCGACTCGCCCCGCCGGATCCCCCATAACATCCACCAACATGGCCATTCCCGTCGCCAAATGCCACAGAATATGGCAGTGAAACAGCCACACGCCCGGGTTCTCGGCGCGGAATCGAAGGACGGCGTACCCTCTACTCGGGATGAGGACTGTATCTCGGAGCGAGGCGCGGGACAGGTCGTAGGGTTGGTAGGGTGGTGCTTCGGCGGTGGAGTCGTTGGTTTCTGTGGCGGGATCGAGATCGGGTTCGGGTTCGAGACCTGGTGGGAGGGGGGTTGTGAAGGGGTTGTAGGAGCCCCAACCGTAGGATGGGGCTTGGACGGTGAGGATGTAGAAGTGGTGGCCGTGCTATAAGGAGAATTGTGGGGTTAGTATGTTAGATGTTTGGGTCCTTTTGGAGGAGGTGGGGGTTTCACGCTTGTTTTCCTTTTGCAGAAGTATACATGAGAGGGATTGCTGATTGCTTCTTTTGAATGGAAGGGAACATTTTACGTGGATATCGACTTACCAAATGGAATGGGTGCGGACCCTCATCGAGATTGTTCACGACAAGATCCACCCAGAGAGCTTCCGACCCCGTGGAAAAGGCAAACTGGTTAGAGTCCCACTGCTCGCGAGGCAGGCCTATCAACGGAATCGGCGGCTCACTCTGAGGCTGCCATGTGGTCTGGTTGAAATAGCCCTCGGGGATATTATGGTTACGAGCCAGTTTTTGTATCTTGGTATAAACAACGTGAGTCTGCTGGGCCTTTGCGGGTAGATGTTGGAGTATTGACGGTGCGGATGGGACTTGGTCCAGATGGATGGACCTTCGGATTACAGGTGTTTGGGTCGCGCTGTTGTCGAGGGCAGTGCTTGGGCGATAGCGGATAGGGAATGTTTGCTCGGGTGTCAGTGCAGGGTTGATGTATTTGAAGCATCTTTTTTTTTTCCGAGTAAATAATTGAGCTTTTGTGAGGTGAAAGGGGATTTAAGGGTAATTCTCACCCTTCGTCGAGCTTGACCGTCATGGCAGATGACGAATTCGAATGAGAAGCCGAGTGGAGGATAAAGTCCATGCGCTGGCCGGGGAAGAGAACGCCTGCTGAGTTGACTTTCTGCAGTGGAGGTTGCTGCACGTCTATACTGTCCACCTGGATCAGGTCGATATTCTCCTGGCCAAAGACGAGTGATAATCCAGCTAGTGCGCTATAGATCGCATATTAGCGACAAGTGTATCTTCTGGGTATTCTTGTTCTCGATAATACCCAGTGTTCACCACACGGACACGATACGTGACATCTGGATCGACATCCAGGAAAGAGGTATCAGCCGTCTGCAAGATGCAATCCAGAGGTCGAGCTGGAACTGCCATGCCACAATCAAAATGACCGACGCCATTGATCAACAGCGAGTCTGGGACAGGCTTTGGAAAGAGAAAAAATACAAGACATCAGCGCTTGCTTCAGAGACGGACGAATATTAGCTCTGGCACACCACTCACCTCGTTGCCGAAATTTCCAGGTGTCTTATACCAAGCCAATACATCGTGTGCAGGCCTGTGATACCAGTCTCCGATAAGGAGTAGCAGCTCCCGGTCGTATCGAAAGCGCTCCTGGTCCCTTCGGGCACCAGTCAAAAGACCTCGGACGGTAGTTCTCGCCGCTGGTGCATGCACCACTAGCCCACCGTATAGGCCGTCGCCACGGGAAACACCCGCATGAGCATGATACCAGAAGGTTCCACTTTGATCGACAGGAATGGTGACATTGTACACGAATGATGCACCGGGAACGACGGGGCACTGCGAGATGCCCACTGCGCCATCCATGGCATCTGAACATGGTCAATCACACAAGCTCAATGATATGTAGTTGTGATAGGCACAATTTAGATGAAGAATCTTACTGGCAATATGGATTCCATGCCAGTGGAGAGCAATGGACTCGTCTTCGACGGCATTAGTCACAGTAATGAGTAGCGTATCGCCCGAGCGAGCCTCGATAGTTGGGCCCGGGAAGAGGTCTACTCGAGTATGATCGTTAGATCCATCTGATCGAATGCGCTTGCAAGGTCCTCTGGAGTAACGACGCAAGCGTCCTTGAGATGCATCGACTCATGCTGCCTACCATTGATCAGATAGATGTGTTTCAACACACCGTCGGGTCTTCGATCATCCTTGGATATCCGCCAGTCCAGGTGGCGTGTGACTGGTTCACGATACACATGGTCTTCAGGATGAAGCTCGATGCGAGGACGATCTTTCACCGAGGGATCGTGTGCGGTATGCGTGTGAACGGGGATGCTCAGTCTCGACCAAGGGGTATGGAAATTGATTCCATAGACGTACATGGCCATGACCCAGAGGCACGCGACAAGAGTCCCCATCAGGAACCATGACTGTATAGGCCGAGCCAGCCGAGGTGGTGTGACGGGCTTTCGAAAGCTTGCCTCCTCATGGTGGTGTAACCTGCGCCGGCGACTATGCTGCCGCTCCATGTTCGCTCAACCCTCGATCAATCGCAGGGATGATGAGTGACTCGGGAATCGCATCGATAGACTCAGATGCGTCTGATCTCTGATGGTTCGTGTATGCTGTCAACAGCATACGGTGCCGCCCAACTGGTCAGCGAATCTCTCAAAATGCTACCCGTTCTCACTCTCTTCGCCCCTCCCGGTCAACGCTGCAGTCGGTTGCGTCGCACTGAGCGTTGCGGATAGGGTGATGCTTGGAAATGAACGAGCACGACCGAGTCGTACCTCCGAAGCGAAGCTAGCTCCCTTTTCACCGTGCGATCGACGGTGGCGCCAAGGCCGTCTTGATGACGGGTGGTGTGCCGACCGCCAGGGATGTTGAGGGGAGCAGTCACGATCTCCAGGCTCTCCACGTGCCTGGCGTTGGTGGCCCTCGAATGGATCACGGCAGCCCTAAATACGTTTAGCTCCATCGCAGTGGCGGATGCAAGTGGAGAGATTCGCGCATTGCGGCCACGGCGTGGGTCTAGAATGAGAGGTGGAGAATTGAGGATGCAGATCAACGGCTTGTTTGGTAACCCCCGACGGGATTAGTGGAAGCCTGGAAGGGACCGTTGCAATATATGAAGCAAGAGATGTCCTTAGTTGATCTCTTATCGGCCTTGACCGGGCCCTGAGGTAGTACTAGTCATGGTGAGATGTAGATACCAGAATCTAAGTCAGTCCTACCTCTATCTACTGATCACTCTCGTAGTAGAGTTTGAAAGAGACATTGTAACAGAAGTCACGGCATACCTAAGGTAGTCATACTAAATCACTCGTACTTATTGTGCTAACTAGTCGTCACTTACAGTATTTACAAAGATGAGAGTGCCCCCTGGAGTCGGGTGCTGCTCGCAACTCTCATTTTCTCAAGTAGTGGGCGAGTACTGAGTACATGCAAGCAGCCCGCAGATTCCACTTCAAATTGAAGTTCCCGGACCCCTCCTTGGTACCCCTTCCCCGCTTTTTCAGGGCCGGCCCAACCCCCGGCAGTGGGTGCTCCACATCGCTCAACCGCGTCTCGACTGTGGCCCTGCGCCCCTGACTGGCATCCTCTACTACATCCGGCATGCTGCAACTTGCATCTTGCAACCATGACTACTACTGAGTACTGACTCCAACTCGGAGAGAGAGATTAAAAAAAAAAAAAAAAAAAAAAAAAAAAGAAAAATCAAAATCCACAAGAGATGGCATCCTTGCTCCCACCCGCTTCGACGCACCGTCAGAGCCATGCTCATCAGACCCACTAGCTCCAATTCGGTCGGTGTCATGAGCATCCAACATCCCCCTCACGTGGGGCTCCCCGCAGCCAAGATTGGACTCAAGGGAGAAGCCATCTGTGGAATGTGATGCCTACATCTGATCTCATCTGGCCTCGAAAGCTGCAGTGTTTTGGCCGTGAAGATCGGCGCTGCTGTTGAGTTCAAGCTGGGCTGCGTTGCCGCGTTTGTGGAAATCGGTTGGTTCTGTTCGACCTGTCATCGTGCTCAGCGGCATATCCCGATCGTCGCGGAGGGACTGAAGAAAGATTGATTGAAATAAGACGTTGATTCCCGGTTCGTGGTGGAAGCATAGTGACTGTCGTGTTTCATTCTTCTTTCCCCCTCTTCGATTCTCTCCGCGATCCCAGACAAACGGCCACTAAAGCACAGTTGCGACTGTGCCTTGGCTCAATATGACGATGCTGTTCGGAACAGCAGCCCTGGCGGTGCTCTGGGGGGCTGCCCCCGCACTGGCAGGCTCTTTGCGAGACATTGAACATGTCATCATCTTCATGCAAGAGAATCGCGCCTGGGACACCTACTTTGGAACCATGGCAGGTGTCCGGGGCTTCAACGACCCCAATGTGCAAGTAAATGCCGATGGTCAATCCGTCTGGAATCAGGTCGTGGACCCGAGCATGTCCACTGCCACCAAATCTCTCCTGCCGTGGTATCTCGGATATCAGGGAGGCAGCTCGAGAGATGCCATTCAGTGTATGGCGGCCGGTGACAATGGGTACCAAGATAACCAAGCGGCCTTGAATCATGGGTTGAACAACCACTGGGCCCGCAATAATACCCCTTGGAGCTGGGGCTACTTGAAACGGGATGACATTCCAGTCCAGTTTGCCATTGCCGAGGGGTGGACCGCCGGAGACATGTACCAGGTAAGACCGGTCATCACCCCGGGATGTTTCGAAAGGCTCTCTCCATTCTCCTGAGCCCAGCGACACATGGCAGCGGTGGCTTCGTTTGGCTGTCCAAGCCGGAATGTCTTGCAAGCACACGCTGACGACGGGGTAGGAAGCACAAATCACGTCGACCAACCCCAACCGAGTGACTCTCGTCAGTGGGTCTGTCAATGTGCCTGGCAGTCCCCAAAGTTCCAACGAAGGCGGCGTATATCTTGATAATAATGAGATGCCAGGTATGCACGCTGCTGTCCCGTCAATCTGCGACGTGTCAAGTACTGATGTGAATCAACCTAGGCTGCGACGGCCGTGGTATTAACTGCTATCCCCTCAAGTGGAAGACAGTATACGAATTCTATGAAGAAGCTGGAGTATCATGGCAGCTGTATCAGGACTCCAATAACTTTGATGACAACCCACTGGCCTGGTTTGACCAGTTCCAAACGGCAGACAAGAACTCTCCTCTCGCAAAGAAGGGAATGTCCTTTGTCGGTCTCGATGCCTTTTACGCGGCGGCGGCCAACGGCTCGCTCCCCGAGGTCAGCTTCATTGTTGGGCCCGCCGAGCTGTCAGAGCACCCGCCCTACCAGCCAAAGGATGGTGCCTGGTTGCAGAAGCAGGTGGTCAATGCAGTTATCAACAGTCCCAAGTATAAATCGACTCTACTGATGATCAGTTACGATGGTAAGTATCTTGTGTTGTTGATTTACATCGTCTTTTGTTTTCAGATCCGGAATAGAGGGGAGAGAAGCTAATCGCGGCGGAAATACTACAGAGACTGGCGGATTTGGTGATCACGTTGCCCCCTTCCACTCTCCCAAGGGTACCCCTGGCGAATGGATGACGGACCCGTTGGGTCTGTTTGGCGATATCTTTGTGGGACCTGGTAAGCTATACAACACTCCATGAATAAAAACCACTCAGAGGTCATCTTTAACCCTCCTTGTCTTCCAGGCTTCCGAGTGCCCTTCTACATGATCTCTCCCTGGACTCGTGGTAGCCGTGTCTTCACTGAACGGGCCGACCACAACTCTCAGATTCTTTTCGTCGAGCAGTGGCTCACGGCACGAGGCTACACGGGCATCCAGACGAATCAGATGGTTCCGTGGCGCCGTGCCCACATGTCCAATTTGGTGAATGCCTTGGACCTGGATAACGTAAGTCGAGCTCTTCCATCATTTCCTCACTCGACTGCCTCTCCTCCTTCCCATTAGTATACACTGACGCAAGCTGGATCCAGCCTGACTATTCCCTTCCAAATCTGCCCGACGCCGAAACACCCGCTACCAATGGCAACGGTGATTACGTTGGCTCCGCCCAATGCCAAGCCAAGTACCGCGAGCCACGACCCCCGTTCCCTACGGGGAACAGCATGACTCCACGAATGCTCTCTGGTTCGAGGAGGGTTACAAGGAGGTCGTTGGGTATCTCACCGAGGGTCGATACCTCGTCGCTGAGAAGGGTGGATATGCACTGACCAACTCGGGCAATCGTGATTCTGTCACCGTGAGCTCTGCAACCAAGAATCACGAATCCAAGAACCAACGCTGGGTGATCCACTACACCGAAGACGAGGAAAGTGAGGTCTTCACTATCTCCAGCGCTTTGGACGGCCGCTGGTTGGGACCCCGTGGTGCCTTGCTTCCCAAGGATCAGGCGTCTCAGGCGGCGCCCGTACGCATCAGTTTCTTGGGTAACGGTCGTGGCTACGCAGTCAATTATGCACAAGGGAATCAGCTCCTTGATGTGGACCATCGGGGTCAGCTCCAAATTGCCACACAAAGCCAAACGCCCGAGGTTGGTTTTAAGATTTTCAGTGTGAGCTACCGGGATTGAGGGAGAGAGGCAGAGGAGCCGACAGTGTCGTCTTTGTCTCTTGACGCTCATTGACCATTGCTGAAACCAAATGGACATTTGCACGAAGCGAAGAGCTTTGGTCTGAAGATCACAAGGCTGTATATGGCTTGCAGGAGTTGATGTGGTATCTTGCGGATTGGATCATATTGCTCGGCCAGCTGTAACTGATCGCTTATCTGAATATGACTTATGATCATGAGAAATGTACTTTGGAACGAGATATCGAGCTCGTCTACCCGGTGATAACAGTGAGCTCTCGTAGTGGCTGTCATTTCTGCCTTCGATACTATGATCCTCCTGCAGGCTCAATGCATTCAGTAAAGCTCGGGGGAAGTCTCACCGGGCGGGGACGGAAATGGATCCCACCAGCCTCCGGGCAACGGATCTGCTCCCGCCGCGAACCCTTTCCCCACACCAGCTCCCCCGCGGCACTGGAAATCCTAATGAGCTAGCTAGCTCAGCATCAGGAGACGCAGAGAAAACACCATGCGAACGGTGACATGACAAGCCACCTGAGTCGCCCAATATATGCACATCAAGGGGACACAATCGAGCTGCCCACTGCCAACGTTGGCCCCATCATGTCCAATCCCGCGCAGACCGTCCACATCCTCGGGCTCGGCAGCATCGGGTCCCTGATCGCTCACTGTCTCCGAAGTCTACCCAGCCCGCCGCCCGTGAACCTCCTCATTCACCGCAAGACTCTATACGACGAGCTCGCCCAGGCCCACTGGACCCTGGGACTGCGCGTCGGCGAGGACGGCCCGCTCCAGAAGCGCGGCGGGTTCGGCGCAGAACTTGTCCCCGCCACAACGTCGCGCGAGCCAATTCAAAACCTCATCGTCGCGGTCAAAGCGAGCGCGACAGTCGCGGCGTTGAAGCCGATCCAGCATCGACTGGGTCCGACCACGAATATATGTTTGTTTCAGAATGGGATGGGCCAAGTGGAGGATTTGAACTCTTGCATGTTTCCGGATCGCAAGAGTCGGCCGACGTATATGTTTGGGATCATGCGGCATGGGGTGTATTTGCGATCGTCGACGGAGGCGGTTTTGTCTGGGTTGAGCGGGAGCGCGTCGATTGGGATCATGGATGAGGATGGAGAGGCGTGTCGTTCTTCTCGACAGGATGAGTGTCGGGGACCGGGTAGTCCCCGCGAATTATTGGATGTTCTTCTGCGATCTCCGATCTTACGCTGCGAACACTTGGAATGGAAAGAGCTCTACGAGAACCAACTGTTCAAACTGGCGGCGAACTGCGTACTCAATCCTCTGACCGCAATCTATGATGTTCGCAACGGAGAGATCAAATCCAACCTGGACATGCGTCCTCTCTTACAAAACGTCCTCGAAGAAGTCTCTCTTGTGTTGCAACGGCTGCCCGGTATTCGAGAATTACCCGATGACCAGAAGAGCCGCTTTTCTGCGTCGGCGCTGGAACGTCTGACCATGGACACGATCGAACAGACGGCGCGAAATTCGAGTAGTATGCGGGAGGATATCAGAAAGGGTCGCATGACGGAGATTGAGTACATCAATGGGTGGATTTTGCGACGAGCCAGGGAGCTGCAGATTGATTGTCCGGCTAATCGGGACCTGATGGAGAGGGTTCTCGATATCAGTCGGTCGACGAGACGGGGATGATCGGGGCGTCTTGATCTTGTTACTGTGTATGACAGGTAATTGAATACCTAGAATTGGGGTAGTCGTTTATCGACATCAAAAATGGTACCTTTTCGGCGTCTTTGATCTCGCCGACAAGCGTGCGGGGGTTACGAAAGTGCGGGGGACCCAACCCGAAAGAAAACAAAGGACCCTGCCACTTCAGCGATCTCTCTCTCTCTCTCTCTCTCTCTCTCTCTCTCTCTCTCTCATCCACGAACAACAGGTCAACACCTTCACTCGGACTTGATCAGTCAATTGTCTTCCGCCAATTTTCCCAACACCCCGAAACCTACCTAATCATTCACCCCTCGCGCGAATCCTTCATCAAACCGTGCCTTCGGCCGCGAATCAACCACAAAATGTCCATCCCCAAAACCGCCGTCAAGTCCCCCCACGCCCCGGCCCCACCGCCCTTTCTCTCCCAAGCGATCGTCATGGGCGACTACGTCTTTTGCTCCGGTCAGATCGGCAGCGATCCCAAGACAGGCACTTTGGTGCAGGGCTCGATCCAAGATCGAACGGTAAGACCGTTGATTCCCATCGCTTCTAAGTGATCATTGGGAGTATTGGGCTCAAAGACCCCCGCGGTATTAAGTCCCTTCGTTCCTAACACGACTTGATCACTCTTCAAGACACAAATCATGTCCAATTTGAGCGCGGTCCTCGAGTCCGCGGGCACCAGTCTGCGGAACGTGGTCAAGTGTAATATCTTTTTGACGAGTATGAGTGATTTCGGGGCCGTGAACGAAGTATACATGACCTTTTTTAGTGCTCCAATGCCGGTATGTTCTCTTGCAGAGGGATTGCGGGTGGTTCCTGGTGTGTCTTAGGGCTATGGGGCTAACTTGGCTATGGGGGCGTTTGGCTAGGCTCGTACGTGCGTCTGTGTCAAGGAGTTGCCCATGGGCACGGATGTAGAGATTGAGTGTATTGCTGGGGTGCGTAATGTGCCGGAGCAAAAGTTGTGATGGTACGGTAGGGTAATCGTGACATGGGGACGATACTGGTAGGGGGCATGGCAATAATGGCATACAGAGTCTCGAATCAAACGGATAGTATTGTCGTACTATATGCAATGGATAGAAAAGAAGGGGAGTGGTCTTGGAATCAAACCACTTGAGAGATGAATTGCCAGGGTTCATTTAGGCCTTCTCAGTGGTAATGGTGAATGGGCCGGCTGCGCTGAAAATAGAAGGCATCTGTATGGATGAGGTGAGTCATGGATGTTAGTTAGTTTCGAACAGGGCAGATACTGCTACCACGTCTTCTTCCTTTTCTCTCCAGAAGAAATGGGTCACGTTCTGTCAATGCGACGCAGTACAAAAAGCACACGCAGACATCATCTTCCAAGGGAAGTTCCCTAGGGAACGCAATCAAACTCACCTGAGGCGCAGTGGCCAAGGTAGTATCCAGCCTTAAATACCAAACCGACTCATCCTTCACCTTGGGCAAATCGGTCGGAATCTGAATCGACACCTTGTTCGCCGAGGCCGGGATGTTGTTGACAACCTTCACCTGTGCGTCGTCGTGGATCGAGTTGGGCACTCGTTGGGGGTTGTTCCACAGCCAGATGGAGTAGTTGCTGGCCGGGTACTCAGCGAGCGGGTTGGTGCAGTGAGTGGTGGGCTCGCGGTTCCAACGCAGTTCGATTTCTTGACCGGCCGTCACGGTTGCGTTCTCGGGGATGCCTTGGTAGACGTTGATGCAGGAGTAGTCGCGTTTGCCCCAGGCTGTGGGTCAGAGTTAGTGTTGCTCGGTCTTTTCTCAATTTGATTGGGGATGTATCGACCCAGGGCGACGGGGTATTATTGTATAAGTAATCTTCAATGTAAATATTACACCGACGAGGGGGAGTAGAGGAGAATCTCGAGGGGGGAGAGGCCTTTGTTGGAACATACGTTGGTACTTGTCAAAGGCTGTGACTCCAGTGGCCAAGAGACCGGCAGTGACTGCGGTAGGGAACCTCATGTTGTAGGCTTGTTGGTGATGATTGCGGTTGAGGGTGGAAATGAATCTGAAATGCTCAAGCGCAGATGTGATTGCTTCTTATGAGTAGCGGTCCGGTGTCTTCACGATGGATTCACGGTAATGTCAGTCCTTCTTATCTGGTCGAGAGACGATCCTACTCTTGACAGACACACGATGAAGTACACTTCCCCAGCCAAGACATAGCCACAACACGCACTAATAATAATAACAAGAACCGCACCGACCCCACTCATGACATCTCTGCCGAGCTCGTCTTGAGACAATGTCTCAACTCCTCATATGTGTCTTGAGACTCGATTTATTGTTGGTGCCGGAGATGGCGGTAAGTGAAGGTTGAGGCGAGAGGCGGACTTTCGGAGGTCGGGCGTGCTGCGGCTGTGTGGATGAGGATCGGGAGGATCTGCAAATCCCCGATGACGTTTTGTCTCACATGGGGCCAGTCAAGACTGTGGAGCGTTGAGAAGTGCATGGAAGTGGAGTCCTTGGGCAATCGAGCAGTCCACGTTCACAGTGATCTGGGGATAGATAGTCTGAAAAGCCAGACATTGTCATTGTTTCGGACGGCGGCTGTGGGATAGACGATGGATAGACGGGGATTGTTGTATCTGTCACCGAGGGTCAGCAAGTTGCGAGGTCACGATCTGGACACGACAGATGTACATCTTTCTCGGCCCGTACAAGTCTTCCCCAGCATGCGTGGAGTCTATTTCCAGGGTGAGTGGAAAGCTGTCTCCATGGGAAGAACCTCCTCTATCTGTGACAGACATGGGCCATGCCAATGCTCGGCTCCTCGGCTGTCCGCCCAGCCTGGTTACCACTGGAAGGTTGGCAGCGGAATGGCCGTGGAGGGTCAGCTGAGTCCATAGTAGTTTGTATAACGTGCATTAGACACTCACACTGCAGAACCCCCTACCCTATACTCTATTCCCGGCAGGCTAATTTCAAAGGGAGCGTGCATCTACTCCTATCAGTCTTGAATGAGCTACTTCAAACTTTTTGACCAGTCAAGATCTGGGAACTAGGAAGAGGTTATACCTAAGGCAGGAGGAAGCGGTCCAAGGCGTTAGTCAGGGGACTCGTACCGGGAGTATACTCGAAGTGAAAGCCAACTCACTGCCTCAGACATGAGCGAGACATACAGCACCAGTGCACACCTGCCGAGTCTAAATTTCATCCGTTTTTGTAGGCGACTGGAGTTCCGGTGAGTCATACTTCTTCATCACAATCTTGACTTGACCTTGTCAAAGTACCGGAAGCGAGTGTAGTAGTACTACACTACAATACTAACAGGTAGTTAACTTAACTACCTCCTCAAGATGATTGTCCAAGTCGAGTATATAGGTTGTAGGGTCACAGGGGTTTACGTCGACCCTACGAGCAATTTTTTACTACTAGTAGGGAACGGAAGGGAACGGTAAACTAGATCTTTTGGGGATATTTTTAAGTTAGGTAGACCCTAAAGATAACGAGCTCGTAGGAAGAGGACCGTACGATTACTACGCCCCTATAAGCTTCGAAACCAGAAGAAAATAGTTATTGTACGCCAGTTTAAGAAAAGTTTTAGAAGGACTCAGAAACTATTCATTCGACTTGACTGCGTGGTATCAAGAATCTCAAGAGCTAGAGAGGAGAAAGAAGAAGAAGAAGAAGAAGCTACAGTGGTATCCTAAGTTTTAGGGTGGTGTGCGTGGTACTGGCGTCTTCCTTCTGATACTGATTTCTTCTGCGGAAGAAATCCAAGTCCGCAACACCTAAGTCTTCAACAAAAAATTACTCACAGGGTCGACGTAAACCCCTATGACCCTATAACCCATTTCCTCCGCTCATCGCGTGCCTAGCCTGTCATCCAATGACTAGCCCCTCGACCACAGGATAGCGGGGAACTTATGGTTCTCCGTACGGCTGATTGGATACGGTTACTCGGCGGTTTAAAACTGCGAACCCACGAGCCGTGGGCCTTATCAGCGATGTGAGTAGTCCCCCGATAGGAGTGTGAATTTCTGCTGGCTGTAGATATTTTCCTATAGCGGCACAAATTACTACCACATTTATCTCTAAGATATTGAAGAGGCAAAACAGAGAGGGAGGAAGCCATACGGTAGGAGAATTTCGCAGTCGGAAACCACAACCAAAATAAGTGTGATCCCGGGCCTGTAGCTGCCTTAGGCACCCTAACCCTTCCTTTTCGCGATGACCAGAGCCAGATGAGCCATAACCTCACCGTACGGCTCCGGTCGGTCACGTGAGGACCCTTGGTCCTCCGTATGTACATAGTCACGTCCGTAGCCATACTTAGAAGAACCATGTCCCATCTACCCTCTGGATCTCATAAGAACTTTACACTCACGGTATAACTAACCATCAAATGACCAGTCATAGCATTCCTGAGCCCCCCCCTATTCATTTAGCCAAAACCCTTATAATGTGACTATTTAAGCGGATGTTTTGAGGAAAGAAACCAGACTCAATATTTCTCACGCGCTGTACCGATACTATATCCGCCCTCTCCAAGCTGACTACTTGAGAATTGATTTCATTCCTGAACCATAGTATTCATAAACCCTTATTTACAGGTTTTTCCTAGCCTGCTCTTGTAGTTCACTTAGGACCCTTTCTGTTTTAGCGTCCTGGTCTTCAGTAAGTGTCACGGCGCGACCTGCCAAGGCGCGGCCACGGATGAATCACGTGCGGAACGCCAACGAATCCACCGGGTTGTAGCCCTAAGGATGCGGGCCCTGGACGTGGGGGACACATGTACAATAATCGCAGAAGGCAGGAAGAACTCCGACCTTCAAGATTCAGTCTTTGAATTTGAGCCCCCTAGACTTCAATCCTTTGCCTAGTCAACAGTCCTAGTCGCCCTGCGATCCCGACTCTAACAGTAAGTGTGTCAAAGCGAGCTGTAGCTAGTTTCGCATGCGTGCCCTGGGGCTGTTTTTGACCCATTCTCGTAAACCCGTGTTTTTGGCCTGCGAGTTAACCTGCAAAGCAATATTTTGGTATCTTTTGTCGATCAGTTCACTAGCATCGAGACGTAGCTGGTAATCTGCGTCATTTTTGGTCGTCTGCGATGGAAGGATGCGGCTGCCCGAGGTGAATGTTGTACCCAGTTTTTTTGCAACATCGTAATTCTTCCTGACTTTTGCGAGATATAATGAGGGAATGAGTCTGAGTATGTCAGTGTATATCCGTTCAATTCTCGAGAAACGGAACGCACGTTAAAATAAGTAGGCCAGTGAATGAGTATCGGGTGTGCTAGATAATGATATATGGCACTGGAATACTGTGATGGCTAGGAAGATGCGTGATTCAAAAACCGATGTTCATTGACAATTCAACTATAAAAGTTAAGGGTAATTGGGCTATATTTATAGTTCTTTTATTAGAAATCATTATTAACTTTTAGCTTTAACTCAGCAAAGCCTGAAATACCCCCTCGACCAGGATTGCTGGCCCACCAAAATTAACGACTAACTCGGAAGTCACGACGATGACATACTGTAAGCCTGATCTGTATATCCTGACCCTTGAAGATTCAGCTTCAGTGCTCACTAATTTCTGTTTCATATAGTACAAACCAAGGTCTCCCTTCCGATACCAAAAGTCCTGGACTGGAACGATGATCCGTCAAATCCAATTGGCTCAGAGTATATCATCCAGGAGCATGTAATAGGTGTTCAGCTGCACCAGATATGGCCCAAAATGAACTCAGAACAACATATGCTGTGCACAAAGATGCTTTCATTGGAAATGAAAAAGATGGCATCCCTGGACTTCCCGGCCTATGGTAGTCTATACTTCTCAGACGCGCCGATTGACACGAACGTGAAGATTCCCTTCGAACGGGGCTTCTGTATTGGACCGAATTACAGTCCGATTTTCTGGAACCGGAACCCGGCGGATCTCGAACTCTACGGTGGTCCAAGTCCCAATTGCGGTCCCTGTTAGTTTAGATACTCTATCCTCTCTTCCACAACAGTACTAACGCAAAGTCGGAATTAGGGAAAGACCTTACAAGCTATTGTCTAGGCTTGATAGAGACCGGCTTCTCACGTCTACCGAAGGAGGACACTTCTCATAAGCTTCTTCCTCATCAAGGGTCAGTTCAAGATCACATCCGTTTGTTGAAAATCAGCCAAGAAGTGATGCAGAAGTTGGTTGAAGATAAACGCATTCAGGACGCTGCTACCCCAACTCTGCTTCATCCCGATTTTCACATGAGGAATATCTTTGTGTCAGCCGAGGAACCAACTCTCATAACTGGCCTTATTGACTGGCAGTCAACATGCATTGAGCCTGCATTTATTTATGCCAACCAGACGCCTGATTTCGCTGCTCTTCCTGAGGAACCTGGCGAAGACATGTTCGAGAGCGGACAATCTGAACAAAAGCCTCCCGGCTGCAAGGAACGAGAGTGGAAAGATGCATCGATCTGCTATCAGACATACGACGTGTGCATGAAGGGACTTGCACCCAAGTTACGCCCTGCAAGATTACTTGACCCGTCTTTGTTTCGACTCTTCCAATACTGTCACACCACATGGCGGGACAGTGCCGCAGCAGTCCACCGAGAATTAATTGAGCTTGCAGCTCGCTGGACAGAACTGGACCTACAGGGAGCTTGCCCATTTTCTCCCACCGAAATGGAGGTGAAAGAGCACGCTCGAGACTATGAAGATTTCGAGACCTTCCAAAAACTTAAATTATGGCTTAAACGCTCCCTCCATACGAACTCGGACGGGTGGGTTCCGAATGATAAATGGGACGTTGCGAGAGATGCCCATCGCGCAGCGTATGAAGAATGGATACAGACAGCCAGGGAATCCGAATCTCGCGGCGAGGGTCTGACAGTAGCAAAAGCGGACAAACTGTGGCCATTTGATGCTAGATAAAAGACAGGACGAGGCAATGGAATTTTACACTCTTCATCTAGTCATGTAGAGCTAAAGATTTTATGTTCTTCACCGCATGTCGCCTTACAATCATCACAAAGTTATCATGTAACACGATTTCTTTTACTTGCCGTCAGGACGAGAATAGATACCTTGTTTTGGAGACTTAATGGATATGCCTGACGCTGAAGAGTGATGAGCGTGTCTAGGTACTGTACAACTGTATAGAATATCAACAGGACATTTAATGCTTCCCTTCTTTTACTTAAGACACGGTCTTCCTAGGATTTGGCGAATCACCTCACCTGCCTTCTAATTAACTTAGTAACGAGCTTTGACGTCCGAAAAGCTGAAGTAACTCATGGCTTGTGGCGCCGCGATTTCGAACCGCCAAACCGTGCCCAATCAGATATCCGGAGAACCACTAGTTCCTCACTACAGTACTCCCGAAGTTCGAAAATACCTTCAAGTTCGCGGTTCAGAACGACCGCATT
Source organism: Penicillium diatomitis (assembly GCF_028827545.1). Taxonomy (NCBI): domain Eukaryota; kingdom Fungi; phylum Ascomycota; class Eurotiomycetes; order Eurotiales; family Aspergillaceae; genus Penicillium; species Penicillium diatomitis. Next base: position 2,058,748 of record NW_026623175.1, on the reverse strand, counting down.
TAAAACCTCGGCTATCATGTCTTTCCATGTGGTGCAAGGCTACTTAAAAGGGCAGTCCTCTCCCGCTCTAACATGAGCAGGCGAGAAAGACTAGCTTTCGGAAAATGCTTGCGTCATTGGAATCGCACATATGCGGCCCATGACCTGAAACCTTTGCAGTTTCAAGACCCACGATCAGAGGTCCCCAGTTCGAGACAGATAGTAGCCCAAGACATAAGCTGCAGGAAGATGAGCCTCTACAAAAGGCCATGCTATCCTTTCTCCGCACCCAACTCGGACAGTCTGGGAGTGAGATAGGGCGTGGTATTGGGTATGGTAAACTCAATCAATTCTGTATTGGATTATGTCTTGGTGATAACGCTTACAACCATCACTCTAGGCCAGTGGGTCAATCGGTCAGTCGGTCCATATAAAACAAACACAGATGGAAGAAACTTTCATACAATCAGACTCACCTCGGCTGGAGACTAAGTTGGTATATCGCCTGTGATATGAGGCACCCTGTGGCAACTAGCCGAAGGGGCGGAAGGGCTATCGAAAGACTTCAAAACTACACAGTCCAGAAGTGTCAACGGGCTCTATTTGGTCTCTGTCTATATGATATCCCGTGTTTCTTTGACCGAGCCATAGACGCTGCTAATAGATCCTCTCCAGCATGCGACTGACATGGCGCTTAGCAAGGAAGTGCGGACTCATTCAATCAATAATCATGTCATGGGTGGTGGACCTCTGATCAACATACGAATAACTGAGGAAGAGTAAACCTGCGGGGTATATTCAGACAGTATCTTCCAAGTGTTTCAGGACTTTCATCTCGAAAGAAAAACATCTGAATGAGGGTGAACGTGAAACTTGGAAATTCAATACCCACAACTCGAAAGGGTTGTACCTGGTAGCTATGAATCACAGATCGCGGGCGGAGCTTCTCAGCTGCTCGGAGAAGGATCACGTGCGCATCACGTGTACTCTGATTCTGCCCCTGCTGTTCCGCGTCACAAGTACAGTCGTAGTACAGTCAGTACGCCAGGTCTGAGGCTGAGCAGTGAGAACTGAGAAGTACCGAACCGGATTCGCGCGATGACCTTTCCCTTTGCAGAGTGGGTAACAGACTCGCCCAAGACTGACAGACCGCTCGGAGGAGTCCTATCACCTGCCGAGGGCGCTGCACGTTGCCTTTGAGTCCCGGGCCAAGCCTTGCCTTGCGCATCGATTAGGGGAGCAGGTGACCAGTCACGACCTCGGCCCTTTCGACTGCCAGATCCGCCAGGCTCCACCTTGGGTCACCTGAGCCGCTCCCGATACTCGGGATACGCTCAAGTGCACGTCTCTCCCTCTCCCCAACGTGTGTACCCCTGTATCGCACCCAACTGCCCATATCCAGACCGGAAAGAGGCTTGTCTGTGGCGCTGGCGAATTCGACATCACTTGATGGCTTACCCTTTTTGAACACTGGTCTCTCGCTTGTTGACGTCGACTGGTCCCAGCAGACTGAGGCTGCGTGCGCCGTGCACAACACTTCCGTTCGCTTGCCCATCCGCCGTGCTGTTTCGGGGGCCTTCAAAACCCACCCCGCTCTCCGCGACTCTTTTAAATTCGAGTACTCTCTCGCATCTGAGTGACCGTCTTTCCCCTGCAATTCCGACTCTGCCCCTGATTCTGTTTTCTGGATCTGTGGCGATACTGAGGCTGTGCTCCACATACTTTCCACTTTCCTGGAGATCTGCCTGTCTACGCATTCTAGGAAGCAAGGCACATGCCGTCCTTCTCGGAGGATCCCGGTGGTCCTGGCCCCGAAAGAGCGGGTAAGCTTAATCCTTGACAATCCCCCTGAATGCATGACTTGACTTTCGAGACCCTGCAAGTCCAGTCTAGCGCTGGTCGCCGACGAGGTTCTCATTCTAAGTGGCACTCGACCGCGATTGCTTTGTTCTCGTCTACTTCTTCCATGTTGTGTATTACGTCAAGTTATGGGAGGCCCAGTGAAACACCTACCTGCGCGCTATTCTCCATGTCCCATATACACCTCTCTGCTTTCTTCTTTGTCTTTCTGACCTGTCAGTAAGATCTGTATGCCCCGTCGTCTGACTCTTGCTCTGTAGAAATTCAACCCATTTCGGGGACTGGCTTGAACATTCCTTCGGTCCGCAAAGTCCTGCAAGGAGGTGAGGCGAGCCCGGGCACCCCGCCAGAGGGACCAAGTGTGAAACAGTACCGAGCCCCGGTGGCTAAAGTGACTGCAAGGCCCCCGATTCAACCATTGCAATCGGTGGCTTCGGGTCTGAGCAGTCAGTCTAGTGTCAAAAATGACAGCCACCTGACGAACCGATCCGAGCAAGCCCCCAAGGAAGAGGAGGAGCATCTGAATCTATTCCATCAGGTCTCAGAATGGCTGGAACATGAAAAGATCAGACGCAGAAATCGTAAGGCTCGGCGAGCCGAAGCAGCCGCCGAGGCCGGCGTCACTGGCACAGATACGGCTCGTGACTCGGAAGAGACCTCCATGGAAGAATCTCCACGTTGCTCCGAAAGTACCTTCTCTTTGGACAAGCTAGAAAAGATCCTCCTTCAGTATTCAGGTACTCACAAGAAAGACAGTCTGTCGTCTCTGCTGCCCGTCAAGCGAACAGGCCGACGGCGTCTCAAGGGACTTCGACGCGGTTCTGCGTCCGAGTCTGAATTCACCGATGTCGAGGCCCCCGTACCCAGTGTAGAAGCTATTCTTGATAATTCCAAGACGCTCGCTTACACCGGAGGCGCCGCCGAAGAGGAGAGCATAGAAAGCAGCTCGAGCTCAAGACGCTTGAAAGACCAGGAGGCCTGGTTGACGTTCAAACGAGATATCGTGCGCATTGCGCATACCATGCAACTTCGCGGTTGGCGCAGAGTATCTATGGAGGCAGCTGGAGACATCAAAGTGATCCGCCTAAGCGGTGCCTTGACCAATGCGGTTTACGTTGTCGAGCCGCCAAAGCAGTTGCCTCTATCGACCAAATCCACCACCGAGGGGTCCTCGACATCCATTCCGCGCAGGCCTCCACCAAAGCTGTTGCTCCGAATCTACGGGCCTCAAGTGGACCATTTGATTGATCGTGAGAAGGAACTGCAGATCCTCCGCCGCTTGGGCCGTAAGAATATCGGGCCAAGAGTGCTCGGCACATTCTTGAACGGTCGGTTTGAGGAGTACTTTGAAGCTCGGCCTCTCACGTCCCGCGAGCTTCGACTGCCAGATACCGCCAAGCAGATCGCGAAGCGGATGCGAGAGTTGCACGATGGAATCGAACTGCTGGAAGAGGAGCGAGAAGGGGGCCCGGTCATTTTCAAGAACTGGGATAAGTGGGTGGACCGTTGCGAGCAGGTCACCACGTGGTTGGACAAGGAGCTTGAGTCGCCGCAAAATGAAGCGAAAGCAACTGCTGAACCCTGGCGCCGACGTGGATATGTCTGTGGTGTACCCTGGGCACAATTCCGAAAGGCAGTGGAGAGCTATCGGGTGTGGCTTGTTGCCAGCTGCGGTGGAATCAACGAGATCAAACGGCAACTCGTATTTGCTCATAACGATGTACGACGCTTCCCTCATTGTGGAGCCTTCTCGGCCATTTCAAGATACTAACACGGTCATGTAGACCCAATATGGGAATCTTCTTCGCATGGAGCCTGCCACGCAGTCTCCCCTTCTTCTGCCAGCCAACCAGCACAAGCAGCTTGTGGTGATTGATTTCGAGTACTCGTCGGCCAATACTCCTGGTCTGGAGTTTGCCAACCATTTTGTGAGTATCTTCGGCTTATGATTTGTGTCATAACTTTGCGACGGCGACTGATTCTCTCTTCTCTCCCACACAGACCGAATGGTGCTATAATTATCACGACGAGGAGATTCCCTGGGCCTGTAATAATCGTCTTTACCCTACTCCTGAAGAGCAGCGTCGCTTCGTTGCGACTTATCTCACTCATCGCCCTGCCATTCCTGGCGGTCCCGCCTCGCCCATGGCTTCTCCTTCGGGAACTCCTGCAATGCGTGGAGGTCGGCCAGTGGCCGCCATCACTCCATTGAGTCTCGACGAAGGCGTCGAGGGCACAACTGGAGGCCAACAGCTCGAAACCGTGGAAGAAGATGACCTTGAGTCCAAAGTTCGATATCTCATGGGACAAACTCGTTTGTGGCGCGCCATAAACTCGGCCCAATGGGTGGCGTGGGGTATTGTGCAGGCCAAGGTTCCCGGCATGGATGAGGGTATTGCCGCCATGGCGGCGGCGGCGCACCCAGACTGTGCAGTAGAGGATGCGAAAGCCGAATCTGCGGTCGAGGAGAAATTTAAAGCTCCGCCTGTGGATCCGGATATTGACGAGGAGGAGGAAGCTTTTGACTACTTGGCTTACGCTCAGGACCGAGCCATGTTCTTCTGGTCCGATTTGTTCGCATTGGGTCTTGTCAAGCCTGACGAATTACCTCTGCCATTGGTTGAACATATTCGTAGCCGGATCGTGGATTACTGATGAGTATTCGTTTGATGTGCAGTTGAGACAACTCGCCGTTGATGGTTGACATATAAGGATTGAAACAAATCTTGAGGATGTGAAGGGGTTTGTCGTTGACGACCGAAGTGCATAGTGGTGGATATGAATATGAATATGAATATGGATATGAATACTCCCAGCTCAATGATTTGTATGTCTGCACCTCGATTCCTAAACAGGGGTATCTGAAAACTGGAGACAGGTGGTCTTTGTAGAACGTCAACGGAAAATCCTTAATAGGCGAGTTCCAATTGAGACATTGCGTCAATTTCAAAGGGCCTCCCCAGCTCCGTAAACGAAGCACTTTCTCCCGAGGGACCTCGTTCCTCGCAGCATGTGAAATGAGAGATGTCTCTACCGACGCATCTCCAATCTTTTCCTCGTCGCCTGCTTCGCGTTATCCACCCACTCATCAAACGCCTTCCCACTACCGTCCTGAGCCTCCTTCATCCCAGCGACACCCTTCATCATCTCCCCGATGAAGCCAACAAAGTTCCATCTCCGCAAGGTATTCTCCCACGCCCACGCCGCCCTCTTCCGCTCCTCGCGCTCCAACGTCTCCACGTCGCCAATCTCACGCGCCCGCGGACGAGGATCCTGCACTACAGCCATCAAATTGAAATGCGTCTCCTCAGGCGGATACCGCGCAATCCGCCGCTGCAACACCTCAATCACCTTCTCCGGGAACGAGGACGGATCGCACGCGCCGTGACTGATCGGATACGGCTGCAGTCCATCCAGCTCATATAGCGTGCCGTTCACGGGCGTATAAGCAATGAAATGGTAGACATCTGCGGCATTCTCTTCGTCCGGCGGCCGCACAGTCTCGTCAGCGAATGGGCTGGCCCTGGCGAAGCTGTTGTGGGCGGTCCGGATAGCTTCCGAGTTTGAGAGGGCTTCGCCGCGCAGTTCGGCGGGGAATCCGGTGGTGAAATCTTTGAAGGAGCGCAGTTCGGGGCCGAGGACGATGGGAGGCAGAGGAGCGGGGGGATTATCGTGGTTGAGGATGACGGAGAGAATGGCTTGGGTGCCGCAGGCGTTTTGGATGGTTTGTGCGGCGAAGAAGACGTCGTTGTCGGATGCGGTTTGGTCGTATGTGCCGTCGAGGGGAGCTTCCGCGCGGGCACCCGCGGCTTCGCGGGTCCATTTGAATAGGAAGATGACGCCGTAGACGGATCTGAGTGGGAAAAGTGAGGTCTTGGTCAGCTAAGCACATTGGAATGAACATGATGAAATCGCGTGGGATCGCGTGTCCCTCTACAGAGTTGGGAGAAAGGACTGTACCCGAGTGAACGTATCGTGTCCGCATCAAGAGAGATCAACTCTTCGAATTGGACATTTTTGACTCCAAGGTTCTCAATCAGTGAGGTGAAGAGACCCTGTCAATGTCGAATGGTCAGTTTCTTCAACACGGTCCTTCACCCCAGAAATTGCGAAGATGAGCATAGCAGGCTCCGCGTACCTCATCCGACTCGATTGTGCTCCAACCTCCTGTGTCCGCCATGGTGAGGGGTTTAATCCCTTCTGTAATCCGTGATGATTGAGCGGCGAACGAGTTGAAGTAATCCTCAAAGTCCAAGAGCCAAGTGTGTCCAGGAACTGGGTTTAGATTAATGCCGACAAGCTACGAGATAATATGAGCTTTCCATTGCACACCAAGCTTTCCCGCCGCGCGGCATCTTCGATTATGTCATAGTATTCTGCCCCGGGCCATTTGCCAGGTCAGGTGGGCGGTAAGTTCCAGGGTAAGGTACAATGGGAAGCTATCATCACGTGATATTCACTTGACCGGAGAGCGGTAGTTGCTGTGCAGTCGACCCATCTGGTGTTATTGCGAAATCTCATATGAAGAGATGAATGTACATGGAATCGTTGAGATCTGTCACTTCTGTACCAAAAATATTTGAGATTTCTTGCACACAGGTTCATAGACTCCGCTGTATGTGGCTAAAGTCGGCCATTTTTGTATGATCAATTCAATAATCCACAAGGTCGAGTTCCTTACTCGGGTACAGTACTGCAGATGCAAAAGCACATAATAGCCAAGAGCCTGACGAGTTGGTTGATATTTCGAGCTGTGTCAGTAGAGTTTGTTTGAGTCAGTATGATTTGCCAAGAGAAGGTACGCAGTAGATTGAATGTCGTACTTCTTTCAATACAACTCGAGCTGTTCACCGGCTGAGCAGTGACAGTTAGTCCATCGGTCGGGGTGCATTGTAATTGCCGGCGTTGCAACCGAAGGATCTATATCTGTACCGACGCTACAACCAACAACATGGCAAGGATCATTCTCTGTTTCAAAAAAAGAAAGAGAAAAGAAATTTTTTCCCCACTGAATTGTCGTGAAGAAACACTCGAAACTTCGGGTCCTCGATTCCACGTTCCCTCGATGAGGCGCAAAATATTCATTAGTTGAGTTTGATCAAAGCCGACGAGTCCCGCAAACGACGAGTGAGATTCTTCTTCAACCGCCTCCCTTCATTCAGCCATTTCCGGCTTTAGAGATTCACGGCCCGGACTAAGGGAGCAAGACTCTTCGCCTGCGGATCTGTTGATCAATCACTAATCTCTACAGTCAGAGTGCAAGCCAAATGCGAAGAAAGAATATGGTCATCTGAAGAATCGTCGAGAATGAGAAACGTGGACGCCTCCTTTGTAACTCCCTTTCCCCCACCTTTTCATCAGTGTCGATGGTCCTGTTTCATGTCAATGTGACAGTTCCTTTAGTTCACGCTTTGGAACTCGATTGTCTCCCGGCTGCCCTCATACACGACGATAAACTTTCCACCTGCGTCTCAGATACACTCCAGAGTCCAGACCAATCTGAGTCTCTGTCCGGGACCCCTTCCATGAATATCGGCAAGTGTCCTCTTGCGTGCCAAATGGTGTACGTGTCTGGGAAAAGGCGAACCCACTTTACCCGGCGACAAAGAAGAAGAAGAAGAAGAAGAAGAAGAAGAAGAAGAAGAAGAAGAAGAAGCCAGATAACAAAGAAAAGAAGGGGGGGCAGAGGAATTCCCCCGCAATGCAATCCACCATTTCGACCTCCCCGAATACTCAAAGATTGCGACCGTCCAGGAACCTGCAGAAAACGGACTGCCTGAAACGGACATTTACCCGCGCCCCTCCACATCAAAGGGGTCTTCCGGGTGCTGTGGGGAAATAAACTTCGTCAGAAGGGGTACCCGAAACCTACCAACCGAGTGCGAGCATCGGCGTCCCTTCCGTGACCCGAAGAGGAAGTGAAGATGGGAAACTCAGCAAAGAAAAAATCCTCGCGTGATGCCCGCACTGGCATTGATGACTGCCGAGTATGGAATTTCATTTGTCTGCGACGGCTTAGCGTCGCCCCCTTTGCCTCGACGTAGATGAAGGGCTTTCCCTCCCCTTCAAATTAAAGTGAGGGTAATCCTGTTTCTCGGGACCAATGCCTGATCGAAACTTTCTGGTCTTGCGCTGTTCTCTAGTGTACAGCTAATCATGCAACAGATGCACAAGGCAGGAAGTTCCGTGTCTCAAGGAGATAATTCAGGCTAAACCGTGCACTCCGGACAAATTTCCTCTCATGACTGGAAGCACAGACTGGACATATAAGAACGAGACGGTCTGTTCCATCATCTTGTTCGAAATCCAAACCAGACTCTCATAGCTTTGGCATTCATAACCCTCCACAATGAAGAATCACCACACGCAGAGCTTGGTGGCGCTGCTGTCGATCAGCGCGGCAGCCGTTGCTCAACAAACCGCCTGGGGTCAATGTAAGAAGTCGATGACAGGCGGGAACCCACACGGTGGCATATGAACGCGTACTGACAAAATACCTTCAACAGGCGGAGGACAAGGATGGACCGGCCCAACTTCCTGTGCGTCGGGCTACACTTGCACATACTCGAATGCCTACTACTCCCAATGTCTTCCTGGATCCGGTAAGCACTCTAGCAAGATGGGAAATCCTCATCATCTCATTCATGATCACACTAACCACCTGTGAATGATCAGGTGGTGGCGGTAGTAATCCTACTACCACGACAACCACCATGGTCCGGACGACCACGACTGCCTCGTCGTCGGGTCCAACCGGCGGATCAGGCGGCGGAAAAGTCCGTTTCGCAGGTGTCAACATCGCCGGGTTTGATTTCGGCGTCAAGACCGACGGCTCCCAGGATCTCACCCAAGTGGCCGATGAGTCCGTGGATGGTGTGAACCAAATGCAACACTTTGTCAATGCCGACGGCTTCAACATCTTCCGTCTTCCCGCCGGGTGGGAGTTCCTGGTGAACAGCAACCTGGGTGGCTCACTGGATTCCAACAACTTTGGCAAGTACGACAAGCTCGTCCAGGGATGTCTCTCGCTCGGAGCACACTGTATCGTGGACGTCCACAACTATGCTCGTTGGAACGGCGGCGTCATCGGACAAGGCGGTCCCACGGATGACCAGTTCCTCAGCCTCTGGACTCAGCTGGCCACCAAGTACAAGAGCGAGAGCAAGATCATCTTCGGCGTGATGAACGAGCCGCATGATCTGAATATCAACACGTGGGCCGCGACTGTGCAAAAGGCCGTGACGGCCATTCGCAAGACTGGTGCTACCTCGCAGATGATCCTGCTGCCCGGTACTGACTACACCAATGCCGCCAACTTTATTGAAAACGGTTCGGGGGCTGCGCTGTCCGCCGTGACCAACCCGGATGGATCGACCACGAACCTGATCTTCGACGTGCACAAGTATCTCGACTCGGACAACAGTGGTACCCACGTCGAGTGTGTGACTGACAATGCCGCTGCGTTCACCAACTTGGCCCAGTGGCTTCGCTCCAACAAGCGTCAAGCGATGCTCACCGAAACGGGCGGTGGTAATGTGGCAAGCTGTGGACAGTACATGTGCCAGCAACTCGATGTGATCAAGTAAGTTTCGGTTTCCACCCCTTCTGCAAGTGACCGACTGGGGAGGAGGGCTCCAACGGATGGCTGACATATCATAGCAAAAACTCCGATGTGTATCTCGGATGGACCTCTTGGAGCGCTGGGGGCTTCCAGCCATCCTGGAACTATGCGCTTCTCGAGACGCCAACAAATGGCGTGGACACATACCTGGTCAAGCAATGCTTTGTGCCCAAGTGGAGGAACTGAGAGGATGAATGTTCATAGTTTATTTTGAGACTGAAAAGATGACATTCCTGACTCCCTTCTTCCACTTACACCGGTGGGTGGACGGATCTCCCGTAGGGCGGATCAAATAGGTACTTGCTCGTCTATAATGGAGTAAATGTGATCCCCTTTCAAGCAGCCAGGTCAATATGGTGAAGTGGGAGGGGACCCCCGACGGGGGGGGCCTCTCTCGCCGGTCTTGGTGTCCGAGTCCAGATGCTCCACCGATGGCCATCGCCTTTGGAACAATGTCCGCCATGACAGTAACAACACGACTCCATCAGTCTTGTATCAGCCTGAACGAAGATCAGACACTCGAAAATTCCCAGCGAAATTTCTGTTCTCTCGTGCCTCGTTTCCTTACAGAGACGACATTTCGAATTGGGCTCTGAGCGAGAAAGTCTCAATTTCCAGAATCAAAGGTTGTCTCTGGCCTGATACCCGAATATTCGCCTATTTTCTCGTCATCGGTTGCCAATGCTGAGTGCAAACACCTAACATACCTTCTTAAGGATGATTCCTAGCACGGAACCTGACAGAATTGATATATCATTGCCCACGTGGAGATGGCGATAGATGACCTTGCTCAACATCTGGGTTGAATCGCATGGACCTACTCCCTACTGATGAAAAACTGGCCCAAAATAAGCCAAGTCAAGCAAGTACAAATTCTCGAGTTCAGACTGGATATTTATCAATGCCAATGCCAAGGTGATACAAGATGGTGGACAAGATCCATGCCGCCTCACTGGAAGTAGGCGCTGCCAGGAATGTCTGCGGCGGCCGAGTGGGAGTGTACCCGAGAACGAACGTATTGCCGTACTTGAGACACTCATACAGCAAGCTTACAGGCCAATGTCCAGTAGTCTTTACTGAACTTCATGCAGCTGTGATTCTCAGGCGCTGGGTTCTTGGTCTATTCGGTGACTCGGTAGGCTAAAACTAATTTTACAAGTCCTTTGGGCTGGTCTTTGGGGATGGTCCCGTCGCATCAGAGCTCTGATGATCTCGCTCCAAATAATTTTTCTCGTAGTTTTGCTGACGCTTAGGTAGTCTTTTCGGATTTGTCCTTTCCAAATCTTATAATAATGCTCGTTCCTGGGTACATGGAGTCAATGGCCGGCGTACAAAATCGAGAGACGCAGGAAGTCCAAAGCCATTCGCAACACCCTTTTTCCATTACCGGCGGTCAGAATCGAAATGATCTTCATCGACCGTTGCGCTTTGAGGGTAGGGTTTGGAGCTACGATCAGCGTCGAATGCTCGTCAAGGTCGGCAGGCTTTCTGTTGCATGAGTTGAAATCATTCGCGTGGGCTTTGGGATTTCCACTCCTCTCACGTCCAAGTTCAACGGAAATCTCCTGACCGAAGATCTCAGATGGATCTAGTAGAAAGCAATCAGCGAGAGCCAAAAACACCACTCCATCGAGGCTGAGTCGGTCCCGTCCAGTGACAACCCTGGTGTCTTCCGACGTTTCCCAAGTTGCTCGAGAGGTCCACGCTTTCCCGCTGATGCGATCAAATTGCTGCTTGAGGTATCTCTCAGGATTGCGGATCTAGTAGACAAAAAGAGGGAGACATGCTCACTCTTGCGAAAACTCGAGCGGGTCAAGTAGCTTCGTACTTGGTCAAGGCTAGGCTCCAATTTCCGTTCTCTCCAGCACCAATATTCTCTCCCTCTCTCCTCCCTCCCTCCCTCTCTCTCTCTCTCTCTCTCTCTCTCTCTCTCTCTCTCTCTCTCTCTCTCTCTCTGTCTCTGTCTCTCTTGTCGCTCGGCAAGCCACACGTTTCGAAGCGAAGAGAACTAGACCCGGCGTGGTGGAGTCCGTGTCAATATGTAGTCTCAAGCGCATACGCGAGCCGACCTCCCACTCGCGACGGTAACGTGACTCGTCCGGAAACATCCGACAGCAAGCAAACGCCAGCTGAAGAGCCAGAACGACCTACGTTTGCATCTTTTGCTTCCTCACCGAGTCAACACCACTCGCGGACGGACTGTGCATTTCCATCGCCCTTACATTGGCACAGGCGGTCTTTTTGACGATTCCATTCATTGGTCCTTTTAGCTCTCCTGACAAGAGCTCGGGTGGACCGATCCGGCGCCAACTTTCACGCTAAAGATGCAGTCAGCCAGTGCGCACCGGCCCAAGATGAACTGGATCTGCACCCTCGAGCTCGGAATCTTTGTCCGAGAACGAGTCTGTCAGACTCTTTCTGAACTGCGATCGATGGAGACCCAGAAGAGTCATTGGACGACATGATCTCTTTCGATAGCACGCCGGGCTTGTCGCCTGTCCCGAGCGAGCAGCAGATGCAGGTGGCTGACTGAGTGGCTGGCGGGCTAGATGGTTGTTGACGTGTCTTGGTGGCCCCGTTTGATTATTTGACCTTTTCAGAAGCCATGATCCCCCCTCCCCGCACACTTATGCCGGAACGGAGAGACCGGTGGCTTTTGACCATTCTCAGGATGCATCAGCTGCGACATGAAAGACATGTGGTGGTCTCGCATGCTGAGATATTTGGTGCTTCGAAGTCGCCAACGCTCGTCCCACAAGGGGGATTCTTGACACCTTTTCAGGTATCTCCAGCGTCCTAGCAAAGCACCCGGGACTGTCAATTGATAATCGAGTTTAAGCCACAACCAGTCAGGCGAAGAGAGCAAAAGTCTTCCTGGGCCAATGAGCAAGCTGTCTTGACCTATGAACAGATGAATGGAACTCATCGAATGACCACGATGCATGGTAGTCTCTAGTTCAGCTTAGGCAGTGGATATCTTCGAAGCCCTGTCACTGCCTACAAACTCGCATGCACGGATGAGACTATTCAGGTGGAGCTGTCTCAATTCCGCCAGCCAGACGGCGCAATTAGACAATACTCGGCATATTTGACCTTAGGAGAGATGAGATTGAAGATACGAAGACACAGTCCGAGAGTGACGAGCTGCTTCTCGAGCACCTGCAATTTGACTCATTCGTTGAAGAGATTTTGGCATTGACATATAAGAAGCACGATGTAACTTCCCACAGGACAAAATGCTTCACCTTGACATTCGCGTACACACACACACACTCTCTCTCTCTCTCCCTCTCTCTTCAATTCTTGCGAGCACTCGTCGTCATGTATCTCGCTCATCTGTTTCTCAGTGTGATACTTGTGACGGGCGTCGTCGCGACGTCGCATCCGCATCCCCCTCCTCAGGTCCCAATCTGCCATCAATGCGAGGAGAAGAAACCGAGCCCTCCGATTCCACGGTGCGGGAACCAACATGTCCGACCGAAGCTGTCTTCAGGCCAGTGTGCTACAACATACCGTTGTGCTGGTCACTGCGGTTTGGTGAACATCCCTCACGCCAGTATGAACGGTCTCGAATGCGATTATGCCGAAGTGACGGTAGGACCGGATGGAACTATACTCGATCAGTGCTGTGATCCACCCGAGTGTCCCAGTCGTTGTCCTACAAACCCCGCCGCAGACAAGCCATGCATCAACGACCAGAATGGCTGTCCGTCAATCGATGGATCAATTCACCATTTTGGGGGAAAGGATTACATCTACCACTGCAATAAGGGCTTCTGCTCCTCCACCACGTGTGCAACCACCAGCCTCGACAGCCTCAAAGAATGCGCCGAGAAATGCTCTCGCGACCCATCCTGCAAGATGTTGTCGTACCACAACAAAATTTGCACGCTGGCCACCAGCGTTGGAAGCGTTGTGGAGACCCCAGGCTCGGTGATCCTCGAACCTGTGGGCCCCTCAACTCCAAAGAAAGAGAACAACGGGGACTGCACCCATCTCCACGGTACGACCAAAGTCATCCATGGACTCGAGTTCCAGGTCCACTGTGATACACGTCTTGCAGATGTCAATGCATGCACGGCTAAACCGGCCTCCTCATTTGAGGACTGCGCTGCCCAATGTGTCGCCGATTCTCACTGCACCGGAGCCACTTTCTCCGACGGCCATTGCTGTTTATCGGACAAAAAAGTGCATCCCACGAAACAGCCCGGGTCCATTGGTCTGGAACCACTTCCAGGGTATGGGTGTCCATACGTGGACTGGGCCGTCAAGACAATTGGCGGCGTACGCTACGAATTCCACTGCAACGCCTGGCTGGAGTCGGGCGGTAAATGGACTCAAGTTCATGCAGCCAACGAGGTGGAGTGTGCATTGGAGTGCACCAAAAATAAGCATTGCACCGGCGTCTCCCTGCGAGGCCAACAGTGTTACCTCGCAACGGCCAAACCTCACCTCCAACCCCGGGGTAATTGGGTCGCATTGGTCCCGGTCAATGATCCGGTCGTGCCTGCAAAGCCAGACGACAATGGGAATGGGAAGAAGCCTGTTGTGGATCCACCCAAGCAGCCCGACAGTCTGCATGTGCCGGAATGCAAAGCGGCGCACGGACAGGTGGTTCAGTACAAGGGACATAGCTACTCGATTGACTGCTACCGGTGGGTGGGCGGCGATGGGTTTACCACTGCCACTAAGCACAGCTTGGCCGACTGCATCAAGATGTGTGCTGATTATGCCAATTGCGTGGCGATGCATTACCTACCTAGCCAGCAGTTCTGTGCCATTCATGACAATCTTCCGCGGGTGGGAACCCAAGGTGACTTTGGCGTGGCCTATGTGCGGAGAGTGAGCTAAATGCAGAGCTATAGTGGCGAGCAATGAATTGAGGCTGGCTGATGCGGAATTGGGTTTGTGAACAGGGGGGGGGGGGGGGGGAATGGAGTCCTGAATCATGGTATACTCAAAGTAGTGGTTGCCCTCGTGAAGATGATAGGTCAGACAAACCAAGTACAAGGTGTTTTTGAAATTGGGAGTCAGCTGCCACTTTAGGTTTCATATCGATAAGTCCAGTATTTTCACGCATCTGCAAATGCACGGTCTCGCCGTGGAATTGTGGGCGCTTGCAGCATTTGCAATACGAGTAGACCCTGTCTTGGGCTTCCAAAAACAGAATATAGAGAAAAACACATGGAGCTTTGACGCTGTGGAGGGGCCCCCCACCCCTCCATGCACATACACACTCTTCTTTTACGTCCGTCAAATGTGCCTAATGGACGCCTCATGTTGCCAGCTTATGTTTATGCATCTAATGGAGTTCGCGAAAGACGAGACTAGCGATGGCCCATGGCTCAGCCAGCCACTCACTCTAGTAGTGAGATGATCGATATTCATCCTGCATCGATGATGGCCGAGATGGTCAGATTTTGGCCACAGGGCCACGCTCGTTCAAGTGAGAGCAATTGCCACGGACTTTCAGTACCCCCCCCCCCCCTGTTGAGTATAGCTATGTTTGGGCAATTGACCGTCGTCTTCAGCTGCATTTTAAGCCAATACGAGCAGAATCGTGAATGATTGACCGGAATGGGGCAGCGAGACACTAGTCATGTACGTGAAATGACTGGTGAGTAGTTTGTTGCGCAATCCTTCGGCGATTCCGTGATCATTCTAGCCAGCTCGTCGCAAGAATAGCAAGCTGAAGACCAGTGGAGCTTAGACTATCGCCAGCCTAGCTGCACTCTAGAGTGTATGTGCAAGGTTATTCTCCAGGAGGACTGGAAGGCTTGAGGTGCAGACGGGAATACCGTGACTCGTCGTATATTAAAAGCTCTCCTCCGCCGACACCGATCCCGACTATCATCCGTCTTCTCCCAATCTAGTCCCTCTCAACCCTACTCTTCTTTCCATCCAAATCTATCATCGCCTCTCAGCGCGTCGGGTCTCACCATGGACAACGGGCTTTTGACATTCAATCTTCGGGTTCCCGTAGGCCTGCAGGTGGTCTCGCATCTGGTCAACGAGAACACCATCATCGAGCAGTTCCTTCTCATCCTTAGCTCCACCCTCGGAGGATGCAAGTATGAGAGATATCGCAAGGACATTGAAGCCTTCACCGATGGCCCTCTGGCACAGCTCACTCGTCTTGAGTTGCAGAGCGCTCTGACGCTCTTTGCAAGCAAGATCGCAGATCACATTCTGTCGGACTTTGTGCCCGAGCTGGCTACTTTGACTGGAAAGGTATGTTCCCAACTTGGGGGTGGCTGGCAAAGTTCTGGTCTATCTGAGATCGTCTCTGACTCATCACCGTTTTGGATAGGGTATTGAAGGTCTCAACATGCCCGTCATTGACAACATCGGCAAAGTCAGCACGGCGCCCTCGGACAGCGCCCCCGACGCCCCGGCCGAACCGGAGGAGGCGCCTGTTCCGGAGCCAGCACCTCCTGCTCCCGAAGTCGAGACGAAGAAGCAATTGAATGAATTCGCAAGCAAGAACCTTGCCGGGTTCCCTCAGTTCTCCGAGGACAAAATCCAGAGCATCACCGACTTGGCAGCGGCGAACATTCAAAGCATCGCTGCTCAATCGAATATTCCTCCCGAGGAGATTCCCAAGGCGGCTCAGTTGGCTTTCTATGACTTTACCATTCTTTACGGTACGGAATCCTGCAGCCCTTCAATCTCTCGATCTTTAGGTCTTTTTTGGGGGGGGGGGGGGGGGGGGGGGGGGGGGGCAAATGTCAGGTCTATCTACTAATCTGCGCAAACAGACGACAGCGGCTCCATGAACTCGGAAGAATCTCGTATCCCCGCGACACAAGAGACAGTCAAGGGTCTATACAAGGCTGCCAAGACACTGAATCCGGACAACAAGTTCTCCATCCGCTCGTTCGAAGGCGACGAGTATGAAAATGTGACCTCGGAGACCGAATTGACCGACATCGTCTCGTCTATGACCTTTGACACCGGTGCAAATGTGGCCCGACCGCTGAAAAAGAAGATCTTGGATCCCTTGGCCACCGCGGCAATGGAAAACCGCTTGAACCCGACTATTGTGGTGATCATCACCGATGGAGATGTAAGTCCCTTTCGCCGACGGATTCCTTGTTCCAACTTCTTCACAGACCGCTAACATGTCATCCTCTTCTTTCTTCGAAATCTAGCTCGGGAGCTCCGTGCCTGAATTCACCGCGCAAGTCACCAAGTTCAAGTCCCAGCTCGACAGTGCGAAGAACACCGGTCCTGCCGTCTTATTCTGTCTCTGCCGCGTGGGTCACGACGACTCCGCCGCTCGATCCCTCAAGGAATTGAACTCCGACTCGGGAACCAAGGACTTGATCTACTACGGTGAAAGCTCGATCGACGATGAGCTCAGCAGTGTGGGTGGAGACATCGACGCCTATGTTGGAGTGGTGAGTTCCGGCCCCGAGCATCGAGGTACGAGTCGAACAGGGCTAAAGCTGACATGTCGCTGCAGATTATTTCCGATTTGATCAAGGCGATGGATCTTCAGACAATTTATTGATGATCCAGGTTGGGCTTCACCGAGAACACGTTACGAAGTAATCTGTTAGCAACCTAGGAAGTTGTCCATTGTCGATATTGGTGATTTTCGAATATCATTTCTTCGGTCTCAGAAAAAGCGAACTCTAAAATGGATATCCGTATCAGAATCCAAAACTAGCAGAGTATCATCACCCATGAGAAATACACTCCAACCCATGAACATTCCCCAGAGGCATAAAAGATAGGTCTATGGCAGGCGTGTCCAGAGACTTTCATCTAATACCTGCAACTTGGGTTGAACCTGGACAAGTGTATTTGGGTCCCTATTTTTCTGGTAGAAAAATTGAGTTTATGTGACTGTCGCAGAGCGAGGGGTGGTAAGCCGCCAAGATTCAAGCAGACTACAAAGAAAGAGGATTAGTCAAATCAGGTGGGAGTTCTCGCCGAATGCACGATACCCACCATCTACATTCTACCCTAACAAGTCAATGTGATGTGGAAGCTAGACGCACGATAGTGTGCTATTCAGGTGTCTCCAGTGAAATCGAGAGAATTGCTTCTGCCAAGGCGCCGGTCCTTCGTCAGGTCCGGTATACATGAAATATTATAAGACCTTGAAATGAAAGCTTGAAGACAAGTACGATCGGTTGGAAATCACACATGGCAAACCCGATAATACCCAAAGGTTTACTGAGGTGATAGACACTTGGTTGCAAAAAGGGGGCGAGGAACTATGCGAGCCACAGAAAAAATATGTTCAATTTTTCAGGATTGATCATGTCCAATGGAGCTCAGACACAATCGTTCTGGGCCATGTCAAGGGTATATGAAGGCAAGTAAAAGGAGACGCCGGGCCCTCCGCTCATGGCGGTGGAAGGCATGTTTGAGCAGAGAGGGTCGCTTGTCATGAATGAGTTATAAAATGGCGTGTGAGAGTCAAATGGAATATAACTTGCACCGTGCGTATCCTGTGACAAGTTCTGGGTATCGAAAATCTGCGGTGATGGCGAGCACAAGGAATGAGAGGACATGGCGGGGGTTGGATAGAATGTTGTTGAGATATAGGAGGAGTTGGTCGTTGTGCTGGCTGACGGGGAATGAAGAGGAGGGGTTGGCGCAGTGTACGAAGATGAAACCGATCGGGGCGATGAATCTGAATGGAGACCATTGTCTGGAAGCACAAGACAAGGACTTGATGATTCGGAAGGGTGATTATCCACAGCGGACGGGGGTGATGACCAGGCGAGATGGCCCTGATGTCGAGCCATACAGTAGCGTGGGAAGTCGAGGAGGGTCAACTCGAGGCTGAGATTTAAATCCTGCGGGGAAGTGGCCATTCGGGTTGCGAGAACGCGGCAGATCTCGTCAATGGCGACAACAGAGCCGGTTCCGAAGGTCGCGTCGACGGCTTGTGGAAACAATCTATCAACCGTGGCTGCAACAGCATAATATTGAGCCAGTATTACGAGTCCGCTGGTTTCCAGCTCCGCCTCGCGTAACAGACTCGGAAGGAACCATAGGAGTCGTCTCCGCAAGATTCTCGTCTCATTGAAGAACTGCTCCGGAGTCTCGTAGTAGGGCAGATCCTGAAGTAAGCGCTGTACAAGATCGATCAGGTTTTGGAGGTGCCGAGCGTAGACGGCGTGGTAAAGAGTCTGTTCCTGAACCAGTCGTAGTGCCTGTAAAGCGCAATCGAGCTGGAGCAAATTCTCATGTATCGAAGGGGGGTGGTTCGGATAGCTCAAGGCCTCGCGACTCTCTGCGTAGTGAATGACCTTGGAGTCTTGCTTCCAAATCGGCGGCGTGGCCCTCAATATGAATCCCAGTTCCTCTTTTAAATATGACCAAGTATGACTTCTCCCCATTAGTCCCCCCGTAGTATTGAAGGTCAAATTCTGATAATTGATTTGGGGGAAAGCTTACTAGTCAGTGACTTGCCAAGACAGCAAAATCAAGGCCGACACGATGGACTCCGTATCCTGTTGGGAACGAGCCACCCGATCCGTACTCAAGGCCGTCTGCAAGCCGTCCAAAGCGAGAGATTGGCTCCGTCGAGTGTATTCTGCGACCTCGACATTGTGCGTGAGAAATGCAAAATGTGCAGCTGATAGAGACAAGATTGCCCGCAGCACAAAGTCGTTGGACATGGCCAGAGTGAGGAAGCTTCAATATAAAAGTACCAATCAGCAAATCGAAGCACACTCGCTGTTCTCTCCATCTTGGTGGCCTACCTTGGTAGAATGCGCGCCCAGATCGTGCAGTCACTGAGACCGCGCTGATCGAGGTCGGTGCACAGTCCGAGTATGTGGTGGATCAAGAGGGAGTCAAGTCGAGAGAGGCTCGAGTGAGGCGAGTATGAGCCGGCGTCGAGTTCCAGATGTGGAGTCGATCCCATGCTATGCCATCGTTGAACCTCAGCTTCGACATTTGCAAGGACCACCCGATCTTGGTCGAATTGTGGAATGGTAGCGTGATCAAGTGGTAGTGGTAGTGGTAGTGGTATATCTTGATAGTCACAGCGACAGTTGTGCTTTGTACAGTTGCGGCTATGGAACGTTTTTTGTCAATGATCCTGGGTCTCAGATTGCTCTCGGGTGTAAATCATCAACTCCATCGAGGTATGGGCGTACCATTGAGGAAAGGTCTCGTCGCAGCGGATGTGTCTTCTCTTACAAGTCTTGCAACCATTCCTTGACTTGGTATGGCTCCTTCGTGGAGGACCACCACCGGGGCCGGCCATATTCTGCGAGGATATGGAGGTCTGGGTGAAAGCACGATCACCTGTGAAACTGGCCAGAGGCGGGATTTGATTGCAGGCAATGCAGAAGAGAAGCCAAGCGCGTGTCGTCCACTTTCGGGAGAGTGGCCGTTGGTAGCCTCCAAGACAGTTGATTGTCGATGGCCAATGACACCCTCGATCAGCAGAATGAGATTTCAGAGATCAGCTGGAGATTTTCATTGATCCGTGAATCGTTTGAACGGGCGAACTGCAAACAGCGGTTGAGCCCGTACGGTGCGGATTTGAGCGAGGGATACAAAGATTGCAGAGGACTGTCAGTAGGCCGGGCTCGCAGATGTTCTCACTCAAAATATTCACTGTATACACATGGCCAGGTTCTGGGTTTAGGCCACCGTCGGTGGGGGTAGAATTGCACTTGAATCCAACCAGGAAGTCGGTCGCATGAACAACCTTGAATACTCAAACCGCTCAATGAGGCTTGTGGGGTGAAAGGCAAGACGGCGACGGTGAAACTTGGACGTGTCTGATGGGAAGGAGTATTATGTCAGGTGATCCAGGTCATCCAACTTGCGCGGAATTTCAGTGAAGTGTGGAAGAGTCGCGCTGGTCGATGCGAGGGTCACAAGCCCCAGGAGACTATCGCCAGGAGACTATCGCCAGGAGACTATCACCAGGAGACTATCACCAGGAGACTATCGCCAAGAGACTATCGCCAGGAGACTATCGAGGCCCGTACCGATCGTCAGGGCGAAGATTCGTCCGGGTGGTGCAGTCCTCAGACCTGTGAGGAGATCTCACAGTTTGTTGACCGAGTGAGTATCGAGTCACTTTGTCCACGGGAGGAGAGGTGGACGTGCGATGCAAGGCCAGCGCAAATGAGAGTTCCTGAGCCGATCAGAAGCGACGAGCCTCAGGCGTGGGTCCTCCAGAGTCCAGACAAAATGGAGCTAGAGAGACGAGACGAAAGGAGAAGAGTATGTCGATTGGCTGAAAAAGCAAAGTGTAACAGACTGAGAGACACATGACAAACGAAGCAAGTCGATTGTTGAGAGTCCTCAGGCCGAGAGTCAAAGGGGACTGATGAGAAAGCAAAAGAAAGATAGAACAACAAAAAAAAGAAAAAGAAAAAGAAAATGCAACCCGACGGAGATAATAAGATTGTGTCAGACGCAGACCCTCTGAATACCTGCACGGTACGAGGTACGAGGTACACCTTAATCGTACGGTATGCATATTGTTTGTTGGGACTGGACTGCTGTTGTGGAGCACTTGGATCTACAGTTCCTGTCTGAATGGGAACTTGGATGGACCTTAATTGAGTGGGTAAGCCATCTCTCCGGGTTGTGCATTGCTCGATTTCTTTCAACAGGAGAGGCCCCGCTTAAGAAGGTAATTGCGACCACCCGCGTATTCAAGGGTAGGAGCGGGGATCGGAGCATAGACTTGGGCGAAAGGGGTGTCGAGCTGGGGCGCAAGAGTTGAGGTTGGAAGAGCACCGGTTATACTCAGATCAATTTTCATGAAATTTCTCCTCCTCCTCCGAGTCAACTCAAACGGAATGACGAGGAATCTACGGGAGACAGTCTGGCGCTAGCGTTTTTGACCGACGGGGCGGAGACTCTGGAGAGGGCCACATGGCGCCCCAGGAGAGAATGCTCGGGCCCAATGCAGTGCGAGCGCAGAGCACCCTTTTTCTCTTTTCTTTTCCTTTTCTCTTTTCTTTTCTTTTCTGTGTTTCAGTGTGTTGACGGCAAAGGGGGCTGGGACAGAGATGTGGACGTCACCACTTGGGGGTCGAGAACCGCCCCGAAGAATGTGCCAGCGTGATGATTATGGCACGGTAGGTTTCATGGCGTTAGGGCTGAGGGCGGAGGGCGGAGGGCGGAGGAATGCCTGTCAGATGCAGCATGCGCTCGACACGGCGGGTGAGTCGAACCGACCGGGTCCACCAACGAGGCTTCCATTGTTTGCCTTGGGAGATGCATCAGAGTGACAGGAGAGGGGGCAACGGGGGGGGGGAAAGAAAAAAAAAAAAAGGCAATCTTTGTCTTTGCTTCACAGAGGGTTGACCCATTGATTGCAGAGAGTTTTCCTCCAGACCCTCCAGGTTGGGTTTCGGGAGCGAGGCTGAAAATTTATCCTGGAATCACACTCCCATCGCGTTCCTCATGGTCGCCATCAGCAGGAGCATATGCTTCGTTGCTTGATCCCAGAGGGGTGAGAGTCTAGTGACTGCCACAACACAATCCGGGTAATCTTCACGAGCAACGGAAACGACAGGAGGCTGACAGTTCCACCGACGAGACATCCAGATTTGGTAAGCGCCGTCATGGACTGGTCAGCTCAGGTTGGAGACCACTGCAACGAGCGACCCGCTCCGAGATTGACTCGGCAAGTGAGTGGGAGTAAGGTAGACAATGGTATGAGTAGTGAGAACAAACTACAAAAGACAAATTCCCAAGAGGACATGAATGAAGCGCATCCGTCAGAAAATTCAAATGATCCCTGGGTGATACTCCACTCTCTTTGATCGCAGCCGACCAAATCGAGTCGGTATCAAGACTGAATGAGTGGTCTACCAGCTCCACGATACAGCAGTAGAGCACTACCTCAGATTCGTAGATGCCTAGATGGATCCTGGAGAATGGATACCAAGGAGCACGCTATTCAGTCGGGACGGGCGTACCTCCCGTAGCCCTATTCACTCTGGAAGACGATTCCGGGGCCAAAGGTTGCCTGATTGGTAGATTGAGGGAAACCCCCCAGTAACAGGCTCACAGTACGCAAAAGAATACATGATATGATTATACTAGTATGATAATCCACTTGGTGATCCGATTTATCTTCAGCTCCGATCTGCTTTGAGAAGTGCACCGCTATGGACATCTTATGCTACCAACTCAAGGGATAGCCCTCTGTACTATCCTGTACCGGTTCACGCCGACAACACTCAGAATGACCTGTGCCCAGTCTGAGATTCTGAATGCATCGTGATTTTTCGGCGGCAGAGCTGACCCCATCCCTCCTCGAACTATTCGACCCGACCGTTTCAGTCAAGCAGTAGCGTGGCAGGTTGGCAGGCTGACAAGCTGGCAGACACTCTCTTTCGGTTATCCTAACCGAAAGATGCAAGGTTTCGGAGCGGTGCAGAAGTCCGGCCACAAAACTCAACTCCCCCATCACAAGGCATTCGGTCAGTCCACAATGCGCACCACAGAGTGTAGAGTCCACCAGGAACGACTGCCTCATACGCCACCGAGCAAAATGAGTGCTGATAAGCAGTCATCAGACCGACCCGACTTTTTCCTCCTATGAAACTCTACCAGTATACACAATAGTTACTCTATACAGTGCGTACGGACGCACTACTGCAATATGCCCGACATCTGGCAGTACTTTATAGTTCATAGTCATACTACTACTGGAGGTCAGTAGGCTGAAGCGGGGGCACGACAAGCGCGATAGGTCGGAAAATACTGCCTGTTCCAGGACGAGAGAATCGCCTTACCGTTCGACTGGGACCGTATGTTGGTTTAGACATGATAGTCCCGTTCCGGTGCTGAGTGTGCTCACTGCTCAGTGCTCACTGCTGGGAGGACGAAAGTTATGACGACGGATCATAACACCAAGGAATTACGTGGACTGTGTAGACTGCAGAGCAGTCTACACTCTACAGGCGGGTAGCACCGAGTCACCGACGGCAGGTGGCATTCAACCCTGTTAGCATGGCATCGCCGTCCTGAAAGCACCGAGGGAACAGCATGAAACTCGGGCGGTACAAGAGAAGACCGTGGACGCCTAGAAGACCAACTTCCATCTCTCGCCTCTCCTGGATTTCCAGTACTCATCATCATCTGCAGGACTGGAGCCGATCACTGTACTCGCAACGCAAAATTGAGACACGCCCAACCGAGCTGATCGTGGGTCCACCGGGGTCAATCTTCCAGCCCGTACTGTACAAACCTACAAACTTACAAACTCACAAGGCGAGGAACCCTTCTAACAATCCAAAGCGGCTCTTGAGGTTCTCAAGGCAGATGGCCGAATCTAGCCCCCCCAAGGAT
The DNA here is from genome assembly GCF_028827545.1 of Penicillium diatomitis. Lineage (NCBI taxonomy): Eukaryota > Fungi > Ascomycota > Eurotiomycetes > Eurotiales > Aspergillaceae > Penicillium > Penicillium diatomitis. Next base: position 2,034,990 of record NW_026623175.1, on the reverse strand, counting down.
AATCCCCGTTGCCCCATTCCCACACGTGGCTCTCCGACCGTGCGCGCTCCGTTGACATCGAAATGTGACCCTGACGGCCCTGGGCCCGTCATCACCGAACTTGGTGCGTTTTGTCCACTCAACAGACCTTGCGCTCTCGAGCAGGTAGAGGAGATTGGAAATGTTTGGTAGCCGAATTAGGCATGTGGATACCACCAGAACTCAGAGTCATTCGCGGTGGAACCACATGGCAAAACACACAAGCCTGGAGAAAAAGTTGAGAGTTGAGACCCTTTGCATGGAAGTTCTCCGGGCCAAGCAGGAGTACGTGTCTAGTATCTACCTCGCGGTCGATGGCCTGTCCATTTTCCATTCCAGCTGTTGCGGAAGAGGACCCTGGCGAGACTCCACTGAGACTAGCGGGTTCGCTACTCGCTTCATGGAGCCCGAATGGGTTTAGCGTGATCAGCAGAAGCTTTGGGCAACCGCCGAGTGGAGACTCTCCCAGGGAAAAAAAAAAAGGGAGATCGGCTGAAATGGGCCGTTACAATTGAGGAAACACTAAACCCTAAACAGTTAGACAGCTTCAGTTGACTTGAGAGGAGCCCGCCGATGCGGCCGAAGAGCTATGAAGCGTATTCAAGGAGTACCCTCCATACTAACATATTACATTCTCGGTGTCTCAACAGTGTGGACTGTGGACTGAACCGGTTCCATTCTCCTCTATCTGACAGAATAGAGTATCTGCGTTTGTGTGACTTTGGATCTGGATCCGGATTGGAATTCCAATCCACTGTCGTCCTGCCGCTCTCCGAGAGATGTGTGGAGATTGGTTGAGCAGTTGAAAAAGTGAAACGTCATTTCAGTCGGCGGCGAGTGCTGGACATCACGCAGTCATTCTACCATCATGAATGGTGAATACTGAATAAGAGTCGGTCCCTAGTTCATGTGAGTTGAGGTCGAATCTTCGCGGCCGATCACCTGCACTCACGTTCCTCAACACAAATGGAGCCAGCCACGTTCTCAGTTCTCAGCCGCAGCCGTCAAGCTTACCTGACAGGTACCGACCTGCTTTCTGTACCCGATTTGAGAAGCCGTCCAAAGAGCCGCTTTCTCCAGTCTCCAGTCTGTAGCCTCGACAGTGTGGCAGTAGCACTTCAAATAGACATTGGTACATCAGCTGTACAGTGAACCCCAAATTTCACATACCCAGAAAGTCAGGACGATGATATTAATCTGCACATGAGTGTCACCTGGCGAGAGCATTCTAATTCGGGGGATTGTACATCGACTCGTTCCAGGTTCGCCGCCGGACATGATTCCCGCAAATAGATGATGCTACACGGCACTTCATGTGATCTTCCCGCCAGACAGATCACCAAAGCGTCTATCCAGTCAAGCCTGGGTCAAGGGTGACACCTGGAAACCTTTCCTCGACCACACATGTGCGAAGGGGGGCGCAATGGTTTGGGAACGCAGCGGCAGATGCGAGTGATGAGAGGTAGGTAGTAAATATCGCTACCGCAAGGTGTCTTTGCCCTTTTTGGGGGGTTTGTTTTCATCATTCTGAGAACACCATGATGACTGGCCACCGCCTCCTTCACAATCACCTCAAAAACTGTACATTATTCGTCACCAGAGCCAAAAATCGAAAGTGGATGCATAACACCATCGCGATGTCATGGTAGAAATGCAGTCGCGCGAATCCTCGAATCAAGCGAAGAAAGTAAATTCTTGCAACAGCCCTTCTCCAGCCTCTTCTTTTTTTTTTGAACCATATTCCCCCATCCATCTTACGGATCACTGCAGATCTTCGAGATCAACCCTCGTCCGGCGACACATACCCCCTTATACTGCATTACCACACAGCATCTGCCATTTGAACTTCGTCTTACCACAATGGGGTTTCACAAGTCCTCTCTGAATGTGAAGCTTAAAGACGGCCATATGCTTTCGGCATACTGCCAGCGTCCAACGGGTGAAGCAGTATACTCGGAGCTGGATTTGAATGAATTTCTAGGAGTTCGAAAAGGTGAGCATCTCGACTCGTCCTCCTCGGGTGAATGTCAATTTCAAACCCCCGTGACCCCGTGACTAGGACGGAGGTCACGGTCTCGATACACAATCCCAATGTGGCTGCGTAACGCGGTCTTTTCTCCTGGAAAAAACAGTCATGAGCCTCTGCATCAGACCTGCAGGAGCCCGCTATGTTTCTGCGCGCCATGAACTGCTCCGCACATTCTACCAAGATTCGATACTCGTGTTTTGGAAAGACCATTTCTTTTTTTTTTTCTCTTTCCTACATCTCCCATGAAGTGGCCATTGAACCCAGACTAATCTCGATTCAAAACGGAATCCTCCACCAGGCAAACTCACTTGGAGTGGTCATAACTTCACCCAGGCGGCAGAAAACATCCATCTCGAATGGGAAGGGGATAGCAAACCCCAGAACCCGATTCTGCACGCCGATGTGTACACGGATCCTGCAGTCGGTGCCGAGAGCTCTGCCTCTTGTGTCAATCTGGCCGATTGTATTAAGAATGAAGATGGACATCTCCGGTTCATGGACTGTTTCTGAAAAGGCGGAAAAGGTTATCAGTTGCTTGGGATTGAATCTTTGGGGGAAGAAATGGGAAGATAACATCATGATAAGCTCTGGTTTGGCTTTTCCTCTAAAATTTACATGAGACGGAGGGCTTTCATACCTATTGAAATAGGTCGAGCTCTGCTCAGTCGACGTGATCGGTACAGTAGACAATTGGATGTTGGATTCCACGAGCTTCAGCATATTTGACCCTATACCTTTCATCAAACCCCAACTTCCAAGATATTTCACCCAGTAACTAAGTATCAGGGGCAGAGGCGTATTGAGATTGACCTTGTCACTGGAGCTATAACATTCACCCCTATATTTATTTACCTGCTACACACCTAAGCTCGATATGCTCAATATCAAGCCCACGCAAATACATCGATGTGTTTCCATCCACCGAGTAGCTCCCGTTCAACTAACCTATGCCGCTTCGTCAACCCACACTGACTCGAGTCGATCCAACCGGCCAGGAATTGAAGGAAGAGCCGTTTGAATCATGCCGCCAAGAAGCAGATCTTCCTGGAACTGCGGGCGGGCACAATCCCCAAGACTCGCAGGGCGTGAACTGAAATCGGCCGGACAATCCCTCATTCGGCAAGTCCAAGCTTCATGGAATTTCCTTGACCGAAAGACAATATTTGATCCAATTCAAGTCGGGAAGTCGGGAATCACTCCAGCCAACACCGGGTAAATCAAGCAGTTCTGATCTTTTTTTTCTCCATAGTTTGACACAAGTCTATACTATACATTCTTTTCTCATGCATACCTCCTACCACCTGGTCCATGTACCTCGAACTGCGCATAATTGCGAACTGCACAATGTAAACCTGCAAGATCATGAACCGCCCTCGGGCGCCACATCCATGCACGACTCGCTAAACCAGACCCTCTCTTCGTCAAAAGAAGCGATAATAGGAAAGGTCCGTGTCTTGGCATTTCTATCCTTCGCCAACTAAGCCCTACCAAGTTCGTATGTGTTGATCCGCGTCGCGGCGCGCAGCTTCGGCGGCACGTTGAACTCGGACGTGCGCGCGTGCAGTGGGATCTCTGTAGAGCGAAGGAGGTGGGACCCGGAGAGGAAAGGAAACGGAGAACCATGCATCATCGTGGGGGTCGATCACTGGGCATTCATCGCCACTAGACGAGACTAGACCGCTTAGAGATCGGATTCCAGATAAGGTAGTTATGCACTTTGTATATCTATTGGTCATTTGAGGAGACATGTTCTACCCACGCTAATGTCGAAAAGGCAGGAGTTTACTCGTCGATGGTACACTAAGGTGCTGGGTACTTCAGTAGGTACTAGGTACTAGGTACTAGGTACTAGGTTGACTAGGTTCTGCATACAGTGCATGGATAATGTAGACACCGACCACGGGCACCAGGATTGACGAAATAAGGTGGATGTTTCGACGCATATAAACAGGATCATCCCTGGACCGTCGATTTCCATCACTCTCCAATTTACCAGCGCATTGAGACCTATTAGGAGTGGCAAACCTGTAAAATATCTCCATGATCACCGACGGACCCAGACGAATGCATAACCTATACGTAGCCTGTAGGTTCAAGGGACATAATGACGAAGCGAGCAATTAATAGAAGCTGGATTGAATAGGAAAAGCTTCATCACATGTTAAAGTCGATTGCCACGGGGGCGCAACTAGAGAAGGGATATTGAAACGGATACCCTGACCGTGCCACCAGTTGAAAGAAGTCAGATAGACAACATCCATGAATAGTCTCGTCGCAATCGTCAATTGATTCTTACGGGCTCATACTATTCCATACTATTCCATACCCAGCTGGATCCCCCTCCCCATCATTTGTGCTCCCGGATCTAATGGAGAACATTAACGCCGGGCTAATAAATCGAGAGGCCACAAGAAGAAAGGGTCCAGGTCTCATCCAGGTAGGATAGGAAAAAACAATAAGACAAAACGCCCTCATGATGAGACCTGTCTCATGCGAATCTCCCTTGATATCTTGAAGTTGATGGAAATTTTCTCCTCATTCGAATGGGTCGTGACCAACTAGAAGAATCAAGAAACATCAACTTGGCAAGGGCCTTGTTGTGAGAAGAGAACAAAAGACGTCAAGGTTGGAAAGAAAAACGCTAGATCACAGGAGACAAGGAAGAACTCGGCGGTGGGCATTCGAGTCGAATGTGGAAAAAGAGAAGAATAACAAAAGCAGGATTTTTGCTTGTCCTAATGACATCCATTACAGAACATGATAAATGAGTTCGCTCTGTTAAAGGCCGGCTTTCATGATCAACTTGTCACGATCCCCTTCCTCTATCGAATCGTGCGAGGGTCTAAATGACTGTTCAAGAATGAAAAGTTCACAAATCAACGGCCCCGCGGATCTCAGATCTGGTATACTGAGCGCAACTTCTGGGTCACAGGATCGGGAAGTTGCGAAAGGAACGAGTCGAAGTTGGGTATCATATTTTTGTAGCCTTGCAGAACCTAGAACGGCGGACTTGTTAGATATTGAACGAACCCTTGACTCAAACGGCCTCTCCGTGAACTCAAGAAGAGGGTGGCACGAACCTGCTGGAAAGAACTTTGGATGTCCTTGTACTCTTCTTGTGAAAGTGACTTGGATGGGAATGACGCAATCGCCTGGAAGTAGTCTCCCAGGCAGGCCTCCATGGCTTGTGGGTTCTTCATGACCATGTTATTGAAGCCAAGGAAAGCAGAGGCCTTCTCTCGCGTGAAATCGATCTTGCTCATGGACTTTAAGAACGGACCGGCAAACTCGTGAAGCTGCGGTGCAAGAGAGTCGGAACAGCAGAAACCCAGGCGACCCAAAGCCATGGCAGCATTCTCGTTGACCCCGTCACTGATCTCTTCATTGGTCATGATGGTCAAGAATCCGTGATACAGCTTGTTCGCATACGGAGCAAGAGCAGCCTTCTCGTTGACCGCAATCTCACCGCAAGACCAGCAGGCATTGTTCAAGACGCTGAAGCCTGTTGTTCGGTCATCGTCCCGCATCTGGTCGATATCAAGCTGCTTGATGAGAACTGGCATGATCGTGGGGATGAAAGGCTCCAAGTGGGGGAAGATGCTAATGGCGCAGTCGCCAAGCAGAGCATAAGTGGACTGGCGCACTTCGTAGTTGGGATCTTGCATGCAGAAGACGAGCAGGTCAAAGAAGGAAGGCTGCGAGTTTAAAACAAGCTCGCCGCTCTTCTGAGGATCAATTGCTTGGATGATCGCACTCAGCAGATCAAGACTTGTGACGAGGAAATCCTTATCAGGCTCATCGATACCCTGGTTATTTTGCGAGGCAACAAATTCCTCGAGATTTTGGTAAATGATCTTGATGCATCGTTGGAAAAGGTGGGGGGCGAAGGGTGCAAACGCATCACCGTAAGCGGCTGCGATATACCCAAGACACTCTAGCAGCGGGAACAGCTCCTGTGACTGATCAGTGACATGATTGTATCGCTGGATCATCGCGGGCATCAAGATGTCAATGAGATGGGGTTTCGCCATTTCCGTCATAACGCATTCAGCCAAGGTCTGGATACAATCGTAAAGAATGAACATGTTGCGGTCCTTATACTTGGCAAAGCACTGAACAAATTGCCGAAGAATAGGCTCGCAATAGGGAACCAGGTTATCGTCCGACTTCTCCTCTAGGCTAGCAAAGGCTGAGGCAGCGGCTTCTTGCACCTTTTTGTTGTTATCAAGCATCCGGGTCAAGATGCCTTCCATCATGGGCTCAAAGTATTGCTGCTTCTGCGCCGGGTCTTGCAGGTGTGAGGCCCATTCTGAGTAGCGACCCAGGCACCAACATGTAATTTGTCGCACAACAGGTTGGGCATCATTGAGCAGAGAGATCAGGTAGGGGACCAGCTCGGGAAGATGAGGAGTCACGGCGTCCATACAGCCGTCCGCAACGGCACCCAGGGTGAGAACAGCCGCCTCTCGGTTGGGCCATTCCTCGTGTCGGAGAGTGTCCTTCAGATATGGCAGGATGATGGTAAAGATTTGGTCGTGATATACGTTCGAAAAGATGTCAAGAGCTGCAGCTGAGCACTTGCGCAAGGTCCAGTCACCTTCGGGGTCGTCGCCAAACTCAGAATCCTCAATCTCACCCTCACTCAATTCATCATCATCTTCCTCGGCTTGTTGCTGCTGTTGTCCATTGGCACCCTGCTCCCCGGCCTTGGAGGTGTCCAAACGAGCGCCCTTTGACTTGGCGAACTGTGGCTTGAGATCCTCGGCACGGTCTTCTTGATCAGCATCGTCTTCATCACGCATCAGACGGATGACATCATCCTCTTCATACACCATGCTTTGAAGGAGCACTGGAATGACCTTGTGCATGTACGGAGCCAGGGGTTGACGAAGGCTCTGTTGTTCACCGGCGACAATCCAGAACTCGGCAGCATCGAGCGCAAGTTCCGGATCCTCCTGATTCTGCTGCTGCATGAGAATGTAGCTGACCAGACCTTCCAAATGCGGGACAAGCTTTTCGGGTGCAAACTCAACCAATTGCGAGAACGATTGGCAGACCATCTTGCGCACCTCCGTATCTTGATCGCCGGAAAGGCTGAAAAGTTGCGACAGGAAAACGTCCAAAGAGGCAAGCAAGGCAGGCGGCTGATGAGGCAGGAAGACGTGTATGCTGTTCAGGGCGAGTGATCGAATGCGAGGGCTGTCGCGTGCGGTGAATTCAAGCAACTTGGGGATGATGATGTCGAGCGGACGTTGGCCAGAGTAATCGCGGTCGAGAATCTTACGGTTGTCTTCGCAGACTTTGAACAGGGCCGCCATCGCAGCCTCCTGGGTTGCGACGGTCACGTCGCCCGCATCGTTACCGACAAGGGCCAACAGCTCCTGCAAAGCTTCTGGCCAGGCAAGTAATCCGCCTTTTTGCACCAACTCCGTGATGATACTGCCGACACCCCGTTGCACCTGGCGATCATTGTCACGAAGAGTGACCAAGGCGGCGGATCGGATGTAGGTAAGACTCTGGGTAGGAATCGTCTTATAGGCCACCGCGAGTTTGGTTTTCATGTTCATAGTGGCAGCGAATCGCACAACTCCATAGGTGGTAGGGTCAACACCGGCCGCGGCCACTGCTGGAGGAACCTCGGGCGTGGAGAACAGATACGTGATGTAATTGACATAATCAGGCGAAGAAGTCGCTTGGGCGAGCATCTATAATTTCCGGGCAAATCACATATTAGCAAGGGCAAACATTCTTCAAAGTCATCGTCATCAAGGTCATGGGTCTGGTAGTCATCGACGTCGCGGGGCGCAGAACAGTAAACCGGCGAAGAGCGACTTCACCAGGGGAATTCAATTGGAGGGGGTTCAGTACGTTTTCGGCCTGCTTCCGCAACTGCGAATCACCACTGTTCAGCGAGTCCCTGAGGCAGCAGGCTAGCTGCCTCAATGGCTCATCTTGGGGTTGCCAATCCATGTTGAAAGCAGCACCAACTCGTCTGGACGCGGCGACTGTGAAGGTAAAACTGATTGTGCCACAAAAGAGCCCCGCCAAGGATGTGGGAACGGGCCCCTCTTCGCCGATGCCCCGAAGGCAAAAATTCTTTGGCGGCAAGTGACTTTGATTCCGCAAGAGAGGTAGTCAGTTCGTCACCAACAAAACTAGAGGACTGTGAGGAAAAGCCCAAAAATTTTCATCGAATTCCGGAAGAGGTCCCAATGCGTGAAATAAACCAGATTAAGAAGTGATTATTATCTGACAGCCCTCCAGCTCCCTTCAAGGCGGTCACGGTTCGAAACTAAACAAAAAAGGTCGGTTTTGCCGGCACAATGCGTATGTAGCGGGGAAAGCGGTCGATATTCAAAGCTCACGTCAAGCTTGAAAACGATCTATGAAGATGGAGAGCGTCGAAGAAGATAAGATGCTGAATGAGTTTACGTGGCAGCAGACTGGATATCGAAGGGTGAAATGAGAGTCTGATCAACCGTGGAATGATCTATTCGATCTTCGCCTTCATTGATTTGTCCAGCATGAGCCGGAAGTTCTCAGAGGTAGATGACAAGTAGCTAGGCATCTCTACGTAAAGCATTGGATATGTAAATATCAGGTAGTAGTTGCTCAAATCTACATATTCTCTCCTCACACAGATACTGCATCGTACTCGAGTCCTTCAGGTGTGCTCCAGCTCGAATCATCTGGGTCCGGCATCATAAAAGGACAGCGTGCGAACCATCAGGATGTCGCTCAGAGTCAACTCTCGAGGGTTACCATCGAGTATTCACTAGTCTTGCAAACAAATTGCATGTCAAAGTTAAGGTCGATTCTGTCTGAAGTAAAATACCGCAAGGACCTAAATCTCACAGAGCTGAGGTCTAATGAAGCAAGAATGAGCGAACAATCCACGGAAACGGTAGAAAAGCCGTCATCGAGGAAGTCGACATAGTGACCGATGAAAGTGCAGAAAGCTCGTTGGGACACCCTTCGAGATACATAGGTTCTACACATGCTACGTGAATCATATGTGATACCTGTTCAAAATGAGGGTGAGAGTGAGAGATCGCTCAAGGCTGATACTCGATGCCTCGCAGTCGGGCTTGCGGCTTTCGACCGCACGACCTAAGCATTCTCACGCATCTTTATCTCCAATCACCAAAAAGTCGCATCCGCTGCACTTTGCACCGAAACAAACCAGAATATGTTCATGTACTCATAAAGTCATCGAGGAATCAATATAAACACAAAGATTACTTATAAGCTCAATATGTAGAGCCTGACGTGACCCGCGCTGCCTTCATGCCCAAACCATCTTTTTGATGTCGTGCACCAAGTGTTCCAGTAGTCCAGTCCTCTTTTTCGCTTCCTCCAAGGATATTATATCAGATTCTTCGACCACCGACTCCGACGCTGCTTCCTTGTTCTGACCGTCCCCCGTCAGCATTGCGCGCTCGATCTCCAGGCAAATAGATCGAACGCGGTCGAGCTCACGGAGACTTTGTATACCGGACGGTGAATCAAGTCGGGAATTGACAGACGCAGCCTTTGCGGGCAAAGACTTGAATGCAATGAAACGAGATGTTGAACGCTTGGTACCGCGCAGCCACGAGATGAGGTCCCATTCGTTGTTTGCGGAGGCTTCGAGCGCAGCTGGCTGGACGTTGGATTGAAGAGAACGGGTGTTGACACGTAGTGCGTTTGCCTCGCCATCTCGGTAGACGATGACCAAGCCTACGTTGCTTCGTTCGTCGGCTTGGCTGTCGGTCAGGATAGAGGTAATGTATGTTCCGTAATGAATGCGGGAGATGGAGCGAAGGTCGATACGCTCGAAGGAAAGTACCTTGTCCGTCTCCCAGTCGAAGCGGCAGCTATAAACGGCCGCGTCGGTGAGAAGAAGGACGGTTTCTTCGAAAGGGAGTGTGCGCAAAGTGCTCGGCTGCCGTGGTGTAAGCATCGTCCAGCCTCCAAGAAATTCCTCGGACGGACTGCTGATGACAATCTTGCAGCTGGTGTCAATCGCATTCTGACGTATTTTTTCGACGGAAATGCCGGGGTCGGTTGTTTGAAGTTCCACGGCAAACTCCTCAAAGACATGAGTTGACACGTTGCCCAGAAGATAGTCGATACATGCTTGGGAAAAGTAGTCGTTGACAATGTTGTTATAGTATCGCGAGAGCGTGAGGCCAAAGTCGTTCAGAGCGCCCCGGTAGTCACGTTTACGCGTCCGTGTGTAGTCCCCCTTTTAGAGCAGCAGTAGAAGAGTACTGCTTCGAGATTGCATCGCCATTATCAGCCCAGAGAATATTGAACCATTGGGTAGATGAGTCTCCGCCCAAGTCGATCTTAAGACCCTCGGCCTGGAGCTGTTGCTCAAGGGCCCATTGGCCAAAGGCACACTGAGCAACACCAGTCCGATCAAGACAGTCCATACAGTTCGTTCGAATAATCCCAGTCTGGGTGCGAATCGGCGAGCCATCCTTGATCGCCGCATATCCGAATTGCTCCAGGGTAGACTTGAGTCTATCAACCAACCGCGAGACATTTTCGAACTTCATGCCCCGGCACTCGTTGTGAAAGTCAAACCATTCAAGCTGAAGCTGCTCTCCATCAATGCCGCCAGATTCATTAAAGGCTTTTGTGTACTGCTGGTACTGTTCCCCGAGCTTCAGCTCACCGGCGTGTTTATCAATCAAGGACACAGCTTGTACTTTGCCATAGCGGCGGCTCATCTCCCGGAAATGTCGGCCAAAGGCGAGGTGATTGACATCAGCGGAATGATGCATGATCGGCACCGGCTTGAACGAATAGGGGGATTGAGAAAAGTACAATGGAATAGAGCCTCGCACTTGCAAGAAAGAGTATACCTTACGAGACGTGTTCCAGTCCGGCACTGAGAGAATTTGCTCTGTCTCCACAGTATTGGCAGTGTTGCCCTCGTCATCAACTCCGCGACGGAGGTAACGGAGGCCTGGCCGTTTGACCGAGCGTCGGGAGATCAGAGTCAGAAGATACTCATGCTGAGTTGCCTCGGGAGCTTCAGTGCTTTCGGCCACGACTTTGGCCTTGACGGGCGTCTCCTCAGGTGATTCGGTTGAAGGAGCCGTATCCGCTGAGGCTGCGACGGTGAATTGTCGCTGCCCAACGAAGCCTTGCACCAGGGGCAAGACAAAGGCATGAACACCATTGTCGACCAAGTCGTTCATGAGATATCTGTTCCAAAAGTACTGGATCCAGGAAACCAGTTCTTGTTAGTGATTCAATGCATTCCGACGAAGCTCTCAGCATGTAAGACAGCAGACTATAGGACATACCAGCGGATCCGCCCTCTTGTGCAGTGGTTGATGTGCGTTCCACAGCTCCTGGGCCTCAAAAGACCTCGTCAAGTCATAATCATATGAGAAGAAGAAATTACGAGAAGCAAAGAGCACTTTCGTCCACCGAAGCAGCTTCGGCAACAACTGCGAGGCTTGTTCGGCTACTGGACGGTCAGCCTCGCCTGGCAGAGCTGGGTCAGGCTGGGCCTCGCTATGCTCTTCGACTTCTTTAGGAATCGCGGCCTCGGCGGTCTTTGTGGCTTCATCCTTTCTACCGCTTCCGTCGACCGACTCTCGCGGCGACTTCTCAAATGGTGACTCAAGGGATTCACGGTCTGAGGCACTGGGTCGAGCTAAACCCGGGGTTTTGCGCGACAGCCAATTCGCCGCGAAGCTACCGAATCGTACTCGCTTCCCAATGACTTCTTCAGCGATACTGCTGACGCTCATATCCCGTTGGTGAGGCGGTGTCTCACGAACGGGCGATGAAGGTACACTGCTGATCTCCATTTCTACTCGATCAGTCGTCCGATCGACGTCCTCTTCCTCTTCCTCCTCGGATTCCGTGTCTAGATCTGCACCAGTTTGCAAGGCCTCTTTGCGGGCTTGATCAATTGCACGGCCAGCATCTTCCTGGGTGGAGACGGGAATAATGGCGACGTTGGTCACTGCGTAGATGGGGCGTCCCTGAATCTGTGCAACCTGTTGACGCTGACTGATTGAGACGAGGAATGAGTAGGACGCAATAGACAGCAGGCCTATGGATGTGAAACAACCAGGTTAATGTCGACGTCGGTCAACTGATGCTGTGTAGCGCCGAACCCCGCAAAACTAAGGTCTCACTCACCCACAAGTCCATATGCTTCGAGCGCATTTTGCTCCTCAGATGAGTCCAATGGCGCGGGGACTGTAGTGACCCGTTTCGTCTTGTAATCAATCTTGATACACGATGCCTCATTGCTATTCCCGTTATGTTTTTGTCGCAATCCATTGACGCCGGTGCCGTGTAGGACCAGCCCATCGACCGCAGCGACAATGACCAACTTGCGCAAGAGACCAGGCATGGTCTTCTTCTTGAGAGCTTCGCTCCGAGACAGCGCAGATGGCTGGCTAACTGTGCAGATGCGCAAGTCTGGCGTTCTATGTTGCTATCACAGTCCTGGCAAGAACATTCGCAGAATCGACCACCCATGAAATCGAGGTGGTTGCCGGGTAGATGACCAAAAAAACAGGACCTCAGCTGGCATCACAGCTGACCCGCACAATACATCATCGGAGCGGGAGTGCCCCACTCACGAGGCTTCTCTGAGGCCATCACGCGAACCCCAACGTAGACAAGGAGGTGGTTAGTTAGTACCGCAAAGTGTACTGTGTAGAGTGTAATTGATCACTCGCAGTATGTCTGTCTGAGCAGGGTTTTCCGTCATTTCTTATCCCGTCGCTCTATAGACCCCGGACTTCATCTTGAGCATACTGTGCAGTGTGCACCCATGTTGAGCAAAAAGCGTGAAACAAGCACAAATCAATCGTTGGTACAATATGTACAGTGATCTCTCCCCAGCCAGTAAACCCAAGTAGATCAGAAACATGAAGAAAGGAAGCAAACAGTAGCAAGCCATGCCGAGAATCCAAGAGTCATATTCAATCATGTCGTACGAGCATCCCAATGATCGGGTATGTTGGGATCGCTCATAGGCCCAATACCAACATTGGGGTGGCAGTGGTATAAGTACAAGAAGCTCTAATCAGAGACAGATAGGAGAAGTTGCTGGTTTTGGGAAACAGAGAAGCCTCCATCGATGAAGGGATGGGAACGGCAAAAAGACAGGAAAAGGAGATCGGACTGAAGGAAAGCAAGAAGAGGCAGCGCCTGGGATCGTGAAGAATGCCGATCTCGACTGATTTTCAATGTGGTCATTTCCACTCGCCTTCCAGGAGATCCGGCTAAGCGGGAGTGTCGTGCTTGATCTGTAACGAGGTCTGTTCCCTCCTGCCACCATGCGAATATGTTGGACCGGGTTCTGCACCACTATCTGCAAGATCGTCCAGATCGATCCCGCGGTTGTTCTCTACGTCGTAGGAATGAATCAGTCCCTCCCGATCACTATGACCGTTCATGAAGGCAATGCTGACTGAGCTTCGGCGAGACTGCATGGATCGCCGAGTCTGGAAGCCAGAGATCGCATCGGTCGGTACACCTTCATCGTCAAATTTGTCATTGACCAGACTTCGACCATCAGGATCGTGGCGAGAAAGATTGAGGAGATAAACTCCAGCGAAAATGATAAGGAAGCCGCACAGCAGGGAAATTGTGTTGACGGCCTCGGTGGTATTGAATCCCTGGAAGAGAATGAAAGAAGCGCAGAGTGTCGCTGTCGTGAAGGTGACGTAGTATAGGGGATTGACACTATGAGAGAAGCTTGCAGTTTAGTGACTGAGTGGAAAATAGTTCCCCAGAGTAGCCGCGAAACACCACACTCACATCGAGGTTGAGAACGCGTTCAGAGCCTTGTTGATATAATTCATCTGGGTCAAAATGCAAAAGGCGGTCACAATGGCAAAGACATAGGTGGACGCGTGAGTAAATTGATTGTTGCCCCCGAGAGTCAGTTTCACTGCGATACCGAATGCCTTCACAGACATGACCGAGATGGAGCCGACAGTCGAGCAGATCGAGATGAAAATCAGAGGGTTTTTCTTTCCGTATACGGGTGCGATTCGGTAAATCATGACCGTAGAGAAGATCGCGACGGCGAGGCAATAGCAGAGGAAACCTAGATTCAAGGATGAGCGACGTCTGACGGGGAGAGCTCGACCGTCTGGGACAGGCTCACCTGGTTTAACGGCGTATGCCAGAATCTCGTCAATTCGTTCCACAGGCTTGTCAGGCGGTGCGTGAAGCACGATGACGACCGAGCCAAGGAGACACAATGCGCAGCCCAGTTTACCGAGTGTCCCTAACCGTTCATTCAAGAAATAGGATCCCAGCACGGCACTTCACATTGTCAGCGGATATTGACGACTCGTATACAGGGGCGAGGCAGCAGGGAATTGGGGATGGCTTTCGTACCCGATCAGCACACTGAGTGCACCCAAGGGCGTCACGAGAATCGCAGGCGCGAACGCATAGGCGGCGAAGTTCGCAACTTCTCCAATGGCCACTGAAACCGGAGGGTTAGCGGTGCTTTATCGAGGATCGAGCAAATGCTCGGCGCGAAGAGTTTCATACAAGTGACGACGCCTCCCCACCAAATCGGACTTTTCAGATATGAGAAGCCTTCGCCTTCGAAGCCGTGTTGCCTATTAGCATGTTGAAGACCCTGCGGTGGGCGCTATCAGCGCTCTGCTTTAGAACCCCAGTCGTTTCCTCCCAATCTGATGGAGCTTGAGGCGGCGCGCCGAGACCGCAGTTGATTGGGTCAGTTGTCTCCAACGAACCTTTTTTGTGATGACGAAACTTGTGCCTACGAGCCACATGCATTAGCCTATCTGCCTTGGCAGGAACAGGTTGGGGACGGCGGCGGCATGCGATCTGTATCAGAAGGAAGAAGGAAGTAGCACATACCAATGGCCATCGTGGACAGAATGGCTAATATGAGCCCGACATATCTGTGTGTCGTTGCGACCAAGTCAGCGTTTGTCCTTGTCCTGCCACCTTGTCCACAAAGGGACCGGCGCAACCTGTGACACCAGGCGACCCCTCCGACGGGCCGACGAACATACTTGTCAGGAAGCATCGTGATGCGAAGTGGTATAGGAGCGTGCAGCTCCTACTGTACTGGATCCTCCAACGGCTAGTGATCTGGGTTCTCGCAGATCCACGGTGTGATGGGCAACGAGCGACTGAAGGTTGGATGGTATGTAGGACGGTTTGAGAGCTGGGGCGGGCGGGCGGAACGGATTCGGAGAGCACCTCGGGCAGCGCAAGGAGGAACCGCAGAAGGGATGCGTAATCGACTGAACCGGACACGGTAGGACCGCGACGCGCAGGGTGACTCGATACCCTCTGGAGCCCTTTGGAGTCCTCTGGCAGGGTTCGCAAAGCAAAAGGCAGCAATGGACAACGTTGACAACGTTCAGCGTGCGCCAAAGAGCAGAGTCAAAGTGGTCCGATCGCAAAGACGAATGCCGGGGGGATTGTTGTCGGAGAAAAAGGGCAAAATCTCAATGGGAGCAGACGCTACTCCAGGACGGAAAGAGGACAGGTTAGGTAAGTCAATGCAGGAGTTATACAGTCAGTGGTGGTTAAGTGTGCCTCACTGAAATAAAGGATGCAGTAGGGAAGTTGTACTGCATTAAGTTCTCCAGTCTACCAATTATGATGATGCACGACGAAGGTGACCGAGTCGGGCTCGGGAAGGGAGCCATGGAGCCACCAACCACGGGCGCAGCAGTCGCAGGAGTGTTTGGGAGTTGGGCCATGACTGCCGTACTCTTACTCATGCTGCTACTTCCATCATACCTTACCAAGCACTACCTACGGGGTACTCAACCACAGCAGGACCAGTATAATTTAGTAGATGAGGTCGGTAGTTAGTAGGTACTAAGTTAGTAGGTACTAGGTGCCAGTGGTCGTGAGTTGTTCAGGAACAAAGGGAACAAAGGACTTCAGACGAGGTCGGACTTCAGAATGCCTGGCGTTGGGTCGGTTCGATAATGTTGGCTGCCTGCGTTCGGTGGAGCGACGATGGAGTAGGAAGGTGTCCGCTTCGAGCCTGGGCCCAGTGGGCACTGAGGCCGCGTCAGGGACTGTGTGTACTTTCACCTTTGCGAGGCAACTCTCGTAGGCCAGAGACCAATGGAAATGATGGGACATGAAGGCATCTCAACTTGCTAGAACGGTCAAACCCTAAGTGACTTGAGGTACTTGGGGACACTAGATATATTGCTGGGGGGATATGTACCGCTACCTACGATCTAGTCATCTGCTGTGCTGTTCTACTGTAGTACCTCACTTCGGCAGGATGACAGAACTACAAAAGGTGGGAATCCCGACTAAACTCGAAACATGTTCGTCAAGGGAAGGCGACTGACGACCTGGTCACATGATAGCTATCGACCCCGGATAAGCCAGCCGAGGGCTGGCAGCATCTGAGCAGTTGAGCACAAGTTCACAACAACAACTAAGAGGACTCAGGGGCCCTGGAGATGGTGACATGAAGATTTCTCAACCATGCAATAAGGAAGAGGCAGCCAGTATACTGTAGTATGTGTACTTCTATACAGTGCTTCTATGCAATGGCCTCGAATCCTCAGGTTGTATGAACTTTGTCGTAACACCTAACACCTAATCCTCCTGCCTCGAGGTGTTCTTCACCCGCATTCAAACCTCGAATATGTCTCGACATCCACTGTTGTCACTCATCGAGCTCGCTGAGGTTTTCCTGCACCGTGAGACAGCAGTCTGTTCACAACCCCCCCCCCCCCCCCTGATAACAAGAAGCGGGGCGATCCGTTCCCTCGTCTCGAGGCGAGAGCCACCCAGAGGTACGTACCGTACCTCTATACTTATTGTGTTAACCGTCCCATGAGGAGTACTACATTGAGTACATACCTTACATATCATATTTTTATCGACCGAAATAAGGGACTACTACGGTGTAGGTATGCATTTACAAAGGATGGATCAAGCAATGACAACTCTCGGAGATTCAAGGTCTAAGATACCTTTGCAACCACGTTCGGGTTGCCTTGAAATGCCAAGCCGAACTCTACTGCGCTTCGACTGCACATGAGTGCATGCGTGAACGTTAAAAGGGTAAAAATTAAGAAGCCAAGACGTGGTGGCTCCGAACCCAGGTACATGATTCAGGATGATCCAGGACGATCTAGGCCTAGCGCCCGAGCCTCCGCCAAATGAGCTTGAATTTGAAAAAGCCCGACTCCGACCCTTCGAGGGCGGTGGCGGGGGGTTGTTGTTTCACATCTGATCGCTGGTCCAAAGGGTCACATCTGAACCGCATGCGGACGGGGCGGACGGGGCGGACCCACATTACATTGGAGTAGGGGGAAAGCAATCTGATACTCCCAAGTCCAAAGTCTCGGGGGAGGGGGTTCGATCTTCGAGAGCCCCGATCACCGAGAGCACCGGGGTTCAGACCATTCAAGCTTTTGAGTTTGAACGCCCTCCATGAGATCCAGGACCCTGTGCATGTGGCAAGGAGGTAATCTCAGGTGTACTTCTGGTGGGGAGCGAGCTTGCTGAATGCTCCTGAGTGCTGACGATCACCTCAGGTACCTTGAAACCTAACTATGAAAAAGACAGACTCTAGGATACGAGTAAAGCGTTCGAACCGCTCGGAGTTCCCGCTGGTGCCTGTGGATGGTACTTGCTCCTCCTTATGCTGTCACGCTTCTTATCAATCAAGATGGGCTCGTCCTTTTTGACCATGTCTTTTGTCATGGACGTGTAGAACGTCGACATGGGCAATCCGCTCGCTTCGATTCGCATATATCCAGCTGCTCGCCGCTCTAGCATCGAAGAGACCTAGCTTTCATCTCTTCCCTATCCATGGATTCGGGATGTATCTAGTCCAAGAATATATTGCAGCACATCGGTCAAGTACCTAGGTAGCTCTAGTAAGGTTTACTCTTGGGATTAGTATTGTGCAGATTGCAGACCACTTCATAGTTCATACCTCCTACTAGCTCCTCGTCTCATTTCCGCAAACGTCAGCACGTGCCATTCCAATACCGAGCAGCCTCGAGGTGATCGCCCTCCAGTTCAACCAAGGGGCTACCCGAATTAATGGAAGGATCAGGTCACGGACCACGCCTTGGCGGCTTTATTCACGTATTGAGACTTGGACCCAACAGTTGCGCTGAGGTGCCCGGGCGAAGGCCCCGGGTGGAGAATTGAACCTAACTGGGACACCGCGGGCGCAATGCGTATATATATACTCTTTGTCCAGAACGTGATATTGCAGCCCTGAGATCAGGTGCAAGATCAATCACACGCTCGGGTTCTAGGTTGGGTTTGACAAAAGGTCGCCTGTGTTGTACATCCATCCAAGTTAAACGCAAGGACCGAGGGGAAGGTCCAACCCGAGAACTGGTACCTGTATCTAGCATTCAAGTAACGCCCAAAAAGCACACACTGTGACAACATCAATCCATCCTAGTTATGCTATGCACTATGGAAAAAGCCGAAGCAAAGACTCTAGCGCACCGAGGCGCAAGTTCCTGCGTCATAAAACTACCATACCCATCAACTCCCGCTGTTTCAGACTGTAGAATGGTATTTTGCGAAGGAAAAGATGCACTGGCCCATGACCATAAGGATATGGGAGAGAGAGAGAAAAAAAGGCGGAAAATGCAATGATAAGAATGGGATGTTGTCATGGTCAAGGGACAAGGGAACCGTGACGTATCTCTCCGCAGTGGATGCCAGGTATCAGGTGACCTGTCCACCGGGGGGACCGGGAGAGGATAGGGGACACAAAACATACCTGTTTCCTCGATCAAGAGAACGTACCATACCTTGCGCGTGTGTGGCGGCAAAATTGCTGTGAAATTGATTAGTAGTTGTTAGTGTTTGGGGCGGACACAGTGGCAAGAGCTCGAAGATCTATGGGGGTCTGATGGTGCCTTCCAAGGCAGCAGTCCCGCAGAAGAGGTGCCTGCACAAGGTGAAAGTCGAAATGGGAAACGGTCAAAAAAATGATGTGGAAGGCGAATGGTCTATGAAGGGCGACGACGTTTGGGCTCAAGGCTGCAAGTCTCGTCCAAATCCCATTCGTCGTCGTCCCCACGAGAGCGCTTGGACGATTTGTCGTGGGTTTCTGACTCGATGGGTGCCGAATCCTGCTCGCCCACAGTGTGCTCGGTGAAGACAAGGATGTCCTGTTGTTCTTCATCGTGGCCGCCCTCAACGTGGTTGGCGTCATAATCACCGCCATATGCATCGTCTGCGGCAAAATCAAGTTGCTCATTCCCATACTCTTGTTGGAAGTCTTCGTCTTCGTGGTCAAAGGTCTCCTCGAGATCGCCGGCAGTGTCTTGCAAGTTGTCTCTGGTATGTTCCAATAGATCATCCTCAGGATCCGCCGCAGTTTCAAGTGTTGTTGACTCTTCGAGCGACTTCGCCTCTACCGCAGACTCCCACTGGTCCTCGTTCTGCTCATCGGCATCATGAGACACAGTATCGACACCGGGTTCCTGTTCCAAAGGCGCCGGGTCACTCTCGCCGACATGAACATCGCGGTCATCCGCAGCAGCGAAATCGATCACGTGCACGTCGGCTTCTGCTTCAGCTTCGTTGGTATTGTCGTCTTCCTCATGGTATTCGTCAGGAATATCTTCTTGCGTCTGCTCCTGCGACGCGGGCGCAAGTTCTTGCTCCAATGTCCGAGCACCACTCGATTCCTCGCTAGTATCTGCGTGCTCACCACCATCGCCGATCTGTTCTCCGTCTTGCTCAAGTAGCGCTTGTCCACTTGCGGTGGAGATGTCACCAGCAGACTCAGTTTCACCGGCACGATCGGATGTAGCCACAAGCGTGGAGGTCGACTCTGTTCGGGGAGCCTCAGAGTCGTATTGCTCTTCGCGAGAGTCATCTAACTTTTCAACAGCGTTCGAAGAATTATGCGGAGGGCTCACTGTATCCTCATTTCCCACTGTGATGGAAGTTGTTTCGTGGTCAGGTGACGTAGTCGTCTCATCAGGGTGGGCTTCCTGGTGAACATGTTCAACTACATTCACTTCTTCCACGTGCACCGAAACTCGTGGCTCGGGATTATCGGTGCCCGAAGAGGACTTCTGATGGGTCTGCAATTCATGACTCTCCTCCAATGAACGATCCATGGTCTGAGTAGCTTCGCCATCATCAATGTCATCTCCATCTTCGTATCCACTCCACGGGTGAATCTGCGACAAGCCTTTACCTTCGCCAGCGGCGGCTTCCAGAGCGGCAAGCTCAGAGGAAACAGCCGGCTTGGAGCTCAGCGTCAAGTAGAAAGCCTCTGGTTCGCTGTTACCTTCATTTTGGCAAAGACGAAGGTAGACATTCAAAATTCGGTGCAAGGTCAAAGTGGATAAGTGCGAGCAGTCCTATACGTTCACTGATTAGCAGGAGCTCCTCAATTGTAGCGAGCGTATATGCATTCGACGTTGGACTTACCTCAGTCAATTGAATACCCAATGAATCAATGTCAATGACAAGGACCTCATTCTCGGCGACATTATCCAACAAGACCTCACGCAGAGATTTGAACAGTCTACCAATATGATCGTACGCGATTTCTTCGTCATGGAGAAAGAATGTCTCCGACGAGTCTCCTTCAAGAGGAGGAAATAGGGAAATTTCAGTCTCCTGGTAGTATACCTTGACAGGGTGCAGGGACTCTTCCTCATCAAAACTACTCTGATCGTCGGTCTCTGGAGCGCTGGTGGTGGCGGGGTCTTTGGAAGGGTTCTTTCCATCCTCGTCTGCGATCCTAGCACCCTCTGCAGCTTCATCCTTTTTCTCAGGCTCAACTACATCTGCAGCTTCGTCTGCGTGGTGATCCTGTTGAGGGATTTCGGTCGCCTCGATTTGTTGAGGAATTTCTTCATCGTCTTTCTCAGCGGCCGCATCGTTGACTGGAACAGTGTCATCAAGCGGAGCAATCACGGCACTCGAATCTTCATTTGTGCCAGAAACATGGCTTTGAGAATGGTCTTCAAAGGCCGAAGAATCCGCTTTTGAGTACTGTTCAGATCCTTCGAAGGTCTCAGCGCTCGTAGCAGCATTGATAGGTTCAAGAGAGACCTCCCCAAGAGCTACATTTGACTCCTGTGGCTGAGGATCCTCTCGAGCCTCCACGGACCCACTTGGAATTGACTCTTCGCCGGTAGTGTCTACACCGTCTTTTGGTTGATGCGCCGGTTCTTCAACGGCCTGTGTAAGGGTCTCACTTGGACCGTGGTGTTGCTCAACAGGTTCCGGGTGTGGCTCAACCTGAACTGAGGGGATAGGGATGGTATTCCCTTCGTCTTGATCGTCTTCCAGCATTTCGGCCTCGTATGTGGTGTCCTCAAATTCAATTTCAACATCAGGGTCCTGGTCGACCAAATCTGCATCGACCATGGATCCTTCAGACGGTCCATCAGCCATGTCTGCATCGCCATTTGCCTCAGTAGTAAATAATGAGGCATGAGATGTGCCGAGATAGTCATCTGCGCCCATCATCTCACTGTCCATGTTCGAAACATTGTCTTCCATGAGATCGATATCGATGTCAAAGTCATCTGCGTGCCCGTGATAAGGCGAAGCCATCTCCATGGAATCTTCTGTCGTAGGAACCTCCATTGTTGTGATCGTTAGAGACGGTACGGCTGTCATAGCACAGAGCGCGACACAAGCTCCTTATGAGGGACGTGTCAGAGGGAGGCCTAAGGTAGCGCGCCGGATGCGTGAAACGGGTAGGTGAGGTGAAAAGAAGTTGACGCGAGTCGAGGATAGCGGCGCGTACGTGATGATGATCAGTGATGTTTCAATAAAATATCTTCCGAATACTCAGCCACCTGGATTCTGAGACAAGTCGAGGGAAAGGGAGTATGATCATGGGTCAAAATGCGTGACAGGTTGTAAAATTGATGTAGACGAAGGACATTTGAAGCGCTGACGATTAAGCGAAGGGGTAGCCCGACGATTTGAAAGGCGTGCACGTGCACAGACCAGGTGGAAGACCAAAGAGACCAGCAAAGCGGCCCGCGGGCGACCTTGTCAATCAACCACAAGGGGCCTCTTTCCAGCTCTTGACTCTGCTGCAGCCACGATCGACTTGTTGGAGGACAACACTGCTTAATTCAAGCTTTCCTCGTCTTTCCGATTATACTGTGTCCTTAAAACCCAGGGAAATTCCTCACTATGGTATGACTGTCTCCTGTTTCATGGTCTGTTATCTGTGATAATTACGTGGAGCTAATGGTCTGTCCCGCATCTTTCAGGTCGTGCTCGCAGCATCCATTTGCACTCGCGGTGGTAAAGCAGTGCTTTCGCGCCAATTTCGCGAAATTCCTCGCTCCCGAATCGAAGCTCTTCTCGCCTCCTTCCCCAAGCTTGCGGACTCGCAGACCCAGCACACTACAGTCGAACAGGACAACGTGCGATTTGTGTACCAGCCATTGGATGAGCTCTACATTGTCCTGATCACCAACCGTCAATCCAACATTTTGCAAGACATTGATAGTCTGCATCTCTTTGCGCAAGTGACGACTAGCATCTGCAAGAGTCTCGATGAACGTGAAATCCTTCGCAATGCGTTCGAGCTACTCAGCGCGTACGATGAGCTGGTAACCCTGGGTTATCGAGAGAACCTGTCACTTTCGCAGATCAAGACATTCCTCGAGATGGAGAGTCACGAGGAGCGCATTCAAGAGATCATTGAGCGGGTAATACGGTCCCTTACACCGAGAGCTTAGGGTGGAGACTAACATTCATCAATAGAACAAAGAATTGGAAGCCAGCGAGGAACGCAAACGCAAAGCCAAGCAATTGGAAATGCAGCGCAAAGAGGCTGCTCGCTCAAACCGTGGCGCTGCTCCCCGAGCACCCAACTACCCTGCCTACACACCACCTTCGCGTCCGTCGGTCCCCGAGACCTTTGACTCCTACGAGGCGGAAAAGAAAAAGACCTTCGCCAAGTATGTTTCTCGCTTACTCATTGCCTTTGCCTTGTTGAAAGAGATGAGGACCAGGATTGCTGACCTGTCTGTCTACTTATAGGCCCCTTCCCACTCGTGGAAAGGGAATGCAGCTCGGCAAGAAATCCAAAGCTACTGATATTTATGAAAAGGTACGGGGCGACCTCGGCCCGGAGATCGAGGAGTCCAGCCCGCTGGTTACCCCACAAGCGTCAACTCCCGTCCAAGAGCCTTCCTCTGCTCGTGTGTCCCTAACAGGGGATCGTGAGCCCGTTCATGTGACTATCGCCGAGACAATTTCCGCCACACTCACTCGTGAAGGCGCGGTCAAATCTTTCGAGGTCAAGGGAGATCTTCAGCTTCGCATCACTGACCCGGCTTTCACCAAACTTCGACTTGACCTGAGAGCAATTCCCACCCAGGGTGCTCAGTTCCGAACTCATCCCAACGTCGATAAAGCTCTCTTCACAAATACCTCCGCCATCCAGCTGAAAGATACCACGAAACGATTCCCTGCCAAC
This sequence comes from Penicillium diatomitis, assembly GCF_028827545.1. Classification (NCBI taxonomy): domain Eukaryota; kingdom Fungi; phylum Ascomycota; class Eurotiomycetes; order Eurotiales; family Aspergillaceae; genus Penicillium; species Penicillium diatomitis. The sequence continues at coordinate 2,011,495 of NW_026623175.1, read as the reverse complement.
AACTCCATTGGTGTTTTGCGATGGCGTGTGGCTAGCACTGCTGATAATGCCGAGCTGCTTCCTATCACATTCACTGTGTGGGTCAATAAGGGCTCTGACTCGACCACTGTAACCGTGGAATATGAGCTGAATGGCGCAGATACTCTGCGTGACGTTGTGGTCACCATTCCCTATGGCACATCAGAGCCTGCAGTTGCCAGCTTCGATGCGGTCTACGAGGTATCAGGTGATAGCCTGGACTGGAATCTAGGCACAGTGGACGAGTCGAACTCGTCGGGCAGCTTCGAATTCGAATCAACAGGGGATGGCGATGAGAATGAGTTCTTCCCGATGAGCGTACGCTTCACAAAATCTCAGCCATTCGTCGATGTTGATGTCCTCGATGCAACCCTGTTGGAGATGGGTGGTGAGAGTGCTGGTTTCTCCAAGGACATTCGCAGTGTCGCGGAGAATTACCTCATTGAGTAATACGGCGATATGATTGTATAGAGTCTCCCTTTTCTATTAATGCTTAAGCTATTGTTCTTCTCCTGAGCTTATCCTTGACTTCCAAGGTAGATATCTTTCTGTTGGGTCTTAGGTGATTCACTCGCATGATGCATGGAGATGATGGATTTCCTTTAGCTTCATCGGGCCCAGCTGTTCTAGAGTCGATGAGTGCAAATCAATATTGTTGATTCAAGAATCCATCTGCACCAGTCCATAACGAGATTTCCGTTGAACCCGTCCCCGCTTTCTTGTCTCGCCCCGTCGTGCAGTGTGCTATTGTCACATTGCTGTAATGCATAACGTCAGTATTGTCCAGCTCATGATTCTAGCCATATCGGCAGTAACATGCAATGCACTGAAGCTTTGCCTCTTGAAGTGGCAAGACTGTTGGTGAGGAGATTCAGGCTTTTGGTACCTCGATGCCTTTCCATGGATCTCTCAGGATTACCCGCTCAGCTTGATTCTTCAATCCAGCGTGTTAGAACTTTCGGTCCCTCGCCGGAAGAGACAAGCACACTCAACAAGCATTCTCGCATCAAACGTCACATTGACACCGATCTTTTGGTCTAGACCGCCAAAGCCCTCGCTGAATTTAGGGCTGCAAAGAGAAGTGCTCTTTGGTTGACTCTCTTGATTCTGTCCGCCAAAGCCTTCGGCCAACCAAATCTGAAGTGTCCCCTCATGCGGTACGCAACTTCGAGTGAGGTGATATGGTCAGTTCGTTGTCAATCGACCTCCTTCAGGGGTGCTCTCAGTCGAGGAGGCGTCGGAGCCGGCAGTCTTTCGGTTCCAACGACCGATGCACAACTGTCCTCAATTATGGTTCGAGAGGGGCTCCAAAACATTGATCTAGCCAATACATCAAGATCTCGGACTCGCTCTGATGCAAGACTATCGTCTATCTGGCCAGTGAGCGGCGAACAGAAAGTGTCTGTGATTACACTGAAGATGCATAGATCGATTCCAGAGTCGCCTCGGCCAACACTCCAACAAGATGAGGCAAATTGACAAGACCTGGCTTCCCTGAAGATACATTACCATTGCCACAGTGATTTCACTGCGGCACTGGGACGATCATCATGACAATGGTAACTCATTGTTCATAGCATGCTAGAAAGCTTCTCGCGAGCTCACCGTCTCGTGGAAGCGACCTGGAAATGCTCCAAGCCGGATCACTGCACCCTTGGTTGAAGGGGACCAATGGAATAAAAACTCAATTCAGATTCGTCGTTCCACGTCTCTTCATGAGCGTCTGATAGTGCCATCTTCAGACTTTGCCCGGGAATCCTGGAGCTTTTGGGGTAAATGCGGAATTGCGGATGGAGTTGTTCTCCCTTGAAGTCAAATACTCACTCAACCCCGATCTAGGCCGAGACATACATATTCCAGTCTCTTGATTCCCAGAATGAGTCTTTCGCACCCTTTGTGGGACTATCAGCAAAGCCTGTTCATGTTAACGAGTGCTGACGCCGAGACGTGCAGCCAACTGAGCCAAGTGAGTCAATCATTGCTTGACGATTAAAAGCCTTGCTCAGCAACTCATAAAGTGAATGGACACAGGAGAATCCACTCGCGGCCCTTCAAGTACCGGAGACTGAAATCGGCAGCAGGAAAATGGCGATTCCACGCCTCGCAGAAGGCACAGAGTCAGCGTTCACGTCCCCTGGCAGATTTCACCGTCGCCACGTTCGCCGGGCGTGCGAGAGCTGCCGCCAGAGAAAGACAAAATGTACAGGTGACAAGTCCGGCTGTCGCAACTGCCGAGAAGCTGGCATCATCTGCTGTTACACTGATGGGAAAAGAGAGAAGTCGAAGCGGTCAGTAGATATACTGCTTGACTCTTTGCTGCAAACTTTGAACTCGATTGACCATTCTCGGTGGATACAGACAGCTGGCTAGCTTGACCGCAAAGGTACAGGCGTATGAGGATGTCATTAGAAAGTTGAGTGGCCGCTTTGGTGTTTCTGATGAGCAGCTAGTAAACATTGCATTGGCCGCGGTAAGAACCATCACTTTGCATTCCGTTGGTCCTGGGAGACCTATCTGACAAGCCGCAGGAGTCTGCGCCCGAATTAGTGATCCAAGTTGATGACAGCCTGGCTCGGAAAAATGATAGAGGTCGAAAGTCTGAGTCCGAGCCTCCCCCGCAGGATAGCTCCTCATCGCCTGGTATTATAGGCCGTGTGGATCACACCGAAGAGGACTTTAACCGGGATGAAAATGCTCGTGCGACCGGCTTTGTCGGTAGGAGCTCAGAGATCGCCTGGCTGCAAAAGCTAGGAAAGGAAATGAACACGGAGTGCGAGGACTGGTTGACAGTCAAATCTCACGAGGATAATGAGAGTGGACTTCCATCACCGACCCCAACTCCACTGGTCGACAAGCATGTTGAGCCATTGGTAGCTTCAGCCACCTACTTTGCAGATGATCTCGAAGTTCCTAAAAGGGAGCAAGTTGATTTGTTTGAAGTACCCACCAGAGACGCTGCAACGAAGTTGCTGAACGCCTACCTGACATCAGTCCATCCATCATTTCCCATCATTGGGATTTCGACTTTCCTCTCACAATTCCAAGTCTTCTTTAATCAGCCTTCGCTCAGGCCCGGCGGCAAGTGGCTAGCGATTGTCAATTTGATTTTTGCCATTTCTTCAAAGTATGGTCAGTTGACCGACGCCGAGTGGGCAGAGGGCGAGGATGACCATGAGGTCTACTTTTCAAGAGCCAGAGGCCTTTGTCTCGAGAATCAATTCCTTCAGCATCCAGACCTACAGCAGCTGCAGATTGAAGGGCTCGCTTCCTTTTATCTAACATCGTCTGGGCACATAAATAGGTGAGTCTTGCGCTTCGATTACGATTAGTATGCAGCTTCCTGTTCACTGACTGTTTCGTGAGTCAGAGCTTGGAAACTAGCTGGAAGTGCTGTTAGGGGTGCGCTAGGTCTTGGATTACACCTCCAGAACGTGGGCGGTTGCACATCTGATACCTCAAAGGAGATTCGGTATCGTGTTTGGTGGTCACTCTACAACATTGAGCATCTGCTAGGGGTTATGACAGGTCGCCCATCGTGCATCATGGACGGCTCATGCACGACACCCCTGCCAGTTCCATTCGATGAAAGTGATTTTCAGAAAGAAGACGTGGCACAGCTGATCAGCGTGGCTGGGCGAGGGGCTTCGAGTCCTTTGGATCGAGTGTCTCTGAACGGCAACACCGCCAACCTGGACTCTACCGCAGACTCCGACTCGGGCGAATCAACGTCGGCTGGTGATCAGAAACGAAGCCGGGCGGAATATCTGAAGTGTCTTCCACCATGCATGTCTCTTTATTTTCTACAATTGACTTCACTCGCTATTATTGCCAAGCGGATGACCACCAAGCTTTATAGCCCCGAGGCATTGCAATCCCCTTGGGCAAGCATTGAGTTTACGATTCAAAGTCTTACACTTTCCATCGACTCATGGTTCATGAATCTTCCCCCGGCATATGATTTCACTTCGACTCAGAGCTCGCAATGCCCCGTGGGTCAGCGAATGGGCCTCGCCTTTCTGTTTTACAGCACGAAAATCGGCATTGCGCGCCCATGTCTCTGTCGGCCGGATGCCTCCCCGTCCGAAGACAGCAAGGTGCGGGAATTCTGCGGCAAGACCGCTGCTGAATGTGTGGAGTCTGCATGCCATATGCTGACTCTGTTTCCTGACAATTTGGATGCGGCTCTATTGCATCGGATGTCTCCGTGGTGGTGCACCCTACATTACTTGATGCAAGCGACCACCGTGCTCCTGATGGAGCTTGCCTTTCGATCTCGACATGTCCCTGACAAAGCAAACATGGTACTGAAAGCTGCAAGAAAAGCCGTAGAGTGGCTGGCTGTCATCGGAAAGAAAAGTACCGCATCAGCGCGTGCATGGAAAATTTGTGATGGATTCCTTCGTCGCCTCACCCCTTCGGCGGAAATCGACATAGGCGATGTATCAGATAATGAGGATTCAACGGGCAATTCCCTCTTCGATGCATCCTCCGACGCTCTCGACCCATTCGAGACAGGCAATAGTCCCCTGGTGAACAGCCTTGCTTTCGAATTGCCTCCTGTGCCCATTGCTACAGCAGATTCGATCGCGGCTGAGATGGACTCCATTGCTTGTTCGCCGAGTAATCAGCCTGCGAGCCCGCTTGATATGTCGATGTCATTCAATATGGAAGCACCTGATCTCCTGGACTCGTTGACCAAGCAAGAGGCGCCTTTCTCTAACCAACTAACGTACGATGATTTCTTCCCCTGTGATCCCAACACGGGCCAGATTACCGGATCTTTCTTCCCAAGTGGCCCTAATTTGGACGTTGACATGGGGTATTTCTGGGGTGATGCCGTTTGTTAAGGTTGAGCATGTTGGATATCAGATCTTGAGCGAGCCATGATTGATCCAAGTCAGGCTGCTTCCAAGAAATGTTGGACCTCATGGACTCCCGACACTGGTAATCTGGCTTTGCCATCCGATATCGCACTGCTCGCACCAGTAGCTTGTTACGTTTGACATTTCTTTTCGTCGACGCCGTCAGAAATTGTCCTTTTATAGACATAGAACAAACTTAATTGGGGTTTATGATATACCTGAGGGGTTTACCTTGGTATAGATAGTTCATGCATTAATCTATCAATGCCTTTCAACCCGACAACTAATCTATCGTACAAATACCTCCTACATGTTTATGCACACCTCTTCTCCAGCGAAACTGCTTCTACCTTCGTAAGAGCGCAGGAATCAAGGAACAAAACCCAGCTCCTTGCAACTTCCACCTAGGGGTGAAAAAGCTCCTGACTCGTCACAGGGTTTCGGGATTCTGGTTCCCAGACACATTTCTGGGCAGTGAAAAGTGCATGAGCACGACACTCCTTGGAGAGACTACCCCCGCTCACGTGGCTAAACGGGTATACGCGCTTATGATGATGACCGGGTTCATATTCCACGAGCGAGATCTGGCCGAACGTGATATGCACGGCCCGGGTATATCCCTCAGCCCACGACGGGCCGATGGAATTTCGCGACGTATCGAATTCATCAGCTTGGACACCGAGCAAGCCATACCCATCCATCACAAATTTCTCAATGCAGTCTAGTATCGGAAGCAGACGACGTCTGATTCCGCATGCATTGTGGTTTTGATCGATCTGATAGTCGGGACATTTCTTGAGCGCCACCAGGATTGACGCAATGTCCGGAACCGGTGGAACGTGGTGAGGAGTAGAGACAGTTTCGTCTGATGTGCTTGGCGGTCTGAAATCAGGATCGATGTAGTTGGATCCAATAAAGACCGATTTTGTTCGAACTGAGAAGAAGCGAGTCATCTGGCCAAGATGAAAAAGATCGCACTGATTGGCATTGTCGAGACCCGCTCGACATTGAACTGCTCGTTCTTGATTATTCAAGAGGTTTCGCGCAGCTCCAGATGAGGCGGTTGTTGGATTTTGTTGCTCGGTGTCTAAACCACCAAATTTGCGAAGAAAATATGCCTGCAAATCTGCGATTGTGTTCAAAACACACTGCCGTCGGTAGAATAGTTGCCCTATCATGGAATGTTAGCATGTTGCGAATGGTATTAAGAGCACAATCTAAATAGATCTTGTAGATGCATCCTTACATTCTAGTCCATCTGCCAGGTACTGCCATGGAAGATGAGGGATTCCTGGATTTTCTGGTGGTTGAGCCCAGTGCTTGGAGCCAAGAACCACCAGGGCATGTGATAGTCTCCTCAGGATTGTGTGTTCTTTTAAAGCTCTAGCAATGAATATGCATTGCCGGATTCGATCCTCGCCAAGCCTCAAGGTTTCCTGGCTGAATTTTTCTTGCGATTTGTTTCTCCCAAGATAGTTCAGATTCCTCAAAACTTGGCACACCCGTTCCTCATTCTGATAGAAACCTGCAATTGCAATCAACCTGGCAATCAAAGATGGAGGCCGTGAGTGCAGATTGCGGAAGAACACAGCCATCAGACTGTCTTCGCCATCTTGCGCTGTGCCTGTTTTCAGAGATTCAAGGCAGCACATCTGGAGGAAAAGCTCAAACGCCTCCATTCCATATAGATCCGAGATTGCATTTGTCGGTAGCTTAACAACAGGCAAGGCATCTGAGGTAGACAGATTTGCCAGTTGACTGGCGAGGGAGTTGTTCTCCATGAAGCTTCTGGTAGGATCTAGCAGCACATTGAAATAAGAGCTTTGTTTCCTCAGCGTTTCCCTATCAACCTTCCAGTAGTGGGTTTCTGCAGAAGCTGAGCTGACATAGTGCAAGATCAAATCGCCGCCTGGACAGACGATGATAGGCGACTCTAAAGTGCTTCGGCTCTTTGGCGTTGCTTTCGACTTTGACCTGAGAATGAGCGTATTAGGTGCTTCCGTGGGGTTAGATCCTTCGAGACCACCCAGCTTCTTTGTCATTCTGAGGTCTTCTGGACAGTCCGAGAATTTGTGAGGCTGTGGTGTAAGCCCCATATCTCGGACCGTATCTGGGTTTGCTGTGTCACACTCTGGTGCAAGACGGGATGTCTGCTATCTCATCAGTGTCTGTATCATCTTTCATCAACCTGAAGGTATTATTCAGATTCACTTACGTTCTCTCGTCTTTCACCTGATGACCTTTCACATAGAGACGGTTGTCAAGTGACTTTCTGCAAGGTATGTTGGCCTTCAGACCTGACTAGGCGAGTCACGGGGAAGAGGCAAGACAATATAATGTGGCCCACGCGCTAGCTTCACGCCTCTCTTGAACAATTGGGACACGTAGCGATAATGATGCTTTGATTCAGAAAAGATCTGCAGCCTTCATGCTTGAAGCTGGAGGGGTCGACGAACAGACATTCCCAAGCGTTGTTAAAAGTCAAATTGCCAAGTGCCATCCTCAATGTTGAGCACGTCGACAGGCCTCTGCCGGCATTAAAGGTGGGGATACTCAGGGCGGTAAGACGCTGGAGTCGGGCACCGAGCGGTGAGTGGAAGCTCCTCTTGAACCGAGAGACGCTCAGGTAAGAACTGAGGAGCAATCTCACTTTTCCGTGTGTATAAGGGATAACAGCTGGCAGTTTTGACTAAACTTGCAACTTAGGACCGTGCCTCCAGCATGTTTATAAACCAAATTTCATCTCCCCCGAGGAGAGGGGCATCATTAACATACAAGAGCTCTCCGGTCGGTCATCAGATTCAGTGCGAATCCTTGTCCCGAGGCGTCGATTTTTGGCCAAGCCACCAGGTACTTGGTCCAGAGGCCATGGGACGATATCTGAATTCGAAATCATAAACAGGAAGTGCAGGAGCAGGTGATCAAGAGTTGATAAGTGATTAATTAATGTATATTCTGATGTTGATCGGGCGCGGGCGGCCTTTGACTGCCTGGCTGTGTTCAGGCCAGATCACCCCCAGATGACTTCCATCCAAAGGACAGCTCAGTAGGGCCCTTGCGAGACTTCAGTAGGGTCCTTGATAGTAGTCACGCTTCCATCTGGTCCGCAGGACCTGGGGCGGAGGCACTTCTCTGCAACCCTTATGCAGACTGTGACGAAACTATTTTGAATGAACCAGATCAAAATTCTGCAAATCTAAAGTGAATGCAACGATGGTATGATGAGAAAGGGTCATAAGATGGGGGACATAGCGGTCATGGAGGGATATAAAATTTGGGATGCATGTTCGCTCAGGGGAGAATGACGAGCGGGACATGGAAAAGCCGTGGACCAACTGAGATCAGCGAGTCCTGAGGAGGACTCCCAGATTGCTCCTTGCGATGGGCATTGCGCACTTTCAAGGCTTGGTCGATCACATGAAACAATTGGGCCACGCTCTTGGGCGTCTCACTTTCCGCCGAAATCCCGCTATTTAAACTGCGCATCGGGTCGGTCTCAAAGCTTGCCAGAAGCTCCATTGGAACCAGTGAGAACAAGGCGAACAGATGCTTGTTTTCAAGATATGGAATCGACTCGAGAATGTCTCGGCCCATTTGAGGAGAATGACCGAGGCTATCTTGGAAGGCCAGATCAAACAGGTAATCCCGAGTGTAACTTGTGAACAATGGCTCACAGGTATGGAATCCGACCACAAAGTCATGATTTGCACAGGCTGCCATGACTGTGCTCTGACGAAACTCGGAAGTGAAGGCGGAGTCGATAGCGCTTGGCAAGCAGAGAGCGAGTCCTCGTGATAGCAGAGGTGGTGGAGGGATGCCCTCGTCGGGCTCGACGTGGGGCTGCAGGGTGACCGATTCCGTCACAGAGATGGTCGATGATTTTCGTAGAGCAGAACCAAAATTATCGGAACTAAACTCGAGCCACCCATTAGTACTTGGGGCAGAGAGAGGCGTTTCGACGTCGTAGTGGGGCTCCTCTCCATTTGTCGCCGAGATCTCAGTTTCAATAGTTTTCACTGTGGTCGCGACAGCCTCTCGAGCGGCCTTGCGCAGCGTGGGAATCAGCAGATCCATCTCCTGTTCATTCAGAGGCACACCAGGAGCCCATGAAGTAGCAAGATTTGACCATTGGGCGACCTTGACGGTTCCATGTGTGTATTTTCGCTTCGTAAAATCTGCTGCGGCCATTCGGGTCTTGAAGTCGGCGCTGCCTCGGCCCATGAAATTTACGGTGCAATTCAACACGCGACTGCCTTCCCATAGTATGAATCCATGTTTCTTGGCGTAATATGTCAATTGCTCGATCGTGTCATCAGACCAATCGTCGATGATGTCCGCATGCACCTGGAGGACTGCGATGTGTGGGCCAAGCTCACAGGCTAATTTGACCAGGGCCTCGGTGGTGGTCACCGTGTCCGAAGCAAGCACAGCGACAGGCTGCCCAAAAGGAAGACCCTTCTTGGCCGAGGTCAAATCTTGGAGGTACTGGAGGATGCGATTCTCCGGGACGCTCGCGGTCTCCGACATTTTGGGGTGACCGGGCGTTTTGAGGGGGGGGAGGAATGAGGACTGAAGAGTTGCGGGTGGATGGACGGGCAAGACTCGGGGGGAACAGGACGTCTCTTATTGAGACCGTGAAGCCCTTGGCGGGGAAGAAAGCTCCACCTGGCAGGAGAGCTAGTGCGATGTCTAATCCTGGCGGACTATTGAACTTCGCCCGAGAAGCAGAATGCATAGTCTTTCCATCTTCAAAGATCGCCTTCAGTACGGATCCGGACCTGTTCAAGGGGTGGAGACCGCGCCGGGACGTGGAGAGCATAGCACAAGGGGGGGGGGGGGCCATGATGCGTGCACTTTCTTCCTTTTCCTTGAGTGGGGGGCCGCTCCAAGTCCAAGGTATGTATGCGATCCGATCGGGGGAAAACCCGTCGGGGTATACAGTGACTTTTCTCACCTCGGCATTATTTGTCTCTCGGGCGCACGCTATTGTTCCCCGGCGCCTACGGGCCTCCTCTCCATTCCAATTTGTCCGCTTCTTCGTACGGGATGGGCAGGAGAAGAACTAGGATGCTGCGAGGGTGCAGCCCTGGGAGGATCCTTGGTCGCGGCGTCGATCCAATCGCACTGTCACTTGATCTCCAAGAGCCTTATTTGGATGACCCATTGGGGGAAAGGGTCGGTTCCACTTCTCCTTTGCTTCGGTCTTGCGGATCGTCCCGTGAGGCGTGCGAAAGAAGGACAGTTGCGAGGCGAGACTCGCATACAGACAGCAGGTTCACGAGCGAAACCTGAGCCAGCATGAAGGCTGCCGGCTTTCTCAGATGTGTGTTGAAGAGTCTGTGAGCTGGACCGATGCATTAGTATCTTTCACGGGGGAGCCAATGGAGAGAATCGGTGGGGATATACGGATCCTTCGCAGGAGCTGGAGTAGATAGGTCTGGCGCCAGGTGTGGGCGTTGAAAATTGAGACTTCAGCGGCCCACCAATCCGGAGCTCCTGAGCTTGCCCTCGGCGGATGTGCAGGTGGAGATAGTGCACGGCACGTGATCTGTGGTATGCTGACCATCATCTGATTGACTCGCGTCCAATTTGCGGCTCAGGAGCTGCTTCCTTTTCAGACTGTAGATCTTGGCGAAAGAGGATACAGACAATGTACTCCGTATGAAGTCGATGATGGGTTGGGACATTATTATCATTAGTCTAAGCCAATAGTAGTAGTACACATTACACTGTACAGTCTCCTTCAGCAGTCTACTGAATACTTCTCGTATCATTGAGACACACTATCGAAACTTGATATTGCGCTACAAGCCCACTGGAGCCAAGCACGAAGGGTTCTCCTGGTGATACACTAGTGTTTGCCTTAAGGAGGTGGTGCACAAGAGGTACATTTGGGCATATCCATCTTGTATGCTATCTTTGGTACAATTCGAGAATCTACCCTGCGGGAATAGAGTACCCTCGATCATAAGTCCTGACCCCTGACTCCTGCCACTGTACTTTTCGACCGACGACCACCCGCCTTTCCTACCTGCTCGGTCAATGGAAGACTATAGTGGCAGGACTGTACTCAGGCTAGTTGGTCCATCCGCATCTTCGGCGTCTGTCCCATTATAAGGGTCGCAAGCGTGGTATTGGAGGAAGAGACGCTAAGACGGGCCACCTCTATCCTGGATTCCTCGAAGGAATAAAATGGCGAAGCCCGGACCCGCAGAAGGAAATGACGAAGATCTATTACAATGCAGTAGACGAGGTAACGAATCAGTACTCAGGTCTTCTAGCTCAGGAGGCCTTGACAGAGTTCAGGTGTAATAGAAACATACCGGGACAAGTGAGGTAGCCTCGAACTCCTCTTGCACCAGGCGGCTCTTAATAGCCTGGGCGATGCATGCCAGCTCGTCAAAAAGTAATTTGCCCTCAAACACCATTGCTCCAGTGTGTACGATGAGTATGATATGTGGGTAAATTGTTCTTTTGTTTCGACACTCGTATTTAGCACGCACTATCCAAAATGGAATCTGGGCGTTTTGGTTGATAATCAGCCAGAGAACCCTGGGGTGGCTCGGAAAAAGGGTGGTTGAACTTGATATGAGTCCAACCACAACTAAAAGAAACCTTGCTGGAGCATCTCCTTGTATTCCTCTTGCGTGAGTGCTCAGATAGTTCAGTAAAACATAGGAAAGCACGCTCTGCGTGATTGCTCATAAGAAAGGCCTCCTCTTCGTTGGGCTGACGGTATTCCTCTACAATACCCAAAGAGGCCTTTTTATCATTCTTGTTGTTTACATCGTATTAAGAAATATCATTAGCATTCTTCGGCTCGACAAACGAGAACTTTTCGAGCTTCTCAAAAGACGTAAGCCTGAAAAGACAAAGCTCCGGCGCAACAAATTCTGGGTCATCAGCCTTGAACGTCGTAAGGGTGGCCTTGAGCTCCGTGAGATCCTTGCTTGGATGGACGAGCTTTGAGGTTCACGTAAGTGACTCGAGCAGGGCCGTGTTAGCTTGTGCGTATTTGGCCCTGCGAGTCGCGCTGCTGGATGCCGGATTCTGAAAGGAGGAAGCCAGAGTGTCTTTTCCGGAAGCGAGGAGAAAAAAGAGGGTTGAATGCACAGTTGATGGAGGGGCTAAAGCGGAGAGAGTTGACAGGGAAGAATGGGGGAAGATGAGAAGAAGATAGTATGAAGGGGAGGGGTCAATGATAATTTGATAGTATCACCATAATCGCAATATTCATTATTCCTCTCCTCCTACCTTCAGTGATAACTTGTAACTTACTGTAAAGATGGACGGGGATAACCAACATTATTACATCAGCCCACGCCGGCACGGCGGCAGGTCCGGTCACGCCACCCCTGAGAAATTCATTACTTGACCGACCCGATTCTCGTCTCGAACCAATCAGGACCGTCCTTGGTCCAACTTCCGGTCGCCTCGCAAAGCCGAACCCTTTCATGACTGTTCTTCAACATTGCAATATTTTGTTCTCTCAGCGTCTCCCGCTCAACGGATCGCTTCTCCGAGAAACAGACCACCATGCCAGGACAAACCCTGCCAACGTTTACACCGGTTCAGGTGGAATCTCACAACAACGCCAAATCGTGCTACATCACGATCGGTCGGAATGTCTACGACGTGACAGACTTCGTGGAAGACCATCCAGGCGGTGGCGATTTGATACTGGAGTACGCCGGCAAAGATGTGCGGGAGATAATGAAGGATGAGATTTCTCACGAACACTCCGAGGCGGCTTACGAGATTTTGACCGATTATCATGTCGGCTTCGTCTCTTCCGTGGCAGTTGGAAAGTCCGAGGCCACAAGCCAGGATCGTGAGGGTGCCCCTGGGCAGCCCGTCTACGCCAGCACGGGAATGTCGCGGGAGGAGGATTTGTCGGTTGATACGGACTACACCCAGGACTACAAGACGTACAAGTTCCTTGATCTCAACAAGCCACTTTTCGCACAGCTGTGGTACGGCGATTTCTCCAAGGACTTTTATCTCGAGCAAATCCATCGTCCCCGCCACTATAAGGGTGGTGATTCCGCTCCACTCTTTGGCAACTTCCTCGAGCCTCTTTCGAAGACTGCCTGGTATGTGGTTCCGCTCATCTGGCTGCCTTGTGTATTCTATGGCACGGTGGTCGCATCGAAGGGTCTAGGCGATGCCACACCTGCTGCTGCGTACTGGGCCGGTGGTGTGTTCATTTGGACTTTGGTTGAGTACCTTTTGCACCGGTTCCTTTTCCACCTTGATAAGTATGCTTATCTGCTTGACCCCTTCCCCCTCTCCCTCCATTCTATGCAAGCCTCATTTTTCTAATTGTGTTCTTTTTACAGATGGCTCCCGGACAATCGAGTCGGGTTGACTCTCCATTTCCTGCTCCACGGAATTCACCATTACCTGCCTATGGACCGTTACCGGCTGGTCATGCCCCCAACACTCTTCTTGATTTTGGCTTGGCCCTTTTGGAAGCTGGCTCATGCAGTCTTCTTCTACAATTGGTTTGCGGCAACACAGGTCTTCTGTGGTGGTGTCTTTGGCTATGTCTGCTATGACCTGACGCATTACTTCATCCATCATCGCAAGTAAGTTTCTCTGTGCCGAAATTGCAATGGAAACGGCGCGTGAATTCGAGCTAACGCATCCACAGCCTTCCCATGCATTATAAAGAGTTGAAGAAGTACCATCTCGCGCATCACTACGCCGACTACGAGAATGGGTTCGGTGTGACTAGCCGATTCTGGGATAAGATCTTCGGGACTGAGTTGGAAACTTCAGTACCGAAAGGAGTCAAGATTCAGTAGCAGTCGCGCTCTCTGGCTTCGGGGCCTCAAATGGCTACTTGTTTCTCAAAATCACGGAATCACGCTCGAGCATCTTCTCTCGCCTGTCAAGAATCATTCTACACCACTATGGGCATGCAGCCCACTACACATAATTCTTGCATCGGGTCCCATTGGCGTTTCATTCGTTCAAAGTTTGCACGCACCATTTTGAGATGCTCGGAGCCCGACTAACGAGTCAAGAAGTCCTGTTAGACATTGTCCCTCTGTAAAACATTGATGACCATTACTTTCACCTAACTTGTAAAGTAAGAAATTTTTATTCTTATGGCCTAATATTAATCGAATGATTCCTTCACTTTGTCTTTCAGCTTGCGCAATAGTGTCTAGATAATTGTTGGCATTTCCCCAACCGCAATTGGTGCGTGTGGCAAATAGATAGCCTAGATCTGATGAAATTTCTCCCAACCACGTGATCATCCCGGCCACCGCTTTAATCGCTGTGATACGTCTTTCGAGGCACACTAATGCTACCCAGACAGGCACTTCAATCTCACCTGAATCGACCTCATTCGATTGGTGATTATCCCTTTAGCCGAGGTCATAATCCCTTCTTCCTGTGCTCAAGTGAAAGGAAAGGAAAAAAAAACTTTAAAGGGTTCGAGATCGAAATCCAAGCTTTTCTGTGCGACTTGACAGATCCTGACCAAGTCCCAAGTGACTCTTCCCTGACCCTGTTCATCACTGGAGTTGCAAGTCAGCAAGCCATACGCGAATCACCATGTCAGGTCTTGATGTGGAGGCTCTTCTTGAGTCTACAGCTGCCTCTGCCGAAATCACCGCCCCGAAGACAGAAGAACGCGATGATCGTTCCCGTGCAGACCCTTCCGAAAGCCGCGACCGAGATCTCTCCCGTGAGCGGCGCCGACGCCGTGACCGCAGCCGTGACCGTCGCCGTGATGTTGATGGCGATGAGGACATGAAGAGCCCACACAGCGAGCATGGCAGTGCTAACGGAAGCCATAGAAGCCGGAAGAGAAGCCGTAGTCGCGACAGCGAGCGACGCCGCTCTCGTCGCGACCGCGATGGCTATCGCTCGAGTGGTGACTTCTATCGTGGGCCTGGGCGTGCCAGGACTCGCTCGCGTTCGCCTTATAATGACCGTCACTATCGCCCATCTCGACGTGAGCGGGAAGAAGAAAGACGCCCTCGGCGTGACCGCGAAGGTGGTCGTCGCCGAAGTCCCAGTCGCCGCAGCCCAAGCAAATCCCCTGAGCTCAACGAGGACGAGCGCGACAAAAGAACTATTTTCGTTCAACAATTGGCTGCCCGTTTGAGGACCAAAGAGCTGATGGCATTTTTTGAACAAGCCGGCCCTGTGAAAGAGGCTCAGATTGTGAAGGACCGAGTTAGCGGTAGATCCAAAGGGTGAGCAAATGATACGACCCATCCTCGTCGCTTGCATGATTATGCGTGACTAACAATTATTCCGATAGTGTCGGTTATGTCGAGTTCAAAAGCGAAGACTCTGTTCCGGCTGCCATTCAACTTACCGGCCAGAAACTTTTAGGCATTCCTATCATCGCACAGCTCACTGAAGCTGAAAAGAACCGTCAAGCTCGCAATCCCGAGGCGAGCTCCGGCCCGTCTCACTCGGCGCCGTTCCACCGACTCTATGTGGGTAATGTCCATTTCAGCATTACTGAGAGTGATCTTCAGAATGTCTTCGAGCCTTTTGGCGAACTTGAATTTGTCCAGTTGCAAAAGGATGAGACTGGTCGTAGCAAAGGTTACGCGTTTGTGCAGTAAGTTTCTATGTATCACTTGTGGGCCCTCTTCCATGAAGATACCCTTGCTAATTGCGCACAGATTCCGTGACCCAAATCAAGCACGAGAGGCTTTGGAGAAGATGAATGGCTTTGATCTTGCGGGTCGAGCAATCCGAGTGGGCCTTGGCAACGATAAGTTCACCCCCGATTCGAACGCGAATCGTCAGCAGGGCGCGTCTGCAAACCAACCGAATTTCCAGGGCTCCTCATTTTCCGGCCATGGAGGTCGTGGTGTCCAAGCCGGTGGCTCGAGTAACTTTGACCGAGCTGGTGGTGGTCGGGATACTGATAAGGGCACCGGCGCAAGTGCTCTCGATGACACAGACGTTGCGGGCGTGAACTTCAACAACTACAGTAGAGATGCATTGATGAGGAAGCTTGCACGAACAGATGAACCCGACCCCTCGGTCGATGAGCAACAGAAACTTCTTCGACCCAAGACTGAGGTGAAGCCTTTGCCTGTCAACGTGAATATGGCCAGTCGCTGTGTCATGCTTCGAAACATGTTCGACCCTAATGAGTAAGTTCACCGGCCTTGCATAAAGTCGCACCCTATTGGCTCCACTTTCGTGATTAAACTAGGTCTTGCTTCCCTTGGCTAACATCTGTGCGCTTTCCTTCTCAACAGAGAAACCGGCGAAGCGTGGATCAAGGAACTTGAGGATGATGTCCGCCAAGAGTGCGAGGACAAGTACGGCCATGTGGTCCACATTTCGCTGGATCCAAACTCCCAAGGCGACATCTATCTCAAGTTTGATCGTGTCCAAGGCGGTGAGAATGCCATCAAAGGTCTAAACGGTCGTTTCTTTGGCGGCAGGCGTATTACCGCACAGCCTGTCGTCGATGCTGTTTACAGCAGTCTTTTCAGTCGCACCAAGGCCATCTGATGCTTGGGGGTTTGACGTTTTCGCTCGAGTTCTTGTGTTTTGCTGCACATCATCTCTAACATGCACTGTCTTCTCCCAGGCAGATCCATCTTTGGCGTCTTTTTGTCTGTTCAGCATCACTGGATGACTCTGCTCCTGGTAGGTGCTCGTCTTTCGCCTTGCGTATTTTTTCTTTATTTTGTGCCATTACGACGGCCGTCCCACGCGAAATGATGTTCTTGATTGTCGCTTGCAGGAGCGTATTATTTTTTTGTCATGCTAGCAAGATCACAGACTCCGGTAGACTAGCAATGAATGACCGTTTGATATGGTTTCCGTTGGGTGCAATCGAATTAGTCAAACGCCTACAAAATAGTCTGAATGTATGGTCATTAGTCCTGGCATGGGAAAGTGTCTAGAGTCCAGACACCGAGGTTTCCCCGCAATTAGATCCTGACGTGTGGCGCTGTGTCCTCTCAACAAACTCCAAATTTCCTAAAGTCTTTTTTCTTAGAAGACAAGATATTTTTGGACATACGAGCGCTGAAATGCATGTGATATGAATTCGATACTGCCTCGAATTTCCCGACCCATAGATCACTCAGAAGCGATTACTTGGATCTGATTCAGAAAGTGCTCGAGGACAAGAGTACTTCTTCGGAACTGATGTGCCGATGCCGTCACTTAGTGGCCGACTGAATCTGCCGACGCTCGGGCCACTGGGCCAGAGAGAACCATGTTACAATACGCCCCCATAGTTTGCGCAACTCGGTGCATTCAATCGTTCTCTCATTCCCATTCTCCCCAGTCCTCTTACGCCCGCGTCATTTGCCAATGGGTCATTCATGATTGTCTCTGCACCGAGGCGCGTAACAGGCTGGACCTGGACCCTTACTGGGACTCGGGGTATGTCTCATGCACTTCTCCCTGCCAGACTCTCCAAGTTGCATGATTGATTCTATTCCGACTCCCGAGTACTCCTGCGTATTGTCAGTCTCTAACGCGGAAGCTTCCCCGCATGTTCTCAACAGGTTCCCTTCGGCCTCAACTCTCGCGAAGATACCTGTCCGGAGCCACTACGCATAGCGAGCCTGCTTCAAGTAAGAGGCGCCCACAGTTCCACGATTATTTTGTTACACATCTTCCCTCGTCGTCGCTACATCCAGACCCTCGAGGGCCAAGTTCTCCCTTTCACAAACTCCCTCGATCATCGTCAATACCACATGTTGGGGACAATGCAAGCTCTTCGCCAGCGTATCAGCCTCTGGTTGATCGCGAAATGACCGTGGTGCGAATTCCACTGCGTAGTGCAAAGCATCATTTTGGAGCTGTGACTGCCCGCGGTACCCGTCCGGCAAATGAAGATACTTACCAAGCTGGCGTCATTGACATCCCTGCCTTTGCGAAGAGGCCACCTGCGTCCTTGACAATTAATCGGATCAAAAGATCGGCCTCGTCGACGGAGCCACGTGAGTCTCGAGCTGCAGACACGGCCAATGGAGATCCACAAGTGTTCTACTTTGGCATCTTTGACGGACACGGCGGGTCCGAGTGCAGTACATTTCTACAAGATCACCTCCACGAGTACATCCAGAATTCTGCTGCAGAGTTCGAGGTCAAGTCTAGTCTTTGCAAACTGCAGCAGCAAGTCGGCAATGGACCGACGGCCGTAGATTCGCCCAACTCCAGCGCTCTGCCAGTCATGCAGGAAGCCAATCGTCAGCGAATTGGCGACCTGGAAAAGAATCTGGTGCAGAACTGGCGTCGCTTGGTCGGCGGTTATTTCAAGCGCTTCAAGCCATCTCATTTTGCATACCACGACTCGGATGTTCCCGCCGAAGACTCTCAAATCCAAGGCCACGTGACGATCGAAGAGGTCCTCGAATATGCTTTTCTCCGCACCGACTTGGATTTCGTGAAAGCGCAGGCCGCCAAGCGTGATGACGATCTCGTTCTTGCCGAGAAGCCTTTGAACGAGGACGAAATCCTCTACAGTCCCAGCTTGACTAGAACTCCGAAGATCGGCGGGAGGTCCAGATTTAAAGGCGGCAGCACCGGTAGCGTTGCTATGATATCGACTCCTACATCCACGCCTTTCTGGCATCCGACTGGGTCGTCGAGCCTTATAGTGGCTCATGTAGGTGATACTCGAGTTTTACTTTGTTCAACCATCGACGGACAAGCCATACCTCTCACCTCGAATCACCATCCCTCCTCCCCCATTGAAGCGGGTCGTCTCCGTCGCTATGCCGCTACCTTTGTGACGGATTCCTTTGGAGAGGAACGCATGAGCGGGCTGGCCAATACTCGCGCCTTCGGAGACGTGCAATCCAAGCGGATTGGCGTCTCTGCCGAACCAGAACTGTGCCGTGTTGAACTGGGCCCAGCGGAGTTTTCCTTCATGGTTCTGGTGTCTGACGGGATCAGCGGCACTCTCCAAGACCAAGAAATTGTGGACATTGTCAAAGAGGCCCGCACTCCAGAACAAGGGGCACGCGATGTGGTTAGCTTCGCCACCGAGGTCACCAAGGAAGGCGACAATGCTACTTGCCTGGTTGTGCGACTTGGTGGCTGGGAGCGACGACTAGAAGGAGGCGTCGGTAGCTTGGGTACTAAGGAATCTCGCGATTGGCGACGAGAAGACGCCACTGACCCGCGCAGGTCACGGAGGTGACGTTGGAGCTGGGCTTTTTTGTTGATGCGAGATGAGTAGCCTGTTGTATATAAACTCACCCTGTTCCAAGAATTTTGGACTCCAAATGAGATATTGGCGTCTGGCAGACTTGTGCTTCGATTCTTTTGGCACTGTATCCAAAGTCTCAGTCTTTGTACAGAATGGTCTTTTCTGCATCTGCAGTTTTACCTGATGTTTGAATGCCCCTTCTGCCTCATGCCGGTATGCTTTGCAATTGATGCACATCTCATTGACTCGCTTCCAATGAATAGGCTGACCTACTTGGGCGATAGCGGCCACCCCGAGCAGTCCATAATTACGTGTAGATTTTTCGAGAAGCTTTCCACTTATCGATATGGTCAGGCGACTTGTTCCAATTCCATTCCAGATAGCCTGTGTACATACTACATACAGAGAGAGTAGGGTGTAAATTGAAAGATATAGGAATGGAAGATGTGAAGTGGGGTATAATAAGGAATATCTTGGAAGATCTTCGAGTCCATCCATTTCCACCCTGCATGGCCTCTATCGTCCAACGTAGCTTCCAACCCGCCTATAGTGCTTTCTTCATTAAATGCTAGGTCAGCACTTACAGTACTGACGGCACTTATGTTTACAATCTCTCGAGTCCTCCCTTGTCGAGACTTGAATATACATGGGAAACTCGTCAGTTACGCATGAGATCTCGAGAGTGTTGGATAACCGATCATGTCCCACATAATTTTCGCGGCCAGATCAGATCCTGGCTGGCTATTCGAGGCAACCTACAGTCACAGGTCCGCGATCAAAAAAGAATTCCTCGTGTGATATCGGGAATATGGCTTGAAATGGAAGATTACAAATTGAATTGATGTTAAAAGTGGTCGCGTTTGCGTTGCGACCTCTCCCACTGGCAGAATAATTGAAACTTGTCAGTTACATGTGGACGAGGATATTGACTCTCCGTCAGTACACCCAAAAAATTGTTGATTCCTGTCGCTTCTTGGTTGTTGTCGACCAAGATGTGGTGCGCTTGTTGCATCGCTCGGTCCAGGACTTTTTGACAACGGCGGATTATTTGAATGGATTTTCGACTATCGCGGTGAACTATGTCTTGTCACAGCGCTGCGTCAAGCTTCTTTCCCAATAATGCCGGCCCGACAAGATCAATCAATGCTGATGCCAGCTCGTGGACTTTTGGAAGATTCAATTCCTTTTGGCTGATGCATACACGAATAGCGAGTCCAGAAATTCTACCATGATTCAAATACTTCTTAACAGAAGGGTCGGGTGTGTCCGCACATCTCTGACCAGAAGAACATGACGCCGTTTCTTTACGCAATTGAGTCGGAAAATTATCGACAGAGACGAGCCATGTTCTTTCTTGAATCTGCTTTTGACCTAGACTCCAGGGTTCAAGGGTTGTCATGGGGCCAGCTTCTCGGCCGCGTCATAGACGATGCATGAGGAGCTGGTGGATATGCCGTCGAGCCATTACAAGATATTAGAGAGAATTACGAAAGTGCAGAAGCCGACGATGTTCTTCAACATATCAGTGACACGAGAGCTCACGTGGTGAAGACGCTACTTGATAGCGTTTCAATCGATGCAAATGCAGTTAACAATCATAGAGATGACCCGCAGTATGTGATCGACTTCTTCCGGCCTCACGCGCTTTCCATTCTGGAAGGACTCATGAAGAAAGGCGCTGATGTGTCACCGCCAGATCGCTCTGGCCGGGCTTATCTTCCTTTGGCTAGCAAGGCAGGAGACGTCCAGATTTTCCGCAAAGTTGTCAGACATAGTTATGGCATCAGGCTCGAAACTTCGAACTGGAGAAGTCCGTTCTACCGTGCAGGCCGTGAAGGCTATCTGAGTGTTCTTCGCTTCAATGGATATCACAAAGAATGTATAATGCTGGTCCAGAAACTTGTGGCTTCTTTAAAGAGTGGGGTAGAAGCTCTTTACTACATCCATTTGGGTTTTCGTTTTGTTAAAGTTATCGAGTTTCTGATACAACTGGTTGGTGATGCGACGCAGCCCGACAGAGACGAATACTTCTCCCTGTTCCTGCACCCGAGGCCGTCCGTCGTAGGATGCCAGGCTGAGATGACTCACTTCCCTCTTGCCCCGGAGGGTGACCGTTTGATTTGACTTCAGAAAGAAAATAAATATAAGCTGCTATATCTTGCCATTTCTCACTGAGAAGCAAACACCCGTGTCCTTGACCTTGATGTCTGTTAATGTCACTGATACAGAGAAATTGGTTAAAAACAAACATCCAATGATCACCAATTGAGTCCCGTCTCATGGCTGTACAATTGAAAGTATACAGGAACTTCGTTATCGAGGTACTAACTTGGCTGGAACTTTCATGTTGTAGACAGCACTGCGGTTATTCCCCGTACAATTGCCTGAGATTTTGATCCTACTATGCTAGCAGGTACTTAGTACTTACTTTACGAAGCCGCCTGACTTACCCTGTCAGTGTTCATTTCAGAAGGTAAGGTTGATTTTGAGTGTCAGGGCCAGGTGGCGAAAGGCGCACCAGCGATACGGACGTAAGGTTGATTTCCTCGAGAATCCTAGATTTGCTAGGTCAGGTTTCTGCATACTTTACATCCATAGCGAGTAATGACACAAGCTTGAATGTACAACTTTAAGAGAACGCCTTCGCCTATTCTGTCTGACTTGTTCGCTAGAAGACCGAAATTGACTTTTCGACCTGCTGGAGACAGCTAGCTATACTTGCCATCTACACACCTGCCCACTTGCTTGACATGACATGGTTCTAAATGGCAATCTAGAAAATGGGATTAAGCATCCAAGGGCGATTTGGATGACCGATCAGCACAGTACACTCTCACCTTCTTCGCCCACATGTAGAGCGTCTTGTTCAAGGCTGCAGCTTATGCATAGAATTCAATCTTCCCCCGTCTCGACGATGCGCAATGGAAGCTCCCGATTGCGCGTGGGGAAAGCTTCCCACTTCCCACTTTCGCAGCCACGGTTCCGGGCGACCCGTCACGAAAAACAAAACCTGTCCATCTGGACTACTTCACTCTTTTCTTTCCCTCCCCTCCATCCCCTGAATCCTGCCGATCAGTCTTTCGCTAAGCTGATCTTTGAGCTCGATCGCCGTCGGTCACCTAACGAGGAACACCTGTCGCTCTATTCCACTTATTCTTATTCCCAAATCGCAGGCGGTGTCCTGGTCACGGCTCCTTGCCAAATCCACCTCATACAAAAAAAAGCCTGCTTATCTGTGCTGCTCAAGTGGGAGAGGTACGCGACGCGCTATCTCATCACATCGGCCTTGCGTCTGCTTCGTTCCAACGGAGGAGAGAGAGAATGATCTGCTGAACACCGTCTCCTCGTCCAACACTTCGAAGCTGACATTATAGCTGTTGACTAGATCCGTCATCGTCTCGTCCATCTAAGCCACACTGGTGGGCGTTGGTGGATCGCACATCATCCGCTACGCTCCTTATCACCCTCATCTGTCGCAAAGAAGACCAGCTGTACGATCGATTGTGGGCCAACAGCTTTCGCAACCCGAAGTCTTCTCCCATCCATTCCTAGCAAGACCAGAACTTGTCGAGATCTCTCACAATCACACATCATGAGTGCCAGGACGCGACGACAAAAAGCCGCATTGGACGTCTCTGCTGACGACGGTGAGGTTTTGGATGCCGGCAATGGCAATGGCAATCTTGGGGTCCCATCTGCTGCGCCCAAGTCTACCAGGCGCGCATCCTCCAAGAAACGATCTCGTTCGGCCGTGAGAGTGGAAGAAGACAATGAGGAGAACATCTTTCTGTTCGCGCCAAACTTGATCGGTACGCCCTTATCTTCTTTAGCTTCGTCCATTGCGGGGAGTTTCCCTGCGGACCAGAGAGATTTTACAAGCTCCGTGCTAGTGGACTGCCAACTAAAATCTGCAATTAGGATACTTCCGCGTTGTGCTCGCCTTCGCCTCGCTCTACTACATGCCTCTTCACCCACGGACATGTTCACTTCTGTACAGTGTGTCGTGTCTCCTGGACGCTCTGGATGGATACGCGGCGCGCTACTTCAATCAGTCAACGACTTTTGGAGCAGTCTTGGATATGGTGACCGATCGTTGTACAACCTCTTGTTTGCTTGTCTTTCTCAGCTCCGCTTGGCCGCGCTGGGCTATCGTCTTCCAAGGGTTGATCTGCCTTGACTTGGCCAGTCACTATATGCACATGTACGCGACTCTCAGCATGGGTGGCTCCGACCAGAGCCACAAGAAGATCGATTCTAGCCGAAGCTGGATTCTCTATCAATATTATCACAGCCGAGTATGTTGTCCCCGCGGGCTCTATTCCTGATGGCTTGCAAATTCTACATTTGGCTAACCATCACTCCAGGTTGTTCTGTTCATCTGCTGTGCGTTGAACGAACTGTTTTTCATTGGCCTCTACTTACTCTCCTTCTCGTCCCCCATCCTGTCACCCTCGCTCCTCCAGCCTGTCGGTGACACTCAGCCATCCTCGGCGCAACCTGGGAACCCTGCCCACCCCATTCCAACCAGTCTCTTTGCGAGTCCCTGGAGTGCGGGTGCTCTCGAGATGGCCCGCGCCAACAAGATCGACAGCTTCTGGCCATGGGTCATCACCGGCATCGCCGCTCCCGTCATGTTGTTCAAGCAATTTGTCAACGTGGTCCAGATGGTCAACGCGAGCCGCTGGCTGGCCGAAGGCGATCGTCTCAATCGACGTGCCAACCGTAAGAGATAAACCAACGGTTGCCATATTCGAGCCTTGTCAATTCTGTCTCGCTGACAGCATAAACTTCTTTTCTTTCTTCTCCCATTTCGCCCGATCTCCCCTCGGGCCCTGCATCTGTTGGCGCGATGGTTTTCACGTGGGGATCTTTCCATTTTTCTTCCTGGTTGGCTGTCTTACAAGCTCCCCTGATCGAGTCGACACCTCTGCGCGACACGGACCGTCGTCTGTTTATGGCTGAAGTCTTAGGTCACTTGACTGCTGGATTCGATTTTCCTTGCGACTGAGCGTGGAAGACTGTGTGACACGTCGAAAGCCGAACATACGAGCACCGCCGTGTACCTTGAGTATCTTGTGGTGCGTCTCGTTCTTGCTTTGATCATCGCGGCCGATTGTTCTTGCACCTTGTTCAAGTATAGAACTCACGCGGCCGGTGAGGCGGTCTTGATTCTGTTATTCTTAATGCCTGTGTTATAACCTCTTTTAATGCATGTCTTTCCCCGTATTGCTTTCTTGAGTCACCTCTTGTGGAACACCACCACCATGAAGAAGTCGCCTTGCACTCATTCAACGAGGGCGTCGCAGCTTCAATGTAGCCGGCAATATTTCAGTATGCAGGTCTCCTGAAGTCGATTCACAGGGACAGGGTCGCGAGGAATGCGAGTCGGACCCCCACACCAGTATTGACTCATTGAGTCAGACATCTGCACTGTTGTCTTGACTCTTGAGTGTCCTCCGCCAGCCAGGCAACACTGCGGTGGGTCGAGGCGATTAAGTGGGTTTTGGACCTGGCCGATTTCGGAGTCGGCGAGTCGGCGCGTCGGCGGGGGACCATCCATCCGCCGCAATCCCGCCTTTCTTAAAGCTCGACTCTCCAACGCATTATTTCCCCCGATCAGATTCACGGAATTCACGGGACCCTTTTCTTGTACGCTTGTTACTTCAGCCTCTATCATGCCTGCATTCAACGTTGTCGTATTTGGCGGTGATCACTGTGGTCCCGAGGTAGGTTGAGCTACAACAATCGCCGTGCCCCGCCATCCTCTGAGCTCTCTGAAAGCTTTGGGGACACGCACAGTATGGTGTTAAGCATGGGGCTGATCTATAACTAACACTTTGTGTTCATCGATGACAGGTTACTGCCGAGGCCATCAAGGTACATTGAAATTAAGCCAACTCCAAATCGCGTTTCCATACGAGCTGAAGTCTGACGTCAATGCTGGCCTAGGTCCTTCAAGTGGTTCAGAAGCACCGCGATGTTTCCTTTAATCTTCAGGATCACCTCCTCGGTGGCGTGAGTGCCTATCTTGATTCTCTTTGAAATGTTGATGGGAAGTCGGAGGATTCTAATTGATGTTGCAGGCCTCGATCGATGCCACCGGCTCCCCTCTGACCGACGAAGCTTTGGAAGCTGCCAAGAATGCCGACGCCGTCCTTCTGGGTGCCATTGGCGGACCGGTACGTTGTCAATCTCGAGTTGAAGAGCAGAGTTGGAAGCTGGAGACAAGACAAGACCAAAACAAAACAATGGACAATAGCTCATCCTTTCTCTTCTGCCCATGTTAGAAATGGGGCACTGGCTCCGTGCGTCCTGAACAGGGTATCCTGCGCTTGCGAAAGGAGATGGGCACATTCGGTAACCTGCGACCTTGCAACTTTGCTGCCCCTTCCCTCGTCGACAGCTCTCCCCTGAAGGCCGATGTCTGCCGTGGTGTCGACTTCAACATCATCCGTGAACTCACGGGTGGTATCTACTTCGGTGACCGCAAGGAGGACGATGGTTCCGGCTACGCCATGGACACCGAGCCCTACTCCCGCGCGGAGATTGAGCGCATCATTCGTCTGGCCGCTCACTTGGCTCTGCAACACAACCCCCCTCTTCCCGTGTGGAGTCTGGACAAGGCGAATGTCCTTGCCACTAGCCGTCTGTGGCGTAAGGTCGTGACCGAAGTCATGGCCAAGGAATTCCCTCAGGTCCAGATTGGTCACCACCTGATTGACTCTGCAGCCATGCTTATGGTCAAGGACCCCCGTAAGCTGAACGGCATTGTCGTGACGAGTAACCTCTTTGGTGATATCATCAGTGATGAGGCCAGTGTGATTCCCGGCTCGCTGGGCCTGCTGCCCAGTGCCAGTCTGAGTGGTATCCCCGATGGCACGAACCGTGTCAACGGTATCTATGAGCCCATTCACGGTACGTTGCGACGCACATCAAATTGATCTTCGATTCACCCATCGGTTTTTTTTTCCTTCTCTTCATTGGAAGATTTAGGTCACTAATATTGTATGAAATAGGCTCCGCTCCCGACATCTCCGGCAAGGGCATTGTCAACCCCGTGGCCGCAATTCTCTCCGTTGCCATGATGATGCAGTACTCCTTCAACATGTTCGACGAAGCCCGCATCATCGAGAAGGCCGTTGAGAACGTCATCGAGGCGGGTGTTCGTACCGGTGACATCGGCGGCAAGGCCACGACAGCCGAAGTTGGTGATGCCGTCGTTGCCGAGCTCGAGAAGCTGCTCAAGTAAGAAAAACAAAATGAAGAGAGTGTGGACTTGGCCGGAGAAAAAGCCCCCTCTTTGCCTTGGAAAAGTTCTTTGTCTTTTGCTTTTCTAACCTAAATATGACGTGTAATGACTGTTGAACCCTTCAAGATAAATACCCACTTTTCGGTTCTATTTCTCTGACATTGCAAGTTTACTATCCGAAATCATTCTCACTACCGTACCTGTGCCACTGGAGCAAAGTCAACATCAAAAGTCGTTTCTGGCTTAGCTTTTTCCCCTGCTTATTCTCAGCCTGGAACAATTCGTCCGACTTGGGATAGGTTTTCCCGTATATAAATAGGTTCACTCCAAGTTCATATTGTAAGGACTAGGCGGGAGGGGGTATCTGAAAAGGCACGAGGACCGAAAAGGAAGGAGAAAACAAAGGAAAGTCTATACAACACAGACGCAAATTCAAACAACGCCATTGACCATATGCTCTCGTAGGGGTCGACGCAAAGCTCTCATCGGATCACCGGCTCGCCCATCCATTCCGGTTCATCCAACCCAGTGGTAGATATCAGCGTGCTCGTATCAACGTCTTCGCTGCTCACCTGAGCGCGCGATGCCTCCGCTGGATACCCTCGACGTGAGTGATGCGCACTGCTCTGTTCATCATGAGGGGGATGGCCAGCAGCCGCAGTAGATGGCACAACTCCCACTCTTCGCCGGTGATCATCACACGCGAACACCTGGAACCCACGCACATGCGTATCCTTCCCATTCTGATGGTTCTCCAACACGCGCATCTGAAGCACCATTGCCTTGAGCACATTGCCCGCGTATGGATCCTCGGGGTCCCCCATCACAGTGTAGTCGTCGGTCTCGGAACCATACTCCCCTTCATCGGCTGAGAGTCCTTGAGTATTTCCTCCAGCACCGGTGCCAAGTGCGGCGCTTCGTGTCTGGCGTGGTCCACCATGTCGACGTATAGTCGTTGATGATCGGCGCTTGCGCCGAAGCATATCCTCACGCACCCAACCCCCATTCCGACCCCCACCCCCATCCAGAGGAATGGTCACCCACCCACACGGGGTATCGCCCTCCCAGGTAGCGAATTGGACGAGATCGTTCCCGCCCATGCCAGCCAGAAAGGCCATTTTCGTGGGTGTATAGCTCTCGTCGAGTTCAAAGTCGAGGTAGACGCGGATTCGCACGATGGCGACGAGTTTGAAAAAGTGCAATGTCAAGGTGTGAGGCTGCGGTCCGTCGGACTGCCAGTACTGGGATGGCGAGGGGTGTCGGAGGGCAGCGACGCCGCAGCCTGGTTTGGAGGTGGAAACTGTCCAGGATGCGAGAGAGGAAATTTCGCGGAGATTGGGGGGCAGGGGAGATTCTGATCGATCCACTTCTTGTGACGAGACGGAAGAGTCAGCTCGTTGTTGACTGCGAAAAAGACACAGGGTCCTACTTGGAGGCGAAGAGTGTCTTGTTTGTGCATGCTTCTTACCTCGGTCTTGCATCTCTTCGTCGCCGTCTTCCTCGTCCTCTTGGTCTTCATCCTCGTATTGATCTTCGTCGAGCTCGTCGTCCTCTTCATCTTCTTCCTCGTCGATGATGTCTTCGGAGCCCGGCAGACCTTCTCCATGGTCAAAGGAGTCTTCCGCACGCATCTCATCCTCATATTCAACATGCTCGTCTGCATCCACATTCAATACCGAATCATCCTCAAACACATCTTCCTCCTGCATAGCAGGCTCCGGCACCTGGCGGCCGGGCCGCTGTCGCCGAAACATCGCAAATGGTCCATTGGGCATCGCGGCGTGGTAATTGGGAGATCTCGAGACTGGAGCAAGCTCAGGCGTGACGAGCTGTGGCCCTGAAGATGGTGGAAGCCAATGCGTCGGGGGGTCTGGCCGCGAATCTCGTGAGGGGGGTGTTTGGAACTGCGTGCGCAAGGTGTTGGGTTCATTGAGACTGGGATCGCCGTGGTAGCCGTGGAGATTGGGCTGGCGGCGCAATTGCGGCATGTTTGTGGTCCTTCCTCTTGAAATACTCCGATTGGGAAGGAGGGAGTTTTAATCGAAATTATGTTTTTTTTTTTGGTTGGCCTTGGGGGAATGTTTACTTTTGGAGATCTGCGGGGAGTGTGATTGCCCTTTTGGGTTTAGCTCCGACGTCAGAGCTACTTCCCGCAAATGACTATGCACTTATGCAGTATGCTATGCACTACGCACTCATGCAGGATATACCATATACTACTAACTATACAATTATACACTGCTACAGTGTTGCACTATGGAGGGCTGTAGACGGATAGAGCAAGATGGTGAACAAGGACAGACTTAACTCACCTAGGATTGAAATTACCACAGCATTGGATCATAGCTTAATGACTTTTCATGCAGAGCCCGTCTCTAGGTGTCTTGGTATGCAATGTCATTCTCTCAGGCGTGCTGCAGGAGCCTCGAGACAAGATGTTCATAGTCAAAGGCCAATGCATCCGAGAATCAAGGACAATCCACGCGATAACAGTGATCAATAGATAGAAGCCTCTACTAGAAACAGAAAGTTCACTTCCATTCAATAAGTTGGAATATCAAGCGTCGTCAAAGCCCATTATACCCTCTTGCCTGTTGAAGGACATCTTCCCAGACTGAGTGATGGCCTGCCGGGATTACCCTGTCCACCAGACCCTCTCCATCTCGGGCAAACTCAATCAATTCCTCTTCGCTACCCCAGTCACCCATTGCCATCACGCCGATGGGTACATTTCCCTCCCCAGCATAACCCGCCGGACATGTGATAGCAGGACAGCCCATGAAATTAGCCAGCCACACGTATTCCATGTTCCGCACGGACGTCTTCCCATCTGAGAGCCCATAGGCAAGCTCGGTCTCACCACCTTCAATTCTCCATCCGGGAATGGGACTGGTAGGCGTGAAGAGAACAATACCCGGATACTCGTGGAACAGATGCGAAATGTGCTGCATGAGCAAGTTCCGCAATCGCTGCGCGGCGAGAAGATCGTTGGCAGTGATTTGCCACATGCCAATGGACACGAGAACTTTATTCGGCGCAGACAGAGAGCCCACATGACTTGGGTCAACGCCCGCTGCAATCTCAGCCATGATTGTCAAGACATGGGCTCGCTGGCCCTCTGGCAGATATGGAATGGAAATCTCGATAACCTCATAGCCCTGCTTGCGGTAGTAATCAACCGCCGCGTCGAAGACAGCTCGGACAGGGGCCTCTGCCCGATCAATCCATTCACGGACAATGCCCAGTCTCTTGGCTCTCTTGTGATTATCAGGCAGCGGCTTTGGATTCGGGAACTGTGATGAAATCGCGTCCTGCGAGACAGGCGCTGGAGCTGCCATTAGGCGATAGGCCAGCGCGAGATCATCGATACTGCCAGCCATGGGGCCAAGCACACCAACCGTGGGTGCAAGACTAAGAGACGGGGCACCA
This sequence comes from Penicillium diatomitis, assembly GCF_028827545.1. NCBI lineage: Eukaryota > Fungi > Ascomycota > Eurotiomycetes > Eurotiales > Aspergillaceae > Penicillium > Penicillium diatomitis. Next base: position 1,981,773 of record NW_026623175.1, on the reverse strand, counting down.
GAAACACGGCCATGCGTAGTCTTCAAGCCCCAAAGACCACAGAACGAGGATGGGATGCGGATCGAGCCACCGCCATCTGCTCCAAGTGCAATTGGCACCAGACCTGCACTGACGGCATAGCCAGACCCGCCAGAAGATCCACCGCAGTAGTAATTTTGATTGTGAGGGTTTCTGGGGGTCCCGTAGTTTGGATTGTTGTTGTTCGTATCTAGGCGGTCCATGACTCATTAGCAGGCTGAGCTCGATAGTCGTATGAGCGAGAAGTTCTTACTGACCCAAGCCAAGCTCATGCATGGTGGTCTTGCCAATGATAATCGCACCGGCATCCTGCCATTGCTGAACACACCACGAGGTTCCATCGGAGCCATGCTTGAAATCAAGTTTAGTTCCGAGTGTACGCTTATAGCCCGCAACGTGCACTTCGTCTTTCACTGCAATAGGCACACCATCTAGTGGACCCAAAGGCTTGCCCATCTTATATCGCTCGGTAGACGCCTCGGCAGCCGCACGAATAACGTCAACCTTCGACTCGAGGAATGCCGTCGAGTGCTTCCCTGCAGGCGAAACATCGCGCCGCACCAAGGGGAGTAAACACTCAACGACAGCGAGAGGCGTGAGTTCGCCGGAGAGATACAACGCATGATAATCTGCAGATGTATAGTGCTGATCACGGTGCGCTCTCTTCCGGCAACTCGGTGGCTGAAGCTCCCTTTCCACAGGGACATTGTCCTCGACGGGGATCACTGTGGGATCATAGCGACCGGAGTACTGGTTGAGTTCGGGAATTTTGCGAATCACATCAAAGCCGGCATTGCGCCAGAAGTAGCTCTGCGCCAGTCCAATCTTGTGGATCCTACGTCAATGGGGAGATTCAGTGGTAAGCATCTGCTTTTGCGGAGACGAGAAAAAGGATACACTGTGCTTAGTGTGATGGTCACATCTTACAGTGTTGCACTGATGATCAGTGGAGCGCCTCGAAACGCAGGAATCGACTGCGTCTCGTTCTCATATGGCACTTCCGGGCCTTTGAGAGGCGCCGGGTAATTGAGAAATGACTTTGTACCGGAGCTCATATCGCTTGCCTCTAAAGAGTTTGGTTGACTGACTGGTGCGAAAGAGGATCAATTGCTGTGCGGGGGAGACAGACCGTCCAAAGCTAGTACCTCAATTGAGCTATGCGGAAACGTCATGTGCCGAGGCTCATGTTTGGACCTCCCACTGCCCAGACGGGAGCTTCCTCCATAAGGTAATTTGTACGTGTCAACTGAGCCAGATGAGTGAGTGAGTGACAGTGAGATGAATCGTCGTCTTGCTCGGCCATAGTCTATAAAATCATGCAGAAATACGGGCTGGGTCTTTGATCACAGTCCACGTGGCTGACTTTAATGTAAATAATGTATTCTATATTCAAGTCGACAATGAGTTTCCAGTGATCTATATACATTTGTACAGCTACAGACGTAACTTGAGATTGTACTTGTCCATGATCAGAGCGAGACCAGTCAGGACTCCCGTATACAGAACCAAAATGGCCATCGCCTGTGGCATTTTGACGTCCAAGGTAGGGACAGTCAAATTCACAAGGCCGGTAAGGAGATTTGCAGCCAGGAAGACCGCAAGACCGCTCCGGTTGAATGCATGCAGGATCGGACTGGTGGCAAAGGCGTTCCGTTCCTTTTCCCCTTGTTGGCTGGTAGAACGGTGAACAGACGGGAAGAACAGAGTCTCCACGAGGCAGAAAAGCAAAATCTGGGCACTGTTGAAAGCAGCCACCCACAGAACATAGGGCATGTTGGCCAGACGTCGAGACACCAGGATGTTCGCTCCATAGCCAAATGCATAAGAAGAGTTGAAGAAGAACATGGTTGACCAGAATGCGACCTGCATACCCAGACTCAGAATCACAGTTTGACGTGCTTGCTGAGGGGTCTTGGAAGCAGATGTGCCTCGGGGAATAATGCGTGTGCCTACCCCGCGACCGGCGAGGAAGATTGCAAGATACCCCAGGAATGAGAACACCCCTTCGCGGTTCTTGGACAATAGGTCTGGTCCCCGGGGGAGACGAGAATGTAGCTCTTGAGATTGGTCGACTCGAGCGCAATCTGGTACGCAATGGAGATGATCACCGCTAGTGCTTCGTAAGATGGAATTAGGGCGGTCAAAGAGTCGAATACCTCCACAAAAGGAGGAAGGAAGCCCAGAGTGAAGAAAAAGTTCCAGTGCACTCCGTATTCGGTCACATGCTCGGCATAGTCAAGACCTTTCACACTCCACAGACGGATGAGGCCCAGGACAAGCAGAGGAACGGAATGGCGCAGCGACTGAACGAGTCGTCCGATGAACGACTTCTTCTTAGCCGCGGAGGCACGACTCTTGAGAACAGCCCGGGCCGACACCACACCGGCCGAGAACACAAACGAGCCGACGCCCAGATCCATCAGAGACGTGCCCCAATTTTCAACCTTGGCGAAACGACGGGGGAACACGCGAAAGTCGACAGCCAATATCGCAACACAGGTGATGACCATCATCGCAGCGCGGTACGTTGATAGAAAAGGGTGGACGGGCAGGGCTTCTGCCTGGTCCGCCGAGCGATCATCATGGTTGACGAGCTTGCGGGAAGGCTTTGCCTTTTGCTGGAGGCGTTGAGGAGGTTGCGTCAGGTAAAGGAGAACGGCCGGGGTGATCAAAAGAATGTTGAGAAGAACGGGCGCAGATGAGTAGGCGGTCGTTGCAAACAGAATAGCGAGGACATTGAGGATGAAGTCCGTGAGAAGCGCAGCCGGGCTATAAGGTGTGAAGAACGATAATCGAGATTGCAGGGCCGACCAAAGTAAGACCGCGGCCTATTGAGGCTCATTAGTACCTGAGATGTGTCTGTGGAGGAATTGACATTCTGATGCCCTCATACCGGTGCAACGAGAGCGACAGCATTGATATCGGAAATACTGCTTCCCGCGAGGTTGGACACAAAGGCCTCTTTCCGGGCCTTGTAGCTGGGGTCCATGCTGATTCAAGACAAGTGTATTCAGTCTTCTGATGCTGCTGCGGGACGCTCAGCGGCCATGTCCCAAATGGAGATGTCTCTTCTGCGTCTCAATGGACAGAAGCTCTGTGATGACACCAAGTTGAAGTCGCGGACGTGGAGCTCGGGAATGGAAGCTTGCAGTGCCGCGCGACATCAGAACTGGGCGGGACCCGCTCACTCGACGCTGTGGACAACTGGACACTGTGGCAGTCACCTGATGCATCTGTAATGTCTATACTCTACACTTTACAGTCTACACTCTATACTCTATAGTGTATATACTATATACTATGTACTATATACTATATACTACTCTACCAGGGCATGGAGAGTCAATGGACATGTCAACCTTCTAGCATTCTGCTGCCTCCACTTGACTCACTCGAAAATGATCCAATGCAATTTGCCTGTCCCTTCGTCAGCAGCATGGAAGGTCCGTCCAAAATGAGCAGTGTGTCACTCTGAGGCACACCCTCAGGACCACGCAACAACACAACCATGCCAACCTCCATGACTGGTAACTCAACTCTCCGTAGACGTGACCTCACTAGCAATCCACATAGACACCCGATCCAAGGTTCCAGCGCATAGGTAGGGTGTTGCGCCCGACATGGCGAGTCCATGCTCGTGGGACATTGCGGACAGAGTTCCTTTCGATGATCCAAGGGCGGTCCAAGTAGGAGTCTCAAACCCAAAGATCCAAGTACACGTCAACAGAAACGACATGCTTCCCCTTTGTACCTCTCGCCTTACTTTGGTTTCCGCAGCATTCGAAGCATAAGGTTCTGACCGCAAATCGCAGGGCAATTCCCGCACCATCCTAATAGTTGAACGTGGCGTCCACAGGGAGGCGCAGAGCTGGGATAGGCTCAATCACGGTCTCTGAGCGGCCTCCGTTCTGTCCCGGGATTCTACTTCATCATTGATGGAAGCTATAGACATTGGACATTGGACACTCGTAAGTCTACTCAAAACCGGTGTAAAATGGTTGATACTTTGCACGATCCTTCCTCGTTCGACAAACAACTATAATACCAATTTCCGGGAGCATCTCACAAATCCAGTCCTTTTTCCAAGCTTCCGACCCGTTGTACTGGAACTGAAAAGTGCAAAACCCCACCGTTCCTACTTTGTGAAGACGAGCCTCGAATTTTCATCACTATTTGACAAGTCAAGCCCATGGATCAAGGACGAATGCGAGAAAAGAACTCCAGTCAGGATCATCAGATAGACAGAAACAGCTGACAGGCTGCACTCTGCACCAGTGCTGAGTGCACACTGCAAAGCGACAAAACCAAACAAACCCAAAAGAAAAAGAATAACATTGAGAATTAGCCCCGCCTCGTCAAACTCCCAAAACACGATCGCGGCACTTGGAGGCTGAATCGGATTCGATCGACCGTTGACGAGCTACCCTGGAGCATGTGACTCCTATGCGCCGGGTTTGGATTCTGAGTTTCTGACTCGCGACTCGCGTCAGAGATCACGAATCATTCACTCAGCCCTTTCCCGACATTCACTCACTCGCAAGCGCGATGCGCCAAGCGAAGGGACATGGAAGTACCGTGCCCAGTCGAGAGGTGGTATACTGCGGCCCAATATGAAACTCTGATCGCTGCTTCCAAGCTCAGGAATCGATCTTATTGATCGATCATTTCCACTCCTTATCGGGGTCACCGATGGAAAGCATGACTGGCTTTGCGTTAGGGTCTGGGTATTAATGTTTGATCGAGAGAGGAGGAGTGCACCAGTCAACTTCAATCTATAGACATGCCTTGTTAATAATTTGCTGCCGCCAAGGTGGAAAAGTTGGAGTTTCTCGTCCCGACGGGACTGGATGGCGTCTAGCATGCGCCTCGTTGTTGATTTCCTCAGGCGGGCTGGAGAATGAGCCCCGTATTGTGAATGTACTGCGTCTAGAGTGCATATGTTGCATCTTCGTCAGTGGAAGCCTTTTCCCGAGCTCTGCAAGCCCATTTTGGCCCTCCAAAATTGACTCTGCCATAAAAGGCACAAGGAACAAGACTGCGGACTGAAAGAAACGTGAGAAACGTGCCAGCGCATGGCGTTGTTGGGGACCAACAACTCATGGCATCCCTGACAGTCTCTCTCTCCGACAGAGTGGTTTAAGCGTCACCAACGGACAGGATCTTCGCCGTTACTCAAATCTTGACTTGGAGCGTTTGTTGGCCGGGTATCCGAGCTTCGGTGTGTGCAGGGGTCTGACAGGGAACTTTTCAGGAAGGGAAGCAAGCATCTCTGTCAATGAACGTGAGTATACCATGTCAGGCGGCTTGACCGGTGGCGCTTGCGCATAGAATATGCGCTAAATCTGAGGTTGGACCCTCGACATCTTTGAAATCATGTGTCGATCATAATGTGTTCATATCATGCCACCACAGCGCGCGATAGGCCCATGTCGGATCGATTCGTCCTCGGATGTTTGCCCATTATTGTGCCTTCGTCTTCTATCGCGAAATGTCTGAGAGCGACGTTGACGCCAACTGAGGGGGGGTGGCGGGCCCGCCGTTTACCCATTCTGCCTTACTTGTCGGGTCATACTTTCCAGAGTATCGACCAGGATCGATCAGATGTCCCTCGTCTCAATCCTGCTCTACTCGCAGTTGTGACGCCGGACGCAGCGCAAAACCGAAGCAATCGAGGGAGCCGTGCAAGTGGGGGCCAACAAAGAGCGTGCTGCTCCACCCCTGCCCCGTCGTCATGCATCACCGTCGCTTAGATGGGCCTACGAGGCAGCGCGCTAAGATTATGACACATCGTCCGCATGATGACTCCGGAAGCTGCCTAGAGGCCCGGCTCATCAGGTTAACTGCGAGTGAGCTAGCTGCTTAGCGTCGCGGGTGAGCAGGAGATATGCGCGGCACTTGGCCCTTCTAGAACAACACCTCCCCGGTCTGCGCAAGTCCAGAAACTTCGAGTAGACGGACTTTTCATCTGTCCCGTCTTTGAGAGAAGGGGGCCAGCCACCCAAAGGAATCTTTGTTGGGCAGGTCAAAAAGTCTCAATATTGAAAGATGCAGGTTTTCTTTAGCATCTGTAACAACGAATTTGACAGCTGATTGCGGTAGTCCGCACGCTAGCCAGCACATCTTGATTTCCAGTCCATGCGATTCATTTGCAGCGCATGAATGCCGATGGAAAAAGAACGAAGTAGGGCCTAGAAATTGATCCATCGCACGCCCCACGGACTCGATGATCTGCATGTCCACATCTGGGCCGAGTCGATCATGTGTTTGCCGATGAACATGACAAAGTGGCCCGTCAATCCTCAGAAGACGCGCTGTTATCTGTTGGTCATGAAGATTGACCGCGTCACAAGACCATCTCCGTCAGATAAAGTCAGAGATGTTCTCTTTACGCGCTTCAGGGGAAATGGGCTTCTTGCCGGACGCGGATGGTCCAACAACTCTCGGAGAGGCTGGAAGGAGGGGAGGGACACGGGCGTCCTTTTGCCATCGGCGCCGAGCTATATACCCAAAGGGACTAGAGCGCCTAAAGAAGACGCAATCTTGGACAGTATTCCAGTGCACTTGGCGACTCAGGGCTTTTTTGACGTCTCCGCAGGGTTCGTGCAGTAGCCCGGATATGGTCATTGGTTGGGCCGTGGCTTTGCTACCCATTAGGCGTAACCACCACTCGGAAGTCGGGAGATTGACTGCACTTGGAGGGATGTAACTTTGATGCTAGCGACGATCTGGAGAAGTGCAATCTGCGGGATTGTCGCGGTAGAGGATCATCGCTCAGCTCGAAGGACTCCTGAGCTGTTTTTCCCCTTTGTTATCGGGTGATGGGAGCAGGGGCTCAATCTTCGCAGAGTGCCTATTTCAACCTGTAGGCCCGTGAGGCGGTCATGGTAGGCTTTGCGTTTTGGTGCCCATGATAATCCTCGTCTGGCAAGGCAGACTAGAAGACAAGAGACAGCCTTTTCGAAACCAACTCGACGCGCTTTTCACCAGCCGACTCTGCTCGGTTCCGGCGTCTCAGGAGGGGTGACGCCGCCTCCCCTCCCCCTAACGAATCTGGAAGAGGCGCGCTGATAGCGATCCTGACCGTTTTAAAATCCCAAAGAAGGCCCTGCGTGGCATAGACACATTTCCAAGCTTCTCTAAGATTCGCGGGTTGTTTTCTTTTTTTTTTTTCCACTTCCCGCGGTGACGAGCGCTGTACCCTATGATCATCTACAAATCCGTGCTCAAGCGAGACAAGACCGAGCGCTCGGCTATCGGGCAAATTTGTTTTCCTGTTGAGAGGTCGCATTCTTCTCATGAACTCTGGAGGAGAGAAAAGGGAAGATTTCACCATGAGCAGTAGCAGCAGGGAAGGAGGGGGACCGTCTAGAAGGCGGGAATCCCGCTCTGGATCGAGAAAGGTTTCCTCGTTATCTGCCGAACAATTAGAGCGCAAACGGGCCATGGATCGCGAGGCTCAACGATCCATTCGACAACGCACCAAGGAGCATATCGAACAGCTGGAACAACAGGTCGTTCTCTTGCGAACGCAGGTGGACAGCATGCGGTCGCAAAATCAGCAATTTGACGATATCATTCGACAGAATGCGACCCTGCAAGACGAGATTGCTCGGTTGAAAACCCAACTTTCGAGCCTCACGGGGCCTTCAAGTTTCACAAGCAACCCCGAGCAAACTGTGCCTCAGCGTAGTGGATGGGATGTTGCCGAAAGGTCTCATGGATCGGCATCGGCAGCCGCAGTACCCACATCGAATACAATCATGTCGCCTCAATTTCCTTCGTCAGCTCATCAGCTCTCGACAAGATTGCCTCGCCAACCATCGAGTATGTCTGTCTCCAGCCGCTCCCATCCACATGAATGGCAGCAGTCGTATTCAAGCACAAGATCGTCATCTATTGGGGACTCTTCAGACCCCGAGTTCCCGCCTCGCATGGAGGCCTACGCCCTGGAGGGACATTTGCAGCAACCAGGTCCACGAATGGCGGCACCTACTGCCCCTCTCGTATCCTCCCAAATGAATTTCGGGGGCGCAGGCGCAGGCAGTATGAATCACTCTGGAGCAGACTCCTCTTTCGGCCAAGCATATCAGGTGGCCCATCATTCAGGGCCGGGAGCCGGAGGGGATGGAGTACCCAACATGTCAAGCTATCACCCTGATCATCGGACAATGCCTCTGTCCATGGCGGGCATGAATGCTCCTTCTCAGGGTAATCCCACACCTCCATACCAGCCGGCCTCTGCCCCATATCGAACCCAGCATGGCCCAGCTCAGCAGAGAGACCCGTCATTTTCGTATCCGTGGAACTCACAGTCGTGACCACAAGGCCGCTTTACATACAGACCGGTCATGTTAAAATGGAGAGCCGATGGGACGGTGAACTGCGCCATCGCTCATGAGCGTAGGACGGGCGGGCAGGCCAGCCCTGCCAAGCAATACACGCCACGAATTCGAGGCTGGCGGGGCGGCGCAAAGCAGAGACTTCAAACATTGGGCAACAATGTCGCATTCGACTTGCTCGCAGACTTGCAAATTCTTGATGGTGGCCCATTCCCGATGCACAGCAATAACATCGAAATTGAAACTGAGCGCGAGGTCCAGAAGGGAAGACAGCACCACGGATGCTCACAAAATGAGCTTCGTGTGACTTCCTGCCCGCAATTATCGGCTGTTCACTGAATCAATTCGAGAGTGGTCCGCAGCCAAGATCATCGTGTCCATCAACGAAGCAAAAACATCGAGAAAATCAACTTGCGTTCGCGGGCGAGTTGCCAGGATCAGGCCCGACAGCAATGACCTTGAAATCTGCCGTCTGTCATGTCGGGTCGTCGGTTCGTTTTTCAGGGGGTGATCAAACACCAGGGTTGCTTTGTGGTGTTTGAGTAGGGAAGGGAGTAAGAGGTGAGGTTCAGTTGCGAGGTGGGACAAGCTGGCAGCATTTTGCCCGAATAGGAAACAATCTTGGCGGCACGAGACGTCATGTACCAAGTTACTGAACATACTTTACGACTGCTATTTCGAGCATTACTCTCATATCCAAATCAGTAGAAGTAACCTTGAAAAACCGATGCAGTCATTGGAAGCAGAAACCTGTGAAGTACATTGATGGTCATTGAACGCGCATCCCTAAGCCCGATAGATCTGGCGCGACAGAAAAGCTTAACCCAAGCCACAGAAAGTCAAAAATGTTCGCCGATGGTACAAGTCTAAGGAGAGGACCATTTCCTTGTTCTAATTCGTGTAATCTTTCTGCAGCATTTTGGCAATGGTCTGCAGCTGGATGTTGCTGGTTCCCTCGTAGATGGCACCAATCTTGCTATCACGGAACATCTTCTCCGCGATGCCCTCGCGGACGAAACCCATACCACCCATCCATTCAACGGCAAGGCCGGACACACGACCGGCAACTTGAGAAGCGTAGAGCTTGGCCATGGCGGCATCCTTGACGAACTCCTGGCCGGCCTCCTTCTTGCGAGCGGCGTTATAGACGAGAGCTCGGGCGGCGGCGATCTCAGTGTAGGACTGAGCCATCTGGTGCTGCATGCCTTGGAATTCGCCGACAAGCTTGCCGAATTGTTTGCGATCGTTCCAGACGTACCTATCACATACCAAATTAGTTTTGATTTTGATCAGCCGCGAAGATGTTGGAGTGTATGTAAATTATACTTACCGCGCAGCATTCTCCCAAGCACCGAGAGCCAGACCCGTCATTTGAGCGGCAATACCGATACGGCCCTCGTTCAAGATCTCAATAGCAATCTTGTAGCCCTTGCCTTCCTCACCAAGCAAGTTGCTCTTGGGGATCTCGACATCATCGAAGTTCAGCACACAAGTGCTGCTGGCACGAATACCGAGCTTCTTCTCCTTCTTGGCGATGGAGAACCCAGGGGTGCCCTTCTCGACAATAAAGGCGGTGATACCCTTGTAACCGGCGCTGGGGTTCAGGTTGGCAAAGACAATGTAGATACCGGACTCCATAGCATTGGTGATCCACATCTTGGAGCCATTGATCTTGTAACCGTCGGCAGTCTTCTCAGCCTTGGTCTGAAGGGCAAATGCGTCGGAGCCCGAAACGGGTTCGGACAGACAGAACGAGCCGACAGTGTTGGTGCTCAATTTAGGCAGCCACATGCGGTGGGACTGAGCATCGCCGTACTTCATGATGGCAGTGTTGACAAGGGTGTTGTGGACATCGGCCATGACACTGACACTGGGGTCAATACGTGCCAGCTCCTCGATCGCCACGATCGCAGCAGTGAAGTTCATGCCGGCTCCGCCGAACTCTTCGGGAATCTCAATACCCATGATACCCTGCTCGAACAGTCCCTCCACCACGGAGGGATCCATCGTCTCGGCCTCATCCATGTCCCGAACCTTAGGGCCGATCTGCTCAGATGCAAACTTGGACACCATGTCGGCCATCATGGACTCGGTCTCGGTCAACAGGGAGATGGGCGTAGGAGTCAGCTCAGAGAGGTCGGCCTCCCGCCTGCGGGAAGATGTGGAAAAGGCATAGGCACTGCGAATCCGGACAAGTATTAACGGGCAATTGCTCGATCAGGTTTCCTATGAGTACATCGATCGAACAGCCACACGACTCACCTCTGAACGGGTCGAACGGAAGCAAGACGCCTGGTGGTCAAGCGGGCGGCGGGAGTTGAGCGGGACAGGGGTCGCAATGCGCGAGCGATGGACGCCATGATGAATATGTGCCCACGGTTGGGGAGAAGATCACACTATGAGCTTGCAAGTTTTGGGACGTGAACGACCTTCCGGGTGCTATCAAGAGAGTGAAATCGAAAGTGGTGGAGTTGAGATCGAAAGAAACAATAAATCACAAGGGAATCAGGCCGCGGCCGCTGAGCCTCGGTTATCGGCGGCTTTGGGGTCATCTCCGATCATTCGTGGGGAGGCGGTGGGGTGCCGCCAGATATGAACCAAACGCTGTGAAGATTGTACCTTGGGGTACAACTCGACAATAGTAACCTGTTCTTGCCTGGTATTACCTGAGACAGTTCGGGTCACGCACCTAGGCAAGGTACCACAACCTACCCTACATATGTATATCTATGGATACCATGAATCTCATCAGATCGAGCATCCACAGTGTTTGTCAATTCTATTCAACGTCCTTGGGTTTCCCGTGCCTGGCCGATAACTATATATCCTGTGTAGTCGCCCTCGTCGTCAGCATTTGAATTGCGGTCCGATTGTACTCCGAGCCTCGGCATCACTACTCCTAGCGCACTGCCCAGAACTTTGGTGAGCCCCAGGTTTAACACTACATGTACTGCAGTCCACTACGTGCTGTTGTCGACGGACCATTATTCTCAATACCCAGTGCCTTTTTGATTCATTACGTTGGAACAATGCGGGTCTCGCACTCCCGATAGTCGGCAGAGTCGGCACACTGTAGATCATTTGCACCAGTGGTCGTCCCTTGTGGCTTGTAGCTAGAGTCTCCATAGTGGCTGTGAGATTGGCGTCTAGAGGCAAGCAGTTATTGCAATAATAACATGCGACTTCCAATACAGGTGTCGTTGTCCAATTCACGGATCTTGACTTATCCTGGGTAAGGTTCTGATTTTGATAGGGATTTCAAGACTCAAAATTTTCACGCGAATGGGGGCCTGGGCTGTCTGGCTTTAGACAGAGCGTGGGCGCAAATTCGACCTGATTTCGAGGATTACGGCTGAGCTTTAGCGTCTACATGACATGAACCTCGAGAAGCATCGATTATGGTGTGAAACCGTAAAAGGCCAGCGTGTGTTTACTTGCCCATCAACTATGCAATTTGCTACAACGCTCACCAGACGTAAGCACACAAAACTACCCAATCAAATTCATAGCGGTGTGCAGCCCATTGACGGCCGATTTCTCCGTTCACTCAAACCCAGATGCCCTGATTGGGATCCGGTATGAAGAACTGACACCCCAGGTGGGCTTCCTCGGCATGCGCTCTTAGCTCTTTCAGTATCTGTTCCTCCGGAGGGGGCCCGTCGTCTAGACCCTCTTTGATGTGAATGATATATACCGATAATCCCGTCAAAGGTAAGGGATCAGCATTTTCCCAACTCGCTGTATCGGAGACCCCTGCAAAATCTTTGCTATCGATCCGATCGACCAATGTATCTGGCAAGTCGAGAGCCCGAACGTCCCCGGAACGGGGCTCCGACCTCTCAAAGCTGGGATTGGAACGGCTTTTTGTGCGGGGACTAAGAGGGGAGCCGGTGTTATCTCCGAATCCGCTCGCAGGGCGCTTTCGCTTTTTATCATGCGAGGCGGGATCGCGTAGCTCCATGACTTTGGCGGCGAGTACACTGAGCTCTGCCGCTACATGACGAGGACAGAGATGACCGTATAGGTAAGAGTCGTCGATGCTGTCACTGAAGGAGCACTCCATGAAGATTGCTCCCAGACGGCCCATGTGGACTTTGGGGGCAGCAGCCTCCCACACTCTTTTGTTGCGCGGCTCAAGGGAAACTGAGTCCGGTTCGAGATCCCCAAAGATAATGATTTCTCTTCCGGTGTGATGGTCACGAATGAAGAAAGCTGAGCTTTCCACGGAAGCCATCATAGATTCCTTTGGACCGGAGACGGAAGGAGGCATGTGTGGGGAGCGAGCCGGAGAGTAAAAGCTGTAGCTTCGTTAGTGCGTGGCCTCAGCGTGATAGTTATCTTCAGGATGATCTTGAGGTATATGGAACAGAGAGCGAATCACCTTCCATCGGTTTGGTCCATAGAGACTGCCCGTGAAGACAGCATATACTGGTCAGGCGGAAATATCGTGCTTCCAACTCGGTGATGAATTCCAGATTCGGGGTGGAACCGTTGCTTGCTATGGCCGTGGCTCACGGAAAGACATTTGGTCAAGAGGCCGTTACAGGCCCGCACGTAACCTCTGGTGTCTCCCATTCCAAAGCGCGTATTGCCACCCTCGACCAGTCGTTGATAAGTGAGCAGGCCCGCGCCACCGTCTTCATCTGACAAATTTGGCCAAATGATGTCGTTGAACATGTGGTTCTTGATCGCTGATAGCACTGATGGCAGGGCTGCGACGGGCTTCGGCCCACTTCCCGCCTCGAGGATTGGGGTATTGATCGCCAAGCCTGAGATATGGTCGAGATGAGGATGCGTGATCAGCACCGCACCGATGATTTCGCGGAATATGTGCGCGGCATTTGCTTCTGCGCTTTTTGCCGGTAGTTGCAGCCCTTTAAAGGGTCCCTCTGTCATTCTCTTCTGCTCGTCTATCGCATCGGGCAGAAAGTTCTTCAAGATGCGGATGATCCCTGCTAGAAGAGTTCCAGCATCCACAGCGACCACCGATCCAGGGACCCAGTTCATCGATGTTGACCGTACCAAAAGACCGGTAACATGATCCTCTCGAGGACCGCCATTGGGGCCCTATCGATGGTCAGTATTCAAGATGGCGAGGAGTGTAAGCCACGCCAACAGGTCAATTCATCGACCTCGTTGGTTTGAAAGAAATTGTTCATCAATGACACCATCATCTGGGGGGTTAGAAGTGCGTTTGCTGATTATTATCCTCTCTTTCAGAGGACTATGTAGATGAAGAACAATCACAATGAAGTTCACTGAGACTCAGCTGCGAAGGAGACGGGAGTCTTACTAGGACAATGACCTGGAACGCGGGGGATTCCGGTTCCGCCATTTTTGGCCTACACACCACGCGCCGCAACAAATCCGAGACAATTGTCGAGGGTTTGAGCCGCACGACTCAGTCGAGTGGCCTGTGGCACTTGTTCTGACAATGCGATTGTCAGTGAATCAACCATTTCGGAATCTTGAGGGGAAGCCTTACTAAGAGCAGCTCTCGAATGCAGCGACGCGATCTGGTGGATCGACGCGGGCAGTGCAGTGCAAGCACTTTCGGCTTCGAAGATGCAGCAGGGGAGTTCGTATCACAGAGAAGAGAGTGCTTGCGATCTGGGCTGGTACTTGTGACAGATGCTGGCCCCGAACGGGGTTGCCGTAGACGCGCGCCAGACGGGCCAAGGGCGTATCGGTGGCGGGGAAGGAACAGCGACGTTGAGGCGCAGCTTGATGATTACCGGGCGGGAATCGCTGATGCGACAGTGTCACTGAGTACGATGCGTCAAGCAGGCTCGCCCAGGATAGAACAACGGCGTGTTTAGCGAAACCAGGATCGAGACCGAATCCTCCGCTCAGCGGGGACGGACCTTGCTTGGTTTGTAGTGTGTACTACAGCCAGTTGTGGAGGCGGAGGGCACTAGGAATGCAGCAGGGCACAGGACGCTACTGCACCGTAAAAATGTGTCCGTCCACAGCCACTGATTGGGCGGATCGGGTCGCAAAGGCTGCTCGCAGGAATCGCAAGTTGATGCTGGATAAGCTATCAAGTCCCCAATTGATGATGGATGCGTGAACAGACTGTGGACCAGGAGCAACCTAGTCGGCTTCGGGACCTTCAAGCTGGATCTCCCGCTGAATGTCCCAGAGTCTCAGATATGATCAAGCCGCAATTTGGGCTTTGCGGCTGTTCAGCAACACCTGAGAAGCTTGCTCGTGCGTCTAAACGATCCTGAACCTAGAAGGGTGGTGATTGAAGCATGGACAATGAGCTCAGAGCTCTTCAAACCGGGGCGGCTGGGGTGGGCCTTGGCGCAGTCTCCACATTGGAGCCATCGATATTTAGTACGTACTCACATCAGTGCCAGTGCAACAGCACCCTGTTGCATCGTCCTCGTCGGTCCAGGGGTCGACGAGCTTGCCCTTGAACAGGATATTTACAGTATCAGATGCGTTTTTCGCACGAGCTGAATCAGGTTGGATGTTCGGTCTTGTCGTCAGACTGCGAATTCCTTCGGAAAAGAGCCTCGCTTCGTCAAAATTGGAAAATGTCCCCAGCGGGCCTTCGGTGGAGCCCTTTGGGCGGGAACGCTCCAAGTTGGATCGGCGGTTGAATGGGCGGATGACCGTTCCGCTGCAAGTTTAGTAGCCCCCACGACGAATGATGAGGCATCCTGGGAAGTCGCCATGATATCACAGTCTGGGTCGGCACATTGCAGGGCTTATCAGGTACGCTAAGGGTGTGAGGCATACAGCATCTACGGCCAAGAAAACCCTGCTGTTTACATCTTCAACGGGGACAACAGTGGGCGGATCGAGCGTGAATTACAGACGCGGTCGCAGCAAATACGTTCGTTGAAAAAGAAGAGTCGAGAACAGTAAAGAGTCTATAGACGAGACGATGACTCAGTCTGACCGCTGAGGGGGCATTGATAAACAAGACAAAGCAGGCCAAGGGGGTCGATGGTCGAACAGGAAGACGCAACTCAACCGGTCAACACCTTCGACCCCTCGAAATGACCAAGATATCCGATACACACGCAAAAACACCGAGGATTCGTTCCCAAACACACCAGACTTCCCGGGCCAGCCCGATTCGCAGCCGCTGAAACGCCATTCGTGATTCGCTCAAGGATAAAAAGACGCCGCAAACAGAATACATCAGAGGGGAATGGGACCTAACCCATGAGTGAAGCCACCCAGAAAACAGACGAAATAGACGGAGACAAGGCTTTCAACGAGTGGGTATGTGCAAAATTGAACTTGATGTCGAGAGGATTCAAATAGGGACCGAGCGGCGAGCGCAGAGGTCGACTTTTAATGACGCTCCTCGAGGTCTTGATCTACCACGGCTTCGTAGCTGGGCAGATCTGAACTGTGCCGGTCCGAGCTGGGGACAGGGGGGAGTGACGCTGATCAGTCGCACCGCTGGATCGCAGCTGCAAGGATGCATCACTGCCCCTTCGGCTGCCGGTGGGGCTGGAGTACTCTGGAGGTGGTGCCTCATGGTCCTGGGCAGCGTCCGGGGTTGCAACGAGGGGGTTTTGCGGAGGCTCCTCTCCCTCGTTACCCACGCGGCTTGATCCCTCGCCGGCGTCATCACGGGAAGAGATATGAGCCAGTTGGGCCAAGGAGATTTCAGTAGGTGATCGCACCGGCCCGGGGCTCACAGCTTGAGGGATCACGGCGCTAGGATTCCGTCCATGATACGACTGATAAACGCGCTGAGAGATGGAAGCAGCGCTTTCACGACCGGACTCGAGCAGAATACTGCCTTGTTCACTACCATAGGGTGGAGGCGGGGCAAGGCTCCCCGTCATGGGGGCGAGGCCCCACTTCTTCACGTTGGCTTCGATGAATACGAAGCCCATTTGGCCAAAATTGACATGCACTGTGCAAGGGCCATTGGCACCGATGGTGGGGAACAAATTCTGAGAACGGTAGTTGTGGACAACGTCCTCGAGCTTCTTGCCGTTGCGCGTGAAGAAGACGGTTCCCGACCGCGGGCGATAACCGACGCCAACCACATCGCCTTGTAAGAGTGGAGGTCCATAGGAGGATGGCGTAAATGGCTGGTTGTTGCGGCGGTGGCCAGTCGATTCATAGGCAACGGACGTCTTGTGGAGACCTAGAATGAATCACAACGTCCATGTTAGTCGAGCTCACAGGCAACAGGAGGACACCTCGGGGGTTAGACGGCACATCTCCCCGATTGCACGAAGTCCACACGTACCGGGCATTCGGAAGAGAGGGTAAGGCTTCGTCGTCAGGCCAATGCCAATCATCGTGGTCTCTGGCTTATCGTAGATCTTGGCCTCCCAGTAATATACCTCATTCTGCTTCGGGAGGGGAAGGTTGGTCTGCACGCTACACTCAGAATCAAAGAACTCGATCTCTGTCCGAGCTTCGACGAAGCAGTTGGCAATTTCGAGTTCTGGTTGAAACTCCCACGCGGAGACACCCTTTTCTTGAATCGCCAGGAATTGGGAGAGCGAAATATCGGTTTGCATGGACTCGGGAGGGTTGGCTTGAACAAATGCTGTATCGGGCCATCAGCCACATGCTCACCCGATGAGGGACAACGATCCTGCCAATTGTAGGTTGGAAAGAGTCATACCTTTTGCGCGCAGATATTCCGACCGCATCAAATCGTCCATGGATTCCATCGCCGCTTCCTCCTCCCGGAGAAAGGCCTGTTCGTCGTCATACTCGCCGGGGCGACCGATGCGATCGAGCATAATCCGCCCGCGGCGAGTATACTTGAAGAAGAAAAAGATGGCAAGAACCACAAACGCGATCGCTGCCGAGCCAAACGCCGAGAGTATCCCAATCAAGATACCTTTGCCCGTCGAGCCGGAAGACTCGCTACTGAGAGTGACGGCATGGCCGGCGGTGGATTCCGAGGTTGACGAGAGACGGGAGATCACATGTTGCAGGCTTTCCTGTATTCGATCCTGCGTGAACGATGATGGGGCTGTTGAGGTTGTGGTGAACGCTGTCTGCGTTTGGGAAGCGATGAGTCGAAGCGGTGACGTCGACGGAGTGGCTATCATCGATACCAACGTCGAGGGCAGGTCAGCGAGCGCATCAGGGCCCGTTGCCTCAGGGCTCTGCATCTTTCATGGACCGGGACGGGGAGGGAGCGGATGAGATGTAGGTACGACGCAGATTGATGAGGAATCACGGCAATGAGGAGAAAGGTCAGCGGTAAGAGGCGAGAGGCAAAAAAGAGGTTCAGGCTGCAGGGTCTCGAAGGTGGAGTGATTGGGTGCGGTAGTAGTGGTAGTAGTAGTAGTAGTACTGTAATCGACGATGTCCGAGCGCAAGTACGGTAAAGGCAAAGCGGTCACCAATGCCAAGTGCCCGCAATGGTCCCAAATTCCAATCGCACACGGCGCGGAGGATAAGAGTGTCAAGACTGAGCCGAAAAAGAAGGAGGTGGGGCAGCGCAGCGATAACGGCGATGGATTGCAGTCCTGGGTGTGGACTGTGGAATAGCCAGGAGGTCGTACGTTCAGCGACCAAGTGAGCAATGACACGCGAGGCACAGATGAGGACGGAAGTGAGTTGAGGCGAGGGTCTGACCTTATAGGAGTTTGAATCTAGAGGAAAGAAAGACCGTTTGCTCGCTGGAAAGGGCCGAGATCCATTCGAGGGGAGTGGTTTACCACGACTAGTAGTCCAACCTGTAGTGAGTACTACTACTGATGAGTGAGTTAGTAATACGAGTAAGTACTTAGTACTGCCCTAGTTACAACTTGCTCGAACTCTTCAACTTAGTACTACTAACTGCCTGGATAGGAGGGAGTCGCCTCCTTGGCACACAGGCTCCAGGCGGTACTACCGGGCTTAGGCTAGCCCTTGGTCCGTTTCTGGTACCCCGTTTTCTGTACTTGAATACGAAAATCACGCATGAGAAATGGCCTCCAGGTACGTTGTTAGTTTGTACCCGTTACTTACTACTAACCCGCTGCATCTTCAGGTCAACTTCCATCGTGTCTCAACTATCACCACTGTCATTACTTACGTACTTCCATAGATGCGTGCCACAGTCTGAAGCAGAAATGAACCTGTTCCTTGACTCTCCTACTAGGCCTCAGGGACAAGCTGCCGCAAAGGATGAGGAATGAGATGGGAGTAGCTCCTTTGACATCGATTCTAATTCTCCGACAGTATTAAGTTAGTAGTAAGTCTTTCAAATTACCATTCATAAACTGAATCCCCTCGAGTAGGTGATTCCTACGACCTGTGAGCTTCACAGTACTAATCGCCTGACCCCTGTCGACTTATCACTCGTAGGAGTGAGGGAGTTACTGTGTACTAGACTGTAGAGTATATGGAAGGGTGAGGCGTCGTTTCCCCAATCTACAGAATCTCGGGGTACACGTTCTGCATAGGTAGGTACCTATGTAGGGATACAACCTCCTACTTATGGAAATCTTGGGCTAAAGCAGTCGTGGGAGGGACCTTCTTATGCGGTCAATCAGTGCGAGATAGCAGTCAGCTATCGCGATGCATTAGTAGTCGTACCTGTGGTATTATCAGTTGGAGATCCGCTGCACGGGCGGGCCCCCTCTCTCACTGCTCCCTTCCCTCGGTGTTCCTTGATCGGCCATCAACCGTCTGATCCCTTTTCGTCACACCCTCTTTTGACTCACCTTCACGATCCCTCGATTGAAAATCTCGGACCATGCGTGTCAAGACTTGCGCGCGTCCTGGCGACACCTCTATGGACCCGGCTGACATCGTCATCAACGCGGTTGATCCTTGTCATATCCGCCTGGTTGTATCGGGGACGTCTTGCGACAAGTACCCAGGTAGGCTTCATTTTCACTCTGTCGCGAGGTCGCAGCCGCGAGGTCCAACAGATGGTTGGACGCATGCAGTGAATACTTCTACTTCTGTTATACGATGTGTATATTCGCAATCTGCCACTGTGCAGGGCGTCAGCTCGCAACCCTTATCTACCTGCGTGCGGTCCCCCGCTAATTGACCTTCTTCCGATGCCTAGCTAAGCAACATGCGCGCAACGTGGCAAGTAGGCTCGGAGTGTCGCATGGTCTCATTTTCATCGCTGGTGAGCCCACGGCCAATTGGCGTGATTCTGATCAATCCCGTCCATTCCGACAGCGACGGTATTTCTATTATCTCAGCGGCGTAGGCGAATCTGACTGCGCCTTGACGTACGATATCGGTCAGGATGTGTTGACTCTGTTCGTGCCTGACTTTGATCTCCGGCGCGCGATCTGGATGGGCCCAACGCTATCGCGAGAGGAGGCGCGGGATCGGTACAACGCGGATCGGGTGATGTATCAATCATCGCTCGTGCCTGAGCTGGTTTCGTGGCTAGGCAAACGGCCACAAGACAGTCTGCTCTACATGGTCCACAATTCAGAGATACCCGAGGGTCTCTCTGCAGACTTACCAGTGGATACGGACTCGCTCAGGCCAGCTATGGATGCCGCTCGAGGAGTGAAAGATGAGTTTGAGATCCGCATGATCCGGCAAGCCAACCGGGTGTCAGCTTTGGCGCATCGCCAGATTCTGCAGAATATTCACCAGATGTCGAACGAATCGGAGATTGAAGGTTCATTTTTGAACACATGCATCTCTCATGGTGCTCCAAATCAATCGTACCAGATCATTGCCGCCTCGGGACCCAACGCCTCTGTCCTTCACTATGTGCGAAACAACGAGTCTCTCAAGAATAAGCCACTGGTTTGTCTCGATGCTGGTGCCGAATGGCAGTGCTATGCAAGCGATGTGACACGAACATTCCCGCTTGGAGGCGAGTGGCCCAGCAAATACACTCGGGATATCTATCGAGTTGTCGAGCGTATGCAGGAGGAATGTATCAAGCGGATCCGCCCGGGAACCCGATTCCTTTCGCTTCATGACCTTGCTCATGAGATAGCCATCATTGAGTTGCTGCATCTTGGTGTGTTCAAGGGCGGCAGCCTTTCCGAGATTCGCGAGTCCGGCGCCTCTAAGGTCTTCTTCCCCCATGGCCTCGGCCACCACGTTGGGCTCGAGGTTCACGATGTGTCCGAGTCGTCAATCATGGCTCTTCATCCTGACTTTGACCACGATCAATACGGACCTATTTTGAACCCCCTGGCAGTTTGTCCCCCTGCGATTTGTCAGCATCGCCACTGCAGGAGGGTATGGTTGTGACCGTAGAGCCGGGTATCTATTTTTCGGCATTGGCTCTCGCAAACGCGCGGAAACAGCCACATGCAAAGTATATTGATTTTGAGGTCGCCGAGAAATACGTTCACATTGGCGGAGTACGAATCGAAGATGACATCCTGGTCACTCGCAACGGTTATGAAAATCTGACTACTGCTCCGAAGGGGGAGGACATGCTTGCAATTATAAGAGAGTCTGCGAGGAAGGCTTGCAAGGAAAGTGGCGTCTGAGGCTTCTGGGCATTTTTGAAGGCAAATGAGCACACATGTATTCGTGCAGCACATCTTGATGAGCCAGTCACCCCTCCTCCAGTTTCGCTCCATGGGCTTGGCACGGCCGTCTGTCTCGACTGGGTGTTTGTACATATTCGAACGAGAATGCCAGCGAGACCTCAGCATTGTGGCCCATCTTGTCCGGCTCTATTGCACTCTCAACTCGGCCTTTTAGGTACGATAAGCCGAACGAAATTCCAAAGTCGGGTCAAGTCTAGCATCCAGCTCTTCTCAACGTGCGCAGATTGAAGAGATGGAGATCTGAGAGTCTAGACCGCGGCCCGCTTTTCTGAGACTGAGAGGCAATGAGAGGTAATAAGGAAAGGATATGAGATTCTAGATCTTCCGCGCATTCTGCAAGAAGAGAAAAGACTGCTTTTTATTGGCATACTTAGGAGGAAGATCGTTGTCCCCTTAGTACCCATGTGGTGGACCACGGGGTCAGTCACCGCTCCGTTGGAAGAGGGCCAGAGTGGTGCAGACCTGCCTTGGCTGGCGATCCTCTGCAGTACAATTTCGAGGCTGGAACGAATTGTTTCTGGATCCTTCGATCGAGATCGCATGGTAGGCAAATCCCTTGCAACCATGCAATTACTACCCGCATGTTGCAACTAGCAGGATAGTGGCTAGTCTCCCGGTGGAACTGCCAGGGCTGAGAAGCAGCCCTGGCAGATTGACTTGACCGGTGGGTCAAAGAAGGGATGAACTACCAGAACAGCACTATATTACTGATCTTTCCCACGTTGTATGTCTACAGTACGACAGTTGGTAGGCCGTTGAAGTCCCAAAAAGCCGTAGAGTTTCCCACGTTTTCTCCCTCGCTAGACCGTACAATCTCACCCAGCCTGAAATCATAAATCTTGACAGGGAAGGATGAAAATTCTTGGTCGGGCCATGGGCTGGATCTTTTGTTGAATCCGGATCTCAGTCGAAGATTCTGCAAGGGATAACCGGCAGAGACCAAGCTCCGGCTATTTTGCCGATCTGTGACGTGGCTCCACGTGTTGAAATTGACCGCGTTTCAGGACTGGAATGCGTTGGAAGGTCGTGGTTGATCGATGCAAGGGTCCGAGACTACAGAGCGGGAAACAGGACCACCTCAGGACGGATCGAAATAGAATAAAAAGGCAGGAATTTGTTTGGACCGTTTGCAAGATGTTGAATTGAGACGGCGATCGTAGCTATTCGTCCGAATGCTAAATTCCATCCATTGTAGTCTACTACTGTACAAAACGCAGAGTGAAACAACCCGGTAAAGCTCGGTTGGGGCTTGCCTTCGGAAAATTTCATGAATATGCACTATCCATTGTACCACAAGCGACCTTGAATGGAAAAAGCTAGATCGATAGATCGGGACATGCCTTCAACGGCGCCATCGGGCAGGCGAGTCCCACCTCGTAGTACTCAAATTGGAAGTGAATATAGTAATATACTGGTGTGAGACAGCAGTGTGTTACCCGTCAATATTGTATTTGAATTTTGGAGTGTACTATTGCTATATGTACAAAACTACAACCACAATCGTGTGGAGGAGTAGTATGGACTCTTAGCCTACTAGTCTTAATGCGCCGGTGTGCCCTGTATTCCACTGCTAGATACATACCTGGTACATAATCTACTCTCCGAAACTCCAATAAATCTGTCAACCCCTTTTTCCCAAATATAGCAGCGCACACTCTTAGTCTACTCAGGCCGTTCTCCATTCTTCAAGTCGCTAGTTCGGCGATTCAGAGCAAGCTCCGAGACAACTTGGACCATGCCTCGTTGCCTCTCCATGGCACGTCTCAGAAAGCTCATGCGATGTACAGTGAGAGGCTCCATACTCTCCTTTCTGTCTGTCAACACACAGGGATCCTCTCAATCTAATTTAAAATTAGTAATATAGTGAGTTGGTGACTAGTTCGTCTGTAGTACGTACAATGTTTGCTTCATGTTGCTGGCGAGTATTGGAGTGACATGCGTATAAACCTTCATTGCATGAGGCCGAGTATCCGGCCGGTCCTCGCCCTAATTGGGACAAGACATCGAAGCAACAGCCATGGTCGGCCAACGAAGACATTTCTGCAGTAGATGCAGTCTGGTCACATGTAAATGGCAGAGGTTTGCATCAATGATAGACCACGTGTATTGTGTACAACTGTACATAGGCCTCTGACTACTCCTGTACCGTCAGCATTGTAGCCAGTACATGAGGACACTCCCAGAGCGTGCGAGGCCGGATTGCTGGACGGCCAATCGCCGGTTGAAGCCGGAGCTGCCAGGACCCGTACGATACCCGAGATCCCGTATGTTTCTGGGAGGGGTTTTTTTTTTTCTTTTCCTTTTTCTCATTTTTTCCCGTTTCTGAACTGGAAATCTCTGTCGTCATTCTTCGGCTTGGTCAGGCTGAAGACGTGGAGTCACCTTGGTCAAAATTCACACATTCCAGACCACATGCTAGGGTTTCATGATTCTTTCGTCATGAGAAGCTCACCATGAAGTCGGTCGATTTCTCCACTCCCAAGCTTTCACGAAGTGATAGGGACTCATGGTGTCAAGCATAGAGAACAAGAGATAATCGGGGTCTTGGATCACGCGATCGGAATCATGCTAGCTAGTCACGCCGCGAGGAGATCGAAATGACTCCATTAGATCCCGCCTTTGACAAGCGCTCCTGTCGTGCAAGGGTTAGGCGCCACTCGTTAAGTAAAAAAGGGAAAAAAAAAACTCGTACGGTGATCTGCCGGGTACATGCAAGACCCACCCAGAAATGTGGGTCGCTGCCCTTTTTTCCTTGTCCTGATCAGGTCAGGCAGACTGCCACATGGTCGTCTCATTGGCTCTGGCAGTTAGTCAGCACCCTTGCAAGGTCCTAAAGGAGTAAAGTGACTCACTCCTGGTCGACTCATGGCTCGTTTGCCGGAACGTTGTAGAGCCTCTGTATAAATCTATACAATCCCGGCCGCTCCGTCCTTCCAGCTTCTCTTTTTCCTCTTGCTCTATCTCATCCTTCCTTTTCCAAAAGGGGGTGATGGTCACTCCTTTCAACCTCTAACCCCAAAAAGTTGCTTTTCCTTTCGTGCACATATTTTTTTTATCCTTCCGCAGAGCAAACTGCCGATACTCCCCTGTGAAACGTTCACCACCGATCAACATCTGAAGAATGGGCCAAAGACACAATCGTCGCCGTACCCGCCCTCGCCCTCGCTCGAGCAAGCAAAAACATCTCGATCGAGACCTGCTCGGGTTGTTCTGTAACTCCATCTCAGATCCATCATCAGTCTTACCAGCATCAATCTGGAGGGCCCAGTCTCCATCGCAAAATCCTCACTCCGCCGCCGCGCACAACAGCTCTGTGTCGATCTGCAATCTTCCTGGCTCACCACACCTTCTCAACCCTGCCCCTATCTGGCATTCTGGGTTGACGGTATGGCCGATCCATGAGGAAGCTCCGCAGCAGGTACCACTCAGCAGTGGTATCGAGGCGCGGCAATACCGCCTGTTTGGCGGGGAGCCGGGCGACGATTTGAATCTGTGCTATCGTATGCTGGAATACTTTGACGGTCTAGACTATATTGACCCGTATGTGACACCGCCAGAATCTGAGTTGATCTTATGACAAGCCTTTTTCTGACTTGGCTTTGGGATTAGATTGCGATGCATCACCATGGGAGATTGAGAGATCTCTGCATTCTTTGGCTGTTTTTCTTCCGTCTATCGGGGAAGCTCAAAAGCAAGAAAAAAAACACCTATCAAAACTCCGTATCTGATGTTTTGTCTTTCATCACGACTCGAAGCGATGGTCTTTTTCTGATCATCGTGAAAAAAACAATCCAGTCCCGGTTTGGTATGGCCAGAGACTCCATCTCAACATCTCTGGTTCACATCTGAGCGCGCCCTTCGACCACAGTCCTCCTATGACGCTACAAGCATAACTGAGACAACCAGAACACATGGAATCTCCCGGGTCCCTGACTTGAAGCAATGAAGATCGTCCCTCATGAAGGAAGGTCGGATTGGTCCCCTTCGTGACCCGGAGGCCGTGGCGGTCCTGGTCTGCGATCTGATGCGTCTGCGATTGAATGTCAGACCTCCCATCGGCTGCTTGAGACGACCGACATCGGTTGAATTCGCCCTCGACTCGCGAGGTCGTTGAGGCTTGAACTCCCTTTGCGGTCTTCCGGGCCATCTGATGGTGGGTCGTCGGTTGTCGCTCCCACGGATCTGTTTCAGCAGAATTGCAAGGTGGTCGAACCAACGATGGGGCTGCTGCATAGACAGTGAAAAAAAATCAATTATCACGGGACCTGGCATTACTTCTCTTACTTCATGTATAAGGGTTACACCTCCAGTATCTAGCCTGTACCATCAGACCTTAAAGTCTAAATACCATATTCCTCTGAAAAGTGCAACGATACACACATATCTTCAAATATTTCCTGTTCAAGGAGTTATGTTCCCGTCGATAGTATTGTCGTTGTAAGCTGCATGGCACCAAAAACCGACAACAAATTCTCACATCTAAGGTGAACTGTGAAGAAGGTAATGTTTGTCATGTAAAGAATCAGGGTCCAGTTTTCCCCCGAGCGGAATCCGATCGCTGGGCCCCTCAAAAGGTGCAATGTTGTCCTCAGCTCACCGCCTGGCCCACAAGGTGCCTAGTTGCAGTTTCAGGCAGGCGGTCGGCTCCTTGAGGACACGGTCATCACCAGATCAGGAAGCGTGAGCGCTCTCTCTCCCACGCTCCTTTGATTCCTCCAAGGCCATGCTTCAAATTTGCCGATTATAGGGCATCTTCGTTATTCTGTTGTTCTGAATCGACACTGACTTACTCAGACTACTCTCTCTCGGGTCTGCGCCTCGGCTCTTCACGATCTCTCAAAGTTTCGCGGCGGCAACCGCTGTCGCCCTAAATTCGCCGCAGCATGTCGTCGGACTACACCTACGATGAGCAGGTGAGCTTGATTTCCAGATCTATTCAGTTGGATTGGTCAGAGCGCTTTGAGTAGTTGCTAACATACAGCGCCAATGCGTTTCCAGGGACAATTCTTCCCCTTCTTCATCCTAACCTTGAGTGGGCTAGTCACTCTTCCTCTCACCTACAACCTTCTCCGACCCAACAAAGGTGTGTTTTCCCGGCCGATCGCCTCTCTCACTCCAGTGCTCTGACAACCCCTGGCAGATCTTGAGAACACAGCCCCCCGGATTCAATCCGACTTCAAACCTGAACATGCCGACCTTGTGGAGGCGCAAAAGCGCAAGCGCCTGCGAAAAGAGCGCCGAATCAAGCGCATCGTCACCGTGATTGCGGGCTATGTGATCATGGCCTGGATGGCATATTTGATTTTTGTGACGGCGCGCACAACTCCCAAGCTCTATGATCCATATTCAATCCTAGGCGTTTCAAGGGTATGTGAAAGGACACCAGGTCATGTTTTGGAGCCAGCTATTTGGCAACATCCTGCGGCTACAGCTCGAGGCAATAGCCAGTATCTTCCGAACTAACATATTCCACTTCCAGAGCGCCGACGAGAAGGCTATCTCACGCCACTATAAAAGAATGTCTCTTGTATACCATCCTGATAAAGTCCGCCCGGATCCCGCCAAGAATGAGACCATGGAAACCCTGAATGAGCGCTTCGTTGAGCTTACAAAGGCGTACAAGGCCCTGACTGATGAGGAGGTTCGCAACAACTACCTCCAGTACGGCCACCCCGACGGCAAGCAGAGCTACAGCATTGGCATCGCCCTTCCGAAGCTCATCATCATGGAGGGCAACGGAAAGTATGTGCTCCTCGTATATGGAGCTTTGCTTGGTGTCCTGCTCCCTTACATTGTCGGAAAGTGGTGGTACGGATCTCAACGCTTCACCAAGGAGCGCGTCCTCGTCGCTAGCGCCGGTAACATCTTCCGCGAATACAAGGAAGACATCTTGGATGGTGGCATCATCAACGCTCTCTCCGCTGGTGATGAATTCAAAGAGATGTTGAAGGGAGCTGAAGCCGAAGCGGGATTGGCCAGACTGGAGAAAAGAGTTTTGGCCGAGGATCTGACATTCTTAACCGCCAAAGACCGTGAGGCGATCAAGCAAATGGACGACATCACTCGGCGAAAGACTCTGGCGTTGCTTTGGGCATACCTCGGTCGTGTGGATCTGGAAGATACGAAGTTGGATGCGGAGAAGTACGAGGCTGCCCCCATCGCCCTTTCATTGGGAGAGGCGTTCACGGCAATCTCTTTGGCATTTGGTACCCTTCGTCCTATTCTTGGCGCCTTCCAGGTGTCTCAGTATCTCATTCAAGCTATCGCTCCTGGTTCTTCACCTCTCTTGCAGCTACCCCACTTTACAGACTCGGTCATCAAGGCTGTGGAAGGCGAGCATTCCAAGGAACATTGGCCTGTCCAAAGGTTTATGAGTTTGTCCGAAGAAGAACGCCGAAAGCTCACCATTGAGTCGGGAGTTCTTTCTGAGAAACAGTACACAGACGCTGTCACCGTGGCGCGTCAGCTTCCCATGTTGGAAGTATCGAGGGCATTTTTCAAGGTCATGGGCGAGAAGGTCATCACTCCTAGCAGTCTGGTACAACTGGTTGTGAAGGCACGCTTCGTTCCCCCTGGCTCCACGAAAGTCCCAGCTGTCAATGAGCTCGACCTCGAGGACATTGATCCTGATGAGGATGACTTGGATGCATTGATGGGCCGCAAGCCGGCCAAGAACCGCTCCACAAAGGTGGTCGACGGCAAGAAGGTTGAGATCAAGACCGAAACCGTTCAACCTCCCCTTGCGCACGCTCCCTATTTCGCCCGAGACCACTCACCCCGCTGGCACATCTTTTTGGCTGATGCTAAGCAAGGCAAGATGGCCGTTCCCCCATTCACGTTCACCACTTTTGACAAGCCGATTATCGACGATAGTGGCAAACCCACTTTCAACGTGCAAACCCTCAAAATGCAGTTCCAGGCTCCACCGCAGGTCGGCGATTTCACCTTTGTCATGCATATGGTTTGTGACAGTTACCTGGGTCTAGACACCAAGATGGAGATTACCCTGCATATCGACGACCCCGCCAAGGCGGCTGCTTTGGAGGAGGAGGATGATATTAGCGAGCCGGATGAGGGTACGTCTATTCCACTTTTCACTCGTGTCTCAGCGCCTGCATAGGCTTTTCATACCCTTCTCCGCGCTCTTCTTCGGGAGGCAAAAATACTGACATTCAATTCTCCCGCAGATTCAATCGCTGGTCAGATGCAAGCCCTCAAGACCGGACAAGCGCCCAAGCCTAAGAAGGCTCGGAAGACTTCCGATTCCTCCAGCGAGGAGAGTGACACTGACGGTGACGCGGAAGAAGCCAGCGATACCGACACCGAGACGGAAGACGAGGACTGATTGCAACGTTGTTTGTCCGCACAGGATTGGTTGATTCCATCACGGGCCTGTGCAACCACGACTGGCTGAGAAAGGTCGATCTTTCCAGGACTTTTTTTTCTTATACTCTTTTCTCTCATGCTCGTGGACGTCTTTTCATGTGCATTTTCCCCTCCTCCACTGGGGATGGCTTTCTTCTCTTATTTTCGGTCGGGGGTCAGTGTATGCTTTGGGTGCTTGTTGACCGTTGTCGTTCTCCCCCCCCCCCCCCCCCCCCCCCCTACTGAACAGTTGACTGTGATATTCTGGTCGTTTCGCATCAAAGGATTCAGGACCCGCAACCTCGAACCCTATCATTCCCATCATCTAAATGTTCCATCTCTCTATGTATCCATGTCCACTTGCATATCTCTCTATTTTATCTTATACCAGGGCCTCGGATCAGGGCCACAAAACCACATGCTTTGAAAACATAAAAAGGTCGTTACCAAGTGTTTAGTTTGGGTTTTTCATCCTGAAGCCCGTTAGATTGTCAGGAGCATAATAGGTATCCGATTGGCGTGGGTTCATTTTTAGTAAGGAACTCTCCAAGCCCTTTTGTACGAGAAGCCTTGCTGGTAACGAAGCGGTCTTTCCCAAATATGATCCAATACATGCCGACAATGTCTATTTGAGAGCTTCCAGTGGTTGCTCCTCGCCTTAAATTGATGCCACAATGGCCTCATAGGCAGACAGCACAATGCCACTACAACGTAATACCTCTTCACGGAAAGTAGGCTCCACCCGGCACTGCACGACCACTCAAGATTAATTGGATGGTAAGAATAAGGAGGTAGCGATGTAACTACGTCCTACGTATACAGAGTACATCCGTGCGGATAGAAGCTTTCACTCCTTGATCGCGGATTCAATCCACTCTCCCTTGAGTTGTCTTGTTCTATCTTTCCGCCGGCACGTCCATTCAGTATATTTATCGTCAATTTACTGGACCAGCGTGGTGAAAATGTGAAATTTTGTCAAAGGTAGGGCAGGAGGTATCCGCTCGGGACTTCATACATACGTCTAGAGGGAAATAAGCCAATGATACGGTCTCCCTGATCCCGGGTTGAATGCTTGTGTCTAGTTATGTAACCCCTATGGTTGTTGTGGTGTGTTGAGGAGCTGTCTTCCCACTACTCAATTGAATGGATGGGATGTTACCCATGAACGAACGAATGCCATATAGGTTGATTGGAGCGAGAGAGTACAATTAGTTTGAATTTCAAGGTGAACAATTTCACTTGAGTCATGATATTCTTGTGGAAGCCGACTTAGGTAAGCAATTTCATAGGTCCAGGAATATCCAGATACCATCTTGTAGAATCCAAGAACCAGAAATGTCCCGAAAAGGTACAATGAAGACAAAAAAAAAAGATGTAGAGTCTCAATGATGCTTGACGAGCCTTCACTTCATCGCTCGTGAGAAAAAATGGTGTCACTCTTTTCACTCAAGCAGATGGGAACGACCAACTAGGAGTAAAAGTCTCGTAGAGCGCTTGATCGTGTGTAGGAAAATTGAAATCAGTCCATACATCGCCAGGAAGCGTAGCCGCGGCATGTGAATGCGTTTCAGAAATGTGGAATCCTTGATTGTAACGGTCCACACTTTTCGACTCTATTGACGAAGAGCTTGCAATGTTACTGGCCGGATCCAGGAAATATGTCAGTAACTGTTGATCATGTCTTGGTGGATGATGGGATAAGATCGAAGGAGACGAATTGTCTATATGAGAGAATACGTCTCCTGAACTTGAGTCAGCTGAGCCTATTGATGGCCTTGCGGGCGCGAAGAACCCCGGAAACCCATTCCCCGGATAGGACAAATTGGTCTGTTGAGTAGCTTGCATGTCCCATTGCCATGTCGAGTTATTTCGACTAGTCATTGGCGTCAAGATGCCCTGACAGACCGAGGCTCGAGAAGATGTCGTTGGTGAAGGCTCTGTGGGTGTGGTAGGCTCGGGCGATGGTTCAGCCGTCACACTGCATTCCGTAGAAGTTGAGAGGATACGCAAGTATCTCAAATCTTCCGAATCCTCATCGACCTCGTCTGCATTCTCTTCCGCTTGTTTGATCAGTCCTAAGCGGTCGAGAATCGTGTGGGTAAGCGGATGGCCATCTGGGGCTTCGGCAAGAGGTTCTCCAGGAAACCCTTCCTTGTTGATGCAGAACTTGTATAGCTTTTGGAGAGCCTTTACCACAAGTGCGTGGTGAGACTCTAGCATCTCCACGAAGCTGTGATCTCGTCGTTAATATCCGACGCTAGCGGAAGGTGATTGATTGATTCGAAAACCCATGTGTATTTTCACTGACCCTCTAGAGTACACCTTGGTTTGGGTGGCTTTCCTTTCGCGGAAAAGACATGGATGATTGTATACCGAGCATCGATTGCAGGGTTGCTTGCCATCACACTGATCAAGTTAGAACACTCGAAGTATCCACGACCATAGTTGCCTTGCTTAATGGTAAGGAAGTAAATACCTTTGTTTTTTTGACCCGGCATCGATCACAAGCTTTGAGCACATGCTTACGCTTTACCCGGAATACGCGCTGGTCCCGTTTGTCTTCGCCTGTCCTTGACCGGTGCTCCAATTCAGTCAATGATGCGAGGGCAAAATCATCAAGACTGTGAGGGAAGCCCTTTGGGCGGAGCTTGGGTTGCCATGTCATCGTGAAACAGGTAGACAAATGGAGGTCTCAATCTCAGAATTATGTTTGTCGACGCGAGAGGCAGAAGACAAATTCAATTGCCACAGTATTGAAAACTATAGCTAGTCGTGAACAGAAGAACAGAAGTGAAAGAAGGGCGACGAGTGAGGCTAGAACTGAACGCAGGAGGTGAGGAAAATGGGCAGGTGATGTGGGAATTCAGGCGCACTTTCATGGCCCGCATCCGACGTCAAGTAGGGGAAAGAGGTGACCATGGCCGATACAAGACACGATTGCTGCCGTGCGTAATCGCCTCAATGAATGCAGCATGCTCGTCACTTCGAATCGTTCGTGGATGATCACTAGTGCAGGTGCCTCCTGGGGGAAGCAGGTGCATTGATTGGATTTGGAAGAGACCAATGTGAGAAGCTTTGTCCCAGGATCTTCCAATTTTTGGGTGTGTCTCTTCCTCGTCTTTCCTCTGTACTTCGTCTGGCGGGGGCGATAGCAACGGTACACCTAGTCAACCTGCGTTCTACAGAGAGGCTGAGGGGTTGGGCGTGTAGTGTGTAGTGTGTACTGTGGAGTGATGCGGACGGGCCCCCTGCCGTCAGGAAAGCCTCAACCGGGAAGAGTAAGTAAGCTGTTCGTGGGTCTTGCAACAGGATCTGGCTGTAAGACGTACAGACAGCTCACGATGATCACCCGGCCTAGTAATGGGTCATTGATACACTAGACGCTGAGATCGTCCAGGTTTGCTGCAAAGGCCTTAGCGCGCTCTGTCTCACTCTCAAGCGTGATAGGCTACCAACAAGATCCAGTCGCAAGTCGGCGCCCGGGGAGAACTCTTCGTTGGAAAACCGAGCGTCCTATTTTCGTACAATGATATTAGTCGACTGCCCTGCCACCATGTCCCCAAAATCCAGATCGCCGCGTGACCCCAGGCCACTCAAATGACGATCTCAACATGTCTTGCGACGGTGATGCGCTGGCCGTGAATGGATTCTTTGCATTCGGATGCAGCATCAAATTGTCAGCTCAATCGCAATTGTCTGCGATCTTTGTGATGGATCCGGTCCGAGCCGCCAGTGGATCCAGCGTTGAGTCGGGTCTCCTCGAGACCCGAATACTTGCTGCCCAGTCCATGCGCTTCGCGGATGAGACAGTCACTTTCGCCGCAAGTCAGGATAATGGTTCTATCGTTTGCAGAATGATGAAGAGGCCGCGTCGACGATGGAACACCCTGCGATCTGGATCACCCGGACCTGAGAGCAGGCCGAACGCTCGGACCCCTTGGAAGAATGAGACTGTCTCTTCATTCAAGCGGCCGCCAGGCAATCACGCAGGTGGTGATAGCATGTAGGCGATGTTGTGTCACTTCTCGTTTCTTCTAGTCTCAGACCTACCCAAGGCCGGGGATGGCCCATTCTGGGCGGCCGTAGAGGATGGATGACGAGGATAAATCTTTGCCACTTTCCCCGCTCTTCCCACTGATCAACTAACCGCCGTGATAGCGACTGAGTGTCGAGGTTCCAGATCGTCGTCTCAGCAGCACGGTTGGGTTGATGTGTGTGTGATGACCCATGTAGAGCCCTCCCTGTCCCTCTACTGCTGCCGGGGATTTTTCTGGTCACAGGCCACTGGTTATACTGCAGGGATCAAGGTGAACAGAGGTCTGTTCTTGCAGTCGTGAACGGGGTACAGCCTGTCGTCCTTGAACAACGTCAGATCACCTGATAGTCCTGCAGCTGTTGTTGCAAAGAAACGTGGTACGAGATGAAGGATTCTGAATTGCAGGATGTTTGACAATCCAATCTGAAGTTCTCGATTGGAGAGACTGACATTTGAATTTGGCCTGCAGGGGGAGTTGTGAGGAGGGGAAGACAGCACCACGAATCAAGGGCAGAGTAAGAAGCTAAGCGCATCTGGGCCCCTCCTGCTGGACCTGGAGCCTACTTGAGGTAAGTCATGTGCTCTTGACTCTTGTACCGACCTGAGTCAGTACAGCACGACTGCGATGTGGACTTGAGTCCTTGACCTCAGTACTTTTTCGCTTCATCTGAAGGTCGCCAGGCGCTGTTGACGTGCTTCATGTTGTGCGCACCGAATTTCTCCGCATTCTTCGTCAAAGCCATACACACTCTCGTGAACCCGTCGATTCGTCTGTTTTCGAATGCATTTCCAGGCTCTACACCTGGTGGTATACACGACGTGATCTCTTCGCCGACAACGATAGACAAAACATAGATTGAAGTACAAGGAATCTGTGCGAGATTCATCCATCACCCACTTCATGAGTGATCCCTTGTAAGCTCACCTCTAGCCAGATATTGTCGCTTTCTCTTCTCTGGCATCTGCCCACCCTCGATAATGCGTCAGCGTGGCTGATAGCAGAGTGACAACCATGTACGCTGAGCTTACACCACAATCCCCATTGATGAACCCTGTCTTTTGGTCTTCCGGCAAACTATCATTCGTACGTGTAACATCTCTGCCAATCGGCTCTCGAGATCTGATCTTCCTCTTCAAAAAGTATGTCCTGTCAGTCGAAGAAAGATCAACATTCACATGATGTGTGCTTGTTTGACGGGGCCGCAGTACATTTCTAGTCCATCTGATACTATCCCTGCTATCGGAGCAGACTTGTACCGAAGATAGAACTCACGTCCGGGGAATAGACAGGCACTCCATCAGATTTTTGCTGGATAGCGGATCAAAAGTGTCCTGTTCCACTTCCTCGATGCCCATCAGGATATCTAGAGACTCAGACATGATAGAAGAGTAGTAAGATAGAAGATTGTGCTAGCGAGGCCTGGCTGATCATCGCAGCATCGGAGAGAACCCCCGAGTCGCCGCGGGAACATGATTCGTAAATCACTAAACGATGTAGAATGCACGTCTGCCAGGTCGGAGCCAATGCAATGCACTTTCTGTGATCAACAAAAGAGAAACAAAGACCCTTCAGGGTGACAGGTAATTGTACTCGCCTACGCCCTACGGCCTGGGCGCAGATTGATTTGCAAGTCTTGAATGGCGCCGACTTGATCCGACCTCTTGTGCTATACTCTGTCCATTAGGTAGTTCTATACAGACATACATTGACATGATGACCTGATGACAAATTCGATGTTGACCGTGCGCTGGAGTGGGGTTACTTTGACTTTTAGCTTGCGACATGGATTGACAACAGTCTTGCTGACAATCTAAAGATAGACTTGATTTCGACTACTAGTTCCTGATTGAGCATGTTAGATGGACTGAGATTCAGCTGAACAAAGTTTTCCCTCTTTTTTGTCTATTTATTGCTACGTGGGTACTGACTCGGGTACCGGGACAGGCCAGGGAAGGAAAATTAAACGATTCCCAGACATTTGACGCTTCTGTACGCTATACTCTGCATCCAAGCGGAGACAGAGGCCTGGTTCAGGTATCTCAGGTAGATTCGTCACGCCAAGTCAACGCTTCCAAATCGTCTCTTAGGCCCACACTCCCCCACGACACTGACAGTCCCTGATACTGACGATTGTGAGTCAGTGATCTCAAGTGATTCGGCGTTTCATTTCGCAGGTTGTCAGTCATGTCCCTTCACCTCCTGTCACCTTCACGCGCACCACAAGCCCGTCACTCACGATCTCACCCCGCCGATGGGACTAAGCGGCGGCCCTCACCTCTCCAAGGTGGGGGGAATGTTTGCTCAGCGACAAAGGGCGAGGTAATTATGCACCGTTGAGGAGAATGCTGGCCTCACCCTTGGACATGACTTCGTAACTGTCTTCGCTGCCCTCTGGGGTGGGGAAACCAGGCGAGGATGTTGAGGAGCGCTCAGATGGCGCATGTTGCCATCGACGATCGCCAACCCATTCGACGCCATCGCCGGCGTCACGAGCGCCTAATCTGCGTCGTCCGCTCTCGCGCTCCATCAGAGACAGGTCCGCCTCAACGGCCGAGGGACCGGTCAAGGGCAGATTACGGCAGTGCCATTCACCAAGGAACATGCCCTCTGGGTCTACGTCCTGGCGCACCTTCAGCCAATCGTCCATGTCTGCCTTGTACAGCCGCTGTAGTTCGGTGGAATCCAAGGTGGTGAAGTTCTTCGCCCAGTGAGGCCGAGCACCCATGTCGCGCATGAGCCATTCAAAGGCCTCGTAGTACCGTTTCCAGCAAGGAGGGTCACGAAGGTATGGCCGGTACAAGGTGGCGTTCAGATACAGAGTCGGTCCATCACGGCACGTGGGATCGAGGAAAGGTCGTGGTTTGGAGGAGAGAGTCGAGTCCGAAACGCGAACCTCAACGGGACAGTGTACCCAGAGGCCCTTGGGAGAGAACGGAATGCGCGCAGTCTCCAGATCACCATGCAACCAGGCGGAAAGACGAATGATGGCTTCGGGACCCTTGTCAAGTGGCAACGCCCATTCGTTCACAAATTGCGAGTACAAGCAGTTCATCAGTAAGCCCTCACGGGATGGCTGGACAGCTTCAGTGACGACCGCACCGGGGCGGAAGCCATACTGCATGCCAAAGACGAACCATTCCACCCAGGGTAGAATCCGGGGTACATACTGAGCCAGCGCCAGAAGGTTGTGGTAGATGTGATATCCAAGCGATTCACCGTAAAAGTTCTTGGGAGGGGCTTGAAGCGGCAGGTCGGTCGGATCGGCACGCCAGACGATTGCTCCCTTCTCGTAGGGCATCCACCAGACACGGACGAATTCCGTCGAAGTCCACAAGCCAGTTGACCACTCGCTCAGAACCCTGGACAGAGAGTATCGTTCCTGGCGCCAGGCGATATTGAACTTTGGTCGAGCCTTGAAGGTGACCTCGACCACGATACCGAGCGCGCCCAGGGAAATCAGCGCGGCGCGGAAGAGGTCTGGGTTGTTCGTTGCACTGCAGCGCACCAGCTGTCCATTAGCCAGCACCAAGCTCAGAGACTCGATGCACTCTGAAAGCAGACCATGGCGGAGCGAGCTACCGTGGGTACCGGTGGAGATGACACCTGCAATGGACTGGCTATCAATGCTGCCGAGGTTGTCAAGTGTCAAGCCCTGTTCTTCCAGCTGTGGGCCAAGCTGATACAAGCGAATGCCTGCTTGGACGGTCACCAGGCATGTCTCAGGGTCCACGTGTAGGATGCGATTGAAGTCATCAAGATTGACGAGCCATGAGGAGGTACAGGTCAGATCGGAGGGAGAATGACCGCTTCCGACGGTCACCAGGCGGCGGCGGTACCGGCGGGCAAGCTTCACCACCTGCTGGATTTCCTCGATCGACTGAGGGCGGATGTAGAGCTCAGGTCGGGAGAAGAAGGTCTTGGCCCAGGTATGGTGCAGATAGTCGGTAGTCGCGCGGAAAGGGATGTTGGAGTCGAGCTTTTGGAGCTCACGGGCGATGAAACCGTCCATGATCGGCTAAGACGATGTGAAGGTGGGCTGTGGATTGCAGGTGATCGATTCGATACAGGGTCGGAGTGGGCTTTCAATCACCACATCACGCTGCACGTATGTTTCGCCGTTGTCGTTTGAATGGAAGAATTGAAGAAAGGAGGACAGATTGCAGACCAGAACACCAAGTGAGAAATCCAACCAGCGCTGCAAAGGCCCCAAAAAAAAGAACAAGCCTAAGTGTCCGGCAACTTGCACGCTAGAAACGGAAACCAGACAATCGCGATGGGTGACCCGGAGATAAATCAATCTTGCGCACTCCGTCCCGATCGGGTCCACTTCTTCCGCACGTTTCCACCCGACGCTGCAAACCTTACCGCAGTGCGACTGGATCATGACAGGGTCTCCTGCAGGCTTTCTGGAGATTCCAAGTTGTTCACTCTGAACGAGTGGCCGTCAGTTGAACCGTTCCGCGGCAGTACTTCTCGACCCCCAGCCGACTTGTAGTAAGCTTATACACTTACACTTTCGCCCAATCGCCGATCGATCGATCGGCCATGTGCATTTTGCAGGTATATCGCTTAGCCTTGCATTGTCTCAGCCACGGGCTTCAAGATTGCTACCGGGGTGCTTGGGTTTGCATAATTCGTTGGCTGGCCCTGTTGTTAAGCTCATTCTTCTTCAGCTTGTGGTCTGAGTCATGTCAATTACTCGATGGAGGCCGACAGGAGTCTAATACTTTGGTACGAGGCCACGGACACTGCAAAGAGGAACCAACTTGGCACAACGAACAGAGGATTGATCGTTGAAGTATAGCCTGTATTCGCCTTGATTTTTAAAGAATAACCTAATGTCGACATCCGAGGGTATTATAAGTGCTGACGAAGTGTGACCCGCTGGTTTTAGGGAACTACTTCTATGTAACTAGTTGGGATGTCTACCAAGTTACTCGCCGGTCGGTCATCAGACTGATTTCTTAGTACGTCTAATGTCCCGAGTCCCGACTGCCGACCAACGGTCTTTCTACAACTATCAGCCCTGATCAGTGGTCCAGACGAAAATTTCCACGTCCCGGGCGGCTTTTGAGCACATGCTGAGAGCAATCAAAACGGGGATAATAGAAATAGAAAGTCTGTTGAGACGAACACCAGGTTCAGAATCCAATGGATTTATTCGGACAAAGGTCTCGAACACAGTCCTATTACCTATGCAACACTCTTTTTGTCCCAGGCAGATGGCATTTTGGAAGTAGCCGTCATTTGCGGTGGTAGCATTGGACCGAAGGCTGCCTCGGCGTAGAGACCAGGTATCATCTGCTGTCAGCTCCAGCCGTTGATCTGGTCTTCTAGGCTGCATGCCGTTATCAACAAGGACATGCTTGATATATGACCACGCTTGGGAGAAAATCCATCAAGGTGAGTGGTAAGACATTCAATGTATATGACAGAGTATGTAGATGATAGTATGCATGTATGAAAGCCTTCCTCATTTTCGAGAAGCTGCCCTACTAAAAGATGGAGAAATGCAGATGTCTGATTGATAACCCAACAAGAGCAGCAACAGTAGGGGATAGACGCCGATTCCCACTCCCATTCCAACAAGATGCTCCTTTTCCCTGCCAAAATATGCACAGTGATAGTGGACGGAGGAAACACAGAAAAATAAAATAACATGGAAGAAAATGGAGAATGATTGCGAAGGAGGCAAAAGAAGACGTGGTGCTCAATCTCCACGCGCGAACGAGCGGATGGCCTCTATCACCACATCGAGAGGGAAAACACATGGAGCACCCAGCTTGTTGGAACTCCATTTGCGGAACGCACTTTGACAGCGATCGGGGATGCCACCTAAAGAGACAAAACTCTTCGGGATAAACGGGCGGTCTTGAAGTGACGCCGCAAGGATGCCGTATTCGTGTGCAAAAACAACAGCAGAGGCAAAATCGGCTGACTTCTGGAAGGCCTGGTCACCGACGATTCTAAATCAGGGTCAGTGTCAAGATTCTTGCACGCAACATCTCTATACATCTCGATCAAGCCAAGTGGGACAGCTTACACATAGATCTCGAAATACGTGTCCAGGACATAGACGCCTTTCTCGGTCACATCTCGGCAACAGAATGCCTCGATTTCCTGGACAGTATCATTCGGGCGTACGACTGGCGATCCTGCTCCAGGACGACGCATCCAAAACCGAGTAGGCTGGGCAAGCTCATGGTCCACCCGGAGGAGCCGGGTCCGGAATTGAGCATACTTCGGCTTCAATGCCCAATATGCCGAGGACAGCAGGGGATTGGCGTCGTGGGATCCAGCGAAATCCTCAAAGAACCATTCGGGTTCCTCTCCTTCATCGCATTCTTCGAATTCGCCGGTTAGCCCGAGATCCATGCTGATCAAGCGAGCCGCACCGGTTTCTTCTGGACTGCTTCCACGGCCTTTCCAAAGATATACCTTTCCGAACGGTGCTGAGATGACAAAGGGGAATCCGGAGCAAAGACTTCGTAGCGAGTAGTCAACTTCATCAAAGACCATTTGACCCATGTGTTTGCGTCCGCAAAGCATGTACAGCGCAGACGAGTTCGATCGGGAATTGGCGCCTCTCCGAGTGATAAGAATACCGCCAAGGGCTTGGATAAACCGCACCGGTTCCTTCCCCTGTCGGACTACAGCCAATTTGCAGCCACTATCGCGGCTGATCTTACGAGCATAGACCTGTGCACTTTCCAAGGCAGCTGCTTCAACATCGTCTCCACACCAGAGATAGACTTCGGTACCGGATTGACCTTCGATCTCGAAGCGATGCACGCACAGGTACATACTGCCCTCGTACAGCACGTATTCCTGATTCGTGGGCATATCATATCGTTTGCCGTCCCCGGTGAGTTCCCAAGTGATATTCTTCAGGGTCCTGAGTCTGATCGTCTCCGCTTCTTTCGTCAGCATAAGCTGAGGGTCAATATCCATTCGATTTTTGGGGTTGGGAAAGGATTTGAAAAAGACGCCGAGAATGTCGCGCGCTTCCGCGGCTTGCGCAACAAGAGAAGGGGCAGACATTTTTCGAGATAACTTATGGGAGTGCCTGGGCTTGTTGAGGGATGTATTGGATTGCTTGGTTGGGACTGGGGGAGAAGGCAGAGCCTTGGAATGGGGTGAAGGGGCCGCTACGCTCACGGCTGGGAGTGGCTTCTGGGGTGGCGTGGCTGGCGTGACAGAGTAATTATCTTTGAAGCTTGTGCGAAGAGGAGAAGGCGAAGATGGCGAAGAATACCGAGGAGTTTGCGCACATTGCGGCTTGGCTACTGGAGTGGAAGGCGACGACGAGAAATTCGAGGACAGCGCCATGCTTGGCTTAGGGGGAAAGGAGCCTCTGACTGAAATGGGGCTCAACGCCGGTGTTACGTTGTCCAAATCATATTGATCTTGGTCGATGTTCTCTTTGTTGCTATGATCGCTGACGAAAGAGCCTAGATTTACCTCTGGCGTCGAGATAAGGGAGACTGGCGAGATGGGTGACACCGGCGACAGAGGCGATATGCTGTCGAGTCTGAAATAAGTTGCGCTGTCGGTCAGGGTGTGCGAGCTGCTGGCTCTATTTCCCGGGTCATGGTTGTCCGTTATGGGGCTCACTGCTTGAGCGGATTCAGTATCGAGAACCGGGCTTTCCCTAGGCACATTCTCCAGAGAAGGCTCCAAGGAGACCTTAGACTCGGATAGGGGCTGCGGAGATAAGACTTCAGAAGTAGAATTGGCACCAACCTCCGTAGTATTCTGCGCGGATGAAACCGAAGGCGAAGTTGCAGGAGCAGCGGAGCTTCCTGGCAATCTTCTCTTGGGTCCTCTGGCACGAGCTTTCGTCATGTGTGTGAGCGGCGCCGCCGGGGACGCAGACGAACCTTCTTGCGGAGACGAAACGGTCATATCTTGGGAACTGGAATTGGCCTTGGGTGAAGGCCCACGAGCAAGAATTCCTGAAAGCGCAGGATTGATACGATTCGCGAGCTTTCCCTTGACGGGCGAATACGGATTTGCAACGGGCGACGTGGGGATGGATCGCCTAGAGGATGGCAAACCACGAAGCGAGGTAGCTGAGTCGCGACGTGTATCCGGTTCATCATGTGTATCTTCGATCTCTCTAGAGGTCGGATTGACCCGTGACTGCCATTCTTGTTTGTTGGGGATGACCGACTTCGTGCTCTCGGACTCGGCCTTCTGGTGACTGTCGATCGACGAGGATAGGTCTGGCAAAGTAACATCGACGCTTCGACGAGTGGGTGGGGATGGTGAAAGTCGCTTCTCGAGCACAGAACTTGGCGAGTCGGGAACGTTTGCAATAACAGCCGATCCTGCGTCCTCACGCTTGGAGCTGGTATTTGAGGCCATCGACTGACGCTTGACTAGAGCCTCGGGAATCACCACAGGTGGTGCATCCTTCTCTTCAATTGTGTTGCGCCTAATGGTTCCACCGCCAGCCTTCATCTCTTCTTTGCGCTTGAGAATACTTTCCTTGAGATCGTCGACACGAGGCGATTTGATCGGGCCACCAGTGACATTAAGGGCAGCCTTGCCACGAAGAATGTTACCCTTCAACTCGTCGGGTGGGACGTAGTTGCGTGTCTCAGCCTTTCTCAATTTACCGAACACATTTTTGAACTCAGGCTCGGCCTGGGGACCGGTCTCCTTGGTGACTTCGCGCTTGCGCAAGTTTGCCCTGAAATCAACAACTGGCGAGTGTGGCTTTGGTTTGGACAAAGGTGGTTCCCTAAGTGGCAGAGAGAAGTTCGGCTTGGTGGAGAGTGGCGGAGGGGGAGATTTCCTGGTGAATGCTGGCCCTGGAGTCTTGCGCAGTTGCGCCTTCGGTTCCCCGGACCGAACATCTTCCTCAGAAAGCAACGTGGAGGGAGAGAGTGACTCTTCACTTTTGACTTGACTCTCCTGTCTCCGTGGCGTGGGCGACTCGACATCTCGATCCTTTGGGGCAGCTACAGGAGAGCCTGTGAGCGACGGCTGCCCATCAGGAGACGAATGAGCAGTAACAGCAACGGGCGTGGTGGTTGTGGAGTTGGACGACGACTCTGGCTCGACGGTCTGTGATTTTGTGCTCGTTTCAGACACAACCGGAGGCACTGTAGTGCCAGAAAAACTCGGCTGCTTGAAGTGACCACCAGGCGGGGGGTTCGCATCAAGCCCACGGGAGTGACCTCCTTGAAATTATTGAGCCGACCAATGTCGACACTCGCACGATTCTGTCGATCCCGTACCCATGAGGGCTGTTCAGGGGGTGGTGGCTTCTGCGCGCGGGGTGATTCTGGTCGATTGAGGGCGCTCTCCAGCCAGGTCGCCTTGGTGGGACTCCAGCGACGAGGATCCATAGTGCGTGAGGTGAACGGGCTGGAAGGAGTGTCGCCCGTCCCACTGTCCGCGGTCATCGAACTAGCCGAGCGGGAATGGGCGAAACAATCTGGTCGACTCGGGCTTCTTTCTGCACGTGTCTCATGCACGGAGGCAGAGGGCGTTGTTGGTCGCTCCGCCGACTCTTTAGAGTGACCTTCCGCGTCACTATCGCTTGAGCTCGGTCGCTGCTGGAGAGGCGCCGGGGATACCTCGCCTCCTAGGCCGGTAGATTTCAACGGGGACAGATCGCTGACAGTTGTAGAGAGAATCGGCCCTGCTACGCTACTACGGTTGGATCGAATGGAGTTGCTGCGTGTCAACCCTTGCGGTAGTTGGGCGCTCCAGCGTTTGGACACACTATCAGAACGGCGCATCATTGCGCTTTGCACGAAGCCACCCATTCCTTTCGTGGGTGACGTTGAACGAGTCCGCTCCGGGGACATTCGTCGCTGGGTCGGGGACGGCAGCACATGATCGTTGGGGGTGTCACTCTGTGAGGGATCGAGTCTAGTTGGGCCCGTGAGGGTGACGGGGGAGGCGAGGCCACTGGCGGGAGCTGCTGACAGGACGCTGGAGATTCGGGGGCTGTCGCCAATCGTGGAAGCGGGTCGAGACACTGCAGGAGGCTTGGTTTCTGTTTCCCCAATATTTTCGGCTTCTGCGGTCGAGGGACGACTCAATCCAGGTAGTGGACGACCAGGTCCCAAATCCGTAGGACTTCCCGAGCGTGACTCGGGTCTCCGCAGTGCCGGCGATCCTATTCCTCGCTCAGGTGTTTGACGAAACCACGCTGGGTCCTTGGACGACAGACTTTGAGCGATTTGGGCACGAGACAATTCGGGCATATCTGAAGCGGTGGAAGCATTCCTTAGGTGGCTTGACCGACTGGGAGACATCGCGCCGGGAGAGGTGTTCCCTAAACCGCGCGAAGATGGGCGCTGCTGCCATGAGAGTGTTCCCGCCCGGCTGCGTGACATAGATGGTAGCGCTCGTGCGGCTGTTGATGAATCATTTTCCTGCGTCAGATCCGTGACTGAACTCCCCCGGCCGTGGTTTGGAGATGACGGACTCGAGATGTCGAGGTCCGACGTTTGTAGAGTGGGCTCCAGCTGCTCGGGTGGTTCAATGGCCGACACTTGACTGAGTGATGAAGCGCTCAATCTGAAGGCGTTCAGTGTCGGTGATTCCGCGATTGATCGGGCTCGCTCTAGTAATGTGATCAAATTAGCAAATGGCGGCTTCTGATAAGAACTCTAATAATGTCTTCATTGCCTTGATGGCCACCGGTCTTGACGCGCGGGGTATGAACTTTCATTTGGCGGAGGAACCTGCAATTGAGGAGTCATTTTGGGTGAGGGGGAATGATACCAGCTCGGCGGGCCTGTCTCTCTTTTCGGCCTTGAATAATTTCTTCTTCCAACTTTCTGGTGCGCTCCTCGTCATCCTTGTCACGATTTTCACCGAGATCTCGGATTCGCTGCAGGAAGTCATTCACGTCCTCGGCCCCATCGGGGTTGGCGGGGACTGTCATTCTCCCTGTTGTTGCGCGGACGAGTGAAGATGAACCTGTACACTCTGCACACGAAAATCAGAGAGGTGGTAGGGGGAAGGAAGGGGAAAACGAGGGGTTGAGGAAAGGGAGAGATTGAGGAAGTTGATGTGGAAAGAGGGTCAGGACTCGAGAGTGCCGTAAATGCAAATAGTGCAAGAAGAGAGTGCGATAGCTTCCGACAGCTGAGCCTACAGCCTCCTCCCGCCGAGTGGTTCTCCGCCCTGTGGAAATCAAATGAGGGACAGGCCGCGATCATCATAGATTCATTGGCCACACTCCGATGACTCCCTTCTGTTGATGAGATTCGCTGCCCGGTGGAAGCACTGTTCTCGGAAAATCTACATCCTGCAAAACATACCACATCCGTGGTGGCCCCAAATGGACCATGTACCTCTATTGTCATTCGGACCATTCGTACTTTGGCCTCCGATGCTAGCATACCTATTCAACGTGCGCCTGATGCCTTAAGACGAACAGATGGACTCTCTTGTAGTTGACGCTTCCATAATTTGACCGATTCGACGACGCTCCGACCGCTGTGAGTGAACCGTTCAGTCATCCACTCCTCGCATGCTGTGTTTGTTTACAATTGTGGAGTGGATCAGGTCCTGGCCGTTCAGCCCCGCTTCAGTCTGGGTCGTTGACTTGCTCGGAAATAACCAGCTACGGGTTCCATGGGATGAAGCCGCAAATTGACGATTGCGAAATCTGGTTCCGTTGCCCGATGCCATGGGAAACCGGGTGAGCCTAGCGGTGATTCACAATGATCAGGGTGACGGCTGGTTGAGAATTTTAGCATCGTGAACCAGATGAGATCATATGAAACCTAATGATAGTGGTCATGGACGACAAATGGTCTTTCAGTCCGAGGATGGATCAATCATTGGTACCGTTCCTTGCAGCGCCGGCAACCAAGACCCCATTCCGAGTCCACTCGGAACGACATTCTCGCCCAACATGCTTGGGCGCCTTTGCTAGAGTCGATTATCCCATACTTTGCTAGTCGAAGACGGCGGATTGCTAGAAATCATCAATGAGGCTATCCCAAGTCAGGCTAATAGGAACCATGTTGACGCGGTGAGGGCGTTGGGCCAGTCTCTTCCCGTGTCGTGACACGTGACCTTGTTCCCATGTCGCCACCATCGCCAGCCTGCAGGAACCAGGAACGTATCCAACACCTACAAGATGGTAACTACTTATCCCTCTTTTGATCGATAAAAACCCCCCTGGGTCTTTCGATAGTAACCTACCGATCAAGCTGCGGTCGGTTGGTCTTTGATATTCAACGATCGAATACGTCCACTAGTGCTGCATAATGGTCGGTTGACTGCACTACTGCAGTTGGCTTCTCCACTCGGACTATCATTTTGGACTT
Organism: Penicillium diatomitis; assembly: GCF_028827545.1. Classification (NCBI taxonomy): domain Eukaryota; kingdom Fungi; phylum Ascomycota; class Eurotiomycetes; order Eurotiales; family Aspergillaceae; genus Penicillium; species Penicillium diatomitis. The sequence continues at coordinate 1,937,233 of NW_026623175.1, read as the reverse complement.
GTTCAACTTCCAGAGTGGGGCTTCTCCCAACTGTACTGCGGAGTGCGGACAGGTTGTCGGACAATCCATCCCCTGCCTCTAAAATGCCTGGTACTCTTGTGCTTGAATCAGGGGTCGTACAGTCAATACTCTTTATATGGAAAGATACGCTGAATTCATGAACGTATCAGGTAAATACCTAGATGTGCTAGCGTGTTTATTGAATGCAACGTGGTGGACGGTATATAGCTGTCTCCATATATCGGCACTGGAAGGCTGTAATCACATTGGCAATTGCCTACCAGGCTGAAGGGGCTTCGTAGCTTGGCGGGGGAGGTACCCAGCAGCTGATATGTCTATCCGGGCGCTCCTAGCTACCTAGGGATATCACGGACCATATACATCCAGAGGTGCAGCTGAATTCTACGTTTTAATGATGGGTGATTCAAGACAATCTTTTGCGAAAATTGGCAGATACCTTGTGGCATTGGAGTGTGGAAATACAGTTTCCATACCACGCTTCCTGGTCTGAAGGCCTAATATAAAAATAGACGATCCTTGGCATCCTGTACCACCCAATTCAACCCCTCGATGAGATTTTTGCCTGTCATCGCACTGCACGGCAGAATGGTCCATTTGTGCGTTACAATAAGATCCAACTCAAGGCGCTGGTGAAGGTATGGCATTTCAAGTTAGTATATCAGACCGGCGATGGTAGCATTGCTCCTGTGAGATGGCAGCCTGTCGAGGCGTAATTGGACCTACCTGTCGGACTTCGTCTTCTGTCATACAATGTTCCACATCGGTTTTGTTCAGAAAAACCAGTAAAGTAGCACCCATCAGGCGCTGGCCATAATTTCAGCTCAATGATTCAAATGTTTGCGACCATGGACAACGGCACGTACCTCTTCCAAGAGCAGTCCAGCCAGCTCCTGTCGACAATCATCGACACGAAGACGATCGGTAGCATCAACCACCCACACCAGGGTATCAGTTTTCTCAAAGTAATTCTTCCAATATGACCGCAGGGTCTTTTGACCACCCACGTCCCCTGGATATGGTTGTCAGTGCCGCCATGATGGAGCGCCGCATCTTTTTCCAGAACCAGCTACGGATGCAAGTTGGCTTACATATGTTCAACTTGTATCTTTCTGAACGTTAGGACGAGTTTCACTTCAAATTACGGGACAGGAACAGGGAACTCACCCCTCAAAGTCAATAGTCTTGATAATGAACCCAAGAGTGGGGCTGACGGTGGTAACGTCTTCATTCATGATCTTCTTCACGATGGTGGTCTTGCCCGCATTGTCGAGACCCCTGATTCCCCCTACAATGAGAACCGTGTCATTCACATCAAGTGGGTCAATCATACATACAGCATCAGAATTCTCATCTCCTTGTCCTTCAGCCGGGCTTTTCTCAATATCGATAACATGATCTCCTCAGTGGCCACTTGGGGGAGTCTCTCTGGGTGTTGCGGAGGGGCAGAAGCGGCGGCTCTGGGGTGTGGCGGCGTCCAATTTGACCCTCCGCTTTATCGACACCTGTCGGGTTCGGCCCGACCAAACTGGCTTTACCGCCGAGTGGAAGCTTGATTCAACGGCTTGCATTCACAAGAATTTCACTTGCTTCGAGCTTGCCTTTCGAAGAATTTCAATTCATCCTCGCTGATAAAGCATCATTGATCTATTGAAGTGGCTTATCGGTGTTACATCAGGATAGCCCCGAGTTTGTTACCAGTGTCAATAAACATCAATCAGAGTCCATATAGCTCAAAATTTCCACTAGCGCACCGCTGATGCGCGATACTCGGGTTGCCCTTTGAGAGTCGCTGAATGAATTTCGCTGCCTATGAGGACCTGTCAAAAACACATCAATGAGCCTCTCAAAATTCTGTTTCACTGCGCTTGTGATTATAGCTAGGCATCCATTATTGAGGTGCGTAGGACTCGGCCACACTCGCTTCCGTCAGCCCTCGGGGTCGAGGTAGGTCTATACGACTTTCATGGATAAAATTTAAGAATGATCGGGATGACCAAGACCATAAACGAAAGAATTGATGGAAGATTAGTTAGAAAGATTAAGGGAAAGAAACAGAAACATGGACGGAAAGACAGGCTGAAAGATGAAATGACCGATCAATCGAAAGACGATACAGAGAGCGATGTGCTCATTGCACGCTGTCTTATCATTTCTGGTTAGGGCTCCTGCACCGTTATCTTAGTAGTCGGAGTGTTATCAGATTCTACATCTTCAACGGAGCATACGCCAAAGGAAAATGGCTGGTGCTGCAACAGAGAATTGAGGCAACGGTGCAGATCTGTACACGGTCAAAGGATTGAAGAGATTCTGGGAGACCGCTCTATACAATCGAGGCCACAGTGGAAGATTCCATGATGTCGCTCCCGCTGTATATGATGGGTTCAAACGTTCACGATTACTCGCTGTATGGTAAAAAGCGTCAGAATATCCTTGTCTCATATCACATACATGCCTTGTGCGCCTCGTCAACCAACCCATATGATTCCATTTGTGTGCTAAGATGGCAGTTCGTTGTCTAGATTCCCTTGCCATTCGTGAAATTGAGCACCGAGAAGAGGTATTCGATTGGAACGGCTTTCAATTGATTGAGCAAGACTCAAAGCGCACCCTATACCATGGAATGTCTTTTCACGTTCAACTATCAGGGGAGATCTGACAAAGCTTCGAGTGTCGAAGTGATAATTCTGCCGGATTTCTCTGACCTATCCTCAATCATGACCAGAATGTTTCCATCTACTCTGATCCCTTCCCCTGAGACGACATCATACCTCAATCCGAGCGCTCTTGGGCAGGCCCAGGCCGCGAGGCTGCGAGACTGCGATGGAAATAGACAGAAAAGCAAACGTCTTCACCGTGTGAGGAACTCATCTCAACAGATACTGAATTTTCTCCCGTCCCTTTCGCCCTTCGACACTTCAACCTGACACGCAGGACGTTGATAAAATCATCTCGCCGTCACCTTACCGACGCTGCAAATCCTCGTCACCGATCCGGTCTTCAAGATGAATCCAGTTCGGCAAGACAACACACATCTGAGCCATGGCATGGGGCTTGAGTGGGAGCTCGCATATCAGAGAGTCCTCGCTGAGCACCCCGAGCCGTGGAAGATTTACACGCCCGTCCACCAACCAGCATGGGAACGCGCGTATCGACAAGCTGAGGCTGTCTCCACGGATCAGGCTCAAAGTTCAAGTACTCACTCTAGACATCTGCATAATCAGACACAAGCGACGCATTCCACTCAAATTATGCGTCAGACTCATGCGGATGACCACATTCAAGTGACGGGCCAGTATCCGAGGATGTGGTATCCTCAGCAAGCGACATACACGCCAGGCCCCGAGGAAGCAAGAGGGTCTCTTCAACCCACATCTCCCCCCTTCTGTATGCCCTCGCCAGAGCACATTTATGTGCGTTCAGCGAAACTCGGAGACTTCAAGGATGTCCTCCGAATCATCAACTGGTACTCGACCAGATACGCACTGAACTGGACGTCCAATTTCCTCACCATTGCAGACTACTTCCAATTCCTTCAAGTCTGCCTGATCCAAAACCTTCCCTTCTTGATCCTGGTCAAAGTCGACGCCTCTCCGAGCAGCTCCGCAACAACGACTCCGATTCCCGGCAATGAAACCATCTGCGGGTTGGCTTACATTGACATCTTCGAGGGCGATTCTTTGTTGGGTGACTTGCGAGTCTATGTCTGCCCCAAGATGAATGGCCGTGGCTATGGTAATCGGCTGGTAGATTGTATTCTGTCAATCATGGACTGGAATCATCAACCCCAGTTCCTCACCGAATGCCAACTAGAAGACCTCATGGAGAAGTCACTGCCTCGATTGAAGCAGTTGACATGCGCTATTTCTTACCCAGCACAGCGGGAAGAAGAGCATGCATACATCTGGCACTGGCTGATGAGACGATTTGCCTTCAAATATGAAGGTGAATCGAAACAGGACCGACCAAAGCATGGCCATGCGTGAGTTTTCCAAAGCCCATTGATTTTGAGATTTTGTGTTTTTGCGGGATGTATAAACTGAACAAGTTTGTATTAGTGAGAACTTCTTTTGCCTGAGCCGTGGTATCAACAAAAAGCAGCCCACTACGGTAGACGCGTACCCAGACGCTTACATGCAGGGGCAGATCACGGCCGGACAAGATAACAGCTCACAAGCTCAGCACTTGAGCAGAGCTGAAATCACATGGCGTGAAAAGAAGCAGACAGGGCAGGTCGGGTGAAATGGATGAAGGTCCATGGAAGGAGTAGATGCTGTCGGGTGCTTTGGACATAGAAAAACTCTATTTCAGAAAATTTCGTTGGCCAAAGTCTTTTCCAGTCGTCCTTGATAAAGAAGATGTGATTAAGCTGTCATGACGTCTTCAACCAATAACCGAACATATGATTGATATTGGGAGTTTTTGACATGGAAGGAAAGACAGTGTTGCACACACCATCATTGTCCACTGGTTAGGCCGGAGCAGGTGATCTGAAGAATCCGCCAAAGAGCGATATCTGATCATTGACACTCGTAGTCATTGAGACACTGAATGACGATATAACAAAAGCAGATCTAGCATGATCGGGTCCCTCACAGCCAGGGCGGTGACTGCCTCGAGCTACAGTGGGCGTTGAGTCTGCTGACTATTGCAAGTACCTCCGTAGGTATCACCCTTTGCTACTGACTAAGATAATGGCTGGGAACTCCAATTAAGTTACTTAGGTACCTAGTAAGTTAAGTAGTAAGTACTGAAGTAGTAACTACTAACAGTCAGTAACTACCTAACTACTAGTAACTTCAAGTAAGGGCCGGGCGGTCTGAGGGAGTTTATACCACCTCCGAGCCAGGGCAGACATTGTGCCTGACACCTGTATTCCGGAATCTCACCGCCTGGATAACTTTTTTTTCTGCAGTTAATTCTTGCCGTGCAGATTATACGGCGATAGGGATTTGCAAATCACTCGATTTTTCGCTATTTGGAAGCGAAACACAAAGGACAAGATTTCTCTAATTCCTGGATTTGATTCCATTCCTGAGTCTTCACAATGACTCCCAAAGGGTCGAAACGAAGCGCCCCTAAGGACGACGATTTCGTTCTAACACTGTCCGACGATGAAGACATTCCCCGATTCGACGACGAGAGTGACGAGCTTGCCGAAGAGCTCCCCAGCACCGATTCGAAAAAGCGCAAACGTGAGGCCAATTCTTCCGAAATCAAGAATAAGAAGCAGAAGAACGTGAAGGTGAAGGGACCAAAAGGCAAAGTCCAAGCCAAGGTCGAGGACTCTGAAGAAGAGCAAGATGTCGAAGAGGAGGATATTCCGGGGGCTGAAGACGATGCGCTCAATTCAGATTTCGAATTTGACGTTGGTGGTGTGGCCAATCAGGGTGTCACCGAGGGCTTTGACGGCTGGGGCTTGGAAGATTCGAAGCAGAACGGCAAAGGAGACAAAAAGGCCGTGGACATTGACGATATCATCTCTCGGAGGAGGGAGAAGCAGGAAGCTGCGAATCAAAAGAAGCAGAAGAAGCAGGCTCAGAAAGATGGCGACAGCGCTAGCGGCTCAGATGAGGAAGACCCTTCAGGCAATGAGGCCATGGACGTGGACTTTGAAGACGACGAACTTGTTGCCGAGGACGCATTCGGCATGGGAGCAGACGGGGAGGATGAGAGTGAGGCCGAAGGCCCTGAGCCCGGGTCCGGGCCAGAGGACAGCGACAGCGAAGGAGATGACGAAATTGACGATGATGATGATGCCGCATCCGACAATGACTCCGTCGCCACCCCCGTTCAGCATCCTGACGATGTCGGCTCTGACCGTGAGTCTGACATTGAGAGCGAGGTAGACGAAGAGGAGGCTGAGAAGCGCAAGGCTTTCTTCGCGCCTGAGGAGAACGCCGACAACAAAACTGCTACGGCGAACAGCTCATTCCAAGACTTCAACCTATCGCGTCCCATCTTGCGTGGATTAGCCGCCGTCGGCTTCACAGATCCCACACCAATTCAGCGTAAGGCTATCCCAGTCGCTCTTCTGGGCAAAGACATTGTCGGAAGTGCCGTGACCGGTTCCGGTAAGACCGGCGCCTTCATCGTTCCCATTCTCGAGCGTCTTCTTTTCCGTCCTCGCAAAACTCCGACCAGCCGTGTCGCCATCCTCATGCCCACTCGTGAATTGGCGGTTCAGTGTTACAACGTCGCAGTCAAGCTCGCAACCTACACGGATGTGACATTTTGTCAGCTTGTCGGTGGTTTTAGTCTCCGTGAACAAGAGAATGTCTTGAAGAAGCGCCCTGATGTGATCATTGCGACTCCGGGTCGTTTCATCGATCACATGCGCAACTCACCGAGCTTCACGGTGGACACGTTAGAAATTCTCGTTCTGGATGAAGCCGATCGAATGCTCGAAGATGGATTTGCGGATGAGTTGAATGAAATTTTGACTACGATCCCCAAGTCGCGTCAAACCATGCTGTTCTCTGCTACGATGACTGATACCGTCGACAAGCTGATTCGTGTCGGCCTCAACCGGCCCGTGCGACTTATGGTTGATGCGAAGAAGAAGACCGCCGTCACTCTGACTCAAGAGTTTGTCCGTCTGCGACCTGGTCGCGAGGATAAGCGCCTGGGTTACCTTCTATATCTTTGCAAAGAGATTTACCAACAGCGAGTGATTATTTTCTTCCGTCAGAAGAAGGAAGCGCATCGAGTCCGTGTCATTTTCGGTCTACTTGGATTGAGGGCCGCGGAGCTCCATGGTGGTTTGAGCCAGGAACAGGTATGCGGTGCCACGCCCTCGCAATTCCGATGAGCAGTAGAGCTAACGTATATAATCCAGCGTATCAAATCCGTTGAGAACTTCCGTGACGGCAAGGTTTCCTTCCTCCTAGCCACCGACGTCGCCTCTCGTGGTCTGGATATCAAGGGCGTCGAGACCGTCATCAACTACGAAGCGCCACAAAGTCACGAGATCTACTTGCATCGTGTTGGTCGTACCGCCCGTGCCGGTCGCTCTGGAAGTGCTTGCACAATTGCTGCCGAGCCTGATCGTAAAGTGGTCAAAATGGCCGTCAAGTCAGGAAAGGCTCAGGGTGCTAAGATCGTCAGTCGGGTTGTCGAAATGGCCGTTGCTGATGAATGGGCGCAAAGGGCTGATGATCTTGCCGACGAGGTGCAAGAGGTCCTTGAAGAAGAGAAGACCGAGAAGCAATTGGCACAGGCGGAGATGCAGTTCAACAAGAGCGAGAATTTGATGAAGCACGGCCAGGAGATCATGTCTCGTCCCAAACGAACTTGGTTTGAGACGGAGACGCAAAAACGGGCCGCCCGTAAGCTGGGCCGGACCGAGCTTAATGGCCCGGACAGCAATTCCAAGAAGGACAAAGTCAAGCTGAGTAACAAGGATCGAAAGCGACTCGATGATGCCAAGCTGAGACAAGAGGGAATGATTGGGAAGAAAAAGAGCAAATCGGAGCGCGATGCCCCCAAAACGAAAGGCAAGGATAAGAAGAAGAAGGGGAAGAAATAGGTGACTAGTCTCATTGGGGTAAGAAGTCCGCTGTCGATGATCGGTGGCGGCTTGGGAGCGTTGCACTGTGCATACATCCTTGCAAACCTTGTATAGATGGCGGGATGAGAGATGAATCCCTCGATCGAGGGAGGAAGCAAAATACTGGAGACGGGAGGAACAAAAGGCATACATGTACTGTACTTGAGCATCACATTGACGTGATCATTCATCTCTTCTTCAACTACCCACCCCTGTAAATTCAATTTCCTCAAGTTTGGTATTGCGCCTAGGCATTAGAGGTGTCGCCGTGCTCCATAGTCCATGATACCTCAGCATACTAGGTATATACTAGTTAACCACCTAGTTAGCACTACAGTACGAGTTAGTCATCACCTTTAACAGGTAGTTAACTACTTGTAGTAGTGAGTAAGTCTACTACTACCTTCTTACCTAGGTAGTGTGATCCCAGAGGCATGCCGCAAGGCGGGTACGGATCAACTGACTATATATACCGTTACATGCAGACTATTCGTATCGAATAGTCTGGCATAGACCTTTTATGGCCTAATGGTAATACCATGTGAGCAACGGCACCGGGATTCCAGTAGTATTACCTCTTAGGCTCTTACCAAACATGTCTTCTCCGGACTGTTCCGGTACTTTACTCATGCTAGTAGCACTAGCGAGTTGCGACTAGCTACACGTACTCACGTGGTAGTTGCATAGTAACTACTCACTCATATAGTTACAACTTCCTACTGTAAGTTACCTACTACCTACTTACCTGGTAGGCTGGTAGTGACAAGTACTTAGTACATAAGGTACTACATAGGTAACTACCTAGTAACTAGTAACTACATATTCATCATTGCATAACGTACTCGTTCGAGTCGTTCCAGATACTTTGTAGTGTATCATATTTCTAGTCAACTAAACACCGGTAGTGGGTAACGTGCCGCCACAGTAAGTCCAGAACCGTTCAATGACATACCTCCTGATGCCGATCACCGGCCATGCGACTCATCGAGATCCACATCACTATACGCTAAGTCTTCCGGCCATGTGAGGTCCCAGGAATCCAGGAGTGCGAAACGTTCCTCTCGACGCTTGGACTACTGGTTAGCGCATCCCCGCTGGATGGATCACTTGCGATGCCGAGAGTGGCATGTCTCGGAGGGCTCTCGTGTCCAGAACAAGCGAGAGATTAGGAAGTGAGGCCGAGTTGAGCCGTTACTATGCGCGAGGATCATCGACCGAGAGAAAGAAAAAGAAGGTTCATCGGCGTGAAACCCACATGGCGCAGGCCCTTCATCCCCTGACAACTTTCGTCAACTTGGCAATGTGTGTGCGAGTCGCCGAGTACTATGAGTGTGCAGCAAGGACGCTTACATGACTCGTGTATTAGAATACCTTATTCAGACACGCTTCACCGAAAGTGGTGCCCGGTCAAGGTCAATCGACTTCGTGAGAACAAAGTCTTCACTATGGCATATTGAAAAGAAGCTGTCTGACAGCGCACTCCAGGCTCATAATTGTGCGTGACGAGTGTTTATGGCCATGGGACTTATCGATCCTTTGTCACGAGACGGTACCCTGTCGAGGGAATATCGGCTTGCGCCAAAACGTGACTAAGGTACCTTCTAACTGAGAGCGGATGGTGCAGGTACGTACCAGAGTAGTATTCAAGCATCTCCCGACATCCCACAGACATTCCGGCATTTCCCTCTGCTTGATATCGTAATGCCTTACTCATTCCCAGGAATCATTCATTCTCCAGAGGGCCCAGGATTCAGGCACAGGCTAGCCCAACTCTGTTGAGCTTGCCGCCCTGCTCCAAACTTTGCATGAGGATCCCCATCCTTCTGGAGGTCCACCCATGCCTCCTCAACTGCCAGGAGCGGATCTGCCATTCGCTCCGTGAGTGCGCCCGACTGTCGCCAAGGCGAGACGGCCTCTAGCCACGGATACCGGGCGACCCACGCGGCCCACGACTTACTTGGAAACCTCAGCGATCAATTGGGCGATGTCGCCGCCGTCTCAAAGACATGCCCTCCCGTCTTCCCAACAGTCCGGTACCTATGGGCTTCATTGGTTCCCCCGTGCGCAGGAGACCCAGAGCGAACGAGCAGAGAGGGCCTGTTCAAGGAGAGAACGCGAAGCAACTCCCGCTGACTGTCTATCCTCGCAGTGACCAGAGAGGGCCGAATGTATCCAGCGATCGCTCACCTCTTGGGTCGTCATGATGAGGTTGATGAAGGCCGCCACTCTCCGTCGAAGATCCTCGTATCTGAAATCTGAATATCCATGAGGATGAGAGGTGGATGCTTCTTGTTGCAAGTGCCGCCGTCCCACCCAATAAAGCTGATTTCGGGGGATTTCCACTCGAACCATAGAACGAGGGCCAGATCGGATCAAGCACTTTCAAAATTGGGTTAAAGGGAAAATCATCAGAGCCAAAAAAGAAGGAGTCTGCATGCTCACAGTGCATGGCGCATGCCGAGGGCTCAGATTGAACGGATCCAGGAATTCCCGACCCGGCTTCAAGGCGATCCTACAGTCACCAATCCTGGTTCCCATCCAATGACTGCCGGAGGCAACAAGAACCGTCACGATATTCGCTGTGAGAAACGGCTGGGCGCGCGGTTCACCCGAAGAGTGCCCGAGACCGCAGCCCTGCGATGTCGCTCTTCTCCAATTTCCCTAACCGCGTTCTCTCCAGGAAGGTGTCGCGGCATCTTTCTCAACGCAAGTCCGCAGATGTTCTGCTTCGGGTCTTTTTGCCCGGTATCTGAGTGAGGGTCCCAAGAGACACGCCAGAATGATAAATCTAGAGCAATGGACAAAATTCCTGGTCCACCGATGCCAAAAGAAGGTTAAATCATAAACACTCTGATTGTCCCCGCGATTATCACAGTCGCCCCACGCCGGATTGCCTCTCTCGGGAGCCAGAAATTTCGCCGTGAATTTCCCCTCCTCATCCCTGGTGCCCGACTTCTCTCGTATTGCATTTAATCGGCATATGGGCCTCAATTGTGACCAATGGAACCCGGCAGCATCGGGTTGCCAGCGTGAAAGTACCTCTCCTCGACGATGGCTGATGATCAGAACATGTCTGATGTGCCGCTGAAAAGTGCACTGCCACGGAAGAGTGCATTCTCGTGCGAGGCTTGTCGCAAACGTAAAGTGAGTTTCCTCAAGTCGGACAGAATCCGAGACGAGATGAAAGTGGATTGCGGAATGCAATGATTAATGTTGAAGCTAACCCTAGAGGCGTTTGACAGGTCAAGTGTAACGGAGCCAGCCCGGCGTGCTCGCGTTGTGCTGCGCGAGGCGAGACATGCATTTACAGCTTGTAAGGCTACCGCACTTTGCATGTTAAAAAGATATTAGCTCACAAAATGGGATGACGAACTCGCGCCGACTGGTGCATGTTTTCACTCCAACCCATTGCTAACTTCTCGCGATCAACGCTTACAGAGCCCCAACTTTGTCATACACGAAACAGCTCGAGGCCAGGGTAGCCCAGCTGGAAGATGCTCTTTCCAAAGCTCGAGGCGAGCCCACAGACACAGACGTGCCTAAGGCGAGCTCTCCACTTTCGTTGGCAGAATCTAGCTCGAGTGCTGGCCACAAGGTCAGATCCGCTGGTGACGACTCGCGAGAAATGGCGCGAGACTTTGAAGGCCTGAGTATCGAAACCGATGGAAGAATATCTTTTCATGGACCGACCAGTCTGTTTCAATTACCAAGTGGTCTACTGAGCGAGACGAAACCGACTGCTCTCGTGGTGCACGAGCTCCAAGCTCGCAAGGAGCGACTGGTTCATAGTGCTTGGCGAGAACGAGCATTCGAGCAAATGGCTTCGATTCCGGTACGAGAGAATAATGGAAACCGTGTGTTTGGGGTCCAAGTTGAAATGCTAACAGAGACCGGAATGCTCGATCAGGAGCCTTTTCAATACCTATTAGACTCCCATTGGTGTTGGATTCAGCCTTTGTTCAACTTTATCTATCGGCCGGCCTTCACACGTACGCCTATTTCCTGAACGTTTGAAATACTCGGCATTCTCAAACACTGACCTGTTTTCTTGCAGGTGACATGAAGATACAAGGTCCATATTATTCCGATGCCTTGATGAACGCCATCCTCTCCCATTCCGTGCGATGGTGCAAGGCGGAGCCCCAGATTGGTCCGCTTCTCGATTCCTACGAAGGGGGTGCTCTATTCTCTCGGCGGGCTGTCTCTGGGCTGTTTGAGATTGTTCAGAGCGGACAAGCCAGTGTTCCTACTGTTCAGACACTACTGCTGCTTAGTGCGCAAGAATGTGGGAAAGGTAACAGGACGCAAGCTTGGCTCTACAGCGGCATGGCGTTTCGGATGCTGGAGGATCTCGGAATCTCTATTGACAGTCGCAAATATCTCGGTGCGGCCCAGCTGAGTGATGAAGATATCGAGATTCGCAATCGATTATTCTGGAGCTGCTATTTCTGGGACAAAGTTATCTCCTTGTACTTTGGACGGGCTCCCGCGATGCAGCATTCGCAGGTCAGCCCGCCTCGCCTAATTTGTAAGTTTTCGTGTTCGTTGACAAAGCCTTCTTGGTAGTGAAAGTTCTGACAGTGAATCCAGTGGATGATACATCGGAGGTCGAGAGCTGGGCCCCTCATGGCGTCACTTTTCCAGATGGGGCCCATTACCCACCGACGCAAGCGCACTCGACTTCGTGCTTTATCCAGATGTGTGGTCTCGCAGAGGTCTTGAATCAGATTCTTATTCACATCTATGATCCCATGCGTCAAAGTACCGAAGCTGAGTTCTTCGATTGTGTTGGGGAACAAGCAAAGAACCTCAGCGACTGGTGGGATGAACTACCTACTTATTTGAAACTTGTGGCAGCGGACTTGCCTCCGTATTCTCCGCCGAGCCATATAATGACACTCAAGTATGTATCACAAAGAATATTCTCCTCTTGCTTGTGCACTGACTCACCGGTCACTCCATCAGTTGTTTCTACCATACCGTCAACATACTGCTTCATCGGCCGGTCCTTTGCTCTCGAGCGCTCTTGAAAACCCGACCTGAGTCCTACGACAAAAGCCATCTCGTACAGTGTCTGGCCTCGGCTACTTCGATCCTCTCGCTGTTCGACCTCTATCGCCGCACTTTTGGCGACAATCACGTCGTCCTTTCGCTTGCATACAGCATTTACACCGCCGCTTCCATCTTCTTGTTGGAAATTCAAGCGCTCAAGTATGCTGCACCAGGCACCCTAGATAAGCTCAAATTCTGCATTGCTACGCTGGAGCGCATCAAGATTTCTAATCCTGTCATCACCACTGCCCTCGGACTCATTTACCAAGAAGCGCGAAAGCTCCAGATCGATATGCACCTTGTGCTTCCTCATCGGCATACTCACTCTGACTCGCAACATCCTTCCAGTAGCGGCTCGGTGCACACACACTCGCAATCATACTCCCAACCTCAGTCATCACATCCAAGCCACCGCTCCCGTTCTACTCCTACCAGCAGCAACCATTCTCGTCATGTCTCTCCTGCTTTACAGCAGCAGCAACCACAACACCAACACCACCGCCACCAGCAGCAACAGCAGCAGCAACAACACCAAACTCATCATCAACAGCATCAGCGACCACAAAGCCGTACCGCCATGACCTCCCATTCTGTCAGCTCCGACCCCACAGCAAACGCATCCATGATTCCCGAATATCACACATTCAGCTCACCAGGTGGAGCTTTCGGTCAGTCTCACATTGGTGAAATGCCTCAGATGGTGCCAACACACCTTTTGGGTGGCATGCCAAATGCTCTCATGACGGTGGATAATCAGAGTGGCTACGAAATCACACCTGAGGTGTTTGAGGCATTCTCGTATGCACAACCAATGTCAACGACGATGGCCACTCCGTTCCAAGGCGAATGGACGGGCCCACCACATTGATGGGTGGAACCTGAGGAAGTACGAAAACTTAACAAGCAACCCGACTGTGAGGATTCTGCTGAAGGTCGCTTGGGCGCGTTGCATCAATTTTGATTCTGGTGATTCCCCGATAGTTACTTGAGCGTTTATAACATTGTGCCGAGGAGTAATAATGGACCTTTTGGCACGGACTTGCATTTTCATGGAGCATCTCTCATCCATATTATATTTTTCACCGGATTCCTTTTGCATCTCAAATCACAATTTCAAATTAGCATATTGACATTTCAATATCAGACCTCACATGTATAGATGTACAGAATTTGACTCAAAGACCGATGAACATGCCCACTTCATCTGACCAATGAACTAGGACGTCATTGGACGTTAGTTCGCATACGATCTACATAGGGACTCGAAATTCAATCGGACGCAAAGGAATAATTATGAAGATTTGCAACTGGCCGAATCAGAAAAGATGGTCGGGGGATCAGCAAAATTATGCGGAAGGTTTTGGAGAAATATATGGGGAAAAGGGACCATTCCAAAAGGCCTTCAATAAAGACCTGAGGAAGACCCTCTCCATCAAAAGATCGGTACGAACGCGGTTGTAAAGAACAAGTACAGTACCACCATCGCATAAACCTAGTGTCCATTGTCCAGGGACTTTGCATGTGAGTCAGAATAGACAGAATTGACCTTCGCCCGAAGCTCCATGCAATTCTTGACATCGCCTTCCTTGCTCAACTGCTGCATTGGCTAACAAACCCAGTTCCTACCCCCTAGGTCTCTGTATTTCACCCCGCGCATCCTCTGCCGCTCAGCCTCAGGCTTAATATGCGCGGCTCAATCGCGCCGCTAAAAATAAATGCTGCATCGGATGGTGGAGGCGATGCGGCCCCACCCTTGAGTTGAGGCTCTGAAAAGGCCCTCATCCCCACTGGCATTTCCATATCGTCTTGATCGGCGATGCTCAACATCCGGACCGTTTCGCGAGAACACACACCTATCCGCTTCATTTGAGCAGTTAAAAATTGGAGAGACTTGTGGAGCTCGGGATGGACTGCACCTTGGACGATGAGGCGACTCGTCTAATGTATGGCTGAACCTCCACTCATACTTCGAGCAGTTTTGGCTCGACGTGGTTTCTGACTGGTGATGGTCGTCCCTTCATAGGTCCGACGTCAACAAGGAGCACGAGCAGCATTCCTTGGTGCCGTCTTTATTATCGAAGACGCCAGCATTGGCGGAATTCCCAGGTCGACAGATTCTACGTATCGCTCGGCCTAGAATCACAGCCACAGTCACGGATGGACTATGCATGTTCCATTACGGGCCTGCACTCTGCGGCCAGATACGAGAATCCTCTTCTTGGAGTCAGGGCATGAATTGCGATGGTTTCAATGTCTGGAGACCATCATCATTGCTTTTCGGGATTTGTATCACGACCCTTGGCCCGAACCCAATTAAACTGAACAGCAACGACTTGGTTGTCACCGATGCCCTCAAGGACACGGATATCCAGAAGACCATGGGCCTTGACACGATTCGGTTCTCGCACGCTAATATAGTTGGTGCTGTCGACATCGACCGGCCTCCCTTTTACCGCTGCTCCGTATGCTTCTCAAGTCGTGGAGGCGACATTCTTGCGAGCGGCGAGCGCTGGAAGTTCACCGAGATTGACTCGGATTATTACCACTTCTTTCATGAGGAAGAGCACCCGCGGCAAGATGCTTCGTCGCTGGGGGCCAACAGCCTTGTATGGATGTTCTATTCATGCTCACCAGATTCAATTTACATGGAAGGGATCCCTGAGGATTTACCGTTTAGACTGGATCTCGACACCCGGGTCTGTCGAGTCAAGGGCCCTTCAAGTTGTCCAAATTACGGCTTGACCGGAGGCGCGGTACTGGCGGTCATGAACCGCGATGGAATTGTTTACTGTGACGGAGTCGATCAGAATCGTGATCTGAATACGGTCGATTTGAAAAACCTGGTATTGATGACGGCTCTGGCGGTCGCGCATTATGAAAAATGGGCAATAGCGTGAGGCTTTCGAGAGATCCGACCGACGAGGGTATGACAATTATGGACGAATGGTCTGATTTCGCATTTTCAAATATTTTGATGCTCTGGAATGATTACCATCCGAAGCATTCTTCATGCCATTTCACGTGTCGACCTTTGGCTACCCATCGTCCGGCATGATATCGTAGCTCTCGACCCATATTCTTGGGACCACAATAGATCACTGCAACTCGTTCTTCGGTCCGATAGCTCATCATGTCATCCACAAGCTTTCTCAAGTCAGGCCGTCCTGTCTGCGTTTGAAGCCCTGAAATCGCGGTGTTGTTGTATTGTAGGACATTCATCTCCACCCCGTTGTCGTCTGATACCTCACCATAATTGCCATTCGGATTGCTCCCAGTCAAGTATATTGAGATATTTGACCGCTGCACCGATCTTTGTTCTTCCGAGTCAAGTGTCCAGCCCGCTTCGGCGGCAGATTTGAGAGCCCAAACAAAGTGGATTCGATCATCGCCAAGCTGCTCCTGTAATGCCATGTACACGGGCAATATGAATGTTGCACCGACCCCCCTGCCACGAGCAAGACGCGGTCAACACCTGATGCTATTTCAAGCATGGGTGGGAATCCTCCATATGGCCCCTCAATGTTCAGCATCGGTGCTCCCTTGACATGGCCCGCATGCTTCAGAAGCATGCGCGTCACGGGTCCCTGTCGTGCTCGCAGCACAAGCGTGATTTGTCCCGTAGAGATATCGGCCACTGTAAAAGGATTCGAAAGCAAGCTCTTCCACCAGGGCCAACGATCTGTGACTGGGAAAGACAGATAGATGTGTTGTCCCGGACTAGTTCCAAAGCGAGCCAGCTTTCTCGGCGCGATTGGCAAGACCACTTTGAGAAGATTCGTTTGGGGTATTTCAGTGATAATGGGCGATGCAGTGATAGTGTCGTAATATCGAAGCACACGGTCGACGGCGTAAATTGCCAAGCTCTGGGCAGCATACAAGCGAAGTGGTTTTGCGTGGAAAAGCAGGACAAGCCAAATTGCCAAACCGGCGGAAATGTGGCAGTAGATGAAGATTCGATAGCTCCACCGTCGGACTTTCTCCAGACTGGTAGTGGCAATCGCGCAAATCATCATGAGAGCGATGAGGCCTGTGAGTGGATGCTGGTGTTGCAGACGATCTCTGAGGATGCCTTTTTGCAGGTAAAAATTCAAGTACCAAGCTCCATGAAGACCGATGAGAGTCATGACAATACGAGCGCACAGTTGATGCCAATGAATCATATGCTCATGTGAGGATCTCAGAACGGTAGTAAGCGGAGAAAATCGCGTCCGCATTGATAGAAGAAAGAGCAACGGCATTTGAGATGCCGCGATAATCCCGAATCGCTTTGTGATATGTATGTAGTCTATTGAAAAGTCAGCGAGCCGAGTCTTTTCGCAGGGTGACCATATGTCAAGCTCATCGTCATGCGCGATATAGGCTCACCATTTCCCGTGTGGAGAAGACACAGAACCAGCAGCCAAAGCGCCCAAACGATGGCGGCAATCCAACGTCCTCTCAGCCCCCAGCCCGGGGCGAATTCATCCTCCAGCCACCACTGTACTTTCCTGCGCCGTTGAAGGGCTGTCCGTGATTGCACATACTTCGCTCGAGTAGATGCCGCGACCCCAGGCAATTGACCCAACGGTGAATATCCCAATCTGAACCATCCCTTTCCATGCGCCAGCCACACACAGAAGCGCGCAACAGCATATAACACGAATGGAATCAGTATCGATACCTGCGCATACAGCGCATATCGATCAAGAAGTTCTCGGCGGCGGTTCTTCTCATCGGAAGTGAGCTCGAGAAATTGATAAGGCCATCCCATCGTGGGTAGCCTTTGCGCGTGATCTCAAATGCTCGAGCATGTATACTGCAACTGAGATGGAGGCTCTCACGAAACTCCGACCACAATCTTCTTCTTCAATCCAAGGTTATTGCGGAGAAAGGTATTTGCAACTTGTTGGTTATTGTGGCAGTTTTAGAGTTCTTCCAGCCAGCCAACTCAAACTCAATGCCAGAGTCGGAGTTGCCGGGTTCGTATCTCCGAGCTTCCCCTCTCCCGCACGTGGCCCCAGTGCTGAGTCGGTGACAGCTGCAACATTCAACTCCTTTCTGGCGAGTGAAGAAAGTCAGAATTATATAGGCAACCCCAATAGTATCAATATGATGCTAACCAAATGGCCTCATCTGAAATTAGACGTTCAGCTCTGCCCGACTTGATCGATCGCGAGGAGCTGGAATAATCCGATCTTTCACAAAGCAATTGAGGGATAGAGACAAACGCCTTCCCACAATCGTGATTCATGCAAGCTTACAATGTTGGAGTCATCGGACTCAACCATGAAATTTCATGGTAAGCCCTTGACTAATGACATGAAGCATGATACGGATCTACGACTCTGAAACCAATTTATGTGCGCTGAAGGAGGTGCGAAATTCTCGGAGCAGGCATTTAGACTTCGCTCTCTTTTTGCTTCCACTGGGATCTGTCATTCTTTCCATCGGGTTCTTCGGGAGCAACTGTCTCGTTCGACTCAGGAACAGCATCCCAATATTTAGGACGAGCTCGCCAGCGAAGATACCATGGCCCGTCAAAGAGCTCGCCTACAAGTTCAATCGGAACTTGGGCAGTCTCGGGCATCCAGATACCAAGAATGATAAGACCCAGAGTGCATATCATTGCGAAGAATAGGTAAGCACCCCAAACTTGGAGGGATTCAAACATGTTGGGGGTAACGCGCACCACAGCGAACTGGAATGCCCAGTGAAGGCCCATGCTGCCAGCGTATGCGACATTGCGGATGCTCGTTGGAAAAATCTCCGTGCCGTAGAGATAGGGAATGGTGCACAGACCGATCGACCAGCCCACTGCGTACACGAACACGGATGCAATGGCTGCATCTGAAGCCGACTTGTTGCCTGCTGAGCCGGGCTGGAGACCCATGTAAATACCCATATATATGTGGGCTGTCAACTGCAGGGCAAGTCCAGTGAGAGCGCAACGACGACGACCAAATATATCGATTAGACCCCAGGCGAAAGCGATCGTCATCACCAGTTTGACAATGCCATAGGCTCCCGAGGAGATGAGCGAGAGGCCGACACCGGAAATCCCGGCATATTCAAAGATACTCGTCACGTAGAACGTAATACCGTTCCCGCCGGTCCACTGAGAAATTGTCTGCATGGTCATCAGAAGCCAGAAGCGCTGACGATAATTAGCGTTCAGTTGTGACTCCTTGAAAGCATGCCAATGCGAGATCGACTTGAGGCTGGCCTGCTGCCGAGCCTGTTGGTCAATCTGCTCAAACTCAAGTATGACGCTGGGATCGGTGATAACACGTCCTCGTAGGAGAGCCAATGCCTCTTTGCTCTCCTGATGGCGCTGCTTTGACGCCAAATACCGAGGAGTCTCGGGGCACAGAAAGGATAACACGAAGGCGATGCCGACTGGAATCAGTGGGATCCCTTGGACCAAGCGGTACTGGGAGCGAGTCACGGCCATGTGAAGATTGGCGCCGTAGTTGATGAAAAAGCCTGTGACCAGGTTGTCCACAGCATCAGTTTCGCTGAGCATTCAAAGGAAACCTGTCCAAAATACACCTGTTTCACTTACCCATTGCGAGCACTGCCAGTAGAACCACCATATACATGCTGACCGCAAGACCGCGCGTGGATCGCGGTGCCACCTCCGACAAGTACATAGGCGAGGTGACCGTCAATAGACCCGCACCGAGCCCGCCGAAAATACGAGCAAAGAGAAGCAAACCATAAAGTCCACACGAGAAAAGCTGAATCACGGTTCCAATTGCCCAGATGATGCAGGCGAGTCTCCACGATGTTAAACGGCCCAATCGATCATTCAGATCCAGACCGAGGAGTGCACCGAACACTGCACCCAAGACGCTGAAGGAGGTAATATTGGCAACGCGATTCGTAAGACCGAGAGGATTATCCACCCATCGTGAGGGCACCAAGTCAAAGTCGATTCTGAACGACTCGAGCTTGACACTCGCACTGTAGCCTCCTTCATCATAACCTGCAAGAAGCGGATGACATTTCTGACATTAGCCCTATATACGGACGCCAGCCCTCCTGTTTCTAAAAACCGCGGGAAATTGGAGACTGTCAAAAAAGCGGACAGCATCCTTCCGTCAGAATCTCACCTTTTGGTATACCTCCGCACGCAATCACCATAATCACCATCGCGTAGTATGGGCTAGTGGTCCATCTGGAGCTCTGAAGCCATTGCATGGCTGCGACAGTGGTGAGTGCTCCCTTGATGCCTGAAACGCACCCTGCAGTTTCGAAAATGCTCAGCGACGGTTGTTCGCTAAAGAGCACTAGATTAGAAGTGGAGGCCCCAGGGGAATCTGGGGAAATCTAAGAGATGGGACTCGACAGGCTACCCAGTTGACGGTGATGAAATAGATTGCCTGGGCTCGATGTGGATCACAGAGAACCACCTGGACCGTCAGTCAGACGGTCGCGGACTGGGTTGCGCTTGGCATCCCGATCGCCACTTGAAAAGGCTTCATTTGTAAAAAAATTTCTCGATCTCGGTCAACGTCCGAGCAGGCCTTGGCTGGACAACTGGGCTAACTCCTTCTTTGAAACTGCCGCTCAGCGAGCTCCTAGATGAGAAGATGCTAGACGACAATGGATGCGTGGTTCTGCAACAGCAATTTGAATTGTATTATTTTCATGTTCATCTCAATCTCGTGAGCCTGAGTCCCGAGTCAAGTGCGATGTTCCACGATTCTAAGTTATTGCGTGTGTATCGTGGAAGGTTCGACATGGTCACATGAGCTCACGTGTTCCATCAGGTAGTCCCTAGGTAGTCAGAAGACACTGCCCTGCTGACGAATTCTTGTAACCACCAAGACGACAACCTGGTGAACAACGGATCTCAGTAAAAGTAAAAAGTAGGAACCTGAACGTGCGCGCGTAGAGTGCCTTGAATTTGAACGAGCCGATGCCATGTAAATTCCTTCCACTTGCGCCATCCCACCTTTAGTGTCCAAAGCAATCAGAGCTTCGCACGGGCAGTGAGTGGTCAGAGTCAGATATTTGCCTCCACTGATCGACGAACTGCGAGCGAAAGGAGCCCTGTGCTTCGAGTCGCTCTAATGCGATACCAGAAAAGACTTGAACGCAGCTACTGCATAGTCGAGAAATTTGCAAGCTGATGGACCAAACAGAAGTTTCCGTTCCGTCAGAGTCACCAAGACTCGATGTTCCCTTCGGCCTTCATCTTGTATCTCATTTAGCCATGTGATAGCCTCGGAGAAGTTCCGCGGAGTCTACTGCATAGAGTGCGTCTGGGGCTCGATCTCTTTCACTTTATCTTCCATCATTTAGCCGAATGTGGGTCGCGCGCATCATTGGAGCTTCTTCCGTGGTCTCCCCTTGACAGAGAAAGCAACGCCAAAATTCTCTGAGACCAGGAGATCGATAACTGTGGGATTGATTTCGACCAATGCAAGGACATGGACGGACGTTGACCGATAAAGTACAGGTGACGACATGATCTTGAGTAGGGCCAACTCGATGCCGGGCATTCACCCGGTTTAGGAGATCTGCCTTCGGTGATTCTCGTTCCGAGTCTCAGAGGCCAAGATAATCACAACTTGACATTGTCTTCTTCACTCTTTGATGCATCCCAGCCTTGCACGTTCAAAGAATGCTCGCCTCACCTCGACCTCAAACTGCTCTGAGCAAGGCATCTTCATGTTTGACGCCGCGAGCCAATTCATGTAGAATATGGGAAAGATGTCTATATCAGAATGCCGGCAGAGCAAACAAGGTTACAACGCCTTCTCAACCTGTGGGCAAGCGATTGCCGGCGCACTCGTGGGATGGTCATATGCACGTGGTCGAGCCTGATCAATATCAGATTTCTCCATCTGCAGTATACAAGCCAAGAACCTCTTCCCTTGCCGACGCCCTCACATTCGAGAGGTCTCTGGGTTTTGAAAACATCGTCTTGGTACAGCCTTCGATCTACGGTACGGATAATGCGTGTTTGTTATCCGCACTCAAACAGCTGGGTCCTTTGCGTGGTCGCGGCATCGTGGTCGTCGACCCTTCAACCATCCAGATTGAGACGCTGGGTGACTGGCATGCGCTTGGAGTTCGTGGCCTCCGTGTGAACCTGCAATCAGTGGGGAGAATCATGAATCAAATTGAAATGGAGGAGATTCTGCTCCTCCATGCAGAAATTGCCCGCCCCCGGAACTGGGTGATCGAGTTGTATGTTTCGATGAGGACAATACCTTTAATCGAAGCAGTGGCGCAGCGCCTGGGTGTTCGTCTGTGCATTGATCATTTCGGAAGTCCCGATCTAATCAACCAGATTCGGGGCCCTAGAACAACTGGGCTGGATCCTTATTCTCTTCCTGGTTTTTGCTCTCTGATTCGACTACTACGAGCCGGCAATACCTATGTCAAGTTATCTGCCCCGTATCGACTTACTCAGGACCAACACATGCACGATCTCAAGACCCTGGCCCGAGAATTTCTTACGATAGCACCGGACCGAGTCATCTTTGCGACAGATTGGCCACACACGCGGTTTGATGGCATCGATATCAGCCCATTCACCGAGTCGTGCTTGGATCTTTGCGCGCATGACTCTCAATTGGCGGAAAAGTTGTTTAGACGCAATACTGAGCGAATGCTAGACGTGTTTCCTAAATAAACATACGTTCTTCATGAGTCATACAGGACCTCAATTCACAGTACTATATGTTGTTCACTTTGATTATTCTGTGTGGCGCTACTGCTTGTTGCTTGGTTTCCGTTTCGCATATGAGGTGAAACATTCCCTGTTGGTTTGATAATGCTTGTTCCTCGGCTTCTCGATCAAGAATAATATTGACATTGTAAGATCACTGGCTCCTCATAAGATCAACAAGACCTCGAAGCTGTGCGGTAACGCAGCAACCTGAAGGTGTAAAGATCTGCTTAGACGTCCTCGGCGTTCTGGAAGATGACATGCGATGTGCAAATCTTCTTGGGGCCCTAGATGGTGCGCAAGATTGTTAGACTTGGGAGGCATACTAAGAACCAATCTTCCATGAAAGCAACACTTACAATAGTATAGCAGCACGCAGGGCGGGACTGGTCCTCACACAGCTGCGGGACGGTCAAAAGCTGACCTGTAATAAGCAGAATGGTTAGTTCTCGCTTCTTTATGAGATGATTCTCGCTCCGGTGAAGCAATCGTCGAGATCGAGACGATGACTTACAATCCACCGCTTCGTTGGCCTTGGCATTGTTTCGTGCGGGCTTCATGTCGCGACAGCAGTATGGGTACTGCACCATGCCCGTGTGGTCTGCGGCAAACTTGCAAGACATGTTAATCTTCTGAGTCCCCGATGAATCGGTCGACTGGGCGATAGACTCGACGGCCAGAGTGGCGGCGAGAGTGAAGATGAAGGCTGAGAAGCGCATTTCGGTGGGTGGGCTTTGAACTTGGGTACGAGAAGCAAAATGGGCGCAGTACTGGATGAGCAAAGGACTCGAGGAGCGAGAAACAGTTGATGTATTATGTGAGGCTTAGGTGAACACCTGATGCACGGCAGCCCTTTCGAGTCTTGCTTCTAGGGCTATGCAGGAGTAATTGCAGGGTCAAAACTACACGCCTCGATTGGCCAACTGACTTGAATACTGAGGTATAAAGTCGCGAGGAGTAGTGGTTCATTGGAACCCCGAGTGGATGCCCAACCCTTCCCCTTACATGCCGCTGTCTGGACCTGAATGTGGGCAGTCGGACAGGAGGGTAAACACCGCGTCGCCAGGCGTACGGCCATGAGCGATTACCTTGAACGAGAGGGAAATCGAATTTCGCAAAACACTGAGTGTCAAGCTGAAGCTGAGCGGTACTGTGCCTATGACATGTGGGACCAGCTCGCAGTGTGTGGAGGGATATGCTCCTGATAGTATGTTGTATGTTGTATGTACCATCGTGTTTTTTTTTTTTTTTTGGTTCGATTAGACTCTGATGATTGTATTACAGGTCGCATCTGCAATTAGTGCCGTTACCTATATGTGTATGACTGTATGTATGTACACAATAGATCGTCTCCGGTAATTACTCCTAAATGAACTCCTCGATTCAATGGGCATGGTAGCCACGTGACCATTGTGGCTCCCCGGTCTTTCTGCCTGAGGCGGCAAGCAATATCAAGATACTGAGGAACCATACTACAACTATCAGTGACTCAGTAGTTAGTACTCAGTACTACTCACTACGGTACTCAGTAGTACTACCCGAATGGCTCCATTTACCAGGCATGGCAGGTAGTAGGAGTAGTGCCCGGCAGCGCCCAATTGTCATCTGGGCTTGCGCTCGGGTTGTTGCCCCTCGCCGGGCTTTTCCCCATTTGGTATACACGGAAATCACTGAAGCGTGAATACCTCCTTCTGCCCAGCGGTGTGGAGGGAACCGTTCACGTGTCGCCATCAGCGGATGCCATGGGAACTTGACATCTGCCGGGGTTCTGCCAATGAGCGTCCGTGACGGGCCCATTTGTTGAGGCCCAACGCTTAGCTAATCATTCAGGGCAAGAGAGTGACCGTGCTGATTGGTCGAGTGGCACAGTCCTTGGATGCACCGACAGGCTCCCCCGCCGCCAATAAACGGAGGGACCCCCTCTTGCTTATCAGGAGTACAAGAACACACAAGTATACCACTTTGAATCTTTTCCTTTTGTCCTCTCATTCTCTCGATTTGCCCCTCCATCTTTTGACACCAGACTCTTCTTGCTCTGCCACGATCCTCTCCGTCCACCATGAAGCGCTCATCCACCAAGAATTCGACCGACATGGACCGCAAGGTTTACATTCCTCTGTGCATCTGCCTGCTCTCTTTTGCCGTTATCGCGTACCACCATTAGACCTCGTGGCGAACTGGTGAATCCAACGCCGCCTTACCTCTTGTCGACCAACCTTCCTCACGAAACATCATCAGTTCGAGCGGCTTGGGTCTACCAAAAAGAATCCAATTCACAAGGCCCATCTGCCGTTGAACAAGTACCACGAGACTCCACGTTCTCACTATTGAATCGCGGCAAGACTCTCAACTCCCTCTGTCCTTCCCTCTTTCCTCAGGCCCAGCCGCAATATAAGCCGAGGGAATTGGGCAAGAACGATGCAACAACGGTCTATCGATGTCAAACTGGTCGAATCTCTCATCAGAGTCGAATCTTCTCTTTTCTCTATCCATCTTTCTCCCTCTCTCTCTCTCTCTCTTTGCATGTGAGGTCGAGGCCTGGTGCAATGAATTCGCGGGCAAACGCAAATGGCTTCCACCCGGTCGATTAGCAGCCGCGCTCAATGCTCCTCGAAGGCTTGACCAACAGCGTCCATACTACAAGCCCTGGCCCATGAGCGTCAACATCAGCAGACAGTAATGGCTGTTGAGCGACCAGTACCTTTGATCCTGACCTTTTGAAAGAGAAGATAGGTCAGCGGTTGCTCACTGGCTGTGGCCATGTTTCGCCCCTGGCCCTTTTCGCATTCAATACTTCCCATGAGAGTCCTTGCTTTTGCTCTTCTCTCATACTTGAGGGCACTCATTCCAACTGGCGACCACGTTCCTTTGTCAATTTTTTCTTTTTTTTTGAGGTGAACTCGAACACTCTCGGTGTGTCGAGTCCATTTGCTTGAAGAGCACCTGATGCTCCTGACTGCTTAGATACCCCATGTCCTTTTGAATGCTCGATCCTCCTAGGGAAAGAGGCTGTCTTTCTTGTCCTTGTCTTTGGCTTGTATAGGTCGAAATTGAAACAAGAATTCAATTTTTTATATCACATGAGATCCCTCCTGCACAGAACACTAACAACGCGCGAGAATCCTTCCAGTTTAGGTCATGCCAAGGACTCGAGTATATCTACACCTTTCAGATGCTTGCCGATACTGACAAAGGTGTTGCTTCGGCACATGCCTGCCAGCCCATCCGGTGATCCCACAGACTAGATTACTTTCTCTGCCTGCGCAATAGCTCATTAGTAATTCGACTACTTAAAAATCACATATTGTAGTATTGACTCGGTCCATCTCGCCAGTGAACCTGATCTACTGCTAGCAATAAACTACCTACTAACTTAGTTAGTATTCACTACTTAGTAGTCACTAGTCAGTGGTTATTAGTTAGTTACTACCTACATAGTGACTCCTTAATTACTACTTAACTACTTAGTGTTGGTTAGTAACCAAGGTTAGTTAACGTCAAGTTAGTAGTTAGTAATTAGTGATACCCTCTTCAGTAACCTTAAATGAAGAGGCCCGATTTGTCATCACGTGGCCTCGGCCCATGGCCGCTGGAACCGGTCGGACCGGAAGTGAGCGAAGCTGCCCCGAGTTACAGTCGTAGTAGTATGTAGTTAGAGCCAAGCAGGTTCATGACGATTTGCACCCTTTCCTGAAACCTGGTCCTCCGATTCCATCGAACTCTCATTATTTCCCCGATTCCGTAATCACCGTCCAAGCTCGAGGTCAGCTTTACCCCCGAAAAAGCCCTGCTCACACTGTTTCCATTTCCCTGACTCTCAATTGGCCTTGCTGCATTGAGGTTTTCCCCGCAGCTGCTCTTCTTCTGGATCTTTTGCCCCTCTTGTCGCTTCCTCTTCTACTTTTCCTTTCCTTCTCCGCTCTCTGCGTCCTATTTATCCATGCTTTCCCGCTCTCTCCGCATTCGCTCATCTCCGATCAGCTTGCGCACTTCCTTTCAGTCCCAGCCTTCTGTCTCTCGGTCGCTCCATACTGGTCTACGCTTGACCGACACTCGAACACTGGCGACCGCGCGCAGCTCCTCTAGAACAGTTTCGAACAACTTCGGCTCCCGGTTGTCGTCGATTACTCGGCACTTCTCGTCCTCGTCCCCCACGTTCGAAAACACAAGCCCCTCCACGATGGCTCCCGTCGAGGTTCAACAGTACGACTACATCGTCTTGGGTGGTGGTAGCGGTGGCAGTGGTAGCGCGCGTCGTGCGGCCGGTTGGTACAAGGCGAAAACCCTGATTGTCGAGAGCGGCCGATCTGGCGGCACTTGTGTGAATGTCGGGTGCGTATACAATGCCGGAATCCCTGGCGACGGTGGCGTTCACCGAGAGCCATAGTCTTAACTGATTTTTTTCCTGATTTTTTTTTCTTTTGTTTGATCACAGGTGCGTTCCCAAGAAGATGACCTGGAACTTTGCTTCGATCAACGAGATGATGGAAGGTGCCAAGCACTACGGCTACGATATCCCCGAGGGAACCAAGATCAACTACAAGCATTTCAAGGACACTCGAGATGCCGAGGTCAACAGACTCAATGGTATCTACGAGCGCAACTGGAACAAGGAGGGCATTGATCTTATTCACGGACGTGCCCGCTTCGTGGAACCCAAGGTGATCGAGGTTGGCTTGCCCGACGGTACGATCGCTCGCTATACCGCTCCGCACATCCTGATCGCGACAGGTGGTCGACCAAACCTGCCTGACGTCAAGGGTGCCGAGCACGGTATCACCAGCGACGGCTTCTTCGAGATGGAGGAGATGCCTCCCAAGATTGCCGTTGTCGGTGCTGGTTATATTGCCGTGGAGTTGGCCGGTGTGATGAACGCCGTCCACGTGGAAACACACATGTTTATTCGCGGCGACACCTTCCTGCGCAAGTTCGACCCCATGGTGCAGAAGACCATGACGGATCGCTACGAGGCCGCCGGTGTCAAGATGCACCGTAAGCACCCGGGTTTCAAGGAGATCCAGCTTATCCGCGATGGCAAGGGCAAGGACAAGCTGCTCAAGCTGATCAGCAACGACGGCTCCGAGTTGGAGGTCAATGAGGTTCTGTGGGCCGTTGGTCGTGCTCCTGAGGTTGAAGACCTGCACCTCGACATTCCCGGTGTCAAGTTGAACGACAGCGGTCACGTCATTGTGGATGAGTACCAAAACACTTCGGTCCAGGGCGTCTATGCTATCGGTGATGTGACCGGCCAAGCCGAGCTTACCCCAGGTTCGTATAATATACGCTTTGTCACATTCCCTCTGAAAAAAAAAAAAAAAAGGAATTTCAAAAGGCTGACCCAAAATTCTCCAGTTGCCATTGCCGCCGGTCGTCACCTCGGTAGCCGTCTCTTTGGCCCCTCCGAGTTCAAGACCGCCAAGCTCAACTACGACAACATCCCCACCGTTGTCTTCTCCCACCCCGAAGTCGGCACCATCGGTCTGACCGAGCCCGAAGCGCGCGAGCGCTACGGCGATGACAAGATCAAGGTGTACCACACCAAGTTCACCGCCATGTACTACAGCGTGATGCCCAGCGAGGAAAAGGCCAAGAACCCCACCGAAATGAAGATCGTCTGCGCTGGTCCCCAGGAAAAGGTGGTTGGTCTGCACATCCTCGGCCTCGGTGTTGGCGAGATGCTTCAGGGCTTTGGAGTGGCCGTCAAGATGGGTGCTACCAAGGCCGACTTTGATAGCTGTGTGGCGATTCACCCGACAAGTGCGGAGGAGTTGGTCACTATGCGGTAAATAGTATGTACGTACTGAAAGGTGGGGGGGGGGGGGAAGATTGATAGATGATAGAATATATTCCTAGGTATATCACAATATTGGAAACAAAGTCCAGTAGTAATACCTGACTTGAAGAAGTAGGACGACATGTGACTGTGAAATGACTGGTTTTATTCTTGTCAGAAGTCAAGAAAAGATTAAACTGATGAAGAAGAAGAAGAAGAAGAAGAAGAAGAAGAAGCGCTTTTGTGTTGCACCCCCCCCCCCCCCCCCCCCCCCTACCTTTTCACATTTGCATCACCATTGTCCTCTTGGTGTTGCCGTCTTGTTAGTAGGGGTTGGGCTTGCGTCATAGGGTTTTTGAGCCCATACACGCCGTCTAGATGCAGAGATTCGGCCGTCAGTGAGGTTCGATTCGTGCACTCACACAAGGTGATCAGGGCATGCGAGGGTTGACAAGTGTATACAAGGAGATTCCCCACTCACCCACGATGCCAGATGTGAAAGCGTGGATTCAACAATTCATTCCGCAATCGAGCCACATATACCTGCACCTCTTCCTGACTCCACGGCGAGGGACTCCCATATCGGGTCAGTAACCACATGCACCAACCTTCTAGACCGGAGCTCCAATGCTGGTGATTGACCATGCCCGCCTCCTTGAGTTCTTTATCTCGAGGCCAGGGGCCAATGGGCCACTTGTACAATTTCTGGTGGACGTTGGTGAAGCCCGCTTTTTGAATCTTGTTTGTCATTGTGTCGAAAGTGTCGACACCTCGGCCGGCTCGTTCGCCACAGGCGAGCATGTTGGGGCCCCAGTCATTTAAGATATTATCTGGTGGTAGACTGCCATCATCTGTTTGAATCATGGGACTCACTTCCAGCTGTTCGATCCAGCCTCCTGGTTTTAGGTTGCTAGGTGGATGTTAGTAGATAGGACGTTGCTTGGTGTCTCGTGAGGGTTCGGTGTGACTGGAGACGTGGGCATGGTGATCGACATTGAAGAAAACAAAAACAAAAACAAGAAGAAAAAAAAAAAAAAAAAAAAAAAAACTCCCCACCCCCATGTGACCCGTCGAGACTTACTCGTAGCATTGTTTATATAGACGTTCCCATTCGGCTTCTTCAAAAGATCCGATCATGATCCGCATATGAATGAGATCAAATGGCTCGTGCCAGGTCCATTCTTGCTGTACATCATCCACCTCCAGAACACAATTGGGAGGCACCCATGTGACGGGGGGAGGGAAGAGGTCCACTCCACGAACGGTGGCTAAGGTGTGCATCAGCGTGAAAAGATTCTCATCATAAGTGAGTCTGCTCCAGCGGCTTTTTTGTTTTCAAAGAGCGCCGAGTATATCTCTCTCTTGCTTGTGACTCACCTTCTGGAAACATATCGGCAACGTCACTTGCAGCAAGTTCAGCAGCATACTTCTCCACGTCTCCGAGGATCACAAACGGCTTCACTCACATCGCCCATGTTCCTTTTCCCGTCCCGATGTCCAGGATATTCTGAGGTGACTTGACTGGAGCCCGGAAGAATGGATTATCATGATTGGACTCGAGAATCAGAGCACACAGGTGTCTGTGAGGAGCGAGACCAGCATCAGTGAGTGGGTTCGACACGATGAATCCGGGGTCGGCCAATCTCCGGGACTTACCCGGCCTCGTATGCCTCGAATTGCGCGTCATCCGCGGGGATCCTGCCCGAGGGAATGAGATGGTCTGCCTTGCGAGTGGTGTTTGATTTTACTTCTCAAGTGTCTGTTGACTCACAGATACTCCTTGTTCCGTAGAGCTTGATAGCTGGAGAGGTGGAAAGTCCGTCATTGCTTAGTCAGTGATCTAGGCTCTCGTGGAGGGTCCGATTCCTTGGCTTCTCTTACCGTCTGCCATTTTCGATCAGACCTCGATAAATCGAGGATCCGATAGAGGTGGTTTCCCTAGAATCATTGCAACAACGGATAAGCAGACTGTCCGCAGGAAATTAATTTGTCCCATGGAGTTTGCAATGAGGGCCCGAGCCATCACTCCGAGCCATCAGCTCCCCCCCCCCCCCCCCCTTCTCCTCCCCTTTTCTTCAGGTTCTCTTTTTCTTCTCTTCTTAGATCTCGCCGTTGCCCCATCAATTTTTTTTTTCTTTCGGTGCTAGGGAAACCTTTTCCGTCTTCCACGTGGCGCTGAGGGGAATCATCACTCACGATTGCCAGTCGTCGGGCCAGTACGCACTTGCGACAGCGTACGTGTCCGGATCCTCCAAGAGTCGGTCAGTTCTCGCGGATTTTGCATCTTGCAACGTGATTGACGTTGGAGTGAAGCCGACTGCTTACCACCGCAATCGCCTCCGGTTCCGACATCGGAAAGATGAGGGAGGTTTGAGGGTTCGAATGTGCCCCGATTGGAGATGTGCCCGCCGCGCGACAGACTTGCCCTTCCAAGATTCGTTCTGTAGCTGGTGACCCTCTTCCGGCGGGTTTTGTTCGCAGCGATCGCTGGGGTTGGACTTGTAGTAGTGAATTGGAAACCAAGGTCGCGATGATTTCCAAGCACAAGAATTGGAATCCCGATTAGCGGAGATGACTTGTCTTGCTCTGATTTGTGGTTTCCGGTGGGCAATTTGAATGGCACGTTGACAACGGCAGACAATTTTGCTTTAATGTCGGTGGGGGGGAGGGTTCTGGACGGAGAGGATGTGCGTTGGCGCGGATGACTCGGTCTTGACATTGACATCCGCACACGCACGGTTTGGGGACGATTGGAGTGGACCGGCAAAAGTACAGAGCCCACACGCGAAGGCGTAAACTCAAAGTGGTTCGGAACGGAGACCAGAACCCTCTTTTGTACTTGCCCGTGAGAATCTGTGGACAGAAGCACACGGGGGTGAGTAAGTGACCGGGGGGGGGGGAAGTCTGGTCGAAGTCAGAGGGGGAACAGAGGTGGTTCTTTTGGTCAGTTCGGAATGCTACAGTAGTTTTCGAAATCAGTTATACCTCCGCACTCTTACGACTTCACTCTCGGAAAATAAATCCGAAATACGCTAACTTTCTTTGGCTTACCGCTCTAAAAGTTTGGCAAAACAATGATAAGAATGGGCTTATATGACGGATCAGTCATGATAATATTACTGTAATATTCTATAGAACCACGTATATAGAAACTTAGGGGAGCTCTAGGGATCTAGTACCTTATGAAGTTATGATCTCCAGCTTACTTATACCCTTCCCGCCTATCCTACTCGTTCTTACGGTCTTACCCCTTATTCGTCCCGTATCCGACGTAACTACCCGCTAGTGACTACCTAGGTAGTTAGCTACGCTTATGCTATAGAGAGCTAATCCTAGTCCGTCGTAATGTCTCTCTATTTCATTACTTCGATCACTACCTATGATGAGTTTCATTCGCTACTAGCCCGCCGACGAAACGTGGTTTTCAGGATAAGCTCATATAGTTAGTCTACGTAACAGGATTTTGACGTTCCGACTTTGTGTCGAGCGACGTGGACCGAGAGACGGGAGGGAGATGGAGATGAACATGGAGATGGAGACGGGAGGGAGATGAAGATGGAGATGGAGAGGGAGACGGACAGATGAAGTCTGTAGGTCTGTTGTACAAGTGCACTGCACATGTAACTGCCACACACACACTACTCTCTCTCTCTCTCTCTCTCTCGACCAAGATTGTCCGTTAATAACACATCCTCCTGGACTGGTGATGACAACCAAAAGGCGGGAGCGGGAAGAGGGGCCCCCCTGGTGTCGCCTCGGGAAGAAGAGTCTCCACCAGACGGAAGGCTTCCAAGTGGCTCGTCCATCATGCCATTCCGATGCAACTGCGGCTTTGACGCGGGTGGTTTATTCTCGAGCTAATCTGCGTAGAGGATTGACCATGCCATTCCACCTCTTCAGTGGAAGGATGAGACTGGATGATGGATTACCATGCAAAGGGATCATGGGGCCGGGGGAAAGCGGAAGAGCACAAGAGGAAGAAGATGAGGAGGGAACAATCATGTTGAATGCAGATCGTGCAAGGTTGCAGTAAGGACACCTGATTCTCCAAAGTTAAAGTTGGGGCGAGGGTGGTCGGGCTCGGTCAGTCTCGGTGGTGTCACACTTGAGAAGTGGCCGGTGGTCGGTGGTCGGTGGTCAGTGTGTCTTGGCAGAATTCAGCGAGGCTTTGGGTTGGCGAGAAATCGAGGCGACGAAGAGAAGAGGGCGCCGTACAGAGAGAACAGAAAGTCAGAAGGACAACAAGCGGGGTGGAACCGATAAAGTACGGGATTGACAATTGTACATAACTACGTACTACCTTCATTGATGAGGGAAGAGTGACCCAAGAACAGTAGCAGGAGACAAGGTCGAGGCCTCGACGACATTACTATCAACAGCAGTCCAAGTCCAGTAGGTGATCAATAGAGGAGGACATCCAGCGTGCTACTAGTAGGCTTCTGCCAGTACAAACAGAGTACTACCGAGTGCTGACCGGAACGACCTCCCTGGTACCTAATAACCTATAAACCCCGATGGCAGGTGGTCAATGCAATCACGAACATCTGTATGATGTACGAGGAGAAAATCATCCCTATTGACTCGGAATTGAACCGTTGCACGCAATGCCTCCTAAAAGTACAGTCCATCGATCATCAGATAGATGGAGGAACAAAAGTCGCCGCAGGATTCTTCGTCCACTTTAGATTCGTCCTCCATGAACGAACGCAGTGGACACTGACACGGTGGACACGGGGCCAGTGATACAGGACGCCCAACTTTCAGCCCCATCCTCCATGCCCATCGGGACCAGCTGATCATTTCACAAAATCCATCCCTATGCCGATCAGCAGTTCAGTACTGAGTACTCAGTCCGTACTGAGTATTCAGTAGAGAGTGGTACTACTACCCACTCTCAGTAGTATTAACGGGTAGCTCGACTGCCAGCTTACCAGCGTGAGACCCTGTCGTTACTTCCAAGTTTCCCGCATCCCACCTCCATCTCGGCCCCTCACGACGAACAAGGGAAACGAAGCGGCGCGGACCGAATTCCCGCCCACTCACTATACCAGATCGGCAGGCTCATTTCCAGTGGAATGATTCCACATGACAACACCGAGGGCGGGCCATATGACAGCGGTACTACCGTGCTTGTCCTATAGTTACCAGGAGCAAAAAAGGGATCAGTCCCTTGGCAAGCGGAACTAACTGAACCACCTGCAGGAATCCATCGACTTCTAGACTAACTTACTACCCGGACGAACAAATGTGGTGGCTTCCCAACACACTACTAGCAGACTAGCAGTAGTTCCTGGACGATCCCTACAGCGGCGCCAACGGGCCAAAATTAGGACCTCTCGTCAGTCCAGACTACAGACTACAGTCACAACTCACTAGTGAGTGTGAAGTTGTGAAGTGGTTACGTGTGTCAGGGTACTGCAGCAGCGCAGGGACTAAGGGCCACCACCCTTTCCTCCCGCATCGCAACCCGGTCTCGGGTCAACATCCCTGTCCCTGGAGACAGCTTCGGATCTGTTCGTCTATTGATTGGACTCTTCTCGTCTTTGGATGACGAAAGACGTTGGTGCTACTGCACGCCATGGGCTCTAGCCTCTAGCGTGCCGAGACGTCAGGCATCCGGCCCCCGCCAGAAGTTCACCCGGTCGAGCCATTCGACAGGAGGGTTCGTCGTGATGCGGGACTGGATAGTCCGGACTCGGTAGTAGAGGCTGTGATATAGATACTAGTAGTAGTAGTAGTAGTAGTAGTAGTAGTAGTAGTAGTAGTAGTAGTAGTAGTAGTAGTAGTAGTAGTAGTAGTAGTAGTAGTAGTAGTAGTAGTAGTAGTAGTAGTAGTAGTAGTAGTAGTAGTAGTAGTAGTAGTAGTAGTAGTAGTAGTAGTAGTAGTAGTAGTAGTAGTAGTAGTAGTAGTAGTAGTAGTAGTAGTAGTAGTAGTAGTAGTAGTAGTAGTAGTAGTAGTAGTAGTAGTAGTAGTAGTAGTAGTAGTAGTAGTAGTAGTAGTAGTAGTAGTAGTAGTAGTAGTAGTAGTAGTAGTAGTAGTAGTAGTAGTAGTAGTAGTAGTAGTAGTAGTAGTAGTAGTAGTAGTAGTAGTAGTAGTAGTAGTAGTAGTAGTAGTAGTAGTAGTAGTAGTAGGTAGTAGTAGTAGTAGTAGTAGTAGTAGTAGTAGTAGTAGTAGTAGTAGTAGTAGTAGTAGTAGTAGTAGTAGTAGTAGTAGTAGTAGTAGTAGTAGTAGTAGTAGTAGTAGTAGTAGTAGTAGTAGTAGTAGTAGTAGTAGTAGTAGTAGTAGTAGTAGTAGTAGTAGTAGTAGTAGTAGTAGTAGTAGTAGTAGTAGTAGTAGTAGTAGTAGTAGTAGTAGTAGTAGTAGTAGTAGTAGTAGTACTAAGTACTAAGTACTAAGTACTAAGTACCAAGTACGAAGTACGAAGTCCTAAGTACGAAGTCCTAAGTAGTAGTAGATACTCGATAGTAATACTACTGCCTGAGAGGTCAACCCCACTGTGGAAAAGGTACCACCGATGGAGTCGATGCGGAAGCTAGAGCCCACGGGCGCGACTCAAAGTAGCAGCATGCATGAACCTACAGTAATCCTGTGGTCCAAGCCAGAGGAGGAGGAGGAGGAGGCGGGAGAAATTGGAAACCCAGATCCGAGGGCCAGTGGACGGCTGGACAGTGATACTACCGCAGATTGTGTCCGTATTAAAGTCTGGATTTTCACGGGGATCAGACGTGTGACTGTTCGTCGGAAGAGAGAATTGCAGATGGTACTACCGTTAGGTACCTAACTAAGTCAGGTAAGGCAGTGAGTCCTGGGGTCTTGATCACGGTCCGTGACAGACAAGACAACAGAGTCAGCGATTCATGGGAGTAGTGAAAAAAAGGTTAAGCAGCCGAGATGGGAATGCCAAGTGAAGTCCTCGACCATCATCTTACTGTGCACCAGCTTGGATTCTACAGGGAACTTGAAGCACAGTAGCACCCTGGAGGGTCGGTAGACAGGTCGCCATCACCGTGTCGTGCGCTTCTACCTAGACCGAATAGTGAAACGATACTTCGGCCTTCTACTTTGTCTGTGCGACGATTCCTCGAATGACGATCGCGGTAGTCCTATAGCAAAAGGTCTATCGGTGGATGTTCCGCTCTAGATCCCCGCGGGTCGGGGAGGACGGGAAACGTTCTGTTCGACAGACTTTGACTCGGACCATGAAATGAGTGCACTTCGTCTTACTACCCGGCAAGAAAGACAGAATGAGGGATCGTCTGATGTCTATTATCTAGGATCACTATCTAGTATTTACTGACCTCACAAGTGTTCTTTTGGCTCCTACATTTGTACGGTGGCCTCACTTTCTCAAAGCCATTTACCTTTTGTTTTTTTTTTTCTTTTTTTTTCCTTTTTTACCGTCCCTCTCTCTCTCTCTCTACCCCACGACTCGCTGGGTTGCACGAGCCAGAAAGTTAGACGAGCAGGTGCCAGGCCGTCCTCAGTCCGCAGCACGCAGTCTGCAGTCTGCACTGCTGCAGTCCACAACCTGCAGCCCAGAAGAGGGGAGGTCGGAGGTCGGAGACCCAGCCACGCCAAGTCCCCGACTGGGAAGCACATGGAAGGTCTGACTATCGTCCAGGTACTAGGTTCCTAGATCAGCATAGTAGGTAGTAGGTAGTAGGTAGTAGGTACCTAAATAGTCACGAGGTAGTAGGTAAGGTGACTAGTACTCATCTCTCATCTCTCATGGCTCATCTCTCATCTCTCATGGCTCATCTCTCATCTCTCATGGCTTATCTCTCATGGCTTATCT
Source organism: Penicillium diatomitis (assembly GCF_028827545.1). Classification (NCBI taxonomy): domain Eukaryota; kingdom Fungi; phylum Ascomycota; class Eurotiomycetes; order Eurotiales; family Aspergillaceae; genus Penicillium; species Penicillium diatomitis. The sequence goes on along the minus strand of NW_026623175.1, from coordinate 1,901,385 downwards.
CTCATCTCTCATGGCTCATTGCTCATTGCTCATCACTCGCAAAGTTCTGACGTGAGAAGCGGCAGCCTTCAGAAGAGATGATTGGAACAATTGGAAAGCTATCCAGGCAAGTGGAACGCCTGGTGATTTGGGGAACAGATCCGGTCCGGGATGCAGTCGGCTGCATCGCGCGGTAAAGGAAAGCTGGAGCTCGCTCTCTGCTGGGGACTACGGGCTAGGGGCTACGGGCTACGGGATGTTGTATGATGGAGAGTCCAAGCCGAGGCAAAGCAGTTGAAACGTGGGGAGGCATTTCACGTGCACTATGCATTGGTGCAGTAGTACGCAGTTACGTACTACGCAGGGTGCTGCATCATGTCTTCCCGGAATAATTAGAACCAGTAGGTTCTTGGTGGTTGGTACCAGGTAGTTACTAGCTACGAGAGTAGATTCGGTAGTCAAGCATGAGATGATGAGATTCCTATTCTTCAGGACAGTGGTAGCATGAATGCATCCTGCAGACCACTGCATATCCTCATCCTGTCGCTAGTCCCGTAGTGGATGACATGGGTGGGTGAGCGGATCGGCTGTGGATGGAAATAGTGGGACATGGCTTCTATCTTGGGAAAAAGAAAATACTGTAAATATTGTTCCATTGAGGACTAGATCGGTTGTCCTGTATGAGAGAGAGAGAGAGAGAGAGAGAGAGAGAGAGAGAGTGAGTGAGTGAGTGAGGAGAGTGTGTGTGTGATCAAGAAGAAGAAAGGACCCAAAACTTTCCCAGCAGAAAGCGAGTGTCCCTTTTCCTCTGTTTCCATCTCTCTCCCATCTTGCCTGGGTCCCATGTGCAACCTGCAATGTGATGTTCATGGTCAGTCATCCTCGTTGGCAAAGTGTCCGTTGCACTCCGTTCGGCTCGTTTTCCTGCAGCCGAGCTCCTCCGCTAAGGCCCAAAACAGACGGGAACCAGTCTGTCGGGTGCGTCGGGTTTCCTTTCCCAAGGGCTCGGATGCGGCACTCGCAAAATGGCATTGTTTCGCCTGCAGATATGCTGACACGCTCTCGGATCGCAGACCAGGACTTTTTGATGGATTGGACCCTATCTCATGGGGGAGAGGGGAAGGATGAGTTTGTCGGATTCACTACCAGTCACCGGAAACTACAGTACAAACCTACCTACTCAGGGAGAATTCCCCGGAGAGCATACCAGTTCATTTCTCTCGGCCAGGGAGACCCCCCCCCCCCAAACCCTCCTCGCCTGTCAAAGAGCCACAAGAGGTGTCCCCGTCGCCAGACCGTTCATATCCACGTTCCATCCATCCTTCATCCACGGGTTATCTGTGGACCACTGGACACTGGACACTGAACAGTGGGCAGTGGGCACTCAGCACTGGCCAGTGGCACTGGGTACTCGACGTTTCCCGTTCTCTGGAACCACCTCCCGTCTCGTCCCGTTCAAGGCTCATCTCCGTAACTCTGCGGATTTGAAATAATCAAGAACGAGACAAAAAGGAAAATGACAATTAATAAATTAATAACGGGGAAAGAGGAATTGGTCGGGCTCATCCACCGCGTTGTCCACTCTCCGTCTGATCATCCCTCCCGAATCGGTGGTTCCTTCAAAGCGTCAGACAGGTGGAGAAATCCTTTTTCTGCTGGTGCATGGATCCCGCCCATCGTGGCAGACCAAGCGAGCAATGAAAGTTCATCAAGGGAGAATACTGAGTTTGGGAAAGAACAGATAATCCAATCATGAAAACAAAATCGAGAGCTGAGCAATGATGAAAAGGCGCAGGAGAAGAGAGTTTGGAGGGAGGAAGAGTGAGCAAAGACAGCGAAAGAGAGAGAGAGAGAGAGGAAGGAGGAAAAGAGAGAGAAAGATTCCACCCGAAAAGAGAGCTCTATCATCTCAAAAGGATCGGCATTTCCTTGCCCGGGTGTCGTTGAGGAGTTTGAACAATATCATTTTCTTTGGCTGCTTATCCCTGCTCCTGCTCCATAGCCTTCCCATGCACGATTTACTGACGTCTTATTTGTTGGACTACTACTGAATCACCACTACTCTCTCTCTCTCTCTCTCTCTCTCTCTCTCTCTCTCTCTCTCTTTCTCTGTGTAGTTTGCTCAAAATCGCCGTTGCTTGCCCTATTGAGAAAGGGCGTTACTGGAGCTAGCTCGCCTCGTGGCTCCCAAAAACGACGCTGCATCAGATGGCGTGGCTGCTGGATCTATCCCTCACACAGTTGGCGCTTTCACTGGTGGCCGTCGGAACCATCTATACCATTGGATTGGCGATACAACGACTATGGCTCTCTCCGATAGCTCACTTCCCGGGTCCCAAATGGGCGGCTCTCACCATGTGGTATGAATGGTACTATGATTCCTACCTCGAAGGCGAATATACCTTTCAAATCGCCCAGATGCACCGTCGATACGGACCCATTGTTCGTATCAGTCCCTATGAACTCCACATCAACGACCCGGAATACATCGACGTGCTCTACTCGCGCGAAGCACCTCGTAACAAATCCCTTCATCTGACCGGCATGTTCGGCGCACCGGCCTCGGCCTTTGGCACCGTGGACTATCGCCGTCATCGAATCCGTCGACAGCCCATGAACCCATTCTTCTCGCAGCAACGCATTCGATCCCTCGAGCCCATGCTGCGCGCCATGGTCGACAAGCTCTGTGACGGCATGCGCGCATGGATCCAACGACAAGCGCCGCTTCATCTGTATCACGCCTACAACGCCTTTACCACCGACGTCGTGGTCGAATACACCATGGGCGAATCCTTTCACTATCTCGACGATCCCGACTTTAGCCCGCAGTGGTCCACGACCATTCAGGCCATTGTGCGCGCGGGCATGCAGTTCAAACAATTCCAGTGGTTCATGGCTCTGTTCGAGCTTCTGCCACGATGGCTGGTTCTCAAGATCAATCCGGATCTGGGACCAGTGCTGGACCAAAAGGCCGAAAGTATCCGTCTGGCCAACTTGGTCATCGACAGTCGAAATCCCGAAAAGGTCACCGATAAGAAGCAGCCCATCGTGCCTCCGGGTACACTCTTCCATGCCTTGCTGGAGAGTAATCTACCGGCGGAAGAGAAGGCTGCGCCTCGGTTGAGTCAAGAGGTTTTCACCGTCATTGCAGCGGGTGGTGAGACCACGGCGAAGAATTTGACGACCGTCTCGTATCACCTGTTGAGTAATCCCGAGATTTTGGAGAAGCTGCGCGGAGAATTGAACCGATTGGATCCGGATGGAACGGCTTCGTTGAAGGATTATGAAGCCATGCCCTATTTGGTAAGACCTGAATGCTTTACTACTACCTGTGTTCTGGGAAGATTCGTCTATACTTGTTGTCGACTGGACTTTATGCCCATCAGGTCCAATGTGATCACACCTTTTGTTCTTTTTTTTTTTTTGTTCTGGGCTTTCCAGGTTCTCCCTAGATTTGGACAAGCTTGCCCCCAAGAATGATTCCATACCTTCAAGGCTAACCTCATATCTCAGACATCCATCATGCTCGAGGGTCTCCGCGTCTCCTTTGGCGTAGCCACCCGGCTTCAACGCAGTTCCCCGGACGAACCGATGATCTACCGCGACTGGGTGATTCCCCCGGGGGTAAGTCAAAAACAAGCACCAAACATATATCTCATCTTTGAAAGGGGGCACATCTTTTCACCGACTCACACAAGTGATGCTTTTTTCATACTAATGATATCCCTAACCAGGTCCCCGTCGGAATGACCAGTCTCCTCCTTCACAACGACCCCGAAATCTTTCCCAACCCGGAGAAATTCGATCCAGAACGATGGATGGATCCCACAGAAAGACACCGACTCGAGAAATATCTCGTCGCATTTAGTAAAGGGTCTCGACAGTGTATTGGTATTCCGTACGTAAAAAAAAAAAAAAGAAGAATCCCTCTCCATTTTGCTTTCATTCTCCCCCTTCTCTCTTCACGCCACATGCTTGAAAACCACCCAACAAGAGAACGATCAAAAAAAAAAAAAAAAAGGCCCAGTGACTAACAACGAACCTCCTCCAATGATTCCCCATCCAACAGTCTCGCCAAAGCCGAAATCCTCCTCGTGATCGCCACAATCTTCAGAGAATTCGACATGACCCTGTATGAGACGACGTACGAGGATGTCCGCGTCGTGCGCGACATGTTCAACGGGCATCCGCGCAAGGGAAGTCCAGGCGTGAGGGCTCTTGTGACGGGGTGGAGGGGATCACTGGGGTCAAGGACGGAGGGTCAGGAGTAAAGACTGGTTGGATTGATTTGGGTAGATCCGGCGTTTGATATATTGGGTCATTTTAATGTTGTCTGTTATTGAGTGATTTTGCGTTTCTATTGTTCGAGATTAAGAACGGTACATTGTGCCGTGTACTCAATTTCCACTAGACAGGTACGCAGTACTTGCTACTCACTACGGAGTACTGACTGTTGACTAACTTACTCTGTCTCACCACGGTAGATAGCGAGTGGAGACTGGTGATAGGGTCATGTTTTGGCGGCGACAATGGATATGGAAATTGGAAAGTGTACTGGACTGCTGGTAAGCTTCGCACGATATTTATCCCTGTCGCTGTACGAGCTAATTGAACAGCGACTTTTTCTGCGGAGTCACAGACAACTAGAAGGGGAGATTTGTCAAAGGTAATAATGCACGAGTCTTCAGCGCCAAAGCAGCATGTCTGAGATGATACGCACGCTTGATCTCAACGGCAATGAACGGTTCGAGCTATTCGAGACTTAGAAAGCTGAGACACCACAAATCAACATCTACGTGATTGTGGTCGGGATTTATGATTTTAGGCCTCGCGAGTCCAGGAGTATGAGGCTCGTTTTCGTGCATGATCGTTAGATCACATGATTCATAGAAAAGATAAATGTCTCGTGCAGCATAAACTTCATTGACCAGAGATGTTAGGAATCCCAGGCCTTGGTACTTTGACACATCAATCCATAAATCTCGCTGAACGGGGGATAGACCACAAAAGTACGAAATAGATGAAAAGAAATGGGCCAGAGATTGAGGATGGAGGAGGATGGACGCTCCAACGAATGCAAGCAAAAATTTGCGGCTTGATGTATGTGGCGCAAAAAAAAAAAAAAAAAAAAAAAAAAAGAGACGGTGGTGATAGATATTTCGAGGAAGTGAGACAGGGTTGGAAAAAATAGAAGTCCTGTAGAGAAGAAGAAACAAGGAACAGGAATAGGATAAGGGGCGTTTGGGCGAGTTGGTGCTCAAAAGTGCGGCTACATAAGTCCACATCAGATCGAATTGTTACATGTATCAACAGACAGTCATGACATGACAGCAGAGTCGGCGCCTGCGCCGTAGAACCATCCACGCTGAAAGATCTTTTGTCATCGGATGAGAATTAGAAGGAGAAAAGATGAGGCGCGTATTGTCGAAAGGCGACGGGTGAATCCAAGGATAGTCTTGGAGATCCAAGACAATTGATTTGCTCGCTCCATGCCTTTACTCGGTCTGCCCGGAAAGAGCCGCTGCATCATCATGAAGGGGGCTCGTGGCCACCTTGTCCAGGGCCACGGCATGCAGGGCAGGTTTCTCTGAAATTTGCAGCTCGCCACCGTTGCGACGCGCAAGTTGCTTGATGACCCATTCAGCGACTTCCTTGTCCTCGGTCAGGTTGGACGGTGGTGAGAGGCGCGTGGGCGATTCGGATGGCTCTGATGCGATGTCTTCGCTCGCAGACTCGGTCGGGGGCTGCATGAGTGGCGACAACCAGGGATGGCGGAGGAGCATGTTGTAGCTGGGTCGGTTCTTGGGGATCTTATCAAGACACGCGCCGACAAAGGCGTGAGCCTCCTCCGAGAATCCCTCTGCGGGTAAGGTAGGAGGATCGCCGTGAACAATCGCCTAATGTGGGCTTTCAGTTAGTGTCCATCACCATCAATCGAGACTCTTCCAAGAACAAAGACACTCGATACTCACATGAAGTTGGCTGAAGATATTGGTAAACGTCTCGGGGGGTAGGGGTATCGGCCCATCGCACATTCGATGATGGATAACCCTAGACTCCAGATATCGCTTTGCACGCTATAGGTTCCCGCACTTGGAGCACCCGACTGCTGCATGCCGCCTCCCGCAATTCGTTCGGGAGCCATGTAGCTCTGACATCCGATGTTCGTCTTGGCAATACTGGCCACAAGGTTTCCGCTGACGCCAAAGTCACAAATCTTGACCTGACCCTTGGTGTTCACCAGGATATTAGTTGGCTTCACGTCACGGTGGATGATGTTGTGGTCATCCTTCAGCGACTTCAGTCCCATGATCGTGGAGAGCGTCACTTTGCGCAGGATGTTCTCCGAGACTCCCCCTTCGTAGATCTTGTCGATCGATCCTCCATCCATATATTCCACGCACATATAAACGGCACCTTCTTGGAAGAATGCACCGTAGAAATCAATGATAAAGGGCGAGACACATCGATGCAAGATATCCAACTCCATGATGATTTGTGCAAACTTGGCCTCGTCCAATTCCAGGCGGATCTCCTTCATGGCCATGATCACACCCGACAGATTGGTTTGCGATCCGTTACTCGGTGACACGTCCGGCTGCTCCGTCGGTCGACTCACGATTCCACCCAGTCCCTGTCCCGGTTTACGAAGGTGCGGGCGACTATGGCGAACCTTGTACACGGTGCCGTAATTGCCCTTGCCCAGCTCGTCCAATCGGTCCACCTCGTCCAAGGAGATCTTGAAACTATGGCCGGAGGAGAACTCGACACCTCCGCCATGAAGAATGGCCTTGTTCTTGAAATTCAACGTTCCGGCTTTCGTGTCAATGAATTCTGAATACTTGCTAAAGGCCGACTCTCCGTTCTGACTCGGCTCTGGAGTCGGTTCCGCGCCATTCGGCGTGGGCGCTGGGGTGGCTCCACCTGTGACGTCGGACAACTTGAGCCCGGGCTTCATGCGTTTGGCCGCCAGACCGCCGGGTCGCGGCGATCCGGGCGAGGAAGCAGCGCCCGAGATCACAGGCGACGAAGCCCAATTCTTGTTATTAGGACGCATGGCACCCGGCATGCGGCCGGCGAGCGGACCGCCGGCGCCGTTGTCATGAGAGGTGGGGATGGCGTCCGCGGATGCCGCATGCGCAAGGGGGACACCTTGCCTGGACAAAGAGAACGCCCTCATCTTGGCCATGATGTCCTGATTCAACCCCCCAGCCGCTTGGGAGCTCATGGATGCCTGCTGCAGGCGCGGCGGGGTCCCCGCGCCGCGCCGCGCCGCATTGATCTGACCCAGGTGGGTGGACGACGGTGTGATGCCGGCGGATGGCGTTCGGGTGTTTCGCAGAGCCGGCATTGAGGCATGATGAGTGGGCTGCTCCGGTGAGTCGGCTGCTGGCGGCGCCGTCGGCTCCACGCTGGGAGGGTTGGGGGATGTAGGAGCGCTGGTCTCCTCTTGCGGAGTCTCCGCGGGGTGGTCCTGACTGGCGTCCATCGTGTCTTGGGGGGTTTTTTTGGTTCTGTCAATCCCGCGAACGGTGACGATCAGAAGACGGGACGACGGATCAGACACCCACGACACGGGTCCGATACAATTGAATGGCAAGCGGCCGTGTTGAGGGGGAAGGCGTGGTTGGCAACTAGTTGGCGGCGCGATGCCAAATCACTCCGTCTGGGGTGTCCCAACAAGACCGGTGTCTCGAAGAGAGGAAGGGGGCACAGGCGGTGAGGAGGGGGAGAACTGGCAATAGCGATGCTGATGTGGATGATGGTGATCCCCGTTCAGGGCTCTCGTTTCGTTCCCACGAGATCTGATTCTGGTCGCACGCTGGAAGGGAGGGGAAGGATGGCGGGTTGAGATGGGTGAGGGAAAGAAGGGAAGGAGGAAAACAAGATGGTCACGATCGAGCGAGGGGAAGAGAGAACGTGGATGTCACTAATTTGCAGATGCCAAGGAATGGAAGATTGGGAAAAAGGTATTGGTATTGGAGATGGGGAACCGCTGAGATCATGTCGGCGGGGGTTCCAACTTCAAGCCTGCGACCCAGACCCATCCGGGAAAATGACAAACACCGACTTGCACTTACGCTTGATGGGTGGGGGGGGCACGTCAACAGGGAAAGGAACGGAACGGAAAAAAAGCAGAAACGACGAGAAGAAAAAAATGAAGATCAGAGAGCCAAAGTGAAAAAGAGGAAAATCCCCGAGAAAAGGAAAAAGAAAAAATACAAAAAAAAGAGGGAATACGAAATGACACCAGTTTGCTGTATCAGATTACCACTGTAATTGCGAGGATCACAGAGTCTTGACTCTTGAATCTCTTAAACCTGGCATCCACAATCTACAATACATGCCAGCCCTACCAGTACCACTACCAGTACCTACCACCCAGTACCTGACTGACTACTAACTGCTTAGTCGGAGTACCCAGTTCTGATCTCAATGAGGTATCAAGGTATCAAGGTATCAAGGTATCAAGGTATCAAGGTATCAAGGTATCAAGATATCAAGCCGATTTCGAAACGAGGCCCAGTCATTCAAGCCGGCGCGAGCACGACAGGAGCAATGATAATACACGTTGGGGGGCCAACTCTGGGCGTGGAACCAGCCAACCGACCGACGGCGCGGCAGCATGAAAATGAGTGGGAGAGGTGGAACTAAAGAGCCGACCGTTTCATCAATTCGAACTTGCATTTGGGATGATGCTGATGATGCGGTCGATGATGTGGAAATGGGCCATTCGGGCATGTGATTTGCCAGGCACTACCAGCAGGAGGACTAGGGAGGGAACTATTGTAAGATATGCAGAGACTCGCTTTATGCCATTCGGGCATCAGGTCGTGTACGCTTGAGTCTTGCCTCGGACTATCTCAATCCTGGCTTGCGAGACTACCTACAAACGTCGCTTGATACATGTATGCTTGTGTAGTGATACCTGGTGCAGTCGTCAAGGCGGCAGTTCCAATCGTTCTTTGAATTCCAGGGCTAAGGGAAGTCTCACGGTCGTATGGTAGTATATCACTATCTAGTATCTATTATCTACTAACTATCTACTATGAGTACTATCTAGTATCCACTATCTACATCCATACTACCTTGTCAATTCATTGACACGATGTACTCATACTGAGGACGTGGTCGCGAATGAATTGCTGTGATACGCGAAACAACGATCTACCTACTAGAGTCGTGATCATGGATTGTAGTGACACGACTACTTTTGTACTGTCTACCTTATACCATCGAGTCAGGTGACAATTGAAGCACTCGGCGACTCCCAGTGACCCATCCGGAGTGCTGCCATGTCCGAGCTTCCCTCGGGCTCTCCGCCTCTCCGCTGTCTCAGGCACGTCAAAAGACTTCACCTGTGCTTGTGCTGGTCGCCGGTTCCACCGAGGTCTTCAGGACATGACGCACTGGGACTGGTCAAGTTCAACTCGCAGGCTATAGTAGTATGTACTTTCTCCGCTCTACAAGTCTACAGGCACCGTCCATGAAGCATTTGCGCTACCAATACACCACTGTACAGCCGCAATCATGATAACAAGACCGCTCGCCCGATTCCACAAGTTGCGCCTCGCACACAACGCTAACCGACCAGGCAGCCAGACGAGGATATCACTCTTCGATCGATCCCACACATAAACTCACGGAATTCTCATGGCCAGCGCCCGAGACGATCGAGGATCGTGTGTGACTGGCGTGTATCACAGCGAAAGATTCTTGATTCACGTCCGCCTTCTGTTGCGTGGCCGTGCTGCCTCCCGCTCCTCATGGCTGATGCTGGACCCTCCTCCTTCCCCCCCCCACCTCCAAGCAACCCAAAAAGCACCCAGTTTTCGTGCGAATGGGGACCGGTTGATTTCCCCTCATGCGTCATGGCTGCTCCATCGTGCAGATGTCACTTTTGGTCTTGGGAACCTCTGCAAGCCCCCGGATGGACTAACCGACCAATCAGAGCAAATACTGGCCATGGCCGAACCAGGCCAGCCAAAAAAGCCGGTTTTGGAATTCGGGACGTGCAAACCGTAAAAGGCAGGCCCCCCCAAATGAACCGATTTCGGTGGAGTGGTGGACAGCCTCAGATCACTTATCTGAAGAATGACCAAACATGACAGCGAAAGAAGATGGTCCGTTCATGGATCCTTCACGATGGAGGGGTCTCGTCAAAAGGTTCGCCTCTCGAGCCTATTGGCGGCCTTGTTCGTATCTTTGCTCCCTGCAGTTTGCGCTGGACGGTGCACCAACTGCACGGTAGAACTACTGTAGTACAAGAGTACTGCCAATCTACTCGGATCTCAGGATAGCCGACGCCTCTGTGAGCGTGTTCATGGGTCAGGGTCAATTTCTGGGCCCCTGAGATGATCGGAACCTGTTCCAACACCATGGAAGGGGTGGAAGATGTCTAAGAGAATTGTCCCTAGTGCCATGTCCCGACAAGCCCGACTGCCGGTCATTCAGCCTCTACCCGGGTCTTCTCCCGTTTCCCGACACACTGGAACGTACCGAATCTCATCGCCGGCGCAGTCCGGACAGGGCCAGGGGCAATATCTAAAGGATTTGATGATAGCTTGGGTTTTCAAACTTTGGCAGGCCTCAGGTCGGGTGTCAATGACACTAGCTGCTACAACAAGCCGGGGATGGCTAATCAAATTTCTTTGATACGATGGGATGCTTTCTGAAGACCACTCGTCGGCGGCCAAGTCCATCATCTCTTGCTCGGGATTGGATTTGAAACGTTGGACATGGTGCGAGAACAAGGCGACTCGAGGGTTCTTGGCTCACTCCCTAACCTCCCTTGACTCATGATTGGGGTCAAGAAGTCGAAAAGGTCAAAAGGCCCCTGTCAAATGGTCAATGGCTTCAAACGGTATTATGACCCAATCCAGACCCGCGTAACGGCTTCGCTGCGACTTTCTCGCGGTCTCGACAAGGGCCGAGACGCAGGTGGATGTGGATTCCAAATTTCTTCAAATGGCATGAACTGAACTTTCAACGATTCAAAGTGTGCAGCACGTGTAGGACTATTTGAGCGTTCCTGCCACCCATCATGTACACACTGCGCTCTCCTGTCGCTGCCTTCTGCATGCCTTGGCATGTATAATCGCTTATTTCGCCCTCGCCCAATGCTCGAGACCAGACTCCACTTGGAGCCGGGCCCTCCCGTTGGAGGCTTATGAGGGTCTTGGTTGAATCGGGCCCTTCTAGACACTGGTGGAGAGGCCCATGATGAAGGTGGACCTTGAGAAGAATAGCAGCCTCGGGGATGATTTCACCTAGACTGACTACTGGTGGCGAGCTCTGGGGAGGTGCCTAATACATATGGAAGAACAAGTCTCGTCCCGTGTTTCTACAAGACATTCATATCGATCTCTCCTGCTGGACTACCTTCTGGTATTCGCAAAAAGGCTAATTAAGTAGTCTCCACGAGGAGACAGGCGCAAGGTTTACGATTCTGCACGTATAGCATAGGTGATAAGCCCCTTCGCCTGCTATCCAACGATCCTTATACCTCTTTTAGACTTTGCTGTCCGTGCCGTCATTCTTGCTGTCTCGAGGGAACATCTCCACAGTACGCGCTTAGGCACGATATAAGCCAAATCATCCACCAATTCGCACTATCTGAATTGTTCAGTAGACATTCCAGTCGGTTGTGAGTGCCTAGCCACACTTAGAAAAGTAAGAATACAAACTTGTCAAAACCCAGACTCTTCTCAAGTCCTGACAGCGCTCGATGTGATCAATTTTCTCAACCACCCGCTTCAGACCCCAAAAAGTCTATATCCGTAGGACGACATACGTGTATTCCACAACGGCCGGTCTGGACTGTGCTGTGTTCAATGTGTTTTTCCGAACCAGAATCTTGGTCTCTCCTTCAACTTGTCGTACTGGGTCCGGTGGCGCCCGCTTTCTACGGTATCAGGTACGTCTCGGCCCCGTCTGGGTTCGACATGGCTTCGCAATGGAATCGCCGATTGCATTCGAATCACTCCTGAATCCTGATCAGTGCCGCGATCGGTCTCAATCCCGCGGTCTAGCGTCTGCTTCATTTTCGAGGCGCACTTATACTTTTACCGTCTCCGGATGAATACCCCGTTCATCTCGTGTTTCTGAGTGGGGCTATACCTTAGCGGTAGGTACGCTTTGCTACCTCGTGGGGAAAATATCGAATTAGATTCATGAATCGGAAGGAGAGCCGAGAGAACAGCATCCGTGTTATTCGACTCGTCAGTGATGCGCTACAAGATTATCTATGTATCGCAGTTGGAAATAATAGCAAGCGAAGCTCTGTCATGGTCGACCGAGTTTCTGGATTGGAGAGCCTTTGATCGGGCTCAAACTTTATATTACAATTGTCCTGCGTAATGGATGACTACTCGCTCACATAGAACTGGGACCGACCGACGGGGTGTTTGCTGTCATCCGGTAATTCACGCAGCATCGTGGCGAATGCGCGATAGTAAGTCCATCTCATACTCGAGACCATGAGTTGAGTCTGTGCCTGTTCTGGCATACACGAAACCTTGATGTTTGCCCTCTACGCATTCATACTCGCACATGTTTCTCGATGCTCAGTCACGTCTTCTTCATATATGGGATACGCTCGTCTATCTGATATCTTCCGCAACTTTTGGCTTCAAGTATCATTATCAAACAGGTGAAACCTTAACATGATCTAAACGTCTCACAACATCCATCAGGTAAGGATCTGTATCTCTCGTTGTTCATATTCAGAGGCTTAGTCTCTATAAAGAAATCAGTCCAACGAGATCTATTCGTTTAGACTTTGCAGGCCTATCAGATGAATCTTGCTTTAAGTGTGCTTGCGAACTAGTATAGTCGCTTCATTATAAGTTCCATCTATCATGCATCGTGTGAGGAAGTCGAAAATCCAAGCAAGTCCTCGCCTCCAAGATCTGTTTCGAAATCGAAACGTACGAGATCTTTTTTATACGGGATAAAGTATTGACTGGTCACCCTGGACTCGAAGTCCGATAATCAGTTCATCTGGCTCATCGATCCTTGATCAGTGATAGCATAACATGAGGGCTCACTCACCTCGCATGCTCGGGGCTTGCTTGATACATGTCCAGAGCTACCTGGTCGTCATGATAGCCCACCAATGCATGTTGGAAACCCTTACTTTTGGACGCGGGGTCCGTGATCGACGGTCCTCTGACTATGAGACGCTGATCTTTGACGCAGGGCAAATACTTCAGAGTCTTCAGTTCTGTGACGAATTTCTCTCGAGTGCTGATTTGCGTTTCGGGCCGAAATTTGAAGAGCACTTTGCGATTCAACAGAGACGGGATGGGGCGTAGTGTGGGCTTGAGGTGAGGGAGACGGGGGTTTCGAGCATACCAATGTGGACGATCGTCTCATCTTTAATGTACGGTATGAGCTGGTGAACGAACGTATGGAGTTTGAATTATCAGTGCCTGGCCGCGTTGATTGACCTCGGACATCTGCGCGACGTACGAGCTTCTTCCACATTTCAAATATCAGTTTTGGAGCAAGAGATGAGAACACAGATCTTTTGGGTCATATACACTTTTGAACGCGCATTGGGCACGATGATGGGTCGAGCTATCGGGGTGCAAGACGAGGTATGTGAACTTCGCATAAGTCATACCGCTGCTGATCATGTCTGAAAAAAGGAATAGCTACTTACATGGATGCTTTGTGGGGTGCTCATTTTCCCTCGGATTCTTCCGATGCCCAGCTTGCCAGTGGGAACGTGGGTGGAAGAAGTGTCAATTCTCCTCCATCCCATATGACATATTCGATTCACCTTTTCAGACTGGCTCGCTTGAATTCGGAAATCAAATACATTATGCACAGTGTCTGTCGAGAGGCACCACGCTATGCGTATCCGCCTGTTCCCGACATTCAAGTGTGGCAAATAGACATGGTTGACCGTCTGAAGAAATGGCATATCACGATCCCCCGTTCGGATGAGATACAGTCAATCACCCGGCTTTGTGAGTGCAAGTACCATGAGATGATGGTCTTGTTGCTGAGAGCAAGCCCAGCGATTCCAGAGCCCTCGGAGACTTCCCTGACACAGTGTTTTCGGCATGCAACGAGCCTCGTTCGTGGCCTTGGCGCCCTCTACATACAGGACTCCCTGCTCTACAGTAGATTTGTTGCTCACTCAACATTCCTCAGCATCTTGCTCATACTCCATTTCCTCTGGAAGATATCGCGGCTTGCATCGCAAGTTCAGATATCTGACGTGATCGCCGACACGTGGGTCGCCATTAGTCTTCTGAGTGGCGTTAAATGTAGGGTGTACCTTTGATGAAATTACTAGCTGTCCTAGGACCAAAGTGGTCTTAGGACTGAAAATGTGCCTCGTCAGAGGCCACGACAACATTCTAAATCCTATACGCCGAGCTCGCAGCCAGCATCGCAGCCAGGAACGCAGCTAGGAACGCAGCCAGATCCGCAGTCAGTATCGCAGCCAGACCCGTAGCCAGTAACGCAGCCAGTAACGCAGCCAGTATCGCAGCCAGTATCGCAGCCAGATCCGCAGTCAGATCCGCAGTCAGTATCACAGCCAGATCCGTAGCCAATAACGCAGCTAGGAACGCAGCCAGATCCGCAGCCAGTATCGCAGTCAGATCCGTAGCCAGTAACGCAGCTAGGAACGCAGCTAGTAACGCAGCCAGGAACATAGCCAGTAACGCAATCAGTATCGCAGCCAGTATCGCAGCCAAATCCGCAGCCAGATACGTAGCCAGTAACGCAGCCAGGAACGCAGCCAGGAACGCAGCCAGTAACGCAGCCAGGAACGCAGCCAGGAACGCAGCCAGGAACGCAGCCAGGAACGCAGCCAGGAACGCAGCCAGCATCGTAGGCTGTAGCTAGTATTATCGTCGCTAGTAGTATCAACTGGCAGCTAGATCCGTCGATTCTAGCCAATTATGGGCTAGCGTTGCGGCCGTAAAAGCCAGGTTGATAGATCGTAAGTCACATGATTTGTACTTCGCAGACCGCTATGGCAGAACGCCTCTCCCCCTAGGGAAAAAAAGAATACTATTATATGGGCCCCCCCCCCCCTAAGCGTATATCCCAAAGAAGTTAGCCTAAACTACTGTTGTAGTGTCTCTGACGAGACACAATCATGTTTCACATATTCATTCACATATTATATATTTGGATCCGATTTCGATGGGGGTTTCCGGTTGGAGTGGGTTAGTTGCCTTCCTACCTGGGCAGCTCTATGTAGAGGATTTTCTCTGCCAGGTGAGGCTTTCCTATCTGAGGCGCTCCGAGTCAGACTCACTGAGTACATTTCAGTCGGCACTCAGGGTCACAGAGCAGCTCAGTGATTATTCAGAGGTATTTGACCGCAGGATCCTACGAAGGAAAAACCTGAAAGGTGAAAACACTCGACGTTTACTAGAAGAAGAGGAGAGGAGGAAGAAGGAAGCTAAGCTAGACTACTGAGGTTGGTGGTCCTAGGTGGTGAGGGCGTGGCCCAGGCAGTATAGCAGGCCTCACCATCAAACAAGAGGATCATCAGAGGCATCTACTGAGCACTCGGACTATACTCAGGCCATTCCCAAAGGAGCAGTCGGGTCCCACGGTGCAGTTTATTTGTGAATTATTTTATTTGATGGCCCTAATCATACCATTATTTCTTTGAAGTGCTCTATGCTCCGGTTCGCCTCTTCCTTCCAGTCCTCCTCCACTAAGGTCATAAAAAAAAGGAAACGCATCAAGTAAATGATAAAGCAAAGTCACAGATATGACTTTTCATATGCCATAAGGTGGATCAGGAGAAAGTCCTTTTTGTTACTTGTCTAGATTTGCTTGTGTTGCACCCAAGCTAGAAATTGAAGCTTCAAGTCCCCTCTGGCTAATCTATCCTGCCGATCTTCTTTCTTCTTGTGCTTCTATATCTGTGTCCTATCGTTTCCCTCTCTTGGGGTTTCCATCTATGATGGGTAGTGATAATCTACAGCTACAATAGTAGGTGCGGCTGCACAACGTGAGAGAGTGAAGAGGAGTGAGATTGCTACAGGGAGAGATCCTATCTAGGCGATGGACTGCGGTGAGCGGCAGTATCACATGCCATACAAACAAGTTTCTCATTGACTTTGCGGACGGCCAGGCCGCCAGGATATCAGTACCTCGAGTGTGACTATTGACTCGTGTTTGTATTCGGGCAAAGAACATAGCGTCCATCATTTATAAAAAAGCGGTTATTTACATCAACGGGCGTATAACTCAGTTGGTAGAGTGTTCGCTTTGCATGCGAAAAGTCTGGCGTTCGAATCGCCATTCGTCCATTTTTTGGCATTTTAAAAAAAACCTCACCCCGGCCTTTGTTTCTGTGAAGTGAGTAAGGTCTCTCTCTGTTTACCAACGGTCGGCTTAGCGCTCGATGGAATATTTTTGCTATAAGCTTAGATCAGATTGCAACTATACTTTTATCTGACTACTTGGCCAATGGTTCGTTCATTCATCAGGAGTGAAGCAACCGGAAGCCGATGAGACGTGTCGGTTGTTCTTCAAACATGGCATGGACATACTCGTCTTCCCCTGTATGTTTTTCATCGTTGGAGATGGTGGAATTGTTGCTTGAATCTGAATTAGCTTGGTTGATGTCTCGAGTTCAAAGACCTGGGTCGCATCATGGAGAATGTCTATACTCTAGTAGTGTCTACTTGTCTACAAGGTTGACCAGCACAGTGCGATGTGGCGGGGCAGTGTTTCATGACAATGTAAATGCAATCGGATGCTGCAGATCTATTTGCACTTGAACTCGGAGAATCAACATTGACGCCATGGGCGCACGTGATCATTACAGGTTGTTGGCTCGTATTCCCCGGTGTCTTAAACAAACTGACAAGGACTGCGACCGAGGATAGATATACCTAATTACCTATAGCCCCAGTCAGATATACATCTAATCGCAGCGGGTCAAGTGAAAGTCTACAGTCGTAGATTATATAGAAGCAAGGTACGAATGAGACTTAGCTGCTCGTCGTTGTCCTGAGGTCTTTGTCAAGTGTATATTGAAGACCGAACGAGTGAAAGACGTCCATCATGGATAGACATGCCCTGCTATAGTGTACCACTGTAGGGGTGTCGTTTTTTTTAGGTGAACAGGCCAAAGCAGCAAGATGTGCAGTACGTTGTGCAAAGTTAAAGGCGATGTGAAGAACAAAAATCGAGATGGGGGAATAATGATCGAATATGGTATAAGATTATGCATGACCATTCATGGAAAGGGCGTATAACTCAGTTGGTAGAGTGTTCGCTTTGCATGCGAAAAGTCTGGCGTTCGAATCGCCATTCGTCCATTTTTTGACATTTTTTTAAGGACCTTCTATGCCCACGGCACCACTATTGTCTTTTTTGATCACCTTAGAAAACCAGAGGATGACGAGTGACATACCCCTATTGATTTGGGTCTTTTCCAAGAAGCAATTTATAAACCGATACGCCTTCAAGCAGCTTCCAGTGATCGTTACAGGAATTCTGAAAATGACCTCGATCTTGTCACGGCGGATGTCTTCCGCAGCGGACGGTATCCGCCGCCCCCACTCGAAACAAACCACTCCAACTCCGGGGTATCATTGTCCTTATAAGACTGCACTTGACCCCCAGGCCTTGACGAGACTGTCCCAAGAAGTTTTTTTAAAGAGACCTACCTCCAACTCGTACTTTCAACATTGCTTGGTCCAAACCAAGCCAAGCCCGACCCCAAACATGGCCGCAACTTCCTCGCAACCCCAAACATCATCACCACAGCAAATGCACTATATCCAAGCAGCCGACCTCCAAGGATGGGTCATCCAGGTGCTGATCGCCAACAAGACACCACCAGATCATGCCGCCACAGTAGCCAAATGTCTGGTGGCTGCTGACCTCCGCGGCGTAGACACTCACGGCGCCAATCGAGTCCCCTCCTACATGGAGCGCATTCGACAAAACGCCCTCGATCCAACAGCCTCACCCACTCTGCGCCAGATCACCCCTGTCGTCGCTCAAGTTGACGCCCGCAATGGGTTTGGCTTTGTTGCGGCGCACGCAGGCATGGCGCGCGCCATTGAAATGGCCCAGACATTCGGTATTGGAATGGTCTCTGTCAAGCACTCGAATCATTTCGGAATGTCAGCGTGGCTGGTCAAACAGGCTCTTGAGGCGAACATGATGAGCTTGGTGTTTACGAATTCATCGCCGGCACTGCCGGTCTGGGGTGGGAAGGAGAAATTGATGGGTGTTTCGCCGATAGCGTGCGGCGCGCCAGGCGGGGAGTCGGCGAAACCGTTCATTCTGGATATGGCGCCGTCGATCGCAGCCCGAGGAAAGATCTACAAGGCGCTGAGACGGGGGGAGCGCATTCCGATGGACTGGGCCCTGGATAAGGATGGGAATCGGACGGATGATCCCGAATCGGCTCTTGGTGGTGTCATGTTGCCCATGGGAGGGCCCAAGGGCTCTGCGCTGTCGATCATGATGGATGTCTTTTCGGGAGTCTTCTCGGGGGCGGCGTTCGCGGGCCATGTCACGGGTCCGTATGATCCTTCCAGACCGTCGGATGTCGGTCATTTCTTGGTGGCTATCAAGCCGGATCTGTTCATGACCATGCGGGAGTTTGGAGAGAGGATGGCCTATCTGTACAAGAGGGTGGTGGAGTCGGAAAAGATGGCAGGGGTAGATCGTATCTACTTCCCGGGCGAGATTGAGATCTTGACAGAGCAGAACCGATCGGTGGAGGGCATTCCTTTCGCAGAGGCTGAAGTCGCGAGTCTGAACAAGGAGGCGCAGAGGGTTGGTGTTGCGCCGTTGAAAGTAAGTCGAGTTGGTGAATGAACGAATATGAACGGGACTGGACTAGTTGCACCACGAGTATAAACATGTATGATATACATGAGTTTTCTCCCTCCGAAGTTCCCAACGTACAACCTGGCTTCTGGTACATGCTATCCAGTGAGTATCCACCCATCAAGTGAGACCTCGGAGTGCAACCTGAGTTGGGGCTGCAAGCCTTAGCCGACTATCAGAATGAAAAAGTTGTATTGCTCCGAGCGAGATTGACTCCCTATTGTGGTTTCCCGCCACAGGTGCTGATGACATGATAGACTTGCAAGAATGACCATAAACTGTGATTTCGCGCTTCGAGGAAGGTGAACATAGACCCTATTGACGGACTGTTCCCCTCGTATATCGCTTTCGCACGACTCTATTAGAGGCCCAATGTATCATACCTGATCCCCATTTAATGCGTTGCAAGTAATGCACGCCTGAGATTGACCAGAAATGGAAAGGAGGACAAGAACACGAGTATTCTCTGTGCCACCATGAGATTACCGACCAAGCACAAAAAAAGTCAGAAGCCAGTCATCAAGAGCCGAGGTTCATTAGAATACTGAAAAGCCGATAAGCCAATGCAGAAAGTGATCAGGCCAGCTATGACACCCATGGAGTCGAACCTGAAATGGAAGAGCAAAAAAAAGACAAGAAGGTTGGTCCGACACAATGGAGTCGACAAACAAGTCGACAAATAAGTAGAGCCCCGGAGAACACTTGAGCTCCGATCATACTTTACAAACGGAGATAATAGTGACAAGAAAATGCGGAAAAGAGAACAGAAAAAACAAGTCTACCCCTAGAGAAGCAATTCAATCAAAAGTCGAACGGTACAATATTAGCAAGAGGGGGAATTGAGGCAATATGGGAACGGGCATAAAAAGTGTACAAAGGAAATGTATTCGAACATAGGAAATGAAAAACCATGCTAGATAACAGGGGAAAAGGACACAAATCCGAGAAACACCCGAAGGCCAATGAGAAATCTCGCTTCATGCATGGAACGTGGAAAAATGAACCAAAAGACAAGCAGGGTATCACATGCGGAGCTGCGAGAAAAAACCACACTGCTTTCTTCTTCTCTCACTCTCGAGGAGGCGCAGCGAGTGAACCAAAGACCAATTCGCTCTCAATGCAGCAAAGGACGTAAAGCGAGAATGTACTTCGTCTTCGAGGGATGCGGACCTAAATCTGGCGTCCGTCTGTCGAACCGGCCAACCGCTGTTGTTAATGTTGTTGTCGTGGAACGGATTGGTAGGTTCCTCACCCCTCAGCTGAGCACTTGAAGAGGGGGAAGAGGGCGGGGGGGGGGGGGGGGGGGGGGGGGAATGGATAATACAATGAGCTCTCAGATGGATCACTCCCCAGCGCGAGACTTGGCACGCCTGCGGAAGAAGTCCATAACTTTTCTGGCCGGACCCGAGCTGCCAGAATGATGCGAGCCGTCTCGTTCATACTCATACGCATCAGCGAATTTCCGATGGCTTTTCTGCAGAACATTAGGTCCCCGTCGACCAGCTTGCATCGACTGTCGAGGAACATTGTCATATGTATTGTTGCCGTTGTTGTAATCATCGTAGTAGGTGGGTCTCGATGAATGTGTGTAGTTGCGGCTGGGGCGGCTCTGGTCACTATGGTTGTACCGCGGCTCGGTAGAGATCGCACCAAACGAGCCTTGAGGTTGATCGAAGTGGTTCCCAAGATCCGCGAATTGCTGATCAATCTGGGCCTCATAGCTAAGCGGTTGCGGATCATGATGGTTCTGATTATCATCAAGAGGTCCCTCGTTCACTGACCGCATGCCATCATCGGTTCCATAAGGCGTCGGTTGTGGGCGTGCCTGAGACATCATTGTTGATGGGTACTGCTGACTGACTGATCCTGCGGTGCGTGGCGTCTGAGAAACTTCATCGGGTGTCTGATCACGGCTGGAAGAGAACGTTCGAAAGGAGAACGACGATGGAAGCAGAGAAAATCGACGAGCTCGTCCGTCACCAGCCTGGCTAGCTTTACGACCATGCGAGTATTGCATCGACCGCCTTGAGTCCATTGAGGCACGAGAATCCTCTCGCGGCATGGGATCTTTCATGCTCGTTGGTGGGTACCGCTTATTCTGCCGATCAGCGCGAGAGGTGGCGTTCGGTGAATTGCGACTGCCTAGTATGGAGCCTGAACGTCCAAAAAGCTTCTCACCCAGGCTGGAGACTGTGTTCGAGCGCTTATGACCCTTCGGAGGCTCTTGTCGAGGGGTTGGATTAAATGCCGGAGGAAGTTGTTGTGTGCTGGGCCTGCCCATGGTCGATGTCGGTGGCTGGACAGGATTCGGTCCTAGAGCGAATTGTCCACTCTTCGGTTGAGCGAGGCGACCTTCAGTATTGGTTGCTGTCACAGTAGGAGCCACCGGCTGGCCATATGAGCCGCGTGACGGAAGACGACCGGTGTGAAAAGATGCCATGGACGCGCCTGTCGTCGGCCGGGCAGACGAGAACCCTGCCGTGGCAGTTGTGTGAGTGCCCGTGAATGCAGATGTGTCTGAAGTCGACCGGGGGAAATGTCCTGGTAAGGGTTTGTCGTAGCTAACTGGGGGCCTCGCAGTCGTTCGAACAGGATAGTCCTTGGCTGGAGGGGCAGGAGGTTGCGAGGCCTCAGCGTCAGCCTCGCGGGCTTGCGATTCTGGAAGCTCCTGAAGCTCTCCTCTCGCGGTCTGCGACTGAGGAGCAACGTATTCGACCTGTACAGTCCTACGCTTGGTGTCACGAGACGCCTTGGACTTGTCGCTTGGGGATCCTTGTGAGATGTCGCCCGCCTGGTGATTGAGTCCACCAACAGCCGGTACTGGTCCATGGCTGGTCTTCGGTGGCTCGCGAACGGATGCGCTGCGGGCAAGAGTTGGGGGTGACTGAACCTTCGTTTCTGTATTTGAGATTGTAGTGGTTAGCGAGCTGGACACAGACTGTGAAATGATCCACCGAGCACTCATACCGGTAGGTACTGTCGTGTTGGCAATATCTGCCACGTCAGTGGTGCTGCTGGTAATGTGCGAAACAATGTGCGAGTATTCGTTCAACCAGCTGTGACGAGCGACCTCAAAAAGATCGGCACGTTTGCGTGGATCGGGAACCAAGATTCGTCGCAGGAGATCGCGAGCATGAGGAGTCACGTATTCGGGGAACGTGAGAGGAGTGGTGACGATATATTTGTAGAGGAGATTTATATTGTCGCCATCAGGATTAGCCGGGTCATCATCGAATGGCAGATATCCAGCAAGCATGGCATACTATTGCGGAAACGGTCAGCTTTGAAGGACTTGTGCAAGCTTAAGTCTGGAGGGGATCAGAATGACTTCTCGACGTACCAAAATAACACCACAGCTCCACACGTCCACCTTTCGCCCAGTATAGAGCGAATCACTCACGACCAACTCCGGAGCTGCGTAACAGGGACTACCACAGCTGGTTTGCATCAAGTCTCCACGGCGGTATCCGTCCGGACCTAATTTGTCCAAACGCTTCCGCTTGACATAGTCTTTGTTGGTCAAGTTGTACTCGATCTCTTCTTCCAGTTGATCCACTGGGTTGAAAGTATTGGCGAAGCCAAAGTCGGTAATGATGATGTTGCGATTTCTGTCCAGCAGTAGATTTTCGAGTTTCAAGTCCCTGTGAACGATGCCCTTTTTGTGGAGGTATCCCACGCCCGACACCAGCTGCGCGAATAATCGACGGGCCGAGTTGTCTTTCAGGTAGCGATTGTTCAGAATGTAATCGAAAAGCTCTCCACCCGAAGCATATTCCATGATAATTCCAATATGACGATCAGTCTCTACCATCTCATGCAGACGCACGATGTTTGGGTGAGCCAGATCACGCAAGATGGAGATCTCGCGATAAATCTTGGGCAATCGGTTGGGGTTTGATCCAAGCGTTTCGCGTCGGATCAGTTTGATGGCGACTTGAATGCTCCCATCTCTTTTCCAGCCAAGTTTGACCTTTCCAAATTCACCCTCGCCAAGGGTCTGACCGAGAATATACGTGCCGAAGGTGGTCTCCTTTCGCTTGAGATCCTTGCCGTTGTTGCTGTAGTCATGCCGACTGCGATATCCTGCGCGATTTCCGTCCTCGGCAGCTTCGGGTCCATAAGCCGACATGGTTGGCTCATCCGCCATTGCGGCGGCGGGGACACCACCAACTTGTCGCACCTGTTCCCTCTCTCTGTCCACCATGGGATCACTGACCAACACTGAGTTGATCACCGTGCTCGGCTCTCTCGCCAATTCCGGGCCGGAACTGTCCTCCATACCCGACTGAATTTGGCTTGTGGACTCTGAGTATTGCTCTCTGGATCTCCCCGACTCTCTCGTGGAGTCCTCTCCAGGTGCGGGACGGCGTGATCGCGTCTTTCCATTGCGGTCTTCGCGGGGTCGTTCCCGATTGTCTTTGCGATCAGAGCGGCTTTTGCTGGGGCGCGAACCAGCTTTATCTCCGTTGGGGCTGCGACGGCTCTGGTGTGCAGAAGACGTCCTCGGCGGAGGGACTGGCGGGGAGCTCAACATGTCGTACTGATTGTTTCGCGCATTCTTTTGCGAAGGTGACACGGCTTGAGACGAGGTTGGCGATGAAAAATCAGGCGGGGGCATATGTGGCTGAAGGGGGTTGCTCATAGCCAAAGAAGCGGAGTTCCACTACCTCGAGTGGTCCCTAGAAAAGTCACAAGTGATTAGTCTCTCCAAGCACGGCAATGGTGACCGCTTCATGGGTGTGAGGGAAAGCGTGCAATGGGCGTTTCCCGGTCGCTTCACATGAACCCACCTTGCAACTGGCGGCAATCTGGCAGCCTGAGGAGAGCGTCCCTGCTGTTCCTCTCACAATGTAGCTTTGCGGCGTCCGGGCCACAATTCCTATCCACAAGGACTCTGTCGATCTTGAGGACAGATGCAGATGGGACGACCTGAGAATCCTCGTCAAACGTCCACACTTTGTCGGCGGGGATTGTCACTAAAGGTGACAATAAGAGGATCAGCACTCCAGTAATTGAGTATAAACTGGCTTCAAATTTAAGGTGTGGATGACAGGACGGCCGATCGGAGGAATGTGGGCGGGGAAAGCGCAGGCAAAGAATGCTGCTGCCACGCTGATCGAGGCCAATGGTCGCAGATGAGATGCAGAATGGTGGGGAATGATGCCATGCGGATTCCCCAGAAAGAAGTTGGATCCCAATCTGCAATTGATCGAGCAGCGCGCGCGTCTCGGCGAGTCGAAGATGATGCGGCAGGAGAACAGGACGAGAAGGTGAGGATGAGCTTACCTGCACGGCAGGACTGAGCGAGTCCCCTCGATTTCTTCCGGCCCACCGAGGGGGCAAAGAGAAGGAGAGCACTTGCTGGTCGCACGTTGGACCACGAGCTGGGGTAAACAAACGCGACGGATGAAGATGTCTCAGACGTAGTGACGCAGACCCTTCGAGATTATAACCCAACCGTCTTCAATTGAGGATGGCAGACATGACTGAAGCCAGGGTACGGAGGGCGGAGGGGGGAGGGGGGGGGCGCGCGCGGACAGGGGGCGCGAGGGGAAGCAATCGGTCGGGGTAAGGTTCCTAAGAGGAAGGTTTCGCCGCTAGAACTGATCGGAAAAAAAGGGGGCGGGGGAAGGTAGAGTTGGAAAGAATTAAGGTAAGAAGGTAAGAGGAATTGAACAATCCCGAGATGGGAGCGGAAGAGAAGAACAGAAAAGAACCACGTCCGAACGACGCTCACACAGAGAGGTCCCAAGTCGAGTGGGTAAGAAGGGTAAGAAGAGGGTGAGGGTAGGGAAGGAAGAAAGAGTCGAGTCGAGTCGAGACGGGTGAGGGTGAGGATGAGAGGGTAAGAGGGTGAGAAAGGGAGGGCGTGTGAGAGAGGGCCGAGTGACACGATCAGTGGCCCGGTACTCAGCGAGCCCGCGCGCAAATCACGGGTATCAGGTAACTTATCAGGTCTCGGGTATCAGGTACCCAGGAAACCAGAGCAGCAGAGCAGGTTCCAGTGGGAAAGTGGGCGCCACTACTGACTCGGACGTTCGACAAGGTTGCAACCTTTGAACCTATTCCTAGTCCTACGAGAAAGAGACTAAGACGAAGAGCTCTGGGGTTTGTGCCGTCGAGAGCAGTTCCGTGGTAATGTTGTAGTGCTTTAGCGGTAATCTTGTATACACGTTACCACCAGTATCGTAACATCTGTTTTCCATTGTACATCATTGCGATGAGGGATTCTTGATGACCCTCGATCGTTGACTGAATCCGCCATCGTCCCTGCTCCTCGAGGATCTGAGATGAGCGCAGGATGGTTGCGCGACAAAGGGCAAGGACTCTGGAAATGGTTCTGGACCGACCTCGCCATCATGTGTATTACTATTGATCTTGAGTTCTTTACTATTGTAATATGTAGTACTATACTGTATTAATGTATGTAACGTACCTTCATTGAATATGCGAAAAGGTTACAAGTATGTATTGATAGGATAACGCAGCAGCAATACCTAGTCGACAGTCGGGAATTGCGTAGTCGGCCAATGTTGCTATCGATTGGAGGTTTCCATGGTCGAGAAGCAGACAGAACTAGCTAGGCAAATGAATCATCGGAATGTGCTCACTGCTCACTGCTCAGTCGTGGTGTCCGATCAATTAGTCGTGTATGTACATAGTTGTACGGCTCTCAGGTTGGGGCGGGTTCAAGTTGGTGGAGTCTGGGGGAACAGAGCGGGTCTCCGTTGTCGCTTTGGGTCTCTTTTTTTTTTTTTCCTTTTCCCAGGTCGTGTTTCTGGATTTTCGAATTGCCTTTTCTTTTGTTTTCCTTTTTGTTTTTGCTGCATTTGTTCCTTCTTGCAAGTTTTCCATTTTTATACCCGTCCACGCTGGGTCAGATTTTGTCTGCGATTCAATAGATTCACGAGGGTCAGCTTATTTCAAGTCCGAGTCACTGCTGGCTCAGATTGTGTCTAGCATAGATCGTGATGGCGTGGAACAAACGGAGTTAAGTTAGCACTGAAGCTCTTGGCAGTCCGTAACAGAGGGCCCCCCAGGAATCAAGATGCCATTGCTGGATGAATGACGCCGTTGACGAGAGCCACAGTTGCAGACTGTTTTGAGTCCTATCAAAGAGGGTCCACTTGGGAGCTGCTGCACATGAATTAGAAGCTAGTGCTATATACGGTCGGCAGCCTGCACACTCGCAGGATGGATATGCTAATACGTATGCAGCGAGCTCGACCATGAAGCAGATCATGAACAGTGAAGCTCTGCTGCTTTCGCGAAGGAGCTGAAAGCACTCTGACCCGTGGGAGTTCCAAGCTGTACAGGGGCGCTCTGAGTCGGATGAGGAGATCTGAGTCGAACAATGTTTGCTAGTATTGTTGGACCGTTCTTCATGCTCCCATCCATGAGGAAGCCGTCCAGCACACTTGGGCTGTTGCTTACTTGCCAAACAGGGAGTAAGCGTGGCAATGTGCCCAGCACACACACTATTGATCAGTCTGACGGTCAACCCAGGATGTCGACAGTGGCTCGGTCCTTTCCAGGATCTCATCAATGGTCAGCGAGCTCCCTTGCCTCGTCGACTGGAGTTGGTCACCGAACGGGTGGGAGGCCCGAGGGCTGATGATCCTCGCTTGTAGTCCATGTCCGAATCCATCTATCCCTCCGTGTAAAAGCAAGAAAGCGACCAAGAGAAAGATTGAAAGCCAAATCTGATCTGGATGCGATCAAAACAAAGAACTCGGATGAACGCCCGAGGGCCATGTCCGAGCAAATCGATGGACAAAGCGAGTCGCGCGAGTGGACGACCCCAGTCCACGAGTCTCGATCGCAATGGATGGCCACACCAATTATTTGATGAAGAAGAAGAAGAAGAAGATGATGATGATGATAGAGGGTTCCTATCAGGTGTGCAAGAGACACAATACGGGTGACTCTTGTTCAAGTTGTTTCGGCAGGCCTGGAAATCCACTTGTGATGCGGCAAAGTCCCGAGTCTGTGCTCGAATGGAATCAGAACCGACTCAGCTCCGTTTCTCGTCCCTGACGATAAACCAGAGCGAGCAAGCCACGCAGCGTGAGGGTATGACCTGCATAAGGGATGAATGATCTGGGGATCTATTCTGGGCGATAAGCGACAAGGATGATAGTAGTACTATAGTAAGGCACCTAGGTTTGCAATAATGCAAAATGTAAAAGCCTAATTTACCAGGTACTCAAGACGCAACAACATGTGCATAAGTGCAACCTAGGAAGCTAAACCTCGAAGAGAAAGAGCAAGACGCCTCGTAAGAATTACTATTGATCCCGACCAGCTTTTAGTTTTACCCTCATCCCAGTTCCAGTCCCGGATGCAATGGTTCCTGGAAGAGGTCCACAACGGAAAAAGTATACGGGCAGCGTAAAGCGAAATTAAATTAGGGGAGGGCTGCCGGCGCCGATGGTTTCGAGTTTCACGCCGAGTGGGTTCTGCGGCCAGGGACGATCGTCATAAGTGGGCCGCAGGAGATTGGCAAATGGAGTCGGTGTCGCTGGAAGACCACTCCTGCACCTCCCAGCCTTCTTTCCAGCGTCTCCAGCGACTCCACTGCCCCAGTGGTCTCCACCCCCGGCGCGCACGCCGTGTGCTGGACGAAGTCGCGAAAGTCCCTTTCGTTCTGTAGCGTACATTACGGTATTGTCATACGGTAATTCAAGTGAAGCAGGATACCCGAGAAACTCAAACTACGCCAGTGCGCAGCATCTTATCGGCCGTGGAGGGATAGGATACGGCCGCATAGAGTTCTTGGTTCATTCCTCGGAAACTTCATAGAGATCCGATGTCGACAAAGCCACCTGCTTGAGTTGAGCGAAACGGGACATTGCGGTCCGACGAGTAAGGCGGCTCGTCAAAGATGAATGGAGTTGCTGATCGAACCCGATCAACGCGACGTCAGTGAAAGGTCGCAAAGCTCCATTCTACCTTGAACCTGAATATCATCATCATACCAAAATAAATCGTTGTGGCATTGACAAAATCGGCGAGGACGCTAAGGTCAACCTCACGCTGTCGTCCAAAAGGATGAAGCCTCGGTTTGACTGGGTGACGGTGTCGATTCATACAATGTCCAGGTGTCACCGTGGAGTTGATGGGTGCGATACGAGTCATTCCCGGATCTAGACCAGCTGCTGACTTACTAGTACTGATCGAGTTTCCCCAGTTTCAAAGTTCAAACTGTTGTTCCTCGGCTGGTCATTCTTTAGATATCCGTTCCTCCGTCTCAACTCCACCCACCACTTCAAGAAAATCATGTTGCCTTCTGCTTTGAATAACTGATTTGATATTGACATCCCACCCCTTTTTTCCCTGCCAGTTCTTTGCGTGACCGATCCCTGGCACGGGGTGGAACTGTCCACGGTTGAGGCGCCGAGAGAGCCAAGAGTGAATCATCGATCATCGAAACAAGCAGACAGTAGTAAGTTAGTAGTAACTTACTTAACATGCGTCCTTCCAAGTTGTCGTGACCATTGAAAGTTCCAGTACAGTTGGAGGAGATGGACAAAATGGCACGATTGGCAGATACTGTAGAGAACTTGGAAAGCAACATTAAAACATCTACCAATACTAACTCACAGTACTTCCACGGTGTCTATCACAGGCTTTCTGGTCAATGCTACCTTCGCGAGGATTCCGGCCCAGCCTCGTCCGCTTTCCTTTTGCTCTTCACTGAAGTTCACTCTGCTCTTTCTGGGGCTGCCATTCAATCCAGCTCCACAACAGTGCTGAGTTGCTGGCTCCACCTGCCCAACGGGCACCGCGTTTTCGACCTGTTCGACTCTCCACCGCAGAATTTGAAATTACCTGTTTGGGACGATCGCCGTGGACTCCGAAAATTCCTCTGATTGGAGAGGTCTCTCGGTGCCCTCGAATTTATTGTCCATAAAGTCGAGGCTGTCACTCTTTCTTCAAATCTCGTCATTTAATGAATGAGCCATTTTCATAAAGTCGTGTCACTACGCGCCGACAGACAACTACTTAAGCTGTCAATGAAATGCGAAAATTGCGTGGAAGATCAGCGAGTTTCCACCTTCGCTCCACATGAGAAGCCAAAAAAGCGTAACAGATCCGAAGATCCAAATATCCAAATGCCAAATCCTCCTCAGGTCGGTGTACCGTGCAGTACATCGCACCATTTGACCAAGGTTAATTGGTCCAACGCAGGACCGCGCCAACTGTCAGGAAGGGTGATGCGCTGGCAGCGCCAGCGCGTTGGGAGCCGCGTGTCCAATCGATCGCGATCAATCATCCCCGAATGATAATGAACAATGATCTCGGTACTCACTAATACTCCTGCTACTACTGTGCTCGGTGCGAAATTGTCGATCGCTTAACTTTGGCGCTTCGTGATGACTGTATGACACCGGATTGTATACTGTGCGAGGCCGTGAGCCTCAAGAGGCCAATCTGCGGAGAGAGGCTGAAACGAGCCTGCGATATGTACAGTAGGTGGATAGTATGGAAATGAGTGGAGATGGCGAGCGGACTACGCATCTCGCACAGGTATGTGTAAGTTGAACCTCACACATGTCCAGTAGTTTGATTTTGCCACGCTACTACTGATAGAGTTACGTCGATAGATCGGCCTATCCATGATCCCATTTGTTTGTCGTCACCACGGCTGGAGCCGAGTCGAAGTTGAGACGAATATTCGCGACGGTGGAGCATGGAATTGAAGGATTGAGATAGCACACCACTCGGGGGTAATTAAACAGTCTTTCTCAACTAGACAGTGGAAAGTCAACTTATGCGATACGAAGCGGAGTGTCTTTCGTTGAGAATTGCCTCTGCAACCTCGAAGTAGACTATGACAGCTCTTGGGTGATAGATGAGACTATGGGACGAATCTGTTCTCTCCGTACATAGTAATTAGACGGGACTTCCCTACCCACCTTAGTAGTCAAATGGATGCTTTGACGCAAAATCTCCTACTAGCAGGTCGAGGTCACGACCATGCCAGGAAGTACCGACTCGTCGAATATAGGCTCTATTGTTGACCTCGCCTTACATCATATAATCAGAAAGTATTAATTGGCAGGAAATGAACAAATGCACTGTAGCAATTAAAAAGTCATCAAGCATGGATCATATATACTTCATGTATCGAACCCTCTCTTCCAAACCTCATTCGACTATTCAATGAACAAGATCAACTGCTGACTCAAAATTTTCATCGCTTCGACCCAACTCCTGACTTGGGAGCCGCGTCCAACGACATTGTGCCCGGAGCACCATAAGCTGGTGGCGGTGCAGTAGTGGACGATGAGGCATACGCGGCACCCGAAGCAGATGGGCCAGCCTCATTCTGACCCTTGACATCACCGGGCAGCTGGCCACCATCACCCGCTCCTACAACAACCTCTTTCCCATCGCGCATACGTCCCACCACCATACCCTTGGCCACGGACTTGAGCAGAGCGCGACGGCTGACTCCTGTCGCGTCAATGTACACAAGACCGACGTTCTTGATCCCACCCGTCAAATTACTTGCGACGGAGCCGGCCTCGGTGCCGTACCGATGACCGATCATGCTGCTAGCCGCCGCGGAGCCGCTCATCAACATCGTGCGTGCACTCTCCGTGATGCCATCCGCCAAGGTAGAGAAGGCGATCATAGATTTGTTCAGAACGCCGGGCTTGTAGTCTGGTGGCGGCAGGTGCCTCTTGTCACTCCGGACTTTGGTATCCTTACGTGCGAACGTGGCGCCGAGGTTCTGTGCGACACGGTCGACTTGGCCCAAGGTACGCTTCGAGAAGTCTGCTGCACCATCCGAGAAAGTGCCCACCTTTCGGATCCGGGCATGGGTAGCCTCTGAGAAAGTGACCGGCTTGGGGGTTGGCTTGGTCTTTTTCATAAAATTCTCTGCACCACTTGCCATCGCGTTGGAGATGTATGAGGATGTAGTCACGATCAGTCGCGAAGCAGTGGCTGATGTCTGCACGATGGTCGAATTTTGATATGCCGGGTGCCGTGACATTTCAAGATACTCTTCGGAGACGTTAGCCACCCTGACCTTATTGCCCTCCCCTTCCACCGGAAGTTCAATCTCGACGGGGCCTGTCAGAGAGTTAGCCTGTGTACTGCGTAGTTCATTTGTATCTTCCCACAAAAAAAACACTCACGTTTTGAACCAGGTTTCACATCTCCAATCTCGACGACATCGTAACCCTCGCCAAGCTCGCCCACAACCTTTCCATCTTCCTCATCCACCAGCACAATTCTGCCATGCTGTCTATCGTCCTGTGCACTTCCAGTTCCGACGTATCCTTCTCCAGGAGCGAAGTTGGCTGGGTTGTATGGGGCGATGTCAGCAGCTTTACCTCCAGAACTGGGCGCATAGTCGAGGAATGCGGTGCACTGGGCAAGGATTGTCTCGAATGTGTCGATATCGTCTTGGGTGACATTCTGAGGACCCGTGCCAATGCTGGGGAATTGAATGCGGATGAAGGCGCCAGCCTCCGGGGCTACATCCCAACGAGGAATCAAGTAGCTGTCGGGCGGTTGATGAAAGATCTGGGTAGTAGCCGGAACGGCCAGATCCAGCTCTGGGGGTAGCGAGAGGTGCAGATAGTAATCTTCTTCCGGGGTCTGCGTGCCTCCAGCGGATGGGTTTGGCGGCATTGCAGTAGGGACCATGAGCAGTGATAGAGTTTGAGGGCCCGAGGACGTCAACTCTTGCTCCTCGCCATCCTGAATATGGAAGGCTCGAATGTTGTTCACTTTGAACAGTAGTCTTGAATCGTGGGATGCACTCGCCATGTTGGGTAAGTGAATGGTGCCGATAGTCTTGGAATTGATGAATGACGTCGTCCACGCGTCGATAGCTGATAGAGCGGACTACGATAAAGTAATGATGACCGAAGTGAACAATAGATTCGTCGGGAGAGCGAGACCTTTTCAATGAGATAGGACGAGGGAAAGAATAGAAGGCACAAAAGATGAGAGGGGATGCCTTTATGAGCACCGTGTTTTGGGAAGGCTGGGCGCTAAATAGCCACAGATCATTCATCCATGTTTAACCTGCGACAGTACACATTAGGTGGGGGGAGCGCCCTTGTCGTCATGGTTGGGGAACCCCTGAGGGTGGGGTGCGTTTTCTACGCCGCGGAAGCCCATACCCACGTCCCACAGTACTAGTTAGTTACAGGAGTTACTAGTTAGTAAGTTAGTACCTCTCACAGTAAGTTTGGTTCAGCGTTGACTTTAGGCAGTTGCTGCGCCACACTTGCTGACGCACCGCCACAAACGGCTCCATTTTGCCGCTCGGCATCCGCAGATCCATCGCAAGTTTCGCAGTCTCCGATTGAGCGATTGACCGGGAACGTGTGAAGATGCGCAAAGGCTACCTACGGAGCAAAGAGCACGTAGAGCCGAGGCTAAGCTTTGAGTCATCTGCCGAAATGTCCAGTCAATACTGCTTCGAATCTTCATCGATTCTCGAGGTATGTGTGGCGGGATACCACCCGCTTTAGTCCATCGTTCACTCTCGGCTGTTCCCCCATCCAGTCTTTGGATCTTGAGAGACAGTTGGTAGGCTCCCACTGGTTACTTCTTGCTTACCCTTGGTTGAAAGTGGAATTGGTGACGAGAAGGAGGGAGAATGGTGTTGCCTGCAGTGAGGGGTATAGTCCTCTGATACGATTGTTGATTGTCACATGCTAGGTAGCTATGTTGAGGCGAAACCTCCAACTGTATGGTGGAACGGCTTGCATTCTTATCAATGTTGCCTCACGATCCCAACAAAACCTCTACCGCTCGGCCTTTACTTCCAAAAAGGGAAACCAATCGAGTCCAAAAGTTCTGAAAGTCTGTCTCAAAGAACACCGTAACACGTGCCCAGAGCGCCCAAAGGACTATGTTGATGATCGATTTTACATTTTGATACTGTGGATTGACAGTCTTAATTCGGGAATGAGAGATCTTTGGCAAGGAGATCACTTAGATTTCCTTCATGCTTTTCCATCATGGCCCATTACCCTAACCATTAGCGATGTAGCAGAACCGAGATGAAGGTGAAACATGAGTGATCCTCATAATTGTTGACAAACAGACAATACAGAATACACTTAGACTGCGTGCCGGAGTCTGGGCTATGCGAGCTCCTAACTATCAGTGAATGTTGACTGACCAGGCCTCTGAGCATGTTTGGAGACCTCAAGAAACTGTACCCTTTTTCCCTTCAACCTCCACACAGTTGAAACTTACAGATTCAGTAATGCATGCATGATGCATCATGAACCCGACAGCCAATCGAGATACTGCAATCAAGTGGGGGCTTCTGTGCAAACAGTGCAAAGATGCGGAGCGGCACCGGCCTCGGGCATTTTTGAACAAAAATCGAGAGAGTCGGAGATAACAGAAAAATTCGTCTTTTGTTTTGCGCATATCGTCCGAGACCAGTGTACAATTGGCAATTCGCTGCAGGACAGCCGAAGTTACTCACTTCACCTTTCCAATCATGGCTAGCTCAGAAGTGATCGATCCTGGGAACGTCCCGGTCTCCCAAGCTCCACCGGAGTCGGAGAATCCCAAGCGCGAAGCCGCCAACGGTAGCCCTGCTCCCGAAGAGCCTCCCTCTAAGAAGGCACGTGTCGAAGAGGCCCAAGGGACCGACGAACCAGAGCATGATCGCGATGATCGGCGCAAGAGAGGTATTGCGCCGATCAAGGCTGAGTGAGTCTTGCTCCGGCATGATCAAGGACCACACGGGAACGCATGACTGACTGATTTTCAATGACTAGATACCTCCTCAAGTCGGAATCCAAATTGGCACCTACCGTGAGCCCAGATGACGCGGCCGAAGCCGCTTCGCACCAAGAGCGCGATGACGAGAAGAAGAAGAACAAGAAGAAGCCGAAGGGTCAAAACACCAACCGAAGCTTTGGCAGTTCCAAAGACGCCAAGGGCCTCTGCGGCTCGAGAATGTTGAGTCCGGAGTTTTCGCCGGAAGAGTGCCAATTCGGGGACAAGTGTCGTTTCGAACACGATCTGAGATTATACTTGAAAGAGCACAAACGTGAGGACCTGACGACATTCAACGGTGTCTGCCCTGTCTATGAGGGACGCGGAACATGTTACGCTGGTTGGCGATGCCGCTTTGTTGGGTCCCATTCCACAGAGCGAGAGACCGAAGATGGTCGCAAGGAATTAATTTTGCTCGAAGATGAAGAGCGCAAGGCCAAGGCCAAGCCTCTTGTACCCTACGCGACACCCGAGGGTCTTGTCAATATCATCAGCTATGAAGATAAAGTCGCATTGTCGAGGAAGCGAGAACACACTCCCCGCGCCAATGAATACAACCAATGGTTGAACAATGTCTCCCAAGAGTTGGAGAAGCAACTGCATGGGCGCATGCCACACGGCGCAGGAGCACAAGAAGGGAATGGGGAGGCCCCTTCGGCTGATGGTGATGAAGCTGTCAAGGCCAAAGAAGCCCTTGAAGAGAACCGTGCGCAGTTCACGGAACCCCCCTTCTTGGCTTCTGAGAAGAGACGGATCTACTTTGGCCCCGAGACCCCAGCTCTGGCTCCTCTGACGACTCAGGGCAATCTTCCTTTCCGTCGACTCTGTGGTGACCTCGGTGCTCAATTCACCTATTCCGAGATGGCGCTCAGCATGCCGCTGATCCAGGGTAATAAGTCAGAGTGGACTCTCATCAAGGGACATGAGACCGAGATGCTCCCACCAACCATCACGCCTGGTCCTAATGTGGTGCAAGGATATGACAACTCCAAGGACTTCAAATATGGAGCGCAGATTACTGCCAACAAGCCCTTCCAAGCCCTGAAGGCGACGGAAGTGCTTTCTCGATACACACCGCATCTGCGTGTCATCGACTTGAACTGCGGTTGCCCCATTGAACTTGTCTATCGCGATGGAGCTGGCTCCGCGCTCTTGGACCATCCTTCGAAGTTGGAGAAGATCATTCGCGGCATGAACGCGGTGTCTCAAGAAATTCCCATCACATGTAAGATCCGCATGGGAACTCGCGACAACCAGCCCAACGCATTGAAACTGGTCGAACGCCTGGTTCTGGGAGGTTACGAGTCAAGTATTCTGGGCCTTGGGCCTCCTGGTGCCGCAGCAATTACTCTTCATGGACGCAGTAGACAGCAGCGATATACCAAGCAAGCTGATTGGAGCTACATTGCAGATACTGCAGCTCTTATCAAGCGTCTCAATGAGAAGACTGACGACCTCACTGATACCGTTCGTGAGGCTGATCCTCGCTACTTGCCCAACGGGGGCAGGACCTATTTCCTTGGCAATGGTGACTGCTTCTCCCACGTCGACTATGATGACCACATTCAGAATGCGGGTGTCGACTCCGTCATGGTGGCTCGCGGCGCCCTGATCAAGCCTTGGATCTTCGAGGAAATCCAAACCGGACAGTACTTGGACAAGTCTGCTTCGGAGCGCCTGGCTTACATTGAAAAATTCGCAAAGTACGGCCTCGAGGCGTGGGGCTCCGATGAGTTCGGTATTGGCACCACTCGAAGATTCCTTCTGGAGTGGTTAAGCTTTGCTTATCGCTACGTTCCTCTTGGCTTGCTGGAATACCTTCCGCCTCATATCAACGACCGGCCTCCTGCCTGGCGTGGCCGCAACGATCTGGAGACCCTGATGGGAAGTGGAAACTACAAGGATTGGATCAAGATCACGTAAGTCATGACTTGAATCGTAGACCCATCTGATTGTACCTTTGAGAGCATGTGAACTAACGTCCGAGTCCAGTGAGATGTTCCTCGGTCCGGCGCACAAGGATTTCAAGTTCGAGCCCAAGCACAAGTCCAATGCTTATGAGGCTGAAGGCTAGATGAGTCAATAGACTGGACGTCTGATGAATTAAATGAAGCTTTTTGAGCCTTACTGCAAGATGCTGTACACATTTGCGTTAGTCCCATGATGACTTTGTGTTTAGTATGGTACTACGGGTCAATTGATTGTGTCTCGTCAGAGACACAACAACAATAGTTTAGGCTACCTTCTTTGGGATATACGCTTCGGGGTGGGGGAGGGCCCATATAATACTATTCTTTTCTTCCCCGATGGGGGGGAAGGCATTCTGCCACAGCGGTGTAGAAACACAAAACACGTGACTTATGTACTCGCGCCTTAGCTTTATGGCATCAACCCTAGCCTATTGGCTAGACGTAACGGATCTGGCTACGATGCTGGCGAGCCTGGTGTAAACCTGGCTGCGATGCTAGTGTGAATCTGGCTGAGATGCTGGCTGCGATGCTGGCTATGATACTAGTGTGAATTTGGCTGCTTCACCGGCTGCGATGCTGGCTGTGTTACTGGTGTAAATTTAGCTGCGATACTGGCTCGGTGTCACTGTGTATAGAATTCAGAATGTTGTTGTGGCCTCTGACGAGGCACATTTTCAGCCCTAAGACCACTTTGGTCCTAGGATGGCTAGTAAAATTACTGTAACCACTGAGCAACTGGTGACTAGGGTAGTTCACTGTAAACCTGGTCTTGTAGATCTGCACATTCTCGGGACGGGCCAAATCGCTGCAGAAGAGTTCCTTGGATGACGGCTCCACGTTGAGCTGCCCGCTTGGTCACGCCAGTCACGTGGCCAATCTGATGATGACGTCTTTCCCCTCAGGGCAAGCTGGAAAACTCCCCATTAAAGGCCACTTCAGAGCTTACACAGCTGCATATTTCTTGCTCCATCATTCGCTGCTGCCTAAGTCTACACTCCAGATTCTCCTTCATCAGGCTTCAATTGGCCTCAAACTATTGTCTTACAACTCCTCCTCAACTCCTGGTTGTTTCGTGGATCTCTCGCCTGGGTGGTAACCGAAGCTCCTGACCATCCCCTCCGCCCCTTTTGTTCGACAAGCACCCTCATAGTCTTTGATTCCAGCGCTTTGAAGCCATTACCGTGAATCCGGCAAGATGACACTCTACTACAGTCTTGTAAGTTTCGCTTTCGTCCACCTTGTCTAGCTCATTGATGCTCAAGCTATTCCGACTGCCTCGAGATTGAGGTTTCTGAGCGAGTCACAACGACTCGGTCGGGTAGCTTGTGCAACAGCTGCACCTTTTCCCTCGACGTTTGTACTGTCACCGAAGGCAATGCTGACTGGACTCAATCGCAGGTTTTTCTCCTGTTGGTGTTTGAGATGGCGGTCTTTTTGGCCCTCATCGTGCCTCTGCCATTCACCATCAAGCGCAAGCTTTTCGCTTTCATCTCGGAGAGCCCAATTATAGCAAAGCTACAATATGGCTTGAAAGTGAGTTTGTATCGAAATCTGGCGCATCGTGTTCGTTCACTCTCTAATCGCATATACAGATCACATTCATCTTCATTTTGATTCTGTTCATCGACAGTGTCAACCGGGTGTTCCGGGTGCAGCAGGAGCTCGCAGCTTTTGCCAAGGATGGTTCTGCCGTCAGGTATGTTTTGATCGAGTCGATTCGTCGTGTTAAATGCTACATGAACTCATCACTGATTCAACATTTTTCTTCAGCGCTGCTCACCTTGGTACCGACCGCATGGAGGTCCAGGCCCGCAAGTTCTACTCGCAGCGCAACATGTACCTTTGCGGCTTCACCCTCTTCCTCTCCCTGATCCTCAACCGCACCTACATCATGATCTTGGAAGTCCTTCGTCTCGAGGACCGCGTCAAGCTTCTGGAAGGTAACAAGAACGCTGGTGGAAAGGACTCTGCCCGCATCGCTGAGGCTGGGAACCTTGGAGAGATTGGTTCCCTGAAGAAGCAGCTGGCAGAGAAAGACCGGGACATTGAGACCCTTAAGAAGCAGTGTGAGGGCCTTACCCGTGAGTACCACAAGCTCGGCGATGAGGTCTCTTCCAGCAAGAGCGACAAGACCGAGAAGAAGGACATGTAATGGCCGCCAGTTCGGCTTAGTTGGCTGGATGAGCCTGGCCTCGGGGCGTCTGCCGGCTGTATGTCGAAATCGAGTGCTTGGCGCCTCATAAGCGGCTTGCTCATGGATTGAATGAATTCATGCATCATGGATGATGGTTGGGGACAATGTCGGTGCAAGTTTGTCGCTTGTCGTTGTCTGCATACCTTCACCCTTATACTTTTAGCCTCATCTCTGTCACCTCTGAACGCCTAGCAGATGTCCCCTACACGTTTGCTCTCGGTATGCGCAAGATACCGACCCATTTGGAAATGTCTTCCCAGGGACAACAGCAGCTTCGTTTTGGCTTTTGGCATGGGGCTGTTGTGGGGACACTTCGATCATTTTTAAACTTTCAAATTCGTTCACCTTTTGAAAATCTCTATACTTACTGTTTTGTGGATGAGTTCTTGTTTGGATTGTTACGAGGACATCTGAAATAATCGAGGAGTTTTTGTCTAGAGGCATATCATCAAGTCATTAATACATTATTTGGAGATCACATGAAGGAGCGAGCAGCACTAGGAATCACTCTCGAGTATTCGGAGCGCAAAATGTAGGCATGAACACTGCCTCGCCGAACACAGTCCATTTCCTAGATCCCTAGATGAGAAATGTCCAGAAACTCGGAAAGACCAGTTCCTCCTCGAAAATACGTCGCACCTGAGCCAGAACAAAGCGTTCTACTTTGCCTACGTTTTTTAGTACTTGCTTGCCGTCTTCCTTGCGGCCGATTTCACTCTCTACACGAATCTCCTGCAACAGACCACCCTGCCGCTTGAGATCCCCTCCGGAACGAGGTCGACCGTCCTCACCTTGTTGGTGACCGGCCTTGTCCTGGTCCTCAGAGCCCAACAGCGCATCCGCATCTTCGGGAGACAAAAAACAAAAGTGAACGCGTTTACGAATATACGCAACCACCGCCACCCCGTCAAAGGTGATGCCCGTGACGTTCAGTTTTAGGGGTAGTCCGACAAAGCTCGGCATGGGATAATCGAGCAAGATCTCTGCTGTCAACGAGAGACGGATATTCCCGGCGTATTTTGCGTGGCACAGGATTTGGAAGTCTTCTGGCCGCCGCTCGCGCATTCGAGGTGGAATGGGAGCGGTGGGGTCGGTGGGGATTTCGGTTGAAGGCTTGGGGATATCTGCTGAGCCGCTGCTGGTGCGATGGGATCTATTGCTCCCTACCTCGCCTGTCGATGGCCGAGAGGTTGGGTTTGCGTGCTCGGGTTCCGTGTCGAGATGGGAGAATGGACCGCCAGGTCGACGGGGGTAGTGTGACCTGTCGCTGTGGCCCATGCCGTAGTCTGACCAGTTGCTGGCGAAAGGAGTTGCACCAGCTACAGCGGCCAAGGGTGTCTGGGTTCCCGAGAGACCACCCAAAGACATCAGGTGGTAACCGAGAGTTGATGTGCCGCCTGGGATACCCGGTGTACTCGCGCGCGGATGAAGATGTGGATTCAGATGATCTCCCAATGGTAGTGGAGATCTTAAAGCTGAAGGCCGAAACCCTTCCCCAGCGTATGGCTGTTGATCTTGGTGATGGTGATGGTGGTGGTGGTGATGGTGATTCTGCGACAAATCGTCATCGTACACAGAGTCCGAATTCCGACCGGACCATTCATCGCCAACGAGTTCTTCAGAGGTCACAGAAGCGTCATCTTCATCTTCCTCGTAGAAGTCTGCGAAGGGGTCACAGAAGTCTTTGATCTCCAGGTCTGGAGCTATTGTGCCAAAGTCAAAGGCATGGCACTGGACGGAGCGGATGAATCGTGGGAGCGGAACTTGTTGAAATCTGTCGTGGACAAACGAGCGAATTCGCTCCGCAAGAGCTTCACCGTCCGGACCGGAAGTGGCTCGGGCCCAGTCAACTTCGATGGACATTACATGTGCGTTGAGACTGAGCTTGTTTGATCGGTTCTGAAGCTCAAGTGGGGGGTAGCTTTGAATGACGTGGAAGGGAGCGACCTACATTGCTGTGAGATCAAAATGCAGCATAGTCACGTGATTCGCTCGCTGATTGAATCATAGACGAGCGAACACTGGACATTAATGGCGACTTGTAGTTCTGCTCCTTTTTTTTGAGTCTATCTGGAAATAACCGAGATCAAAGGACCTCCTTTGATGACATGCCAAGCGTCTTTTAGAATAACTTCAGGTTTGATTCGAAGCATGCAAGAACTTGATATGTGTTTGCCATTATACCGATGGCCTGTATACCTTAGTAGTAACCACCCCCACCAATCTGACATGAATCATTGGACACGGGACGTCATTGTTCTAGGCGCCTTGGGCCGCAGCTGATAGGCCTGGAATGTGATTAAGCTTGGGCGGTGGCCCCAGCGCGATCACCAACAAATGCCGAGCCCAGTCAAGGTTTTGTCTCGGGAGAATCAACATCCAATCCATTCTGGACGCTGTGCCAACCCGCCAGAGTTCGGCCATCTGGTGATTACAATAGTAAAACCTGTGCCATTCAGATGACGGGACTACAGGAAATAGTTGGTGTAATTCCACAGCTATCTTGGGTAGGGAGAGGATTGCTTTTGACATGTCCATGCAGCCGTGAATTGACTACTACGTGCCATTGATGGTCGGGGGTCATAAGGCGGATGCTAAAAGACCGGGCAGATTAAGGTCGGTCAGCTGATTTGGGCGTTATGCAGGTGTGAGCCCTGCGTCTGTTGCTATAGACCTATCGCTTGGCGCTGGTCTGGGTGAAATTCGAGAGATCAAACTAAGGCAATTCTGTAAGGCAATTGACGTACCGCCTTGCCGTTGGATGCAGTATGACTATGCACAGTAATCATCGACCAGCCACAAAAATAAGGCGTCACTGTATTCTGAATTGATGATGAGCCATTGTCGGTGTACTTGAGAATCTGGTTTTGAGCATTTCTGCATGGGTTGTCAAACAAGG
The DNA here is from genome assembly GCF_028827545.1 of Penicillium diatomitis. Taxonomy (NCBI): domain Eukaryota; kingdom Fungi; phylum Ascomycota; class Eurotiomycetes; order Eurotiales; family Aspergillaceae; genus Penicillium; species Penicillium diatomitis. Next base: position 1,860,737 of record NW_026623175.1, on the reverse strand, counting down.
GATCTCGGACATTGATTTCACGACCCTTTCAATCGATCAAGCTACACTGCCAGGACTTTCACCCGGCAGCTTCGGTTTCTTAGTGAATATCGGCTATTCGTATGTCAAAATTGATGCCACAACGGATAGAAAGAACATGAAATCTGACAATGGTATTGCAAGCCGAACAGAACTTGGGGCTAAATGCTCAAACAACGATAGACAACCAGGTAAAAAAACGAAGCCAAAGCACGAAATGTGCCAAAATATTCCAAAGCACCACACACGCAAGTGTCAGGAGCAAGGCAAGGAGAATTATTAAGACGTGGGAAGAATGTTCACAGAAAGCCAACCATCAAGATCATGAAAAGGCAAAGGACATAAACAAGACAAACCACAAGTAGCCACCATGTCGAAGAATAAGTGTCGCGAGATCAAATATTGTATAAGAAAGTAGGCTTCCATTGATGATGGGCGTTCAGGAATGAGTATGAGCAGAGCTCAAGAAAAAGGAATGCAAAGCGCGAATATGATGGTGAGGGTACAGCAAGCAGGATAGCTCAGTATGCGGCAGGAGACTATAGTGAATGTTAGCATTGTGATGTTTATTTCTTCCAGACAGGGGGAATCACACGACTGACCACGCCAGCTGTGCTTTTTAGCCACCATGAGCAGGGCACTTGAGTCCATCTCGGCGTCGGAAGATCTCCTTCACGCCTGGGCAGGAAGGTGTTCCAACCTTGGCGCAATGAACGACCTCGCCCTCGCGGACACAGCAGCCGCAGTCGTAGAGGAAGATGTAGACGGAGCACATGTTTGCAATAATGATGAGGTCGACCTGATATCTGAGTGGGAGATGAGAGAAGATTTGTTTCTTCTGGTAGCTGGAAAAGGTTGTAGATTGTTTGTGGATACGCTTGATGTCTTCCAAAGCAGATTCAATCGCGGGATCAAGTGTCCTTTATAGACCTTCAAAGTCCATTTACATGCTCAATGATCAGATTGTTGACTGTGCCGGGATCCAGACTCCAATCAGTGTAGCATCGTGACCCTCCAAGCTTGCGACGATGTGCCTCATCACTGCCGCTGTGGGGGATAGCTGATGCGCCATATGCATCTAGTCACTTAGCAATCACCTCCAGAATCAAGCAAGACATCTGTTAGGGAACCGATGTGACAAGGCGGACACGGTGTGGTCAAGGGCAGATCTGGAGGTTATTGCGGGCCAACACCTAGCCATGTTGGCCCTGGAAGGTGGACCGCTCGAGTGCTCATGCTCAGATCAGGACCGGACTTGGCCCGGAGATTCATAAACCTCCTTGTGTGCGAGTGCAGTGGGAATTGGTATTAAGAAAATTAGATCAACAGGACCGGTTAATCATGACTTGCCCTGTCGATTGTGCATTTGACTTTCTGCGCCGCGGCTAGTTCCATTCGACATCATCATCCGCAACATGGAGTCCCATTTGTCGCGTCCGTGATCACCAGAGCCTTGTCGGGACGACCCATGCTCGCGGGAGCATCAACAATGAACTAACACATACGTGTGTGGAGAACAGTAATCTAGATGTCAGATGCAGGTATGGATGGTGGCGCATGGCAGTCCTCTAGCTTCTTCTTCCCTGGCGCACGGGTGAAAATCCGCCTGGCAGTCACAGATAATCGATAAGCCACCCCCTTAGAAGTCCGGGGGCCAACTTATACTACAAAGTAGCCAGCCGTTGACGATGGTCGAGTTACTGCACTCTCAGATCCCACCCGACGAACTGCTACACACTGACGGTAGTACGTCTACTGCTCAGACAAGGAAGTCAAAAAATAAAATAAAATTAAAGGATCTGAGGTGACTGCCTGCTGATTTTGCCCTGAGGCATTCTGATTTATTCCTTAATGACTCCCAGCCCGGAGGAGACAACTTTATGCATGTACAGGAAGTGATCACGAACTACATTATACATCGCAAAGCAACACTCGCAACGTGGTGATTCATCCGGGTGAAGGTGGGCCTACTGGATGGCCGTAATATCGAACAGTTTCCCCCCATTGTCCCTCCGAGCCCGTCAACCTCACCTCTGCAAATGAATATCCACCTTACTTGAATCTTCCATGATACCCCTCTAGATCGATCATTGGATATGGGCCCCGTCGGCACGGTACAGTTGGTGATAGTAACGTGCAAGCTGCATTGGAATCCCAGTCCTCTAGTCCATGACGTAGAAATCAACAAATGTCGGCAACGGAGGGTCCGGCTTCATGGGGTGCGAATCTAGAAGAATCTCGCATCCTCACTCAATGTCCAAAGCAAAGGCGCCGGCAGAAGAAGTAGGAGCAACAGCTGCTGCTACTGCTGCCACTACCGTACTACTGCCTGTGCTCCGTCCATCACTCAATCATGGAGTCATGGGTGAGAGAGCTGTGGCCTGTAGCCTGTGGTGCAACCAGGGCATCGTAGTCGACAATCAACGGTTGCCAATAAAGTCCACTTAGCGTCAAATCGACTGGCATAAAATGACTGATCATGTCCGGGGGCACAGCCGAGTGCCTCCGTCTAAATACCAGGGAGGAGGACTAGGGACTGAGGCTCATCACTAGGCGCCTCTGCCTTGAGTGGGCCAGTGGGGGTGGGGGGAGGGGGGAACTGCTTGGGGCGGCAAATCCCATGCACAGCGACTACGCCGAACGACTCCCTCCGGAACCGCTCGCTCGCTCCACTTGGGTGTTTAGGCGCCGTTGGTCTTTCGGAGAAGTCGCTCCGAACCACCAGGAATGAACAATCCGGTCAACGGTCAGGGACTCTCGATAATCATAAAGCAAGAAGCTAGATCGCGACTGAAGGAAGGGTCACGTTTCTTGTAGGTAGGGAGTGAGCCACGTGATCAATCATGCGATGAACCATTGCGGTCAAATTGGGCGAGAAATGGACTCGACGATATGTTGTAGCTTTGTCAAGCTCTTCTCTCTTCAACCCACATGACTCTGTGGCCTAGAGGTCTGAGGGCCTTTGGTCATCTATATAAGGACGTTCACAGCGGACGCCAGGCTTCCTGGTAACCTTTTGACATCTGCCCGACGCTCGGTAGGAAGGACATGGCAGATCAGAGGGTTGACTGCTATATCCTTGAGATCGCGATTTGGGTGACCATCGACAATCCTCAAGCTCACGACCTGCAAAATTATCCAGCTCCATTGTCGTACGTGACACGAGCATCTCAGCGGCGACTGATCAAGCATCACGACATGGCGGTAGCGAGCTTACAGCGGAGGCCGCCCCTGAATTTGGGAGGAGACTATCGCTCTGTTAGGTCCTTATCCGTCAACATTACGGATCTAGCTGTGTGATGATATACAGCTACAATAGGGGGAGGCTGGGAGCTGTATGATGCGAGAGAGGGATAAGGAGTGAGATTGCTACGGGGGAGAGATTCTACCTAAGCTATGATGTGCGGCGAGTGAATGGCAGAATCACCATATCAATACTGTGTAAACCTTTAACTCTTACTAGATGAAATAGTGATGAGACCGCCTTTAAAAAATAAATCGCGTCAACTCATGACCTCTCGCAGTCCGTGGACCCCCTCTGTAGTCTTATACTTCGCCCTCTTCTTTGATGAGGGTCCCGTGAGACGCTACAGCACGGCACACAGAGCACAGTAGCAGCAGTGCCACCGCGTCGTACGTGCTCTCTGATAGTAAGGGCAGAGGTACTGACTACTATACCTAGTAACCTCCCTGTACCGGTAAGTAGGTACTAGTACCACCGTCCATCGCACAGTAGATGCTACTTCCCGCAGTTAGCGCGGGGAACAAATACTGGCTGTGTACCTGGTTCCACGTCCGCCCCGCCCGTGGGTCTCGTAAGTCTTGAAACCCTCTGAGTCCCTGACGTCCCAGAAATGCTGCGGAATCATGCCTCGTGCTTTTTTCCCGAGCGGTTGAGATTTCCTCTTACCCTGGTTGCTGATCCTCCCGAGGCCCAGGCGATGCCTCGGGGATTGCGGCTTGCGGCTTGCGTCGGATCAGAAGAACGCTTATCTGCTAGCGGGAGGGGCCCACGGCCCATGGAGCTTCTTTTTTCGATGACGACTTTCCATCAGACTGCATCTTCGAGATAGTCCGTTGGTAGAGCAGCAACCTCTATCCCTCAATACCGGTCTATCATCGCAGCCTTATTTCCCAGAACACTGGCAAAATCACTACCAAGACACATCGCAAAGTTGCCTGAGCCTGCCAAGCATGTGGGAAGCAGTAGTTGCATAGGTCAGCACGACGCCGGTGGTACCGGCGTATCGCAGATCTCCCCTCAGCTCCGGCCATCGTCGTCGACAGTCGACACGGATCCATGAGAGAGCGTATGCGGAGGTCGGAATTTCAATAATGATGTCTTGGCTGATAACAAGGAGTCACGTCTCGGCCCCCCCCCCTTCCTCTGGCCAAGACCGATCAAGTGCTGTAGATGGACCACGCTGGGGTCGATCAGATCAGTGATTGGGCAGGGGGGGGGATAGAGGGATCTGAGGAATATGCAATTTGACATGACGACTACAGCATCCCGCTCATCCGGCGGAAAGGAGAAGTGTTTTTCCTTTGCTCAAAGTGCCGGCGAGACTCTGGGAGGGACAATCGACATGCTAAAGTAGTAGTTATAGAAGTAGTAGAAGTAGTAGGAGTAGTAGTAGTAGTAGTAGTAGAAGTAGTCGTAGTAGTAGTCGTCGTAGAGCAGGAAGAAGAAGAAGAAGAAGAAGAAGAAGAAGAAGAAGAGGAAGAAGAAAAGGGTGCTTTGTTGGTTGGTTCAGGAGGGAACTCCCCGGGTACCCACAGTTTGGCTCTGTGGAGTGCACGACTCAAGGTACACCGGGAGTCGCTAGACAGTCGGATCAACAAGCTTGCCAATCATACCGGAATGCCCCTCACTCGGCACACAGCATGTGCTTGATCTTAGCGTGTTCATGCTTGAGTGCCTCCATGGCTATAAAGCCTGACCGACAACTCCAGCAAGACTGACCTTTCTTTCCTGTTATTCACTCACACAACTCTCTCACTTCTCCCAACAAAGAAAAGTCACTGATCTCAACCTGATTTGACTCTGCCCTCTCAGCCCATCTACATCCACTACTGCGAAGGACATAGACTACTACCAACCTAGTCCTCCGAAACAATATTTTTCATCTATTCCACGCACTTCACGCACAACACGGTCGTCCACCACATAAAGTCTCTAGCTCAAAATGTTCAAGATTCCTCCTCCTCGCCAATTCCTCGTGCTCTCTGCCCCCAGCTCAGCTCCCTTTGACCCAAGTCACAAATTCTTGGTCCTGTCTCCTACCGAGTCCGGGCCTGATGCTCGTCTCTACGATGAGCAAGCCGTCGCTGAAGATGCCACGGTTGAAATCGAGCCAGAGCTGCACCGTTCTAACAGCTCATCCTCCACTTCATCCGAGGCTTCATCAGTCGACGATGGTGCCAACCCAATGCCTGCTGGCTTCCTCTTCCTCGGACACAACAACAAGGGCCGCCGAGCGTCCCAGTGATTGATTTTGTAAGCAGGACTCTCTCCTGCTTCTCTTACACTTGATTCATGTTCTCATTGTTTCTTAGCCACTGATGAATCTTCTTGTCCTGTTGTCTCATCATGTGGTTCTTCCTGTTTTGTTTATGGTCATTCAACTTTCCTGTCACGATGCATCGACAGAGTAACTACCGGCAACCGTCACGTCTGGGCTTCTGTCACCTGGACGGACTGGATATGAAATTGGGCACCGCAAATGTGCTTCTTACAATGGGTTCCCCATACTGATGTTATCACCATCTCCGCATCTCCGGCCAATCGCAGAATGATCGTGTCAAGTAAGGGGTTCAAAGGGGGGCGTTATCTGATCTTGGCTTCTTTTTTTTCGGGGGAATTTGCTGTCAATTAATGTCACTCGCTTCGAATAAAGACCTCCAACATCATCAAAATAAAGGAATGAACTTCCCTGAAGGACACTTTCCATGCTATCATTGCATGCCCAGGCTGCGCAATGATTCTCCGTGTAGGCCAGATGAAACTCGCCAATCGCTCCGGTCGTCCGAATGCAAAGTAAACAAGGCGCTCTTCTCCCCCATGCCAGCCAAGCACCACCGCGGGCGCGGTGGTCGATCCGCCAAGCCTGGGTTTGCAATTTTGATAGATCGCGCCTTGAAGGGGGGATGGGTCGAGCCCAGGAATCGCCATGATTCCTTCCCCCTTGTCCATGACTCCATGCTGCATCGGCGTAACGGAAAACAGGGGGCGCGAACTGTCGCACGATACATATTTCAATGTTGAGCCCGAGATCATTGATAATGTTCATTGGTCAATGAAGGCCCTTTTATCTCGCCAAGTCTTCAGGCTCTGGTGTTTTGTTACATTTATCCTGTCTTCTCCCTCCCTCTGGATTTGGGATTGATGCTATTCATGCAAAATGACGAGGGCTGTGAGGGGAGTTGTGGTTTTCTCTCATTCCTGTGGACCGAGGCTTGCCAACTTGTCCTGCCCAACGTTGTCTACTTCAGGTTACATGTAACTAACTTAGAGGGCTTAGCTAAGCAATCTCTCTACCAAAACCTGCCTGTCTCTCAAAATCTGAGGTTCTCTTCTATGGTAGCTTCCCTTGTATCCATTGATCAGTGATATTTGATTGGTGGACAGAGGTGCCTGGCTGCCCGAATATGACTAGCGCAGCTTAATTGAGCCCATACTCACGGTGCATAAGGTGTGTAAGTGCATACGGCAGCTTTATTTGTCGTCTCGGTGAAGTTGACATCTCCAGGATGAAGAGAATCAGAATTCTGTAGTAAGTTATGCATCTAATTACCCATTTCCAAAGTAGATTGTGCTACTGCTGGGTGCCCCGGGGCCGAATTCCACCCCTGATCATCTGACACCCCGCGTTCCCGGCGAAGAAATGCTAGGAATCCAAGGGGAAAAAAGGAAAAAAGCAAAACACAAAAAATTGCCCCGCGGATGACTTTTTCGGTGACCGTTTTGATCAGTTTTCGACGACCTCACGGACCTAAGATGACACAATCGACGTTGACAAAGTACAATTGGATCGAAGTGATGATTGCTTGGTGGTTGCCCGAGTCTATCGTCGAATCGCTTCATTGATAGGTCCCCCGCCTTTGGTGGTTGCAATTGGCACCTTTCGGATTATGTGAATGGATGCTGTTAGCCTGTTACAGCTGGATTCCCGTCTGATCTGTCCAACGCGGACATGTCAAAGTTCCTAGAAGGCAAACCAGTTGATCAATACAATCCAATGAAATCACAGACGTTTCATTTGCCAATTGAAGATCAATTCCAGGAAATCCGTCTCACACAACTGATCAGTGTTCGACATGTGTTACACAGAGTCACACACACATGTTTCGGGCGGTTATATTGACGAATTTACCCGAAATTCCGAATCCGCCTCTTCGAGCGTAACTTGATTGAGACAAATTCCGGACTTGATAGATTCCACGGACATATACTAAGGTTGAATCCGGCAATGCGTGGTCGGAGTTTCTGACAGGCTTTTACTCTATAATGTTGAATCAGCTTTGAGCGAGCAGGTGGGAGCACTGAAAACCTGGATATTATTACCGTGCTTTAATCGCGCACAACAACCTTGTCTGACAGTAGACCTCAGTTCAACTTCGCAAGGTACGGTGAACTTGTGGCTATACACTGCCTGCCTAGTACAGTCAAACATATTCGAAATCAAGACGAGGTAGGTCCATTATCTTTGGGTATTGGACTAGAGTGAAACATAAGGGATGGCCATGCTTGAGACACGTGATACATGGAAGCCGATCAAAAGTGCAAAATCGACCAGATTTCAATCGAATCACACCACAGTACTAAGAATATTCTGTCACTCTAGCTCATTGGCCGATTTGACACGGAATTGAGCGTACGGCCATCTTCAGGTCTGGATCTGAAATTGAGACTACAGTCTGACCCCCTTATCGAGATGTGGGGGAGCAATTCCTCAAAATCAGAGCGGGCCGTCAGCGCGCTGAACAACAATGCATCAGGTGACCGTTGGTCACTTGACCTATCTGGCATACTCGTTTTCAGTTCCAATCCGCTGATGCTCAAGCGACTACTAGGATCGTAGGATGATAGTCTGGCGTGCTAGTAGTTCCCCAGAAAATTAAAGTCAAATGGAGGTCGTCGTCAAGATTGAAGCTGACGGGCTCCACTGCCGCCATGTGTTTGTTGCTCCTGACCGAGGCTGCATTGCCCCGGTCAAGAGTTCGTCAGAAAGTTAGAGACAGTTTGCTCGTGTCAACAGCGCATGGAGACTATAAAACTCATCTTCCACAACTGCGAGGCTTTCCGAGGTGAGCATGTTGATGTTTGTTGACATGTGGGTAAAGTGAACTGATTCGAGGCTACGCAGTATGACCTAGGCATTTTCAGATTCGAAAGGTGCACCCACACACACACACACGGGTCCGAAGAAGGAGTAGATCGTCCCAAAGCGTCGGAGATCAATCGGAGACCGATAATTACCTTTGGCGCACACCTCTTCAATGAGTAACGCACACTATGAGTATGGAGATTATCTCCCCTTGTGACCGATCGTCCACAATGCGGGGACTGTCTATGATAAAAATCTGGAGGACGGTTTGAGACCCCCCCAAGTCTCAACTGAAATTAGGATCAGAGACAAATTTACACGAGAGGTCTCTCTTTTTACTACTTCCTTTACTTGGCGTCTCCACGCATTGGAACTACAATCCAATCATCCATTAAGCTGCAGTCGCATACAAAGATACTGAAACTTTAGTTCGTATGAGTTCCAATCGAGAGCTGACTCCCCATGAAACTTCACTCAAAAGCAGGCAAGGTATCGAACTTGAAGTGTGGTCGATCTCAGTATCCACTCAAAAGCCTAATATTACTCTGCAGAATGAGCAGATCCTCTACACACCTCTCTCTGGTTGAAAACGGCAGCATTGAAAATCAGGATGCTGTAAGCGCGATCTGCGATTTGCAAACTTGGCTGATCATCGGGTAGGAGGCGCCCAGAATATCTTCAAATTGATGCACCGAGTCACGCGGCCAACCTGCCAAACGAGGAGGTTTACGGTAGAGATGGACTGCAACATACTATAGACTATAGAGAATCGATAGTACCACTACCGCAATTTAACCATTGCGGAAATTACGCCAAGAGTAATCCATTATTTATACAAGTCGGGCACTGGGCGATCTGCATCCTCCATCTTTACTCAGGTGACATCCATCTTGCACAACTGTACTCCAGCTACCACAAATTGTTAGTAACAAATGTAATGCATCATTTCCCGCGACACATCTCTTCCTCTTCGAATTTCATACAGTGGCACAATATGTGTCAAGTATAGTCAACAATTTCTAACCTTTACAAAGAATCACCGGCTTCAAGCGTGAAGAGAGAGCCACCCTTATGGGTTCATTTCCTGTGACCGTTCAACGGTGACGCCAGCGGGGCGGCTACCGACCGCTACCTGGAGATAGTTTGAGTCCATTGGCTTGCCCCGAAGGATACGAAGGATACGGTCCACTCGCCTGTCGAGACTGAGACCCCCAACGACGCTAACTACTGATCGAACTCCGACCGAAGGCTTCTGCCGCGGTTCTAGCGCCGAAGCTAAGACCCGTTGCCCCCCGACTCAATCTTTGGCTCGGGTTGCATGGAACGGGGCCAGTGCGTGGCACATCTCGTCGGGGTCGACCTGAAATTGTTGGTAGGGGAACCCACCCTCTCACAGTGATTCAGTGCCGAATGTGTGTTTTGACACATTGGGATGATCCTCCTATAATCAAGCCACGTGTAAGGTATAATGATGGCTCAGTGGTCAAATTGCGATGATAGCTGAATACACAACGCGCAATAAGTCAGGGACCATAAATTGGGACCAGCAGAAGTCCGGTCGTCTCAGGCTCCCAGCCTCAACTGCCAGTGCTCCTGCATCCCACGAAAGTTTGAACGTCAATACGACGGACGCGGACCGCGCCCAGCCACACTGAAGGATGGGTACATGGATCATCCAGGCCGGGTTGAAGACTTCGCGCATTGGAAGGGCACAAGATTGTCTGATCACGAAGCCGGCAAGCACGGTAAAGTAATAGGTGTGTAGGTAGTAGATACTAGGTACAGCACAAGCGCTTACGTCTTTGTAGTATTACCACTCCAGAGTAGTAGTGAAGTCCTCACCTGATTCATCTCGCGGGGTGCAGGACAACCTCATCGTTGCCCAAAGGCCTCGGCTGAGCGGAGGGTCGCCACCGGGTGACCTTGCCCCTTGCAGATGGACCCTAGATCGGCGACTCACACGCGGCAGTGTAGATGAGCTTGATCTTCGCCTGCATATCACGGTCGAACACACGAGCAACATTGGGCCAGCTGGCACTAGTAGTACGATTTCAGCACCTCGCGACTCTCACCAGCAAGCTGACACACGATGTTCGTCGCAATCGTCCTCTGCTACCTTCTCAGGGAAAGCCTCTCCCAGGGCTACCGGCAGCATGGAAGTCGGTGGAGTCCCGGCTTCCGACGCTCTTCACGGAAACCATGGATTCGAGAGACTCCAGAAGAATGGGATTCGCCGAGCGCGCCCTCGACCCGCCTCTCTCGCTGTGTCTCCATCCTCGCTGGACTGTGCTGATGCGCTCTGAGCAGTCAGCTGTGGATTTCCACTGGGAAAGTCATTCCCTTGCGTTTTCCTACCGAGTATGGGCCTGCAGAGTTGGCGACCGGGCCCTTTGCCAGCTTGCGGTTGAGGTTGGTATCTGGCATCTCCTCATATGCAAATGTCAGATCAGCCTGGAGCACAACGAAATGAGCCTGAGTTGGAGCACATCATCGGCCAAGCCTCCTTAGTCATTTGGTACCTGCACTGGACACAAGTCGAAGCGGGACTCTGTCACTCAGGCGGCGGCATTTAGGTACTACTTACCAGAGACTGCTATTCAGGCTGCTTGGCCCCGCGCCTGATCGGTACTAGTCTTGTACATAGACATTGTACCGGGCGGTACAGTATTATACAGGCGGCTTGTCGCGAATCCGCCATCACAGCTACGCAAGCACTCAGCAGTCAGCACACTGAGCACAGTAGCAGAGCTTTCTAGTTACACGACCGTATCTCACGCTAGGTCATATCCAGACCTTGAGACTTTAAATAGTCCCGGGGCACATGGGCTACCACTTATGGCGGAGGAGGATGAAATCAAGGATCTTGGAGAGATCACAAAATAAGCTCGAACTCTATCAGAACGGATGAGATCCTTCGTTTCCTCGAATTACGTTGTAGAGCGTCGTAAATGACGTTCTTGCTGGGTGATCCCGCGAGCGGTGAGTCGTGGAATCATAGCATCATCCGGTCCCTGGCTTTGGAGGAGACTGTGTCGGACTGCCATAGGCATACTGGTCGCAACAACGACGTACGGTCTCAGTCCTTCTTGGATCGATAACACCCATTCATCCATCCATCCAAGTCTCGACAGGGCGATGGCCCGCTCTGGGCCCGCAGAAAGCCACCGACACTGACTGCGCAGTAGAGGTGCAGAACTAGAGATAATTATCTTGCGCACTCCAAGATCACTGAGATGATGATCCCACTTGGTCCCGGACGACTGGGTGCTGGCCTTCGCTCCCAAGTGTTCTTTTCGTCACTCTGTGTAAGTGTGTATTCCCAAAAACGTGACGCTAGTCCCCGCTGCATCACGTGTCATCCATAACACTGTAACGACGCTATTCCCAAACCGGTTGAGATGCCTCTCTCCAGTCCGACCCGCTGGGACTCGGGACTTCCTCCTCCTCCTCCATCACTCACTGTCCTCGGTTGACCAGGAAAAACAGGGTGGGAAAACAAAACGCATTGATATTGATCGTTATTGCGTAGAAACTGGCCTGCATCCTCTCACGAGACACGAAGCAAGAAAAGATCTAAACAGAAAGACCGCCGCGTTCATCGCCACTACTACACCAGAGCCACGGGCGATTCGCTGGGGCCCAGCACCAGAGTGGGACATCATCCGAGGGTGGACTCTACGAACCCGCCCAAAACCGCCATCCACCTAAAAGTCCACTTTCATCGAGGGGCACTTGCTCGGGAGTCGTTCTCCTGTCGCATTAACTTTCTTACACCTTTCAACTCCTCATCATCGCAGACGTTCGCGTTTCAACACGGGACTTTCCCCATAAAATCTCACGTTCTCCTGGGCATCCGCATCTGGCGTGCTTAGGCCTCGCGCAAGACCGACTCGGGAAACCTACAGTCGTGGACCGCTCCTTCTAGATCATCTCCCTCCCCCCCCCCCCCTACTTCTCTCTTCGTCTCAAGACCAGACGAGAAAAGATCAACAAACTCACAGGCCACTGGAACGTCGGGAGTCCGCGGCCGCTTGCGCTCAAGTTGCGCGCCATCTACTTCAGCACGACTGCACAACCAGATCGACATCTTTGCCATTCTGCCCTCCCGCCGTCACAATGTCTAGTGCCGCTCCCATTGACATCACTGCCCGGCAAACGACCTCGGTGTCGCCGCCGGGTCAACAGGCTTCAAATCTTACGTCGGCTCTTCAAAGGGCTGGCACCGGGGAGCGCACGGGTAGCATATCACTGCATCCTGGCAGTGGCCTGGGGGTGTTTAAGGCGCCTTTGCCACGCAAAGATTCCGTCACTAATGCTACCGCGCAATGGGGAAATGGAACAAAGCCCATCTCAATGACAGGATCAGCCCGTGATAAGGGTCGACGGGAATCTCTTGCAGGGAGCTTGGTAGGAGGCATGAGCTGGGGTGGTGTGTCGGTGGGAAGCTGGATCCGGGATGAGTGAGTGGCAGCACACCCTATAAGATGGAGACCGATGGCAAGCAACAGGCGCGCATTTTGTCTCGGAGACTTGGATGATCGAATAAAGATTCTTCCAGACCTCGTTTCTCGAGCTCCTGTACACCAGCGGCACCGTTTCACAACCTCCGATAACTGACCAAGCAAATCTCCCATTAGTATTATCATGACCGGCACCTCTCCATTCACCTTCCAGTCGCCTTCATACCACTCCTCCTCTTATCTACCGAAGCTCGAGGCTAACTTCATGCGGGATTTCTCTTGCTGTGGTGTGACCCTACCAACCCTCCATGATCTGCTTCAGCATTACGAGGAAGCCCATGCGACCAAGTCGCCCAATCAAGGGCATCGCCCAAGCCAAGAAAATCGTGCTGCCATCGCCGCCGCGATGGCGCAACAACAAGGCCAACCGCATGGTGGCCAAGGGCGCGGTATTCCACAGGATCGTAATATCGACATGCAGCGGAAGATGGGCCACACTCCGTCGGCGTTACAACACGTTGACCTCGACACCATGGACGACATGGAATTAGATGACCCGATGGGTGACGCAGATCCAACTAATTTATTCTCGTCTCAATTACGAGAAGGAGGCCAAGGCGTTTACGGCAACTCCAATCAAGGCCCTCAGCTGAACCTGGGCATGCTCCCTAGTCACCAAGGCTTCAATACCCCATCCCAGCCTGGTACTCCGGTAGGCTCTTCACGGCCTCTGTCCCTCTCCAACAATCCCACCGTATCCTCCGTGAATACACCTACTCTGATGGCCAACCCGCTTCAAACCTCGCAGTTCCGCAACACCCCCGACTCTTCGGGGCCAGGGACGCCCGCTGAGATTGACGAGAGCGTTGTCGGGGGCTTTGGCGATCTCAGTATGCAACAGAACATGATGGGTCAGAATCAGACTCCTTACGGACGCTATCCTGGCAATAATGATATGGTTGATCTGTGCATTGACGAGCCGGCGAAGAGACTGTTCAGCCCGAGTGGAGGCATGGGAACGCCGAATGCGCACTTCAAACTCAGTGGGGCCCAATATGGTCCAAACAGCGACATCGCTCGCCGAATTAGGGAGCAGCAGCTTTTAGCTGGTGTGCCCGACACAACGTCTATACTTCCCAACGAGGAGCCCAAACCTTTCCGTTGCCCCGTGATAGGGTGTGAAAAGGCATATAAGAACCAAAATGGTCTAAAATATCACAAGGCAGTAAGTACATGCGAAACCAACAGTCACGATGAATGACCTAACGTCTCGGTTTCTTTCTCTCTGCAGCATGGTCACAATAATCAGCAGCTTCACGACAACGCCGACGGAACCTTTTCAATTGTCAACCCGGAGACTTCGACACCTTATCCTGGCACGCTCGGTATGGAGAAAGAGAAACCGTATCGCTGCGAAGTCTGCGGCAAGCGCTATAAGAACCTCAACGGTCTCAAATACCACAAGTCGCACTCACCGCCTTGCAATCCTGACTTCCAGCTTGCGGCAGGTCGCAATCTGAACCTCGGAGGGGGTGTCATGCAAGGGCAGAACATTAATGTGGCAGGGGCTGGTCTGCCCGGAATTGGCGAAGAAGGCCTCCTATAAGAGCCAACAGGTGCATGAATAACGATGATGCTTTGGGTGTGCGTGCCCCATCGTCGTTCGTATATATAATGTCCAGCGAGCAAGAAGACCTTCATTCAAGAAGCGTGCTCACCTGTTCCTGGCTTCATGAACACTGCCTAGTCCAAACACGATGTCATGATTGAATTACTCGGTGACCTCGGAGTTGGTTTTTTTGATTTGTCATTGGCTTTTGTCTTATCCTTTGGAACAGTGGTCTCATGTGTCCTGTGATCTCGGTCTGGCTACCCTGTTACACTGGACTGCTTTGGGAGTTCATTTTTCGAGATTCAACCGGCCCAAGAACTACGGCTGATGATGGTGCAAATTTCTCCGCAAGCCTGTGCTCAGTCCCACCCGGGCCTCGCATCCAACTCGAAAGCATTGGATTTCACAAAGATCGAAGCGTCCTTTGATTCGAAAGTTGGTCTGCATAGACAGCTTGACGTCTGCTAGGAGTACTTGCATTGTGCTGTGTCTTTGGCTGCAATGCATGTTGAAACGGGCGGTATCTCTGTTTATTTTTCTTTTCAGCCTTCTCTTTTCTTTTTCGTTCTGGCTTGTTCTTCTTCTGCGTTATGTGCGTTGGCTGGCTTATTGACTTTGTGCCGTTGATTTTCTATGATCGAGGGTCATGTAAATGATCGAGTGGCACTTTCTTTTTGGGACCACCAGGGATGGCGTTCATTCTTCTTCTTCTTCATCTTCTTCTCCCTCCATTCTGCTGCCTGTAGATTCTTTCGAATCGCAACTCCGGGGGACTTCAAGCCTTACCTATCTGCATGGTCCATATGCTGAATCGCGCCAGCTCTCTCTTTCTCTCCTTCTTTCTCCGTCTCTGCAGCTACCTGGCAGATTTGGGCAGACCTCCCGTGGATGGTCTTTGCCTTCAACGACAGCGATTCGGCTTTGTTATCTCTTCAGTTTGAGGAATTGAACCTGGAACAGCCGGAATAAAAGTACGGCTCTCACCTTGGCGTCCAGATGATGTACATATGATATTTTCTTTCTAAAAAAACCATGGCTTTGGCAACTGATTTATTGTTGGTCGACCTTCTCCACTGTTCTCTTCAACATGCCTTACTGCAGTAAGTTACATAGCCGGATTGAAAGTTCTGACACGTTTCTCTCATTGGGTGAAACGTGTTATTCAACGGTGGGCCAGCCTAGTAGAAACGGCCGAGGTGTGCTCGAGACGGAACAAACACAGAAGAGGGAGATATGTAGGGAGAGACGTATGCCGGCGTAAGTTTATTACGATGCCTTTGGGCAGAATGTCAGATTGAGACCCCACCATGGGGTCAATAAGTAGTTTAAACCCCAAAGGGACCAGTCTGGTTTGGGAGCGAGGAAGAACACACGGAGAACAAGACGTAAAAAAGTAGCACAAAACGCAATGATCTTGTGGTGTGTATTGGGAGAAAGTGATGAATATTCGCTTGCCATCAACCGACCCCGCCGACTCTTGGAGAAACGTGGAAAGAGAAGGGGGGAAGAAGAACATGGGGGTTTCGTGAAACAGTAGAACAGCCGGAACAGCCGTCGTGAAACGAGCATTGAATGGAACGAAAAACACAAGAGGTATTAGAAAGTGACAGAGAATGACATGAATATCAAGAGTGATTTCTTCGTGTCACTGCGCCTTTACAACGTGAAATAGGAGCAGTGGCACAAGGGGAGGGAAACGCGATCACCACTCAAATTCGCCTTGGCCCTTGTGGAAAACATATCTATGTCTCTAGGTCAGCGGACATGTTCAAAATTCAAAGCTACTGATAACCGTGAATGGTCGACTCACTCTTTTCCACCCGTGGTCAAAATGCCGTCTTTCAGGGTGCACTTCCACTTGTTCTTGACCCGCTGCACTTTGTCATAGGTGCACAGCATCACTTGGCCTTCCGCCTCATCGGCCTCCGCCTCATGGTCGACGAGATCATCCGGATCGTCAAGATCCGAGTTGATTGCATCTTCATCGTCTTCTTCCTTGAGATCATCGTCTGCGCCATCGAATTGGGCGGGCGCTTTGGGAGGGAAGACGCCGATGGCGATGCGTTTGCGCGAAGCAGAGGAGCGACCAGAGCGGAGCGACGAGCCTTTGTAGCCGACGACTCTTGTTTGGACAGGGGGCGAAGTAGGCCACCACCTTCAAGGCCACTCATTTGATGCTTGATGTATTCACGGAGCAGGTGATCCCCTTGTCCGTTCTGCGCAGCCTCCCGGCGACGAGCGACTTCCGCCTTCCAGTCAGACAAAGCATCACCAGCACCATCAGTCTGGCCAGATCCAAGTGACGAGTGGTTAGACTCCTGCTTAATCTGAGGCGCATTCCCATTTGATGGATAATGCTGCGGTGTGTATTGTTGCTGGCCTGCGGATTGTGATTGAAGCTGGCTGACCGAGGTCGCAGCGGATGCACCAAACCGCTGGGTCAGCTGCGCTGCAGCACGGTCTCGAGCCATCTGCGGGTTGGGCGTCGTGCTTGCAGACATATTGGGGTGCATTGGTGGGATTGAGGACATTCCACTCGCGCCTGGCTCAGTCTTTACTCTCGGCGCATTCATCTGGGCGGTCGCAACAGGAGCGACCGGGGCGGCTGGGGCTGGACTCGGGATCGGAGTCTGCTGAGCCATTGAGACAGGTGGGGGAACATGCTGCTGATGTTGTGGTTGTTGTGGCTGCTGCTGCTGCTGCTGCTGCTGCTGTTGTTGTTGTTGTTGTTGTTGTTGTTGTTGTGGTTGATGATGCTGCGGCTGAGGTTGGTGCTGCGGCTGGGATGGTGGTGGTGGACGGGGAGCGTTGGATGGAACAGTAGCCTGTGGAGGTAGAGGAGCTTGCGCAACCGGTTGAACTGGGGGATCCCATGGAAAGTGGGCGACATTCACTGATGACAGTTTCTTTTGCCAGGTCTAGGATTGTGCACAGATGGGAAAAGAGTCAGTAGTGCATCTTCCAGTACGGCAAGTATAACAATGTTGAGATGGTGGGAATAGTGGCCCTGGAGTATAGGCAAGCCACTCGACGAATGATGAGCAAGTGAGCTAAACCCGTCTGGGGCGGGTAGCGGCGGCGGCATATAAAGGGAGCCTCATAAACCGACTGGTTCCCTCCCGTCAGAAGGCATTGCCTTCCGCACCCACGGGATCCCCCGCTTTAGGCTGACCCTCCCCAGACTCAAGAGTGATCCGATGGCTAACACCAAGCAAGGCGAACACACAGTGTCCTGAAAAAGTGCATGGTAGGAGAAATAGGTGACTTACCTCACGCAAATCCAGCAACGTCTTCTGATCCACTCCGCTTTCCTCAAAGTCGACCTGGGAGTTCTCGCAGACATCTTTGATCACCTTCTCGAAAACCGCACCCTGTTTCAAACATCAAGAAGGGTCAACACGCCAGATACTAGGGTACCTGGAACGGAATTCGTGAGGTGTTCCATAATGGCAGCAGATCGTGGTGGACCTGCGCTGGCTGGTGCTGTTCCTATGGCAGACATGGACAGGATATTGCGAGGGTCACATACCACTTGTTGATTCGACATGGCGACGGAAAGACAGAGCGGTGGGTGAACAGACGACCAAGAAATTCAATAATGAGGCTCGATGGGGACTTGTCGAGGAGGCGATTCAAGGGCGTCGTTGGATGTGTTGCACTGCCCTTACCGTCGAAGGAGATGGTAATTCGGCGCAATGGCGTTTCCCTTTGGAGCACTGGTGGAGCACGCCTCTCTGAATCCAGAAGAGGTGCGGTGATGGGTACTGGCTGCGGACAATGTTTGGACGTAAATGTGCTGTATGTAGGGTATTTCTGAGGTAATAAGGGTCAACGTGAGTACAAGGTGTGGCGAAGCGGGCTGGATGGTCTGTCCGATGGGTTGGAGAAGGTGAAGGTTAGTCTAGGACGGTCGAAAAGCGACTCCAGCACATGGGCGCTTAGTCATACGCGGCAGTCGCGGGCGCCCGGGGAGCTTACCTCACCTCACTTCATCTCATCTAGTTACCCGGGCAGAACTCCTGTCAGGACGGTCCCTCAAAAAAGAAAGCTAATCGTAGGAAAGGTAAGACGACAGCTGTTCTGTCTAGCTCTTGAAGGCTGACAAAAGTGGACTGGTACTAGGTGTAGTTCTAGTTCTACGCTCCAATTCTGACGGCTCTTTGAAATCATTAAGGGCTTTCTGTATCACTTCTCGAGAGACCTTTGACCTCCGACCACGCACTAAATATCAAACATCTCAATGCTTCTCAACGGGACAATTGATTTGGGGACCACTCCAAAGTCCCAAGCATTACTCTGAACTCGGATCAAATAGGTGAATGCAATTGCAACAATGATTTACAGTCTGATGGTACGCCAAACATGCTAGACTCGACACAAAAGAACTCCCCGGTCCGGCGCAAGGCAAAGTCATATCCAATAGAGCGCACGTATCCAAAAATAAACCATAAGTCAGACCAAGGAAGAAGGGTATGAACAGATATGCACGAGAAGAAATGGACAAGAAAGGCAAACAAGAAAACTGAAGAGACTTCGACTGCAGTACAACGGCATACTGCTCAACGGATAGTCATTGATTTGGTCAACTGGGCCTTGCCACCGACACCACCCTCACGAGACGCCGACGCGCTGCTACCGGGCTTGCGCTCAAAGACCTTCCAGAACTTCAGGCTCTCGTCGGCAGCTGCGGTAGCCAGCATCTGGCCGTCCGGGCTGAGGCTGCTGTGAAGGACACGAGTCTCGTGAGCGGGGATCTCGACATTCCGCACCAGGGTAGGATAGCTCCAGATGCTGAGGGAGTTGTCGGGGAATCCACTGGAGCTAACAATCTCACGATAGTGGTTGCTCCAGCGCAAACTGGTGACCTGAGATCCTGTATCAATGCTGTTTGTGCGAGCACCGGTGGTGGTGTTCCAGAAGTGGATGTGACGGTCATAAGAGCCACCGCCAGTGGCGAGCAGGTTCAACTGCCATGGGCACCAACTCAACGCCTTGACAGCAGCGCGGTGGTTGGTCTTGGTGAACTTGGGAGCACTGAGAGAGCGCGCATCCCAAATGTTGACCAAGTTGTCGTTGCCGCCTGTCGCAAGCTGAGCGCCATCGGAGCGCCACTCCAAACCACAGACTTCAGAAGTATGAGAAACCAATTCGGCGACCTTGTGCTCGGCAATACGAACATCATGGTTGAACACGAGACCACTTCGTGCACCGGTAGACAGCAGATGCTTGGACCAGCCCATCACACCCACGCGCGAATCATGGCCGTACATGCTGCGCAGTTTGGTGCCCTCTTCAACATCCCAGATCTGGACCTCGCCAGTTCCCAGTCCAACTCCCACGTAGGCGCCGTCACCACTCCACTTGACACTGCTGATGTAAGTATCAGGTGCAGACTCTAGAAGGCAGCTGACGGTACCAGATTCAGCCGACCAGACATAAACATTGCGCTCGAGGCCAATGGCAACCTGGTTGCCCGAGCTCCAGTCGAGCAAATTCAGGTAGTAGTCATCCAAAAGACCGGGAGCATCCAACACACGCTCGGGCGCGGTCTGGACTCGTCGTCGGAATTGGGCACCTTGCGACTTGGCCGACCGTAGAGGTCGATTGTACTGAGCACGAAGGTCGATAGGCTTAGATGATTCTGGGGGGGCGGGCTTGAATGCAAGAATGCGGGTATTCAGGCTGACACCGCAGGCATCCGCCAAGGATGACTCGTAGGCAACGGCATCGGGTGCGGGTCGGGTGTAGTTTGTTGGCTCGCTGTCATCGAGACCCAGGTTGTCCAGCGCCGCTGTCAATTCATCGTCAACTCCACGCCCGCTGATATCAAATGCGCTTGCTGCAGAGGCAAGAACAGTTGAGCCCTCGCTTCCACTTGTTTTAGGACGATGAGAATCGTCTGGTTTGGCAGTCCCGCTGGTCACCAGACCTTCACTTGCTGAACGGTTGGGGATGAAACGATCGCCCGCATTGTGCGGAATTCGAACAGTTGTCTTGGTTGGGCGGGTTCGAGTCGGCACCTCTCGGCGCGGACGCTCTTTGACGGGCGTTTGTCCAGTCGATGACGCAGGGCCGGTACCGGTCAAAGACCAATCGGAGACGCCCAGCTGCAGATGCTTCGGAGAAACACGAGTGCGCGCGATATTTGACTTGGGAGAATCCCGATGACTGCGTGAAGACTTGACTACAGATGCCTTGGCGACGGTGGATTTCGTAGCTGTAGGCTTTGTCGATGAAGCCTTCGCAAAGGACGGCTTTGGGATGGACGGCTTAGCAAGAGAGGAAGACTTGGTGACTGTGGACTTCGAGGAAGTGGTTTTGTTGCTCGACGACTTGGCGAAGTATGATGTGAGGTTACCACTGTAAACTGACTTGGGCTTCTCACAACCCACGTCACCTTTTTGTGGAGTGAATGGGGACGATTCGTCGGATGCCCGGGGCGTGACTCGTGTATTGGGCGAGGGCGTCAGTGGCATACGTCCGCCAGCGGTCTTGGAGGAGAAGATCCCTGTATGGGTCTTCACAGGCGTTGAGACCGAAGCAGTGGCCATGGCTCAGAGTGTTCAGACTTGCACTGGGAATGCTGAAAGGTAAACTCGGTCTCTGTGTAACTTGCTATCGATGAAAAGTGAATGCAAAGTGTTGAAAAACAGTGCAGGATGAGAATATGGGTTGGAAATAGAGTTATGGGTAATTTTTGCAGATAGGGTATGGGTGGGAGAGGAAGAGTGACTGCACGTTGCTCGCCGAGCAGAATGGAATAAATAATATTCCCCATGCGGACTACGCAGGCCCTTGCTGGGGCAACCGTTGTCCAAGGTACAAGGAAAGTGCTAGTCTTCTTCGGGACTAGCCTGTTCTTGCACATGACCTGACGGCAACTGGCAACCTCCGAAACATCGCCCCTCGGAGGGCACCTACCAAAGCTCGGCGTCCCGAACGGTGGACTGGAATATGACTACCACGATCGGCAGTGAAGCCTGAAATTACAGGTCATCTCAGCTAGATGGAAACCTGGCTGGAGTCAGTATCTCTGTGGTTGCGGCTCGAGGCTCGACATAGTACCAATCCAGCCGCTCCTGGTCTTGCTCACCCTTTCAATTCTCTTGTCTGATGGAGAGTTGATTCTGTTTTCCCCCACATCATCCACTGTTCCGTTCCACCTCTGGGCCCACTCTCTCCCTTGACTTCCGTCATCGTAGGCTGGAACTCCGCGACTCTTCGAATTCAACAGTCGCCTTCCGCCGTCACCAAGACTACCTCCTCAATGCAATCGCTGGACACGTATGTGATGCCAGTCAGTCCTGCAAGTGGACCGCAGGCGGCGGCGGCGGCGGTGGACTCTGTCCCTGCAGTGAACAAGGCTCAAGGTCATGTACCGGCATGCTTGGTAAACGCCTCAATAACGTACTGCGGCAATGACACTATCTATGCCTTCGGCGGCTTTGACCAATACACCGACGAAGGTGAGAAACTTGCAGCAAGACCGTGGGCATTGATCTTGTGATAAGTCCGAGTGAGAATTTTACAACTCGATTTCGAGAGACTAACTCGACTGTCGCATTCTAGTGTACAACCACGTGCTTCGTCTGGACTTGAATACACTAAGATGGGAGCTGGTGGACAACTTTGGGGACATACCGGGCGTTCGGATGGGTAAACTCTCATCTTTTTGTTTCGACGTTTCTTTCTCATTGAACCGTTTCGTCACTAACATCGTTGTTTCTGTCGACTTTACCAGGGCATACGGCTAGCTTATATCAAGGGAACAAGTTGATTATTTTCGGAGGAGAGAACGAGCACCGAGAATATCTATCTGATGTTATAATTCTTGACCTCGACACCTTCCACTGGACCCTGCCTCAGATTTCGGGCACAATTCCTCGTGGTCGAGCGCGCCATGCTGCTGTCATCCACGACCACAAATTATTCATTTCGGGAGGTGTGACTGGTGAGAATGGCGTGATTCTGGATGACCTGAGCTATCTGGACTTGCAAACTTGGACGTGGTCCCGAACATGGAGTTTCAACGCTCGGTACGATCACACCGCTTGGATCTGGGGCAACCGTCTTTGGATCTTCGGAGGACTCGATCCAAACATGGAACGAACTTCGGACATTTGGTGGCTAGATCTTAAGGGTTCGCCTTCTCTGACCGGCATGAAATCAACTCCTGGTACCGACCGTCTCTCGCGGCTGTATACGCCATCCACTCATTTCTCAGAACCTACTTCCAGTCCCACCTCCCAACAGCTTTCGCCTCGCTCGGGGGTGTATCCTGCAAATTCGGCCAGTGTTCAAGTGCGCAACCTCAGTCGTCGAAAGCCTCTTGCCCCGGGTGCAATTTCCTCCATGCGATTTGTGTCTGGACCAAACGTTCCCCAACAATTATCCGGAACACACTTTCAATCATTCACTTCCGGGGCTTTGCTGAATTTTATTACTCCGTCGGAGACTGTGCGTCCGCAGGACTGTAGCCTCTCGGCGCTTGATCTGAATGCGTTACGATGGCAGCGGCTGGCTGATGGGTCAGAAATCTTCCGGCCCGGGTTCCGCTGGCATTACTGTATTTTCAATGAAACAGGGACCAAGGCCTGGCTGCTGGGATGTAGCCTCGACTTGGCTAATGTACCAGGGGCTAGTGACGAAAACCACATGAGTCAAGTACTGGCCATTGACCTTGAAAAGTATGGGGTCCTCGGCAACAATCTTTCCAACGACGCTCCCCTGCAGGGTGTCTCATGGCCAGATGACCGACCAGGGCAGTCACCTGTCTCGGGCCTCGGGGCGGACCTTGCAGCGGTCTTCGACCAATCTCCTGAATCCGGGAGTGGCGCAGACTTTGTTGTTACCGCCATACGTGACGATCATGACACCTCTGTCTCAGATGACCTGGGGAACAGCTCAGCCGGTTCCCCCGCTCACGCTCAGTGCACCTTTGTGGAGCCCACGGCTGCTACATCGGATCCAATACACGTGCACAAGATCATCCTGCAGTTGCGGTGGCCGCACTTTAAGCGCCTCTATGCCGCTCAAATGGCCGAGTACCATGCCAACCGGATGCACATCCCTGAGCCCTACTCTGCAGTGCGCGCTTTCTTGTACTACCTTTACACAGACAGCATCGCTGGTCACCCAGAATTCTGCTCGAGTGTGGTCGACGTAGCGGGTATGCTGGTGATGGCCAATCTCTATGACATGCCCAAGCTTCGCCTGTTGTGCGTAAATCGGCTGAGCTCTGAACTTGACGTGGAGAATGCAGCCATTGTTTGGGAGCGCGCGGGCCGTACTAATGAGCATTGGTTGATGCGCCGCGCGGCACAGTTTTGCTTGACTCACTGGGGCCGAATTGTTCGCACCGATGGCTTCAAATCCCTCAGCCATGAGAGCTTGATCAAGCTCTGTGAAGTGGTTGATACCGAGGGTCGCATTATTGCGGGACCTGATCTGGAGATGGTCAGCGCGTTTGGGGCGGATACCCACTGTGATCGGGACTCCAGGCCTGCCCACAACCGGTTAGCTTCCGGAGTGAGCTTAGATGAGGAATCCGAGGATGAAGATATGGTCCTCACATGAAAGAAAACGAATCCGACACGCATCGTCTTCCGATGTTCTAGAGACAAAAGACCCCCTTTTCCTGGTAGGGTGGGGGTGAAGGTGGCATTCGATGGACTTGGCGCAGATGTTTACTCATTTTCATCCATCGTTCTTTTCCCACTTTTTCTTCTCTCCTCTTGTGGAAGGGGGAAACACCCAAAGCATATTTGTACAGGAGTTTCCGCTTTTGACAGCGCTCACTATGATTCTGATTTACTAATTCGGTCTTGTTCTTGGTTGTAAATTCTGTTCTGTTCAGCAAACAGTGGGTATTTCATCATGTGGCGTCAGCCTATCTTCACGACTGTCCAAAATCCATGCAAACAATTTATTACATACACCACGGAGAAATCGTGTATGGTTGACGTGCAGAAGGATCTCTCTTAGCTCCGTGAGCTTTTCTCCATCAGCGCCCCACCTGGAACTGCCCTGAGCATCTTGAACGAACGGGCATCGTCTGTGTTGACTTGATCCAACTTCGGCATGACAGCATGCCTGTCCATGTCCCCAGCACTGTGCAGGTGCCAGGTAGCCTCAAACGATGGCTTCTGGTCTGCGTCTCGACAGGGATCCCATCACTTCCTCAGCATCAGTGGTAGCTCCACGGTATACCTGTTGGCCTGCGGCCCGCCTAACCGGTCAAGATGTGTCGTCTCGATCTTTTACTTTCGACCTTTCTAGTGGGTCTGACGTGCGGTGCTTTTCCCATTGACTAAGGTGCTGGCTTCTCACCTCACGCTATCAATCAATTAAAGACTCTCTAATTTCCAGCAATACCTTGTTCCACTCGGTCTCTCTTTGAACAGGGTCGGACAGGCCTGGATTAACGCAGCCGTTGGTTGCGACGGATGCAGCTGTTGGTCTCCTAAGCCAACCGGGACTCTCTCCGAAGTGGACAACGTTCAAAGAAGCTGTCTAGCGGCCCATTGCTGTTTAAATTTGGTGAGTAAGTTAGGTCACCTCAAGCAGAGTCAGTGACAGCGTATAGGTGTTCTTTCTATTAGTCAACTGGCCAACAAGCCATTCTTGATAATCACTCGGTAAACATCCCCCAATCTGTTTGAAACCCAGGGTTACTCAGATTGTCCCGCACGGTAAAAAGACAATTTTGTACTTTCTCCATTGGGTTGTTTTGTTCTGGGTGCATTTGTAATTAAAAACGACCATTTGTTGTCGGGCTCCCTCTGTGTCTCCCTTTCTCTCTGTCTCTTCTCACATGACTCGAAAGTCTCGCTCGGGTACGGGGCATCTCACACTAAGACCGTTTCAAGAGCCCCGGGATCCCGGTTCCACTCACCCACGCTCTGGGAGCGGGATCTCCTCCGGCGGGCGGAGATAGTTCCTATCACGATAAGGAAGCTCTCGGCTGCTGGTCTCGCCTTTCCTTCCGTCGGCTCCAGGGCCTGCCATCCAGGGCTAAAAGCCTCATCGGAAAACATAAATATCAATGGAGTACTTTCCAACCGTGGCTTGGTGTCAGTCTGCGTCGCAACTGTGTGCTTCCGACTCCGTTCAATTTGACCCGAGTCTCCTTCCTCCTGTTCCTTGAGGCTTTTCCATCTCCCCCTGCTGTCTCGTCACATCAACTTAGCCATGGGATCGATAGAGCATTCGCACCTGCCGGCCGACTTCCTGTGGGGTTTCGCCACAGCCTCTTATCAAATTGAGGGTGCAGTGGACGAAGACGGGCGAGGTCCTTCGATCTGGGACACTTTCTGCAAGATCCCGGGCAAAATCGCCGGCGGAGGATCAGGCGAGATCGCGTGCGACTCATATCATCGTACCCACGAGGACATTGAGCTGTTGAAGACGTGCGGCGCTAAAGCTTACCGGTTCTCGCTGTCATGGTAGGGTGGTACTCCAGTTCTACCGGTGCTGTCAGATCGTGGCGTGCGAGATGGTGGTTTACAGTGGGAGCTAACCTTTGTGATCCGCGTGCTTTCCAGGTCTCGAATCATCCCGCTCGGCGGCCGCAATGACCCTGTCAACAAAAAGGGTCTCCAGTTCTACGTGAAATTCGTGGACGACCTCCTTGCGGCTGGCATCATTCCCATGGTGACTCTCTTCCACTGGGATCTTCCCGACGAGCTGGACAAGCGGTACGGCGGATTCCTGAACAAGGAGGAGTTTGTGGCCGACTACGCAAACTACGCTCGCATCGTCTTTCAAGCATTGAGCCCCAAGGTCAAGTACTGGGTTACCTTCAACGAGCCCTGGTGCAGCTCCGTGCTTGGATACAACAACGGCTCCTTTGCGCCTGGTCACACCAGTGATCGCACGAAGAGCCCTGTGGGTGACAGCTCGACCGAGCCGTGGATTGTCGGCCACAGCATCCTTGTTGCCCACGGTGCCGCAGTGAAAATCTATCGTGAGGAATTCAAGGAGCGAGATGGTGGTGAGATTGGCATCACGTTGAACGGTAAGTCAGGCTATTGTGGAGCGAACCACTCTGGCTCCTTCCTGTCCTCGTTCTTCGTAGGAAGAGAAGGCTCAAAAGCAGGACAAGCAATCAAACATAAGGTCATGTCAATACTGACTTGAAGACCCGCCTAGGTGACTGGGCTGAGCCTTGGGATCCCGAGAACCCTGCCGACGTCGAAGCTTGTGACCGCAAGATTGAGTTCGCCATCTCATGGTTTGCCGACCCCATCTATCATGGGAGATACCCAGACAGCATGATCAAACAGCTCGGTAACCGTCTGCCCACCTGGACCGCCGAGGACATCGCCCTCGTGCAAGGCAGCAATGATTTCTATGGCATGAACCACTACTGCGCCAACTTCATTCGAGCCAAGACGGGAGAGCCCGAGCTCGACGACATTGCCGGAAACCTCGAGTTGCTTCTCGAGGACAAGAACGGCGTCAGCGTCGGTCCTATCACTCAATCGCCCTGGTTGCGACCTTCTGCCATTGGCTTCCGCAAGCTGTTGAAGTGGCTCAGTGATCGTTACGGTTACCCCAAGATCTACGTGACGGAGAACGGAACCAGTGTGCTGGGAGAGAGCGACATGCCTGTTAACGAGCTCTTAAACGATGAGTTCCGAGTCCAATACTTCACCGACTACATCAATGCGATGGCAGATGCCTATACCTTGGATGGAGTCAATGTTCGCGCCTACATGGCGTGGAGTCTCATGGAGTATGTGAACCGTTTCTGATTGTAGATTCAAGAAAGATATGTTCTGTTGCTGACCTGCTCACCCTGCAGCAACTTCGAGTGGGCTGAAGGTTACGAGACCCGCTTCGGTGTGACTTATGTCGACTACGAGAATGACCAAAAGCGAATTCCCAAGAAGAGCGCCAAGAGCATTGGTCAGATCTTTGATCGCTTGATCCAGAAGGCATAAATACAGGCTATTAAGAAAGCTTGGCAATTTGCTTTTCTTATATTGTTGATTCTTTGTTGGTTTGGATTGTGCTGGCTTACTTACCACGCTGGACATGGGGCTATATATCACAATACTAAATCCGGCGTTGACCGCTCTGAACTTGAATTTTCAACAACTCCTCCGTTTCCAGTATGACTTGGATCGAATCGGAATCTCTGTCGATGTACAGTGAACGATAAAGGCCACACCAGGCAGCAGGGACTCTAGGAAGTCTTCCTTGTCCGACGATCGTATACAGTACCATGCTCCATCCATTCAGCCCGAATCGTGGAAGTCTCCCTGGAGGAACCATCTCGAAAATGACCAGCCGATCCGCGTTCTCAGCAAGACGGAGTGGGTCCCCAATGGGTCCGTCTCCTTCGTTTTCCATCTTTACTGCTATCTCCCCTCCGCAATGGCCTTAAACTGCACCAGACTACTCACTCAATGGATTGGGATTGGACTCACGCTTGACTTTGTGGTCCACGATACCGTTGGCACATTTCAACTGGCCTTCAAACCCATCGTACGTGTGATTCAAATCAAAGCAACAGGTAGAATGCTCCTTTCTTGACTCGCTCGCAACACAAAGATTCTCCTGCACACGCACAAGGTCATTCCAACATCCCCAGTCCTCCCGTGGCCAGCCTTGCATGTGGTCCAAATCCAGGTCCCATTTGTGGAACGCTTCTTTTCGAGTACAGACGCTCGTCTGTCAAAGCAAAAAACTCGTTCAACTGTCGCTACCGGCTTCGGCTTACGGACCTCTCCCACAAGATGGCCATGGCCGGGACAAGAATTATCCACGACTCGAAGATCTGCAGGATCTCGGAAAGGGGGTCAGTCTTGCCCCATGATAGAACTCCGCTCCTGATCTAGATTCTCTGGTCCAAATGCGCGATGCAGGACTCTGTCTCATTCTAGACAATTCAATGGCGGGGAAGTCTTCCCTCCTGTCTACAACCTTTGGATTTCAGTAACTTAACGCTGGCCAAGATGCCCCAAACACCACCCGATTTATTTCTTCACCCCAGTGACAACCTCCCATTTAGCGTTCTGTGGAGTGGACCTCGTTGCAGTCTAACCGCAAACCTTAAGCAACCTGGGGTAACTTCAGTACCCGTCGTGCATTAGTGCGTCTCCAACTCTCCCTCCTCCTTTTCTCTACACGGCATCTCCGTTTTGCTCCCCGGAAAATGCATCTCGTCCGGCTCGATTGGCTGAAATGTAAAGGGCGGGAATGCGATGGTTTGACAGCCAACGAGACTGCAATGAATCGCCTGAAGCCCAGCTAGTGTCCTGTAAAGACTGGACTCGGACTCGAGGTGGGGCGGGTTAGGAAGTTTAGTACCGACTGCGACATGGATCATCCGGGGGTATTGTGAGAACAGAGTCAACAAACCGCAGAGTGGGTTCAATATGGGTAGTATCTAGGTCCAGCTTTCTTAGTTCTGACGCTGATCTGATTGCTTATACTTGATCGATTGTAGCTCCGGTCGTGATAGAAACCAAGTTCTCAAGCAAAAACCGAATGCATAATCCCTTCCATCGATAATAAACGGGAAATTGTTTTAAACTTTCAGCCTCGCAAGTAACTATGCCGAAAAGCGAGGTGCCATAGCAGGCTCAATGTGGACGATTGTATATTTTCGATTTTCGAATGATATCTGCCCCTGGTGCACTACACTGTGTTGAGAGACCTTCCAATTTTGAGTAGTGATCTGAAAAGTGGTTCCAGTTAGGTTTCTGGATGAAGCGATTCGAACGTATACTGGAACCTGCAAATTAGCTACAGTCCTAGGCTCCTAGCTTCAGCACTACCTACCTCATGCTGGGAGTCCGTATTGAATTTTCTCCTTTTGAAGCAGTAAAATCGACCATTGAGTAATCCACTACTAATCCAATAATATCTTCTGTACCACAAACCTGGGCATTCAGCCTAATTTGACCATCACAGAAGGTCAAAGCTTGAATTACTCCGAGGCCATTGAAAGCACCCAGGCGGATAGATACCTGCAGTAGCCTGTGTCAGCATCAGATCCCTGATAGGCTGACCCGCAGCGGTTCAATCCCAAGACATGCTCATCTCGTGATCAATGGCGACCATTCGGAAGAGAAGTTGTCTGGTCGAGGGTTAAGAACGATGAGCTCCCCGCAATAGCCGCCTCCCAAGGGCGTCAGACCGTTGGGCAGAGCCCCCGATCTAGCACCTGAGCAGACCATTATTCTAGTAGAGGTAGTGTGTGTGCTGTCATTCGAGTCTGGTAATTCTCCATGTGGACTACTTGCCACCAGCTGCCGGGGGACAGGAATGAATCTTCAAAGATGTTACATGGTTTTTTCCAAGTTCAATATTGCCTCCAGTCACGCAAGTGCGGCAAGTCAGTCGCCTCTCCTGATACCAGTCGGATGTCTCACGATATTACCTGGGCACTTTGCTTGTTGCGTAATCTCGTCTGGTCTCAACTCTGAAAGCTACTGTATCTATCAAGTAAACGCGAAAGCGAATTCATATGCACGCAATCGAGGACAAGGAAACGAACAAGCACAGTATATGGCTGTACTATGAGTATCGTGCTAGCATCATATATATCATAAACTCATGGGCACCGAAGCAGCCTAGATGAAAGTTGGTTGAAGTTGTCGCCCTAAGTCTACCTAGACCTAACAGATCGATCACGTACTGTTGAAGTTCAGCCCCACCTCATCACTTCACCATCCGTTCACTCAAAGCCACTTTAGGTACGCTGTTAGATATGGCTATACGTCGCTCTGCCAACGCACGATAGTTGTTGCTTAGATAATTGGATAATTGGATAATTATTTTCGTGGTAGTTCAATCGCAGAGAGCTGGCGTCGGGCGATGCTGCGTGAGTGTTCAATACGGTCTCCCCTCTCAACGTAGTAGTGACTTGGTATGATTTGCCGATCAAGGGCGAAGTTTGAAGGGTTTCTTTACTTCGTTCTCCCCGCCAGGTAAGAGCCGTGAGAACAGCGCTGAATACCTTCATAGATGAGCAAAGACCATGACCTGGTGCTGGTAGTATGGACGGAAGCGTTCCTCACTTGGTGCTGCCAGATGTGTGTTGTTAACGTCTACCCAATATCGATAACCTCTCGACGCTTCAGCTCCTAATGTACTACATGTATATGTACTTACAAGTAACTTATACATTAAGGATGTAGTGATGTAGAGCAGGAGCCCAGGTGTTCAAGTTGGATTGACCGTCCCGACCAAGCAGCTGAGTCAGCTTCACGGGGGCCCGGGCTTCAGTCCCGACGTTCAAGTCTCCCGGAAGTTGGAACTCCCAATTGGGGAGCAGCAGCGACCACCTACCTAATTGGGTAAAGAGGCTGCGGACTGGGCAGGTGGTCAGGTGGTCGAATGGTCAGGTGAGGAGTCGGCCCGGCATCAAAACGAGCTGTCACGAACTGGTGCTCCGTTTCTCGAGGCAATATATTACAACATAGTCCTTGATTGATAGTGCTCATCTCTCAGTGGCCCTTCCTGCTGATTTCGTCCTCAGCCCTCAATCAACATACAGAGCCTCAAATATCATGTGAGACCACTACCAACAAGATTGATGACCTCAAATCCCATCATTCCCTCATCAGTAGGGACTGACTTTCCGCGTAATGGGGTAGCGGACAAGAGTCCGCTCCCCCCACACGATCTTCGGTTGTCTGTCTACACATCTCCTATGCCTATATAAGCTGAACAGCACTCACTTAGCTTCGTCACTGGAAAGGTCCATATCGTCACCCATACAACAGACAAATTTGGGTTCTTTTCAGCTTCTTGCGGTTGTTGACCACCCGTCAGAATCTAAGCCATCATGGACCGAATGAAAGCCACTAACGAACTAAATCTCCTGGATGCAAGCATTTCTGACTTACTTCATGCACTCGCATCGGGCTATACCACCAGCGTAGATCTGGTGGCTCGCTACTTGCAGCGCATCAGCGTTTACGATGCCAATGGACCCCAGCTTAGCGCGATCCCCATCCTCAATGCATCCACGTTTGAGGAAGCCACTGCATCCGATGCCAGACGGGCCAAGGGTCTGCCAGTCAGAGCTTTGGAAGGCATTCCCTTCCTAGTCAAGGACAACATCAAAGTCAAAGGCATGGCGGTCGCCAATGGCTCGCCGGCCTTTGAGAAGCTGATCGCGAATGAAGATGCGACATGCGTGAAGCTCCTTCGAGACGCAGGCGCTGTGCTTTTGGGGCGAACCAACATGCCTGCCATGGCCTATGGAGGTATGCAGCGTGGTATTTGGGGACGAGCCGAGAGCCCTTACAATCGGGAATATCTAGCGGCAGCATACGCCTCAGGCTCGTCCAATGGGTCTGCCGTTGCCACGACGGCCAGCTTCTGCGCATTTTCGCTAGGGACGGAAACCGTGTCATCAGGTCGATCTCCGGCGTCGAACAACGCCATCGTTGCTTATACACCGTCCAAGGGGCTTCTTCCGCTGCGCGGCGTTTTCCCTCTCTATCCAACATGTGACGTGTTGGTGCCTCATACCCGGACTGTCGACGATCTACTCTACGTTCTCGACGTGCTGGCTGTCTCCGATCCAACGCCGATTGGGGACTTTTACAATGAACAGCCCTTCCTGAATCTTCCTTCGGTTCAGAGTATTCGGCCAACGTCTTTTCATGATCTCAAAGACAAGTCCTGTCTAAATGGTCTGCGAATAGGGGTACCTGCCATGTATATTGGGGGTGTTGACTCCGACATTCCGCCTCAAAGCAGAGTCAAGACTCGGTCTTCGATCATAGAGCTTTGGCTTGAGGCCAAGAAGGCCTTGGAGGAATGTGGTGCCGAAGTGGTTGAGACCGACTTCCCGCTAGTCACAATTTACGAATCAAATGCGGACAGAGGGCAACTGGTCACAGTTGCGAATCTGCCTGAAGGATGGCCGGCTAAGGAAAGATGTGAGCTTGTTTCACACGCCTGGGATGATTTTCTCACGTCGAATGGTCAAGAGGATTTGGCGACCCTCACGGTAGTCGATCCAGCCACGATCTTTCCACTCGCCCCAAACTCTCTTCTCGGTCATCCAGATCAAGCGAACAAGCCGCGATGGGACGAGATTGTGGCATATCCCCACAGAAAGCCCAGCACCATTTTCGAAACACCAGGAATAGAACAGGCACTTCACGCTCTGGAGGACGCTCGAAAGAAAACATTCGAGCAATGGATGGATGACCTGAAACTTGACGCTGTTGTCTTCCCTGCAAATAGTGACGTCGGATCCGCTGACGCAGATTGCGATGCGAATTCATCTCTTTTTGCGTGGAGTAATGGGGTCAAATACTCAAATGGCAACAGACCCATACGTCATCTGGGCGTCCCCACGATCTCGGTTCCCATGGGCATAATGAGCGACACAAAGATGCCAGTCAATCTCACCTTTGCGGCAAAGGCATACAACGACGTTGAACTCTTGCAATTGGGACATGCTTTCGAGTTGGCCACGACGAATCGTGTCGTGCCCCCTGATGTTCCACCTCTGCCTTCTGATATCATCCCGTCGACTGGATTCACTCTGAGTGGCAATGTAGAGTCATTCTTGGATATATCAGTGATTAGTCAAACAAAGCAACAGCAAAACTCGCTGGTTACCGTGCGAGTTACCGGGTCTTTGCACGGCGTTCAAATTGGCCGCACGCGACTGAGAGCATACGTGAACGGAGAATTTCGTGAGGTCCATCGCGACAATGATATATGGTCTCTTGAGCTATCTTGGACAGCCTCGGAAAGAGACAAACCATGGGTCAAGTGGCAGAGCCCGGCGTGCAGCCAGACAATAATCACGATAATCGCTGACATTGGTCAGTGTGCTGTAGCCGGAAAGTTGATTCTACTCTAAGCTGAGGTCATTTAGCAAGATCTATTCCATTTGCCCACTGAGATTTGATCAATTTGGAATTTCAACTGAGTTCTGAAAGACCGCCATGCCCCTAGGCATGAATTCCTCGACCTGTCCGAATTTTGAGATCATGATATCCTCTATCATAGCTTGTACGGCTCGATGAAGATGTCTGTTGACCAGCAAATCCAAGTATGCTTTCACTTCAGTGAACCCGACTTGGACAGAGCTTACTACTGACGAAGCCGCTGCATCTTCTGGAAAGACACCATGACGTAGGACTTGAAATAATTCGTAATAAGGAATCGCATCTTTCCATCGACTTGCAAAACAAGCAAGCGTCGTCGAACAGGCGTCCATCGCTTCTGAAGAATGATGAACAGGGCCACTCATTATCTGTATCACAGGTGGTGCGGCCCATATCAGGTAGAGCAGCGTGATGGCTGTTCGAAACTGAAAAACGAGCTATATGACTGTCAATGACTTTCCACAATTCGACAGACGAAGAATCGCTGACGTACCGCAGACCACGTAAAACACATCACATGTCCCTGTCCCTGCAATCGACGAAACTGCACGCAAACTTCCACAACCGCTGCAAAGATATCTCCGGTCCCTTCCAGATTGAAGAAGTTCTCTCTTTCTTCCATCAACAGGAGAATGCTATAGTCGTATAGATTTCTCATCCAATCTGGATGACGGAATCCACCCGAAATGCTCGGTGTCCCGTAGTGTGGTATATCCTGCTTCCAGATGAAGAGAGCGGATTTGAGAGATGAGCTCAGAATATTCTTTTCTTCGAAAATCTGCCACCTCGATTGCTCTGAAAGCTTCCTGATTTTGTTTTGAATCTTGCGTAAGCGGAACAGGTGGTTCCGCGCGGGATCTGCGTTGTCTGCGTGCTGGATGATGTCGCCTAGAGCGCAGAGCTAAGGAAGTGTCAGCAAAGTCTTTGGAATATTTTGGGTCTTCCTTGTCCCGAAATACGTAATACGTACATCGTTCTCCGCTATCTGGTGTGATGCTAGTTCAGGCCTGCACCATCCGGAAGAGATGATCTCATTCAGCATATAGCAAGATATGAATAAGCTTTCCGATGTCGTCGATCCGAATCTTGAACCCCGGTGCTCACCGCGTTCATTCCGCTCGGTCGTTCGAGCACGAGCCATTGTGTTCGTGCAGAACGGCAATATGGAGGTTATGATAAATGAAATTTCTTCCGAAGACGGTGAATGCAATGCATAGACGACCAGCAGAAGCGATGCTTGTACATGCAAGGTCATCGAGGGCTGGCTCATCACCAAGTGATACTTGGTCTTGGCATTTTTGAAGAGCTCTTCCGATCGCTCCAAGTGGGTAGAATCTTTGTGCATGGTGCAGCACAGAGAGGCGCCGATTGCATATACCATGTGGAGAAAAAAGGACTGCCATTCTTGTCCACTCGCGCCTTGCTCGCTACACCATTCCTTCCAGATGACTTCGTCCAAGATTGGCCACTCCCAGTTGGATATTGCGAAGAACAGGTTGGCATATAAGTCTCTCAGCCACACAGAATCCAGCCCGAGATTTGAAGGCTTCAGACCATCATGGCAAAGAAATCCACCCACCGCGGTCTTCAGGAAATGAGAGCTTTGGCCAAGCGGATATGACGATAAAACGGAAGATGAAAGTTGGTCTTCCGCATATGGCATGTTCGTGCCAGAGCAGAGCAACGGTGATATGCTTCGATTCAAGGCACTCGTATGAAATGACGAATTGTCGGGTGAAACCGCAGCCAACGCTTCGCCGTCAGACTCGATGGGTTCAGTTTGTACGTTCAGATCACAAAAGCCAGATGTCTGTGATACCGCTGACAGACGATGCGCTAGTTCAACTACCTGCTTTTCGAGGTCCTTTAGGTATGCGACTGGGATAGTGACGTTTTCACCCGACTTTCGAGATTTAGCAGGCAAGCACTCTGCACCTTTACGGCGACACTCGCCACACTCAGGCTTGACGTGGTCACATTTTCGCTTCAAACGAAAACAACGTGC
Organism: Penicillium diatomitis; assembly: GCF_028827545.1. Classification (NCBI taxonomy): domain Eukaryota; kingdom Fungi; phylum Ascomycota; class Eurotiomycetes; order Eurotiales; family Aspergillaceae; genus Penicillium; species Penicillium diatomitis. The sequence goes on along the minus strand of NW_026623175.1, from coordinate 1,825,443 downwards.
GCAAGCAACCTGTCGTTGTTTCAATGTTGGCGACATAGTCATGCCGTTGCGCGGAAGGGAAGTGCTTGAGAATGCGGGGAAACGGTGGATACATGCCGTCCTGATTTGGAAATCGGCTTATCCGTGGGAAGGGCTGCGATTTCGGCGCTGATCGATAACGTGAAAATGATAGGCAGAATAGAATGTTCCGAGTATTGATTCAAAGTAATCGTGGGAATGTGTATCATAAAAATAGAATCATAGCACTTAGACCAGAACTGATCGGTCATAATGAAGTGGTAATGCCTCCTCGCGTCGCAAGCAGATCGGCTGTATCGCCCAGGCTGATCGCAAGCTCGCGAGTGAAGGAGAGGCTGTCTCGGCCCAGTCCGAGTCCAAGGACCATGATAAAATAAGCTATTGGATATTCGTTGGATTATGAAGAGATTGAAAGTGGCTTTCACCTGTTGCTGCCAGTCTCGTCCGATGGCTGCGACCATTTGTCTGACACCGAGTCGAAGCCAATCAGACGTTCGTCGATCTTCATTGTTCTGAGCATGAAACCCATGGTAAAATCCTGTGACTGAGGTATTAGATCCAACTCGATTTTTGATCGAAAAGAGTTGGGGTACAATATTACTTCACTGGACAAATCTTGCGAAGTGTTCTGGGGACTATCTTTGCCATGAACCAACCCTTCTTCCAGATCATAAGTCTGATTATCGTCATCGTTTCCATGCGCTTGTGTTTCATCGATGTCGTTGTTCCAGCGCACGGCATCCTGTTGACTGCGCTCTCTCCAAGCTTGCAGCCCACCCATCCGGGCGATACGCTCTTGAGCGTGTTCAAATACTTCGTTAGCTGCCTCTTGACTGGCGTTGCGCCATTTCAAGATCAAGGCCTCGAGCTCATGGTCTCTGTTAGATGACTCGATACGGATTGCTTCTTTCACAAGATTGAGTTCCTCCTTGAGAGCCGCAACGCGGGCCAGCATAGTACGTTCTTCCTTCTGCAGTCGCAAAAGTTCGGGATCTGCGCAAGGTGACTGCAGTGGACTAGCAAATGCAGAGCGTTTCGCTACTCTCATTGGCCGTGCTGCAATTTCCGGGGACCTTTTGCGCGATTGCAGGTCAGGAACTGGCGCTGACTCCTCGGATCGGAGATTCGTTTCAGGTGATGTGTGGGCTGCCTCTGTTACTTTGTGAGATGGTCCACTGGCATCGGTGGGGGGATCGAGCCTTCGCAGTGGAGACTTGAAGGGCTTGGACAGAGCTGCTGCTGCGTTCAAGCGACGATGCTTGCTTGGAGTATGGTGATTCGCCATATTGAAAATATCCTATTCGATTGTGGTACCGGCATTGAAGTAGCATTGAGAAGATGGAAAATGTAGTATTGAATGGACTGTCGAGCTGGCAGGACAAGGTACGGGGTACTGCTTATCGATAAGACATGACGATGCAGCTGACGTCTACGTATCTACACCTCAAAATTTCACGTACATCACGAGACAGGAGCTCTAAACCATCAATGGCCTACCCCACCGGCCACCCACTGTGCAAATTCTGGCTCACCCGGCTGCGGGAAAAGCCCGCGGTCGTTGTTGTTGTTCTCCATTTCGTTGCCACCGCCATTGGCGTTCGCTGCCTGATTAGCTGCATTCGCGTTCTCGCGGTTGCGTTGCTGTTGCTGGCGAACGTAAACGAGCACAAGTAGCGTTGCAGCCAGTCCGACGATCAGCAGTCCCTCAAGAACAGCGTCGTCGATGTCGAGATCTAGATCATCGTAGTAGCCATCCCCCTGATCTGACTGGACAGGCGCCATGAAGTCGTCGTCGTCTTCGCGACCTTCGTAAAGATCGTTGTAATAGTCGGCAACGTCATTTTCAATGAAAGCGGCGATCCATTCCTTCAAAGTACGACTTGGCCTCGATTCTAAAAGGAAGACGTCAGTGAAATGAAAGACCTGGAAAGCCTCTGGGGGAATAAATTCGATTGCCCTGATGATTGCACCAACTTACCCTCGTCGCGAATAGGATTAATATTCCCGTTCGTTATGCGGTTCCAGAAGCCTCGTGCCCGGAGTTTTAGAAGACTTAGCTTGACAGGCAGGTACGCTTCGCGGTTGGTGACGAGCGCAAGATCGTAGTACCTCTTGGCCATATGGAAATCTTGTGCAACGGCGACACCATTCTCATGCATCCATCCGAGATTCCAGTAAGCCTGGGCACTATGGTGGGCTTCGGCTGCGTTATGGTAGCAAGTCGAGGCTTTCTCTGGATCGGCCAGCACGCCAGTGCCGCGTAGGTAGTAGTCACCCATCTTAATCAAGGAATCGATATTGGACTGTTTAGCTGATCTTGTCCAATATATCAAGGCCAATGCAGTGTTCCTCATGAGATTGGCGCGAGTCGTCTGCGCCCACGGCCAAAAGCGGCTCAATGAGAATAGCGAACGCTGTTCGTCAAGCAGATATGCTACGTTTGCCTGTGCATGCTCATATCCTTGCTCAGCGGCTAGCATAGCTGGTATGAGAGCACCTTCTTTATCCCCATTTTCATAGGCTTCATTCGATTCAGCAAAGGCAGAATGGATGACTTCTGCCTTTTCAGCGACCATCTTATAGTAGGCCGCAGCAACGCCACAGTGAGGCTGTCTTCCGACACCGAAGTTCGCCATCTCGGCGAGATAATAGTAAGCTTCCATCCATCCCCAACGAGCTGCGAGCTCAAAATAACGGGATGCGGCGGCGACATCTCCTTGGTCCAGGAAGAGCGCCCCAAGTCGTGTCTCCGCAGCTGGATTGTCTTGTTCGGCAGCAGATTTGAAGTATGAGGCCGCCTTGTAGGCATCCTTCGGTACACCATATCCATGCAGGTACATCAAGCCCATCTCATATTGACAGAGACCGTCCCCATTTTTGACCCCGCGGCGGAACCACGTCAGGGCATGACCCATGTGCTGATCAACGCCTTCACCGCGCAGGTACATCAAGCCAATATGTCCAGCCGCCTTGGCAGCCAGCTTGTCAAGTCCAGAAGAGGGGTTTGCAACAAACGAGCCGTCTGAATTCCAGTAGCGCTTTGTGACGGCTCTGAAGTACTTCATGGCCTTCTTGAAATTTCGAGGCAACCCGCGCGCACCTTCATAATTCATCTTGCCTAAGGTGAAAGTAGCCTTGAGATCGCCTTTCCGAACCATGAGATCCAAATATTCGATGACATCTTCGATGCTCGAAACGGTAGCTGTATGACTCGGATCGCGAGCATTGTGCCCGGCACTTGAAACACTGGCACCTTCGCCATATACGCCGCCTTCTTCGTCGGCCCAGCGATAAGACTCTTTCGTCATCGCATGTCCACCAGGGGGCCCTGAACGATAGTATTGGATAGCCTTGTCAGCGACCCTCTTGTAGTACTTGACCGCCTCCTCGCAATTCTTGGGGGTGCCAATTCCGGTGTGATAGCGGTATGCCAAAGTCATCTCAGATCGAGTGTTACCTCCCTCAGCGGCAAACTCATGATACACGAGGGCCCTGGCTTGGTCGCGCTCGACGGCGCCTCCAAGCCCTGTCGCATACATGAACCCGACCATTGACTGAGCAGTACTGTTGCCTGTCAGAGCGGCTAGCTCATTGTACCAATGGAACGCGGCGCTGATGTTTCGTGGATGGGTGAAATTGCCATAGAAGTTCATGTCCGCCAAGAGGTACATTGCATCCGGATCATGATCTTCTTCGGCTGCTTTCTCAAGCTCGTCGACGGCCAGCGCGACAGGGCGGCTGATCTTCGGTCCTTCGTCGGTAGAGGTTGGGCCGTTCAGGAAAAGCAACCGGAAAGTCCGCCGACCGTAGTATAGTGTATACCCGATGATACCAGTAGGCTTTTCCGCGTCAACAATCACTGGTTTCATTTGTCGCAGTTGGTTCCAGGCATCTTGAACCCGCACTATAACCAGAGGTTGAACTTCATTAGCTTGCCTGGGATTGGTAAACAAACACTTGCCATGACATGATGGATTCTGTCTCACAGCTAACCGGGTTCAACCCGTCTTCCGAGTCGTTCAGTAATCCATCTTTCTCTTCCAGTTTCCCCGAGGCTTCAGTTGATACGCTGTCTGCCAATGGTGCTTGGGATGGCCCAGCTGCACATGTCTGCACGAGCACTATGAGGCCAAGTTAGAACCACTCGGAAGGCGATAAGGAGGGAGTCACTGTGCGATACTCACGCAGGGCCGGAAAAACTGAGTTCCAAGGCACTCTCATAATACCTCAGATATCCGTCGTAAATACAAGAATCGCATTGCGACTATATCTTGTGCTTCGTCACGAAAGAGCGAAGACAGCTGGCGCGCATGATGTAGTGTCAACGGGCCACTTGGCTAATCCGCGGAGGTCCATTCTGCCAGCGGCCAATCACCGCCCAGACGATCATTGCTCAAGTCAATGCCTGGCGGGTTCGCGGATAACTGGAATCTGATCCACTTTTAGATCCACTAAGCTTACTTTTGCGAGGCACATGTTTGAATTTCATTGCACGAAGCTCAAGTGAGCGTTGAGATTCGCAGAATGACTATCGCTGAAAATAAGACCGGAGATTCGAAACATCCATAGGGACTACCTGATGCAAGGTCTAGGCGCCTACAACCTGCATATCCCATTTGTCCGCCCTGGGCACTGACACTCGTTTCTGGTGTGCCAGGCTCCTTGGGCTTGGGTGAGCTCGAATGTTTGCCGACCTTTTCATCGACGACGGCTCCGTCCCGAGCCACGTGTTGCGCCAGTCGCTCCGGCTTTGATGTCTCTGTCGGTGTCGCCATCACCAGATCCCCGGCGACGCATTGTACCAGGGCCGACAGCAATAATGTCCTCTTCACTCTCGCTATCAGAGATGTCGAGGAGGACTGGCACCCCAAAGGCACCAGATTGGTTCACGTCAATAATATCTTCAACCCGGTCCAAGGTGACAACATCCGGTTCTTCGTCTTCTAAATCCAAGCGGCGTTGATGCACTTGATCGGCGGGGTGGACGTCAAACTCATCCTCTCTCTCCACATACTCCACATTCTCCTCCACCTCGCCAAAGTCTGGTGCCAGCGCAGACCACTTTTGCGGGCTGATAATCGACCAAATGTATATGCAGCCAGACTCGAGACCACAAGCGACTACCATAGGTCGAGAGGGATGCCATTCCACAACACCGAGTTCCTCCTTTGGGCCCTCAAGAATCTTCACAAGAGAGCCATGGCTGCGTTCCCAGACATAGATATCTGGGTTCATGAAGGTCGTCGCCGTAACGAACTCGCCAGTGGAAGAGAAAGTGACATGATTCCAGCTAAGCCTGTTCACAACGTCTTGGAACTTATGTTCCACTTGTAGTTTTATGGCAGAGCACTCGAAGGCGACTCCTAGTTGAGACAAATCAGGCATGACAACCGTGCGAATGACCCGATCCGAGCTGTTAATGAGGAGATCTCGTCCATTTTTGGCGAGGCGGGCGAGAATGACAACACCATTGCAGAGGCGCGTAGAATGAATGGTCTTGCATGTTTCCGTCTCAATGATATTTATCCAACCCTTGGAGGTGCCCGCAATAATATGGTTGCCAAATGCTGTAAATATCGTGACGCAAGTCGAGTGTTTGGCGTCCTGGGCGGCTTGTTTAGCGGCGGTGGCCGGATCAATCTCATTACCATTTGCTGAATGAGCGCGTAAGGGCGCAGAGGGTATTATTCGCTTTACGGTCTTGGAGGTAGATATGTCAACAAGCACGGGCTGATCTTCGAACAATGAGGCCACGAACAGCAGACTGTTAGAATTCAAACGATTGTCAGTATTATAAGCCTTTACAGTGCAGAAGACCACGTAGGCGCAAGTGTGGAAATAAGAGGTCTTACTGGTTGAAAGGATGGAGCTCTGCGATGTAGACGGGCGCTTCAAACCGCACGGTTCGCACTCGTGAACCGTCGCTCAGATCCCATAGGATACACTTCCAGTCTTGCGATGAAGTCAAGAGATAGCGCCCATCTCGAGACCAGCTGTTCAAGAGGGCAGAATCAGCAATATACGGGCTGGCGTTTTGACATGAGCAGTATCTTACCTGAGAGACTGAATTTGTCGAGTGTGGCCCTGGAGCTTGCGAGCGACACCGTTTGTCTCAATGTCGAAGATAACAACAGTCCCATCCACCTAATATGCTCGTTAATTGGGAAGTTCGTCGCGATGATGAGTTCAGCTTGAGAGAGTGCCTACTGACTCGCCCAGATGCTAGGTAGTCTCCAGTATGATTAAAACGCAGACATGTCGCGTGACCACTTCCTGAATATCAAAGGTCAGTGGACGCTCTCTTCTCGTCAAGATGCGCAGAAAGCACATACGCAATTTCTCGGTCAATATGTCCGGATAATCCTGCGCGAGGACGAACGGATCGACAAGCGACAAATTCATGACTACCAAATTCGGTTGGGAGTTTCAAATCACCAACGTCGCTTTTTCTCGCTTTTTCTCGTTTAGGCCTAGAGCAAAGGCCAATGGCTCGGCAGAACCACCATCAAGAGCTTCTGGAGCCTTTTAAATTCCAGCAAAATTCGACTGACACCAACGCTATCATGGTGTCTGTCAGACAACAGATGATTCTTACTTCTGCCGCCTATTTCGGTTCACATCCGGAGATTGTATATTAGGCGGTGAAGAAGGCGGTCTTGATCCGCCCGAACTTGCAGCGGTGGCCGCGGTGAATTGTGTTGTGAGTGTTCTGCTCACTTCTACCGCCTAACCATTCGGTGCACCACAGGCAGCCTCCACGCGCTAGGGGAACACTGGGAAAACTCATGTTCCAGCGGCGGGTGAGGGAACCTTGTTCATCACCTTTCCACCTATCCGACACGCCATCACCATCGCCTTTGCACCCAAGAATATCGCGTTATCCATCGTGATAATTCTTGCTGCATCTACACATACGCGATCCATCGTGATTTGCAGCCTTACCCTTTCATTTAGGGGCTTCGCGACTTCCGGGGATTCCAGGTCGCCGGCGCCCTCGTGGCAAGGGCAGCCAAAGGCCTCAGCCGGCCCAGCTGCTTCCACAACACCTTCGTTTCATCGTCGCTCACTGTAACTTGATTCAAGCCTTCGATTTGGAGAATCAAAGCAACTCAAACCTCTCCAACAATCCTGTGCTTCCCTTGTCTCCCCGACTGCACCATCGGCCCTTCTCGTTCTCCAGCTCCGTCTTCATAATTGCGGTCTGACAAGTCTTCCGCGCGCTGGGCTCACCGCAATCATGTCGAACGTTCACTTTCCCTACTCCAAGGCGCCTCTGCGCACCATCAAGGAGATTCAGTTCGGTCTTTTCTCTCCAGAAGAGGTCAAGCGCATGAGTGTGGTTCACATCGAATACCCAGAGACTGTGGTATGTGCCATCACAATACAAGATGGGTGTTTGATGGCAAACAGACTCAACCTAACGTGACTCATTACAGGACGAGACACGACAACGGCCGAGAACCAAGGGTGTGAACGACTCGCGTCTAGGAACAATCGATCGTCAGTTCAACTGTGAGACTTGTGAGGAGGGACCAAAGGAATGTCCCGGTCACTTTGGTCACATTGAATTGGCATCTCCAGTCTTCCACATTGGTACGTCGCGAGTTTCGCAACCGGTCCACTTGGAAAATTGCCAGTCCGACTAACGTATCGTCTTTGAAAAGGTTTCGTGACAAAGATTAAGAAGCTCTTGGAAACAGTTTGCCACAATTGTGGGAAAATCAAAGTTGGAGCGGTTAGTCATCCCTCATGGGATGGCAAATCTTCTGACCTTTTGCGCTGACATTCTTTCATTCAGGATAACGCCAAGTTCTTGGAAGCTATCCGCATACGAGACCCAAAGCGACGTTTCGACGCTATTTGGAGAGCTTCGAAGGATATCAATATTTGCGAGACCGACCCTTCCCCTGATGAGGAAGAGGAAGCTTTGAAGGATGGCAAGAAGCGCTACTTCCACGGTGGATGTGGCAACGCCCAGCCTACGGTGCGAAAGGAGGGCATCACTCTTGTTGGTACTTGGAAGCCAAGCAAGAGTATGATGGAGGACGACGTGACTGCACAACCAGAAAAGAAAGTCATCACCCCCGCCATGGCTCTGAACATCTTCCGAAACATCTCACATGAAGATGTTCGGATCATGGGACTGAGCAATGATTATGCTCGCCCTGAATGGATGATTATTACGGTACTCCCTGTGCCGCCTCCCACTGTTCGGCCAAGTGTTGTGATGGGGGCATCCGCTGGCTCACGTGGTGAGGACGACTTGACGTACAAATTGGCAGAAATTGTTCGAGCCAACCAGAGCGTCCAGCGCTGCGAGCAAGAAGGCGCGCCAGAGCACGTTACTCGTGAGTTCGAGTCCTTGCTGCAGTACCACATTGCTACGTACATGGACAATGATATTGCTGGACAGCCAAAGGCTATGCAGAAAGGCAACCGTCCAGTCAAGGCTCTGCGTAGCCGTTTGAAGGGGAAGGAGGGTCGGTTGCGCCAGAATCTGATGGGCAAGCGTGTCGACTTCTCGGCACGTACTGTCATCACTGGTGATCCCAACTTGTCCCTTGATGAAGTTGGTGTGCCGTACTCGACAGCGAAGATCTTGACTTATCCCGAGGTTGTGACACCCTACAATATTGAGAAGCTGCAAAGATTGGTACAAAATGGACCATCGGTACACCCTGGCGCTCGATACATTGTTCGTGATACTGGTGAGCGCATCGATCTTCGTCTTGCCAAACGAACTGGAAATCAGCAACTTCTGTACGGCTGGAAAGTTGAACGACATCTTGACAACGGAGATGTCATTCTGTTCAACCGACAGCCTTCTTTGCACAAGGAAAGTATGATGGGTCATCGTGTTCGCGTCATGCCTTACTCAACTTTCCGGCTGAACTTGTCAGTCACAACACCATACAACGCTGATTTCGACGGTGACGAGATGAACTTGCACGTTCCTCAGAGTGAAGAATCCCGCGCCGAGTTGGCAGAGCTTGCCCTAGTTCCGAAGAACATTGTTTCTCCTCAACGTAACGGACCCCTCATGGGAATTGTCCAGGACACCCTGTGCGGTATCTACAAGATTTGCCGTCGTGATGTCTTCCTCACCAAGGAGCAAGTTATGAACATTATGCTGTGGGTTCCAAACTGGGACGGAGTTATTCCGCCTCCAGCTATTTTCAAGCCGAGACCTCGTTGGACAGGCAAGCAGATCATCAGCATGGCGTTTCCCTCCGGGCTCAATCTCGTCCGTGTTGACAAGGACAGCGCACCGGCATCGGAAAAATTCAGTCCTCTCAACGACGGTGGCATTCTAATTCAAAATGGTCAACTGATGTATGGAATGCTGTCAAAGAAGACAGTTGGTGCGAGTGGTGGTGGTGTTATTCACATCATCTTCAACGAGTACGGCGAACAAGCTTGTGTTCTCTTCTTCAATGGAGCCCAAACCATCGTCAATTATTGGCTACTGCACAATGGTTTCAGTATCGGCATCGGTGATACGATTCCCGACCGCAAGACCATTGAGAAGATTGAGGAGGCTGTCAGAGAGCGGAAGCAAGAGGTTCAAGAAATTACTGCCAGTGCAACCAACAATACTTTGGAAGCGCTCCCTGGTATGAATGTCCGTGAGACCTTCGAAAGTAAAGTCTCGCGTGCCCTCAACAACGCTCGTGACGAGGCTGGTTCTGCCACAGAGCGAGGTCTGAAGGATTTGAACAACGCTATCCAGATGGCTCGTTCGGGCTCCAAGGGTTCGACTATCAATATTTCTCAAATGACTGCAGTCGTGGGTCAGCAATCCGTCGAGGGCAAGCGTATTCCCTTCGGTTTCGCCTACCGTACCTTGCCTCACTTCACCAAGGATGACTACTCTCCTGAGTCTCGTGGCTTTGTTGAGAACTCTTACCTGCGTGGTCTTACTGCGACTGAATTCTTCTTTCATGCCATGGCCGGTCGTGAAGGTTTGATTGATACCGCAGTCAAGACTGCTGAAACTGGTTACATCCAGCGAAAGCTTGTCAAGGCATTGGAAGAGGTTATGGTCAAGTATGATGGCACTGTCCGTAACTCCTTGGGCGACATTATCCAGTTTATCTATGGAGAGGATGGTCTTGATGGAGTTCATATTGAAAATCAGCCTGTCGATATTATTCGCTGCTCCGATGAAAAGATGCGCCAGCGCTTCCGTGTCGATGTCATGGATCCCGAGATGTCCCTTGGCCCTGAGGTATTGGAGCAAGCGAACGAGATCGCCGGTGACGTTGAAGTGCAGCGTTACTTCGACGAGGAATGGGAGGCTTTGCTCGAATCTCGTGCTTTCTTGCGTACTGTGGCCAAGGAAGACGAAGAGATGATGCAGCTCCCAATCAATGTTCGGAGAATTCTGGAGATGGCTCGGTCAACATTCCGCATTCGCGAAGGCACCATTAGCGACCTGCACCCTGCCGAGGTGATACCCGAGGTCCAGGCTCTGCTTGATCGACTAATTGTTGTGCGTGGTGACGATCCAATCTCGAAAGAAGCTGACTACAATTCAACTTTGCTGTTCAAAGCACAGCTTCGATCTCGCCTCGCCTTTAAAAGGTTGGTGACAGAGTACTCACTGAACAAGCTCGCATTCCAACACGTCATTGGCGCCATTGAGAACCGTTTCGCCAGAGCCGCGGCCAATCCTGGAGAGATGGTCGGTGTGTTGGCGGCTCAGAGTATTGGAGAGCCTGCAACACAAATGACCTTGAACACATTCCACTTCGCCGGTGTCTCATCTAAGAACGTCACTTTGGGTGTGCCTCGTTTGAAGGAGATTCTGAACGTGGCTACCAATATCAAGACGCCTTCGATGACCGTTTATCAGGAGGGTGACAGCACGTACTCTAAAGAGGGCGCTAAGCAGCTGCGAAGTCTTGTTGAGCATACGAGCTTGCGGTCTGTCACTGAGTCAACTGAAATCTATTACGATCCGGATATTCAGACCACCGTCATCGAGAATGACCGAGATATGGTCGAATCCTTCTTCATCATCGAGGATGTGGAGGCTAGTGCGGCCAACCAGTCTAAGTGGTTGCTTCGTATCATCCTCAGCAGAGCCAAGTTGCTTGACAAAGGTCTTACTGTTCGTGACGTTGCGATGCGAATTAGAAAAGCCTACAAAGATGACATCCATATCATCTTCAGTGACAACAACGCTGACGAGCAGGTCATCCGTATCCGTCAAGTTCAACATCACAAAGATGAAGAGGATGATGAAGATGTGGAATATGACGTGACCTTGAAGAAGCTGGAACAGCATCTTCTTGATACTCTTACGCTACGTGGTGTACCGGGCGTCGACCGTGCATTCATCAACGAGAGGGGTAAGGTTCGGGTCACCGAGGACGGTGCTCTTCTGATGAGCAAGACGGATCCTCTTTGCAAGGACTGGGTGCTTGAGACCAGCGGCTCTTCCCTTGCCCCTGTTCTCGCCATTCCTGGCGTTGATGCCACCCGCACATACTCTAACCAGTTCATCGAGATTTTCGAAGTATTTGGTATCGAGGCTGCCAGAACCGCTGTGTTGCGCGAACTGACCCAGGTTCTGGCTTTCGATGGATCTTACGTTAACCACCGTCACTTGGCTCTTTTGGTAGACGTTATGACTGTCCGCGGCTACTTGACTCCTGTCACGCGTCACGGTATCAATCGCGCAGATAACGGTGCTTTGATGCGTTGCTCGTTTGAAGAGACTGTCGAAATTCTTCTCGAAGCAGCTGCCTTTGGTGAGCTTGACGACTGTCGCGGCGTTTCCGAGAACCTGATTCTTGGACAAATGGCGCCGGCTGGCACGGGAGAGTTTGATGTGTATCTGGACCAAAACTTGCTCAACACTGTTGTTTCCAACAATGCGCGCTTCGCTCTCATGGGTGGCGTGGGAGCAAAGGATGCTATCATTTCCGATGGTGCAGCCACTCAGTACGATACCGGGTCGCCAATGGCCAGCTCACCCGTCGGCCTCGAGTTCGACCCTGCCTCGACATTCTCGCCAATTAACCAGAGTAGCGCTGATTCTCGTGGTGGCTTCTCCAGCTACCAGCCTGCCGACGTTTATGGTGGTGGTCTCAGTCCTGCCGCGCGAAGCCCTGGCTTCGCTCCAACCAGCCCCTTCAATACCAGCATGGCCTCTCCTAGCTGGTCGCCAGCCTCCACAGCGTACTCTGCCACGTCTCCTGGTATTAGCAGTCCAGGATTCACATCTCCTCGCATGTCGCCAACGTCGCCATCGAGCCCTCAATACGTGATCACGTCTCCAGCGTACTCGCCATCGTCTCCGGCAGGAGCCTCTCCTTCTTACTCGCCAACTTCGCCGACGTACAGCCCAACCTCGCCAAATTTCAGCCCGGCTTCACCGGCGTTTAGTTTGACTTCCCCCGAATACAGTCCAACTAGCCCTGCTCTCGGTGGTGGTCGTCATTTGTCACCTACCTCGCCTGCTTCGCCAACGTCTCCCAAGTGGAGTCCCACTTCTCCCTCTTGGTCACCTGCGCAGCAAGAGGCGTACTCCCCCACTTCTCCCAAGTTTTCTGGCTCCCCGACGTCTCCTGCGGCTGCATACAGTCCTAGCTCGCCTGAATTCCACAGTCCGACGTAAGTCTGCTATAAAACGGCTCCAAACCTTCTCTGACATGAGCAAAGCTGACTGCGAACCCTAGGTCTCCGCGCCAAAAATAAAGGGCAACACGTCTCGTCGATTCCCGAGATCGTGCCACTCTACTGTACCACCAATAAAAGATTTTACAAAGCAATCAAAAACACTCCCCCACAAATGACGACGGACATTTTGACATTTTTCGTCGCGCTCTGCGAAACTTTGTATCGCTTTGCCACCAGTATCTTGTTTCTGTTCACCTTTCCACACCCTGTGCAAAACGATAAGGTCGTATGGCCTCCTGACTTTCGCAATCTCATACGTCTCTCTTCGTGCGGCGTCAGGTCAAGTTGTCAACGCCGACACCGAAATTGAAAACGACATTCGATCTTCAAGTTTTTGGCTGGAGGCGTGGTTGACTAGTATCTTTTCGGGTGTCATCTCCTATTGCAGGCTAGGCTCTAGTCACTCCGAGCTTCGAGCCCAAACGCAAGATGTATTGTCATGACACACGCCTGGCTTCCATTTTTTATTTTCTATTTTACTTTTGCATGAAGAGCGCACTGGGGGTTCTGTATTCCTTTCGATTCCACCATGCTGTACACAGTCCTCCCAGAGTTGAATCGAGAACTTTTAATGATCACTTCTAAATCCTTCCTATCCTTGTAGCGTCAACCTAACTGAGGTCCTTCTTTTCATAGAGAGTCTTGACTCAAGCATAGAGTCACTGGGCGACAAGTGGGAACATTCATTCGATTCAGCATAGCGCAGGTATATCGGCAATGCCCGTCCAGTCGCCTCATATTGTACCTTCTTCATGTTTGCTCTCCGCATGGGTAGTCCGTTTGATCAATCTTCTCCGTATATGAATATCCGTGAGTGACACCAGAGTGTCTGGGTCAATGAATCCTTTGACGTGAGGTGAGAACACACGGGGAAAATTTCTGATCCGAGCATACCCTAGAAGATTGTAAGTCCGAACTCAATCTACGTAGCACGCGGGTATCGTTGTGGTCTTTTGCAGGATTTCCATATTATAAGGTAGGTAGGAGGTAGGCACCGGTAGGTAGGACCTGAACATCATGTACGACTGTCCCAACTGGAAGCCTAGTGGAATCTGGTCGTTATGTCTCGAGCTGGAGCCCGTTAGTCGCACCGAGGGTACCCTACCTAGGTCTGCATGCATGTGCAGGTGGATGTTCTACCTAGGTAGGTAGCCCGTAGGTTCAGCACCATAAGAGATATATAACTACCTACCTGTTATCAACACGTACTTCCGCGCGTGGATCTCGACCCCATCCGCGATATTCGTCGAAAATTTGGAACCTGCCTGGATTCCAGGCAAAGTACACGCTCCTCTACCAGGTAGGAGCCACGTGGATGGCGAGGATCGAAATAACTGAAAGTTCCAGACCGGCGTTACACCTGCTACGTGTATTCATGAACGACTGATTAAAGAAAGAACATGAGATTTTTGTGGATCATTCTGCTCTATTAAGGTAGAGCCGACAGGCCATGGGTAGTTCTTCAAGGAAGTAGTGCACAATCCACCGTTACAGCTGGAGGTGTTCGAAGTGAACTGGATCTATTCGATAAGTATCAGCTGGACTGGGAGGCCCAACTTTATTAAAAGATCACCATTTATTTCATTGAAAGGGCGAGAGATCATCGGTTCATCAGACGGCAAGTCCCTGATCCAATCCGCCGAGAGAGCACAAGGCTGAGTGTCTGAGTAGGACCTTGATTTGACACAATCTACCAAGTTTGAATCGACTGTAGATGGACAAGCTTTATACTTTTAACGAGGAGGCTCTTCATGAGAAATATAGGATCGAGAAGTAATCAGTGAGATGGAATTCATTCTAAGAACACTAATAAGGCTTGAAGCGATCCTTCTGCTTCTTCTCTTTGGGTCGCTGTACCTTTGCTGAAGACGCCGGGCCCTGCACATCCTGGCTAGCTCCATCGACGGGTCTCCAAGCGCGCACAAAGCCGTCCTCGCCACAAGTGAAGACCGCTTGGCTCTGTCAATGATGATTAGCCTTCTAAAGTAAGATAGATCCATGTCCTCCGAAACAACAAACCTGTTCGTCCAGATAGACTGATCGCACAACTTCTTCGCCGTGAGCACCGGGAAGACGCCACAGATTGTCCATGTCGAAGCGCCAATTCGGAGTGGACACAAGAGGAACAAGTTCCAATTGTCTGTTCCTATATCGAAGCTCCCGCGGAGGGGAAAAGCTCAGCATCTTGAGGATCAGAAATATGGAGGAATTTCAGGATTTACACGTACGCCTTGTTTCCAGCAGCAAGATAAGGGCCCTGTGTGCCAACGCAGAGCTGAACGACGTATTCACAGCCCAGAGGCTCCCGAACATCATCGAAATGAACAGGCTCAGGGTCCTGAGCGGCATCGTCTGGGTCCGTGGCTGGGTGTATCGAGAACTGCTCGTCATGGCTGAGAGCATAGATGGTTCGCTCTGAGACGAACCCTGCGTGATGGACGGACCCGTGGTTGATGACCTGCACAAGAGCATCGTCTTCGTCGGCGATGGTGGTGTCATAGACATTAACCAGCCCATCCGTGCTGCCGGATAGTAGAATGTTGCTGCGTGTTGGGTGGTACTGGAGCTACAGAAAAGTAAGTCTCCAGATTTGAACACAAGGCCATCATATGATCTGAAATTGAGCCTTGTAACTTGGCAGCCATCTCATATCTGGGCTTTCAATCAGGCAGCTAGGAATCTTACCTCTGTGATGTCGTCGTTGTGACTTTCTACGTATTGAAGCCTTGGTGTCTGTGGTGATCTAATATCCCTGAAATCATACAGTAAGCAAGCATTCGAGGTGCATATGGAAAATCCTCGCCGTCTGCCGAGTCAAGGGCAGAGTTAAGTGACCCATGAATTGAGCATAGTGCAGTACTTACCAGAAAGCGACCACCGCTTGTGATGACAGCAATTCAGTTCCTGAGACAATGATATTGTTCTCGGGGTTGCAGGCCACAGAAAGGACTGGGGCGTGTCTCGCTGGATACAGACATGCAGTGGTCAGCGAGTTTGTTCCTTTAGTGGGTGTGTAACATAGCACACAAGACCTGCTATAACTAAGATGTGCCAGATCATATACATCATTGCTTTCTTGGTCGCAAGCTCATCCGCCGAAACCGCACAGCCATTTGTTCCGTCCCATATCATCAAACGGACCTTGTGCTTGGACCCATTGAAGCACATGGATTGGCAGCTCAGACTTGAAGTCACCCTACTTACCCGTTTCCATTTCCATAATCGCCTTCTTCGCCCGGACATCCCACAGCTTCACCTTTCCCTCGCGCCCACCCGTCACCAGCAGCTGCGAGTCCCCAGTCGCATAGCTTCGAAGCGATGTCACGCCCGCTTCGTGAGTCTTGGCAGAAACCACTGTGACCTGGTCCAGGTTCGCAGCATCAAAGACTCTCAGGGAGTCATCCGAGCTGATTGCTGCAAAGCTGCCTGGCCCAGACTTTGCAATTGAATAGATATAGCTCTCCGCCGGGAGCGACAATGACGACGCGGCAGTGGCTTGCAAGGTATGCATCCTGGCACCTGCTGTATCAAATCGCCTGGCGGTTACAGCGGGTACTCCTTGCTGACCCTTGCTCGTCCAGCTGATGCGGGCGTGAACAGAGAAATTCACCCAGTACTGGGGAATCGATGGAGTTGCCGCTGTGCGTCGGCGACTGCGACTGCGAGTGCGACTGAAGGGAGATTCCCGATCAGCAGACCCCCTTGCAAGTCTTGCTCGTGGGTCGCGGGCCGAATGAACGCTTCTTTTTTTGCGTTCCGAACCCTTTCGAAGCTTGGACTTTCTTTGAAATCTTTTTTTTTTCAATTTCTCTCCTCTTGGAGTATAGGTAAAACTTCCGGGGGCGGGAACTTGCAGCGAGTGCCAGAAATGGGGTTGAGAATTTACGATCTCGGATGGGACCAAGTATTATTGGTCAATCGGTCTGGTTAGCGAGACAGGTGGCTCTCCTTGCTTCCTGCAGCGTGTGGGTTGTCGGACAGAAGACACTGCGTTGTGGTGTGCGTGTGAGCGAGTGTGTGTATGTTACACAATAGTCGGAAACTAGAGAGGAATTCGAAGCCAAGAGGGGGATTGCCCTTTTTGGGCAGACCTGTGGGGCTTGCCGTGCATTTTCCGTTCTTTTTCTCCCTCAAAATCCAATGGTTCCCTAAATCATATTCCTCACTGCACATGCTCATACATTATTATTTTTGACATTGTTGCAGACCACAGAGTGCGGAGGACGTTGACAGCTGAGACAGTGTTGTGCTACACCGGTAATATCAGGGGGCGGTTAGACATTCTTTGTGTTTGAGGACTACTCCCTTGGCTTCGTCGGGACGATCTTGGGTAGTGCCTCCCATGCTTCTAATAAATTCGTGACGGACCTAGAACCGAAGAGTCTACAGTATGAGTCCTGACGGGCAAGGATATTGTATTCCTAGACAACACGATTCAAGAATGGTGCCCACATCTAACCCTATCGGATCACAGATGGAGGCAAAAAGAGCGCAGCAGGCTCTCGAGATGAAGATCAATTGAAGCACCAGCCAGGTGTCAGTGGCACCAGTGGACGTGGCGTGAGCTACACTCCACAAGGCTGCGGTGCTAAGGGTAGCTTCGTCCCAAGGCAGCAGGGGTCGGCGAGGAATGGGGAGCCGATCTTTGATATCTCCGTGCGAATGACCAGGCCTAGTGTGGTCCGTTTGGGGTCGGTATTGATATCCTGTATGTATTTGCAACGGCACACCAGCTGGCAGCCAGCCGTTGAGCCGTTTTAATCGGGAAGTGCCTTTTCTCGCAAAGACGCATATGTCCAAACTTGGAATGACAAGAAGACGTTGTAGGAGGCGCAAAGTGTTCTGGTGATCAGCATTAAATTGAGCTCGCGAAGTCACGACTTTTAGAACGCAGCCCACAGGGGTGGTCGCCGTTGCCACGATCACAAGATGATCGCAATGGCGGGTTAATGGCCCAGTGGAGGCAAGCCACTGTATGCCGAGACGTCGGGCGACGCAGACGAACAATCATCGAAGGTTTCGTGCCAATAATGACACTCGAAAGTCGAGAGAAAGAGGTGTGCGCTGTGCACTGTGCAGTACTGCAGTATAGTGTTCTATTGTTGGCCAAGCTGCGACCATGTATCAAGAGAAATGGTGTATGGAAAACAGCAAGGCTGAAAGGCGGCTGCTCGTTGAGCGCATCTTCATCATCGCAGGGGTGTCGATAGCCAGAGGATGTCCAGCAAGCGGAAAATGCCGCCTCGACCAGAGAGCCCAGAGACTCGTCAGAATACTACATGTACAATCATAGTACAATGGGTGGTCCCATAAGTAGTAGACCGCTCGTCGGTGCAAATTGCAAATGGCAACGGACAAGACCCGGGAGGTCGGGAAATTGGGACATGCGCGAGTCAGGGTTGCGACATGCAAATGGACCGTGCGCTGCTGCGTAGCGCGTACCGGTGAGCCGGTAGAAGTAAAAGAGGCGACTCCGGCGAGTCATGGACCACAAATACAGCATCCACCCAAAGAAGAAACTTCAACGAAAAGAAAAGATTTCCCCTAATACGGTAGTAGTAATAGTAGTGGTACACTATGGTAGTAGTGTAATCCATTGTACAGACGAACCAGGATTTGCGGCCGAGACCAGACCCCGGGCGCTCACTAGTTTCGTGCAGCGTCGCATCGACCGATCCCGAGACGGTGGGAGCAGCAACTGAGAGAGGGTCAGTGCAGGCTGCACTCTGTAGAGCGTTAGACCAGATGGACCAGAGAGAGACTAGGTTGCAGAGTGCTTAGGAGTTGTAAAGATGGATCGGCTGATCCAGTCCGTCACAGGCGCTACAGGGCTTTGTCCAACCCCAGAGCGTGCCCTGTACTTAGGTGCTGTATGAGCGTCGCGAATAGCGCAGTCACTTGGGCAGACTCGGGAACGCAAATTGTTATCATCATCGTTCATCATACATCATTCTCTGGCGCAGCAGCACTCGAACCAGTGACGAAGGGCGCAAATTTTGGCTTTCGGTGCCCCCGATGGATCGGTTCAGATCACGACCAGGCGACCCGTGGCGCGAGGATACAGGCTACCATCACCTTCAGCGCCCGGGGAGACCCAAAGGATTCAATGACAATAACCCAGGAAAAACCAGAGGGGCTCAGGAGAGTGGTAATCAGAGGCGTGACGCGATCAATGGGAGCTGACTGGGCGCCACACTTGGGAGACTTCCCGGCAAACCCAGCGCCTCGGTAGACAGCCTAATAATGCCTACGCTGCTGCTGTGTTGCTGCATGATCGGTGTATTGCTTGGTCTGTCTATTGCGATGACAGATGCAAGGCCGTTCGGCGTGTTGGTTGCGTTCAGGTACCCAGAAGGTAGTTCTTTACAACGGCGTGCCATTTCTGACTCATGGGTCGAGACGGAGCGGATCTTCTGCTGGGCAGCTCTCATTTGCGAAGAAAAATAAAAGCCTGGAAAAGAGAAAGGAGACGATCAGATCAGTCTCGGCCTACAACGCGAGGATCGTACTCTGAGTACGCAAACCAAAAGGCCCAGACGGACCGCATCCCGCGCGGGCGTTAGTGGACCCAAGGTCGATCCCACTCCCGAACCCAAGCAGGAGATGATCTCGAGGATATTTGGTCAGAATCAAGGGAAGACCACGTTAACGGTCAACCGAATAGCAATCATCATGCACATAGTGGAGAGCAAATGACGCATTTCGTCATCAGTATTCAGGGGGCAGAGAGAGAAGGAGGTGAAGGAGGTGAAGGAGGAGGAGGAGGAGGAGGAGGAGGAGGAGGAGGAGGTTCTTAGCGAGGATACAAGGCAAGTCCTCATCGGCTCACTTCCGTTTCTGTCCGCGCTGCAGGCCTTTTCTCAACCTCATAGTACTTGCATTCTCACGCCTTTGTAGATAGTCTCATGACTATTTCAGGTGGTCATACCTGCGCGAGATCCGGTAACAGACTGGACAAAGGCCAATGGCATTCCATTTGAGTGGAAATGCGGGCAAAGTACAATGTACATACATAGTCAGATGTACTTCGATCAGCTTTGGATTGGGCACGTGTGCTTGTGTGTGGAGCCATGGACAAAAGTGGCACAAGTACACAATCCACAGAGCTGACCTTTGTCACCGCCCATATTGAAGGGTCAACTCAGTTGGAAGGGCGAAGGAGAGTGATGGTGTCGATACAGTCCAACAGTGATGTTGAAGACCCAGACAGCAAAAGGAGTGGACGACTCCGTTGTCCTCTCCATCACGGCTCAAATTGGAGGGACCCGTGATTGCTCGAGAGGCTCATTATCCAGTACCTTTGTGAGTCTAGAGACGCCGAGCTGGAAGTACTGTGACCTGCTACACTCGCTGTCTTGTACTTGACTGTCCTTGGTAAGTTAGTACCACTACCCACGTACGGGCGCAGCCTGGGTGGTACTCTCCTACTGGAGTGTAGCACCGGAAGATCTGAGCCTCTAAATGCTATTCTCGAGCAGATTTGTCTCTGAGAATTGTTTTAGGCTCTGACTCTCTTCTCAACATCAGTGCGACGACATTGAGCTCTCTAGATAGCTGAGGTAGTCTCTCAGTTCAACTAGTAGGGTATCCCTCTAGGGATCTATGGTCCTGTTGCTTCGAGGATCATCCAGTGGACCAACAACCATCGGGTTCACGAGGCTAGACCGCCAGGCACCCTTGTGTTGACTCGGTAAGGCTGCGGTAGGAAGTTGGCAGCATTGAACAGTTACCGAGTCTACCAAGTTCGTCGAACTGCTCTTCCAGATACCGAACCTGCGTGCTCTCTGTTTCTGCAATACTGGTGGTGAGCGAGTAGTTTGCTCGTTCTCACTGAGTGTGCTCTATGTCTTTAGCTCTTCATTATTTTGACTTCTCAATCTGAATGTCTCTTGCGTGTTTTTTGAGAGCGCTGTTTGAGATCATTTTACTTTCTTATTTTATTTTGGGTTGTTCTTATTTTTTTTTTTTTTTCGCAATTTCCATTTTTATTTTCCCAATTTCCAGCGAGGTCTATACTTACCGTATTCGGCAGAGAACTCCACTCCCGTGATGGTCCACTCTGGCATACACACCTTCGTCCGTCGTCGGTCCCGACGGAGAGGCACTTCACCCCCCGATCAGCCATCGGTGCGTTAGCGTCCAGTCTTTCGGGGAATGCGCTTCTTTTCCAATTGTCGTCTCGTCTCTTCTTCACAAGACCCTTCCCCCCCCTCCCCCGCGCTGATTTCTCGTGAAGAGCCTGTCCCCGATCGGGATACTCTGGGATTTTCTCTTCGCAAGGGAAACGCTCCTCTTCTCACTTACACCCTCTCCTCCACATGTACGGTTCGGATCGTGTTCGGTGACGCTGCTGTCCGCCCTCTCACCCTCGACCATCCTCACCATCTTGACCATTCTGACCGTCCCAGGTCCCTCAGTGGTCCACCGTTCTCCCTCGTCATCCACCCGTGGGCCCCGGGCCCCGACCAGAGTCAGTGGCTACACAACCTTAACCTAGCCCAGGTCGCATTGCCGCCGCTCTTCCCCCCCTCGTGGTCCCTTTTCCTACCCTCTGTCTCCTCTGCTTTATTTCGGCCGGTCATCCATCTCGCCGAATTGCTCGAGAGCTATTCTTGACAGGGTGCTCAGGTGCTCACGGGATAGAGCCAGGTTCACAACCACAGTGATCTGTACGAGACTGTGCATCAAATACCCGGTGGCTCTCGCGCCCGCCAACAGCGTCTCGGAACTGTTGACCTTCACCCGATCTCCCGGCGGAAACGGCGAGTGAACTGTCTATTGTGAGTCGACCATCGATCTGCGTCCGCCTCTCAACAATCCACGCCTTGTCAATTGCTCTGTCTCGTTCCGTATCGGCCGCCCGCATTTCGGAGCAAAGTCGTGCTTAGACCATCACAAGCTCCCTCCTTGCGTGCCGCCTGTGCTGCTCGCATTGTCCGTTGCCTCGCCGCGCCGATTGCCTCGAGATAGCATGTGGCTGAAGTGACATTGCTCGGTTGGTAATTTGCTTCCCGATCGCGCTGCACTCGTACGGCCGCTGCCCACAGCGACCGCGATTGCCGTCTCGACCAGTATTTCGAAGAGTCACTCGAATCTGTAATCAAGTCCAACTTCTCAAGTCGGACCCGACGACAGTCGGCACGACTCGCTCGTGTGGTAATGTTGACCGATGAACAATCCGGTCGAAATCGGCTGCCGCCGATGTTGACGTCCCCTCCACCACCAAAGCGACACAAGTCCGAATCGACGTCGGCTAGTGATGCTGGTCGCGCATCACGATACTACCATGCCGGCTCGGTCCCGTCGAGCGAACGATACTATTCATCTTCCATTCCCGCGACCGATCGCTTCCAGCCATCCTCCATTCCTCCACATGACCGCCACCCATCTGCGTCAATACCGGCTACGGACCGCTACCAATGCTCCCCAGTGCCAGCGGGGGAACGGTCGCGCCAGACCTCAACCGCCATGGACATCTATACCATCACCGATCGGAACCCAGCTGATAAAGATGGCGATCGGAGAACAGGGCGATTCCTCAGCAATGGGTCTGTCGCCTCCCAAAGATCACAAGCCTCTCGTGCTTCGGGGTCATCACCGCCTGTCATTATCACGAATCGCAAGTACGTCGTTTTGCCTTCCTTCCCCAGCTCCCAAACAAATGCGTCTCCAATTCAAGTATCTGGACCGCTTTTCACTGCTTCGATATACTCCTAGCATTATGATCCTAATTGGCTGACATGGACGTTGTAGAATTCCAGAAAAGTACCCACCGTACAAGGAAAACAATCGTCTCTATCACTCCTACCGCAAAGGCACCTACATGTTACCCCTGTGATGACGAGGAACAAGACCGTCTTGACATTTTCCACAAGTTGTTCACCGTCGCTCGTGTGTCAGACGGTCTCATGTACGCACCTCGTCCGAGAGGATCGCGTATCCTTGATCTGGGTTGCGGAACGGGGATATGGAGTATCGAGGTGGCCAACAAATACCCGGATTCTTTCGTAGTGGGTGTCGATCTAGCACCGATTCAGCCGCAAAATTATCCTTCCAATTGCGACTTTTACGCGCCCTTCGACTTTGAAAGTCCCTGGGCTCTCGGGGAAGATTCCTGGGATCTGATTCATATGCAGATGGGGTGTGGTAGTGTGGCTAGCTGGCCCAGCCTTTACCGTCGCATCTTCTCCCACCTGCGGCCTGGTGCCTGGTTCGAACAGGTGGAAATCGACTTTGAGCCGCGTTGCGATGATCGATCGCTGAGTAACCTCGCCCTTCGACATTGGTACACCGCATTGAAGCGCGCCACAGAGTCCACAATGCGTCCTCTGGCTCATAGCTCACGGGAAACCATACGAAATCTGCAAGAAGCGGGGTTTACCGAGATTGACCACCAGATGGTCGGGCTGCCACTGAATCCCTGGCATAGCGATGAGCACGAGCGCAAAGTGGCCAGCTGGTATAATCTAGCCATTTCAGAAAGCGTGGAAACACTCAGTCTCGCGCCTTTCAGCCGGGTATACGGCTGGCCCTTGGACAAAATCAAGCGTCTTGCAACGGACGTCAAGACAGAGGCATTCAACAAGGACTTGCACTGTTACAACATTCTGCATATCTATCAGGCTCGCAAGCCAACGGCTGCCTAGCTATGATATGTTTCTTTTTTCCTTTCTTTCTTCCGCAAATATTTTGCCTGCCCTCTAAATCGATCTTGCGACGATGCGATGTGGGTTGATGCTGAGTTCTGAGCTTCCGATGATGACCTGTTTTGGTTCTTTGGCCCTTCTTTTTTCAATTCTCAATGCATATGAGGGATGAGCATGGCTCGGCGTTTGGAGACTGATTATTGACATTGCCAATTTGCCCATGTCATGTCACTTCATCTTCAATTTTTCCTTTCTCAACGACTTCCCTTCTCTATTTTTCCCTTCTCTTTGACCCTTTTTGCTGTGTATGAGATAATACCCTAGTGTCTCCCTTGTTGGGGTGAAATTTGCTATATTCACGGAGATTAATGTCAGCAAAGGACCACTGCTTTGGTGCTGTGCTATTCCTCCACCTGCTGAAACTGACAGCACTACCCGATTTCGTAGCATTGCCGTTCATTCGAGCTGTTGACATCCGTTGATGACAGCGATAGATTCACCTTGGTCATTAAGACGCCATGTGCGTGTGTGATCATCGGACCGGCCCGAGATGCTTAGGCTGAGGGGTCGATCAGACTGATTGTGTTTGTCATGGCAGGACTGGTCCAACAGGATTCCCTCTGTCTTATCAACTAAGACCAGATCGAATACCGTTTGCGTGCTGGAAGCAGTGGGCATCGGCCTCGCATTGTCTCCCATGGTCTGAAGCTGTGTAGTCAACTTCAACCCAGTATTGACGTGATGACTCAGCCAGAATCGACCACACCACAGTGTCGCAACCAATGAGAAAATCAGTAAGAAAAATACAATTGAGACAGGCAAGCAACCCCAAGCCTGGGAAGTTGAATTTGGGGACTCGAAAATTGATAAACTTAAGTGATCCAGGCTATTTGATCCTTGCTTGAGATCAGGGGATTGGATGAGAAATGAGAACAAAAAATAAGCGGCCCGAGCCGCGAATCGAACGCGGGTCACGCCCAAACGTAATCGGATTTTCTCCGACTGGATCTTGGTGACCCGAAGGGCGTATTCTACCACTAGACCACTCGGGCTGTCGGTAATGATTTAAGTGTCATTGAGGTTATATCACGGACATGATCAACGTCCGGAAAGCGAATATCGTAGGTAGTCTAGTAGTGGAAGTGTTTCAGGGATTTCCCGACCCCCCTCACTGTCACAGTCAGTTACCATGATATCTCATTTGTTTCAAAGATCCAGATTCATGGTTTCCAGCGCTTTTGCCTGCCAAATCACCACCTATCTGTATCCCCAAATAACTACACCAATCATCTTCACAGGCGTGCACGGGTATCGGAGCATGCACATGTACGGCAACCGGAAGACTATGAGCCCAGTACAGACTACAGCCAAGTTCTACTGTGAGATTTTGAGCCCACCAGCCACAGAGATACACTGATATGAAAACACATTTAATCGACGAAGCCCACACATGAGCTATCTGCCTGAGCCCGCCAGGCTGTCCGTAACACGGCTTGCATGCAAGACGGCAACATGTCAGCATTCACACTGCGCTGATATCACCGGACCTCCGCTTAGGTATCATTCTCGGATGTTGCGGATGGCCTCGCATGCGACAATAATACTCGACCATATTTGAGCCACCAAAATCCTTGATTCAACTCTCGATCAAGGACACTACCGCTCAGCCGTGCAGACTCAACGTGCAAGGGCTATGGACCTTTACGAGGGTAATAGGGGTTATGAGTCGACACCTTTCTCGGGCTATGACATATATGTCATTGCAGGAACAGGAAGAGTTCACAGTGAACTAAGACAATCCTACATGAGCGGGTGACTCCAGGAAGAAGTCTGATCAATTCAATATGAAAAATCTCTGCTCTCTATCGATGAGAACAATCCCGCTATGTCTAACTCAGATTGAAATACGTCAGAACCAAAAAAAAAAAAAAAAAAAGGTAGAAAGGGGGGGTTCATTTAGCCACCACTCTTGTCTTCTTTTCTGAACTGACGGTCCTGATATGATGACCGGACCAAAGATTAACATTCCCATTCATCAGAAAATGAATTAAGCTTCGGGCCGGGAACGGGATAGCCGTCTTTTTAGACTTGCGGAAAGCGGGGAAGTGGAGCCATTCATCCAGTGTCTTTGTGGCATGTGTCAATCACCATCTGAGTCATGTCACTTACTTCCTTCGAGTCATGTACTAGGTACTTTGAAGGTAGGCATATGAAAGCTCAGATATGGTACTTGGTCTCGATTTTGCTGGAGGTATCTTATCTATTGATCAGGGCCTTACTGCTTCCAAAACAGGAGAGGCAAGTCTCGATGGAACTTACACACTTCCAGAGAAATTCGAGGCAAATCGGAAGATCGATGTTTATCTACAAGACTCCTCGTATCACGTTCCACGCGACATGTTGGCATACCAGTTTGCGAGGGGATGTCTAAGAAGAATGGATTTCGTCGGCATTCAAGGGGTGTGCAAATTATATCGGAACTTCTTTTCTCCCCATCCTACAAGATTCACAATGATGGCGCGGATGTTACTTCTTCACTACCCATAGAGACACCTTGGGCACTAGCACTAAGATGATATTCATTTCATCTGCTATATTTGCAACGTATGCTGCAGCCCCGTCTAGATCCATGAGAATACCTGGTCGAAGGAGCACATACAACCACGACAGACATATCCTGACTGTCGCCTGGATGAGACCCTCTCCACTCTCATCATTTTATAACACCATCGTACCTCGCACCCCCAACCACAAAGCCGTATTAACTACCCAACCAGGATGGACTTTCCAACGCTAGTGATTTGCCATCCACGATCTTGCCAACCTTGATCGCATCAATTCACACCCTAGGAAGTATATCAAATGATCCCTCGCACTCGACTGACCTGTCATCTTCCAGCGCGGCATCCATCACCAGTAGAACTCATCCTAGTCTTGTCATAAGTTACTGTGTAATGGACACTGCGCAGAATAGCGATCGTTCATTCACCCGTCTCTAAAGGCTGCGCATATACTTGCCAGGACGGGACTTCATCAAACTGCGACTCCCGGTGACAGAACACTTTGAGGTTCCCGAGTGGCAACAAGTCAGGCGTCGTCGATGCGCGCACGTCCTCCTCCAGTACCTGGGCGTTTGACAAGCAAGACACCATGTCAATTGGCTCACTTTGGATGGGAAACGTCCTCGCATGGGTGATGTCTAGAAGATTGACGTCAATGGATGGTGTCTGTCATTACAAACGACAGAAGTCACCCTAAATCAGGCATGATATGGTCGTCTGGAGCGAACAAAAAAGCAAGTGGAAAACTAGTACGCGAGTGAACGATTTCTTTGTAGGTGTCTTCTCGAGTCGTGACATTGAAACTCCATCTGCTACGGCAACTTCATTCAGAAATCTTGGCGATTCCGTGGGAGTTTGGATGCGTGACCTCCAGCTCCGACACACGGACCATGCCTGACATAGTTCCCACCAAAGACGGGCTGAGAGAATATTAATAGGCAAGCTCCACCAGTCTACTCGTCTCCAATTGTAATACGGTAACCCGACACACTCAAGGGACATTGTAACAATGGAAAAAGGTAGGATTAGTCAAGCAGAAGATCAACTCTACCGAAAAACAAATCAGCCTCACTAGCACCACGATTCAACGGAACCCAACGCAAGATGTACCAATAATATCGCTCAAAAAGACAAAGAGAGAAACAAGCGTAAAGTCGGACGAGAAACGCCCACAACACCAGACCATGTCGATCGCTGGACAGAGGATCGAAGAGGGGGAAACTAAATAGAAAGATAAGGGGTAACAGATTGAGAAAAAGAAGAGTGAGGATCGCCATATCGTACGAACCAGACAAGGACCGAGGAAGAAGAAGAAGAAGAAGAAGAAGAAGAAGAAGAGGCAGAATCAAACCGGAGGGAAAGCTCAAAATTTGTCCAGGCAATTAAAATCCGGACCAAAGGCTAGCAGAACAAGGTGCGTCAATGGTCTGAGGATGGAGAACAGCCGAAACTCTTCCAAGGCAGGAAGAAGGACATGAAGCATGGAATCGAGGGAGACAAGGATAGTGTTTCCGAATACACGAGTATTATATCAACACAACGAAATCTATTTCAGGCCGTGACGTATCAATGCACGATACAAAGGGTGGGTCCAAGTCATCACAAGAAGGGTGTCGAATGAAGGTAGAGACGACACTGTAAGAATATGACGAAAAAGATCTGGGGGGCAGAATGAGAAGAGGAACGCACAGCGTTCATGTGGTCAAAGGGTATTGAATTGAACTTTGTCAAAAGGCTGGGAACCCAGCATCAAGGGCGGGACTGATGCGAGGATGTACTAAATAGAGGTCTTGGCGAGTTGAGGGATGTTGAGCCGGATATGCGACCAGAATTAGGGCGGAGTAGGTGTCTGGCCAAAGTTATCTGGATCTCGGCGCTTGTCACGAGATCGCATGTACATCGCCTCGGAGGCAGAATCCGAGCGAGAATTGATGGGACGAGGCACAGATTGCTGATGATGGGCCTGCTGTTGCGCAATGACCTCGCGAGCATAGAATTCAACCAACATGGTCCCGTAGGACTCAAGCTCTTCAACCGAGATGGCCAGTCGGAAGTCATTCAGCATGAGAAATTGAAGCTCGAGGTGGTTGAGTTCCACCAGAGGTAGTCCTCCAACCTGCAGAGTAAAAAAAAGCCACAAATATATAAGCCAGTCTGTCCATTGAAAAGATGGCTTTACCGGGCGAAGTTCCGAGCCACCGGTCCTCGGGGAGGGAGGGAGGGAGGGGGGGGAGGGGCATCACAGACCTTTGCGTATCGCGAGTTGGTGTAGAAGACATCGGAAAAGAATTTACTGGCACATGTCACTCCAGCGATGACCAGGCGGTGAATGTTGAAGCTGTCAACGACGAAGAAATGGGAGAACGGATCGTCTTCATTCTGGGGATGGAGCGCGGGCGAGATGGTGGAGTCGGGATTGGGATCTTGCCCGGCCATGCGTGCGGAGGATGGTGGAGTCACTATGGAGGAGTCCTGGTGGTGTTGCGGCGTATGCGCACCGACTGAGTTGGTCGACGCAGTCCGTGACAGGTGTTCCGGGGTATGATCATAATGCTGTTGCCGGTCTAGGCCGTGCTGGCATTGGTTCACCAATTCCGTCATGCGGTCGAAGTAGACCAACAAGCTGAGGAAGACCTCGTAGGTAGTGGGACAGTACTTGTGGATGCGAGTCAAGTAGCTCAGGATGGTGATGCTCGGGACATTCTTGCCGTGAAAGGCGAGCACGCTGGTCGCTTGAGGACTCAGGTTACTCGTTCCATCGGGAGGGGGAATGTGGCGATGCACATGCTCATGGTGCTCGTCATTCGTGGTGGTAATCTTGGTCAGAAGGCCGGCGACCATCTCGATAATATCGGTGACGGGCATGGAGCTGATCTCGAACTGACGAGGGTGCGATGAATGACTTGAGAGGTGCGACCGATGGTTCTGGTGCAGAAACTCTTCACTGGCGAGGCTCTGAATATGTGACAGACTGTGCACGCGGATCCGGCTGGGGGAGGTGGCTTCGGATCCTCCGAGGGATTGCATGGAACGAATGGTCGGTCGCAAGCGCGGTGAATCGGGCGATGGATGGGACGAAGAGTGTGATGTCGCAGTCATGGCGTCGGCCGATGCGGCTGGGTGGCCCGTTGTCGTCGGGGTCGGCTGAGAATACTGAGGGGTGTGCGCATTGGAATGGGATGGATGATCGGGCGGAATGCCATAGTGTGAATGTGAGGTCATCGATGGTGGAGGCTGATGGTGAGCCGGCGTTTCGGCGGGCAGGTGAGACGAGGCGGCGACAACGGCAGCAGCGGAAGAAGAAGAAGAGGAGGAGGAGGAGAAGGAGGAAGAGGGGTGGGAGGAGACGATGACAGGAGTCTGGGAGTTGATGTAGGCGGGGATATCGCTTGCAGACGCGGGAAGCCGAGCAGAGTCCGAGCCAGTGGTCGGCGGGGCGGCGGTTGAGGTGGGGGTGGTATTGACGGAGGAGGATCTCGATCTGGCGTGGACGTCCACGGCGGACGCGGATGGAGCAGCTGCACTCGGGTGCGATGGGCGTGAGTAGACCGAGTTGGCGCTGCGCGCACCTCCTAACATGGTCGTATATGTACAGTCGACCTGGTTCGACGGAAGAGGATTCACGATCACGGAGCCCATATCAAGCCACTGAGACGCGCGGGGAGCGGACGAGAGACCTTCTGCTTTTGTTGATGGAACCACGGGTTAGTGGGTGCGAGCGCATGGGACCAGCGAGGATTTGAAGAGCACGACGAGGATGGAAGGATTCAATGAGGAAGTTGCAGCAAATGTGCCGGGAAACGAGCGGAGGACACGCGGTATGAGAGAGGAAGAGAGCAGAGGGAAGGGAACAGGGAACGGAAATGGAAACGGAGGGAGGTGTAGCAAGCTGCGCACGCCGACATACCAGGACACGGTAGACGCGCACTTCTGACGGCGGGTAAAGGAGGTACAGAGGAGAGAGGAAGGGCCGGCGAAGAGAGTTTGGTGTGATTGTGGTCCTTCGATGACGAGAGCACCGGGCAGTGGGCAGTGGACCACTGGACACTGGGTGCTTACAAGAATGGGTCTAGAAGCCAACAGGGAAGAACCAAGAAGGCGCTGTACAGGACAGCTTGAAGCGACCGGGGGAGCCAAGAACGTGCGACGCAGGCGACTCTACATCCAATGCATCGATGGACCCGGTGTAATTCCTGTTGGGTTGAGAGTGCAATTGGGATGGACTGGTGGAAGAGAGAGAGAGCGAACGAGCGATCGAGGATGAAGGAAGGTTCTCAAACGAGAGGCTGAGAGATGGCGAGACCGTCGGAGCAGAGAGCGACGGTTCCACGGTGAGGTCAGCGGAACTGGTGGGAACTTCAAGGGACTGATCCATCCAGTCCTTGGGTACCGGTCTGTCAGGTAGCTGCTGGTAGTGGGCCGAGGGCATGATGGGCCCTCGTACATCGTGTTGCATAAGTCGAGGTACATGACTGACGGGTCACTAGTACCTGCCGATAGTCTAAATCGACAGTACTCCTGCCTGTAGCCCTGCACTTAGTAGGTAGTAGGTACTACGAAAAGTAAAGCGTGGCAGGGTGGGCACTGGGCAGATACTGGAGGAGGTATCACGGTGTAAACCAGTGGAAAGCTCCTGTGTTCGAGGAGACTTGAAACGTGACAGAATGATAGTTCACTAAGAATCACGACTTGTGCCTCGTTTGCTCTCTGGGATAGGTCTTTGCTTTTCACTCGGTTGTCTCTCGAGATGTGCTGTCATACCAGGTCTCGTGGCACGTACGAGGCAAGGGAGAAGAAAAGAGGTACTAGTAGTCACAGTCAGTGGTCGAGCGGTAGTGTAAAACCGTACTGAACTACTGATAGCTATTCGATCCTGACATTGGTCCGGATCGAAACGATCCAGTGTGAGTGGACAGGTCGAATCAAAAGAAACGGTGAATCGCATGACAAGTGCGATGACTGCGTCGATAGTCAACATCGCCAGGATCATTCAGATGCGGTCACCCAGGATCCTTCCTCCCGGGTGGAGGACCGCCAGCACTCCCGAGGGATTGCGGCATCGAATCCACGCCCGTCATGGCAGGGATCTTGGATCTGTTTTGGTGGTCGGGTGGATGACTAGGTATGTCGGCCACGTACCTTATTATCATTGTACCTCCTAAGCTACTACTACTACTACTACTACTACTACTACTACTACTACTACTACTACTACTACTACTACTACTACTACTACTACTACTACTACTACTACTACTACTACTACTACTACTACTACTACTACTACTACTACTACTACTACTACTACTACTACTACTACTACTACGATCCAGCTCCTTCCTTGGCTTCAGATGAGCCAAACAAGCACGTGTTCTCCTTGTCTGACCGCTCCATGTGGATGGGGTGGTGTACAGTTGTACACCTCGAATCACGGGGTCGGAGACGATAATATTCAAGTGGTCAGATACACTAGAGTACGGATGTCTACAGTATGTACTCAGTGTACCTAACATGGTGTAGCTAGGTAGGTACATACATGTCGAAAATATGATGAGTTAGAGTATGAGTACAATACTGAGTCTACATACACTCTACACTCTGCTGACTAACTAGGGACTGAGTACTACTGTAGTTAACTAAGTTACCTGTACTACTTTAGTACTTAGTCAACAGTTAACACTACTTCCTACATTGATGGCTTGTTCCGGACTGTTGAATCTAGTCCGAGCTGCGGCTTATCTCTGGTGGATGCCTAGTACCTGACAGCGACGAATATTGTTCAAGGTCCATAGCAGGAGTACTGCCTCACGGTATGTGCGGCTGTACATCGGCTTATGCTCACTTTCCAGTTCCAAGCGGTTGGGACCCATGAAATGAGGAACTCATTGCACTGGACTGAGCCGGTAAGACTACCTAATGTCCCCATCTAATGCACTCCAACTTGCCAAGCTCGAACACGTGCTGATAAGAAAGACTCGATGAGCCACAGCTCCCGAATCAGTCCTCATCATCAACCCTTCAGACCGTCCAAGATCCAGCGATCAGACTGCCGATCGATACCATGACTGTGATCATGTCCTAATTTTAGGGTCCGTCTTCTGACTTCCGTCAGTCCTTTTTGAGGCAGACTTTAATCAACAAGAGTCTTGACGGGACAGACAATAGAAGAAGAAGGAGCAAGAAGAAGAGGGTGCAGGGAGTGAGGAGAGGGCGGAAGGCTTCGTCGGGCGAATGACCGTCCGTAAAGCATCCGCGTGGGTTAAACCAACCCGGCTGTAGTTCAGCACTACTTCAGTAGGACGTTCTGGGCCAACTCCTCCTTTCTATTCTCGTCCCACCGCATGAGAAGATTGACTTCTCCCTGATTCAATGGGCCAGGAAGCATGCCTAGACTCAGAGAGAACTGGAATGATTTGAATCTGATCAATCTGGAATCCTCGATCATGCTGCGAGAAAGTAGGTATAGATCGATCTCAACCAGCACTCACCAGTTGTTTGTGTGGAGTTTATATTCCACAGGTCACACCTTACGGGGTTGGGTCGGGAAGTGCTGGGCTGTAACACGTAGGAGAGCCACGTCCACTGTATCGCATGAAGATGAAATCTGCCAAGGGGGAGTTGGATCCTTGAGAAGCCTAGTACTAGGGTGAGTATACCAGCGCAGTGCTCTTATAGTTACCTATGTCTAGCTCCTTCTAACAACATTGCCACTAAATCAGTACTAAAGCTAGGTAGGGAGACTTCAACCTGCGGGCACTACCTACGAGCAACCCTGGAGGTCGTGATATATGGAACATCAGTCAGCCAGGCCCGGGTCTTTGACTATGAAAGATGTCCGGAAGCCCGATTTCCTGGAGGTGGCAGGTATGAGTAGATATTGATAGTCTGACCCCGCCACGAGAGGAACTCCTCATTCCACATCTATGTTCGAAGAGCAAAAAGTCACGGTCACACTGGAACGCTAATCGGACCCGACCCAAACTCTATCACCGAATCTCCGATCAGACGCTTCGCAGATAGAGCAAAACAGAGTTTCCAGAACCTTGAATGAGACCAGACTCAACGGTCGATCTCGTGTAGCGGAACAAATCAAGGATGAGTACGAAGTTCATCCGTGCACGACAGAGATTCGGGTCCGGTTTTAATCCAGAAAATGCTCTTGTCTCTCTCGCGACATTCGACTTGAACTACTTGGCACTTGGTGGATACACGAGGAAAAAAGCACCGTACTGCCCGGCGCCTGCCAAGTGATCCCCAATACATGCAGCTTTGTGATGGCCGTCTTATAAGTTATGAACATGACAAACATCTCTGTGCCCAGTGCCCAGTGCCTGTCTGGTACCTTACTACCCCCATAGTCAGTACTTATCTGCTAGGCTGATACTGAGTACCTACCTACTTACTCTACCATATTCTCGGGCACTGAACCTGTCGTATCATGATTCGTGTAGTACCCAAGTATGCACGTCCAGCGAGTAACGGGTACCAAAATAGCCCGTAGTACAGTATATGAACAAGTAAGCATTCGAATCTTCAAAAAAAAAAGACCTCCATCTCTGCTCGAGCTTGGCCTACGAATCAAGCACCATTCAAATCAACATCAACATCCGTCCATGATCCAGATCAACATCCACAGAGCATCAGCCATGACTTCCACTTTCCGGTCCTCAAAACGCCAAGGCGCTCCTCGAATACGGGACTTAGTTCAATAGACCCGTTGCATGCCCCATCCCATGATGTAATCGACCGGATGGGTGGATCGCAAGCACCGGTCCATATCAGGTTCGTGCACATTGGACCTTCGCAACGTATTCCAGTAAGACCAAGCAGTTATGTACTGTGTTGACTGCACAGTGCACTGTGAGTGTGAGGTAGGCACCATTCTCACGCAGTTACGATCGACTTCAGCTTCCTCTTCTGTCCCGAGTGCACGTGCTTGAGCATCCAGTCGTGGTCACATGTTCGCGTTCTCGTACGTATTCTCCTACACGACCAACTTCGTGATCCGCATTTTGTGCGCGTACAAGTTCACGTACATGTTCTCGATCAGCCTCACGATCTCCTTCAAGGTCTCGAGGTCGTACGTGGCTCTGCCTCTGTTCGCGTAGACGTACTCCCTGCCGTGCTCGGTCAGCTTCGGCTGTATGGCCCTGAAGTTCTTCACGGACGGGGTTCTGGCCTCGGTGTAGCCCACGAGCCTGGGGGACATCGAGGAGAAGGCCGAGCACAGGTCCTTCATCGCGACGCCGCATCTGATCGCCATCACGGACGTGGCCGCTAACGCCTGCAACTCCGAGCACGCGGGATCGTGGATCGACCCGGCCGTGACCTTGTTGACGTTGTTGCGGTAGAACGTGTAGATGGCCGTCCTGATGTCCGTGGGTGGATGCTCGTACGCTTCGGCCACGGCGAGACACAGGGAGACGAATTTCAACCTGACCTTGTTCGTGATGTCGTGCTCGTCCAGCCCCTTCTCCTTGCCCAGGTACTTCCTCAGGTTGTAGATCACGAGTCGACGTCCGATGCTGCGGTTGATCGCCTTCTTCTCCGTGAACGACATCTTGTCCGCGGCCAGGAGCTCGTTCGCAGCCGGGCCCCAGAGCGGGAAGTCGTCCCTGATCCCATGGAAGAAGTTCCATTGATCTAGTCAGAATCCAATGGGATGGAGACAGCGGAAGAGGGGGAGGGGGACTGCTCTCTTCATTGTTCGTTTCTCGTATCTTGACCTCTGAACAATCTCCCTGTTTTGGAGCATGAACCCTGACTTTATGCGACGTGAGAATGAATCAAGGCATTCTTTGTCTGCCTCCGATACGTTCAGTCTGGATGAATCATCCGGTGCTGGAGGTCAAGTGAGATTGTCGGATATTCGGTGCGACTACAGCGTTTACTCATTGGCATATCAGTTCCATTGCTTCAGGTTCCTTTGCCTGTGAAGAATCTTCTTAGCCTTCCGAAGCTGTCATATCTCTCAAAATTACTACCAGGACCTAAGTACCCAGTATCTACAAGCCTGTGTCGATTGATTCTGTTGCCTCCATACTCTCTGGTCGATTGTCAGGCAAGAGCTTCACCTCGAGCTAGAATCAGTCGTCCTGGTCATGTAGCAACACCCTCGTGTGCCTGGTCTGTGAATGAAGCTGAAGGTCATCCAGGCGACCAAACTCCGCCCGCACCACGAGACTGGCATGTCTGCAATCATACTCACAATGGAAAGAGATAATCATCAAAGACGTTTCATTTCTGAGTAGCTGGGTCGCTTTTTCGTCTTGGAAGCGAAAAGGCAGAAAGAATGGCCCGCTCAACCCCGACTGTTCCTTGAGACAGGGCTGAACACCACGCTATGAATTCAGTACACACACATAAAGACACGAGTCCCTAATTTGTCACACCAGGCCCGGTGTAGTTGGTGTCTGGCAGGTAAAGGTGCCGCACAGCGCCTCGGTTGGTCAGCACGACCATGCGAATGACACCGCCTGAGCTGCCGTCCCATTTGATGGCCTCTTGCAAAGCACTCCGCACAAAGTCAATGCCTTCTTCCTCCGTCATGTTTTCTTTCCAGTGGGCATCCGTATAACCGTAGATGTAAGTCGACCCAGAGCCGCCAATGGCAAAGGACTGTTTGTGCAGAGATCCACCGAGGGGAATCGAGTATACCTGACCGCCGTGACGAGGATCGTATCCCGCGATGATGATGCCCGCGCTAGAGTTGTACATTCGAGTCAGCGTGCGAGCATGGGACACAGGCACCGAACGACACCCATCCGACTGAGTAACACTCTAGGAAACGAGGGTCAGGGGGAGAGAAAGACAAACCTCAGAGCGTCCTTGTTCTCATAGCACAGCTCCTGGAAAAGAGAGGCGGCCACTTGTGTGCTGGGAGCTTCATCGTTGACCACGCCATACATATTGAGATGATAGGAAACGATATCAGCCACGGCCTGGGTGTCCGCTGCTGACCCGGATCGACAGCACCAGATGGTATCGTGCACTTGTGTCAATTTGTCCGTCACTCGGTTGGCAATGTATGCTCCGGTTGTGGTTCGGCTGTCTGCGCCGAGAATGACGCCGTCCTTGAAGTTGATTGCCATGCTGAAAGATGGCGTTAGAAACCAACAATGCGGAGGTCATGCAACTAAATATGTCAAGCTCGAATGTACTGACATTGATGTTCCCAAGCTAGAGGTAGTGGAACAAGCCATTGATTAGCAATCGAAAATTTTCTCCAACAAGTACAAGTTTCGCGCTGAATGTGACATACTTGACTTCTCCACTCTTGAGGTGCTGCATATCAACATGAATCCCATCTGGTTGATGACCTTAAGCTTCCTACGCTGGTTGAATGACGGTGTGACGAATAGCTCGATCTTACCTTCCCCCAGCACTCCCTGCACACCGTGTTGGCTGACCATGGTTCTCAGCGATGCGAAGCAAAATGGAGATTGAAAAGAAGTGTAGAAGACTTGACTGCGAGCGAGGTTTCGAACAGAACCACAAAGATTGCACAAGATGACGACAGGGTGGTTCTCAAGAAGCTGTCCGGAAGGCAGAAGCTCATGAACGCGTCCCCCAGCTCGGGCGGTGAGAGCCAAGTGACGGGCTGATAGGGCGATCGATGGGGTGTGTATTGCCTTATCGCCAGACAAGCCCTCCCCGCAAGAACTCCTGAAACAACTTCATCAGAACATCCCTTGACATTCATTCTTTTGAATCAGTCGGGGCCGAGAGACTTGCCGAGCCCCCTGATAATCTATCAATTTCGGTGCGCTCGTTGTGCGATCACTATTGTTGTTTTAATCGTCCGTCGGAGATACTTCTTCATCATGTCCGAGTCTCCTCCTCCGCCTGCATCATGGAGCTTTGGAGGCATGGCGAACAGCGCCGTTCAGTTCCTGCGCCTGCCAGTCTTGGCGTCGTCAGGGCTTGCAGTGGTTGCAAGTAGTCTCCTGTACTTCAAACAAAAGTAAGGCCAGGCCGCTCGGAGTGCAATTATTCTTTCTTTAGCCCCGTACCTCATCACTAATGCGCCCGCTCAGCGAATTGATTTATCCCCGCAATATCCCAGCGGATGCGCGTACCAACGTTCCAAGTCCAAGACAATTTGGCATCACCGACTTTGAAGATCTTCAAATTCCTACACCCGACGGAGAGTCACTCAATGCACTCTTCTTACGCTCGTCCCCTAGTCAATATCGGCGCAACTTGACAGTCATCATGTTCCATGGCAACGCCGGCAACATCGGGCACCGAGTACCAATTGCCAAGGCGCTGCAGGACACACTGAATTGCCATGTACTGTTGCTAGAATATCGAGGTTACGGAAAGTCCACCGGCACACCTGATGAGACGGGGTTGAAGACTGATGCACAGACCGGCCTGGACTATCTCAGACAACGGGCAGAGACGAGAGATTCCAAATTTGTGGTCTATGGCCAGAGCTTGGGTGGTGCGGTGGCCATCAACCTTGTTGCGACAAATCAAGAACAAGGCGATGTAGCCGGATTGATTCTCGAAAACACTTTCGTAAGCATTCGCAAGTTAATTCCCTCGTGAGTTCCCTCCCCATCCAAGTGGTCCTTGTTCGCGGCTGACGTCCTAGTACAGTGTCTTTCCACCTGCTCGATACTTGGCTCGTCTGTGTCACCAGTACTGGATGAGCGAAGATGTGCTTCCGAGCATCAGCAAAATTCCTATCCTCTTCCTCAGCGGACTGAAAGACGAGCTAGTACCGTAAGTCAAGTCCCAGACATGGTTCGAGCTGCCCTGAGATCCACGACTGATGTCTTTCAAGTCCATCCCACATGACCCAATTGTTCGCCGTGTGCAAATCAGAGACAAAAATCTGGCGCACATTACCGAACGGTGGTCACAATGACTCGGTCGCCGAGCCCAGCTACTTCGAACATATCCATGCCTTCATCACGGAGGAGGTTGAGAGAGATTCGGCAGCAGGCAGTACCAAGTATCCATACTAAGTTTTTTACTTTGGCGGGACAGAGTGCCCTCCGCTTCATTAACGATACCCAACAAATCTTCTTCTTCGAACTTTCCGTGGGTTTTCACTTGTTGTACAAGACCCTCAGCGCCAGCGAGACACAACACAGCGCCACAATTCTGCACGGTCATGCTGGTCGATTTTCCCCCAAACCCTCGGACGCCCACTTTAGCTGAACATCTTTATCTTTATTATGGGGACCCATGCTCCTCAACAGTGCGATTCTACTAATCATTAACTTTCCCATCCTGTCCGCCAGGTACATTCAATTGGCGCCCACATTTCCGATGGTCTAGTCTTCGCTGGCGAAAAGAAAATTGTCTCTCGTCGTGTGTTATCTTACTTTCTAGCTGCAGCTCATGAGGGAGGACGTTGAAGACCGCCCCTTTCTCTGGCACATCAGAGTGAACATGGTATGCGGTCTCCCATGCGACGTCTTGCAGTGGCGATGACCTTCTTGTACTATGTAAATTTTGCAATGTTTACTTCCGATTCAATGATTTTAATTAAGGACATGATTTTAAAGATTGATCAATCTACCACGATGTGCAATTGAGTACCCAACGGAGCCTCCTAAGGAGCCACACAGAGGACCTCCCAGCGAAAGTCCTATCCTATTCACAAGCTTTTCTAGGAATCAAGCTAGGGCATATAGTATTTGGGTAGGTAGTATCTGCTATGGACGAGCTTGAGGTAATTGATATACGTGCTGTAGGTGATAGTGAAAGATCTGAGACATGCTTAGCATGCCAACCATGCAATTCAACAATATTGATATTGCAAAAATTATAACATGAAGGATTTTTAGATATGAGAAAGATAAGAAATGTATGCATATGCCAAATCAAACGTATCATGCGAAACAATCAAGTATGTTGTACATCACTTTTGGCTTCTCATTGGAATCATGAGTCGTGACAATGTATGCAAGTCAAACGCCATCAAATGCGTTTTTTTTTTCGTGGAGTTCCCGAGGCTTGCTTCACTTTGTGGATGAAGTTTCGGCGTCGACAGCCGTGAGCTGCTCAGGGACCTGAGAAGCCTCATGTACAATGTCCGAATTCTCCGACTGTTGGGCCTCAATCAAAGACGCTTCTTGTCCATGATCCCGGTCTTGTGGCTGTGGCTGTGGCTGTTCATGTTCCTGGTCTTGTTCGGCCTTTTCCGCCAACTCCTCCTTCTCTTCGGCTTCCTCCCAGCTATCGACCACTTCAGCAGGGGCTTGCGAGCGCATAGCCTTACTAGCGCCCACGCCAGACCGAAGTACTAGTCGTTCCTTCTTGGAAGACTGGCTAGACGTTTCGGGCATACTGCCACCCGCCAAAGCAGAATATATGGACCGGCTTTCGAAGATGTTCTGCACCGGAGTGGTACTTCGAGTGCTGAGCGCGCTGTTTTCCGCACCAGGCTTCTTGGCGCGCGAGGCAACCTGCGCCCACCCGTCGGCCCCAGTCTGAGTCTTGGAGGCTTCTCGAGCGGCCTTGGCCTCGAGTGCTGCTGCGCGTTGAGCGTCTCGCTCTTTGGTTCGCTCGCGTTCTCGGAGCTTGACACACTCGCGGACGCTGAGACCGCCAATACCGACGGATGACCCGGTGCCCACGCCGAAGACGGGAGGGGTCCAGGTAAGAGGCTTGAGGACGAAGACGTGTCGGTGAGGTTCCGGGTCGTGGCTTTCTGTCACGAAACCCCAGTCTGTTGCCAAGGAGTGGGCATAAGCCCTCAAAGTCGACTTGGCAGGCTGGAACCGGAATGACCGACTGGTATTGTCGGTTGCAAGGGCATGCATGCTGGACTCGTACGTCTGCAGAGTGGAGAGTGGAACGGTCGAGGCAAGTTTGACGTACTGGTCAAGTGTCTCGGCTGAATACGGAAGATTGGTGGACGTATATGCCTGAACAGTAGTTGTTGGGTTTATATCGACGCCAAGCGCAGAGGCGAGGCCACGATTTCGCTCCAAACGGGAGCACTCGTCGTCGCAAGTCAATAGGGTCAATGAAGGTAATCGCTCTGCTTGCTGAAGCTGACCCTTAGAGGCGATAGCTTTCGCAGCGCCACAACGTCGCTCCTGGCGTAGGCGGCCACAGTTACAAGTGACAGTAAGTGTGGACGTGCACGGCGTCTTCTCTGGACATGGGTATGGAGCGTGGCATTGCTCCTCACAGGGATGACCACACAGAGACTTATTCTTTCCGCAAGCCTGTTCACAAGGCTTATCCGCATCTTCGCACTCTCCAGGTCGGTGGCAATCCTTCTTACAGTAGTGAGAGCCACACTTCAGAAGTGCACCACAGACCTGACCGCAACGAGCGTCAGTGAGCCAACACGGAACGTTCTTCATCACCTTCTTGCCACAAAGACACTCCTTCTCCGTCAAGAAGGGACAGTTCGGACAGCTTTCCTCGTCCAGATGACAGTTATGTGCAGTTTGCGGATGACCACACCGCTTTGGACGAGAACAAGGGAATGGACATGCAGGCGGCTTGGTACCACATGGCTGCGGTGGATACAGAATAGACCTTCCACAATTACAAGGGATCTCCTCAAAGATCGCTTCTCGGCAAGTATTGCAGGCTCCCTTGTGACAAAGCTCTGGACAAGTGTGTCTTCCGCATTTCAGCAATCGACCACAGATCCGAGTACATATATGCTCTGCCTCAATGTCTTCGTCCGTCGGACGAAGATGCGACTTCAACTTTCGGCGTAAGGCTTGTCGTTCAATGGCCTTCTGCTCTCCAGGACAGCAACGCTCAGTGCAGGCGTGACGGCCACAGTGCAGGGTGGTCTTACACTGACGGAAGCATTGCGGGGGGCAAACGTTCCCTTGATGACAGACACTCATTGCGCTGGTACGTCCGCATTGGCATGCAATGGGGACGCGGCGCTTGCACATCCCACAAGGACCCGTGTGGCAGATCTGGTCGCACGAGTGGCCACAGGCGAGCATCTTACCGCAGGGTTCTCGGCAATTTGGCACAGGGTCCTCACAAGAGGTGCGAGGTGTGAAGCCGGAAATATCGCTCAATTTTGTTTTCCCACAGGGGCAGCGGGACACAGACTCCGGCGACTTGGGACAATGTGCAGGAAGGGCGTCCTGAGGATGGCACGGCTTTTGGCACGAATGTAGACCACAGTCAAACTGGCGTTCGCACGTGTCGGGGCAGGCAAAGCAGCCTGTCCACTCCTCCTTGGAACCATCATCGCGAATGACTTGGCTCTCCATTTCATCCTCCTTTGAACTGCAAAGCATATCGGTTTGAACCTTGCCGCAGTAGCAACGACCCTCAATCCGAACTTCGCATGCACCACATAGTCCTTCATGACACGGCACAGGACATGTGTGTTCTCCGCAAGGTAGCAGATCACCACAGATCTCGCCACAGCTCCATCCACGATCGTAATCAGTGTCTTGACAGCGCTTTGTCGATGAATTGCGACCACAGAAACAGTCTTGGGTCGGTCCCATGGCAGTGCACGGCGCACATGGGCCAGCGTGGCAGGTTGCGTCGCAGGGGTGAGGACAGCCCTTGCGAGGCCTTGAACAGGTCTGCCCACAGGAGTGCGGCGGCAGGCCTGGCAGAGGTCTCGGATCGGTCTCCTTCTCACACCAACAAGTATAGGCAGACGGGAATCTTTCATGCGAAAGATTACAACCGGGACATCGCCACGCCTTGGGTACGGGCGGCATTTGACCATCCTCGTTCTGGCGACTATGGGCAGCAGCTGAGCCCTCATTTGTCGACCATTTCTTGACGCAACTGAGGTGAAACACTGTCCAACAGAGTTCACAGGCCCAGACCTTAGACCGCCGACCTAATTCACTAGTGCAGATCGGGCACTCGTAGAGGTTATGAGCAATGTCTTCGTGGATCCGAGTCGCGATGTCATCGGCGGTTGATTTGGTCGTGACCCTCGGTGGTCTCTGTGGGGCCTTTGAATTGGCTTTTCCTTTACCCTTCGTAGGTGTAGAAAGTGGGAGCGAGGAAGGCGGGATAGTGCCCGCAGGTCCGGGTACAAAGTCGGGAGCATCAGCGCGAAGATTCGGGTCGACATCACCGTTGGCCGAGATTCCAGTACAGCGGTCATCGGGTTCTTGACCGGGTCTGGTCAAACGCGCCGCAAAGCCTCGAGCTCTCATACCCCGCGACTGCATCGGAGGTATTTGTTCTGTTTGTTCTGCAGTCGTTCCTTGCCCACCTCTCCTAGGCGCACCGCCACGCCCTCGGCGAGGCCCTGATCCTCGCCCTTCCTTGTTTGGTCTTCGCTGCCTCGTCTGGTCGGGGTTTTGGGTCCGGTCAGAGGTTGGTGCTGGGCCTGTGCCAGGTTGCTGCAAAGTGCTCGCATTTTGGCCGTTTGGGGCCTGTGGTGTGCCACTTTGTTGAGTATCGCGGGAGGCGGCAGGGCCAGGTCTCCGGCGTCGTTGTCTCGAACGCGGGGCACTCGGAGCCGCCACAGGTGCTTCTGGAGCTTGCATGCTTGAATCGAATATCTCAGTACAAGCGTTTCCAGGTCCCCCCATTTAGTGTCCAAGAATTTGCAGCAATGAAAAATCGTGGATCAGCAAAATGCCTTGCCGACCCAGCAGCTTTTGCAGTGACGTATCAATCAATGAAATGAAATGCGTGAGGTTCGCCAGTGACGTTCGTTTTGGCTGTCGCAGAGTCTCCGCAGTAAAGCACAGTACTGAGTCCCTAGCTCAAAGAAAGCAGAAGGAGGAAATTTTATTGCAGATAGAGCCCGAAGGGGCGATATGGACTTTAAATGAAGCTCGAATCGGTCGAAGGCTGGTTGATAAAATCCTCCAACATGGGGGCAATATCCAGGCGGAGACCGAGGCGGTGGAATGTGGCGTACAAACTTCACGCCAATCAGGCCGAGGTCGATGACAGCCAAATCTCAGAGACTCCGCGATATTTCCGATCGGGTCTGCAGCTCCGTGCTGCGAGTGAGTCAACCCACCTACCAGATGACTCATGGGCTCGAGATCCACTTGCATACAATGCCTGGCGAGACCCACAAGACCTGCAATTTCATGCCTTGCGTGGAAAGGCTTTGAGGATTATCGGTCCACGTCAATCGAAGATCAAAAGTACTACTACTGCAGCTCTTGACACTTGATAACCACCAAAGTGGGACTCAGCCAAAGTCTTAGTCTACTTTGGCCCGACAGAGCATCGGAGACAAATGATAGTGCCCACGCAACCACTTATGCTATTTGAATATCAAGCTTAAACTCGAATCCAGGAATCTTTTTATCGAAAGAGAAAATGCGGAAAGGAACAAGGCATATCCGCATATAAATACATTATTTTCGCCATAATTTTCGCCGTGATTGTTATGAAAGTTCAGATAAAGACCACGATTTCACCCCGCTCGTTTCTCCTCAATCGCAATGCTCGCCAAAGATCCTTTTCATCAATCGCTCTTCGGTCCAGGTCATCCTGGCCCAGATCGGAGTAACGGTCATCATCGAATTGACGATGGAACCGCTTCAGAGCCTTGTTGATTGAGCAGCCGCGCTCGCTATCTCTGGACGCGGCAATGTTGAGGAACTGAATGGCCAGTTCACGCTGCAGCTCCTCGCCGCGCGCCGGGGGTTTGGACGCGCGATAGACCGTCACCTGGTGTTCGCGATGTGGAGAGCGCGAGTCTGATCGACGACGCTCATCGCTCTGCTTTTGGCGACGGCTGGGCCGGTCCCCGTCGGTGGGGTTGCTGCTCTTGCGCTTGGTCTTGCGCTCCGCGTGCGAATCGGAGACATGGCGGGTTCGGTGGGACTTCTTCTTGCGGACCTCGAGATCACCCTCGGCGTCGGATGAGGAGCCGCGTCGGGTGCGAGCGGATGCCCGAGTGTTCCCGTCGTTCCCAGCACTGCTGGCTGAGACGACCGAGCCACCGAACATGGAGGAGACCAGACGTTCAGCACGGTTCTTCATGGAGATACCGAGTCCCTGATCGCCGTGGCCATTGCTCTGCTTGCTCTCCTTGCCATTGCGACGGGTGCGTTTGATGGGGGAAGAGGTGTCATTGTAAGGCTGGCGGTGATGATCGGTAGAGTCCTCGGGGGATTCAGAGCGCATCATACGGTTCAGCCCGCCAGTCAGTCCAGAATGAGCCAAGTGGGGGGTGCCGGCATTGTTGATCACACTGGATGGCGCATCCATCATTGGGGTATCTTCCATGTTCTGCGGGCTGAAAGAGTTGTCCTGTCCACGCTTGCGCTTCTTTTCGCTCACAGCCTCACCACCACGCTTCTCTTCTTTGCGTCGCTCTTTCTTGCTCTTTTTGGGAGCAGGCGTTACAAACTCGGTCGAGACATTGGGGACGTCCTTGGGAAACATGGAAGGAGAGATGGGTTCCGCGCCGTAAGAGTAGCCATTCTCCTCGTACGCGACGTCGTAGTGACCTTCATCATCGGTCTTGGTGTCAACCTTAGCCAGTGCCTCGCCGGGCTCGAACACGGACTTGGCGTTGGCCACCATGCGCATCTGTTCCTTGGGGGTAGCCTGAGGGGCCAGCGACACCTTGGAGGCGTTGGGGGTGCCATCGGTGACCAGGTAGTCGAAGACGTTGACAGGCTTGTCCGATTTGGCCAAGGCTTCAGACGTGGCTTTGCCCTCGCCGACAGGAGGAGGCGAAGGCGCTGGAGGCGGGGCCACTTCGGCC
Source organism: Penicillium diatomitis (assembly GCF_028827545.1). Classification (NCBI taxonomy): domain Eukaryota; kingdom Fungi; phylum Ascomycota; class Eurotiomycetes; order Eurotiales; family Aspergillaceae; genus Penicillium; species Penicillium diatomitis. The sequence goes on along the minus strand of NW_026623175.1, from coordinate 1,780,873 downwards.
TTGAGGGCCTCCCTGTCTGAACCATCTTCAACACGAGGCTGCTTGGAGGCGTTGTTGCTGCCCTTGCCCTTTTGCTGATTGGCGTTGTTTGCGCCATTTTGACCCTTCTTCTGGGCCCCCTTGGCGGGCTTTTCACGGTATAGGGCGCCCTGGTACTTCTGGGCCTCGCTCATACAAGACTAGGATCGACGACATCGTTGTTAGCGGTTTCCATTTTATGACCAAGTCGACTTTCTCTGAGCGGCCTGCCAGACAACCGAATCTATCCCGGTAGAGTCTTCCGAGCCGCAGGACAAAGAGGACTCGGCTTGGCTGCGCAATCAATGTGTCCGCAGTCAACGCCGGTGTGCGGTTCAAAGGAAACGTACCGTATGCGCTCTGTACGCAGTGCCTTGGAAATGAACCATGCAGTCGATGCAAGTGAAAGAGGCGCCTCGGCACTGGTTACGATGGGGATCGAGCTTTTTCTTGGTGAAAATGTCACCGCATGCCTGTATTTGCCATTGTCGCAAGATTAGCATTCAGAGGCAGTATCATATGGGAAAGTCCAAGGGTTCCGGCAAGCCTTCGACTACAGAGCAATCTTTGCGACGTACCTCACACTGAAAAGAGACCATCTTGACGGTGTCCGGAAGAGTCGCAAGTAGAGTAATGAGACGTATACGACGAGAGTGTTTGTTGATCTAGAACACCGCGAGCCTCGGTCGTTCACGCAGCGCTAATGTGATGACGGATTGCAAAGCGCCAAAGAGTGGTGTCGGCGCAGGCGGGGGATTTGGCAGAGAATGCGCGGACCGCCAATTCAAAGACGTGAGAGCAAGAGAAGGTGTCGCGCGCGGAGCACAACAGCAAAGTTATCCCTTGCGGCGCGAAAGACGAAGAGCGAGGCTGATGGGCGGGCGCCTCTTTAAGAAGAGCTCGTGTTCTTCTGTCCGAGTGTGTTCGTCTGCGCGGATCTGTTGCGCGGCAGGAGATTCTCAAAAGTCAAATCAGTCTGTTTTGCGCGGGTTTGCTTTTTTTCTCCCCCTCTCTCTCTCTTTCTGTTCTTCTTGGGTCTTTGATCTCTTCTTTTTCTGACTTTCCAGGAAATCCTTTTTTTTTCGGCGCGTCGACAGTCGGAACAGCCGCGTGATGGTGCGCTATACCCAATACAGTGAGGGCTAGTCTCGGATAGGCAATGCTATTTCGGGGGAGTTTCAAAGTGGGTACCTTAGTTTGCTTGCTGCCAAAAGTAGGCACGGTTGTTGGTTGTCTGGATGGAGAAAACCCGAGACAGTACACACTATACACTATACAGAAGCAACGAGACCCGTATCAACGAGCTAATGGTCACACGAAATTGTGCTAAGGAGGTTTGTATTGCATTCATGAAGGCCGATGATCAATGATACGAGCTCCTTAAGGAACACAAAGTATCAATAGTTACTGAGTGCAACCACCTCTGACTTGGATCCTCTCCCCCTCTTGCGCTCGCAGTGTTTCAAAGCGGCGCCTGAACACATTCATCACACCGACCTACCGAGTCACATTGGAGGGAAACGATTCTGACGCATGAGTTACTCGCCCAAATTCACCCTCACCATCTGTGCGTGTCACTCGGACATTTTCCCCAGCATCGGATCTTGATGAGGCCTCGCCGGTTTCCAAGCATAGGAGAATTCCCCACCCCGCCGACGATCGCGACCCGTGCCGCTTGTTGGTACAGGATGACTCGCCTTTCGACCCGTTTCAGACGAGTCAGGAGACAGTGCTCTCTCTCTCTCCGTTGCGATCTTCTCCGTTGCGATCTTCAGATCAGCTGAAGTCAAAGCTACTAGGTTGCCTTCTCCCCCGCATGCACAATCCTTGGTCAGAAAGTCAAACGGACGGGACTGACCTCGAATGAAAGGTCCTCGGGTCATTTCATGTCTGATGGCTTGGTGAGACCGTGAGATGGAAGTTGCGCTGGTAGGATTGCACAGCATATTTAATACTGAGCGTTCGATATGTCCTACCCAAGGTGAGGTGAGACTCGTGTGCCAAGTATACTGGTTTGGGGTGAGGTCATCGATCTGGTCATGATGATAATCTATAAAGCTCTCTCTTATCACGTCCTCTGCCTGCTGAGGCTGGATTCAATAATGACACTGCGTCTGCACGCGCGTGATAAAAGTACAGACTACAACCTTGAACGGCCACGATTGTCGAGAGTTGAAGCCGGTCTCAGTGTGACTTTTACCAGTATCCAATCTTATCCAAGCCAGTACCTCCCTAGTCGCCAATTTGATTTCACATCCGCCAAACGACTCGAACAGAAACCAACCTTCACTAAATGACGAAAAGTGACCTTGTCATCTCTCCAGAAACTGCGACGTCGCGTTATGTTCTGCATGCGGGAGACGGAAAGGCTGTGCTATGCCGCAACGTAGCAAAAGGCAAGCCTCTCATTTGGTCCGATCACGCGCCACACACCGACCAGCAGCGAGGCTCCGATTCGATGGAGGCGCTGAAGCTACAAAGTCCACGAGACCATCTGTCCTCACCCTCGCCTCCATCGGAGAGTTCCGTACGGATCGCCTGCCGCGACCCCTGCCGCTGCAGGCGTATCATCCGTCGTTGCTAATGATATACCCTGGCAGTATAAAGCTTGAATGGCCAATACAAGTCAATAGAGAAATCCACTACTTTCAAGCTCGGACCTGGAAAATGTCGGACGAGAGACGTGGGCGATGCGAAGACTGGGTATCGATAAGACAATATGGCAATCACGTAGATAATATACACAGAGACCCGCTCCGGTAAGGTCTGAAAGTATGTAGAAACGAAGAAAAGCAGAGAAAGTGAATCAAACGCCGTGGGCATGCGGTAGAAGCACCCAAAGTAGGTCAAAGGAATCCCACACAAAGAGCCAAGGCTTGGGATTTGAAGAAACATTAACCACGCGTCGTTCTAGACGAGGAGCAAGCCGTCAGAAAGTCAGTCCGAATCCTCGCAAGACCACTCCGACAACAGGGAAAAAAAGGAGCTTCGACAAAGACTAGCGATGTCGTGCAGATTCTAGGTCTCTTGGTCCGGTAACTTACGCTTCTTTGGAGATCTCCACGGCCAGGTGATCGTGTGCGTCGCCCGCATCCTGCTTGCCGTCGCCACGGGTCGTCGCCGAATGACCTGCCTCCTTGCTCTTCTCCTTATCTTTTCCATCGTCACCCTTGGCTTCGTCTTCGGCGCAGCCACAGTCGTAGAATGCACCGAGGTTGGTGCAGTCAAATTCCGGCTTTTCAAGCATCGCATTGACCTCGTTGTGAATGAAACATGCCCACCCAGCGGCAGCATTGCGCGAGGAGACCTGTGGGGGGTACTTGTTCAAGTGTTGCTGGAAATGTTCCGCACATTCACCGCTATGACATTGTCAGTCTTCTTGTATGTTGTGGAGTCTACTCCACCACGAGATCGAGGTGAAGAAGCCCCGTATTCGGTCCACGGGGAGGAAGACAGAGAGCGATCATGGATGTCGTACCATGGATATAATCGTGCAAAAAGGTGAATGTACGAGCGTAATGCATCCTGCTGGTCTTCGGTAGGCTTTTCAGGAAATCGCGCCATAACAGTGTGGAAGTATTTCCAAGTCGCACGACCTAACTCCGCTCTGTCAAGTCAAAAGAACATGGTGTCCATAATCAGCCGACACGACTCCTAACTCCTAGTAATCTTCGACTCCGAAATGTCTCAAACTGGTATGTTTTCATAGTCATTCGTAGTCATTTGTAGTCAAGGGCCGCTTACTTGGCTGTCGCATTGCCTAGCTTGGGCATTATCACAGCCCCCTTTAACGTGTCTGGTTGAATGACGACCCCGGATGCCGCATTCCCACCGTGGTTGATGTGTCCTGGTGCCCGGACCGCAGGGCTGAGTGGTCCTTGTGGACGGAGAAAGAGGAAAAATATCAGACATATGGAAATTACAGCGCTGATGCCGATGCGCCGTGTCATTTGTCGGTTGGCCATGTCGACGGGCGCCGGGGAACGGAGTCGCCGGGGCGGGGAGTTCTGGGAGGCAGGAAATTGAACGATGGAAGGTGGGACGGATTAGTTCGATCTTGAGTTTTTGTCAAGCTCCGGCGCTGAGGATAGTTCCCCTTCTTTTCTTTTCCTCGAAGGGGAGGTTTGGAATTGACGAAGGACGTGGATCTGTAGGACGAGTGGCCAGACCGCAGCAGGCGCAACAAAGAAAGCTTAGTCAGAGATCATGCGTTTCGCATCGTGGTGTCTCCAACCTTAACTGAGTTTCATGTTCCCACTCAACCGTCGGAAGAAATGCCGACCGAGGCATAAGTCGATGGCCTCGCTAGTATGACGATCAGTCAATCGATAGATTTAGGTATCTGCTCTCCGCAGGTTGTCAAACAAGAAAATGACATGCACCTCCGACGATTACACTCGAATGCCCTTCCGGCTTTACTTCGAACATTGTGCCGAGGCTTACAGAGAATCAGTTCCACTCCCAACCCAAGCGAATGAGTCTTCCTGGTTCAAATTAAGACATCTCAGTCGTCGCTCGGCGGTCGTGCTCATTTGCGGGAAATCATAAGAATTGAATTTCGAGGTGACTTGAATCTCGTGACAAGCTCCCAGCTCGGTGACGATTGTCTCTTTGTCCCAGCTTCTGAAGAAACTTCCCTGGACCTTGCACTATGCGAATTGCTCGGGCCTGGCAGCGATGGATGCGCATGTCAAGATAATTGAAAAGCTCTCTCCAGATCCTGACTACCAAGAATCAAGACCCCATCATTCCAACCCCATGCATCCGTGGCTTCGTCACGAGCTTGATTATCGCTTAGACTTGGCGGCAGATCTTCCACCCTTGTACCCCAATCGCTTTCATGCTCCCCGAGCATCAGCTCAAGCGTCATTCCCTGTGTGAAGAACTCATGCCCAATCCAGTTCCTGGTGTACAGCCTTCCGTTGAGCAGGGCAATCTGTATGTAGACTTTTCGGTAGGTCGGATCGAAGTTTGAGTTCTGATTTGTCGCAGTGCGATTAGTTATGGGATGGGTTACTTCAACCGCCTCGAAGAATGGCGCGCAATTGGATCCTGGAATCCCCAAGTACCATTCACATATTTCGGCTGAAAAATCCCCGTGAAGCCAGTATCTGTCCCATTCTCCGAGACCGACTTTTGGTCGGCTTTGAACGAGTTTCGCCAATTGTTCGCACGCGAGAGGTATTTAGTATTTTCGCTCTTGCCGAGTCCCTTCCCGACGACTGCGAGACTGTAGTCATTGTACGCGTATTCCACAGTTCGAGATATGCTGCGTGAGTTGGTTCCAAATCCAGGGTAGTCAAAATCTAGGTATGGAATGTAGTTGAGTCGTTTCCAACTCTGTAAACCTCCACGGCCCTCGTAGGACCATTCGAGGGGCTCGTTCTCGGCGTCGTTGTACGCAAGCTCCCAATCAATGCCGGTAAGGTTCTTCACAAAGACGTCGGTCAGGACCACATCTGCATTTGAACTACCTTGATTCCAGTCCTTACACAAAGACATGCGACAATCAGGTAGCCAGCCTTCAGTCTTGTAGGTGTGAAGCAGACTGCAGATCAGGTTAGTCTGAGTCTTTGGATCAATCAAACTCAAAAGAGGCAATTGGGCACGGAATTGATCCCAGATACAATAGAATGAATCAAAGTACGGCTCATCACTCTTCCACACAGGATTTTCTCCGGTCATGTTTTGAGGCGAGAGCATAGTTCGGTAGATACCACTCCAGAAGGCGCCGATCATGGCATCACGCACTCCTCCTGCCCTGATCTTGATAGGTCTTAACTTCTCAGACCAGGAATCAACAGCCTCTTGCTCAAGTCGAGCAAAGTCCTTGCCGGGAGCTGGTACCTCCGCTTCGGCATTAGTACATGCCTGCTGAGAGCTCACATGTGAGAGAAGCCAGTAACGTTGCTCCCATCTGTGGAGAACCCCCGTGTGTTTTGTCCATCGACGTCGGCAACTGGCTTCGCTAGACCGAGGAGCATTGCCTGAAATTCCGGCGTTATCAGCACCCTTTTTCATTTGTTGACCGTTAAGTCAAAGGGGCAACAGCCACGAGAATGCATCAAGTGCGGGGTCGAACGCATCCATGACTTGAAGATCAACAGAGGTGGAAAGATAGCCAATAAGTTGTAGAATTGTGTGTGCAAGGTCAAGGCATATGAAGAAGAGTTCGTGTCAAAGATATGTAAAATTCTATGTTGGCAAATGCTAATATGTACAGAGGCAATATGGTACACGCGAAGATTGTCAGTGACGCAGAGCTCAAGCCACAGCCTTCCTATCAAGCAGAACAGGAGAGCGAGACGGAGATGAAATGCTTCCTCTCATCAAAACATCAATCATGAAAAGAATGTCGTCTCATCGAGAGAGACAACGGTAAGTAGGAAGGCTTAATCGAAGAGCATGGTACCCTTATTTTGCTTCTTGCCAACATCGTAGTTCTTCCACACAGCGACGGCAGGGATAAGCAGCACAAGAACGCAAGTCGAGGCAATACAGTTCATGCGTTGGGCATAACCCCATGCATAGACACAAGCATCGCGAAGAGGAGAACCCACAGGGTAGGTGCTTTGCACGCCGATGCCTCCAAGATAGATCTGGGTTGCGTTGGCTTTGAGGTCGTCGGGTAGATGGCTCGTCAACGCATCCACAAACACATTGTTGTAGATAGCAGCAGACACTGCATACCCGATGCCGCCGCCGATACTGGAGAAGAGACCAATCAAAGCAAGCATCATGGGGGTATTTTCGCGGCCACCAGCTGCCATCACGGCCATGTCCTCGCCGATAACGATCGTGCCACCCGCAAAGGCAATAAAGATCTGGCACATGATGATGTAGCCGATACCGTGCTCAGAGCCACGGAAGTAGATCATCAAGCCAGAACCAAGAAGCATCAAAGGTACACCGAAGAAGAGGACAATGTACTTGAAGCGCTTGGTCCACCAGATGATCAGTCCCAGAATAGGCGACCAGAAGGTTGATCCCACATTGTAGATCTGGATCATATAGCCGGCCATACTGGCGTTCAGATTATATGTGATCAGAACGAAGTTGTAAAAGTACTGATCCCAGAGATAGAAACTGAAGAAAGCGACAGCCGAGCAGATGCAGGCACCAAGGATGGTAGGTTTCTTGAGCATTTCATAGCGGATGAAATGGTGGCGGGCAAACCACTTCTCCCATGCAGCGAACACAAAGAGCATGCAGAATCCAACAACGATCATGGCAATGAAGGTGGCTGAGTCGTATTGAGAGCGACCATATTGAGCTAGACTGAAGGGGAGCAGGAAGATGACCCATGCGGCCATCAGCAGGAGTGCGCCCACCACTACAATAAAGGAAGTTAGCACTGGCTCGACTTGACAGAAGGTATCTGTGTTTCATAGGTTTGACTTACCATCAAATTCATGGAAATAATGAACGACCGACTGGAACATTGTGCGTCCAGAGTTTCTTGGCTGCCACACTCCGAGACGAATAGCCTTTCGTTCATAAAACTTGAACACCACCGCCAGAGGAATGAACACGAAGGGCTGGATGATGCAGAAGATGCCGTATCCCCAGCGCCAGCCAGCAGTTTGGAAAACTGACTGCGCTGCCAAAGAACCGGTGAACGCGGTACAAATGAAGGGGGTACTGGCAAAGGCGAAGGCAAATGCTCGCGACCGCAGTCCTGTGGTGTCGGCAACGAAGATGTCGAGAATGAGATAGATACAATAGTATCCAATCCAGTAGAAGACGTATCCTGCGGCAAATGCGTTGGGTCCGTTGCAAGCTGCCAAGATGATCATGCCTAGAATGTAGACAGCCGTGGAAAAAAGCAAAGCCTCGCCACGACCCCATAGCTGCAAGGTCTTTGCCAGCGGGAGCTTCAGCGTTCCACCGATGATGCTAGCCAAGATGTACGAGGTTGACACCTGGGGAGCGGATTGAAAGTCACTGTAGACCCAATTCATGAGCGTGGAGCTCATAGCGGAGTGGAAGGCCAGCATGAAAAAGCCGACCCAAATCCTGCGTGAGTCCAGATCAGCATTTCGTGCGCCTTTGTTGCCTAAACCAATTCGCGCACGAGTCCAGGCGGAGTCATTCGAGACTTACCATGCGTAGACGGCAAAGACCGTGTTGCGGCTCCACACCAGAGCTGCTGCTTCAGCTTTCTGTTGTCCCAAGCCCGCCTGCACAGTGACGTGCTCGGGGTTGTGCTGCACCTCCTTCTCGTCGTCATCGACGCCGTTTACACCGAACGATGAATCTGTGTCGCTAGTGGTAGGAGTCTCCTGCTCGGGAGACATCTCCAGCGCCGTATCTGCGGTCCTAGACTGCGCATGCTTTGAGCTGTGGAGATCAGACGCGTCGACTACCGACTTGGTCAGACGCCCAGTGTCGTCGCGGCCGCCATGGCCATCGAATACACCCATGATGAGGTTGAATTCCTGGGAGGATGGAAAGGATGAGGGGAGGTTACACAGCACCGGGTGAGAGATCGGCAGACGAGTGCTGTGGTATCCCTCAGAGCTGAATCGAGTTGCTCCGTGACCGGAATAGGAAGAGAAGACGATGGAGATGAGGAGTTGTTGGATATCGGATGAGAGATGAGATTGGGAAGAGATGAAAAGTTCCAAGGTCACGGAATCGCTCGGGTAAGGGCCGCAATGGGCCGACTTTTCAAAATCACCTCGTGGTCCCACGAAACACGAGTTTTGGTGTCGTCGGCGGGTTTTCTCGGTGGGTACTCGGCTTGTTCTGTGCTCAATGCGATTTCAGGTGCGGAGCTGCTCGATCAGATAATTTTCTTGCGCCGAGCCATTTTCAGCCAATCTGATAACGCGCCCCCACCTTTGATAGTCACAGCCAATCATATACCGGGGTAGCCAGCTCCACTAACCCACTCACGGGAAAGGTCCATTCTGCTGATTGGCTTCCGATCCAGCAGATTTCCTCTCTGGACTAGCGGCTGTCTGGTCCGTAGAACCAGCCAAGTAAGCCCGCAAACGGATATCCGGCTGGTACCACGGCAGCCCACTGCTACGAGACAGTACCTTGCGATCGAGGATTTGGCAGGTTCAAGATCATCAGCACTTCAGCAGAGAGGTACTGCAAAAGTATTTATCCCCGCTACTACTTGTAGTACCTCTTATCTCGGTATCAATCGACTCTCGTCCGTCCAGCCTTCGCTCAGGCCACAACCACAGGCTGCCTCCCCAATCGCTGCGGCTCTGGAAGCTGCGACGGTCAGTGATGTTGGACAAGAAAATCCCGCCACGTCAAATCGCTCGAGACACACTGACAGAGGGGACTGGATGATACAAGTCGACCACGAACTCTTCTTGTTATGGTGGATTTAGCGATCCCTCCGCCCCACATGATGTGCGAGAAATTCTCTCGCGCAGGTCTGATGAGCCTCACGGCCTCTGCGTTGCCGAAGCTCCATCCCGAGAGCCATGGAAGCAAAAATGACAAGCGAGATGAGGGCAACACACCACGCCTGATTCAACTACTGCTGGTGTCTCAAAACAGCGAAAGCTACAGCTGTGCCATGATACACACCAAACCAAAATCATGAATGTGCGACCATAAGAGACCTCAGACGACGATCGCGCCTCGGTCTCAAAGTGAAGACCAATTGAGCGGGTCGCGCGTCCCGCGCTGCTCCCTAAAGGGACCAAAGGGACCCGCACAGACGCCACTGGCTTCTTATCAGATGAAGGCAATCACGTCATGCTGGAAGAGCCCGATGTCAGAGGCAAGTCCATTCTTCATTGCCCAACATTCCCACTCGATCGTCTTCCATTATCCTCCAACGGGTGAGGGGCGGCCGTCAGCAAGCCTTGAAGCCACTTCTTCTTGGCAGGAAAAACACCCACAGGTTGGCAAGTCTTATCGAATGAAACGCAATCATGCCCCGTCCCGGCTCGCAATTGCTTGTTTGCCAAGGAACTTGGTTTCCAAGCAATTTGCCTCAGGACGGTTTTCCCAAGGGTCCAGCCGTTTTGATGCCGCGGACTGAAAATGTTGTAGCTCTGTCAACCCTCACACAATTACAATAACTGCCACGCTTTACATATGGTCTGAGCGATACAGCCGACCACGAGCTGAGTGAGGCAAGATAACCCAACAATAATATCGCTCCAGAGCCAGACCACACACAGGAAGCAGACAAGATAAATATCAAGGTCTCCGCCGGGAATCTGAGCTTTAATAGCCAGTAGTAGAATGAGATAGGCTAATCAACTTTCGAACACCTCCAAAGAACTCGGCGATCATGGTTGAGTCAAAAGGAGACAAGCCCAATGCACCGTTTGTGATTGCCTCGTGACCACTCACAATCCAGAATACAGGTGCACAGTTTGACTTGTTAGTACGTGAGTACGTGTCATTCAATCGGTATCGAGTCTCACGAGGCGTGTCAAGTGTCTGAATGATTGCTTCTTTGGACGTCGTGTGACATGTTCATACTTTATGGATGCCTGGCACATGGAGAACTTTCAGAATAACACTTCATCGACATAAAAGTCAGTATTTCTCAAGGAAAAAATGGGACGGATATCCCCGTCCAAATCTGTCACTCAACGAGAAAGTGTGTCACATGAAGCAGCTCCGTCTAACCCAGTCTCTGCCGTCAGACCAGTACTAAGTCACCGAAAATCATCCAAGTGCCCTGAATCAACAAATTTTGCCAAGCATCGGTGCCAATGTACTACAGACCTCTCGAAGCGTTCAGCGAAGATGGATCGATCTGACTTTGGTCAGTATCCAGACTCGCGCAGGTCATGAGAGTCTGATGTGGATACTAGAATATAAAAAAGCCTCAATAATGCTCGCAGTCGTAGCCGCTTCTAGAAAACACTAGCGCTATGCGACGTCATCAACATAGCAAATGAAACCTGCATGGAAAGAATCGTTGGTATTTAACATAGTGGGCTCCCGATCTAGGATCGGGACTGGTCCTCCGTCAAATTCCCTAAATCGAGCAACAGCTCAAAAGAAAAGAAGCTCGAGTTCGTTGACCCATTAACGTGTTGGCTTGGATACTACGAGGGGAAGGGGTAGCCTGCTATTACTGACAGATGAGAACTGTGTGCTCAGAAGGTGATTGTTTGACGTCAATCCAAGATCACTACTTGAATTCAGATTGTCAGTTGTTTTGAGTTTTCTGCTTAGGGTCTATTGAGCCTTTAGATATTGGGTACGAGGCAAAGCCTGCTTGGCAACTTGAACATTCACTGATTTTACTAAGTGATGCTCGGGCGTAGTGGCCCGAGCTCGTACCTCCCGTGGGCCGTCAGTATCTCGATTTACCCCAGGATTTCGTAAAGACAGGCATGAGTACCCTCGCAAATTTATATGAAGGCGACTGGACTGTTTCTTTCAATACTCGGCGACATGAATCAGCGGATAATTGGTGCTGGGTTCGTCCCAACCCAGATTGGATATTGTCAGCTTTGGATGGTGCTCGCTGCACAGGTTCTTTTCTTTTCGGGAATTCGCTTAGAGCACGGCGTGACACTTCCCTGTTCCCTGGATGATGTGCCCACTGTTCAGTGCCCCATCGTAGGTCTGGGTCTTGCATGTTGTTTACTAGTGAATATTTTGGACACACCCTTTCTCAAAATCAGAACGTCATCACGAAAACGACTCGCGCTCAACGCTTTGTACACAATTCTCCTTCCTGCGTGGAGCACTTGGCGCACAATCTTGAAGACCGGGATGTGTGCTTCTCACGAATGAGCTGAGTTTCCCGCCATTTTGATTGATGGATGGATTCCGCGTGGCTGGGTTGACGGTAAGACCGATCAGCGGCTGAGCAGGCCCCTCTTTGCTCCTCAGCTGCACAAACAGGCGACGATGCGCTTCCAAAAGACTACCCGCTGTTGGGCTTGCCTCTGATCTTGGGTGTAATCGGCAAAAAGATGCCGAGGGGGCACTGGCAGCACTCGCATGAAGGAGCTTCATAAGGGCATAATACTGACCTTCCATGCTGCACAAGTGGAACCTGATTAGTGTTTATCTTTATGCATACTTGGGGAGGTGCTTAAGCGAACCAGGCTTCTTCTGGAAGGACTTTGGTGGACATGAGTCGAGGATTGTGATTTGTTTGTCCACTCCTTTAGTACTTACGAACTTGAGTCTTGCAGTACCAGAGTCAGCACAGATCAAGGCGACGGCGAGGCCCTGCATCTCAGTATCAGCCTTTGAGCGAACTGAGCACGGGTACTTAGACTCTCTACGGTTGGATGTACTTTACACATTTACAGTATAGTAGTATCCTCCCTTCAATTAGTCCTTCACAGTTGAACAGAGTCAATCCCACTGCGCGCCCGACCATTCCCTCGGATGTCGGATGGGGCCATTTTGGTCTCGGCCACGGGGTCCCCGCACTCTCCCCAAGTCCCCACTGAATGCGCTCTCCCCTCAACCCCAACCCCAACCCCAAGAATTCCATTTGCATCAAAGCGGGTCCTCCCCAGCTGACCCCCTTTTGTGGATGTCGAGTACTGCAGCCCAGTGCAGGATGGATCGATGAAGGTTATCCCATCATGTCAAGATGACAGCCACAACGACTAGGTTGGTCCTGGGCTGAGGAAATGTGTGTGTGTGGACTGTGGAGTCCTGGACTTAATTACCGCTAGATGCAAATGCCGGGCAGCGGCTCATATCTCACAATCCATCAGCTTCACCTGGCTCGGTGTTCTTGTCCAGTTCAAATAGGCGAAGTCTAGTATGGACTTACGCGGGAGAGCACCCGCATTACGCCTGCTGGACCCATGATGAGTTGGATGGATATTTTGGTTGTCCATTGCGATCAATCTGTGGGCCTGAGAGGAACAGTAAGGTATATACTATATTATACTATATCATAACCACATAGTGTGTAGTAATGCATTATGTACTATGGCTATATTAGGTCCTACGACCAGAGCCTCCTCGAATGGGTTCGATAAAGACAGCTCCGATAGCAACCTCTTGGGAGGACGACGTCGTTGAAGAAATGTTTCTTTCTTCGCCGCGCTCGTCTAGAAGAAGCCGCCAGAGCCGCACCGTATAGATCTTTCCTTTTTCTTCTATATATTGGGACCCCAATTCATTCGGTCGAACCCCTTTCACTCATGACCCCGGCCAATGCCCACACCGGAGCTCGAATTGAAATGTACCGTGGACGGCTGAACGGGCCCGTTGCACCCTGAATGCTTAGGCGGGCACACGCACACGCGTGCACTGGAGGTATTGACAAGGTTTTCGTCTAGGATCAAAGTGGATGCGCCGGGGATCTCGAGTCTCGTTGGCTTGATCTGATCTTTGTTTCGTTGGGAGTGGCTGGCTCGAAAGTCTAGGCTATACCCGAATGAGGGGTCAACCCTCGATATTCAGGTCGACGGATGCATAAGACTCGTGGATAATGTTTCATTAATCTCGGACATAAGAAATCTTGCCCATCCGATCCGTACTGTAGTGTTCTGTGGTGATCTTTTGGCACCTTTTCTTTCTCGCCATCTAGTCGTCCATCTGCCCCCCTTCGATCGTTGTTAATAATGACTCCTTTCTCATTTCCGTCGCAAATAAAGCTTCCCATCTGAATACGCTACAGCTAGCTGTCATTCAACTTTTAAGGTCCCCGCGTATCGGGGCGGCCTCAATACGACGAGATCACCAGTGGATTTCTCTTTGGCAGTTACCAAGATCCTGCATCCGATTGATTTCGACTTGTTTGGCTCGGTCGCGTATCGGCGATCTAACTAACCCTGGGCCTAACCTTGTCCTCATCTAAAAGTCCAGTGGCCTGTCTCTGATCGGATCAGGGTTGAGAGCCTCACGCAAGCTTCCCAAACTTCGTTTTTGTCTGATCATCTAAGCAAGGCAGGATGAAGGAAAACAGAGGTATGTCATCACACCATATCCTACCTATCGTGGATCGGAGCTTTTGCTCGCTACCTAGCTTCCTTACTCTATTGTTATTGCCAAGGCCAAAACTTGCGAGTGTTGGAAAAGGAAAAAAAATAACACTAAGAAGAATACTGAATTTCATCTAGCCGACACAGCCTCCTCCATCGATGGCTCAACGCCCGCAACGAGTAATCGGGAGGTGTATGATGTTGTCGCTGGCGATAAACAGTCATTCCACCAAACAGCGAGTGACTTGGAACGCGGTGTGACTCCGGACGAAGAAAGAAAAACCATCGAAAAAGCAGACGAAGAAGCTGTCGACCCTAATATTGTTGACTGGGACGGGCCCGATGACCCTGAAAATCCATTGAATTGGACGACAAAGAGGAAGGTGGTCGCCACGGTCTCAATTGCTTTGATTACATTGCTCACGTACGATGACCTCTCCTTTACCTCTCAGTCCCTCTCTTCTTCTTTCTGATGGGCTTTCGGACTAACCCAAATTGTGGGTGACAGACCTCTCGGTTCATCAATGTTTGCGCCTGGTGTCTCGGAAGTAGTTCATGATTTCAATGTCAAGAGCGTTGAGCTCTCCTCATTTGTTGTTTCCGTATATCTCGTTGGCTACTGCTTTGGTCCACTGCTGATCGCGCCGGTGTCTGAGATCTTGGGGCGCCGGATCGTCTACAACTGTTGCAACTTCCTTTATGTCGTCTTCACCATTACATGTGCCGTGGCGCCCGATATTGGTAGCCTGACCTTTTTCCGATTCCTAGCAGGATTTGCCGGAAGCTGTCCACTCACGATCGGCGCTGGCTCCATCGCAGACATGTTCGTCCAGGAACATCGAGGCGGGGCCATGGCTGCATGGGCGTTGGGTCCCCTGGTCGGCCCCGTCGTCGGACCGGTTGCTGGTGGTTATCTTTCCCAGGCGAAGGGGTGGCGATGGACCTTTTGGGTTTTGGCCATGGCCAGTGGCTTCATCTTTGTGCTTTCGCTGTTCACCATCCGCGAGTCTTATGCGCCTACGCTTCTGGCCGCCAAAACCAAGAAGCTCAGAAAAGAGACGGGGAACGAAAATCTCCGCTCCGTCTACGACACGGGCCGTAAGCCCATGGATCTATTCATGTTTTCAATCGTGCGACCTACGAAGATGCTTTTCATGTCGCCGATCGTGTTCCTGCTCTCGCTCTACGTGGGTATCATCTACGGATACTTGTACCTCCTCTTCACCACCATCAGTGCCGTCTTCGAGGGCCAATACGGATGGTCCCAGGGCTCAGTCGGTCTGTCCTACCTCGGCATCGGCATTGGTTCCTTCATCGGCCTGTTCATTCTTGGTGCAACATCCGATCGGTTGCTCCATTATCTCGCCGAGAAGAAAGGCGGGATGAAGCCCGAGTACCGACTGCCACCGATGATTCCGGGCTCGTTCTTCGTGCCCATCTCTTTGTTCTTCTATGGATGGAGTGCGTACTATAAGACCCACTGGATTGTACCGATCATCGGAACCTCCTTCCTTGGAATAGGCATGCTCATCAGCTTTGTAAGTCACGGATGCCAAGGTCGCCCTCCCTCATTGGCATATTTCCTTCTGCTTACACATCTCCGTATGTCCATCTAGATGACCGTGAGCACATATCTCGTCGACGCTTTCACCACCTACGCTGCATCCGCTATGGCTGCCAACACTGTTTTCCGATCTTTGGCGGGTGCATTGCTCCCTCTTGCCGGTCCCAAGATGTATGAGCGTCTCGGGCTTGGTTGGGGAAATTCCTTACTTGGCTTTATCGCCTTGGCTATGTGTCCGCTACCAGTGCTTTTCTATCTGTACGGTGAGCGCATACGAACGAGTAAGCGTTTCCAGGTAGACTTTTGAGCATTGAGGGCTTGGCGTTGCTGGTTTCAACGAGCGATACCCTCCGAGTCCCTGAGCAGTATACTACGAAAGAACATATAATGAAAAACCACCACAAGGAACTACCCAGAATGTATTTCCGGCTCTTGCCTTGCAAAAAAAAAATTACAACGCTGATTATAGGCTCCACGAGCGCGAAAACATGTGAAAGTGGTGCGTTCGTCATGGGGCAGGACTCGTCCATTTGCTCTGCACAAGCATGAATTGGGCCACATCTACTTTGGACTTTGAACGAGTTCTACTCCTTACCTTGACTAATTGTGCAAGAAAAGTTTGGGTCCCTACATATGCGGGTTGAGGATATCAAAAAGACAAAAGAGATAATGGCGCTGCCCGGAATCGAACCGGGGCTGGCACGGCCACAACGTGACGTCATACCACTAGACCACAGCACCTGATTTGCTGAAAGTTCGGAGCTAGATTGCTAACCTGAAGCAATACAAAAACTATCGATCCAGCAGTCACGACATACAAAATTCAAGTCCCACCGTCTGAGCTGTAGTCGGCAGGGCGAGGTACGTAAGTCTCCCTCCTCAACATTTCGACGGCGACTCGCTCTGGTTTCACCTGGACACCAGATAGAACATCATCCCACAGCTACTACCTGAGTAGGAAAATCTGAATAATGACTATCAGTGTTCCACACCTGTTACATGGCTGTAACTATCGTATGTGACAATTCATACCATTGCCCACAATGTCCAGTGCCATATGTGTATGCAACGGAGAAACATCCACGTTCCGCGCAGCGTTCGATTAATTATTGTGTCAACAGCCTATGGAGTTCTAGGTAGTTTTGCGAGCCATGGCGAGGGTCGCTTTCTACATTGAATTCCAAAAAGGAGTTTTGATGTCAGTCACCGAATATAGCACCTCACCTACCAATTGACTTGGAGCGCCGTCAGCTTCCAATGAAGAGACAATTCACATGATATACCCCAGCGGAAGCCCTCTTTATGACACGGGTACACTTAGATCGAGCCAGATTGTCATGTCACCTGATCTATAGTGCTTGGACGGCTTACCCATTGTTAACGGAGATTGCCTCCTTCCGTTTGCTGTAGGCCCAGCAGTGGGTGTAGAGTATAGACAACAGAGTAGATGGGTTTCCCTCTGCGACTTTTTGCATGAATCTTTCTCCATCTTCCTCTCTCCGTGTTTGTCTCGTCGCCTCCTTTATTATCAACTCAAACAACTACTTTCTCCTCTTTTACCGTTCATCTACCAAGCTACCAGCCCGCCGTCAGTACTGCTAGTGATCAAGAGGCTAGTATGTAGTTTGGCCAAGACAAGATTGAACGAAATAGTAAAAGTTCAGGTAAGCAAAATTTAACCCACCCACAGGTACCAGGTGCTGTGGTCTAGTGGTATGACGTCACGTTGTGGCCGTGCCAGCCCCGGTTCGATTCCGGGCAGCGCCAATAGTCTTTTTGCTGTTTGATAGACCATTTATTCAAAACTGATGCTCTCTCTGACGATGAATTTTTGGCGTTTCGATCCGCATACTTGACCTGAATGAACTTGACTGAGGCTCATGTAGATCCGGGCCTGTCAGAACGGAAAGCACGGTCTTTCCGAGCCCACGTGGCAATTTCCACAGCACCTATCGTGGTCGCTCCCATGTTTCTGTCCTTACGCATAAAACTATACCCCATGTTCAAGTGGTTCGAATAACAACAGTTAAGCTATCGTAAACCCAAGTCTCCCTTGTTAATAACTGTCAGCCATTAGATCGGTTTTATTATTTATAAGTTGTACTGCATACGCCCGACGATTCGAGCCGAAGAAGTATGCGAGGGGGCCTCCTATACCAAAAATAATTATCAGCTGGCACAATTACAATGGAGGGGTATTTAAAAGAGCAAGCCCGACTGACAATGCGTATGGTGGTATTCCATTCTTAGGAGAGCCCCGGCAACGTAGGCTGATGGTCTCAACCCGACAAAAAGTCTTTGGCGCTGCCCGGAATCGAACCGGGGCTGGCACGGCCACAACGTGACGTCATACCACTAGACCACAGCACCCGCTTGCTGGTGGATTGCTGAATTTTTTCTTTATCAACAGATAATCAAATCGTGAGCTTGAGGCAGCACGGCTACCTACTGAGTGACTGCCTCTCGGTAACGTTGGTAATCGAAGCACAACACATTTGCTCCCCCCTTAATGGAATCTTCGTTCGAGTCTCAGAGGGTCCAATATTATGGTAGCTGCAGAGATCTGGCAACTAGCATCATCGTTCTAGATCTTGATCATTCATTTCGAGTTCAACCCTTTTATTATCCTCGGGGACGATTTCATTTAATGACGGATGAGGTTGACCCCCTACAGTCGCTTATTGCCTGATGCCTATATATGAGACTTGGGTACAACATTCCAAACAGGGTGTCATACTGGGCGAACACTTTCGTATGTTGCAACGACCTGGTCCGATATTGAGTGAGTGAGATGTTTAGGTAGTCGGCGGAGATGGACTGGGCAGGTCGAGGCGGGGGTGGTCCATGATCCGTCACATATCTCCACCGGAGGCCACTACCTATGAAACCCCTTTTCCCTTGGTGAATTCGGACAAGGCGCCTCAGACTTTAGGTACCTCTAAGCCATGCTCGGGCATGCAATTCAACTTTGTAGTTGTACTATAACGGTGCTCCCGTATTTTCCATCGGACCCACAGTGGTCCTTCACGAACACAGTCTAGTTGGTCACTTAGTACAACTGGTAGTCAATATGTAGGAACGTAGGTCTCGACCTTCAACCCAAAGGTCACCTTAGGTGGTTCCTGCATATTGCATGCCCATAGGCTACCTAGTTGGGAAGTCCAAACCCTAGGTAGAAGACAGCAGTGGGGAGAGTCTGGTTCACGAATCCCCAGGCGAGATCCGTGTGGTCTCGAGATCTATGATCGGTAGAGCACGGTGTTCGGGCAATGGTCTTGAATTGTTCCCTCGGTGAGCAGGGGATCGGAGCGAGCGTGTATACTCAAAGGACCGGTTAAGTTGATCAACATGATTTTCCTATGCTAGATAAGTTGACACACACTGTCACCGAGCACTACTAGTCCAGTCAAGGTCAATGGAAACTGCAAGAATCTCACATCTCAACACGAGACAGTGGATGCCCTGCAAGTTCCAGGTGATCAAGGTCGCACTGCACAGCCGCAGCGCGGTGTGCATGCAACTACTTACTATCACGAGAATCAAATACCTAACGTCCTCTCAGTAGGTACCATCCGAACGCCTCAGTAACCCAACTACAAACATGTACTAAGTTAAGTGTGAGTACTACATACCCGTACCAAGTGTCTCGGCCCTTGTGTGCGGCGCCGACAAGACATAGACATTTGGTGCGTACCTGATTTTGAACAATCTCGAAGTCATACAAGATCTGGAGAGGCCCCGATCAAAAACGTCTTCTCACTCCAAGAGTTCACCTCGTTGGCGCTAGCTGTCATAATATCCTGGAAAGTATCAATTAGCGCACCCACTGAAGCAGTGACCATAATTCATGGATGTCAAGATCGACCCGAAAGATCGAAAGGAAAACGGGACTTATTTCGAAATTCCACCACGGCTTTGCGGTCCTACGTTTCTGAAAGATGGTGTTTATGATATTGATGACCTTTGAAAGACTGCGTTGCCTTTGCAGACTAGGTTTTTGGAATTTGGTAGGCTGGACTGAGCACGGATGAGTACCTGATCTGTGAGCGATTGAACCATCTCATCAATTACAGAATCGAGGGCTGATGATGATTTTTGGCTGATATTGACAAAGTTCCACCTTCTTATCAGCTATCAGGTGCTGTGGTCTAGTGGTATGACGTCACGTTGTGGCCGTGCCAGCCCCGGTTCGATTCCGGGCAGCGCCACCATGTCTTTTTTGTCTTCACACATTTTTGTTCCCACGCATACCATACTCACCATCGCATACAGGATACCTAGCATTCTGCCATTAGACTTTTATGAAGTCGTCGTGACGGTGAGAAGTCTTCGTAAATTGTAGTTTCATGGGATGAACTGTCTGGTGCGACACTCTCAGGGGTCAGTTGCTGCTACCGAAGACCATTGATCAATCATCTCGCGATTAAGCTGTCTCTACCCCAAGATGCCATGGGATATGGACTTGCTGCCACGGGGCTGGTGATGGGGGTGCAAATCGCGCCAGCTGGAACCTTGCAGGTGCCACTTGGTCGCCAGCCAGAGCTATTTGAGCAGATCTCACCTGTTATGGGCCGCCTCATTTGCGAGGCCCATCAGTGATAGCGACCATGGCCCGTGCAATGCCGCGCGGGCGAGATTGACCACCCCAACACCCCCTCACGCAGTATGTAAATGACTCCAAAATCGAGGTCACCGGACAGTTTCCGCGAGACTTGAAAACTGCAATTAGAATCCTGGGCCTAGTCCGGTCAATTTTCGGAGGCTGGTTCTTCAAGCGGTATTATAACGGGCGGAGAATAGGTACATTTCCACTCAAGTTACTACGTAGCATGCACGAGAGCTGGAAACTTTAGTTTGTGGAGATTTGGAGAAAGCCCGAGGCTTATCTGCGGGGTCACGTTCTCAAGGTCAGCATCCCCCAGCGATAGTGGGAGAATGACAATCTACTCATCTGGTATATCTACTAATCTAGCATAGAACAGCCCGCTGGAAGGTGGGTATTGCTCGCATAGCGTCCAACCGGCGCGGCTCTCTATCGTCTCGCCGCAAGGAATCTTGTGTTTTGGCGGTGAGCCTTGCCCATACATGATAGCCACAACAGATAGCCAGATCAGATAGCCAGATCAGATAGCCAGATCAGATAGCAACAGGATCTGATCATCGAAGGGGAGATCACTTTCACCCTCGACAAGCGTGAGGCCACCTCCAACTTCAACATGATCTGCGCGCAAGATGTGGAGAAAACGGTAAGAGCTCGAGATCAACCCCGGTCACAGTTCTGCGACCCCTCTTATCAAAGGCCCATGGAGCTCAGTACAAATAACAGCGACAATTTCCATAGCCCCTTGTTCAGTGCTCGTCCTCTCACGTCACAAAATCCCCACCTTGTCGACTCTGGCAGACATCCATAGACCGGCGCACCAGCTACTGGACAATGGCTCGATCCAGGAATTGCGGCCTCGTGGCCGTGATCTCGCTGCTTATCCTGGGGTTGTATATCCCGAGCGTTTCCACCTCTCCGCTGGACTTTCTACCAACAGGGCCTGGTCACACCGTCAATAGACATGAAAAGATAGCACCAGGAAAGCTAGGCGCTGTGGCAACGGAGAATGCGATCTGCTCGCGACATGGCATTGAGATGTTCGAAATGGGCGGTAACGCTGCTGATGCTGTAAGCGTGATCATTGCACCTCGAACCATCACATTCACCTAGAGTACTAGGGCTCGTTGGTTGACCCGATGAAAATAGCTCATCGCCGCACAATTCTGCATCGGAGTCACATGTAAGTTTCAATTCTTGGAATAGCATCAGTAGAGGGCACCTGATACTGACATGACACAAAGCCATGTACCACAGCGGCATCGGTGGAGGTGGATTCATGCTTGTTCGGTCACCCAACAACTCCTACGAATTCATCGACTTCCGCGAGTCGGCACCCGCTGCCGCTTTTCAAGACATGTACAATAACAACACGGATGCGTCTATATATGGAGGATTGGCAAGGTGAGAAGAATGCAAGTTCACTAGTTGACGGAAAGGTGCTGACGGCTTTGGCAAAGTGGTGTACCAGGAGAGATCAGAGGTCTCGAGCATCTTCACAAGAAGTACGGATCGCTGCCTTGGGCAACGTTATTGCAACCGGCACTTCAGACAGCACGCAAAGGTTTCCCTGTGTCGACCGATCTGGTCAAATATATGAAGCTCGCCGTTGGGAATGGCGAGGATTTCTTGACAAAAGACCCAAATTGGGCCTTGGATTTTGCCCCCAACGGAACACGACTAGGCCTGGGAGACATCATCACACGCAAACGGTATGCTGATACTTTGGAGACCATTGCACAGCATGGACCAGACGCTTTCTACACAGGCGCAATCGCCGAGACGATGATCAACGCGGTCCAAGCGGCGAATGGTACCATGACTGTCGAGGACCTGAAGAACTACACCGTCGCGATTCGCAATACTTCTCAAATCGACTACCGAGGGTACACTATCACGAGTACTACTGCACCTTCCAGTGGAATCGTCGCTCTCAGTATCTTGAAGATTTTGAGCACTTATAATGATTTCTTCACGTGTGAAAGCTCGTTGAATTTGAGCACACATCGCATGGACGAAGCGATGCGGTTTGCCTATGGCGAGGTAAGATCTGTGATGCCTCCAATACGTGTCGTCTTCTTTTACTCACATCGTTACCATCAGCGCACCCTGCTTGGCGATCCAATGTATGTTGAAGGAATGGACAAATACCAGCATGCCATGCTAGAGCAGTCTACCATTGATGAAATCAGATCGAAAATTTCTGACAAGAAAACACTGAATGTCTCTGCCTACGACCCGGAGGGCCTCGAGAGCTTGGACACGTAAGCTCGCATCAGATCCTGCTTTAAAAAAGAACAACAATTGACCGGCTTTTAGCCCGGGCACATCTCATCTTGCAACGGCAGACCACAACGGTCTTGCTATCTCTGTGATTACGACAATCAATCTTTATTTCGGAAGCCACGTGTTGGTCCCGGAGACGGGAATCATCATGAACAATGAAATGAACGGTACGTCAAACGCGTGGTTCCAATATCTGGCCAGCTTCTGCACAGCGCACACAACTGAACACTGCAGCAGATTTCTCCATTCCCGGGTCTTCCAACGAGTTTGGCTACATTCCTTCCGAAGCCAACTACATTCGACCTGGAAAACGCCCGTTGTCCTCAATTACCCCTGCAATTGTCACACGTCCTGACGGAAATCTTTTCTTGGTCGCGGGCTCAGCAGGTGGTAGTCGTATCATCACCGCCACGGTCCAAAACATCATCCATTCGATCGACCAGAAGTTGAGTGCAGCAGAGGCGCTCGCTAAGCCTCGACTTCACGACCAGCTCATCCCTAACCAAGTTAGCTTCGAGTATTCCTACGACAACACCACCGTTAATTTCATGAAGTCCCTCGGTCACAATGTGACATGGGTCGCTCCTGGACAAAGCACGGCTCAGTTGATTCATGTTTTGCCTAACGGAACATTTGATGCCGCGGGTGAGCCTCGACAGCTGGCCTCGGCTGGTTACTCTGTTTAGAAGTAGATAGCTTGTATATCTGGCGCATGTGAACCGATCTTCACGGGCGGGCATACCCTGCCTTGGAAATTGGAGCACAGCACGAGGATATCTTGATGAATAAAGATATACAAATGAACATGAATACTCTTCAAAGACGGATATATCACTTTCTCCTGAATCTCCTGTCCCAAGTTACCTTAGCTCGCAAATAGACTCCACTACTAGATCTACCGGTCGATGGCGGCCACTTCTTCGAGGCATCAACAGATAAGCCTATTGTGACGCGGTTTGTGAGAAATGACAGGTTCCGTTGGCACGCCGCGTTTGCTTTCTTTTTTTTTTTTTTTGGGAAGTTGGGTAAAATCCCCATGACACGTTTCCTGCCCCTATTCTGCTTTTGTTGGTTCTTTCCTGAGTTTCCTCGACTTCTTCGCTGTGCTCCCTTGACCAAAGCATATGCCTGACCTTGTGTGGACTTGAAATAATTGCCGAGGGGACTTATCGGATATGTTCTGATCGAAAGGCCATCATGCCACACTTCCACTCCTGATGATGTTGAAGCCCCTCAAGCTTCCCCAGACACGGGTCACAAAGAGGTAAGTTAGAAAGGGGTGGTACGCCAAAGCTCTTCGTTGCTCGGAGAAGCTAACACCGAATTTGTACCAATTGTATGATCCGCAGTACAACTTCACATCTCTGAATTAAGGTTACTCGTCCACTCCGGTGACCTGTCCACCTGGAAGCCCAACCGAGACCTTGTCGAGTCGCGCCATCTCGGCGAGAGATGGCAGCCGCGCACGAGATCGCCGTCGTGCCACCCGACCCATCTTTCCCAACAGACACATACAAAAATTACAAGCCTTTTGACGACGACTTTGAAAAAACGCTTGATCACATTCTCGCCGAAGAGCAAAGTCTCGAGGACTCCCGAGCCAGTGACTGGCCCTTTTATTTAGGTGCCGAGCAAGATGCCGAGACACCGCGCTCTGGTGTCTCGTACGAGCAAGATATCAACGGAACGAGCAGGTCACCAGTCTCTACGAGGTCGAACATTTACGACGAGGCAGCAAAGCAGCGGAAAGCAGTACAAGTGGTGAAGAAAAGGTCAATCGCTACGAGAAAAATCACTATTGTTGATCTCTGCAGTGAAGATGAACAGGAGGAATTGGACGGGCCGATGCTTAGTGATAGCGATTGTCACGGGCAATTGGAGCGTCAGGCTGCGGACACCAGCCGGGCAAACACCGCAGTCGGGGAAAGCCCGCCTGATAACGTCCACACCGATTCGGCGGGGCCCTCATGTGCAGTTAATGGCAGATATGACCCTGTCGGGAAACACAATGGAGCAGCTGTAGAGTCTGCCAACGGGCTCATAAATGGCGATGGCGATGGACAAGGAGGTGGCGATGTTGATGCTTCAGCGTGTACATCAACGAACCCTTCTGTCAAGCCATCGGACAGTACGCCGCAAGACGACGAAGAGGAATGGAGTATCTTCCGGACCGTTAAAAGATCAACAAAACGTCGAATACTGCGTTACATTGCGGCTCATCCATTCATGTCTCAGTCTATTCAGCCGGTGAGGCGATCCGAGCGGCAACAATTCATCAAAGACATGGTGACCGAGTCAGTGACGTTGGGTCTTGATCCGTCTTTGCTGTGGGATTTGATCATGTATGTGCGCCGGCTGTATCTTCAAAGAGTCGGAGTTGAAGCGGTGCCAATTGCAGACGGCACAAATGATCCCTGCTTTGGACAGGAGGTCGATGACCTTGCTCGAGAGCCCTCCACCCCTCGAAAAGCCCAGCCAGGGAGTTATGACGGCGGGTCAGCGCGTCAACAGCACAAGAAGGATAATGCTGCTGTATGTGCGGATCGGGAATCCTCGGAGATGCAAGAAGCCATCTCTACAGCCGATGACAGCCCAGCGCAGTTCCACTCTGCGCGTTCCACTCTCACCTTCACCGAGTGTCCTGATCAGCCGGCCGGAGAACTCGATTGTTCACAGCCTACCACGCCCTCTGTTCGCGCCAGCACCGAAGATGCACGAGCTCAGGGAAAGTACACGACCCCGGAGTCGACCGCAAAAGCACCCACATCGTCACCTTCACCTATATTGACTCGGTCACACCAGAGCTTTGAGAATGCTCGTGTTGCTGATTCAGGTGAAGTCCATGATGTCGGTACAGTGGGCACAGATGGACAGGCTGACATGCTCTCGAATTCACTGGAAGACGCGGCAGTGATATACGTGCAAGCAGAAAATACCCAGGCCTCACCGAAAGCTCGCAAGGATGTCGCGATCAGTGGCTCGGACATTGGTGCACTTGAGCCATCGCCACTGCTGCCGCCGCAGCTGGGGTCATCTCAGATTCCAGATTCAACTTCACCTAATCGACTAAGCACTCAGAGACCCATGGAAGATGAAAATTCTCTTTCCTCGAAGATGTCTAAAACCCAGAAGCGGAAAGCCAGAAGACTAACACTCAAGAAGGCCCAGAGCACGGTTGATGGAATGCAGGCCTCATGTTCGTCCAAAGCTGCAGGCCAGAGTCCAATTGAGTCACGAAACAACTCGACACATGCGACAGACCCTCATCAAGACGGAGGCCATGAGCCATTAAGTGGGGTTTTCAGCTGTTCAGCTCTGGGGCCTGCAGATGAGGGAAATGATAATTCAACTATTGAGACAGACCAAACTGCTGCCATTGCTGCTCAAAGCATGTCTAAAAACCAGAAGAGGAAGGAGAGGAAAAGAGTCATGCGAGAAAAAAAACAGCTGAAATATCAGCAAAAGAAAGCCAGAGATTCGGAATCGCAACGGCAAGGCTCTCAGGCCGTCTTACACGACAAGTCAGCATGTACGGAACGGACGCCCATATTTCCCTCTCAACGCCTCGCAATGAACCCCGAGCCGAGGAAAGAAAAGAAACGAAAAGACCGCGAGCAGAAGCGTGAGCAGAAGAGAGAGCGCAAACGAAAAAGGGAATCATTGAAGGTCGAGCTATCGAGTAACCATCATCACAGCGATCGAGAGCACGGCGATCCACTCTCAAACCGGGAGGAGCCTGACGTTGAGGCGCACTCCGGCATGCTCACAACCTCCAGAGGTAAAAAACAAAAGCTGGACAGTCGCCGAAAGAGTTTGTCGAGTCTTGCCGACAATGCTTTGTTTGCCTCGAAAGGTTCCACTTACTCATCCGCTGGCCGCCTTGATCTTGAACGGAGTTCGAAACATTTCAGGAAGCAAGGGAGAAGTCATCGAGAGTTATCAGTTCTACAAAACTACCATCTCAAGACAGATAATCTGTGCAATTCACCAAGAAAATCTATCTCACAAATTCATATGGCTTCACGCCCGAAGGAAGTCCCCAATTCGAACGCGGCGAGGCGTAGCTCTGCGGCTTCAATGTTGACGCCGATCTCGCGATCGGCCGGCTGTCTCCGATCGCATACCTCGGACCTGTCACCTGACGCGGAGGAGCCGTGGGACACGGCTTTTTGAATTCCGGTGATTTGCCAGGGTTGATACTCTGCGATGAGGTGACTTCAAAATATTTTTGTACAGTATCAACAGGCCTTATTGATGATGCGGTGACAGATTCAGAGAAGAATCTGCCCCACCCTGATATTCTACCTATGTCGTTATCGCTTGAAGATCCATTGAGTACCCAGGCACGGCTCAACAAACTCATCGATGAATTATCATCAGACTTCTCCTTGACCGATCTGGATAGTGATGTCGATCTGAATGACTCGGATAGTGAAAATGATGTCCTTAAAGCACGGAGGTCTGACGACGACGATGACTATCTGTATCCGACGCTCAGCGACTCACCAACCAAGAGTCCGCACTTTGCGACGATTGATGACACCGCGCCGACGAGTTCAACGCCAGCAGAGTGTCAAAGCTTGTCTACGGATAATTCCTTCAAGACAGCTCGTGTCAAGAGACCAAAAATATCCCCATATTTTCCTCAGACGGCAGAGATCGTTCCGTCCTGCCTCCCTTTCCCCTCCTGTCGGCGCTCCGTCATTTGGGCTCATCCAGGAGCAACTTGCCCATGATCCCTTCAGATTGATTATCGCTACAATTTTTTTAAACAGAACTCGAGGCGCTGTTGCAATGCCTGTTCTATTTGGGGTCTTTGAACGTTATCCGACCGTTGAGGCCATGGCATCTGCGGATCCCACGGAATTTGTGTCCATGATTCACTGCCTCGGCTTCCAGAATCAGCGAGCGCGCAAGTGTATTTCTATTGCTCAGATCTGGCAGCGTGACCCTCCTGTGAAGAACAAGCGATATCGCAAGCTTCATTACCCCAAGAAATACGATGGTCGAGATGTGGCTCTGGAGCAATGTCTCGATGATGAAGATCATCGCGTCGCTTGGGAAATTGCACATCTACCTGGAGTCGGCGCATATTCCTTGGACAGCTGGCGCATTTTTTGCCGAGACGAACTTCGCGGCCTAGCCCAGGACTGGAAAGGCACAGGTGCAACCGAGCCTGGCTTCGTACCCGAGTGGAAGTCTGTCTTGCCGCAGGATAAGGAGTTGCGTGCTTACCTGACATGGATGTGGTTGAAGGAAGGCTGGGTCTGGGATTGCCATACGGGTGATCTTTCAGCAGCTGGGGACAAGACGCTTAGGGCAGCCCATCGAGAGGGAGTGGCGCATGAAGATGGGGGCAACTGGGTACTTCAGACATCGCCGGTTAAGAAGTCTTTGAATGGATTACGTGCAGAGTAGTCAATGTTCAAACAAATGTGTGATCTTTATTATGCCATTGCTTTGTTTGCGTTAACAGCGACTGTTTTGCATCTCTGTCAATGATACCCATTTGTTTACCTCACGTTTGCTCGAATCATTGTACATGACCACCAGTAAAATCAACATTTGGGGTTCGGAGCTTTACTATGTCACGGGATTACCCCCCTGAGTTTATCAGGTCGTTAACTGAGCTAGAGAGGTAACAATTCCGGCATGTTGAACCTCCATATTCCTGATATCTGTGACTGCAAATCATCTGAATACTCCTGAGCTGTGAATTCAGTCAATCTGTAGATTGTTCCAGATAATGTTGAAGCTCTCAGTGGGCCCAATTCTAGGTCGAAGCCTGGAGCAGTATGTATATTGCGATACAAATTTGCATGGAAAACACATAACTTATAATCAGATCAAACACATAGACTCATATTTGTCACATTCAACTTATTTATCTGGAAATATTCTCCATGGAATGACAACTGGCACTCCGCACACATTAGGCGCTCATGCAGCAGCCTCCCGAGTCATGTGAGCGGGGGTCAATGTTTGATCCTCAGGCCTCCAGGCTTCACTCGCCGCATGGTTACCAGTCTGATTCATCCCTTAGCCCTGGTCCAAAGGGCCTTTTCATGCATCGTACCCGGGGCCTGGATGTGTCTCGCTTGATTCATCTCGTCCTTCAATCCTTAGACTCAGATTGACATGTGATTTGGACGTTGCAGACGCGACAAAACACCCATGACGTGCGGGGATCCCTCTCATAGCACAGGTGCAATTGACGCAAGCGCTGTGCCACTTCAAGCTTGAGCTACCGTTGAGCACAGCACATACCTGCCCAACTTAAGCGCCAGGCAGCGCATGCCGAAGACCAAGATAGCAGCATCGCATTTCTGCGCGCGCAAGGCTGATGCTATCTTGATTCACCGATCTTGACCCACGAGACTCCCAGAAAAGGTGGAGTGAGGACCAATACATACAACCCAATCCACATTTTACTGCAACTCACTGGATGGGACAAGGCTGTAACTCTTAGTTGCGGGCCCAGGGTTTCCTAAAGGGGATCCACCTCGTGCGGCTAACGCGACCGCTACAATTCCTCACGAGCTCGCCATGTTTTTCCCGGTGAGACCTAACGCTATTAAAAATCGGAAGACCAAATCCCCGTCAACATCTGAAAGTCAGTCTCCATCATCAGCAAAGCGTGCGTCCCAGGGACAGCAAGGACGGACCTCCCGCACGTCAACCAAGGAAACCAAGTCCTCCGAACGCACGGCTCACTCCTCCACATCCTCGCTTCCTCATCGTGCCCCTCTTCGGCGCTCCTCGATGCCTGGGCTTCCAGATACCGCGAGTCAGGCGGATACAGCTTCGTTCCTGGAGTCAAGGACCAGTCTACCATACCCTACCTTCTCAAAAGCACACAGCAAAGAAGATGTCCGCCACCGCGATATTCCTACTCCCGACCCGACTGACTTGACCGCCCAAAAGGAGAATGGCCGAAGCCAGGACCGCGCAGAGCACCATCATGCTCCTCCCAGTCCACCCTTGACTGGTCTCGACCAAGAGTCCTCGCAGAGAGGTAGTGCCACTAGCAAGCAAGATGAAAAAGAGGGAGAAAAGCCAAAAGTAAAGAGAGGGAGCATCAGAATCAGGACGACCGAGGTCAACAGGTCGTCCTCGAGTCTGCGATCGAAGAAAGATGACTCCACAAAGAGAGCCGACTCCACGAGGTCAAGCAAGACCACAACTCGGTCGGACACACCCAGATCGAAGGCATCGCGGTCCGATAAGGAAAATTTGTCGCCTCGTATGACCCATCAGCCCTCGAAGTCCAAGCTTTCTGATGAACGGAAGCTGCCAAAGAGATCGAGTCGCTCAACAATGTCACCTTCGCAGTCGACGGTTCGTGATGCCGGCACAGAATCCATGAACGGCTCAGATGCCACCTCAATCGCTCCTAATCAACAATATAACCCCCCGCGCAAACTCACGTCTCCGCCTGCAAAGCCCCCCTCTCGCAATCAGACTCGGTCGGCCGCATCGCACCGCCATACACCGAGTGACGATTCAATCGACTACGGAAGGCCTATGATGCCGGGCCCCGGTTACGGTGCGCCTCCTCCGCCGCCGCCGCCCCCGCAAATGCCCATTACCGTTCCAAGAGTTGATTATCTCCTCCAACACGGTGGCTTAGATCATCGAGTCCCACGGACATTGCTTCCTGTGCCAGCTGCTTCGGATCCATTCGCTCATTCAGCTGCACAGCCTCAGCGAGCAGCTGCCGATGTCTTCGAGCCTTTCAGCCGGTTACTTGATGACTACCAGAAAGTGATGAGCAAGAACGGCTCACTCGCGGTGGCTACCGGATATCGCTCTGTTGCACGTCGATTGCTCGACCGTCTTGAGGCTGTTTTTGCGCGTGATATTTCCTCAGAGCCTTGTAATTGCACAATGTGCGACCACAACGACACTGAAGAACGTCCTGAGGGTGTCAGTTGGGGAGAAGTGCTCGAATTAGTATCCGGTCGTCGCGAACTGCCCATGTGGCCTCCATTCACGATGGCTGCTTCAAATGTGGACGCTGAAATTCCCGACGAAGAGCATATTCCTATGCAAAAACTCGACGTCGATGTTCCCGAAGAGTATCGCGATCATTTCATTCGCCAGTCTCGCAAAACCAAAGTCGCAGTAGATAAATGGTTATCCGAGCAGACAGATTCTGCGAGCAGTGCCCCCGAGGAAGTAGACGACGAGACTTTGACTTTCGCAATGCTGACTTACCTTGAGCCTCATCAGCGCTCGGTATTTTGCGCGCTACTAGGTATCAATTCCTCGACTCCCGTGCCACGATCCGACGATGAGAAGCCGCGACATCGACCGTCTCCCTTAGTCTCTTCGTCCCAGGCTATACAACGCCTCTACCGCCTCCGCACTCTGCCCCGTGATCCAGAGACGGCCATGTTCATGCTGAATCATCCAGATTTACACCATGTGTTGGCAACTCTTGCAGCTATCACGGATGATGAGTGGGAAATACTGATCTCTGGTCGATTCGATGGGTTTTTGCGCAGCGGTATAGAGGACCCCGTTTCTTCTCCCAATCCGCGCTGGAGTGGCAGTCGCTCAAACACCCCCTTCAGCGGTGCTGGGGTCTCACGAGGCCCCACACCTAATTATATGGATGGCAGCTTCCGACCAGCAAGTCAGGCGACCGGAGGGCCTTCATCTCCAGCTTCATTCGGAGGCCCGATCGCATTGGATGAAGAGACGGAGATTGCCGCTCTTGCTGAGATTGAAAGAGATATATTCCGCGGCATGGAAGCACTTGAAGATGCGTTTGAAGCGCTCCACCTTAAGGCGGAAGTTGTTCGTCTGGCACTACGGGAACGAGGCGCCGGTCTATCTGTTGCCAACCAGAATCGTCGCGGTTCCTACGTCGAGGCCCGACTTGGGACCCCAGCGTCGGGTGTTCATGCCTGGGAGAGCGGCACGGAAGATGACTTTTTAGACGACGATCGCTCTCTGGCCCCGGATGACTCTGCCAGCAACATTAGCTCGAACCGTCGCCGCCGGCCCAAACGACGCACCGAACGTCGAACTCCAGCGCCGGTGGAAGAGGAAGAGGAAGATGAGGACCTGGCGCAGGTTCACCGTCGCGAAAGTCGGAACTCGCGTCGCCGCTAGAATCAGTGCAATGGCTCGTATTCTTAATAGGCTCTCTCTCTCATGTTGAATTTATAGGATGCAATTGGTCGAGTCACTGCATTCTCTGCTGTATATGTAGCAAATGATAATGATGAACATGATACCTACACTAGCTGCTCAGTATTCAATTCGCTAGGCACTCATGCTTTCTACTTGAGGCATCTGCTATTCTCCAGCTTCTTCATCGTTAGATCACTCTCTGGAACGAGCAATAATGTATACGCACCAAACTGTAGCCCTCGGCGGACGTGTCAATAGAACCATCTGAATGATGACTGCCGCGGGACTCGTCATGAGATATAGCCTCAGTAGGCTTATTCAATTCTTAGCAAATCATCTGTTAAGCATAGGTCCCTAGGTAAGTCGGCGTTAGTACGGAATTACATCAACCACAACGAAACTTAGTACCAACCACGATCCTGGGATCATTCAACCTGTGGCCTGACTCTATCCCGACAAGCGCCACTCTCACCGTCGCAGACAAACCATATGCACGTCATGTTTCACTGGTGCACCGAGTTGACATCTGCCATGAGCACACGCAGAGAGTGACAGGATTGATGAGGCTGGCTAAGCGAACATAGATCTCAAAAGGTTATCCAACGCGGCCGTGATCGAGATCCGATAGATCTACTAGCGCCTGGTGTCAGGCAGATTTTGGATTATTCATCGCGCCGCGTGTTTATTCATCACTCTGCATATTACAATCCAGCGGAATTTCAATCGGACAAAGAGTATGGCGGATGTCGAGATGGCGAAGGACTGGATTCATCCTGTGAATGGAATGTAAAAGGGACGACCGAAGTCGTGAGTTACCTCTCAGCAACAGGAACATTCCCGCCTTCGAAGAAAGCATCGACGTTCTACAGTCTCCTGAGATACTCTAACAGCAATTTCCACGGTGGGCATCGAATTTCCCTTTTTCAAGGGCTCCAAGAACGGGGGGCTCGTTGAAGCAACTGGGCATTTGGATCTGGGTCCGACTCAAGTCAGCGTGACGATCACGCACTGTGGTGTCTGCGGCACTGATGAACACTTTCGTCGTGTTGACCAGGGCCTGTCCCATGAAGGCACTGGAACAATCGTGGAGCTGGGCTCATCTGTCCACGTCATATCCGATTTCCAAGTCGGGGATCGAGTTGGCATGGGCTGGTTCCACAGGTTCTGCGGCTATTGCAACTTTTGCGGGTCAGTTATGTTGAAGAAACTTGCTTTCCAGCAGAAGATGATATGTTTTCTCTGATAAGACAAACTGGTCGCCAGACACTCTGTGTCAACCGCTCGTCTTACGGTAGTGCAGACCAAGACCAGGGATGTTTTGGCTCCGCACTGGCTTGGGATATCTCGGCCCTTTACAAGATCCCCGAATCAATCGCTTCGGAGGACGCCGGTCCTTTGGTGTGCGGAGGTGCCACTGTGTGGACGCCCCTGTACGACTCTGGAGTGAAACCTGGTGCTCGCGTTGGCGTTATTGGCATCGGCGGCCTAGGCCACATGGCGATCCAGTTTGCATCCAAGATGGGACTCGAGGTCGTGGTCTTTTCTAACACAGAGTCCAAGAAGCAGGAGGCACTGGGCTTTGGGGCGTCAGAGCTCCACGCTACCCAGAGTCGCGAATCTCTCAAGGGTGTCAAACCCATTGACATTTTCATGATCACGACTAGCGTCAATCCTAAGATGTCCCTGTAAGTTCAAAGTTTCCACTCTTCACTCACGTACTCTTGCTGTATCTCACCACTCACCCTACGATTATAGGTAGTTAGGTACTACCCCATCCTGGTACACGCAGCCAAAGTCTACCCTCTTACCGTGAGCATGGAGAACCGAGACGGAGTCTCGCCCATGAACTTGATCAACGACAGCTTTGTCATTGTTGACTCAGGCGTCGCCGCAACTGCAAGCATCAGAGTCATGCTGGAATTTGCTGCCAGACACAAGGTCCGTCCGCAAATTGAAAAGTTCCCGATGACTGTCACTGGCATCAATGATGCTATGCAGAAGCTGCGGGATGGGAAGATGAGATATCGTGGTGTTCTGGTGGCTCCTCAATGATGGGAATGTAGATAGATTAGTAGCTTGTTGCAAGTTGTGAGCTATGCGTCAGTGGGACCTCGCTACTCTTTGCGGGCTGAATGCGATCTCAGCATCACACTCAAGGTGATCGAATTGCTACCCTTGCAATACAATGGCGATTCATTTTCCAGCGGGCTCCTCTACTTTTACTTCACCGTTGGTGAGTGATTTCTGCTTGCCCCTAGCTGTGTCTGTCACCACTGGAGATCCAGGCTCTGTTGGAGACAGCCTCCCAAACGGTCTGATTAGAACTACAGTCTTTCCGGAGACATTATTCCTCAGCTTGTATGCAAGTTTTTTGTTTTTTGTTTTTTTTTTTTTTTGTTTTTTTCTTTCCTTTCATTTTTTGGCAATTCCATGGAGTCTACAGGTACAAGTGGCGGCCGCATCTCACATGCTGTTGGAATAACGGTCGATCAGTCACAGAATGCCGGTTTCTCAGCACCTCTTGCCTCATTAGGGCATTAGGCCATGTTCCTCAAGGAGCAAAAAATTGAGAGGAACTTTATCATCCAAGTGATCTGCAATGACCACCTCTTTCTTGACTAGGGTCGGCCTTCCATCCACGGGGAATTTCACGGTCGTAAATCGGTCATTGTGATCTCCCATTGCGACAGAAGAGATGTCAGGACCAATTTTGAGAATGGCTTCCTACCTTTGATATCCCTTGGGGGCCTTGACAGGTCGTCAACTCATTGAGCCACGGGGAGAACCTCGGTATGATATCCAATGATCCGAGGCTCACTTGCCTTATGGGATCGCCCTCAGGGTTCCCATTGTCACACCAATTCGCACTAGAGGCTCCAGCTGGAACCGTTGCTTTGGGACATGTGTAGATATCTAAGGGCTGACCTGAATTTGAGACTGACCGGACGAAGGAGAGGGATCTTTGTTGAGAAAACCGTGGTGGGGCACGTCTATTGCCGAAAACGCAAGTTCGATTCGGCA
This sequence comes from Penicillium diatomitis, assembly GCF_028827545.1. Taxonomy (NCBI): domain Eukaryota; kingdom Fungi; phylum Ascomycota; class Eurotiomycetes; order Eurotiales; family Aspergillaceae; genus Penicillium; species Penicillium diatomitis. The sequence goes on along the minus strand of NW_026623175.1, from coordinate 1,746,348 downwards.
GACCATTTCTGGCTTGTTTTTTTCCCCCCAAGGTTGGACAATGGAAGCTTATTCGCAAGGACTTGGGTTTGATGCATCCATGTGAACATCAATTCAACATCGCTAGATTGAGGGTGTGGCTTCAGCGTCTCCGATATTCTATTGGTTCGAGTGCAGATCGATAATTGAGTTTGATATAGTCTTTTGCATAGTTCTAGTTGTTTTTCAGTATCCCACAGCAGCGAGTCAGTCGTCGACCATTGCGGCCTGCCTCGGTCCATCTCAGCCTGGTGTATGCAGATCATTTCATTGAACTCTCATGGAAACGGCCCGGTTATTGACAGCGGAAGACACTACTGAAGGCGTCGAGAACTTGATGGCCAGCTGCAGCTCAAGTTGGATGGATGTCGAACCTCAGGTATCGCCACCCCCTGAGGTAAACCCTGAGCTCAAGAAGTATTGCCACCGATTTCTGTATCACCAAGTCTACTCAGTCGATGATGTCAAGATGCAGCCTGATCAGCCTGCCCTGTCCCTGAGGACCACCAATGCCGGCGATTCTATACCGAGGCACATGCGCTCGTCACCTGACCCAGATATGATGAACATTACTACCAAGTACAATGTAAGATTGTACAGTGCACGCTTCGATGGAGGATGATTTTTGCGACTCTGACGCGAGAATGTCATGGTCAACATGTGCTGTCAATTCCACCAATAATATGAGCACAGAACGCTGAATTCTAGTCGGAGATCGCTGATTTAACAACGCTTAGGTTTGCGACGGCGCCAAAGGGTGTTCATCCTTTCGTGGATCTCTTTTCCAGTTCGTCGCAGCCACCATTGCACTAACCGGTCCAAACATCCGCCGATCAGACCCGTCTCAGCAAACAATGGCCCTAGAGACGGCCCAGTCCTCCTGGATCACTGGAAGCAGAGGGTCTGTGCATGACTCACGATGGTCCGGTCGAGTATTTTCCCTCTTTTTTCAAAGGAAAACCCGGCGCTTTTGAGACAGTCTAGTGCCCATCTTGGCATCAACTCCGTGAGCTTGCCCCGGGCCGCCGGCAAGTGGTGTGCCCCGTGATCCGTGGCGGGTCTTTCTACGGGGAGACTTGTCGTGCCTCTTCTTCTTCACCGCCCAACTTGACCGTCATTATGGTGACCATTCTGCTTCAGATATGCGTGGGATGACGACCATCAATGCTCGTTCCAACGAGTGTGAGATGACCAGAGCCAGATTCAGAACACCTGGTCCAGCCCAGAGGCTCCGACCACCTTCCATGGGAAAAGCCTGAGGTGGATCGCAACCCGTGTGCCCCAGTCCCAGTCTCCGTCTCCGTCTCCACTGCTCCAGTCCCCAGTCCCCAGTCCCAAGTCCCAAGTCCCCCACTAACGCGCACTGGACCAGCGGACCAACAAGGCAAGATCCACGCCTCAAAGGCTGACGGCGCAAGTGACAGGAAGTCTTGTCTTTGAGTCTTGGGGCCCCCGATACCGTATGCCGTATGGCCCTGGAGCTTTCCGTTGTGGGCGTATGAGGTCCTCTTCTACACCCAAAGAGCTTGGCGACTTGAACAGGTACTGTAAAATCACATACTCCAGGTCTCAACCCCTATGACCCTGATGCAGCGGATTCACAGATGCGACTGTGCACGTGAGGCTGATGATGGGGACCTGGAAGCATATACTAGACTGTAGACAGTGGCACAGGAAGTATGTCTACTGTCCACTGTCTAGTACATTGAGCTCGTCGACCAAGGCCCGGCTATGAACCGAGGAAGGATGGCCAGGGCTAGCCTCAAGAACCTTATGCACCTTTTTAGTCATGATTCTGCCAACTGGCGATGTCTTCCCCATCTGTCCAGGATCTGTTCTATGGAACGAGATCTCTACCCCTGAATGGCTGACTACTTGAACCGACGCCCGCAGGGGGGACTCAGGGACGGCTGGTGAGACGGGATCTCGCCGTGATCCACACAGATGTTCAGAAGAATCAGAACAATGTGCCTCTTGAGGGGCGCCCGAGGAGCGGGCCCTGGTGCTCAGCTGCTTCTTCTTGTCTGAGAGGAGGACGGGAGCTCTCCGGCTGTTCAAGGGGGCTATTCCTTCGTCTAGCGCGAGTAGCAATGACTGTCACTCCCTAATCCACCGCCATCATGACTGTAGCGTTCCACTGTTCATCGGGGCTTGCTTGCGGGGATCAGTTGTCCTTGGAGGCTGTGGGAAGAGACAGACAGCCCCTAAAACGAGGTGGACCTCCACCGTAACCGACCCGTTTGATCACTCATTGGACCCAACGTCAAACAGCCCTATTGTGTTTCGGGCGTTATTGCGGATGATCAAAGGGCGACTCCGCCTTGGAACAGCCATGGACACAATTGCTATGATGCCCTTTGGATCTTTGGACTTTGGACTGACCCGTGGGTGCAATGTAGGGTACCCGTGCCCCGACCTGATGACTGCCGGGGGCACAATCATACCCAGCACGGACGGTCTCATGAAATTTGAGCGATCCATGGCAACGGTGGCTGCAGATTGCCGTGTGTAGATGAACATACTACATGCAAATTTCTGCCACGGGTTCGACTGATCTGCCACACTACCCAGTGCCGAGTATCGTTGGGTTTGACAGAGTGACAGTAGTACACTGTACAATTCCACCACACTATCCCCCCACTGTGATCAAAGGGTTGACCCACCACTGCCGTGGCTAAGGGGAATACTACTGAACACTGAATGGTGATACTGCGACCTATCGACCTATGGGATTGGACTTACATAGTGCATTCCTACATACATCCCTTCAGGCGTCGCAGCCCGGTAATGCGCGGGCGGGCAGACGAGGGCCCGGTCAACCTCCGCTCCATTGACTGGCCCCAAGTTGACACTGAATCACTCTGGTCAGCAAAGAAAAGACAGATCGGTCGTCGTGGGCCATGTGTGAGATCGATATATTCCAAACATGGTCATCGAACTAGACCATACAAAACCCCCATGACGGTGGAAAGCCTCCTCCAAGACGAGTCCACCGCCGTCTGGGGAGTTTCAACCACAGGAACAGGTAGAGAAAAGCGTTTTTGCCAAGGTTCTCGACGGGGGAATAGTGGATTTCTCGAGCGGTCATCATTTTGTACTGCCCATCCCGGAAGACAGCGGCAAGCGCACGTTTCGTCGAGTGTCTTTGCCTGGTGTTCCAGAAGGCTTGCCCCTGCTTGCTAGGAAGCTGGAAGCATGAAAAGGATCCGTGTGCAGTTTGTGCACTGGTGCAGACTGCAGACTCGATGACTGCTTCTGTGGCTTACACACACACACGCAAATGACTTGATTGTCGGCATATCCTCGGCACAAAGACACTTGGGAAGGATTAGGATTCGCCTGGTCGCACATACTACTACTCCTACTCTTGCCCCGTCTTGATGACAGGTGTGAAACACCCTTGACCATTTCCAGTTGACGAGTCATTGCCGCTACTGTATCATGCTCAGGTGCTCTCTGTTCCTCTTTATCTCCGTTTGCATTCCTGGAGGAGGCGAATTGAAACTTCGTAGAGAGCAATTCTCATCCCGCGCCCTCGCAGTGGCCGCTGATGACGATTGGCACCATGGCAAGGAAAGCCGACCCGACGAGGGTGCTGATCAAGTATGGGCCAGTGCAGAGAGACGTGGGAGGATGAATGATCACTTTGTGCTTCTCCTTCCAGTGATGCCCAGATCATCCATCCTGAAAGCAAGTGCTCGCAGAGATTCAACCCACTACGCATAACATCCCGATTGTACATCATCTCCACCAAGCTCACCCCTGGTCATCGAGCGGGGATGGAAGGGACTCTGATCTGGCGGATGTCCATCCATTAGTCATTCCTGATATCGACGGAGCAAGAGCCAAAATGAATAAAAGGAAATGAGAAAAAACAAAACAAAACAAAACACACACACACACACACACACACACACACACACACACATACGACAAAAGTGGCTAATGTTAGTGTGTTAATTGCAATTGGAGGTCCGACCTCAATGTCACGATTTCCGTCTTGACTCCCGACTCGGTCATCCCCGATCCCCGTGCACGAGGCTGTCTTTGGGTGCTGTCAAATCCAAATTCTGAAAATGCATATTCATATGCGGGAGAAAAGGGAACACTCCATTCAAAATGTCAAACCGATTAGACCAGTGGCGATCGCCCAAAGTAAAGTTTTCTCGACACTCCCACGCCGGTGGACCAGCGGGCGCCCCCCCTCCCCCCCCTCCACCGGACTTGCATGGAGAACATGAAAAGCATGATGGCCGAACCTGGTCCTGGCCAGGGCAAGACGATGATTGTCGGATCCATGATTTCCTGATCGGGGGGCCCCTGATTATGATCAGAATTTTAGAGTTCATCAACATCCTCTACCACACTACCTCGGACTGCTGCTTCTGGGCCTTGTCCCGACGTCTCGGATCGGGTGCCAGAAGACTTTAACAACTGCATGGCGCGCACAAAGTAAAGACGACTCTTGACTTTGCACTGCACCTGCCCTTTTGTCTCCCGCGTTCGGCTCGGTCTGCTTGCCTTTCCTTTTTGACTGTATGATCCTTGTCCGCCGGTTAAAAGTGTGCGGGGGGACTCAAGATCAGTCGGGTCATCGTACTTAATCAGGTGGCTGCAGCTGTATAGGCTATTTTAGGGTTGATCTTTTCTTTTCTTTTTTTTCCCCACGTTTTGCGGAGTGAAATTGACCAAGGCCGTTCCTGAACTCTCTTGGTTGTCAGAGAGTCTTTGACTACCGGGGCGAAACTCGTTCGCCGTCTCCGGACGCATCCTCGGTGGTGGTTGTGGTGGTTCGAAGGCATTGCCAACCCGCTCTTTGAGGCTCTCTGTCTTGACTCGCCTTCATCATGTCGGGAATGTTTCTGCGAAGTCTGCTCGCGCGAGCCATTCAGGATGATATATCGTCGAGATCGGGCGCTGCCTTGACGTTAGACATTGATCCATTGCCCATCGCTCAACACCGCGGCCTCATTGCCGTCTCCATCATGGCTTGTCTCTCACTCATTGCCACTCTGACGCTACTCGCATTCATTACCTTTCGACTGATCTTCTGGAGAAGAAACTACCAGAGATACATCGGTTACAATCAGTATGTCATTCTTATTTACAACCTCGTCCTGGCCGATTTCCAGCAATCGCTCGCTTTCTTGGTATGTCTGAAATGGATCGCCACCAACAAGATCGAAGCCGGAACCGTTGCATGTTTCCTGCAGGGACTTTGGCTTCAAATCGGAGATCCTGGAAGTGGCTTGTTCGTCTTGGCCATTGCGTTCCATACTTTCCTGTTGGTCGTCTGGGGCTACAAAATGTCCCACAAGATGTTTGTATGCTTTGTCATTGGAGTCTGGGTCTTCATCGGCATCATCTCCGTCATTCCTATCGCCCTTCACGGATATCGTGTCTTTATTCCTTCTGGCGCGTGGTGCTGGATCAGCGAAGAGTATGAGCCCGTTCGCCTGTGGACCCATTATATCTGGATTTTCCTGGCCGAATTCGGCACTGTTATGCTGTACGCGATCATGTACATGCAGCTTAGACGGCAAATTGCAGCGTCGGCCATTCTGGGCAACAGTCAACTCGAGAGTTTGAAGCGCCTACGTCGGGTGGTGGGCTACATGACTATCTACCCCATTGTCTACATCATTCTTTCTCTGCCTCTCGCGGCAGGCCGCATGTCCACGGCCAACGGCTATGCTCCATCCATTACGTTCTTCTGCTGCGCGGGTAAGATCGAGACTATTTTCTGATCGCTTCTCTCTATTTCACACAACCCCCACTGACACATGTTATCTCCTAGGCGCCATTATCACCAGCTCCGGGCTAGTCGATGTCATTCTTTACACTCTGACCCGTCGCAACCTTATCATTGACTCCGAACCCAGCCAAGACCGCTCCTACAACAAGTTCGCCAGCAGCCGCGGGCGATACGGAGAGAATCATCTCACCACTATTACTGCTGCTGATCCCAAGACCCGAACGGTTGTGGGGGGCACCAACCACGACCGAGACGGGTCCACAGATAATATTGTGCAACCCGGCATTGAGATGGACAACATCGGCAAGGTATACCAAGAAACTACCATCGAAATCACTACCGAGCCAGCTTATCCGCCGGAGGTTGAGAGTGAGCGTTCTAGCAAAGACGATTTTAAAGATAACCCGTCTCGCCGATGGAGGCGATGAGACTCTTTTCTTTTCCATTCTTTTTTCTTCTCTTCTTCGACTTTCTCCAATTGATTCCCCCCCCCCCCCCCCCCATTTTCTCCTTCTCATATGCAGGGGAAACATGTCCGTCTTGAGTCCACTGCACACTCATCAACGTTGCATTTCATGACTGCTTTTGCAAAAAAACAAAATCTAATGGCTCATGTCCATCGTTTCCCCCTCCAGTCATGGATCCAAATCGTGGTTTTTGCCTCTTTCCGCCCACTCATTCCTTGTACATATTGGCTCTCCAGCCCTTGTTATCCAGCAGCAGGTGGCAGTCATGCATAATATCTGCCTGAAGTTGGACAAACCGTGAGACCCGAGGATCCCCTCCTGTATACTACAGATCTCTACCCCCACAGTTTATGCAAGATACCCGAAATTCACCTGATTTATCAGATGACCGATCATGAGTTATAAACCACTGAAGCCTGGATCTGGCAACCACAGGCTCTTTATCTGTCTATTCGTCAAAGAAACCATGTATTTTCGCGCCTTTGCTGTACACCAGCCTCATCACCACGCCTTTTAAGCTTTTTGACGTGTATGCACGTTGCGGTGGAGGATGTGATAAAAGGAATATAAGGTGAGTATGACGATGCAGTGATGACCGTTAGTAGAGTAGTAATCGAACCTTTACCGTGGTCAGGTATCAGCTGAAGCTGACTCAGCATTCGAGAGAAGCGACTAGTTAACCCTATGGAATAGTCAGACTCAGAAGCGTCCTCTACCTGAGAAGGTATAGCAGGCGTGGATAGGATGGATCGTCCAGAGAATGCTTTACTTATCGATTCACTCGACACCAGAATGAGTGATGGGTCGGACAATGTTGCGATGTTCTCCGGATGCGGATGCATGATCTAGCGATGAGGTCCGCGATATTCTCGAGATTCTCTAGTGAGGTGGATGGTTGTGCACAATTGGCAAATGGACCACTTGGTGATCAGTCCGAATGAAGACGAAGGACTTGCTCGGTCCGATTAGTTCGGTATCTGACACGTGAAATGTTGACATATCACAATTGAAATGACTCGGTAGGGAGCTCCTACTGATTTTTGAGACGATAGAGTAAAATTCATGCTTGGCGGGTGGTGCACATCTAAGGTTGTATACGATCTGAGTTTCCTCACATGCTGGCCTACGGACAGAGATTTGGTACATATGTCATCTTTGGGGGCGACTCATTGATGTTGATTTTACCCCGTCTGCGTCTAGTGGATGTTCCATTCTTACTTTCCGCGCACACAACACGGGCTTTGATATTGAAAGAACGTTGAAAAATGGCCCAGCGAGATTGAAAACTGGATGTCTGACTGCAATGGAATTCTTGCTGTCTTGTGTAATTCTCATCTTACATGCTGGTCAGAGTTCCTCCCAAGGGCACGTTTTGCATAACGACCCGAAGCCCTTGAATGGCCTGTACACACAGGCGGAATGATTCCCAACAACGATGGGCTATAAAAGTGCAACTGGGCCCGTGTTATCCGGACCTCCAGGAAACCTCGATGTGACACCACACTCGGCAGATCATCCGGGCCATCCATGACGATCAAGACACGGACGCCAATGTTTCCCCAAGGGCCGAGGGGTGAATAGATCCACATTCTGCAGGGGGGCGCGCTTTTTTCCAGGATGGAGCCGAGCACGAGGTTGTCGCTCATCCCTTCCTATGGCAGGAAATAATGCATTCATCGGACGGAACGAGTCATAATAACAACTTCTCCACGCGATGATTCTATACCCACCGCCCCTCTTTCAACCTGAGAACATGCCCAAATTGCTCCCTCTAGGGCTGAACATCGGAGCCCGTGATTTGGCCTTCCCTTGGCTCCTCGCATGCATGAAAGCTTCGGGGGTAAATACCGCAATGGCCCTTTTTGTTGAGCTCACAACCTTATCGTGCCTCCTGGCTCGGGCGCGTCGTGCATAGCTGCTGATTCCATCTTGATTTTGCGGGGTCTAGTTGTGGAGAGTTTCCCAGTCGCACCGAGGCATTGTTTTTCCTGCGCGAGAATGTAAAGGTGGATAGACCGCTGTTCAGTTTGACGGGGGTGGTGTTCAAAACACGCTTTGCTACGTTTCACCGTCGCACTGCCTTGCTGCTGTCAGATCCGCAGTGAGCATATATCAGGGAGCGTTCTGCTGCTTATTGAATGAGGAGGAGAAGAAGAATAATTGAACACTCGAACGTAACAGCTCGAACGTAACAGCTTGAACGGATTTGGTTTTGGTGTACGTTTGTGTCTGTGTGTGTATGAGAGAGAGAGTGAGAGAGCGAGTCACAAGCATGTACTCATTGCCTTGGATCAGACTGGGAATCGTCTTTCTTGGGTGTCTTCACTTTAAAAGTGCGATTGCCAGCGACGAGCTGGCACGGGCGCAAATAGCGCTCAACACCTTACAGACCTGGTATAATACAACCAGCGGTCTTTGGGACACATGCGGATGGTGGAATGGCGCCAATTGCATGACTGTGATTGCAGATATGGCTCAAGTCGACTCCTCAGTGGGAGATCTCGCAACCGGTGTGTTTCAAAATACTCTCGCCCAGGCCCCAGTCTATAATCCCAATCCCGGCCCCGAGAACAGAACCCAAGCTCGAGTCACAGATGGTGTGAATGCGGTCAATTGGCTGGACTCGGCGTACGATGATGACGGCTGGTGGGCACTGGCTTGGGTTGCAGCATACGACGTTACCAAGGACTCGACATATCTGACTCTGGCCCAGGGAATTTTCGCAAATCTGGTACGTGAAGAGGGCTATCCGGTTGACTTGAGGCTTCTTCGGACAGATTCGCTGACTCCGGATGCCTTACAGGCCAAGGTCTGGGGCACCCGTTGCGGAAACGGTGGCATATACTGGAGCACGACCAGTTCATATGTGAATGCAATCACTAACGAGCTGTTCCTCTCGGTGGCTGCGCACCTTGCGAATCGAGCGTCATCAGATGTCGAGAAAGAGAATTATGTGCAATGGGCGCAGAAACAGTGGACCTGGTTCTCGACCCAGGACTTTTTTGGCCCTGATTACACGATCAACGATGGTCTTCTGGGAAATTGTCAGAATAATAAGCAGACTGTGTAAGTCACCCAGCATGCTCACAGTGCGTCATTCGTTATTGTTGGTCCATGGAAGAAAAGTCTCCTCAATTCTGACAACAAGACACAGCTGGTCCTACAACCAAGGCGTCATATTGGGTGGCTTGGTTGAACTGAATAGAGCGGCACCAAACCAGACATATCTGGACTGGGCAAACAGAATTGCCCAAGCGGCAATAAACAAGCTCGCAGATGCAAATTCGGTGATTCACGACGTCTGCGAGCCCAACTGTGCCCCCGACGGGACTCAGTTCAAGGGCATTTTCATCCGCAACCTAAAGTCCCTGCAGATGGCGTCTCCAAACGCGGTGTATCAACGAGTCATTACTTCTTGCGCGGACAGTATCTGGACCAATGATCGCAATCCGGACAATGAACTGGGTGTCAACTGGGCAGGGCCAGTTGCCTCTGTGGATGCTTCGACACACAGTTCCGCGTTGGACGCGCTTGTTGCTGCGATTGGGGTGTAGTTTCTGAGATGGGAAAGGGAGCTGCTTGTCTGATGGTGTCGCCGAGAGGAATGCTTCAGAATCAAGCAACGTGATCGGTACTTCGCTTGCCCGTTGACCTTGGGAGCTACCAAGATAGCCAGGTTCGATCCGAGCCACCACCTGCATTAAGCTCCTTGAAGCTTTATGAAGCGCTTTGTCCGTTTAGTCCAGCATAGTCAAACCCCACATGAACCATGAATGACCTAGTGGATTGTCCCCGCAGATTCCGAAAGACCCGTAAGGTTCCAGCAAATGTGCAACTTAATGCAACAGCTCGATTTGCCACTACAATACCCGACAGTGACATCACTCAAAGATCCAACCCCCTCACACCTTCGACATTCCAATCTGCCCATTCTATTCTTCTCGACACTCAAGCACACAGTTTCACAGCCAGTGACTTATTCAAAACCCTGACACTGTCACCAATCTCCCGTCATAGTTGATCCGACCTGCAAAATGGGTGGTCATATTAAACCTCTGATCTTGCACGCCCACGCCACGGGACCCAACCCCGTCAAAATTGCCATGGCGCTCGAAGCCCTCAACATACCCTTCACCGTGAAGAACTGGGACTTTGGCGACGATCCCAAAAAGGGTGTCAAGGGGGAGGCTTTCCTCAAGATCAATGAGAATGGGCGAGTGCCTGCTCTGGAGGACCCCAACACGGGCGTGGTCTCATGGGAATCCGGAGCATGCATGAACTATGTGCGTCGGGTCTATGACAACGGAAACAAGATTGGTCCCTCTGGAGGAACGGCTCAGGACTTGGTGGATTTCGAAAAGTGGGAATATCTCCTGCTCACGACATTGGGACCGATGATGGGACAGGTCAATTGGTTCAGGTAGGTCACTGTCTTCCCGACTTGCAGGGGGAATACTGTGTGATGGAAGGAATGCTGATCGTCCAACTTCCCTAGACACTATCACAAGCAAGAGAACAAAGATGCACTGGAACGATACGTTGCTCAAGCTTACCGATGCTACGATGTTCTCGAAGGACAGTTGCAAAAGTCGGATGGAATGAGTATTTTGCCTGGCCGAATCACTGCCGTGGATTATCACTATGAGCCATGGCTGCGACAGCATGAATTTGCTGGGCTGTCCTTGGAAAAGTATCCCATGATTCACAAGTGGTTGAGCTTGATGCGTACCCGTGAGGAGGTGCAGGAAGCTTATATCAAGATTCAGAATGCTTCAAAAGCATAGGTTACCTGTAGATGGGGGAGAAGTCAGTGATCTATACTATTCTGTTCAAAAAACTATGAATACGTCAAGTAACAGCATCCTCTGAACAGGTGCAGGTTCTTCACAAACGTTGAAGGAAGTTACAGTATCAGCCTAATACGGCGCTTACTAGTCGGTACAGAGTCTACCTAATCTTCGACGATCAAGTTACTCTGCTTCATGAAATTACTAAAGAATACTGCAATTTTGTCATTAAGTGAAACACCCTTTGAACAATGAACACAAGGCCTGTAACTAGATGTTGCATAAGTTGGGGCTGAGTCTACCAGAACCGAGTGAAATTGAAGCCAGATCTGGTCATTTCGATTCCGTCGGCTACCTCAAGAGGGGTCATTATACACATTACAGTGATTACACAGTAACTGAAGTATCACTGACACCAAGTGATGGTTCTACTCGTACACTCGCTAGTCGGCAATAATTCCACGCCATTTCTCACGTGATAGAACACGTGCTGTGTGATCTACATCGTCTGGACAGTGTAGCGCTATCGTCCTTTCAGACCTGGCTGGGCATTGCTCCGTGGCTGATTTCCATAAGAACTATGCATGAAATTAGTGACTTATGCTATCATAAATCTGCTGCTCAGACTACGACAGGATCGCAGGATCACCGGTGCTGACCCTTCTGCGGTGTAGGGTGAGACCATCTCAGTGGAGACTTCTCGCCGAAAGCTCGTTCAGATTTCAGAACATTCCCAGGGGGTCCACGGAGATCCACAATGAACCTTACATCGCTTCCACCGAACTCCGACCAGCGGCTGGTGATGCGTGCAAGTCAGGGAACAACCATGGTTCAGGCAGAGAACTGGAGAGCTCTGCATGATCCAGCAGAGCTGTGTGACTAACTGCAGTAGCCCGCATTGCGGAAAAGGCTCGAGGCTGCAGCAAACGGCCTTGGCTCTTTCTCATGTGTCGGAACCAGACATGAGCCCGTCACCGAACAAGATTTCATTGGAAAATGCCAGGCCTCAGTTCATAGTGATGTCTATAAAGAGATCCATCTCCAGCCTTGCGCCGCAACTCGTGCTGAGAAAACGTTCCCTTGCTTTGCTCTACTGCTCGTCTGGCCGTTTGCCATAGTACATCGGACCCAAACTGAGCGATCATGCGATACGTGCTTTTCTCACTCAGTGCATTTGCGCTGTATGCGATCTTCTACTTTGCCCATATCAATGGCTTGGATGAGCTCGCAGGCGAGGCTGTCGCATCTGGGAAGCTTCCGGGCGTGAATGCACCGATTCGTACTCACTTCACTGGGGTCAAGTCTGTCGACCATGTGTTGACGGTGCTGACGGCGTTCTTCTACCCATTCCTCGATGGGCAAAGCCCCGCGCTTTTGCTTCACGGCGTCGGTTTCTCGGGCGCATTTGGGGCGGCCTGGACACTCGTGGTCTTGGAATCATGGCGGAGAGGTAATGCAGGAACAGTAGCTGCGTAGTGGGTCACTCTCAATACGACAAGCAAATGTGCTGTTGACAGTACTAATGATCTCGAATAGTCCTGCCATCTTCGGTCTGGTCGCACAGCTGATGACCTTCGCCTTCGCCACCCCTCTTCTCCTCGGCCTGCACTTGGGTTGTTCGGTCACGGCACGTCGTCCCACTGCCGATAATATCCAGGTTCCCCGGGTTGTCTTGGCCGTGCTGCCTTTTGTCTTCTTGATCGGATACATGGTGCCCACACAGACCATGGTTCTTCCGGCCCCATCCACCATATCCATCGACATGAAACAGCTCGCAATTGCCTTCTGGCAGCCATGGCCCGCCTATGTCTCGATTTTGACCACGGCGGCCTATTATGCGCTTTCGCCTTTCTTCCACAAGAGCCACCGCGCATCCATGTCCAGCTTACGTTGGGTCTACGCATCGGCCTTTGCGAATGCAACTGTTGCCCATCTGATCACCCTGGTCGTATCTGTCGCATCGCTTGTTGCACCGGCAATCTTCAACCCGCAACATGTCAACCAGTTTCACCCGTCGAAAGTCTTCGTCATTGCTTTTCCGTGGTCGGGGGTCAAAGTCCAGACGGTCGCCGAGGGCGTGCATTACTTCCTGCGATGGGACTACCTGATTGGCTCTGTGGGCGTCTTACTCTGGGCCTGCAAGCTCTATACTGTTGCGCACAAGCAGATTCTGAGCACTGTTTCCGTGACAGGTCTCCTGGTGAAGGTGGCGCTCTTGACTGTGGTGTCAGGCCCTGTCGGGGCTGCTGTGGAATTGATGTGGGAGCGAGACGAGCTGGTCTTCAAAGAGACTAGCAGCGCGGGTACTGGTTTGCGTAATGTGGCAACCAAGAAGTATATTTAGAGACTGGATGTACACACATACGGAGCCAGACAGTAGGTTGCTGATAATTGGCGGCAGGAAATCCCAGCGTGCAAATTTCCATAGATCTTGAATGCTCGATATTTGGAACTCTACCCAGTCAACCCTGGGACATCGAAGACGAGCTCTGCCCTTGAAGCCTGATACATTCTCATCCGGTCTCCTACAACTTGGCTTGATTCACAGCTTCGTAAATTGCCTTGATGTATCGATGGGTCGTCTCCTCCGATCCCACCACAGTTGGATACATCTTATTCATCGCGTACCCAATGGTCATCCGACGGTCGAGATCCATCAAAATCAATGAACCACCCCAGCCTCCCCAGAAGCAAATGTTTCCTTCTGGGATGACAGGTAAGCTCTGGGGAACTGGCAGGCCAACCCCGAGACCAAAGCGCAGATAAGTCATCAAAACAGCATCGGTACCAGCAGCCTGCTCCTGTAGCATACTTGAAATCGCCCCAGGGGACAAGATCTGTTTCCCATCCACGGTACCTTTGCACGACACCATTGCTCCGATGCGGGCCAAAGCGCGACCATTGGTGAATCCACCAATGGCCCCAAGTTCCTGTTTCCTAAATTCGGGAGTATTGGGTGAGTTGGCAAAGGCCGCACCCATGGGTGTGCCTGCGAACGCCCTGGCAGCGATACTGGCGGGATCAATTTGGGGCATCCGGCTTTCAGTGGGAGGGATCAAGTCCGCAGCCCGAGGCCAATCAGCTTCGGGCAACCCGAGATGATAGTCTGCACCCAAGGGACCGGCGATCTCGTCGGCGATGAACTGCGTGAGCGACTTGCCGCTCACTCGTCTCACAATCTCACCCAACAGGTGACCCTGCGAGACGAGGTGATAGCCACTGAACTCTCCCGGAGTCCACATCGGGGCCAATTCGGCCAGCTTCTTGGTGGCTCCCTCGACATCCAGGATCTCCTCGAGCGTGATTCCGGGAGCCCATGCGGGAACACCGGCCGTGTGGCTGAGGATATGAGACACTTTGACATTCTCCTTGCCATTCGCAGCGAACTCGGGCCAATAAGTAGACACTTTCTCATTGACATCAAGAAGCCCTCGATCCGCGAGTATATTGACGGCCAGACACGTAACGACCTTTGAAGAGGACCACACACCGGTTACGGTGTCTCGTTCCCACGGTCGTGTGCGGGCCTCGTTTGCGAAGCCGCCCCATAGATCAAGTACATTCTTCCCGTCAATGTTGATGCACAGTGATGCACCGATCTCTGCCCCGCTCTCGAGTCGTTCACGAAACAACGCACGCACCGCGTTGAATGCGGAGTCGCAATGTCCATGAAGTTCAGTCATCATGCCTGTGGCTCGGAGGATGCAAGTTGCAGTGGGTGGAAGGAAGTGGCCGTGGGTGAACAGTAGCTCAGGAACCGAAGAATCGATGGGATGGCTTTCACTGTCGTTGCAGCAGACTGGTCCACCACAGATTATAACATATGGCCTCTGGATGGGCCGGCGTGCCCACGCCAAATTTGCTTATTAAGATTATCTTGTTCCCCTCAACAAGACTGACAAATGATCGGCGGACTGCCCAGCGGGGGCAAGACATCCCCGCTGACCAGCCGAGGCAGGAACAACAGAATTGTATGTCAAGATTGTCTTCACCATTGCGAATGATCAGGTATTGCGACAGCTCCCGTCAGCCTCATTCAGTGCACTCCGCCCGCAAACGAAATGCAATTCAGCGGACATACGCAATCATGGTTGCTGTCGGAAGGTTGCTTCAGCTTCAAACCGGTACAGTACTGCTCCTTGCCAAGGCAGTCCATGTTTGTGGGGTGAGGAGATAGTGCTCACGGTCGAACCTCATGCTTCGAGCCTAGCTTTTCGGAGTTGAATTTGGTGGGGGTTTCATCCGAGGCGGTTCATTCCAGTCTAGTCTAGTCCTGTCGGGATCTCAGCTTCTGAATGAGGAAGCCCGCCGAAGTGCTCACCTACTCGACTCCGGACTGAGCCCCTTGCAGTCACGTGATCCATTGTCAGGTGACTCCGGTCAAGGCGTCGCTGCTACGGCCACCGCCTCGGCCTGTTGTGCGGGTCAAGAATGACCCTCAGGTGCACCGGCCATCGGGCCGAGTCTATTCGAAGCTATTGGCCGTTTCCAGTCGGCACTCATGATTTCTGAATGAGGACTTCACTGCTTGCATCTCAGTCTGTACAGGCACAGATCAACGTCATCTTGACAATCTTGACATGACGGTCCATATGCAGCCGAGGAACTTGACGAGTCTCCGATCTTCGTCGAGACGCTCAGCAAGCCATGGAAGAGCTCCAGTACTAGGTGGCAAGGTGCTGTGGTGGGTATATGACAAACATCACGTGAGAGATGAGATCCTTATCTAGTGTTTCCCGCGGGAAGTTTTTGTCCTCAAAATCTTCTCCACAAGACGGTGGAGACATGGCGAGCTGAAGTACATACTTAGTTACTTGCTGTATGCACTCGGCAGTCAACACTCAACACTGTATAGTCCATATAATGTATCATGTACAGTGCAGCCTGGCAATAGGTGACTCGGCAGATTGAAAGATCTGTACTTCTTTGATGCGTGTGATGCGAATCAGTGACTTGCAAGCTGGTACTATACGAGTACACACGTGTCGAATCTCCGAAGAGTCGAAGTGTGGGCAAATCAAAGTCGGTTCGGTGGGTGAGATTTCCCCCTCGCCGTCGCCTATGAACATGTCACGATAGAATGAGGCATCGATATGATGATGAGCTCAGCCTCATTGTTGTGTTGGATGCTGTTACGTGAGGAGTTCTGCACGGCAGGGTTCGAGTATATCAAAACGGAAATCCGACTTCACTTTGCAGGGTGGACTCGGCTCCACAGCAATGGTGGAGCATTGCATTGTCGGCAATTCACTTCAGAGCCTCAGGTTGACTCATCTTCTCTGGACCAGCATGTTCTAGTTTGTGTATGTTCGGCACGTGGTGCCCTATCAAGACGGAGGTGACATACCTAAAATGTGGTGTAATGCGGCCTATCGAGACTCGTGACTTGCGACAAGAAAGCCCTTGAGGCAAGCTAGGCTTCTTGCCAAGGAGGGTGCCGAGAGCGCGCCTTTCGATACGGTGATTCGTTACATTTTTTTTTGGTCCGTCAGCTATCATCTTCTTTTGTTTTTCTTTGGCCCGAACCCTCGTACGCATGCACCAGCCCCGCTGCCATCGAACCTTAAATCTGCCCGCCAGAAGGGCTGATGGTCTGAAAAGTGCCCTGACCAGATATACCAGCTCACAAGAGAGTACATCGGTGTCTGACAGCCTCTTGGCAAGACCAGTTGCTTCATTCTCCGCACGAGGCTTGTATCTCTATTGCATGTGATCGCCTGCCGGAAGAAGCAATTGTCTGTCTACTGACTACTCTATCGGCCGACGGGTAGAGCAGCCTCGAACCCATGGAACGATCTGCTGTCGGCACCCCAGAGGCCTCGGGGACCAATTGCCAGGGCCATCGGGGCGGGGGGTCGAGGGTATGCCAAGCCCGCCAAGGCCCCCATGCGGTGGATTCTGGAGATTTCGTAGATAACCATTCAGTCTATTCCACTGGTCAGCTCAGAAATTTCGAGGCTGCAGCTTATCTACAGGGCCTGGTGGGCGGAGGAAATCGGGCAAATCTGGGCTTCCTGCAGCCCTCTTAAAGGGAAATAGGGCGGCGGTTTTTTTTCCAGACCTGGTCCTTTCTTCTCTCTTGTCATCAAGAACTCGTTGTTTCGTGACTTGACTGAATAGGCCGTTGAGCCGTATCTGCGGCTCCTGACTTGCCAGCGCTCACGCTACACTCGAGAAGAGACATTTGGAGGACCATCACGGCGACCAAAATGGGGCTCAAGGGTTGGATTCATGACACAAACCTGCGCATCGCGCGCAGCCCGGTGGGAAGATGGTTTCGTCTGGAGAACTCCGGCCACGTGAGTGATCGCTGCGATATACGCAAAACGAACAGTGGAGTAATGTGATACAAAAGCCAAGGGAACGCAAGGGCAGCTTCTTCTTCACCGAGCTTCGCGCCGGTCTTGCCACCTTCTTCGCCATGGCCTACATCATCTCGGTGAATAGTACCATCACCTCCGAGTCCGGTGGTACTTGTGTCTGCCCGGCCGACAGCATCGCCGACTTCTGCGCTACCAACCAGGAATACCTGATTTGTGTGCAGGAGGTGAAGCGCGACATCGTGACTGCCACTGCCGCCATTGCTGCCCTGTCAACTTTCTGCATGGGTCTCTTTGCCAATTTGCCCATCGCGCTGGCCCCCGGCATGGGTCTCAATGCTTATTTCGCCTACACCGTGGTCGGATACCATGGCAATGGGTTGATCCCGTATTCAGTCGCTCTGACCGCCGTCTTTGTCGAGGGTTGGGTGTTCCTGGGCCTCACCCTTCTCGGCATGCGACAATGGCTAGCACGTGCAATTCCCATCTCGATCAAGCTCGCCACTGGTGTTGGCATCGGTCTTTACCTTGCCTTGATCGGGTTGACCTACAGTGCTGGCATTGGACTGGTTCAAGGCGCCACATCTACGCCGATCGAGTTGGCTGGATGTGCGGCCGAGCACTTTGACAAGGAAACTGGCTTGTGTATCAGCAGCGAGAAGATGCGCAATCCTACCATGTGGATCGGGATTTTCTGTGGTGGCTTTCTCACCGTGCTCTTGATGATGTATCGGGTCAAGGGTGCGATCATCATGGGAATTCTGCTTGTGTCGATCATCTCATGGCCGCGTTCGACTCCCGTGACCTACTTTCCTCACACTGCACTCGGCGACAGTATGTTTGATTTCTTCAAGAAAGTGGTGACGTTCCACCCAATCACCAAGACCCTCGTCGCACAGGATTGGAATATTTCCGACCACGGTGGCCAATTCGGCTTGGCCTTTATCACTTTCCTGGTATGTTCTCAAGTTGATATCTTGGCTTGGCACGAAATTGCATCGGTGACTGACCGTGGCATCCGCAGTACGTTGATATTCTCGATACAACGGGTACTATGTACTCGATGGCCCGATTCGCTGGTGTCATCGACGAACGCACGCAGGACTTTGAAGGCAGCGCCATCGCCTACGTGAGTGTTCCCCTTCTCGTCATCTCCAACTTGAAGAGGCATGGCAATTGACCAAATACTCTAGATGGTTGACGCCATTTCCATCTCGATCGGTTCTCTCTTCGGCAGTCCCCCTGTCACGGCCTTTGTCGAGTCTGGCGCCGGCATTTCCGAGGGCGGCAAGACAGGCTTAACTTCCTGCGTGACGGGACTGGCCTTCTTCATTTCGGTCTTCTTCGCCCCCATCTTCGCATCCATTCCACCCTGGGCCACCGGATGCACTCTCGTGATCGTGGGCACTATGATGGCCAAATCCGCAGCGAACATCAACTGGCGATACTTTGGCGACGCGGTCCCAGCATTCTTGACCATTGCCATCATGCCCTTCACCTACAGTATCGCCTACGGTCTCATTGCCGGCATCTTGAGCTACGTCATCCTCAACGGTACAGCCTGGCTCTTGGAAAAGGCCAGTGGTGGTCGAATTGTGCCCCCGAACAAGGACGAATCTGACCCATGGTCCTGGAAGGTTCCCGGTGGTGTTTTGCCTCCGTGGGTGAAGCGCGCTGCTCACGGCAAGAAGGACTTTTGGCGTCAAGATGAGGAGCAGGCTGTTCATGATGACTTGGGCTCTATGGAATCCTCTCATGAGCGTGTGGCTATCGAAAAGACACCGCATAACGCTTGAGAGCCTACGACAAAAGCTTTGTGATACTCATGTGGCATTGCGGAGAATGGGCATTATTGTTCAATACGGAAGAAGAAGCTTGAGACAGGGAAAATGACCTGGACTGGCACTTAATATACAAATTTTCACGAATCTCTATAGACATCTTATCTTAAATGCCCCAAATAATAGCTTACAGCCGCTCAGTCAAGCAGCATTGCTCGCATCTCTCTCACGACTTTATTTGCTCCTCGTTCAGCTGTGGTGCGGACGGTTCATAACATGTGAAGTATCAAACGTCAACTGTCTAATATCTGGTGCCTTGAGCCCTGCCCATGACATGTTTTCACTTATTCGACCAACCGTACCAGTGTATATTTTTGAAACTTCTAGGCCCGTTCAATGCCTCTTGTACTGTCCAGTGTCCACACATTGAGTGGCATTCGCGTGTTGAGTGAAGACGGAAGGTCAGCCAAGTCGGCTGATAAGAAAGAGCACCCGAGAACGAACATAGCGTACATGGACTCATTCGATGGGCTTTCTAGCTCATCCTACTCATTCTCCCGGCTGCCTGATGATATGATCACACTAATAGAGTGTTTAAATTCAGATCCATTAGCGTCTTATACCAATCGATCTGTCGAGCATATAATTGTAAGAGTGCCCGTCGTTGGCTCCCAGGTCCAGCACCTACCTGGTATGGCGCGTAGGTGTAGATCGGCTTCAAGTTTAGTACGTTATTATCTTGACTAGGTAGGTACTAGGCAGTTTACGTCTAAAAATTCACCAAGGTTGTATAATTTGCAGTCAAAGACACATGTCCGTGCTTTCGATATCCCCGAAAACATATACGTCAACTGAAAAAAATGGGGTTCTGCTCAAGAAATGACAAAGACGAAAGTCAAACCTACCTATGCCAAGATAATCCGAGGGCGGGAGTTGCCCAGTGAATATATCAACGGACTCGAGGTTGCTGGAATGCATTCACAGCTTCGAGTAGGGAAAATTGTGATTTCTCCATCTGGCACCAAGCACTCTTCGTTCCTCTACCTTGCTCAACCTGAATGACTACGCATATTCCCGTCGAAGATTTGCCGAATCTGGTTCTTACATCACTGCTCCTGTCAAACGCCTCGAATACGTCACTCGCATACCTATCTGCAGGGAGAACTCCCGGGAACGTTCCAAATGACAATGGCATCGGGAATACTAGTTGGTAGTTTTCGCTTGTTCTCCGTACAGACCGTTGCTAATCGAGAGAAGCAACAGTATAGTCCTTCAAGAGCATCGAGGGCTTTTGCACTCAATTATTCACGAGGCCTCCCTCGCAAATTCAGCTGGAGGCGGATTAGGGTCTCTCCACTACTGACACGCTAGACCTTGGTACCTAGATCGCTGGGTAATCCCACCATTTTCAGAGCATTTTGACGATGCTTCTCCAATCTTTTAATGAATAAACCCTCCAGCACCCTTGGATTACACATGAATGGGACAACTAAATTCGGAAATCATCCTTGAAGACTTTCTCGATTGGTAAAGGATAGTTCGTAGTAGTACATAGAGAATTCTGTAAGTCGACGTCCACAAAGTTGCCGACAACCCTTACGTGTCAGTCATTGCCGTACTTCAGAATCAAGTTTGACTACGTGCTGGAATATGCTTGCTTGGTGTCGCTGGGGTGATCTGTGGTCAAACTTCCTAACTCATATCTTAGGTGGGTAGCCTGGTCCAGTAGGTAGCGGGCTGTGATCTATGCTTACGTCTGTGTGGTTGTTTTGCGCTACGTACAAGCCCTGGAGTGCAGTCGTAAAGAGAGAC
Source organism: Penicillium diatomitis (assembly GCF_028827545.1). Lineage (NCBI taxonomy): Eukaryota > Fungi > Ascomycota > Eurotiomycetes > Eurotiales > Aspergillaceae > Penicillium > Penicillium diatomitis. The sequence goes on along the minus strand of NW_026623175.1, from coordinate 1,725,408 downwards.
TGATAGATCCGGTTTCCGTCAGTCGTGGTGGTTCAAATAGTACAGAATCATGAGTCAATGAGGAATATGTCAGTATAGACTTTAGAATAGAAGATTTCAGTAGCCTAACCAAACAGAGAACTAGTGTCGCACATTATTTACTCCCGCTTGGGGGCATGCGATAGTGGAATTCTGAGCTCTTTGACTGCGATATGGACCAAGATCCGGTTGACCTTCACAACAACGTCTCGTAGAACCCTTCACGTAGTAGTGAGGACGAAGATTGTTCAGACTCGTCTCAGCACAGGAGCTGACATGTGATCACATGATATATCATGAACAGGGATGCAACTTGCGCGAAGAAACGCTGGCTCTCCTTTCATCGAATAACCAAGCAAGCTAGCCTCGTTTCAGAAGTGGACCCAGCAACCCATCAGCTGGGCCACGGCCCGAATTTTGCGTGGTGGATTAATCATGGCATTGCAATCATATCACGGAACACCTGCCTGCTCAGAGTGTCTAGTGTCTACAATGTTCCGTGAGACAAGTGAGTGCTTACCCCCCCCCCCCCCCCCCCCCCCCCCTGTTCACCCATGCTGGCGTCCGTTGTCCGGCCGGGAACACGCTCTTTGGGGAACGCCGGGGGTTGCTCGTCTGGTCAAATTCAAAAATAGCAAGCGTTGGATCCAAAAAAGCCAGCGCGCGGTCGGCACGCCGTACACACCGTGACAGCTTCTCTTCGGAAGGGCGCCCACATATCGCACCAAGCTCCTGGGAAGAAGCAAAGCCCCAGTGAGACTCTTCGCTGCGGAGGACCACGGCCTCCACCTGAATGCACCCCGAGACGCCCCTTGTCTTCCTTCAATGCTTGGCAGATGAGTTGTCTGATCTGGCTACGGGCGAGCACGCCACTAAGCAAAGTCAACAGCCAGTTTAGGGAGTAATCTCCACAAACGGTGGCAACACGAGCAAGAGCCTTGATCGGGCATTGATCTGGTCTAGCCATTCCGAGACCGATGGAGCCGAGTTCAGAGCTTTTGGGCCCAAGGAAGGCGACCAAAAGGAGATTGAACATGGTCAGCTGCAGATACTCGAAAGCCCCGATCTCGCTAAGCCTAGCCTAGCGGTCCTCTGATATGTGCAGTTCGGACACCAGGTGGCAATCCAGAAAACTCTGAGATCTCGTGATCGTCAAGTGCTGGAAAAGTATCCCAAAGATTGAAGAGCCTCCATTTGACATACGAGACTTTGTCCTATAAGAAAAATAGTAATAGACCCCCACTCGAAGTCACAAGTAAAAGTGCACGTGAAGCGGCAAGGCCTTTAGTTGTTTCGCCTCCGCATAGTGATCACAAAGTCTTGCAAGTTGACTAGGGGCTCGAGATTGACATCGATTTGACCTGATAGGGTCTCAGCTCACTGGACCTCCTGATGCCGCCGAGTCAAAGCATCTTACGGTGGGACCGGACCATGTCCATGAGATCCGGCTCCTAGCCTTCAGCCCATGCAGATGGTTCCTTTTAGGCTCACATGCACTAGGACCCTGACTGGAGAACGACCCTGAACGGGGAGGTTCACGCTGAATCATGCTCAATCATCAAGCCGAGCCCTCCGAGATGAGAGGTCAAGAAGCGAAGCGTTAACCGCGTATCCGAGCGGAGACGAGGTTAATGCGGCGACCCTTTGGGAAGAAAAGGGAGGAAGGACCGAGCCTCTACATGATTTGGCAGTTAGCTTGATTCGGACGATGGTGAGATGTTGGCACGAGCTTTGATCCCAGGCAGGCTTGTGCTCTCGCCAGGGAGCACCCAATCACCTGTTGTGACTTAAAATTAGCCCTTTTTTTCTGCACGCGACGAGCGCTCAGAATGCGGAGGTACTCCCACAGCATCCGAATCGGCCAACATGGTCCGACTGTTCACACGTAGGGTGCCGTTTTCTTGTCCCTAATTTGGCGAGCGTTGGGATCATTCGACCAACAGTAAGTGTAACACAGGGCGACTGCATGACAATCGGCATCGTATTCTAGAGGTTTACAGAATAGCCAACAGTTGATTATCGTGCGACTCGAAGTAGGGCTGAGCTGTCGGGATCGCTCCGCACGCCTACCCCAGGAAATGATGGCATGGTTCATGTTGATCGCATTGAAAGACGATCTTCCAAAGCAGAAAAAGGCATCTTTTCCAGCAGCGACTCAATTGGATGTGTGGGCGACCAAAGGATCCGAGCATGCACTCCAAGCCAAGCGACTCCGACTACGGGCAAGGCCATACAGTGAACGAGCCCGCGAACGAATTCCAGTCGGGCCGATATCCAACAAGCGAATGCACTCCGAGAGAGCTCCCTTGTCCGAGCTAGTCAACATGCGAAGGTCCAAAGTCAAAAAATCAAAAAGTCAAAAAGCATGGGACATGTCCAGGCTCAGTGCAGCAGAGAAGTTGTGGAATGGCTGTAGTGACTGGGGATGACAGTTCCAAACAGGTTTAGCGGGCTGTGGGGGCGGACCCGTGTAGAATTAAGAACGGAGAGATCCTCCGCTCAAGCAGAATGCAGTCTTACCTTACGGACTCACCACACGGAAAATTGAACCACGCGCTTTCTGAAGGAGGGTCCATAGCTGAATTTTCTTTTTTCTTGTTTTGCTTCATGAGTCACGTTCGATTCCAATGCTCACACTGACCATGATTCAGGATGTGCGTGCAGGCCAAGGGTCGAACTGGGCGAAGAAACACCCCACAGAAAGAATTTCCACGGATCCATGAGGACCGTTGCCGAGGGATGCAATATTGGCGCGGGCCCGAGGAATAGCGGATTAGGGTCGTGAGCGTGCACCACCCGCCCAATCATGGGGACGCGGATCAGATTGATGATCTGATTTGAAACGCAGCAGAGACGTTTCCCAAAGAGTCTGAAGTTGGCAGAGCAAAGAGGCGAGAAGAGTCGAGAGGCGTCCACTACTGTTCCTGCACTGCCGAACCAATCATTCGCTGAACACAATGCCCCTACGGGACATAGGGCCGATACCCCAGAGAATGTGTCCTGATTCTTTTAGGACGAGACCTGGACTCTTGAATGCGGTCCCTCGAGCTCTGGTCCGACTGGGGAGTGGCCCGATTCCAATCAGGATACGGAGCTGCTCATGCACGCCACACCCCCAGACTCTATCCCGCGGCCAGATGCTGAGAGAGATCCGGGGGGAACTTGGGGTCACAAGGTTGTCAGGTCTCCGCAGAGTCCCAAATTTGACTAGCTTACATCGAGGAGATGAGACCTCTGCAAGGACAATCCGAACCGATCGCGTGGTATATAAGTCGTGGAGCTCCCTCGCTCCATAATGTAGGCTCATACCTGGTATCACCTCAGCAGAGTCCCTTCTCCCCGGATTAAAGCATTGGTCAGTCCGGTCTAGGGTTTCCACTTGCGACTTCATCAACATGTCGGAGCAACACGTCTTGTCGGAGAAACACGTCCCTGAGGAGGTGCACGGCATCTCTACCGCCACCGAGGACACTCCTCATGTCATTCAGGGCCACGGCGAGACCGCAAAAATTGCCGGTGCAAAGACCAAGGCTGTGTACAATGTAAGGCGGAGAGCAGACTCAAAGAACCACTCCGAGAGAGGTCACCATTTAACGGGTATTAGGCCGAGCTCTTCGCAGCTATTGAAGAGACCAACATCCGCCGCTGGAGCAAGGAGTCGATCCACCTCTACTGTACGTGGCATGATAACAGGAGTCTGCATACTGGGCAGCCATGAAAGGCGATTTACTGACCTACAAACCCTTGACACAGTCTGTATCTTCGTTGCATTCCTCTGCGCATGCGCCAACGGTTACGATGGTATGTTCTGAATTGTGATGGGTGGAACTTCCTGAGGTTGGGAGACGGTGGAGAATGGATCAGCTAACCTCAGATAAGGTTCTCTTATGGGATCTGTCCTGGCTATGGACCAATATCAAAACGTGTTCCATGTCGGTATGACCGGTCAGAAGGTTTCGGTCGTCACCTCGCTTTACACAGTGTAAGTCTGGCTCGCCACAGCCGCTTTTCCAGAAAAACTCAATCGAGACTGATGCTTTCTTTGTACTTGCCCGCAGTGGTTCCATTTGCGCGACTCCAGTCAGTGCCATCCTCGCCGACAAACTTGGTCGCCGAAAGTGTATGTTCACCGGAGGTTGGATTATCATCATCGGTTCCGTCATCATCGCCAGTGGAAGCACTCTGGCTCAGTTCGTCGTGGGACGTTTCATTCTCGGTGTTGGTATCCAGGTTATGGTCGTGTCTGCGCCTGCCTATGCCGTTGAAGTCTCTCCTCCTCACTGGCGTGGACGTGCTGTCGGTCAGTCTCATCCCTGCTCGCGGGTCACTCGATCAAGACCTCAACCTGAATTTCGCAAACTCACACGTGATAGGCTTCTACAACTGCGGTTGGTTCGGTGGTAGTATTCCCGCGGCCATCATCACCTACGGTACCAACTTCATGGGCAATAACTGGCAGTGGCGCATTCCCTTTGTCTGCCAGTGCTTTGCCTGTATCGTGGTCATTGTGGCTGTCTGGTTCATCCCCGAGTCGCCCCGTTGGCTGCTTGCTCAGGGCCGTGATGAGGAGGCTCTTGCTTTCTTGGTCAAGTACCACGGAAACGGCGACCCCAACGCTCGTCTTGTGCGTCTGGAAATCGAGGAGATGAGGGATGGTATCCGCATCGACGGTATCGACAAGAGATGGTGGGACTGTAAGTCAAAATTACCCCAATCACCCGTCGTCAACGCCTGTTTTTCGAATGCTGATTTAATTAACCTTCATTTGCAGACCGACCATTCCTGTTCACTCACAGTGGCCGCTGGCGTTTCTCTCAAGTTATCATGATCTCTGTCTTCGGCCAGTGGTCTGGTAACGGTCTTGGTTACTTCAACTCGACCATCTTTGAGATCTTGGGTTACAAGTCTAGCTCCATGCAGCTGCTTCTCAACATTGTCAACTCGCTTGTCTCTGCTGTCGGTGCCGGTATCGCTGTCATGTTGACCGATAAGATGCCCCGTCGTCCTGTCTTGATCTTCGGCACTCTGGGTAAGCTTCTGTCATTAATACTCTCCTCTAGCCAAGTCCGTCGACTAAACATCCGAATATAGCTTGCGCAATCACCATGGCAGTCAACGCCGGCATCTCGATTCCCATCGCCCAGACTGGCACTATCAGCCCCGACAAGGGTCGGGCCGCCCTGGCTTTCTACTACCTCTTTAACGTGGTCTTCTCCTTCACCTACACTCCCTTGCAGGGTGTCGTTCCCGCCGAAGCCCTGGAGACTACCACTCGTGCCAAGGGTCTCGCCCTGTCCGGTTTCATGGTCAGCTGCATCAGTTTCATCTCTCAATTTGCCTCTCCCATCGGTCTCGGCAACATTTCCACCAACTACTTCTGGATCTTTGTCGGCTGGGACCTTTTGGAGGTCGTCTTCTGGTACTTCTTCTGGTATGTGTCTCTTGATTGCGCCACTGGCGCCACCCCATGGCAACGACTTTGATCAACACCCAAACTAACGCGCAACTTTTAGTGTCGAGTCTCAGGGCCGAACTCTCGAGGAGCTTGAATGGGTCTACCAGCAGCCCAACCCTGTCAAGGCTTCTCTCCAGGTGGACAAGATCGTTGTTCAGGAGGATGGTACCGTTACCGAGAAGATTGACCACGAAGCTTAGATGCCGTATATCTCGCACTTCGGTGTCTCAGGCCGAGTCCAAGCTTGAAGCATCAATCACTAGATGTGGAATGATTGTGCTCCCTGCTCCGAGGGAGACTGCAAGTTGATGTGGTCGAAAGGTTACTTTTGTCAAATATGCCTTAATTTAGTTTCTTCGCTTCCCTGCGATAATTTCACATTATACCACCGAGGGAAAGCTCCATTTCATTATATTCATCCAGGTCGATTTCTGACTAGTTCAATGTCTTTCAACTCTTGTTCCTCAAATGTTATTTTTAATTGGTTGCCCAAACAGCATCATTCCTTCCCACGAGCTTGGGTGCTCCTTACTTTTGGCTTATGATTCTGTCATGATCTGGAGACGGGAGGGATGGAAGCACCAAGCTCGCCGCCAGTGCAAAAGGGACGCGGATAGCTATGCCGGTGGCTTTCCCTGTCCGAGCAGGCAGGGGTATGTTGGCTGGATTGTAGGGTGTTTGCCTTCTTCATAGGTCTCATTCCTCCCCCCCCCCCAACACAACTCTCTTGTTCCATCGTACTTCTGGGTCTTGAGCCCGAGGTTCCTAATGAACCTGGGCGGTAAATCTTTTAGCGCGAGGAATCGGTATCAGTGTCGAAGCGTTTCCGGATTGAGTGGAGAGGGTTCGTGCTGCCAATCTACAGGAAATGGAACTATGGGCTGTCTATCCTGAGACACGAAGATAGTCAGATGAAAAAGCTGCGGTATGCGGTAACCTATTCACATAAGTGGTTAACTGGCGCCCACCAAATCAGGTAGCAATGAGCCTCATCTGACGGGCGAATGTCAGTTCCAGGCAGGATTCGTTCCTGGTACATAAATGCATGTATTAACTACGGCTTGGACGAACGTGATTGCCCTATGAAGTACTCTAGATGCATGGAGTGGCTGTTGGGCTAGCCTTGTAATTTCTGGCCTCTTCAGATGCGCGACTCTCATTTAACTCACAGGCTATCCAGCGAATAGCTTGGGAGTACCGATGCAGCCGTGTCTTCAAGAAACTGTGCATCCCAGAGCACATCGCCAGTCCACAGGCTTGAAGGATCATGTGACGTATGCGATCTGAGGTCAGCTTGACATTGGAAATCAAATCTTCTCGTTCCCAGTTCTAACCACATCATGATAGTACGAGGAGGCTACGAGCAAGACTCTACAATATTGGTGTCTCACCGCAATGAAGACCTCAAACCCTATACTCGGCTTTTGCATTCGTTCTTGTTCACATTCGGGGCTCACATCGCCCAGGAACGGGCCCCATTTCCTACGCCTCAATCCAAGCCTGTTTCAACGGTGGCGGGATGCGCTTGAGCTCCCCTCGAGAAAACTGAATGCCTGCCTGGGCAGGTCTTTCAATTCATGTTTCAGATGGCTTTCCTCATCACTAGCCCCTTCCAGGCGGAGTTTTTGACTCCTCCAATGCTACGCCACGATGATCGCGATCTCATGGCTTCGACATCATTCTGGCGGTGAGCTACCGCCTCATCAAGTCCGCAGTACCTCGGAAGGTTGCTCGGATATGACAGGACCGAGTCAACCATATTCATAATTCCAGTCGTGGGCCAAGTGACGGCCCGATACCCAAAACCCAAGTACCCACTACCGCGATATGGAGTACTCTACTGTTCCCGTGGGCGCGACCAGCCACCTGCCACGCTGGCAGTCTGTCGTCTGTGCATCGCCTCAGTTACACTTTCCTTTTTTCTTTCAACTTGTTAGCATTGCCAGTCTTTGCGGATGATTTCCTTCAGATGGTCTTTCTTGGGCTCTTTGCGCTCACAAATCAAACTCAACTCTGTGTGGAACAATACACCTTGATCTGCACTTCACTTTGGCGAGGTCAAACATTGAGCATCCAGTGCCAATTGGACCGTCAAACGAGGCGAGAACCAGGGTGCTGGTCGTGAGCCGCTGCCACGTAGCGCGCTATCGTGGGTTTGGGTTGGCCCCGGTTTTTTTCTGCTTGCCCCCGGATGATTTCTCTTCAAAAGGGTTGGTCGAAAGATGATGTGCGCATGGCATTCTGCGGGACAACGCAACAATGGCTTCACGCTGACAGCCAGCCTGGACCGTCTAAGCGACGGCAAGTCGATGTACAATCACTCCTGCTAGAGGCCATCGATAACTCTCGCGATGTGGAAAACTGTGGAGATCGTGGGTACTGCGTGTCATTGCCACTCGAGGTGGGTGAGGCATTCAAAGTATGACTTGAAAAAAGGGCATAAACTGCTCTCCGGGTCTACGTGGGAAGGGACCCTTGAGGCGACATGATGAAGTCAAAAGTCATGCCTTACATTGGTCGTAGGCATCTCGCCATTAATGAGATGGGTGCATGTCGCTCAAGAGCTTTTATATTCTGAGCCCATCCAGTGTCGTTTCGACTGCCATGTCTAGTTGTCTACATGGAGATCGGAGTAGGAAATTCAGGGTGCTGTAACAACGAAACACTCTCAACACTGACATGTAGTCGACCGGAAGACACACAAGTGCATGGTATCCTACCATGCTTGTGGTCTCCGAAAACTCAATGAAGTAGGTGTTGCCCAAATCTGCTGGTACATCGACGACACTGACGTGGCAAACACACAAAGGCATCAATTCGAGAGAACAAGATCCTCTTGTCCCATTTGGGCCATGATCTTACGACATGCCACGATTCCCGATATACTTCGCTGCCCGAAGCTCTACGGTGACCCACCAGTACCTCGCCGCCCTGCGTCATCCTGACTGCCTCGTCGGTACCATCCTGGTCACTCGCCCAACTTACTCGACTACTCCGTGTTCGTAGTCGTAAAACCCATCCTAGTTGGGGGCGCAACTCATCTTGAGGCTTTGCCTTTTGCAATTGATCCTCCTCACCAAGAAGAAACCCACAAATCTGCCTTTCACCTCACGGCCATCCCCCACTTTTACGGGTGAAGCCATTGTCTCGCCCTTTCCTTGGCCTCTCTGCCTCTGCATCCCAAACCCACCGCCAACGATCGTCATCCCCCCCGCGAAGCTTCTCGAGCTACACCCGCAATCCCAATTCCTCACAGAAACGCAGTGTGCGCCCAGAGTTGCACATGGCGGGCATTGTGCCTTCATACTAATTTCCACCATCGCCAGGTTCCGTACATGATGTATCCAGTATCGGTCTCTATCACTCACAAGTGTTTCCTTTTGCCTTTGCCTGCCTCCGACCGTGCCTTGCGTGCTTAGCGATCTCCCTGGCAGCTGCACGACGTCCCACCTTCGCCACAATACTCGATGCAAGAGACGCATGTGTCACTCTTTGCAGTCGTCGCCAAACTGAGTACCATCAGGCTCCTTTGCACAAGTGGACCGCGCTCGAGGAAGCGATCGTGGCGGATAGGAAGCTCCTTACTGCTGTAAGGCGGATTCGTTTTGTCCAGCGATCCGGCGGGAGTGCCGCAAACAGATTCAGAGAGGATTCCAAGGGAAGAAAAGAAAAGAACAAAAAAAACGTCGTGTGTGTGGTGTTGTGACTCGGGGTGATTCAAGCTTGACTTGGTCTCCATCTGGAAGCATCACCGGCTCCAGAACTGCGTGGGGAGGTTAAGGAGTGCAAGAAGTTGGAGCTACCACTCTGAGATCAGTCAGATTGACCTCCGGTTTGACCGCAGCGCCCTTGTTCGACTCAAGTCGATTGGTTCCCAAGAAGGACTCCAGGTACGAACTGTACATGCCGCGGAGCATGCTGCAGGCGTCTGCGTTTGAGGGTCAATTAGGGACATCTCTCTCTCAAATTTAATTATCTACGCGCGCTATTCTGTGTAAGTCCTTTGTTTGTACCCTTTCCTTTTCCTCCTTGTTTTTTTTTTCTTTGTCGTGCCGCCTACTCTGGTCGATCTTGAAGTATCTGGGGAAAGCATCCCCCTTCATATGAGACCTGCACACTTTTCCTGCTCAACCTTGGAGAAAGGTCGCATTCAAGTCTCATTCGGTGTCTTGGGTTTCACCCACAGAGACATGCATGACAAAACTCAATTTGATGAATCATTCGACCCGATGGCTAATTTGCAGGACGATGCCCAGTGTGAAGGCGCCGCTATCGAAAAGTGGATGGCCTCCTCCGAGGTGGATCAGAAGGCCCTAGGCAACTTCGCGGCCGGGACGGCCCTCGAAAATCCTTACTTGTCTGCAATGCTCTATCGAGTGCTCGGGGTGTCGGTAATGTTGTCCAAGAAGCTGATACGGGCCCGACGTTTAAGACGACTGGACACTACGCGTGAAACGAAGTCACTGCAATTGTACCACCACCTCATCTGGCTATCGCGGGAGGGTCTAATTATCCTGGAGCATTACGTCTTGCCTTTGGTCGCCGCGTTTGTCGAGTTGAAGGTGCTCACATATAAACTCCGCGCCTCCTTTTACCACATCTTCGTGCTGTTCTACAATCGTCCCGTCATTATACCCCCCGATGCCGACCCGCCGGCCGAGCTGAAGCGTGATTCGATCTACAACCCAGATCTACTCACTGCCCTGGAAGCATCGGCGATCAAGTCCCATGGGAGAACATCTCGACCACCGGGCCTTGCGCCTGTCCAGCCCCCACAGAACGCTTCCTCCTTTCTTCTGCCGCCATTGGACTACACCAGCACCGCAACCGCCTGTTTCAACTACGCCTCGATGCTAGCAGACAAGCTCCTCCCAGGCTCACACCCTTTACGCCTCTCCGTGAAATTAGAGTACGCGGCCTATCTCTACGACTGCCTCCAAGACCCAGTTTCCTCCCGACGTCTTGCCAAGCGAGCCATTGCGGACGTCTACAATGCCCAAGAAGGCATGGACGACGAAAGTTTCGAAGATGCCGCCGAGATCGTCGGCATTTTGGGCAAGATGGTCAAACGGGGAGGCAAACCTGGCAGCAGCACGGCTGCCAGCAGCGTCTCCCGAGGCGAGCATTCTCGAAGTCGAAGCAGTCAGTGTCCTTCGCATTTCGACATCAGTGCACCGACTACTGTTTCTCCTGGGCCTGTCACAAAGCCTTCTCCTAATCCGTCTCGCGCTGCTGTTGCGACACCGGAACCTGCGGTGCCAAGTACGAATATGATGAATCCAATTTGATGCTTCCCCAAGAATTTATGATATAGATCTTTCTCACGTTGAACGAAGCGTGTCTACTTGTTCTTTTGCCCTTTCTTCCGTCTGTGTCGCTGCTACTTCTGTTCCGTTTGCTGCTTTCTGCCTCTCCTCTGCACGGGTGGTTGTTCTGTTCGCGCATGACCTTCGACCATGTACAGCCTACCTACTCCTATGAGCGTATCTATCAACTGTGTTTTTTTTCTTCCATGAACTTGAATCATACCTACTGCAAAAATTTTGGCTTTATGTCTATACCAGGAGTCTTACCAAAGCATCTAGAAACACATTCCACGTCTAGCTCTTCTGCTGGAACACGGCCTGTGCTCGGAATGCAAACACCAAATTTCTCATTCAATTGTTGTTTCCTCGATTTGCTTTGTATACAAGCTCGTAAACTCGCCGAGGGAATACCGAAACAAACTGCTTCGTAGTAAGTATAGTGCCGTATCTGTGTGGAAAAAGACCGCCTCTTCGGTTGAATTCTTGGTAATCTTTTCATACTCTGGGTTAATCGCTTTTCTCACGATCAACAGTATGGCTCTCATTGACGCTGACCCGTGACGGTGCTCGCGATGTATATCTTGAGTCTGCGATTCTCGCATCCATCGTACTCACGGCATGAAATGAAAAGTCTAGCTCTCCAACCAAGCCTTTCACGTGCCGCATCAGTCTTTCGACGTCACCAACAATGCAGCGAGTCGAAATTTGTAGGACTGCAAATGCTGCGAAGCCCGGCTCTGCAATATGGTTAATGCTAAGAATGTCTTTGTCGAGCGCTTCCAGTCGCTTGGAGAAGCTATAAGGTCGTGGCGCTTTGAGGTATGGAGGCAGAGGCTGCCGATTGGTGATACTGGCCGACAACAGACACAGTAGAGATGTCACCTCATGGGTTGTGACATTCGCAGTCCCAACCAGTTTGCGAAAGTCGTGCATCCAGACAGATCCTGACTCGTCCTCATCGTCGTCGCTGAGTCGCATCAAGGTGTCGGATGCATATCCCAGCAAGCTCAGATAGCTCACGATACTGCAAATGGAGAGTTAGCTCGTGACAGAAGATTGGAACATGGAGTATTGGCATAAACATGCGGAAGGGCCACAAACTTTTCAACGCAGACAATGATGGCATCATATTGCTGCTTTGGGAAACGACCGCCTATGGGCACCTCCCACTTGAGGAACTCAGAATACGTTCTGAGCCCACTCAGCATTAACATTTGTTTCGAGAAAACTTTGTGTCGGGCCTTTTCCAGTTTTCGGCCGGCAGAACTCTTCAAAGTCATGTCCCCCTCGTCTCCTCGCATACGGGCTGAGACTGTCTCATGAATGATGGAGTAGTAGTTGGCTAGCAAGTATAGCGAAGCGCCAAGACTCTGACGAAGAATGGAGTGCTCTGAGATGGGATATGGAAAAAATGTCCAGATGAATGCGACTGCAATGCCTCCTGTCACAGCAGCCAGCCGATAGGGCGCAAGTAGGTAGATCGGATAGTATGGCTGCCCATTTGACGTGGCAACCTGTTTCCCCACTTTGCGAACTTGCAGTTCATATCCGATAATCATTGTGGTGGTCACAATACTGATCATTCCAATGACGCGGAACCGGAACATCTTGATGGGGATCCAGAAACCACAGGAGACAAAGATGAAAAGAAAGACGACGACACCGGCGGTATTCTGACCTGGTATGTACCAAATCAACAAGCTGGCCACCATGGCAATGGTCGTGCCAGCGATACGCAAGACAAAGCTGAAAATACTCTGACCAGAAGTCGGAGACATGCTGAGGTTGACCATGATCATAGCCCATACAAGCCTCTGTTTGATGAAGAAGGACTGTGTATCACGCAAGTAGGCAACGATGGCGATGGTCATGGTTGCACACGCTACCCTGAATCCATAATTCGACTCGAAGGACCGAAAAAACCAGGGAATCACTCGAATTTTGTCTCCAAATTTTTGAAAAAGAGTTTCAGGAGGAAGGTGTTCGGGATCTTTGCGATGCCTGTAGGCTTCACCAAGCTCAAGCATACTATTTTGCGCATGCACATCACCCATGTTGTCTTCCTCATGGCTGTCCTCGGTCACGAGCCAGCTCTTTACCCATTTGATCATTCGCTTGGAGCCAGGGATGATTAGTCGAGTTCGTGACAACTTCCCCTTGGCAGCAAGATCGTCCGCATATTTGACGAACTCTAGCACTGTTTGACCCGTTGAGTAGAGAAGTTGTTGCATCTGATATCCGAACCAAGTCAGTGATTTCCCAAAGCAGATTCAAAATGCAATCAAGTAGTAGGACCAGAAAAGCATGATGAGCTTACGTAAAGAAAAAGGTACAATTGGCGGCGGCTTCGATCCTGAAACGAAGTAGATGCCGAGAAGAAATCACCTTTCAAGCTGTCCATAGTACAAGCATGGTCAAAGAAATCAGGTGGCAATTTAATACCCTTCTCTTGAGCCCAAGCTTGCAATGCGATGCGCTTGACTCCTCGAAAAGCGCCCAACTTCTCCTCAAAATGCGCCGTGAATCCTGTTTCGCCAGGGGCTGTGTTTTGAGCTGAGGCCTCTACATCTTCGATATCTGCTTGGATCGCACCGGGAGTCGACGGTGGTGGTGGTGATGATGATGATGATACTGCCCTCTTTTTAGGGGGTTTTGCCAGACGAAGGACATATGATGTGTGAAGAAGAGCTTCATCGATGGTCTGGATCATTTCGGCGAATGGGTCGTGCACTGCTCGCATCATATCATTCCAGTCGCGAACAGCGCGGGACCGAGCTTCCTCTGGAAGGGCATCGATACTGGGATCGATTGGTAAATTCCATTTATTGTAGTCCGATAGCCTCTGGAAGATATCGACAACAAAGCTCAGGCCAACAACAGGGATCATGATTCGACGCAAGTGTCGAAAGACCAGCTGTAGGTCGTCCGGACCCAATCGACCGAGTGCGAACTCCCTCTTCGCAAAGGAGATGTCTCCGTGCAATTTTGCGTGCAAGTCAGTAATTTGCCGAACGGCACGGCGAATCTTCTCCGCCTCGGGACTGTAGACTTTGCCCGTCTTGTCAATTTTCTCGTGCGCATCATCGAATGTATCAGCCCGGCCGAACATGTCGTCTTTCTCCAACGTCTCAAAATACTCCGCATGTGCATCTAGGGCTGAGCGAAGTGCGCCAATGTAGCCTGCCATTTGTTTAAAGACGACCTTGCGCGACGTCATTGGCAAGACGAAGAATGAGACTGCCGTCGAAATTGCCAGGCCGGTGAGAAAAGTTTTCAGCATTCGCGTCACCAGAGCAATGGCCGCGGTCATGCTCGCCATCTGCGGGGCATAGACCGATGCAACGTTGGCGAAGATAGCGTATATAATGACGGGGAACTGAAATTGAGGATATTTGGCACGAAAAGTATGCACAAGCCAAATCTGGAAGAACAACCAAATTCCACTCACGGCGGACGCGGACGAGTTGTAAGCTTGAGGATCCGTTGGGGACTGAGTATGTTCGCGCGCCTTCACGCTGGAGTACATTGTGAGCAACGCAAAGCAGGCCCCCAGACACACTGCCAGGACATCGAAGATCATCATCTGAACGAATTTTGCCCTAGGCATGATGGCGAATCCCAGGATTGAGACAATGGCCATCAGATACCCGAGCGTCGTGTACTCCTCAGCGACATCAGTAGCCTGATAGCTGTTCCAAAGAATGTCAGTATGCGAGTCAACCAAATCCGAGCGGCGCGAGGGGATGAGGAAATAGCCGGACGTGGAGAGCTTACATGGATATCGCAATTGCAGGGGCCAATCCACCTCTATCGTTCATGTTAGCCATCACATGTAACTTGCTAATTTTATCAATCCTTCTTCTGCTATGACTGACTTCATCATCAACAAAATCGTCGGTTGGTCGAGCCCCGTCTTTTGCCATTGTTTTAAAATCCAGCCCCACACGGTCTGCTTCTCATCGGCCTGAGTGGTGCGCTTCGACGCAGAAGTGTCACGTCTCGATAGCGACGGTCGCGCCGACGAGCTCTCCGACGACGACGACCCGAGCTGGGACGAGCTCGTACGAGCGGTCATGTTGGGCGACTGGCGCACGACGATTGAGCCTGCGCGTGCGGCTTCTTCCCGCCCGATGCGGGCATGCACGTTTCTCCCGCGATGCGACTGAGAATCCGTCCACGACACCGGCGTGAGGATGGGCAGGCGAGGATTGTCTCGGGCTTTTGATGGCAGAATCTTGTGGCAATGAAATCAATGCAAAGATCAATCAGGGTGTTCACGCTCGATCAACGATAGCAACCTAGACGAGAGCAGCGCATCCATGACGAGGCGGGAGGATTCCGCCGAGCGCCGAGCGGGAAGGAACTGAGGGGAACAACGTCAACGCCCGAGGACTCGAGAAGTTTTAGCTTTTCACTGGCGACCGCTGGTATCTTCATGTGGAGCTCGCGGCTATTGAACTGGAAAGTAGTGGGGCGCCTTGCCGATTAGTATGCCCCTTGATCCTTGAGTCGAATAAAGATGGGCCGCGCAGGGGCTGTCATTCATAATTGTCAGTAGTTCTGGTTGAAGGATGACTGCTGTGGAGCAATCTTGAAGCAGAACAAAAGGCGGGGATGCTGAAGAGGGTCAGATGACCACGAGTAATCCCAAAAAGGCGAGGCCCCAAGCACCAGTCCCAATTTCTTTCCGCTTTTGGTAGACTACCAGTAAAATCTACACAGTACAGTCTACGGTAGTACGGAAGTATTGTAGTAGTAGTAGTAGTAGTAGTAGTAGTAGTAGTAGTAGTAGTAGTAGTAGTAGTAGTAGTAGTAGTAGTAGTAGTAGTAGTAGTAGTAGTAGTAGTAGTAGTAGTAGTAGTAGTAGTATATCAGCGAAGTACCTGTTTTTACTGCATTTTTCCATTGATCGAGAATCCACCCGCCAGTTGATCCCATCCGGTGGCCCATCTGATAGCTTGTCATTTCACGACAGTAAGTATTGCGGCAGTGGAGACTGGAGATTGGAGAGTACTCGGGTAGATGCAGTAACCAATTTCGTCGTCCGTATAATAATAGCTACAGACGACGAAGCGTTCAGAGAGTGAAATGTTTCGGACTCACTCATCGCGAACATGTACTTGTATTTCCACGCGATCAGATTGGGGATTTTGCTAGCCGTTCTCACAAACCTTCATTCCTCGCCATCCATTCCTTTTCTAATAATTGGGCATGGGTCCGGCGCTAAAAAAGACCTAAAGAGACTACCATGCCGTAGCCCCTGAACGAGCGGAAAAAGCTCATCAACAACTCTAAAAAAGCTTCTCTCCCCCGCACTCCTCTGCTCCAAACTCCCCACTCATAAGGATTCTGAGTCGTCAGGATCACCTGTTTACAGAGAATGGACCTCGCTCACGGTGAGCCCGTCGCGCAGTCGACCCAGGACTCTTGGGCTTCCATGCCCAAGCGCAAACCAATACCGGCGGCTGCCGCTGCGGTGGAACCGCCCCAAACAGTGAGCGATCAAGAAAGGCAGCCGGAGCCAAAAGTGGAATTGAACACGGTCCAGACGAACAAACCAAGATTCTCTGCTGGTGGCATGGCGATCTGGTGGGCGTCACAACGACGATCGCGCAAAGTCCTCCTCGCTGGTATAGGCGCGGGTCTCCTAGTGATTGCTCTGGTCATTGGGCTTTCGGTGGGCTTGACAAGAGGGAAAAAGTGAGTGGTGCCAATGCGAAGCTATGTCATGGCCGGTTGAAATGGGAACACCTGGATGGTTGATTGTTGACCAAAATCTGAAGCAGTCATTCAAATCTGCCACTCCCCACGAGCCATGGGGGTCCCTACTCTGGTGATCTCACGTACTACAATCCAGCATTGGGGTCATGTGGGCTCACCAATACCGACTCCGATATGATTTGCGCCGTCTCACATCTTTTGTATGATGCCGCTTCCAACGGACCAAATCCAAACACGAATCCTCTGTGTGGAATGAAATTGAGACTGCGTCGCAATGGTGAAAGTGTGGACGTGACCATTGTTGATCGGTGCGTAGGCTGCGCAGCGACTGACTTGGATGTGACGGAAGCAGTCTTCAAGAAGGTAGCCGATATAGACCAGGGTCGAGTCAAGGTGGAGTGGTCTTGGCTTGAGACGCCGCCTGTTTCTGTTCCTTGAATCGTGTGAGATGGTGTTGCACACTAGCAATCCCACAAGCACGCTGAAAAGATGTCTGAAAAGATGAAGTCGCACGCGACGCCGCAGACAGATTGATGAATCTGAGGCCATGGCTATTTTTCCTGCTGTCGCACGGCGATACCTCGATAGACCTTGTGCAATCGACACAATACAGTTTGGCCGAAAGAGAGGGGGGGGGGGGCTTCACGAATACGCTGCCTTATGTCAGTCGTGTTTGGAATTGCAAGACATACTCCGGTAACCATTTTGTGACCGTCACCGGACATCACCAAAGCTGCGATAATTCCATCCCAGAGAGATTGGTGGAAAAAAAGAGTGCGAAAATTAGTGTGTATGATCCGCACCAGGCAGAAGAGCAGAAACGTCCCTCGAGTCGATAGAACACGTCGCGGTCATCTCCGGTGCAGCGGCTACCGGCACTGTATGGGTCACCCTGAGACTGACGAGAAATGAAAGAGAATACAACCGGCGAGAGACGCCGAGAACTTGCGATGCGTGCTCAGAGAGAAGAGCCGTCGACAGTCATGTTATAACACCCAACTTTTTGTTTCGGACACCCGCCTTCACTTTGATGCTCTCTTTCCACTACCTCCCGTCCTCTGTAGATGAATATCAAAGATCTGTAACTTCAAGTCAGGCAGACTCACTTGACCACACCGCCGGACAGACGGAAGCCTCTAAGAAATCTGAGATTTCCTGCCTGATGTGGTGGTTGCGTTCATTGTAGTAAATCTGATTGTTGATGCCCTCTAAGCTACAAATTGGAGGTACCTACCTATGACCTTGAATAGTTGCAAGCTCAATCCACCTACCTACAATATTGGGAGAAGTAGATTCCGTGTCTCATTTTTGATCCCAAAAAAATCTCACTGTCGGTGACTCAGGAGTGGTAGTTGAGAGAGTGAATGAAGTATGAAGCTGATGGATTAGGTTCCCGGGAGACATTGATACAGCAAGCTTTACATGTGATTTTCACAGCGGTATATTATTGAACATGTCCATATATTCGTTGATAATCATCATGTCCAAGCAAGAGGCATACATAAAACTTATTATAAAGAAGTCTCAAACACGCGATCCCGGAACCTGTTCTTCATGCTCCAGGTGGTGAACATCGTTTTTATGCAAGGTATGCTCCACATCAGCGCGTCGCTGCTCCTCCGTGATAGAGCCAAAGATCAGGTCCATCTCCTCCAAGGTCTTGCCCTTAGTTTCCTTCAAGAAGATTGTGACGAACACTCCGTTGGCAGTGCAGAAGACACCGAACATGATGAAGGTCTTCCAGCCGATGCTGTTGATGGCACGGGGGGTGATTTCGGTAATCACAAAGTTGAACAGCCACTGTGTTGCAGCGCCGAGACCGACACCGTAGGAGCGAAGTCGGGTAGGGAAAATCTGACAGAGTTGAAAAGTCATTAGCAGGGCTTAGGGGACGACAATCCTGCGGCCAGGGGACGAACAAGAGAGGGAGAGGGAAGAAGGACACTCAAACGTACCTCGCCAAGATACACCCAGGGAGTTGGTCCCCAGGAGAATGAATAGCCAATCACGTAAAGGTAGATCATGGCAACCATGGCGGTCGATGCTTTAGACACCGCCGTTGCCTTGGGGTCAGGAGGATGGGTAGCCAAGACGGCGCCGATGATAAACATCATGGCAGCCATCCATGCGGCTCCTCCCATCAGACTATTCTTACGGCCCCAGCGATCAATACCGATAATCAAGAAGATGCCGGTGGCCACGACCTTCACCGTTCCATAGATACCGGTTGCAAACAGCGAGGAGTTGGAGCTGCTGATGCCGATGGACTGGAAGATTTGCGGGGCGTAATAGCCAATACTGTTGGTTCCGGAGAATTGCTGGCAGAACATGAGGCAGAAGGCGACCAAGAACCGGTATCGGTTGCTCTTCTGCAGACATTCCTTCCAGGTAACCCCCTCAGTCATGGCAGTCTCTTCTTCAATGGCAGCATGGATTTCGGCAATCTCGGCCTGAACCTCCTCGCTGTCCGGGGCCGCATTTCGAATGTAAGCCAAGGATCGAATTGCCTCCTCCCGGCGGTCTTGCTTCATCAGCCAACGGGCAGATTCCTTGAGGAATACCAGACCGATCAACATGAGACCACCGGGAATCAGCTGGATCGAGACTGGCACGCGCCATTGTTTCGTGTTGGAGGGCATACGCAGGGCGACCCCGTAACCCAGCCAGTAGGCGAAGGTACTTCCAATGACGAGGAACTCTTGGAACAGGCCGGCAATACGACCACGGTACTTGGCAGGGGCGTTTTCACTGACAAAAACGGGAGTGATACTCGACATACCACCAATACCCAGACCGGCAATCACACGTCCACCGTAGATCATCCCGATCTCGTGGTGAGCACCGACTTGAATAGCGGCTCCCACCAGAAAGACCACGGTGAAGATCATCAGAGAGTATCTCCGACCGAGACGGTCATTGATATAAGCAGCTGCAATGGCACCGAAGAAACATCCTGCGGTCAAAAGACTGACGACGTTGGATGATACCTGAGCATTTTTGTCGGAGGCGAATCCGCCTTTACCGAGGGGAAGGCCAAAGTCTCGTTTGAAGCTATCCAGGGCCAAGACCGATCCCATCACTCCAGTGTCATATCCTAGAATCAGAGAAACCCCAAGAGATTAGTCTTTCGTTGCGTGACTGCAAGCCAACATGTAAAGAGGGACCAACCAAAGAGCAACGAGCCTAGATAGGCCACGGAGGTGAGGATATAGACCCTTGAGTTCTTTAGGAAGCTTTCCTTCTCCATGATGGCAGTTGTGGCAGGGATGTGAGGGTATAATATGGCTTCAGATTTCCTTTCTGATGACGGGAGACTCGACAACTCAAGGCCTGGTCTGCGACAGATGACCAACGATACCGGTCACAAGTTCTCCTGTATATGGATTGAGAACGCTGGCAAAGGCGAAATATCCAAACGGTCGGGGGATGAGGGAGATGGGGCCCTCTTTTATGCCTTGAAGGTGGCCCTCGGACCAAGAACAGTCGCAACTGGTCTGTGTCCGTTCGATTTCCAGCCCAGCATCCTAGATCATTAGCCGTATCGGCAACTGCTTGTAAGCCACCATTCAAGCCGAAAGCCGGGGTTCAAGCGGGTCGACTTCTCTTGCCCTGCACCCAGTAGTACTGAGCATCCGGAGCAGCTCCACGGCACTTGGTCTGCTGGTCCATGGGCTGTATCGGTAACTGTGCCACCTCCCGACCAGAAAAGCTTCAGCTTCTCTTGACAAGAGTGTGATCCGGTCTCTTTTACGCCATCGGCTTCTTGCATGGATTCTCTTTTCCCCGGCAAATGATGGAGTTCTATGCCAGCGTGGGGCTGGATCTTGTGCCACGGGTGGAGAGGGAGAGTACGTTTACTCCGCCGTCAGCACGGACTCTTGACAAGACCCCAGTTGCAGGACTCGCGGGGAAGGGTCGAATGGGTGAAATTCATGCGGGGACTCCGCGGGAATCGCATTGGAGATTGGTCTTGCTGGTGTATCCTCGATGCAAATTTTCCATCCAGTCAAGTTATTGTGGTCGGGTCAAAAGTCTTGGAAGGTTGGGTGTTGACTACGAGCGGAAGGCTGGGTTTGTGGGCTGGCTGGGCTTGGCATGTCACGACCACGCAATATAAGGGCTCTGATTCACGGAAGAATTGCGCCCGGGGATTCTCCTCCAGTCTTGTGGCTGAGTTCGTCAGAGAGTCTGCCGAAGTGGGTTTCTGGGGTTGTGATGCCGTCAGGCGTGTAACTCTATATACTACACACTTACACAGTACTCAACTACACACTAGTACAACACTGAACACACTGCTCAGCTACACACTGGGGTAATATCCGTCATGTTTATCATGTAATTGTGTCTCGTCAGAGACACTACAACAGTATTTTAGGCTAACTTCTTTGGGATATACGCTTAGGGGGGGGGGGGGGGCCATATAATAGTATTCTTTTTTTCCCTAGGGGAAGAGGCGTTCTGCCATAGCGGTCTGCGAAGTACAAATCATGTGACTTACGATCCATCAACCTGGCTTTTACGGTCGCAACGCTAGCCCATAATTGGCTAGACTCGACGGATCTAGCTGCCAGTTGATACTACTAGCGACGATACTACTAGCTACAGCCTACGATGCTGGCTGCGTTCCTGGCTGCGTTCCTGGCTGCGTTCCTGGCTGCGTTCCTGGCTGCGTTCCTGGCTGCGTTCCTGGCTACGTTCCTGGCTGCGTTCCTGGCTGCGTTCCTAGCTGCGGATCTGGCTGCGTTCCTAGCTGCGTTGCTGGCTACGGATCTAGCTTAGATACTGGCTGCGGATCGGATCTGGCTGCGGATCTGGCTGCGATACTGGCTGCGTTCCTGGCTGCGATGCTGGCTGCGTTCCTAGCTGCGTTCCTAGCTGCGATGCTGGTGCGGATCTGGCTACGATGCTGGCTACGATGCGAGCTCGGCGTATAGGATTTAGAATGTTGTCGTGGCCTCTGACGAGGCACATTTTCAGTCCTAAGACCACTTTGGTCCTAGGACAGCTAGTATTGGGACCTGTGAATTACTAGATCTGGTTAGTTTTGCCGTTCCCGGACTTGCGCCCTAATACACCGTCTTGTCATCTTTCCCCCCATCGCTCCGATATAAAAGACAACGCCTGCCCTCTCGACCTCCTTTGCCCTTCCTCTCCCTCCCCTTAACTCCTCTATCTTACACTCATCGCCGCCCCCTTTCTTCCATTCCGGCCCCCACCGACCATTGCGCCTTGGCTTTCAGCCCGACGCACTACCCCTTTCACTTTACCGGAGATGCCGCTCGATACGACGCCCACCTCGTTCTCTCCCATGAAATGGAGCAGTCGCCCTGGAACAGAATCGCTGGGATGATCTAGCTCGTAGCTGTATTGGTGTGATTTCGTGTCGATGCTTCTACTACTTCCCAAATCATCACGCTACGAGCTATCGAGGTCTACCTCTAATAGTGCGCCTTGCTCATCTCTGAGCCCGCTGCCCTCTTTCGTATCTGCAAAATGCCAATATGCATTTGATGCAGCATGCCCCGCTCTGTCCGCCCCGTCCGAGGTTACTTTGCATAGCCCCGGTGTCACAGAATGGCTCGCGGTTTGCTGGTCGCAAATACCACGGTGCCCGGTTGTCGTCATCGTCGGTTTCTCTGGTTTCTCTACATCCAGTCGAAGAATCTTCGAAATTCCAGCCCAGTTATGTGGGCCAATAGCAAAAATACTGCACCCTGAACTCGGTCGATGCTGCATCTTCCCCAATGCCGGTACTGCGGCTACGAAACCATGCCACGATCCCGCCGTCACCTACCGAACGGGCTAATAACGGGCTGATGAGAGGGCATGCATCATATGGCTCAACAAGGAGCGTAGCGTGAGTGCAGATGGACTACAGCCCGTGGTTATGCGGGATGTGAAACCTGCGTGGCCTCCCGTTCCTGGATGCAATGGTCTGGATTGCAAGGGCTTGTCGGGATCGTCTGCGTTGTGTTGAAGGAGGATTCCGCTCACAGGCGACTCTAGACTACCCAATTCTGACTATGATCGCCCAGACGCCTCGCAGAAGTACAAGAAACGGCTGTGGTATATAAATCAAAGTTGTTCATTGGTGAAGCTCAAAAAGAACAGGATTTTCTTTGTTGGGAGATTACGAGACAAGCTACACAAAATCCCCCAGAAAAGCAAGCGATTACTACAGGCATAGGTGTACCGGAGCCTAAGTCTCCAGTAAATGCGGCTATCGTAGTGAAGGATATGGAAAATGCGACCATTCTTGGTGGAGCCAGGAAGCAGAGTGTCGTACGTTTATAGCTTTGACGGAAACCAAACAGACGCGTACGCACTGAAACAAATAAACCAAACGATCTCATTTCGCATTAATATCTTAACCCTAATGAGATGAGAGGAATGGTCCGCGGCTAATGATAGGACAGCGCCCCGGGGAATTTTTTCGTGGTAAGACCGCTGACAATATTAAATGGCGGTGAGCCTTGAGGTTATCTGGCCCAGTCCACTCGGTTCTTCTCTTTACATTACCTCACAGCTCCCTCCGCCGTTCCACTTCACCACAATGACGACCTATGTTCTTTACAGCCCTGACGGTGCAATTAATGAATTCTTTAACTCGAACACTACTGTCACCAGAAAACAATGTGATGAATTTGCCATTTCTCGCGCTGGTGGTGTGTCCACTGCTTTACAGATGCAAGGAGTGTGTAGCTATACCGTGACAGCGGGGCCCAACAACTCGAAGCTCTTCCAGTTCAGAGATGAGAACTCTGTCATTGACATGGGTAACATTTCTCTCGCTAAAACAGTCCATCCCGACTTTGTGGCTAGCTGCAAGTATCTTGGTACCATGGGCGACTCACGGCCAGTCTATGTTTACGAGATGGAGCATCTTACTGGAACTGCTCACATAATAGCGCGTATTCCTCCAGAGGACATGCTCCGACAGCGTAACACTATCAAGGACTTTGCAAGGTACTCCTAGCAATGTTTTGATTTCATTTGCATGAACTTACATTTAAGAACAGGCTCTTTGCGCAGTCGTGGAACAACGACCTACGGCCATACTTAGATATAACTGCGGACATGCTTATGGAGTTTCAATCAAATTTTTGATCTTCTTGCTCGAAACCTGCTATCTCGCTTTGCACCGAACTTAGACATGGTCCGCAAGGAGCTCCCGGCTCTCTTTTCCAAAGCCCTTCCCTGCGTTCTTAGCTACGGTGACCTTAATATGATGAATCTCCTCGTCAATCCCAAAACTGGAAATATCATAGGAATTGTCGACTGGGCTGAATTAAGGATTCTGCCTTTCGGCTTCGCGCTTTACGGGCTTGAGAATCTTTTGGGTCGGATGGATTCAGAAGGGTGGCGCTACTACGATGGCTACCGTGAACTCGAGAGCCTGTTCTGGTAAACCTTTCGGGAGGAGGCCTATAATTTCTCTGACGCTGACTTATATTTGGTTCGCGCTGCGAGGATGGCCGGATTCTTCTACTATTACGGGTTTAATTTTGACACGTAAGGCGTAGTATAAAGTATCCGGATGGACCAGCCGGATAGTTCACTCGTATATCTCGATACTTTCTATGCTGTTAGTAAGTTGGCTCCTCTTTTCTGATCCTGCGTATGATATGCTAGAAGGTAGGCCGCGGGGACGTTATATGCCTCTATATATATTATACTTGAAAATCTAGTAGGCGAGAGGAAACTACTTTAGCAAAAAACGTTACTAATACCTCAGCTATTGAACTATCCCGATACTATCCTCCTAGGTAAAAGATACACTTAAAAGACGATATCCTTACTCCGGAGGATGGCTATAAGCTGGTTCTCCGTTTCGATCTTGTCGTTAGTAAAAACCTGGTGGGTGCCTCTAATAGTTGGTGCATAGGTCTCTCCGTCCTTGAACTCAGTCATGCCTGGTTCTTCAAGAAAGAACCTAGTGATGCGGAAAGGTACTCCACGTTCTTTCGTATCCCTTTTATCTAATATAACGGTACCGTTATTCGCGAGGACAAACTCAATTATTATTGCCGGGGCATTATTAGTAAGGACTTAAAGCCCGAGGAGTTTAATTAGATGATAGGTTTGAAGGTATCTAACCAGTTCCTGGAAGAACACGGGGTCGACATCATCTAGACTGGCCGTTGGTCCTTGGCGATACTCGTAGGCTTGTATCTCGCCGCCGGCTGTTAGCTTGAAGATATGACTATGGATCTCTGCCGGGTTGATGTCTGCAATAGAAGTGGGCTGGGTCCAGTATCCCCGAACAGATTTTAGGGACGTGCCAAGCATGATTTTGTCTTCCTCGAGTTAGAGGTGACCGTAGATGAGATGCAGTCTAAATATTTTCTGGACGTTGAAACGTGAAACGAGGCTAGCAAGCTCCTGAAGGTGAATTTTCTGCACTTGTGGTTGGTCTGCATCGTCCGGTAGAAGATTGTAACTATTTCAAATTTTATTAGCACGCTGCCAGTCTAACCACAAGTCACTAAGGTTCTCCTACACTTACGATGACTGCTGGAGGTCCTCAAATAGTAGGAGGAGCATTAAGGCCAGGGATAACGATCGGAGAAGTTACAGCGACTGCCATGATGGAAATGAACTTAGAAAAAGGTGTTGATTGTGGTTGCGGATGCGCGTTGATGAAAAGAGAATGAAATGCTTTGGCTGAACGAGCGCCGTGTGGTCTTTAAATATTCGTTCAGTGCTCGCCAGTCACGCCATCTGCAGCTACCTCGTCATGCTGAAATCCAAAAGTCTGCTGGATCATGTTCAGGGTTAGTAGCTGATTTCTTTAGCCAAAAAAAGAGTTTCAGAACTACATGTCTCCTGCATGACTAGGGCCAAAGCTGTCGTTTATCATTGGACTATAGCATAGAACGGATGTGAAATCCCATGTATTTGCGCGAGGCTGTGTCAAGATTCTCTTATAATTCATTGGAGCCGCATCCTCATCATACACAGATCATCCCATTAGGCCAAGAACGTCCGAGGTAGGAAGCAGACAGCTAATCCTTCCGACGTTTTATTATATCCAGAGGTTAGGCAGATCTTGAATCCAAGGTACTTTTCTATCTTTTACAGCATACATAAAGATAGGAATCGAGGTGGGATTCCCACCTCGACTACTTACAGGGCCGGAACCGTGCATAACTCAACGCATTTGTGCAAGGCCGAGTCACACTCCCTACCCCTTCGTCCTGTCTTCTCGCAGCCATCAGTTCGCTTTCATTGGCCCTCAAGGCCCGGTGCAATAAGGTTTCCGCCGTGATCTAGCTTATAAGTCATCATTTTTGTTGACTAACAAAGAACCATAGCCTGCAAGATATTCAATGACTTTTAGAGATGTCATAAACCTGCAGCTTTCGCGGATCCTCTCATATCAGATCTAGGCGAAACATATCAAACCTCTAAGTTGCAAAGTCCTGTACGTTTCGGCCAATCGTTGTGCGATATTCCGTTTTTCAGCCAATCAGTACTTTTCGACACTTCTGCCGCCCGTCTACTAATCCCGGTAGACTATCTATTCTATCTATCTACGACTATATATAATATAGCTAAACTACGCCCGGGGAATAATACCGTACTTTCTGGCCGGCCCAGAGAAAGACTCCTTCTTTATCTGGTATGATGATAACGCGAGTGTGAGCCTGCCTCAGCTCTAGATTAGCAGTGATTGAGACCCGAGAGGTGGTTATCTTTACAAAATGTTCGAGAATGGAAGCAATTTCAAGGAACCAATTTCATTGACGGTCTATGTATGGCAGGTCCAAGAGTTCTTGCTGTATTGATCCCACGACGATGACCTATTCTCAGCGACGACTTTCGACTACAGAACGTGATAATGAACGAAGTGGAAAGGTGGCGGTGTGGTCGATTGGGAAATTGCTTATACCGCGCCGGTGGAATTCACTCATACTTTCCCTGGGAGCTTCTTCTGAAAAAGCCGAAATATTGGAAGAACGACATGGATGAATGGCGTGTTCAGTACGAAAGACGGCTCCCAGTCTTCCTTGAGGCAATGAGAGAGTGCGAAGATTGGAGGATTCTTACTGTTGAGAGGTGGCTACACTAGGTGCAGCATCACTATATGAGAGAGGGATAAGCGTCAGATTGACTGGCTAGGAGAGATTCTATCTAGGCTATAGACTGCGATGAGACAGTAGTATCACATGCCATACGAACACTTACCGGGTCGGAAACAGGCGAGTCGAAGAGAGCTAAGGTTGTGACTTTCTAGATGTGACTCGGCTGGAAATATGAGGACTTCTGGATTATGTATGCTGCAAATAATAGGTAGCTTGGCGTTTGATGTCATCTACTGAATCAAGATCGACGAGTGGTTCTTCGGGTCTGGTCAAGCTGACGTGGATGTGTATGAGGTAGGGAAGGAGAGTCTTCATCTCTTGAAACTCGAATAATGGTGGAACTGTAGCGCCAGGAGATTGAGACAAGGCTTATTTTATTGCTTAGGGTCCAGACCCGTATACCCTAGGTTGGCAAGCGAAGGTGGATGAATTAGATGGGTGGGTGCCCATGTTGTACGATCGTGACAATAGATACGAATGCCAAGGCATCTATATCTATAATCATGACATCTCTTTGACTATCCATTTGCATTCGGTCTGTTTACTTGTCATGAAAAGCGTCATTTGAATAGGCCACAGAGGGGATTGTTACTGCGTCATTTGAATAGGCCACAGAGGGGATTTCTGAGTAACAATCAAACACAAACTCCTTCACAACCTCGAGCATGTTCACATTCACCTTAGGGGACGCCTCCTGTCATTCTTCTAGACAAGTTTGGGACAGTCAAGCATTGATTCAATCTGACCATCCCTCAGCATGTACAAATATTCATTCTCGCAAGCTCCTATTAATCCGCCCGTTCGTTCATTTGTAATTACCCCCAAGCAACAGACTTCCTTTTGTCTGCTAGATCCCCGATCCTGTCAATGAATGGTCTTGACTCAACTTGAAGCTGGGCTGGTGATTCCAAGGCATTTTTTCAGGAACCTGGACCGGCGTGAAGTCATCAATCTGATGAGCTGCACGCCTTGTTGATGCTAGGATCTGAGGTAGATTGTTGTGTCGCGAGTGAATCTCGCTTCCCGAGGGCAACCCGTCTCTGTCGGATGATCCAGTGACTGTAATGAATACTCAGCTGCATTCTGACCTGCTGAGACTTTTCTCCTTTCTGAGTGATAAAGCACGGTGAGCAAGCTTTCGGTATTTCCACGATATTCATACCGTCCAACTTGTGATTGGAGCCGTCGCCGATCGTGCAAAAGAGGATGTAGTATGTAGTATGTTATGTACATACATCATCCTGACACTTCTTCCGTTTTTAGGTGTCTTAGCCGCGGGTACGCAAACCACTTTTGGACACCCGAGTTTCGAGATTAGCTTTAAGTGCGTCTTAATATCAACTCATACTGCGTAGCCCAGTCTTGTTCCTGTTCCAGGTCAGTCCAGTACAAGTGGATATCGAACGCAGATCTGATCGTGCAACTCGAATATAAGTATCACCGTGATCTCTGGGAATCCCACTGGACAACCCCACAGACTGACTTACTTTGCCAATCTTACTCTACCTTGTACGCCGCATTCCAAGAAAATGAAGCATTCCGTCTTGTTCGGCGCAATGAGTCTTCTTGCTATCCAGGCAAGCTGCTCCACAAACGCCAGAACTATGCCCAACAGCCTCCTCCTCCAATCCATCGCAGAAACGGTCGCACTGCCACAATGGACGTGGTCAGCCAACGGAACCCATACCGCCAAGGGCTATACCACCCAGGCGGCCGACGAAACGAGCCAAGAGGGCATGAAAGCCGACTGTGACAATATCAATCTAAACAAGAAAATCTCAGTTGATTTCCGCAGCGATGTCTTTGGACCGGGTCTGATTGGATATTTCTACAAATGCGAGAAGATCCGCGAAGATACCAATCTCTATTGGTTTACGATTAGCTCCGGCGACGCGCCACAGATTGATCGCCTGTGTGATCCTGCCACGGAGTTTCCTTTGGTCTTTGACTCGCAGCATAGCACTTGGTGGATTGATGAGCCTTTTAATTGTGCTCAGCGCACTTCACCGGATGATCAGTCGGTTTGGGAACACGCGACTTGTGAGTGTAGCCTTGGTGTTTCTTGTCTATTGGGATGTACTGACTGTGAAATACTAGCATGAGAATACAAGTTGATTTCCTCTGTCCCTTCAGATGGCCGTTGAGAGAGAGGCTCTTCCAATGGCTCTTTCAGAAGGTCGAAACCGGCCCTGATGATGTCCATCGCTCGAGAAGCCGCACCATCAATTGGGAGGTTCTCGACGAATGCAGGTAGAACGATGAAACGTCTTTTCATACCAACAGTCAAAATATCAATAAGAAAAGCTGTGTTGAAGGCTGATGACAAGGTTGAATCTGAAAAGGCCTCAAAATGTTCTTGCAATCCGCTGACCTGCGTAAACGGTGCAGAGATTGATAAGCCATCTAGGGCCCATCGCCATCACCATTGGCTAGTGCAGGCGAAAATCGATCTCGGTAGTGGCAAGTAGCTAGTAGCTACTAGTACGCACTATACACTGGGTGTCCAGTAGGTCATGCCGCACTAAGGACCTACAATTTTCGTGGTTGAAATACTCATCCATATCTGGACCTGTCAATGTTGGCGAGCAGATCTGATCCCGCAACCTTGGAACATAGCGTACTGTCAATGAACCAGCGACTAGGGACCGCAAGTCAGAACCAAAATAATCTTTGCCACCCATGTCGACAATGACCCTCATGACAAGCTACATCGCACGCAAATGTTCGTACACTTATATTAAAGGCTACCAAAAATGTATGCATGAAACCGTGACGTGATATAAAACGCAAACCGACAAGACCTGGACCACGCTTGCGTGCCCAGTACAGCAGGAGATGGCGGCGAAATGGGCCGAAGATGCAAACCAGAATCCTAAGAGACTCGACAGGATTGCACCTCGTTGCTTTTTTCGTGGTGGGGGATTGGGACAGAAATAGTGGACGGTACAAGGCTTGTCTAAACCACACGCTTGACCTGAGCGTAGAAAAAGCGGATCAGCATATATGTTTCGACACCGGTCATTCCATAACAAAATGATATAAACTCACCTCGAAGAAGCGCTTAAGCCACCAGACTTGGAAGATACCCTCGCCAATTACAACTCCAAGCTGGAAAAGACTCCACCACTTGACACGACCGTTTGTGCTCTCGGCAGTATTCCGGTGCACTCGCTCACGGACCACGATATATGATTGCTCGTCCTTGACCTGCGCGAGAGAGTCGGAAAGCTTGCGGACTGCGGATGATACATCAAGCGTCAGCCTTCTTCTTGTAGCGTCATTTGCGTCGTTTACGACCTGAGTTCCCGGATGGGGGCTTACCTTCCGCCTCGAGGGGGTCTGCCGACATCTCGTGTTCAGGCACATAGACAATTCCGTGCACGTTGAAAGAGACTTCCTTGGAGTTGGAGGTCCAGCCTTCGTTGCTGAAGCAGTAAGTGTATTTGCCGTCGGCGTGTGCGGTAAAGGAGTAATCTTCGTTGGAGATGGCCTGCTTATAGTATTGGCGATTGCGGAGAGGGTCCTCAACCTATAATGATGAACGAAAAGAATCAGTCAACATAGCTCCCGAGAAAAAAAGATACCGCACATCTGCCACCGTGACCTCTGTCTGGAACCT
Source organism: Penicillium diatomitis (assembly GCF_028827545.1). Classification (NCBI taxonomy): domain Eukaryota; kingdom Fungi; phylum Ascomycota; class Eurotiomycetes; order Eurotiales; family Aspergillaceae; genus Penicillium; species Penicillium diatomitis. Next base: position 1,695,204 of record NW_026623175.1, on the reverse strand, counting down.
TTACAAGCGCCCAGTCGCGGAGCAGCATAACAGGGGGAAACACGACCGGGGGCGAAACGAATCGCCTGACGATTCCCAATGCAACTTACCCAAAAGTCAATCTCAAGGTTTCCACTACCCCCAAACTCCCGATCTCCAACTTGGAAAGTCACCGTCATCAAGTCATCCTTATGCAGAGTCTCGTGGAAGCATTCCCGCGAGTGAGCCTTGAGCTGAATGTTGTGTGCGGTGACGGCGGAAACCCATCCCAGCGCAGTGACCAGGAGCGACGCGGTAGAGAATCGCATCTTGGCAATGATCGGGAACTTCCTGTGATATTCCGGGTATGAGAAGAAGTATCTGGCCGCGAGTGCTGATATTCGGTTTGCGGATCCAGGCGCTGAGGGAGCTGCCGCGGAGTTGAACAAGGCGCAAGGTGTCAATTCGAGACGCTCGGACCACCCTGGTAAACAGAGAGCCCGTTTTGCAGTTCGCCGAGCAAAGATAACCGCCCAAGTGAAGGAAACATCATATTTCCCGGGCATTGGAAAAAGTTCTTTGGAGTCCACACAACGATGAAACAGTTCAATTTTGTTCCCCATTCATTCAGGCAGCCGCAACTACTTTAGACTGGAATTCTTACGTTCTGACTAACCTCGTCAATCGCTAAGGGTAATTGGCTTCCAGCGAGGTGGTGCTTTAACATCTACTGCAGTGGGTATCCTCGCCGATAGAATTGACGGTCATTAACCTCTTTTAAATCCGATCAAAGTACTTCGATTAGTCTGTGGTCACAGACTGAGTAGTCAACCGATACGAAGAGCATGGGGAGCAGGCTCTCTAATGAGGTTCATGACTTTTCAGCGAGCTGAATTCGTAACTTGCGCCGCTTTCACGTGCTGCTCAGAGGCTATATATCCCTCCGTAAAGCAGAGAGTTATGGGGTTGAATGAAGAAATAGGGAAGATTGAACGGATATAGAGGTTTCTCTTATATACAACCACTGCTTGAACCCAGCTGAGTGACAAAGATAATGCCTCGCAAATTAATATGTAGAGTAAGAGATATGAGTACAAAATGACAAGCTTCCTGAGTAAGGTGTCACGTGTGAAGCGCGAACGAGAAGAGATGTGAAATTCTCTCAGAGGAAAGAGATGAAAGTGCGCATTCACCGGTCTATGAGCACGACGGGACAATCAGAACAAGATGGTATCAAACCCGGGTGAAAATTTGGAAATGACGGATCCAGCCTTCATCAAATAGAAATGGATTGGGGCTGGATTATTGGTGGGCAACGAGTGGCAAAGTTGACTAGGAAATAAAGAATTTACAGTAAAGAGGGCGGGAGGGTGACTGGTGCGCATATTGCAGATGGCAAGAAAGGAATGTGCAATTTCGGAGAGGTGATGGGGACATTGATAGCCAACGTCCAATGGAAAAGAAAGGCCGGAAGATTCGCCTTCAGGAAGTCTCGGATTGTGTTGAAAAGTGTTTCTTATTGCAAAAGGCCGTCTAGTGCAGCTCAGCTGGAAGCTTGCTTACTCCTCGAGGACGGGCTCAGAGGGAATGGAAGGTCCAAAGGGCCCCTCATCGGAATCTTTTGGCGACGCCGAGACCATACCATCAACGGTGGACTCAATGTCATCCGAGGCGAATTGAGCTTCTTCGTAATTTGCTGGCTCCGCGTCATGGTCGTAGCTTGAGCGGTGGAGCAAAGGAGGAGTTCTCGGCGTCTCGGAAATTGGGCTGTCCTGGCGGACCGTGGGCTCTACGCGACTTGGCTCCTGACGAGCAGTGGAGGCATGACCTCTCAAGGGCCTCGCCTCGCCATACAGGGGTCGATTTGGGGCCCCCCTCGGAGGATTCGCGCGAGCATGAGAGCTCGGAGGCGTCAAAAGGCCCGACAGGAAGGTCCCGGCATTGCTGGGCTTGGACGGTGTTTGCTCAGAAGGCGTTGAGCCTCCATTGCCCCCATCGCGAGCCTTTCGCCAGTTACCCCAGGCGGCGGCAGCAGCTAAAGGCAATGATCTTGGCGAGGCAGCAAGCTCAGAGAGTGATTGCAAGGACGGCAGACCTGACCCATTTGAGATTCGTTCGCGCTCCTGTTGCTGCATTTGCAGGTTGGCCTTTAGACGAATAGCCGCATCACGGACAGCATGCTTGTTGAAAGAGGGCTGGGAGAGGGTCTTGATGATATCCTGCAGATCATCGATGCGAACTCCAAGAAGTTCACGAAGCCATGTGATCTCACTATCCCTCTCCTTGATCTTGTTGGGGGCATTCTTGTCCACTGAAGCAACCTCCTGCTCAAGCTCCTCAATGCGAGTCTCACGTTGTTGGAGCTGATCCTGCAAGACGAAGATTGACTCGCGCAGGGCTTGAGGTGAAATCTTCTCGGGCTCCTGGGACGCCGCCTTGTAGGACATCGACGGCGAAGACGAGTGTACAGGTGCTGCCGAGGTCGAAACCTGGTGAGTGGAAGAGCTAGATTTGGCGTTTTGCGCAGCCTCAGCGGCAGCTCGGGCAGCGGATTGCGCAATTTCCAGCTTCTCCTCAAGGTGTTTTACGCGATCTTCAAGGTGCTTAGCGCGGTCGTCTGCCAAGGCCAATCGGTCGTTCATGTGAGCCTCGCCCCGCTGACGATCCTCTGAAGAGTTGTGCAAAGCCCGGGCATGGCGTTCCCGAAGATCATTGAGCACTCGTTCATGCGTCTTACGCTGGTCCTCAAGAGCCATCTCCCGCGCCTGGTTTGCAGTCGCAACAGCATTTAGACGCGATTCCTTAGCTTCTTCCAGGAGCATTTCGTAGCGCTCGCGAGAGGTGTCGTTATCCAACCGGACATTGTCCAACTGGGTTTCGAGGCGAAGGATTTGAGTTTCAAGCTCGGCACGAACAATATTCACCTGGCTGTTAGAAGCTTCGAGGTCGGCTTCCAACGATGAGCGCATCCGCTGAATCTCCACACGACTGGTCTCACGTGCCTCGTTGGACTCACGCTCGAAACGGGCAGCAGTGAGCTGAAGGTTATGGTTCTCTGCTCGGAGGAGGGAAACAGTCTCCTCCATCTTAAAGTTTTCTTGCCGTGATTGCTCATACAGGAACTTGGTCTTTGCTGATTCTTTCTCCTGCTTCTCCAAGTGGTAGATCTCCTCCTCCAACTTCTCGCGCAACTTGACCTCGCGGTCATACGATGCCTGCAGCATGTTCTGCTTGGCAAGGTACTCTTCCTCTTTCCGCCTGAAAGTAGCTTGCTCGCGCACAACGTCAGAGGTGACATTAATCATGTCAGCTTGCAGCTTGTCAAACTTCTCAGTCAAGTTCTGTCGAGCAGCCATACTGTCCTCAATGCGTGTGCGCAAAGCGTCGACCGTCTCCCGCAAAGACGCATTCTCTGTCTTTGTGCTCTCCAGCTGGCGACGGAAACTATCCGCAGAGACACGGTACTCATCTAGCGTGCCTTCAAGAGCAATATTCTTAGTCGACAATTCCGCAATAGTGACCTTGAGCGTTTCACTCTCGTCGGCCAAGGCCTCTGAGCGGAATTGCATCTTCTCGAGATGAGGAATCTTCTCTTCCTTGAACTGCAGAAGACGTGCCTCTGCGTCTTCTGCCGCAGCGCTGTGACGAGCAGCATCCTCCTCGGCGACCTTCAACAAGTGTTGCAGCTCAGCAACGGAGTCGTTCGCTTCCCGACGCAGCCGGTATTCAGTCTCGGCACGGTCGTCAGCGAGTCTCAACATCTGTTTGAGGCCGTCAATCTGAAGCATAAGGCTGTCGGCCCCAATCTCTTCTGCCTCTGAGAGTCGCGGAGTCTGCTGCGCGGCATGGCGAGCAAGAGATTCCTCTAGGATCTCACGCATATCGCCTACCGGGTCTTGAGCCAGTTTCTTGATGGTCAAAGCCTGAAGTTCAGCGATGCTCTCCTTGAGCTGAGCCATCTCACTCCGACTCGAATGTTGAGTTCCGCGATTAGGCATGTCGTGCGTAACCAGCGCTTCCATCACGACGCTCTTCAACATCTCCAGCTTACGGTCGCGCAGATAATGCGGTGAGCGTTCACGAACAGAGTTCAATTGCTCTTCCTCGTCGTCCTCGTCATCGGCATCGCTGTCCTCCATTTCGGCAGATGTGCTGCGGAAAACTCTACGACTTGCAGTCCCAGACGCAATGGTAGCCACAGACTGCTGGATTACGGCCAGTGCTCGCTCCATTGGGGTCAAACGCTCATCGATGGCTGAGCCAACCAGATCATTGATACGCCGATCAAAGAAGCGATTGCGGTTGAAAAACTTCTCATCCTCACCGGAGGAGATCATGTCATCCCAGTCGCTGACGTGATCGTTCTCAGTGACCAGCTGTCGCACGGGGGAATGAAGTCGCGAAATAAGGCTTTTGTGAGGTGAGAACGTCCCATTGCTGTTGACATCAATATCAGAGCCCAATCGCGGAATAGCAAGTTTGTATGATCTTTGGCCTCCGCCTGGACTAGGGCTTGGGGCCTCGCTGCGGCCTTCGGCTGGTCCAAAGCGATGCTCCTTGGTTGGGGCAGATTCAGGGGCATACTGAGGAGGTAACGGCGTATGCTGGCGCTCAATGCCAACGTCAGAGTCATCATTGAGTTGGTCCATGATAGCGTTGAGCTCGTCCTCGTCTGGCGATTCCTCCGCTGATTCCTGCCATCGAGACAGGTCCGGCTTCGGGCGTGGCGTTTCTCTGATGATTTCACTTGCGCTTTTCGCGAGATTCTGCGTAGAAGGAGGGCTTGCAGTAGCGAACCGCGATGCCATGAGGCCATTCCTCACGGACTCGCTGTTGACCTTTTGAGACTCGTCATAATCGAACTCCGTTGATGCCACTCTGCCTTCTTCCTCACGCGCAGAAGTCGTGCCCAGGGGCATGTCAGAAGAAGCAACAGGCTCAATCTCAAATGGCCGAGTGTTAGCAGACAGCTTGTCGCTCTTGATTGAAATGTGAGATTCGTGGCGTGCATGCTTCGTGGACTTCTGGGCGGTACCAGGAGTCCTCTTCATGTGAGGATGAGCCTCCTCCTGACGTTCCTCCGTGTTTTCGCCTGAGCGAATTGGGCTATCCTCATTCTTGGCATCGAACAAAGTCCAAGTGGTGGCCTCACTCACAGGAGTACCTCGTCTCTCGGTAACCTTACTGTTTTCAGGCACGGCGTTTTCCTTGCCTTCGGCGAAGCCTTGAATAGCACCCGTCGACTGGACGTTGCTCAGCTCGCCCAAGGGCTGCGAGGAAAGACTGTAGCGACTTTCCCCCTGAGCATGACCAATCCCCCGACGAGCACGCTTATGACGGTCCGTAGGAACCGGGCGTCCGCTGGCATCATCCATAGTCTCCTGCTCGTGATAGCTATCCTGGACAGAGTCATTCCTATCCGGTCGAACAATAGGGATGGCCTTTGATTCTTTCGAAGGGATCGCATGCCCCGCAAAGTCAATATCGCCGAATATTTTGGTGCGACTGCCAGATGGCTGCTCGGCGCTTGCATTTGAAGTGATGCTTGCCGAGGGATTGAACTCGGGTGCTTCAACATTAAACGATGCAGCAGAGAATTTGAACATGCTGGGCTTCTGCTCGAGCTTGGGTACCGTGCTCTGCTGCAGCGATGTACTCAAAGGGTTGGCAGGTGCAAAAGGCGGGAGAGCAGTGAACCCAAGTCCGGGCTGGCCCATTTCGTCCATCGCTCCAAATTGATAAGCGTTGTGACCAAAAGTTGACGGGGGTGACGCAAATGAAGCACTTGGGTCAAATGGCTTAGCTTCAACGTTAAGCGATGAGAGTGAATGTTTTGAGTGGTGGCTAGCTTTGGACTCGTGCCATGGTCCCTGGTGAGGAAGAGCACTGCGAATTTGAGGCGTACCGCTGAGACTAGGATTAGTTTCCAGGTCCGAGCCGTCGTGACCATCTGTTTGCCCGTAATGTGTGTTGTAGAAGCCGTGGGGCTGCGGTTGTGTTGTGAAGGAGTGTGGGGCCTGTTGGACATTGCCGTGGATGTGGTGTTGCTGATCGAGTTCATGCATGGGCCAGTGAGACGGGAAGACCCCATTATTGAAACCATGCTGGTGGTCACGGCGTTCACTAGTTGCAAGATGCTCAGGTCGATCGTCCGTACGGTATTCGGAGTGGTTCATCTGGTCAAGTCCCCGTTGAAGTGTCTCACTCAGGTTGTGACCGTGCCCGCGAGGTGTTGGGTGAGCAATTTCCACGTTGGAGGCGTGGAAATGGTCTGGAGCATTGACGGGAGTTTGAGGTGCAGGGTAAGGCTGTGTGTCTTCTCGGCTGTCGAACCTGTGCTGATTGTCCCACACAGCCTTTTCGTTGAAGCCATGGAGATGACTTTGATCGTGGAGAGGCGATACAGGTGAAAGCATCGAATTGAGGCTGGAAAGTGCAGTGGGACCGCCAGAGGCACTGGCATGACGAAGATTAACCAAGCTCTGAGGTGTCATCGCACCTTGCGCCGGCGGCGTTGGCTGGAACTGGAATGGGTATCCTGGCATCATATTCTGCTCAATACCCATAAATGGAGTCTGTACACTGAACTGCGATGCAGGTGAAGCCAAGGAACCCAGGCCAGCACTCGAGCCCACAGGCTGGCCAAAGTGCGGCGAGAATGGATGCATCTGTCCCATCGGATTGCTGGCGGCTGACGCAGTGGGAATCGGCGGCGAGGCCACGAGGCCAGCGAAAGGTGTTTGCGCGGCAGACGCCGGGGAAATCGACGGTTGAGGCTCAGGGTCGCCAAAGGAAACTCCCAGAGCCCGTAGCTTTGCCTCCTGCAACTCGGCGACATAGGCATCCCAGACAGCCTTGTTGGGGAACTGAATATATGGCCTTTGCCCTTTTGACTCTTCATATACCTCGTATGGATCAGGGTATAGCGGACGGCTCAATCCTCCAAGATCAGTCGTTGCTGAAGGGTCGTTTTCGTCTCCAACAGAGAATCCACGCACGTCCCATCCTTGCTCCTCCCATTGCCTCAATTTCTCTTCGACATCTGTCCGTTTCATCAGACTACGTCCGGCTTGTTCAGACCCTCGTTGGTCGTCTTGAGGGAGATATATTACACAGGCCTTCCCGCGCCACACAAGCTTCTTCCGTGGTCGTGCAAGTGAGGCTGACGAGACCGCCGGATTCGAAGTCTGCCTGCTCACGAGTTCCGGCTGCGAGCCTGGCTGTATCGCTGCGGCTACCTCTGCCTCTGCCTGGTCGTCTGCTAAATTAGCGGGAGGCGGCGGTGGCAGTGGCTTCTCTGTCGACGAGACGGCCTCCGCTACCTGGTGAAGATCCAATGAAGCAGCCATCGTATCCGTCGGCTGGTCTTTGTCGTATGCAAACCCCCAAAAGTCTTCCTGGCGCAGAGTATCAGTACGCTTGTGCTTGTTCTGTTTGGCTTTCCCTCTCAAGGCAGCCCTTCGACCAACAAAGTCCGAAAGGGTTGGAGTCTTCAGCAGATCGCTTTCGCGCTTCTCCTCTTCAAGACCAAGCCAGTCGTCCGAGAGATCGTCTGCCAGGTGGTTCTTCGCGGTGAAATAGGAAGGGGCTTCACTTCCGGAATCGTCGCTCAGCCAGTTGCTTTTCTCCGTCCTTTGCTGACCAGATAGGTATTGGTTTATCCAGTCTTGCGTAAAGTCCCGGATGGTCCTTTCGTTATAATTGGATGGACCCGTGAATCCTTCCGCAACGCTTGCTCGTCGAAGCTCGGGCGGATTGATCCTGATAGACGCGGGCGGAGAGCTCTCACGAGAGACGGAATCGATACCGGCAAATTGGCTGAGAGTCAGCGAGAGTCTTCGAGTGCTGGGTGCAGCATACGGGGAGCCCCAGGCTGTGGTGTAGTAAATACTACTTTCTGCCCGACGTGTCTCTGGGGACGATACAAGGGACTCCTGTGGCCGACGCGAGAGGTGATGGGCCGACAAGAATGGCAGTTGCGGCGGCTCAAGGGTGATACTTCGTGGTGAACGCCGCTGGGAGGGCGATCCGGCGCTGCACGGGCTTGACTCTCTGGATGAAGGAGAGGACAAGAGCACAGAGGGCCCTAGTTGCAATTCGTCACGTTGACTGCGCGCGTCGAGCGAATTGAATGCACGCGACGCCGTGCTGGCGGGGGAGACGGCGTGATCTAGATCTATCATCCCATCCAAGCAGAGAAAGTCAGCGACAAGGCTCCCTCGGTTGTGCTGCCAGTCCGGTCTGTCATTAGACAAGACCAATTGAGCAATTGAGGCGGGAAGCAAAGAATTGCGACGTGACGATTGCGAGACGTTGCAACGATCAATCGAGGAATTTGAGCGAATAAAAAGCGGCCACGACGGAGTCCATCAAGCAGCGCATGCACACGGTCCGACGGTGCCAGAGGTATAGAACAATTGTTGAAGGACGTGAGGCAGATTGGAGAAACCCACCTTCCGTGTCGACTCCTGCAGCAAGCACTTGCTTGCCGCTCCGCTTATTGTCCAGAATGTTGACGCATGGAAGACCCACGAGTTCAGTATATTTGGCAGGACCGACCTCTGATTGGTGATTGACCGCGACAAGACAGGACAGGTCGGGGTCCTCGGATGATGCCAATTCCAGTCGACCGAGGAATGTTCTTCTTTCCGGGAGGCGGGAGGGTGGAAACCAAGAGGAAGGGGGAGGAGGGGCGTGGGTTGAGGACTCGAGGCCTCGAATTGTGGGTGACAGAGAGGATCACAAGTGCGATAGTAGGAAGGCTGACCACGCAAGGACAGGGGAAAGGGGAGGAAGATCACACTGTCTGTTGGAAAAATCGCTGGTTATGTCATGTTACCACTGGGCGTTCTCCGCCGGCGCGGATGGGCTTTGGGTGGAGGTACCCGGTACTTCAAAGCACCACGAGTCTTCAGGGGTAAAACCTCCCCTGAGGAGCGCACCGTGGTTCCCACTGCAAAGCCGTGCTGGGTAGTCACAAACGGAGGCCGATCTTGCTTTTTTTGTTTTGTTTTGTTTTTTTGCCCTCTCGGAGTGAACATGCAATTTTCGGACTATCTACTAGATTTGACGACGACTGGGGTGAACGATGCTAGTCTCGACTACCACTAGTAACAGATCGGTCAAACCAAAGGTATACCAATGTACTACATACATAGTACATAGTACATAGTACATAGGTACATGCACTCCGATCGAGTGACAGTTGGTCCGAAAGGGCCGTAGCGCTCTCAGGAGAGTTCTCGACCCAGGGCAAGGCCGTTGAGATGCAGAAGATCGCAAAGCAGCCACTAATGTGAGTTACAATTAGCTCAGTCGGCCACCTAGGCCGCGAAGCAGAGCATGCAAGTGACCATTGAGCGGCGCGCACATGCAACGGAGCAGCACCGCTGAATGGGTACGACGGATCGCCCATCTTCCCACATTGAAGTGCCCGCTTGGACTCCCAATCTGGGAGGTTCATTCTTATTTGTCCAGTCGCGGGTACCCCAGAGAGCCCAAAATCTTAGGCTGGAGTGATATGGAAAAGCAGAGAGAATCCGCCCGCCAAGGTTGACCGCTACTGGATAGTGGATCGTCAGTTCAACCTTGTCACGCCAGGTGTAACGCATGCTATATCGACTCTGTCGAGTGCGCTGGACAGACGACCAGTATGACTTGACTATGTGAGAAGCTGCCTCTTGTAGATAGTCCCCCTTGCCGTTGCTTGATGTTATAGCACGCTCTTGACTCCGGATCAATTTGTCTTGTGAAAGGTAAACATTGCCCCACGAAGTCACCCAAGATGGGTTCAGGGGTAGAACCGAACCGTGGTTCTTAGGTTCTTTCCCGGATCCTCGACTTTGGTACAATCATGATAAGGTACAATTGTACTAAATTACTGTCTATCTCTGGTTTCATGCATCTGGAACACACCTCGATTTGCGCTTTCCAGTGTATCTCGAGAAGTGGCCTAATCTGGGTGGTATATTCGATATGTTTATATGCATAGAGGGTCCGGTCGGCACTGGGCCATCCTTCAAGGCCTTGATACCAAAGAAATAGCAATCTGCTCAGACCAGGTTGTTTTCTGGCAATCGTGCTGATAATGAATACCGAGAAAGTGAGTCGCCTTTTGATCTCGACGTCCCTAGAGCACTCGCAATCAGAACCTACACGTTTGAAAAGCCTCGCTAATTGCAGCTTCTCTCTCTTATTGCCTTCCAGCAACCCTAGGTGTGACCCTGTCGATCCTTCGGGTCGTCATCACTTCAATATTTTAATCTCAAAGATGACCAAACGGGCGCTTGTTGGGGGTCATTGTTGCAGGTCTTGAAGATGGTACTATGTACTATGTACTATGTACTATGTGCCATGTGCCAATGTGCCAATGTGGTAGTATGTAGTCGTAGTGTGTATCAAGAGTAGTAACAGTCTGTCTATTGTTCTATATAGAAATGGAGAATCGTACATGAAGGGATGATGTGTCCCTGGTCGAAAAACAGAGTTACTCTCTACCTAGTACCTACTCTCAGTCTCTCAGTCACACGCACCAGTAACAGCTGTGCCGTGGTCAAAAAGTACTTCGATAAAGTCGGGCCGTCTTACTCTCATCTCGGGTTTCCGCGTTCCTCTGCGTTCGGTGTGATATACCAAAACGAACCTTCAAATCCCACTCATTTGAAGAAGCAACCTAAGGCTACATACCTCCTAACAGGCCTCACGTCTTGCTTTCTCCACGGACTTGGTAGCTCGTTCACTGCTGGGATCCCAGCAAAGATGATCATAGCCCTGTCCAGCCAGAATACACGGGCGGCGTTACGATCAGGCATGAATTTCCGTAACAATGCCTTCCATTCCGTGTTATCCTCGCGATCAGGAACCAAGGTACACACAATACACATAAACTCACCACACAGGGAAGTATCTAGACACATCCCAATCAACGATGCCGGTAAGGGACCCATCCTCAACAATGATGTTCAAATTAGTAAGGTCTCCGTGCGTAAGGGTACAAGACGAGGGATATGTTTGTCTTCCTCTGAAAGACTGCATAACAGCGTGAACAGGAATATATGTCTGTTCCTGCACAACTTGAAATTTTGGTACCTCGGAGGTCGGAAGGCTAGCACCTCGATCTCTCAATATCAATGTTGAGCCCAACGACCAGACGCCTCGGTCGTCTGCTTCATAGAACAGGTCGAGGTGGTTTTGGTAGTTGCCATGATTTTGGCGTTCAGCGGTCCAGCTACACGCTGCGCAGGGGTCTAACATCATTTCGGATGAATCAGTCACGGTGCACGATGGAGAAAGACGTGGATTTTCATTTTCAGTTCTGCGGGAAGCTTGCTGGTTTATGCATGTATATCGACACGACGCCACGCGGCCACGGAGGGAGAGGTGACAAGACTGAAGACAGTGGATTAGGGCGCCAGTACAAGGACGACAAAACTAACCCGATGTAGTAATTCACAGGTCCCAATTTTACACAAGAAATATCAAATAACAATGTGCTATAGTCCTCGACTTATCTCCTTTCGTTCAAGAAGCCGGGGACAGATCCCAGATGACACTCTTGGCTTCACCACGCGCTTCTTCTTCACGGATGAGATTGCAGCTTGATCTATTTGGGGCAGGTGGTGTCGAACTTGAGCTTGCGGTCGGCGGTGAACAGACCCCAGTGGTTCTCGTTCATGGCCTTGCCGTTGTCACCAATGCTAGTGGGCTTCCAGGCCTCGTCGTAGGCCTCAAAGTAGAACAGATCGACACCCCAGTCGAGCATGCCGCAGACACCGGTCTTCCAGTAGGTCTCGGCATTCTTGGTTCCGGCCAGAGCGTTCTCATAGTCTGAACCACCGTCTAGAGTAGTTTGACACAGGATCAGCAAATGGGATCTATGTCATTGTATGGAGTTCCCCAGAAGTAAAGTCAAAGTGTACTTACCAGTGGGCCAGCCAGTCTCGCCGGTAATCACACGGATCTTGTCCGCATTGGAACCAGCGATCTTCTGGATGTGGGACATGGCACCGGACATGTCGTCAAAGTAGGTCTGGTAGGCCTTGTCGGCCACAGTGCCTTGCCAGTAGGCAAAGGCGTTGGCCAGAACGTAGGTGACCACGGGGCTGGTAGTGAACAGGTCATCGGCAGTACCGTCGGCGAATTTGTTCCAGCTGTCGGCGGTACCGACAGTCACCTTGGGGAATTCTTTCGCAACGGTCGAGATGTACTTGTGCAGTTGGGGACCAGTCAGGTCGCCACGGTAGAGCGTCTCGGAACCGACGGTGATGGCCTCAATCACGTCCTCGTTACCAGGGACAGTCTTCTTGAGAGCGGCAAAGTCCTTCTGGAAGGAGGCATCGTTGGTGCTCATGTCATCCTTTTTCTGAGGTCCGACCCTGCAACTCACAGCGTGGAATTAACACAATGTTGTGGGGATGGCTCTGCGCATCTCACAACCCCACGAGCGTAGCGATGACGGTGGCAGAAAAAGCAAAGTTCTCCATTGGACTTACCAGATACCCAACACAACCTTGAAGCCCTTGTTCTTGGCCGCGGGAATAATGTTCTCGGGGGTTTTACACTCGCTGCCGGAGTAAGTGCGCACAAGGGTGGAAAGGTCCTTCAGGTTGTCAAAGTCAAGCTCGTAGTCCTTGGTGGTCTTGCAGTCCCCATTGGGAAGCTTGTCGCCCAGCGAAAAGCCCAAGGTACCACGGGCAGAGACCACTGCGGGCGCAGCGGCCAGAACAATAGGAAGAATGCTGGAGACACGCATGATGTGTTGTTGCTTGGAACGCGATGATCGGGGCAGGGGATGAAGGCGGTCGTTGAAACAAAAAAAGGCAGGAAAGAATGTGACGGATCAGCCTCGGGGTTCCAAGGAGTTGCTGTAAGAAAGAATGAATGGTTCTTCGAAAGAACTTTGTAGAGAATGAACTGTAAAGAACGTCAGAAGTAGATAGAGCAGTAGTTGGGAGGAGAAAACAGAAGTCGAAGCTCCGAAGTTTGGGTAGCAGGTTGGACAGGCTTGGGTGACCTCCTGGTCTATTCCCAAAGTGGCTGCCAAACGGGGGTCGGTGGATCATCATAATAAAACCCGCTTGGCCACCACAACTGGTTCCTCGGGGTCAGGGACCCTGTCCCGTCTGTCTGCGACCCTGACTTGACCACTTTGGGTCATTCACCTGCCCACAGGGTCCTGCCAGATGAAAGACCGTCAAGCCCGTCTGAAAGCGACCGTCGGTCTACTCCGGGCGGTAGCAGTGTACCAAAATACGTAGATTTAATGCTTAGACTCCAGCTTCTTAGGACGTCCTGGACATGCCAAATCTCCCCCTAGAGACTTCCCCACCCCTAAAATTAGACTCTGGATCAACAAAAACATCCGATACCCATTCGTTCTAGTGTAGAGAAGTTTTGGAGATGACAGTAAGGGCTTCCTCAGAGGCTCAGACCGTGCGAGCTAAATATTAGAGGGGTGGTTAACTGGTTATAGATACCGTCCAAGATCGAACTTGACCACCCACCTGATGCGTCTGTGTTTCTTATTGCGACACTGCCAGGTATGTAGGAAGTACCTACCCAGATCTACCGATCATTACTTCACGAATGGCCAGTGCTAGTTTCGTGCCCATGAACCTAAAGAATCCTGATAAGTTTGCTGTACACTAACCTCACTACACAGTACACTCAAGTAAGCTGCCCAGGTCTGGCTGCTGGAGTTATAGATCATATCTAGGCACGATAAAACTACTACACACCATAGAGGGCTCATACAAATACACATGCTCCCTCTTATAGAGGCCTGCTTATTAATAAAATTCTTGTACTTTCTTGCTCCTTTTACGTGAATTGCGTGCTTGTGAGCGATGTGAAATGTTGGAGGATATTTCGTGGAACAACTCAAATATTCTATGTTCGCAATGCATCTGATTTTCGAGTGTCACCAGTCTATTATCGCCATGTTAGACCTCGCACTTCTGTATTCAACAGCTTTCAAGAAGAGGTCTTCGAGCCTTCAGTGCAGGCGGGAGGCAGGATCCATGGGCATTCACTAAGAATGTCTGCGTCTCAGACCAGGGCTGGTTCCGTTACAGCCTTACCCAAGCGCGAGCTTGTTCGACTTTGGATGGGAGAAGCTCAAAGAACAAGATTTCTGTCTCGCGCATACGTTTCCTGCAAGAGCTTGAGCTGATTGACGATCATGGTCTGTCGTGGTAGAGCAGCAGGAAGCTGGACAATTGCTCGGCGCATCAAGAACAGCCCGAAGTGGCCAAAGAAGCCAAGGATGCGTTCGCTAGAACCCCGTAGCATGGCAAAGAGAAGCGCAATCTGAGTGTCTTGCAGTTCCGCCGTTGGGATCGATAGGATCTTTTGCAGTGACGACCAGAACAGGGTGTTGGGGAAGGGATTGCGCCGCTGGGTCTTGCCGAAGTTGCGCAATGTGAGAGCTGCAAATCCTGCACCCAAGGCCGTCATGCGATCCATGTGGGTCTGCTCGCTCACGAATGGACCTCCCGCTTCTTCACGCCACCAGCCAAGAGCCTGGCGCCCAGAGTCCGTCTTGTCGTTGCCGGTGGATCCCCAGAGCGAAGGACATACCACTCGGTACTTGGCGAGTAGGATGTCACTCATAGGGATGCCCTGGAACATGAAGGTGTCCATGGAGAAGATTTGGGCAGCGAGAATGCCAATGGGCTCAGCATGATCGGGGTTGATCGACGCCTCGGTGATCAAGGCTGAGATAAGAGCCTTGGCGAAAATGTTGAGACCGTAGATCATCATGGCCGGCACCTTGTGTTCGGTTTGTGCCACTTCGGGAGGTGGGAAGGCCATGAAACCCCGAATGTCGATTGTCGGCTCGGCCATCTGGCAGGCTTTGTCGAGCTCAGCCTTGATCTGGGCAGTTTGGGCTTTATTGGTGCCCTTCCCATCCCGCAGCTGCCCGACACATTTCTTGATCGACCGGCGGATATCACCCATGGCCTGCTTCAATGGCGGGTTCTCTGTGCCTAGTCCGCGAAGCCACTCTCGCATTTGCTTGAGAGTTCGATGGACCTCCACGTACCGATCTTGGATGCGTGTCTCTTCCGCAGTGAGACCACGCGGGCCGATCCTGCCTTGGGCCAGAACAATCGCCTGTTGCTCAGCTTCCTGCTGGGCTCTCTTGTCTGCCTCATCCTGCTGGCGTTTTCTGGCCTCTGCACGTTCCGACTCTTCACGTTGGCGGCGCGCCTTCTCCTCTTGAGCAGCCTTGCGAGCTCGCTCTGCCTCATCCGCTGCCCTTTTCGCAGCTTCTTCCTTGGCCTTCTTCTCCGCCGCTAGCCGGGCAGCCTCCTCTTGCTGATGACGGAGCTTCTCGGCCTTCTCCCGCTCGATGCGCTCCAGGCGCTCCTTCTCCTCCCGAGCAGCATCCTCTGCACGGCGGCGAGCTTCTTCCTCGGCGCGAAGATGCGCCGCCAAGGTCGCCTCCGCCTGTTGTCGCACCCCGTCGTGGAACGCGGCCACCTTGTCGAGGGCGGCGGTGTGGATAGCCTCGCGTTCTCGATCGATCCGATCGAGCTCCTCATAGTAGGTCTTACGCTCATATTCGTGAACTCGGCGCAAGTCGTCATTGAAGAGACTGACTTGGGCGAGATCCTGCGCAAGTTCGAGGATCAGTTGGCGCGTGGGGCTGTCGAGGGGCGCAGAGATAGTCTGACGGCGAGTCATGTCGACGACGGAGGATGCTCGCGTGTAAGGGAGACCGGCTGCTGATATGAGACGGCCTGCAGTCAGAGACTGTCATGCACGAGAGTGATTTGTGTATCAAATGTGATCACTTACCTGAGGTGAGACGAAGAAATGAAAAGGACGGCAGAAACGAGTGATCTTTAACGGAGCGCTGGCAAGGGTGCGAAACAGGTCGAGATCCGGAACCAAATGTGCGCGGAGGTGGCCGTGCTTGATGCAGTAAGACCAAGCTGCGTCGAAACCTCACGCAAGACAGAAAAGTTGAGTCGTTTCTTGTAAATAAGAGGTGTTGAAATTGGCAATGGCAGATGAAAAAAAAATCAGTGCCAACTTTCGAGTCGAACGTGGTTCAAAAAGGTTGTAAAATGTTGTTGGAAGTGCGGGTTGTCGGCAGACGATGAGGTGAAAGAGGGAGAGATTGAAGTGAGGGAAGGACTGCAAAGATACTGCCAGGTGCGACGCCGTCTTGGTGGGAGAGGGTGTATGTTTATGTTTGTGTTTGGGCGTCAACACTGTGACTCTGAGAAGCTATTCCTCAAGTGAGCAAGAGACACCAAGGGAAGGCACGCATGGCCTGGGGAAGGGTCGACGGAGGATTGTTTGCTGCGCTGGGTCGATCTCGTGCTCGAGTCGAGGGTGTCACATGAGATCGTCCAATGTCACCCATTCGTCAACGTTGATTCCTGCGCGCGCTTTCAGCGACCACCCGCTGGGGGCTCTGCGGCGCGAGCAAGTCTCGAGCTTTCTGAGGGCCGTGATATCGTCAAACTGCAAGCTGCCGCGGACTCCATCTTAGCCAAACACATCTTTCAATGGACACAGTTCTTGTCGCATCACTCGAGACGAATGTCGCCAGACACTCACCATGGTACTCGGGTACGACTCTCGAACTGTCAAGTGGATTCAGTATACCAGAGAGCGAGTGTTCACGCCTTCCACAGTCTGAACGTGCTTGAATGTCCCAGTCTTGTGTTCGCGGTCAACTACACCAAGCGCAAAATACCAGCTGCTCCACTCCGCTTGTCCGGCTCTCGCCCATTCACAGCACGTCGGATTCAAAAATACCGGCTGAGTCAGCGTTATCCGCTCCTCCAAGCTGAAGTGGACAAAATTCGACTGTCCCCCGGTTGACTTGGACGAAGGTTACCGAGCTCTGTGTTGGTAGTGGACCTTGAGCTCGTCAAAATCTGGTTCGCTTGCATCATCATGAACATCATCTCTTTTTGGAAGGGACCTCAATTGTTCTGTTCAGCAGCTTCAGAGCTCGAAAAGCTGAGAATGCTGAATCACTCTGTCCCGGTTTTGATACTCTCCCTGAGTCTCTACTCCTAATTTCCTAGTCCTACTTATCAAGTGGCCCCAAAATACATTTGTACAATCCAATGAGAGGGTCAATTTCGAGAGTACTAGTGCCCCGTTTGTCTTAGCGCTAGTTCGAGGCCGATGCTCCAGCTTAACGGCCACCGAACCACTCAGGCGGCGAAATCGACAATACTCACACCCCCCAAAGGAAAACACCGTGGAGCTGCGCCTTTAGGTGAAACCACCATCCTGCAAGAAACCCGTAAGCCCATTCAACTCCATGTACTAGGAGCTTGAGGGCAGCTCCCAATCGAGCGTGAAGATGCCGGATGTTGGTTAAGGTCAGAGACCGCCGAAAAAGTGTTCTGATGAATCATGGTGCACGGTAGTACTGTACATCCCGAGTTCCAGATAAGATGAGGTCGCCGGGAGCCATGAAGATCATCGACACCATCCGCCGCCTGGAAGCTCTGGGTTCGCTCAAAGTACGGAAATGTAATTACACACAGGTTGACAGCGCTGTGGCCACTTGACAGGGCGATATCCACAGACCTCAATCCCATTTGAGGACGTTATACCCAAACGATACCTACTGATACTCCTTTCCGTATTCGACTCTCTCCCCACACCCGCTTTGTATGGATCCATCACCACCTCTTTCTTCTCCTTTCCCCCCCCCTCCTTCTCCTTCCCCTGCTACCCATCTCTCTTTCTCTCTCCCCCCCTCTTCATCGCTCCTTCAGGCCAGATTGGTCGATGCTCGCATCGTCTTCTCTGAATCTCTACTGATTACTCCTGTTGTCATTCCTTTCGAGGGACGTGCAACTTTCTCGGTTTACCCATTTTTCTGGAGTGGCCGGAATTGCTATCGAAATCGAAGAAGCTCTCACCGCAGCTTGACACCTCCGTCGAATCGGTCACTAGCTTGCAGTCAGAGCTTCATCGGCCTCCCCCTGTCCCACCAAGTCACCTTTCTTGAGCCGGTTGCTTCTTCTTGTGCGCCTCTGCACTTGCAGCTGCAATCCGCCGACTCGATCCTTCCTACCACACTCCTCGAATCAAGCGTCGGCCTTGTTCTCGCCAACCCCGAACCCAAGTTCGACTACCTTGTGCATACGGTTGAGGTTCGACTGCCGTTTCATCTCAATACCGCAACCTTCTTTGATCCGTGCTATCGATCGCTTCTTCGACGGTATCAGCAAATTTCTTTCTACATTGCACCCATACCGCCGTCATTCTGGAATGCGTGGTCATTGAAAAACTTTCATACTTTCTGCAGGTAAGAATTGAGAGGAAAATCAGTCTCAGTCCACATTGTGGCAAAGTACGAGGACATGTGGGCGATCTCGGAGGAGAAATGAGCCTCCATCGTCCAAAAATGTTCAATCAGAATCCCGCACATGTACCTTTCTCCACAAGTTCTGTCGGGTACATTTCCATCGAGACCGCCGGTTGTGACGCACTGTTCCTGCTGTCCTGGCCCGAGGCCTCTTTCCACAAGCCGCAGCTTCCCTGTCCGTTCCAATCTAATTTGCCATTGTGCCTGCTTTGGGCTCGTCAATCTTGCTTCAATCTTCTTCTCAACTCGCTCTGTCAAGTTTCTTTTCCTTTGGTCTTCTCAAATTTGTTCTGGTTACGTCCTTGACCTGGGTGATCATCACTTCTTGGTGCTAACTCCGTTCGTTCCCAATTGTGTAGTATACTTCGAGCTTCATTGTGTTGTTCCGAGAACCGTTTTCGAAAACAACTTTCCACTCAACTGCCGTCGGAGTTTACCCCGACTTCGCTGGGTTCAACTGACTTTTTAAGGCAGCGCCAGTCCTTTTTCTCCCTTGCTCGTGTCTTTCTGAAGAGTGTCCAACGTTGACTTGCTTCTTCAACCCAAGACCATGGATCAGTCAGGCCAGTCAGGTGTGCCCGGCCCCGGTGGGCGGAAGCTTCACATTGCCCACCGAAGAAGCCCGTCTGAGCTGACTCCCTTGATGAGTATGCACACACTCTTCCGAGTTACACCGAGATATTCCGACTGACAAGCATTGATATAGTGGAACAATTGGCTATTCAGCAACAAATTGAGCTGCTTCAGCAGCAACAACAACAGATCGCCGCGACTCACCAGCAGTATGTGAACATGGGCCTCTTGCAACCACAGCAGCTTGGTCAGGTCAACGCGTTCTCCCCTGGTGGCTCGATCGGAGGGGTTTCCCCTCAGATCAATGCTTTCCAATTCCCTCAGCAGCAACAGCTCGGATTGCCCATGAATGCCCCAAACCAACACTCTCATCGTCGCAACCAGTCTGCTCTCCCTGGTCTTGCAATGGGCCCACCTCCCGCTCCTTCCTCTGGTGCATCCGGCTACGCTGATTACAATCAGCAAGGCTCGAACAACCACCAAAAGTCCGAGAACACCAACCACGGTCGTGGCCGTGGTGGTCCTCCCGGCGGTGGCGGTCACCAGCGCCGTCACTCGCTTGCGCTTCCTGAAGCCAAAAAGGCCGCTGAGTTGGCTCAGCAGAAGCGAACAGCTTCTGGATTCCAGTTCCCCGCGCCCGTCGCGGGTTCTGAGGCTCAGTCCGGCTCTGATGACAAGCCTGGGCCAAGCACCTCTCCAGCCCCGCAGGGTCTTGGCCTTCAACGCGCTGGCAACATGCGCTCCAGTGGTCACGGTCGTAGCCAATCGATGGCGATTGGTGGTAATCGTGGCGCTATCTCTGGACGGGGTGCTGGAGGGTTCCAATTCCCGGCTCCAAGCGATGCTCAGCCTGAGAATCAACGTCGCGCCAGCCAGAATGGTGGTCATGCGCGCACTGGCTCGCGCAACTTCGATGGAAATTGGCGCCAACCCAACAACCAGGCTCAAGGCCAAGATCAGCAGAAACCCTTCGGTGGTCAGCAGCAGCAACAGCAGCAGCAGACCGGTGGCTTCCAGCCCGGTCACCGCTCGCGCGGCTCCATCAACCAGTCAATGGGTTCCATTGGCCAGTTCCAGTATCCAGGCCAGCCCCAGCTCATTCAGCTTCCCCAGGGTCAGGTCATGATGGCCACTCCGCAGATGTTTGCTGGGGGCCAGGCACAGCTCAACCCGCTTCAACTTGCCCAGCTTCAAGCCCTTCAGCAGCAGAACGGCCAAGGTCTGGGTGGCCTTCAAGCAAGCCAGCACGCGCCTCCCCAGCTTTCAGTCCAGCAGCAGCAACAGCAGCAACAGCAACAGCGGAAGACGTTGTTCACCCCTTACTTGCCTCAGGCAAATCTGCCTGCTCTGATCAGCAATGGCCAGTTAGTTGCGGGTATACTGCGTGTCAACAAGAAGAACCGATCCGATGCTTACGTGACCACACCTGATCTGGACGCGGACATCTTCATTTGTGGCAGCAAGGACCGCAATCGTGCTCTTGAGGGAGACTACGTCGCTGTCGAGCTGCTTGATGTTGACGAAGTGTGGAACCAGAAAAAGGAGAAAGAAGAAAAGAAGAAGCGCAAGGATATTACTGATGCTCGCTCGGGCAGCAATGCTGGAATTGACAAGCTTGGCCGATCTGACTCGACTGGAGAAAGGCAAGAAGTGGCTCCGGATGGAAGCATCCGCCGTCGGGGTAGTCTCCGTCAGCGTCCGACTCAGAAGAAGAATGATGACGTTGAGGTCGAGGGACAGAGCCTTTTGCTTGTTGAGGAAGATGAGATCAGCGACGAGCAGAAGCCGCTGTACGCAGGTCACGTTGTTGCTGTCGTCGAGCGTATCGCCGGCCAGATGTTCTCGGGAACCCTAGGACTTCTTCGGCCCAGTAGCCAGGCAACAAAGGAGAAGCAAGAGGCAGAGCGTCAGGCTAGAGATGGCAATCACGGTCGTCACCAGGATCGTCATCAAGAGAAGCCCAAGATTGTTTGGTTCAAGCCTACCGACAAGCGTGTTCCCCTGATTGCGATTCCCACTGAGCAGGCTCCTCGCGACTTTGTCGAGAAGCACCAGGACTACGCTAATCGAATCTTTGTCGCGTCGATTAAGCGCTGGCCTATCACCTCGCTTCATCCTTTTGGAACATTGGTTGAACAGCTTGGCGAGATGGGCGACCTGCGCGTTGAGACCGACGCCCTTCTGCGTGACAACAACTTTGGATCCGACGAATTCTCGGATGCCGTGATCAAGAGCATTGGCTGGGAAGATTGGTCTATTACCAAAGAGGGCGATGCCCTCGGTGCTCGTCGCGACTTCCGTGATGAGGCCTCCTTCACCATCGATCCTCATGACTCGCAGTCACTTGAAGACGCCTTTCACATGAAGAAGCTTGCCGATGGCCGGGTTGAGATCGGTGTTCACGTTGCCGATATTGCTCACTTTGTCAAAGGAAACTCTCTCGTTGACCGTGAGGCCAAGAAGCGAGGCACTG
Source organism: Penicillium diatomitis (assembly GCF_028827545.1). Classification (NCBI taxonomy): domain Eukaryota; kingdom Fungi; phylum Ascomycota; class Eurotiomycetes; order Eurotiales; family Aspergillaceae; genus Penicillium; species Penicillium diatomitis. The sequence continues at coordinate 1,673,851 of NW_026623175.1, read as the reverse complement.
CTGTCTACCTGGTTTATCGCGTTATGAATATGCTTCCGCCTCGCGTTTCCAATGAATTGTGTTCCCTCATTCCAGGCGAAGACCGACTGACAGTCAGCGTTGTCTTCAAAGCCGATCCTAGCACTGGTTCGGTCGACGAAGACGTCTGGATTGGAAAGGGCATTATCCGAAGCGCTGGTCGTCTCAGCTATGACGAGGTGAACTCGATCTTGACCGGAAAGTCAACATCGACCACCGCGGGTATCGGCGCTGACAGCCTGCAACTGCTGAACGTAAGTGATCTAGAACAGTCGACGACTTTGTGGATCAACCAGTATCTGACCCCAACTCTGACAATTTCCTCAGGCTACCGCGAAGAAATTCCGGGATTCCCGCTTCGGCAACCGCTCTGCCAATGTTCCAAGCCTGCGTCTTCTGCAGCAGCTCGATGACGAGAACGTACCGGTGGAGTATAACATTTTCGAGTCCACCCCAGCACATGAGCTTGTGGAAGAACTGAGTCGCCAGGCCAACTTCTATGTTGCTCGAAAGTTGGCTAGCGCTTTGCCCGGCAAGGCTTTCTTGCGCCGTCAGCCCTCTCCGAACTCCCGACGTCTGACCCAGTTCGTCGACCGGATGAATCGTCTGGGATACAACATCGATTCCTCTAGCAGCGGCAGCCTACAGAGCTCTCTCTGCCAAGTGGACGACGTTGACATTCGCAAGGGCATGGAGACCTTGCTTTCAAAGGCAATGCAGCGCGCCAAGTACTTTGTCAGCAGTGGAGCGCCTGACGAGCAGCGTCAGCACTACACCTTCAATGTGCCTGTTTACACGCACTTTACCAACCCTTCGCGTCGCTATGCTGACATTATCGTGCACCGTCAACTCGAAGCCATTCTATCTGAAGGGGCTATTGAGTTCACTGATGACGTCGAATCCCTCACCAAGACAGCGGATCTTTGTAACAACAAGAAGGACTCTGCCCTCAACGCCCAGGAGCAGAGCGTCCATATCGAGGCCTGTCGCAACATGGACCGCAAGGTTCACGAAGTCGGTGGCGATCTGATCAGTGAAGGCATCGTCCTTTGTGTCTATGAGTCGGCCTTCGATGTTTTGATCCCCGAATTTGGCTTTGAGAAGCGTGTTCACTGTGACCAATTGCCGCTCAAGAAAGCCGAGTATCGTAAGGACCGTCGCGTACTCGAGCTATACTGGGAGAAGGGAGTCCCTTCCTCCGCATATATTCCTGAAGATGAGCGCCCCAAGCCTGGCAGTTCTCGTGCCGCTCAAGCAGCTGCCGCTGCTCGTGAAGCCGAGGCTGCGAAGGAACGTGCCCGTGAGCGTGATGAGGCCATGCGCAAACAGACTGAGACCGGCACTATGTCTGCTGACGACGTTGACGCTCTTTTCGATGACGATGAGGATGTTGACGAGGTCACTGAAATGGCAGCCGGTGTTTCTCTCAACTCCAATGACCGCTCCACCCAAAGCATGCCTCCTTCCCCTACTCGCAATGGTCAGCACCAGCAAGGTCCTCACCGAACACGATCTGATCCCAAGATTGCCACTGGTGCTGGCGACGCTCCCGAGAACAAGATGACCAATAAGGAGAAGTACATGAAGCTTTTCAAGCTGAGAGAGGAGGATGGTGAATTCATTCAGGATGTTACTGAAATGACTCGTCTCCCCATCATTTTGAAGACAGATCTTTCCAAGAGCCCACCGTAAGTTTTGCATCTGTTAACGTCATCCCGAATGCTGGTGTATCAACTGGGACTGCCAACTAACTAACTTCCTCGTTTAGCTGTCTGACTGTTCGCTCTGTCAACCCCTACGCTCTGTGATGCTATTATCACAAGCATTCGATTTTCTCCCTGAGAAATATTACCGCATGTTTATCACACAGATCCATCCAGCGTTGGGGGAGATGGTATCTGTCCCATGCTCAACTCCACATGCACGGACATAATTTCGCCCCATCAACACTTGCAACGCGTTATAAAACCTCCTCTTACATCATCTTTCACCTCCTCCTCATATTTCCACCTTGTTTTTGGGGCTTCCGTATACTTAACAACTATTAAGCTTTTTGTCAAGCGGCGGATCATTTTGCTTATTTTCCATCTTTTTTTTATGTCCTCTTGCACGAGTGTCTGAGCTCTCTCTCTCTTTCTGCTTGTGAATCCGAAGAAGAGCCCTTGACATGTTCTTTCTTTGACTTCAACCCTCTGCTGCAGCTTTGCAGGTAGCCACCAATTTGTTGGCTACCTGAGGCACTTCTACGAAGCTTAGCTTGGCAAGCTTGAGATTGAGATCGGCCCGATGCTCGAAGGTCCATGGAGTTTTTGATTAATTTCAGGTTTTTTATTATCATTTTTACCTCGTCTCTGATCTTTCGGTAATTCTGTCAGTATCGTAGAGTACTCCGACCCGATAGACTCATGATTACAACAGCATCCTGGACCACAATAGCCTTCTTTGCGGCAACGCCCGCCTTTACACCTGGGCCCTCTCAACACTTACCCCAGAGTCGGTAATGGTACATGTGACCCTTCAGCTCTCCAAGTGGTCTGACTTGCAGGCAGCGAAGAAGTGATACCTACGGGCATCAACACAACCGACCACCTGGTCATCATTCATATAACATAGGAGGGTCTCCACCAATTCAAGACCACGACTACGAGCATCTTCATTTGAGCATTGCTCGTTCCAGTTGCGTGTAAGCACTCGCATTACTAGTAACAAGGACAATTCCTCACTCCGACGCGCAAGATTCGAGGTCAATTCCGATCCTCGAGTGAGGTAAGGGATGTATACAGACAGTAGGTAGGTAGATAGGAAAGCCACTACCAGCGTGGGACACGAGGAGATACGACTAGTCTACCTTTGATCACGAACGCGACGTGACTCCTGCCCAGCAATTTGACAAATGAATCCACGACGTAATCCCAGTGCGTTCTTGTTCTCACGATCAGGACCAGCCCGGCAATGTCATGTCGTCGCGGTGAGGACTGTCTTGCGCTGTCGGAGAAATACCCGGTGGGCAGGGACCTTCTGTTCGTCTTGAAGACATTCTGCTTTCGGTCTTTGCTTCGCGAGTCCTGGGGGGGAATGTTGGGAAATAGGACATCCTCTGTTGGCTTGGTCTGGGGTACTCCGCTTTTACTTTGTTATTTTGAAGTGGGTTTCTGATCATCGATCGGATCGCTGGGTGATATGCATGTGTGGGATCGCGGAAGATGGATTCCAGTGCGCTTTTACGTATCGAGGGCTGGGAGACAAGGACCTGGACCTGAGTCTTTGAACGGTGGACTGGTGCCGTCGAGAGTTTTATGGACCGGGCAGTGAGGCTGCTGTGATTAACGGCCCGATTGGACTTTGAGCAACGTAAGGGCAGATGGATTGACGTTAGAGCGCGAAGAATGGAGTAGAAGACAGAATGCACTATCCGAATCCAACACGAGACGGTCAACATTTTCATGACAGTAGAAAAACTCCCCCCATGAACCGCTAAAAATGAAAGGGGGTATCAGAGAAGGGGAAAGAAAAAAAAGAGGAGCGATACGGCAACGGAAGGTAAGGATGGAAAGGTCATAGCGATGGAACTTGAGGACCGAATCACAAAGATGAGACAAAGACAGGATCTCACAGGCGGCGAATACCCACGCGGCCCTTGGTCTTGGGTCTGGGGGCATTTCGTGACTCGACCCCTTCTCGTTGAATGGCCCCGGCGCCGCAAGGGTTTCTGGCGGTCCCGGCGCCCGAATGGGAGTGTGCAGCGAAGGCACTATCTCCTGATGACGACGCAGTGGTGCGTGCACTGAAGGGCATCTTCGAGCCGGAGCCGGCAGCAGCACGGTTCTCCTGGCCGCCGGCGGAGGAGCGGGTGCGGTCAGGGACCTCTTGTTGACGGCCGTCGCCGAGACCAAGAGGGCGATTGAGACGCCTGGGGGCGCGGGGCGAGGGAGAGTGACGCGCGGATCTCATATTGGCATGCACGTTGCGTGCCGTGAGAGACGAGTAATTTGCGTCTTCGTGAGGTTCAGTTGATTCAACCACGAGCACCCTGTCTACATCGGATGCATCAGGATCTGAGGATGTGATGACTGAAAGTGGATTACGTGGGCTGGATGCCACGGGAGTCATGGGCGGATCGGTAACGAGGTCGGCAAGATCAACACCAGAGGGAAATCTCATCTCCTGAAATGAACGGGACTGCGTTGAGTTATTCTCGACGTCGGCCATGACGGCATCTTCGGTACCAATCTCGGATGTGGCGGACGGGGTGGCTTGATTGATTAAGTCCACATCCCGACGCAGAGGTTTCTCTGGTTTGGCCGAACTATCTCTGGTGTGGTTTGCGTCACTTGATGCCAAGCGTGGTTGTTTTCTTGGCCGAGTATCTTGACCATCCTCCCCGTCAGATTTGTAGGGGGCAGGCTCCTCGCCACGGTCACGGGCTCGCTTCACGGCGGCTTCCATGGCCGGTGGAATGGGTGCGTGAATGGAAGTGAGAAGTTTGGCTCGATGTGAAAAGGCGGCAAAGTCTTCTCGAAGCAGCGTGCCAGCAGTTGAGTTGAGAGCAGAGTCAGGGTTGGGATGGATCAGAAGACAGCTGATAGTCTGAAGGGGAGGTGAGAGAGGATGCAATCAGCAGTAGAACCATCGGCTAGGGGGTGGGGGATGAATATTTTGATTCTTGAGTCTCGGCGTGGGATTTTTGCCGCCGAGTAACCAGGACGGTCATCAGGTACTGTCCTGGCGAGACCGATGGCCCTCTTTTGAGGACAGGGTAACTTACGACAAGGACATCACGTAGTGTCAAGGTAGACTGCCAGTCCCTTTTGAGCGTATCAACGCAGACTGCCCCCGTGAGCTCCTCCACGTTGGGATGCCAGATCTTGGTGCGAAAGACGGCTGTGGGCGGACTTTTGGGATAATCTCTAGGGATATTCAGGTGAAGGCGCCACAGACCTCCCGCATAGGGTGTTCCGGGGGGTCCTGTGATGAGGACATTCAATTGCGAAAGATCATCGGCTGATTCAAAGCGGCCATCGTCAGAAGGCAGAAGATAGTACGGTGGCAGTCGATCTCCATGAAGAGCGGCATGGTCTGCAGCCAAGCGGCGCAAGTTGGACACCTGAGTGGTACCGTCAGTCATGAGAGCTATTCATATCATCGGGTATACTGTCCAAAGCATATCTCCATAGTCATGGCATGCTTGAGCTGATTATGGCATCCTTGAGCTGATACCAAGATCTGAACTTACCATTATGGTTGTTCCTGCGGCGACGGCGATTGAAGATGCCTTGGTGGTACAGCTCTGTGATTACTTCATTGACGGCTTGTTTAGATCTACTGGTTCCGAAGCAACCAAGGCGGTGACGCGGTCCGACGCGATCATGTGGACTATTCGACCTATTGGACTTCCGTTTCGGGGATTCCGCGTTCGACCATCAATCTTCAATGCACTGCTTTTCAGGTTGGGTCACGGAAATCATGATGGTCAATACTGCTAGGCAGACAGTAATTGACCTCTTGAAACAACAACAGTATCAGCTAGGAAAACTTGTCATGGCAAGATCGGTAGTGTCAAGGCGGCTCGTCGATAAATCCAAGCCACCTAATTGACAAATCTATGCAAATGTACCCAGTACCCACCGCTAGCCGCCTCTTAACCTATCCTGACAGGTATACTACACTTCTTGCCCCACTGGTGTGCAACTACCTAGGTAATCAGAAGAGACATGTTCAGGGAACCTGGGACTACCTCAGGGTTCTTACGGCACTATGACTCTTGAGGAAGACCCAGATTCAGTTTGGAAGGAGCTACAGGTGCGCAGAGATCTTATAAATACAAGGAATGGCATGTATTTGTAACTTGGAAGAAATAAGCGCCTAGAATATGCGTTCCATAGCAAAGGGGATGAATAGAGAACAGATGCAATGAATCTCCCCAGATGAGAGATCAAGAAGACCAGAGCCCCAAGATTAAGCGTAGAATGTAACTAAAACGCGAAAGAAAAATCCGATGTGGAGAGGCGTAAGCCTGCAGGATGTCGTGTAAGTCGTACCATAGAAAGACCACGCAGTTTGAGAACGGGCCTGTTCGCGTGATGCCCATGATCCACTGATACCCGTCCCAGGAGCTGACATCCGCTGCAGACTGTGCTCTTGTTTCACAGGTGGAAGAATGGCGCATGTTGGGATTGAGAGCGAGAAGGAGATCACGGGACTACCATTCCTGCTGGTTTTCTACAGAGCAAAAGCAGCCAGGGCAGCCAGACCGGCCAGGCCCATGGGGGCGGCAGTGGCCATGGCAGCTCCGTTGGTGGAAGTGGGCGACGCGCCAGACGAGGCGGAAGACGACCCGGAGGAGCCAGTTCCGGCGGAGGTAGCAGTCCCAGTGCCAGTGGTCATGGCGGTGGAGGCGGTGGTAGTGAGCTTGAATGAGGAGGCGAAGCCACTCTTGGAGGCAGAGGCACTGCCCATGGGGGAGGCAGCGCCGCCACTGCTTGAAGCAGCGGAGCCAGTGCTGCTGCTGCTCCAGGAGCCGGTGTTGGTGGCAGGAGTCACCACAGGGGAAGTGAGGCCCGCAGGGATCGAGGCAGCGGGTTCCTGGGAGGTAACAGCGGCAGGCTGGGTGGTCACAGGGAGCGGCTGGCCGGTTACGACACCCAGAGAGTTGGTCTGAGTGAGGTACTGGGTAGCGGGGTTGCCCTGCTGGAAGAGAGGTCAGTCATTCATTTTTCTTAGTCAAAGAGGGCAGCATTGGCTGCACAATGAGACGGGAGAGCGAGAGAGACATACCTCACTGGAGCTGGACGAGTCAGCAGCCAAGGCGCCGATGGCCAGGGTGGAGAGAGAAGCGACGATGATAGAGGCACGCATTATGGAGGTATGTGGTGGGGTGGTTTGAAGTAACGACGGTGTTGTGGGTGAGAGACGTTGTGGAAGAAGCACACAGTTCCAAGCGAGTGTCGAGGCGGATTAGAGGGATTAGAGTGGTGAGTGATGGTCTATGACAACAAACAAACAATGGCCGATTTGGTTGGGAAGGGAGAGAAAAGAGTGAAATCTGCGGTGGTCCCAGCCGTCTTATATCTGCCCATCTGCCCATCTGCCCATCTGCCCATCTGCCCATCTGTACAAGAGGGGTGGGGGGTGCAGAGGCGAGACCACGACCTGCAGAGCAATTCCTGGCTCTCATGGCTTATGCCCCGTATATTTTTGTCTTACTCCAGGGCGTTCAAAAGGACCGCGCAGCACAGACAACGCCATCGCAGCCCTCCAGAGTCTCCATTCCTCCCCCGGCTCCACTATGGACTCATCGACTCCTGGCCAGTGGCCACTCCTTCGGCCATCCAGATGGGGACGTACACCCAATGAGAGGGTGCGCTTCTCAGACGAGTCGATCGCCAAAAAAAGTGGAACTGAGCAGAAAAGAGGAGAAGATCCTCGAAAACTCGGAAACAGATCAAACAGAACATCGCCGAAAAGGTAAAATCAAGACAAGAGTGGGGCGGTGCGCAGAGCGTTGGATCTCGGCAATAAGGTCCATGATCTCTTTTTTTAGAATCGCGGTACCTACACCTACGTATGTCTGGCGCGAGGTCTGATGTACTCATGTACTCCACGGATCCAATGTCCACTGGCAGTACTAACAGGTACAGTACCCCCAGTGCACCACCGTCTCAGTCACTGAGGCGCAGGGCCTAATGTCAGCGCTGAGCGCACACCTTTCACCAGTTTCTCACTGAGGATGGATATTTTTGTAGATGCATCTACAAACTACTGGTAAGCCGTGTCGTGTCGTTCGATCTGATTCTCCGGTAGCCGAGTGACACAACAATGCAACCCGGGAGGGCAGCTGTCGTGTACCCAACAGGGCCAACACTGTTGACGGGCGTCGGCTCCGTTGAAGTCTGTTGCCCTCGCGACCGAACACAGTTGCATATGCATATGACGAGGCTGCCATGGCTACATGCAGGAGAGTGCATCCGTCTGCTCTGGCGGTCCATGTTCAAAATAGATAATCCAATAATTGAAATTAAAGTACATACATACATCTATATGCAGATGTGATCATAAACGAGTATAGGACATACGATGCGTGCTCGATATTATCGAGTAGACGAGTACTGTATCTTGTATACTGTATACTGTATACTGTACAATGTATATCGATCTTGCCAATTTTGAACTGTGCTTCCATCCAAATGAGATACAGGCTAGCGATTTAAGTATGCAGGGACTGGATAAGAATAGCCCTGTACACGACACCAGGTTTCGATTAGAGTGACTACAGTACAATCACAGCCACCGTTTGCATAGAGAGCAAAAGAAACGCGTCAGTAACTTGGATGAGACACAGGAACATTTCTTATGAGTACGGAATTGGATTCAAGTTGCCAAGTCCGCCCTTTTCGGATCCATGGACTGAACATTAGGCCAAACTTTGAAATGGATTGTAAATGACCCGCCATTATCCTCCCATCGCATCTCTCGACTTGGAGTCAGTACTCTGGGGGGATCCACTCATCCCGCTACTTGAGTGCACAAGACCTGAGAAGGGTATCAAAAGTGAGAGCCTCTTACGTATAAGGCGGGTTGCACTGCTAGCATGGTCACAGACTACACCTAGCTAAGTAGGCTAGGGAGGTACAAGAGGAGCAGGATTTGTACTTGGGTACGGTAGTACACTGATATTGCCACCTGGAATGGATTATATCTCCTCTCAACGTTCAGCCTCTTTCTGGTCGAGCTCTCCTGAAAGAGACTCCAATTCTGACCAAGGTTTCGCGACAACCTGAAAAACAGTAAGTTTTAGGTTCAGGTACAGTGGTGCTAACTAAACCTTGCACATTATTGATATCCTCATATTATGGTATTGCTTTATAGGGTGGATGGTACGGTAGAACAGGACACTGGCTTTCTCAGAACCAACCATTGGACTCGGCCGTGGTGATCACTGGTCAGTGGTCGGATGCTATGGTCCTGCAGAGGAAAAGCTTGTTGCAAACAGGTAAGGGAACTCTGGGAGGGTTCCAAAGTACCAAATGGGGAATTGGTTGTCCAACAGGCCTCAAATGGAAGTAATACTGTACAATAATGATATACAATCATGCAATGTACATACTCTGAAATCCAAAGTAGTAGTAGTAGTAGTAGTAGTAGTAGTAGTAGTAGTAGTAGTAGTAGTAGTAGTAGTAGTAGTAGTAGTAGTAGTAGTAGTAGTAGTAGTAGTAGTAGTAGTAGTAGTAGTAGTAGTAGTAGTAGTAGTAGTAGTAGTAGTAGTAGTAGTAGTAGTAGTAGTAGTAGTAGTAGTAGTAGTAGTAGTAGTAGTAGTAGTAGTAATAGTAGTAGTAGCAAGTAAGATTAAGTAGTTAGTAAGACTAAGAACTAACTACCTAAGTTACCTGAGTACTGAGTTAGTAAGTCTGGTAGGGAGGTCATTTGTCCTCTTGGTGCCAGGAGCCGAGAAGGGATTTTCAAGTCGATTCAACCCTACGCGTTGATTTGATGGATACTACTAGAATGGGTACCTTACCTATGATAAGATAGGCAGGTAGTGACCTACAACACGAGTGTCTGAATGTACATCGTGATTCGTCTGTTTACGAATTTATGCTCTCTTTTGTTTTTGGGCCTATCCCTTGCGCGACCGTGTGGCGACCTGCAGTCCTACACCACCCTTTGATCTCCTTGTGACAGGCTTCGCCTCAATGGCCTCACACCTACTGTAAATGTGGCGATGGTTGTAAATCTTGGGTGCCGCTCATCTCCTATTGCCCGCATGAGTCTTGTGCCTGAGCAGGCGTCAAACTGAGTGACCTACCTGAATAGGATTCTCTAGTCACGACTTAATAGTCACCATTAGTAACCCACTACTCACTGCTCAGTGACTCACTACAACTCGGTATTATTGCTCTATGCTCGGTGCTCCCTAGTCCCGACTCGCTACTAGCCTACTACTATTATCTGTCGAGCATATACAGACCTTAGACTTGAACCTCTTCATCCGCAGACTTTACACATTCCACATCACGCTACCCATACAGGAAAATGGGAATGGGTCTCACGAGTCACTACCGTCGCACCTAACCAGATTGACAGGTTCTGGATTACTTATCCCTGCTACCCTTTCACATGGACCAGGGTCGATGACACGTCGAGACGGTGGAAAAATTGGAGACTCCGCCAAACTTTGTTCGCTTCCAAGGCAGAGAGAGAGAGTATGTGTGGATGTTTCGGAGTGTAGGTGCCAAGGTGGGCTCGTCGGCTGAGACTGACGCGCGGACGAGATCAATCAGATCTGAGCAGGTTCCAATTGGGGCAAGTCGGGTGGATCCCCCGACCCTCGACGGAGAGTGAGACATGGGCTCGTCTGGGCTCGAATGGCGGGATCTGCCTTTGAGATTTGGGATTTGTGATACAAATCGAGTCAGACTTGCGGTGGTGATGTTACCTATGTAGTTACATAGTAGTAATTGTAGTAGTCGTAGTAGTATCTGGCACATACTCTATAGCACCTAGCACAGACCACAGAGTCCGAGAGTACTGGAGGTATGTACTGTACATCAAGACATGTCACATAGTCACTTATTGCGTGATACTGGAAAGTGGTAATCGTAGGATCAGGTGGATTGACTTGCTTCTCTCCACACTCTCAAGCATTTAATACTTGCCTACTATATTGGGCTGTACACATGAGGTGCACTCTTTAGTGGATCGTCTTGTCGAGGCTCACAGATAGCCCTATCGTACGCCCGATCACGGACTAAGACCACTACCTTACTTAGTCACCTTTTGAGAATTTACGCATGTTATCACGACTCACTCAGGAATACCACAATACTACAACAGTAGGGGCAAAACGTTGGCACCGATAAAAGCCGCCGTCGGTCTAGATTGTTACTGAAGGCCAAGGGCCCTGGACGGGTTTTGCCTCTGTTCAGTGTTCAATGGCCCTTTGCACTGTAAGAGTACGGTATCCACCCCGACCACATCGGTGCCCGTCCAGCCTCGAACTCGCCACTGTGCAGTGAAGTGCATCTTCCTGGGCAATTGATCGATGCAAGGTCTCCCGCGACCTCGGGTACCTCCCAGATACACTTTTCCTGCGTCCACGGATCCAGTCAGAATACACATCGCGCCCAAAGCAGGGGCACAAAAATAGAATCCAAAGAGCTGGTCTGGTCCTTTTAAACCGAGAAGCAACGCGTCGTAGGTCAGCAGTGTACCTACTGTAGAAGAGTCCCGTGATCTTGCATGAGGGCACTTGAAGTACAGTACTGTTGGTATGTTGAACGGCTAATGTTGGTGGTGGACAGTACAGCAGTACATCGGTAGGTTCTCTACCTAGTAGTCAACTACATAGTCAGTTGCTACTACATAACTTACGGGTAGATACTAACTACTGACTAGGCGTGGTGCTCTATTTACACTTTTGGGTCTATTTCCATTACTTGTCACATAAAATACCGACTTCGTCCTCGGATCATCTTTGAAAAGACCTGCGATCCCATAATTAGTCCAGCGTGGTGCATCACTATTCTTTTAGCGACGAATAAGACAAGAATTGCTAAAACCCCCATATGTACCTGATTGCCATTCTGTTTCGATTCTCAAACCAAAAATCTCTGTTCCAGTGGTCATGGAATCTAGACTCGCGAGGTCAAGCACCGGAAGCGATGAAGTACAGACTGCAGTCTGCTTCTCGTATCTGGTCAGCCATACACATCGTGACCGGCTATTTGACTCCCGCACCCGTTAGGGTCGAATCGCGTCGGGTTATATAGCACAAGCCGGGGGTTTGAATAGTCGTTTTGTGTAATGAGTGCCATTTCCACTTGGTACCTGGCAACATCATCTTCGTTTATGTCATTAGTGAAAACGCCCCCTGACAAGCAGGATACATCCAATGAAGCCACCCGTCGAGCCCCGGTTTACTCATGTCTGGGAGTGGGTTCTCCCCCGGATGGAGCTGGCTGTTGAGCAGTTTCTGCCCTGCAGCTGGAGGGCTCGCAAACTTTCATGCAAAAGACGTATCTCTTACAGCAGGCGTCCTTGCACGCTGAAGCCGCCTGTACCCCTTTTCGCCTACATGTGGTACCTGTACAACGTTCATGGTCCCCGAGTCTGGCTAATAGTCCCGTACCTGATGATCGACGGGAGCGGTGGAAAATCTAATAAGCAGTCTGCAGTCTGCGCACTGCGTTATACAGTCAGCTCCTTAAGTTTCCAGGTACAGAAAAATTGTGACTAACAGTTGGGACGTGGAACTTGTCTAGCAGATCTACGGTACATGCCTCATTGAGTATTGACAGGTCGGTGATTTGCACTCTACGCATACCTTGAATGTAAGCGTCGGCAAGGATAGCCGTTACTATCACATTCTGTGAGGACCTATCTCAGGCCCGTTTGGAGGCCTAGATGCACAACTAGTGGTTTGGAAAAGGTGGACGACGTCTCAAGTGAACCGATCAGGTCAGAGGAATTTGAACCGAGGTCCGGGTCTACACCGAATCTCGTTCAACTCGTGGCTTTAGAGTCTGATCCCGACAACGAGGCCGACTAAGATACAACATGACTGCTGAGGACAGAGATCAGGCGATGCCCTTCCTCGATGGCACCTGACAAAGGGGCGACTGATTCCTTATTTAAGCGAATACAGGACAGGTCTCGTCTTCTGTAGGCCAGGCACGGATCAAACATGGTCGTACTTGCCCTCGAGCAGGAACCGCTCCCTAGGCACAAACTCGGGACGTCTGAACTGAACAGCTTCTCGGCTCTTTTAAACTAGGTGGCTTTCCTCAATGGAAGGCACATCACTTTTGGGTCACCATGTCATCGCCCCGAACCCAGTCCGCAAATTCTTTTCGTTTAGCCTGTCGCAGTACTGTCTTAGCATGGATTCGGACAACGTCTTCAACTGAGATACGAGCGAAGCATCATCCCCACTGCCTGTCAATTCACCCGTAGTTGACAAGGCCCGTCCTCTTTCTAGTCTTGTAGGAAAGTCCGGACTGGAATCACCAGATTAATGTAGTCGCAGCAATTGACTTACCCGAATATCCCAGAAACCATGGCGTTGCTCGAGACCAAGGTAAGGGTTGCGGGCACCACCCTCTTTCTCAATTTCACCAGCCCAGTCGCGCCAGCTAATAGGCTTCAATTTCTCTGCGCCCAGGACGAGTCCCATGGACACGATTGCAACGGAGACCAGCACTTCTGCGATAATGTCTTGTGGGAGGGCACTTGCGGATGTCAGCCTCGTGTTGCTGAAGAGGACTGTATGTTCGTGGGCGGAGTATCCCCTGTAGAGACACGAGGTTGTCAATAGATGATCTTCAAATGTTTCCAAGCATTCCAGGCATGAGGGAAATTTTCGACGTACGCATGGACAAGCAGGACGAGCCCGAATAATGTAACCAGGCGTGAAAGGAAGCTCATAATGGCAATGTGGTCGCTTCGTGGCGCGGATTTAGGGGGGCCGTAGATGGGTTCCAGATCGTAGCACCGGAGCAAAATTGCGGCTCTGAAATTGAGTCGACAATGTAAGAAGCAAGATTATTGTAGGTACAATGCACCAGTAAGAAGACTGTGAGATGGTAGCTTCAGCTTATCTCTCTGAATTTCAGAACATGTGCTTCCAAGTCGGGTTGAGGACTGGATTGAGGACCGCGGGCCCGCAGCTCCATGATTACCTAACCATCTTCATCCCGCCCGGCGCCCGCGCTGCACGGTAACCACCGGCCTGTGCGGTCTAGACAATAGACATCCATATAGGTAGAAGTTGACGTCTTATATGTTCGATAGAACTTGAACTTGATTCTTCAATTGCCCCGGTATGATGCGCTTCTGACAGGAGATACCTTCTGTTGGATCGGGTTCTCAGGTCAGTCTTCAAAGACATGAGAGCAAGTCGGGTAGAAGATGAACTTTTGACGGCTGTTGTAGCCTACCAAATATACCTCGACCGAACAATCCAGGGTAATTTGTCCATCCGCCACCGCATCAGCTGCGATCAATGCGCGTGAGCTCTATCTATGGATGCTTCTGGAGGTAGGTAGTAGCTGTGCTTTCATGGATCTCAAAACATTTTTACCCCCGATCTTTATCTTCTAAGGGGTTGTTCAGAGGAAGCGAAGGTATGCCGAGCATGATGGATGTACTAGCTCAGCTGCGAAAAGTGCTGATGGAAGTAGTCGGAAGGATACCTATGTCTTCCATGGATTCCATTGCTTTTTTAAGATAAATACTCCTGCCGAACGCCGGACGAGCCAGCAGACCTTCAAGATTGACTGAAACGGGAGATCAATTGCTAGCAGACGCTACCCGTTCGAGGTCAGAAAAATCCATTGAACCGCGCGACTTTCAGCGTACCCCGCGTTCAAGCTTTCATATCGACTTACCCCGCTGTCGCCACGCTTCTAAACATCAAGGTTGTCCACGTTGAGATTGGGCTTGTCGGAGCAGGTGGGATACACCAGATGGGCAAGTTGACAGTTTCTGCGGTCGGTCATGCCCATCATATCACAAAGGCCTTTGTAGATCTACAAAACATGAGATGAGTGGGTCATGAAAATTTTTGGATTTTTTTCATCAGGCCAGTCGTTCAATAGGACTGGATTCTAGGTTCGTTACTATTTGGGGGATCCTAAGACATCATGTATTCCTTCATCACACCATTTGCCACGTTTGCAAAATGGACGTCATTTACAGCTTCTGCATGGCAGCGATGTCAGTGGACTGGACGTGGTCCTCATCCTCCTCAATCTGGGCCTGGAGAGCATCGGTGGAGACCTTCTCGTCCTCGACGACCAGGTTGATCTGCAGCTTCTTGATACCGAAGCCGACAGCGACCAGCTTGGAGGCACCCCAGACGAGACCGTCCATCTCGATGGCACGGACATTCTCCTCCATCTGCTTGAGGTCGGTCTCATCATCTATAACAAAAAGTCAGCAAACGAAACATACACAGACAATTGCGATGGCACGAAAAACTCACCCCAGGGCTTGACCTCCAGGGTCACCAGGGACTTGGCAGCGGGCTTGGGGCCCTTGGCAGCCTTCTTGGCCTTGTACTCCTCGAGACGCTTGTTGCGCTCAGCAACAACGGCGGCATCCTCCTCCTCAGAGTCGGAACCGAAGAGGTCCTCCTCATCATCCTCCTCGGGCTTGTCCTTGGGGTTGACGGGCATCTCGGTGGACTCGGGTCCGTAGGCAGTGAAGGCCTTGGAGGAGTCACCGGGGAGGGTGGTGAACTCGCTCTCGTAAGAGGCGATGTGCTTGTACCAGCGAGCAACGTGGGGGTACTTCTCAGCGTCGGGGGCAGCGGTGAAGGCCTTGAAGGTCACAACATCAGCCTGGCTGGGGGCGTCACTATTGGAAACAGTCAGATTGAATGTTGCCACAGAGAAAGCATTCCACACAAATATTTGCATCAGACACGATCGAAATCAGAGACGCGATTGCTCGCAATTGGGTTGAGTCATGCAGCGGGGTCTTAATCCGCCTCTTAAACACGGACCAATTTTTTCTCATCATAGAAAGCGCAGGGGATACTCATTACACGCGGCGGTGGGCACACAGTGAACAAGGTGCAACGGGGGAGATGCCACCAAAGATTGTGAATGGCATGTAGGAGAGCTTACCCAACGATGTAGCTGCGGGTGGCCAGGTAGTTGTTGGCCACTGAGGCAACAGTCAGTCCACGAGCTCAGGAAGTTATGGCGAGGGAGCGCCTACGAGTCAGGCCAGCATCAGAGACGAAGTCAGTGAAACCCATTGTGAATGTGGTAAAGGTATATTTTGGGGGAGGAGAAAGAGGTTGAGATGAGTGCTGAAGAGAAGAAAAGGGGAAAAGAGAAGATTTTAAAGTGGGAGAGCGAGGGGTAAAAGGGAATTTTTTTTTCCCGTCTGGATTGGGCGCCAGCTTCCCACGTGACTCGAGTGGTGACGGAGCTTGGTCCAGTCGCTGGGGAGCTACCGCCGAAGAGCCACTGAGCGTCACGGCGGTGGAGCTTTCGAGAAGCATCGCGACCAACCCGTCCTCGCAGCTATATAAACCAGAGCGACCCTCACTGGTTACAGCAAGCCAACATCCGCAAACTTGCATGCTTTGAATATGGCGACTAGAATCGCTCTCAGGTCGCAAGCGCGATTGCTACCCACATCAACTTTGTCCACACCTCTGAAACAACCACGTCCGATCCTTCGTCTGACGTCGCTGTCTCGAGCTCTACCATCACGCCTAAAGCCAGCCTT
The DNA here is from genome assembly GCF_028827545.1 of Penicillium diatomitis. Lineage (NCBI taxonomy): Eukaryota > Fungi > Ascomycota > Eurotiomycetes > Eurotiales > Aspergillaceae > Penicillium > Penicillium diatomitis. The sequence goes on along the minus strand of NW_026623175.1, from coordinate 1,657,597 downwards.
CCGAGTAGCTCCGACTGTTCTAGTTCGCAGCTATGCCAGCGGCCGTGCACACCCTCCGGGCGGGACTCACCGTATGAATATGAGCCCAGAGGCAGAGAAACCTGCACTGGAGCAATACGGCGTAGACCTGACCGAAAAGGCCAAGGCTGGAAAGTTGGATCCCGTCATCGGCAGAGACTCCGAAATTCATCGTACAATTCAAGTGCTATCTCGAAGGACCAAAAATAACCCCGTCTTGATTGGTGCAGCCGGTACCGGCAAGACAGCCGTGTTAGAGGGTCTTGCTCAGCGCATTGTACAAGGAGACGTCCCTGAAAGTATCAAGAACAAGCGCGTCGTCAGTCTCGACTTAGGGTCGTTGATCGCCGGTGCCAAGTTTCGTGGCGATTTTGAGGAGCGCTTGAAGTCTGTGCTGAAAGAAGTCGAAGACGCGGAAGGCAAGGTGATCCTCTTCATCGATGAGCTTCATACTTTGCTCGGACTGGGCAAAGCCGAGGGAAGCATTGATGCCAGCAATTTGTTGAAGCCTGCTCTGTCTCGGGGTCAATTACAATGCTGTGGTGCAACAACCCTAAACGAATACCGATTGATTGAAAAGGACGTCGCACTTGCTCGCCGATTCCAGCCTATCCTTGTGGAAGAGCCGTCTGTGGCGTCCACAATCTCCATTCTTCGGGGCATAAAAAACAAGTATGAGGTACACCATGGTGTTAGAATCACAGACGGTGCCCTAGTTGCCGCCGCAACGTACAGCAACCGATACATCCAATCTCGCCAGCTTCCCGACAAAGCAATTGATCTGGTTGACGAGGCAGCATCGGCGCTTCGCCTGCAGCAAGAATCCAAGCCTGACGCAATCCGAGAGCTCGAACGCGACATCACCACGATCCAGATTGAGCTTGAGTCTCTTCGAAAAGAAACCGATGTGAGCAGTCGTGAGCGCAGAGACAAGCTGCAGGAGGATTTGAAGTTGAAGCAGGAACAAGTCGGCAAATTGAACGAGGTCTGGGAAAAAGAAAAGGCCGAGATTGATACCCTCAAACAAACGAAAGAGGATTTGGAGCGTGCGAGATTTGAGCTTGAGCAAGCTCAGCGCGAAGGAAACTTTGCCAAGGCTGGAGAACTTCGCTATTCGACTATTCCCGGTTTGGAAGCTAAATTGCCAAAGGAAGGCTCGGAGCAGGAGGCTGAAAAGCAAAGTCTGATCCATGACTCCGTGACTGCTGACGATATTGCCAATGTTGTATCACGCACTACCGGCATTCCGGTTAACCGGTTGATGGCTGGAGAGGTTGAGAAACTTATCCACATGGAGGACACCCTGCGCCAATCGGTCCGTGGCCAGGACGAAGCGCTTGCTGCAGTCGCGAATGCAGTTCGCATGCAGAGGGCTGGTCTTAGTGGCGAAAATCGACCGCTTGCTTCGTTCATGTTCCTCGGGCCCACGGGTGTTGGCAAGACAGAGTTGTGCAAAAAGATGGCAGAGTTCCTCTTTTCCACTGAGACTGCAGTTGTCAGATTCGACATGAGCGAATTCCAGGAGAAGCACACCGTCAGTCGTCTCATTGGCTCACCAGCTGGCTATGTCGGGTACGACGATGCTGGTCAACTGACCGAGGCAGTAAGGCGCAAGCCTTACGCTGTCCTTCTCTTCGATGAATTCGAGAAAGCGCATCGTGATATTTCAGCCCTTTTATTGCAGGTGCTCGACGAAGGCTATCTTACTGATGCACAGGGTCACAAGGTCGATTTCAGAAACACTCTCATTGTTTTGACGTCCAATCTTGGTGCAGATATTTTGGTTGGTGCGGATCCATTACACGCCTACAAGGACACTAATAGTGCCGAAGTGCCGTCAGAGATCAAGTCAGCGGTGATGGATGTTGTCCAGGGAGCTTATCCGCCAGAATTCTTGAACCGGATCGACGAGTTCATCATCTTCAAGCGCCTTTCAAAGGACGCTCTCAGAGACATTGTGGATATCAGACTCAAGGAACTCCAAGCCCGTCTCGATAGCCGCCGCCTGACCTTGCGTGTTGACGATGAGATTAAGGACTGGCTGTGTGAGAGGGGGTATGATCCCAAATTCGGTGCCCGACCTCTCAATCGGCTGATTGCCAAAGAAATTGGCAACCGACTTGCCGACAAGATCATTCGTGGAGAGGTCACATCTGCTCAAGTTGCCCGAGTCTCTTTGAACGAAGATAAATCCGGCCTGGTTGTCACTGCCGAGGGAAAGCAAGAAGAATAACGATCACGCATTTGCTATTTTGGCGTTTGGTTTTGCATAATGATTGGGAGTTTAGGTGGCGTTCGCTTCCGATGGGACTGGTGCTCCATGCTGTGAGAACATTGACGACTTTGTACTATATGATTTTCTTTTCCCATGTACAACAATGCAAAAATTGAAGGTCTTCGAACATGCAGTATTATCAGCTTATATGCGTCATATGCTACCTACTTTCACAGAGCTGCTGTCAAGTCAGCTCATAGACGGCGCGCCTTTTCTATCGCCGCGTGAATTACCGTTCGCTGTCTTCTTTACGTACTCTAGATACTTCGATAATACATTTCGATCGTGTGAGGAACGCATTCATTGTCTGATCGTAAATGGCTATGTAGCAGCAAGCTCAGTGTAGTCATCTATACTCTGTATTTGTAAACCGCAAATTTAGGTTCATCTTTCACTTGTCAACTTGCCATCTCTATCTTGAGGTCTCATGGAGGGTGAAATCACCGATGACTGGGACACAGATCCATGTCACGGAAGACAACGAGAGAGCTGCAAAATATGCAAATCCTAGGGCAAGCTTATGTGACCACATGGAAGTGAAGAACCAATATCATAAACGAAGAATCCGACTTGTTCTTTTCCTCGCACAATGTCCGAAATTCCCCTCCTGACTCACGTGCAATGGAAATTTTGGGAACGTGACCAGCTCTCGTGTGACTTCTCGAGGCTTTCATGGATTCGAATCATATACCCCCTTGCTGCATACAAGCCTCCCGGACACAATGCGCTCTTATAATAATGGACGTCAGATTTCGAGTGCCTTTCAAGGGTCTCCACCTGCTTCGGAAGATTCAACATTGAGATGTCGCAGGAGAAATCACCGAACAAGACACACACAGCCGAGTCAAGGAAATTCCATCGATTCCCGATGGCAGCCCGGCCGAACAGAGCCTCAGCCAGCGCGTTCAATGACAAGTACACTCGGTGAAGAAGATCGATCTGCCTCCGCCGAAGACGATATGGGACATGTCATCGCTGCTGTTGATACCAAAGATCAAGGGACCGTCGGATGCGCGTATTACGTGGCAGAGAAAGAGACACTTTTCTTGCTTAGTGATGGTCGATACGGTGGGATGGAGGTTGTCGATGCCCGTGGGTTGATTCCACTAACACCGCTTCTGTGACGGTATTTGGTTGACGATTTCCACAGTACTTCACCAGATTAAACCTACAATTGTTCTCAAGACAGCTCGTGTTGAGATTCTCTCGGCTCAAGGTCGAGAGCAGAGTTTGGCGCAAGACAATGGTAGCTGCCTTCATGCTGTCAGCCTTTTTTGAAAAGACCGTACTAAAACAGCTTCCCAGAATCAACGGTGTTTTTACCCTATAAAGTTGAGACTCGTCCCGGACAGGAATTCGATCCCTCAAGCGCGCAGGCCAGTTTAATTTCTCTGAAGTCTCTGCGCTCTTTCGAAAATCGTTCACGATTTTTAGTTCCGGATGGGGGTCTTGGCGATTATGATGAGGTCGATCCTGAGGACATTGGGTTTTCCGCGCAAGAAGGAAGATTGTTGCACGTGTCCAGTTCAGTCGATCTGGAAAACATTGTCTCCGTTGGATGCGCCGGTGCCGTTTTGGCCGATCTACAGAGACGGCGAGCCTTGACAGGAAGCGTAGGAGTCATCGACGACAACACATTCAAAATCAGACATTTAGAAATGTTCAGCCTTCGTGATACAATGTGAGTGGATTTCCTGACTGAACGCTCCACAGCATGAGCTCAGGGCGTCTTGAATTACTAGGTGGATGAGCAGGAATGCGTTTCTGTCTCTTCAAGTCATGCAATCAGAATTACACCCAAACCTGTCGAGCCAGGTTATGGGGGCCAAGTCAGCTGCTGGCAAGGAGGGTTTCTCGGTATACGGTCTTTTCAATCGATTTGCATACACTTCTCAAGGCAAGGCAAATCTCAAGCATATCTTTCTCCGCCCGACCCTCGATGTCGCTCTGATTCGTGACCGACAAAAGTTCATTGGAGTTTTTTCTCGACCCGACAACATGGCCACGACGGAAAGAATCATTAAAAGCCTGAAGCACATCAAAAATCTTCGTCCCGTGATCATGGATTTACAAAAAGGTATAAGTACTGGGAGTGCGAAAATGATCGGGTTCAAAGCCACAGTGTGGGCAAGCCTACTAGCCGTATGTCTCAATCTCACAATCCTTCTTGATGACGCAGTCTGACAGTGTTAATGCAGTTTGCGTTTCATTCAATTGACATCCATGACGCTCTTCGAGAGATGTCGATTGCGCAGGATGTGTCTCTGCGAACCAAAGTCTGTGATTCTGTTCAGTCATTACGATCAGCTCTAACATGACCTAGGCCATGAAGACCTTCGAGGCGGCCCAACTCTACAGAGTAGGACGCATTATACAAGAAATTGTATGACTCAAACCTATAATTCTTCCGCACAACAAACTGACCTTGCCAGGTTGATATCGACAACTCTGAGGAGCAAGGTCGTACCGTGGTTAAGCAGGGTCTTGATCGGGAACTTGACAAAATGAAAGACAGATATGACGGCCTTAATAGTTTGCTCAAGAACGTCGCAATTGAAATCGCGTCAATCATCCCAGAGCAACTTGAGATCGACGTGAATGTCATTTACTTTCCACAGCTCGGATTCAACATCGCCATTCCACTCAACGATAGTGGACACGCTGCATATTCCGGCGCGGACGGCGCATGGGAGCTTGTCTTTCTCACGGAGACTCGAGCTTACTTCAAGGACTTTCGGATGAAGGAGCTGGATGATAAGCTTGGAGACATTTACGGGCTAATTTGCGGTACGACCTTTCAGATCATTGAGCCCCAGGTACTCAAGTACTTATACTAATTGTTGGTCAGAGAAAGAAATTGAAATTGCTTACGACATGGCTCAAAGAATACTTCACTACGAGGAGGACCTTGTAAAGGCTTCTGACGTCTGTGGAGAGCTCGATAGGCAGGTTATGAATTCTGAGTGATAACGCTTATACTGACCAGCTGATAGCCTGCTTGCCATGACACAGGCAGCAAATTTTTACAAATTGAGTCGGCCAAGTATCGTTACTGAAAACGTTATTGATATACGAGGAGGCCGGTGAGCAACTCGCCAATCTCTTTCCCGCTCAAATAACGCTAAGTTCTTCAGGCATCTACTCCAAGAACTGGCCGTGCCTTCGTACGTCCCAAACAGTACTTTACTGGAGGGTGGAGGCCAATCTCAAAGCGAAAATGGAGATCCGTCGCTGCAACCAATCCAAGCACCTAGCATGCTCATATTAACAGGCCCAAACTATTCTGGAAAAAGCGTTTACATGAAACAAGTCAGTGAGACTGTTCTACAGTATTGCAGAGTTACGATCTTAACATCTCTTCAGGTTGCGCTTATTGTCTTCCTTGCCCAAATCGGAAGGTTTGTCGAGTAATTGTCACTTCGGAGACACAAAGACAAGCTGACACTTTGCAGCTTTGTCCCGGCAGAAAAGGCAGAGTTGGGCATCACAGACAAGATTTTGACGAGGGTGAACAGACAAGAAAGCGTGTCAAACGTGAGCACCGTGTTCGAGGCATCCAAGAGACGCCAACTACGACTTACTCGTCCCAGGTTCAAAGCACCTTTATGGGCGACCTACAGGAGATCTCACTCTGCCTGAAGCAAGCTACCGGTCAGAGTCTTGTTCTAATTGATGAGTTCGGAAAAGGAACGAATGAAGCTGGTTTGTGACACACTTGAGAAGTGAATGGACATTGGCCCAGTGATAACCGCTGACCAAATGCAGATGGCATTGGTCTGGTTTGTGGAGTTCTTGAGCATCTGCTCGAACTTGAGAGCCGGCCAAAGGTCATTGCAGCAACTCATTTCCACGAGATATTTGAGAATGACTTTTTGTCTCTACGGCCCGGGCTTCAATTGGGCCATATGGAGGTGAAAGTGAGCGAGGAATCTCGTAACGTCAAGGATCAAGTCACCTATCTATACAAGTCTGTATTTCAGCCCTGGCAGTTGCATAGCAGCGCTGACAAGAGTCTCACAGCTTTCGTCTTGGTCGAAGTAACAAAAGCTTTGGCACCATGTATGACTGCTCTGCGTCATTCGCTTCTGAATTAGGCTGTTTCAAAACTAACCCTGAGCCAGATGTGCGGCGATAAATGGCGTTGACGCTGCTATCGTTGAACGAGCCAACGAGATCGCATTACTGGCTGCCCGTGGCGAAAATCTGATCGCGGCGTGTGCGGTTTTGTCTGCACAAGAGGTTCAAACTCTTCATGAAGCGGTGAGCCCACATCAAGAGGCCTAAGACATTGAGCCAATTTGACATGATAATGCAGAATGCCGTGGCGCGCAAATTTGTCGAGCTCGATCTCACTGCAGATGACGATGCATCTGTGAACGAGACCAGAAGAAAGCTGCAAGAACTGCTTGGATTTGCGAAATGATTGAATTTCGACCAAGACTAGCCCCATCAAAGGCCTGCCCAGGTCATTCAAGGCACCTCGAAGGTAGTTCTTGTTCGGGTCAAGACACCTCATTATCGCACACTAGTGTCTTATCTTCGTACTGAATCTCAGACGGACACGTCCGAATACCTTGCCTAAGTACTTTGCTTCTTTCCCATCATTCAGCAGCGTCTTGAGAGACTACGGATAGAATTACCAATGCCAAATGATGATTTGATTACGCAAGCAAAGCTTCAATCAAGCTGCATCGTCCATTATTTACCTGCAGTTCCTGTTGTTCTATGCCCATCTGAACCAGTGAAGACGTCGCGAGTAAATTCTGAGCACTATATTATTACCCCTGAAGACAAGAGACCCAATGTCTAGGTCCACGTCGTGTCAAACAGTAGATGAAAAGTTAAATCGTATCAAGAGTGGAATGAGAATCCTTTGCTTCCTAGCCCAGGTCACGTTGCGACCCTCGCTGTCAACATCTCCAAGTAATTCTGAACGTTAGACACATCAGCTTTTCATCGGAAATAACTCAGTACAAGATCATCCAAGAGGAGACAACAATGACTGCTTTTGCACAACATGCTACAAGAGCCTTGTCCCGTATACTCCAAGGAAAGTGAATGGCGCCTCGAGTACCGTGGTGTTGGATGAAAATGTGTATTTGGAACTTATATACAACCCGAATGCCTGAGATCCTGCCATCCATGAGTTTGAACGCCGTTACAGAGAATGAGAAAGAAATTTTGCAAGCGACGACGTGAACATTAAGCAAAACAGTCCTTGTCTTAGAACTTGACACTCTTGACCAAGTTCTTCTTGATACCTGTGAGTTCACCACCGTAGCCACCACGGCCTTCGCCACCCTTGTAGATCTGGCGAATACTGCCGAGCTTCTTCTTCTTCTCCTCGTACTTCTTGCGCTTCTTGACACGGGGGTTTCGCGCATCCTTGCTGCGCTTTGGTGTGAGACCCTTGTTCTTTTCAATCTGGTATGTGATAGCGCGCTTGCCGTCAGGCCCGATTTCTTCTTGAATCTGCACTTGTCCGCCCTCCCGAGCAGCGGCGGCGTATGCATCTGCTCGAGCTTTCTTCTCGTCCTTGCGTTGCTTGGAGCGCGCAGCAACCATATCGTAGTACTCGTCCTCGTCAGTGCCGGATTGGTTATCTCCTTTGCGCAACTCCTTGCGGACGCGATGATCCTCCTCATCACTGTCGCCACCCAATTCTTCACCAATATCTGGTCGTTGACGACCACGCTTTTCAGCTTCAGCATTGAGGCGAGCTTGTCGATCCTTGAGACGCTCTCTGTAAGGGATGTCGGCGTCGCCACCAGCATTTTGACCAGCGCTTTGACGCTTGTTCGCCTTCTGAGCCAATTGAGAGGTGTAGAATCGGAGCGAGCGTTTCTGTTTGGCCTTCTCGTCGGCCTCGCGCGCTGTGAGAGAATTCTCATCACCAAAGTCAGATTCGTCATCATGCTTGGAAGATTTGGATTTCGTTGTCTTCCGCTTCTGGGTGGGCGCCGTGACCAGGTCGTCAAGCTCAGCGAGTCCGGCCTCGGTCTGTCGCACACGCTCCGCACGGCGAGCCTCGGCTTCAGCCCGTGCAGTTTCAGCTGCGCGCTCCGCCTTTGTAAGTTTCTTCTGCTCGACCTCTTTAGCCTTCTTGGGTGCTTTCACCTTCTTCTCGATAGATGCGACTTCAGATGATGGCACCTTTTCGGGCCGCTGAACAGCCTCGGGGGTGTCTGAGTCGTCAAGATCCTGGACTGCCTCCCACAATTTCCGAAATTTGACCAAGGAGCCCATTACGGGGTGCTGGCGAAGTTCAGCGGGAGACAACGGAATGCGGGTTTCGGAGCTTTCGGGTGAAGATGCGAGCAGCATGAAGTACAAACTTATCGTGCCCAGGTATGTGGACAAGGCACGGAACTTGACGATAGCCACAGGTGCGGGACGGGGTTCGTCGGAGTCGTCGAGAGACCCTAAAGAGGCCTTGGCTGCGGCGCTCTGCAGATCTTTGTGAATCGGTTGAAGTCTGGCGAACTCTTTGGCGAGGGGCTCGAATTCAGGGTATCGGGCACTCAAGATTTTGCGCTTCTGGTCATCGTCCATATCCTCCGTGATCTCTACCTGAGGAAGAACTTCCGTGATGACTCCGCTATCCTTCTCATCCTGTGCATCTTTGCCAGATTCGATCCACTCAGACTCATCGAAGCCGAAGTCTGCCTCGTCCATAGCCTGTAGTTGCTTCTGTTGGAGTCTTTTGGCTTCCTGCTCTTCTTCTAACGCATCTGCTTCCGTTTCGATCTGGTCCGCATTATAGAGGTCCTTGCGGGAAGAACCCCACGCAGCAATGCCCTCTTCCTCCTCATCAGATGCAGCATCACCAGACTTTTTAGACAATCCCATGATTTCGGCATCGTCGTCGGAGTCTTCTTCATCTTCGAGATCATCTCCGTCCTCGTCCACGGACTCGTATCCCAGAATTTCCTCGTCTGAGGACTGTAAAAGCTCCTCTGTTGCAAAAGTAATCAGTAAGGGCGAGATCAACCCTCCGCTTAAAAGAGTTCCACGTACCATCTTCTGCGACCTTACGGCGACGCTTGGCCTCCGGAGCCTCCTCTAGTAGAATTTGATCACGGTTCGACTGAAACTCGTCCTCGGAATCCTCGAACCGCTCGTTCGCGTCGAACTTGGAGCGCATAGACGGTTCGTTCTTCTGTGCGGGGCGACCGCCCGCTTTTCTTTTCTTGGCCATGATGTGATGTGGTATACACTTCAACTCGACTGGTTGAGTTCATCAGCGACAAAATAATTTTTTGGATGGGAGTTCACCGCCCGCCTGCGCAGAGGTTGCGGCGTGGATCCATGTTTGTCTCGTTTGCATTCGAAAGGTCTCCGGCTCCACCTGACGAGCGGAGATTGGGTTGTTCCAGACTTTCAGTACCTTTCCTGACGCTGGCCACCCATAATGAGGGGAGGTCGGATTATGGAAGGATTGAAAGAGCCTGTACTCTGTACTCTGTAGTATGGTTGTAGCTTACCCTAAACTGCATGAAACTGCTCCAAAGTCACTATATATTAGTGTATAGCACCCTTGCAACTGGCTAGTACTAAAGCCGTGGCCAGTGACCACATGCTGGCTGAAAGTCAGTAACGCGGTATTGTTACCGTAACAGGTGCAATCCGACTTTTGGCTGTCCGCTGACTCCACTCGAGCTGCGGAACATTCGTTCGATCCTTCTCCTCGGCGTCCATCACGAAGGGAAGGGACGACGGAGGCTTGTTTCTGTCACGAGGAACTCGCGCTTCAATTACTTTGCAAGATACGGCAACTTTCTTTCCTTCTTCTTCCAATGTCTCTCTCTACCCGTTTATCCACACTTCACGACATACCCCCCTCTTTGTTGGGAGTCTCACTATTAGCCTGCGTTGCAATTGCATATACGATTACCAAAATGCTCGGCTTTGGTCGCAAGAATGAGTTTCCCGTGGAAGGTCGAGTAAGTAGTCGCGACAGTCGCTCGGGCTGTACAGACAACAGCTAACACACTTTGCAGACCATTTTAATCACCGGTGGCTCCGATGGCACTGGTCGTGCCCTTGCCATCCAGCTCGCCGCCAAGGGTGCTCATGTCGCGATTGTGGCTCGGACAGTCTCTAAGCTGCAAAGCACTGTGCAAGAGTTGCAGGTAAGTCTATCCTCTGGAATTCGACTTATTTTCCCGTGTCTGATGTGCTAAGACGCTGGTTCAGACCGAAGCCTTGCATCCTGTGCAGCAGCGCTTCCACTATATCAGCGCAGACCTCATTGACAACAATGAGTGCGAGCGGGTCATGGCTGAAGTCACTGAGTGGAATGATGGCTCTCCTCCAGATATTGTCTTCTGCTGTGCTGGGTTTTGTCTTCCTGGTTTCTTCGCAGACGTGCCCATCGCAACTCAGCGGCAACAGATGGACACAGTCTACTGGACAGCCGCGAACATGGCTCATGCCACTCTGCGCAAGTGGCTCACTCCTATCCAACCAAGCAATCAGACCAAAACTCCTCGTCGGCATCTGATTTTCTGCGCTTCCGTTGTTGCTTTCGCTCCAATCGCTGGCTACGGTCCATACTCTGCTGCAAAGGCTGCTCTCCGTTCCTTATCCGACACTCTCAGCCAGGAAGTTGAGATGTACAACGGAGCATACTCTCAGCGACACCGTGAAGTAGCCCCTGCTGCTGATGTGAAAATCCACACTCTCTTTCCCATGGGCATCCTCACCCCGGGCTATGATAATGAACAACAACTGAAACCTGCGCTGACCAAGAAGCTGGAGGAGTCAGATCGACCTCAGACACCGGAGGAGGTCGCACGCATCACCATTGCTGCCCTGGAGAGGGGAGAATATCTGATCACGACCATGCTCATGGGGAACATCTTGAAAGGCTTTTCACTTGGCTTGAGCCCTCGCAACGGCCTCATTGGTGACACACTGATCGGCTGGCTTAGCAATCTGGTCGCTCTGCAAGTGATTCCCGACCTTCGCAAAAAGGCGTTCAATTGGGGTCAGAGCCAGGGACTCCCCAAGCCTGTGAGTCAGGCTTCTGCATCCTCCTGATGCACATGGACTCCTTTTTTGCTGCTTTGAGGAGTCAGATTGGTACTCGTACTATACCCTGTCTGTTGCCCGTGTGGCTTTCTTCGCTCTTTCTCGACCCTACTGGAGGCCGTCACTCCTTTTGTCTGAGCGTGGTCTGTGACATTATATTATTACCTCCATGGATCAATTCATGAATGGATCAGTGTCAAATTATTGACTTGTCGAGACCCTAGCTTGATATGTTTGTAGAGACTCGACACGATCAATCATGCGACTTCGGCTGGGGATGAAAGATGTTGAGGCTCGGCCCGCATGGCAGCATCGTAAAAGAACGCGGGCGGTGACGTAGCGTTCCCATGTGGGGGCAGGACAGCCGCATCCAGCCTCCTCGATAAAGATCATTGTCCTAATTTTGCTAGGCGAAAAACGTTCGTGTTAAACACTTGAAACGCCGCAATATTCTTAGATATCCCAACATTTCTTTGAGACATTGAGGCGTCAGCCGTCAATGCATCATCTGGACGCGACTCACTGAATGAACGTACCTCGAGCCCAATTTTAGGATTGAGAAGCCCTCGGTGGTACAAAGGCTGTTCTGCATCCTGTCAATTGCGACACTCCTCCGGATAGACCATAGACCTGTGCGCCTCAGATACATAATAGACCCCAGGCAGCCTTTGCAGGGCAATCCACAACATGGGTGCATTTCTCTCAGTCCCGTTTCTGTCATTCATCCTTCTTCCGGCGATGTCCTCCTGGGCCACCACCTTCAACATCCTCTTCTTCTACATGACCTGGACCGCGCTAGTGTGGTCGCATCCTCCTCTACGGGTCGAAATCTTCAGTACAGCTGCCTTTCGGATATTTTTCTTTGTGTGTCCCTCAGTGCTCTTCTTTCTCTTTGATGTTCTCACCCCTTCCGCTGCCGTGATCATCAAAGCACATGGTGAAGCCGGGCTTCCTGGAGGTCGAAAGCGCTTGAAATTGCGTATCAAGGACTTCAAGATTGCAGGATGGTCAATCTTCAACATTTGCTTGGCTGTGCTTATGCAGGCGGCCATCGAGTGGTTCTTGACTCGGTTCTTGCGTGTTCGCAGCGCGATTCGGGTGACTACTCGGATTCCCTCTCCATGGACCATCTTCCAGGATATATTGTTGGGTCTTCTTCTACGGGAGGTAGGTCTGATTCTCTGCGCATATCGATCAGTCCACCATTTTCTGACACACATAATCGCTAACTTCCATCTCTATATCAGACTCTTACCTATGTTGTTCATCGCTACGCCCTTCATCATGCGAAGTCACCCCTTACAAAGCTGCATTGGGCATGGTACCATGAATTGAGCCTCCCTTTTCCTCTCACTGCACAGTACGACCATCCATTAGTCTACCTGTTGCACAAGTTCCTCCCTATCTACCTCCCGGCAATGTTCTTCCGCTTTCACTTGCTCACATATCTCGCCTTCGTCGCGGCCATTTCCATCGAGGAAACTTTTGCTTACTCGGGATATACCTTCATGCCGACGAGCTTCTTTCTCGCAGGAATCGCTCGTCGCAAAGAAGTTCATCTGCTCGAGGCCGGAGAAGGGAACTATGGTCCCTGGGGGGTTATAGATTGGATCTCTGGGACGACTATTGGCGAGACTGACATTGAGGACGATGTCCGAAATGAAGTCCGCGAAAAACATCTTGAGCAGAGGGTGCGAGACGCAATGGAGGCCAATAATCGCAAGGTGCGCGTGGATACGTTGCGTCGCAACGGCAATGGCCGGAGGAGGTAAAGGCTCAATCATGTGTCGACCGAACCGGTTTGACTTCTTCCGTAGGTTTAGCCAGATTCACCCGAGCTATATACTAGGTAGTTACCATTGATGGATAGCAGATAACTGCATATTGTTCAGCAGTGACCTTCACGTGACAGCAGATGATTGTACTCCCCTCAGACGCGAATAAAGTAACGAGAGCAGACCAGAGGGCGGTGGGTCCAGGAAGTAGACCATTGTGCGACGGGAAGCCTTTCTTATGAGATACCTAGTGATATTTAAATGCAGTTCATTTAAACGTCTATGGAATCAACGTTCTAACTGTGTTGAAGAAGCTCAAGACGTTCTTCGGGAACATAGCGAGCCTGATCAATTGAGCCAAGCCACAGAGGCCTTCAACGATCTAATGTACATACGATATCGATGGATGAGAGACTTGAGACCCAATTATTGCTTTTTTTGGATTGCCGCTGAACCTGAACATGGGAACTGTGTATGTCATACTGAACATGAAAGAGAAACCCAGCCGGGTGGCTGGAGCGAGGTATTTTTTAATCTTTTTTTGTTTGGAGGTCTTTCTTCACATCACGGCCGATCCTCCCACCCTCACAAGTAGGGAGATGTGTACCGTGAAAAAGTGGGAGTATGCAGACAGGACCGGTCATGCGGCGCGAAGGAGGAAAGAGGTATCTTGAGATCATAAAAAAAGAACCACCGAGGGAAATCCGTACTAGACACGCAAATCCCTAAGTCAATGGCGAAAAAAGCACGTGTGAACAGAATCCGTTTTTGTAGGATTTACATGATTCATGAAACCTTCTCCCTCACGCCACGCGAAAAGGGTTGCCGGCATGTAATCGAGCCGCCCCTCGTTGAAAGATGAGTCCACCCCAACTATCTACCGAACCCGCGGCCGCCACTTCGCACTTTTTTACCACTTCATCTCGTGGGGCTTGTCACCGTTTCGGAGGCTGAAGGTGGTGGCGAGGTAGCTGCCGAGGAAGTCCTCTTTCTTGATGCTGCTGAGGATGGACTGGTCGACGGCCTTCTGGTCAGCGGCACGAGCGGAGGCAACCTTCTTCTTCTATAAAGATGATTGCAGTTAGCATCCAAACTAGGTTCAAAATCCTGGGAACCCAAAGAATACCCCAGCGGGCATGTAGAACGTACCTCGGGCTTCTCGCCCTGCTTGAAGAAAGCCTCCTCGGTCTTCTTCTCGGCCTTCTTCTCCTTGGTGAAGTAGTCAGGAGTAGAAACCTTCTCGAGGGTCTTGGAGTCAACACCGGCAATGTCAATGCGCTTGGAGGTGGCGATCACGTAGCGGGCGTTGACACGGCGGAGGGGAACACCGTTGATCTTGAAGGGACCGGTAACGAGGAGGACACCCTGGTCAAGGTGCTTGAGGAGGACAACACGCTTGCCACGGAAGCGGCCAGCGAGGAGGATCAGGATGGTACCGGGCTGGAGCGCCTCGCGAACCTTGGCGGGACGGATACTCTTGCGAACCTGGAGAACCGAAAGAAGCTCTAATTAGTATCAAGTGCGCTGAAATTCTCAAGGGCGCGATTGGATATTGAATCGACTATCGGGGAGGACTTGGAGGTCGTGATGGATGCGCTCGGATACAACGCGATTCTCGACGTAATAGTCAGATCGTGAAGGGTCCCTCATCAGACAAAGCGAGTGTCGATTTCTGTTTCTTGATGAAGCGGTTTCGATATCGAGTTCGGCTTGCTTCGTCGCTTTCGTGTTGACTCTGTTGCGCTGCATATTCTCGGCGCATTTGCGATTGCATTGATCCGAGCGAATCTCACACATTCCAAGTCCGTCGCTCGAGCGTCTGCTGTCTTGATTCCGCCCGGGTCTTCACTGACCTTCTTAGGTTGCGACTCGTCGTCCACGGGGTACCACTTCTGAGCCTTCTGGGCGGGCACGAGCCGCTGGCCCTTTCCAAACTGCTTCGTCTGGCCGTCCGACATGGTGACGAAGATGGTGTAGGTGGTTGTCGGGTTGGTGTTGGTGTTGGAGGTTGATGTGCGGACTTGCCAGTGGAGTCCAGATAGAGGGTTTGTGGGAAGGGGAAGCCCTATCTCACGTGATAGTGGTTAGCCGAACCGACTAGGCTGACTCATCCCAGCATCGCCGGGCGACGGGGCCGGTCGGTGGGTCCAGGCCGCTTGGGAAGTCATTTGGTCCACGCTGGAGTATACCGAATGTAGGTCGATTCCTCATTTTCCCAAACCCCATTGCAGATTCAAAATAGTTCCATCTTTCTCCCTGTTGAGTTTTGTGATGGGATCTTTTGCGAGGCTGAGTTCATGACGTTCGCGCGGAATCTCAACAATCCTGCCAGGGTATCCTACCAGACAACCACGTCCGCCCCCCCCACGGCACAATCTGAAGCCTTCAATTCCAGTTCAAGTGGGGCCGTTGTTTAACATGACGATGTCCATCACCCCTCGGCTCTCTACCCGTTTCAGCAAATCGCATTTGTAGTTCAGTATAGAGCTTTTGCTTGTCCACGTTGTCGAGCCTCCTGTCTAATATACCCACGCTCATTCAAACTCAACGATCTTCGAAATGAATGATGTGACATGACCAGCGCGCAAGAAAGGCTGTTACAGCTCATGAAAACGACATGAACAATATAGGATTCTGGTCAGCTTCGAAGATGACTTGAGCTTGAGGTTTCACTCGAGGAATTACCTGCAAGTGCCCCCCTTGAGCGAGAGTCTAACACAGCTTCTCTCTTGGCCAATTATTTTCCGGCTTTCTTTACTGAGAGAAATGCAATGAAGCTTGTTACTCCAATGCGAAATGTTGAAGCCAATATTCAAACCATCCAAGATCACGAAATTGATGGAGCTACGACCTTGTATCTCACGTTGACCGTAGGTACCTAAGGCCTGTGAGATATCCTTGGATGACTTCATATCATGTTTCCTGACTTGTCCCAGGCAAAACCAGTAACCCTTGCATCCCTCGTCGTAGGCTATCTCAGTGACATCCATGTATTCTGATGTAACTAGTCAGTCGATATGTAGCAGGTGTCGAGCAATAATACCGATTGATGACCTCCGGGAAAGTCGCTTTCCTCTACGGATAGAACTTGCACTGATGGCACCAACAGCAGCAGGAGTATTCTCATAGGTAATGACTACTACAAAGTCACCCGGTCCAAGCAACGGCATCTTATAGAGAGCTATCTACCCAAGGTATTCAAGTTTCGTACATGCGTGTAACCTGAAGCTGTGCATGCCCCTATCAGCCACAAGCGTCCACAAACGTCTTCAGGTCTTCAAGTCTTCATCATTGTGTTTTCTCATGAGCACAACGAGCAAGAAAAATAACTACCAAAGTGTCCTCATATATAATTCTCGTCGTCCACTAGCCTGCTTCTGTCCCCACAAGTTGGTCGGTACCTCGTACAACTTCTATCTATAGGTACTACGTCCGGTCTTGCTGGAGACCTCAACATTATCGGTCAGGCCTTCTACATGAACGTCCTCGACGGAAGCAAAAACTCGACAACCGCTTCACCTACAGGAGAAGAACGTTTCACAATTACATTGCAACGTACAGATTCCAAGACACTTGTGATGAGTGCAGTTTTAGCCGTGCTCGTAGTCTGCAGTTGCTCCACATAACTGATCTTCGTGCGGGGACCTGTGTCATTCCATATGATCAGGTCATCCATTTCGTTGATGCCTTACGGGTCAGGCCTTCAACAACGGTCATCTGCAAAGACCTTACATGCAAGTCAGCTGTCTAGCACCAACATCAGCTACTGACGTACACACGGTCTTTGGCCACCAGTTCACCTTCCTTCCTTTCATTCCACAATCAATCAATCTGCCTCGGTCAACCAAAGCCGCCAGCCCCCGTTAAAAAAACGCCAGCGCCTGTTTTAATCACCTCGCTTTCGCCATGTCGATAGCTCCACTCATCACCTTCAAAGCAGGCATTTGCGATTTTGATGTGAGTCTAATGCTGCGTTCCATTGCAGCGCCCAGATTGGATCTACACCAAGCTTCGGTCGAGAGCTTTTGCGGCCACCTCTTCGAAGAGAGAACTAAATCATGTATTTCCAGAGCTCCTCCAACCCTGCCACCGTCAAGCCGAAACCCACACCTGGCTACATTTATCTGTACTCTGAAGATGATCTGTTGCACTTCTGCTGGCGTCCCCGCAGTGCCCCCCTCGACGAGCCCGAGCTGGACCTGGTCATGATTCCTTCCGATGGCACCTTCACCCCTTATCCACCGGTCGGGAAGAATACAATCAACGGTCGGGTGTTTGTTTTGAAGTTCTCTTCGAGCTCCCAGCGATACCTCTTCTGGATGCAATCTCACCCACAACACGAGAATGGCGATCCCAGCTGGTTCAGCCCGCGCGACCTGAGGGTGGGTGAGATCGTGGATGCCCTGTTGCAAGGTGAAGACGTGGACGTCCAACACGAGATTATCAACCTCCCGCACGGCGATGATGACGAGACTATGGAGGATGTCGAAGGCACTGACCATGACCCCAACCACAACCACGGCGGAGGTAGCGGTGGAGCTGGTCCCGACGCTACTGGAGGCGATATCCGCGAGGAAGGAGAAGAATCCCGTGAGGGCGGAGCCGACGGAGGACGAGCGTAGGTACATATCTCCACGAACATCGTTACCTGTGCCTGGGAAATCTCGTCACGCTGGAAGAGTCGCGTCTGATTTTTGTTTATGGTATGGATCTCATAGTGCCCCCTCCGGTAACCCGTCATCCGTCGTTCAAGACTTCCTACGTTCCTTGGGCGGTGGGCAGCAGGGTCAAGCTCACTCTCAGGATCCCGAGAGACCATCTACAACACTTCAAGATCTTTTGACACCATCGAGCACCCTGCCATTCATCGAGACCGCCAATGACAGCACTGTCGACCACCTCCTGAGTTTTCTTCCCCCGGCATTACTCCTGTTGGCACAAGGGAACGCCGAGGCAGTCGAGGCCGAGACCGACCCTGATCTCGCCCAGGCGGCGCTCCTATCCCTCGATCATTCCCAAAAAAAGGATATCCTTCGTCGTGTGCTCCGGTCTCCTCAATTCATGCAGAGTTTAGCCAGTCTTACTGTGGCCCTCCGAGACGGTGGGCTGCCCAGTATCAGCGAGGCTCTAGAAATTCCCGTGGCGAACGGTGGCTTCATGCGGCGTGGCGGTGTGCCCCTTGGTGGGGGTGATGCAGTGGAAGCGTTCGTGGATGGTGTTCGGCAGCAGGTGAAGGAGAAAGATCAGTCGGGCCAGATGGAAACGGATTGATGGGTCCTAATAGTCTTATTCATGAATATTTCCGAACGGGACCTGCCTGCCCGTGAAGTAAGGAATGATAGAGATCTCGAACCGAGCATTCTTTATATGTTTTGTAAGCAGCCGAGGCAAGCTTTTATATACACTTGCCCCAGGCGAGTTTCCTATACTACACATCATATACAAGCACGAATTTTCTGAACCCATTGATCGAGACGCTTGACCAAATTGCATTAGCCGCATTCACCCCAGCGCCGTATTACACCAGCACGCTCCTGTAGTAGGGACCTTCTTTTGATAGGCATTGACTAGCTACGATGTACTCATCTAGTAGGCATTGAGCTTACACTTGCACTGATGATAGAATTGCCTATGTAGGTATAGACTCAAAAAAAACAACTATTTTTGGTATTCATACAATTTACGGCCCCACATGGTGACTAGCAGTGAGTCTAGTTGTGACCACTACTGACTACAGTTAGTGATGAGGACGCGGCCCGCAGGCAACACTGTTTTTGCATTCTATTCCACGTCAGCAATGGACTGAGCTTTCTTCCCCCGATATAGACAAAATATCAGTATAGTTCTGGAGCTATCGGTAGGGCGTAGTGGATCCGACAGCTGTGAGTCGTCAGTCAAGACATATTACACTTGTGGGATCCTCGGGGCAATTTCTTGGTCGTTTTCACTTGGGGACAATAACCCCACAACAATATGTAGTGGAAGATCAGTTGAGTTACTTGAGCCTAAGTACAAGTCAACTGATAAACGTGACACAAAGTTGACTTCGAAGGTAAGCTGGCTACCTAGTAGCCACTGTCAATCACCTATGATCTGAGGCACCTAGCCAGTTCCCCCACATGAATTGGCCAATGTCTCGAAGGAAGCACTGTACAGTGTACAGTGGTACGTCTGGTAAGCGTAGGTGGGCCTCAAATGGAAGACTGTCGGGAGACTCGAGACTCGAGAGTCGACGGTAACTCCGAGGGACTAACCGCCCGAGCCATCATCAGCCCGCCAAGCCCGTTCCATACTAGTCCTGCCCCAGTGTGTCGTCTGGCGGGTCTCAGTCTGCGCATACGAAAAGATCCTCCAGTAGTGGTTTGTCGACTCCGGTCCCGGTTCGCTGCGCGACACTTGCCGACGATACTTCCTCTCGCTCATCCTTCCTCACACGCGTTCGATCGGTCCTGGTCGGCATTCGTCCGCTTTTGAGAGCCAGTGCCCGCTTATCCCGCTCGAATAATTTGTCAACAATCCCACCTTTTTTCCAGGACGTCGTCCCTTCTCCCGCCCCAGCTCGTGCATTCGAGCGGATTTCGCGGAAACTCGCTGCCTGGTCCAGCCCTTGTGAACAATCCAAACTACGATGTCTTCGTCCGAGTCTGCTTAAACCTTGCCTGACAATGGCGCCAACAACTCGTACGCCTGGGAATGAAGATGATACAACCCCCCATCAGATTCCCTTGCAGGATCTCTCGGGATATGAGAGTCTCCCGACAGATCGCGGGAGAGCCCATGCTGACAACGCGGGGGGTGGTATATTTTCACGCGGGTCATTGCTGAGAGGCGGCCCGCG
This sequence comes from Penicillium diatomitis, assembly GCF_028827545.1. Lineage (NCBI taxonomy): Eukaryota > Fungi > Ascomycota > Eurotiomycetes > Eurotiales > Aspergillaceae > Penicillium > Penicillium diatomitis. Next base: position 1,637,658 of record NW_026623175.1, on the reverse strand, counting down.
AAGGCAATATGAAAGTGTCGCGGAAGATTCGCCTGTCGAAGCGCCAGGCGCGATCAGACGGGGACCCCAGCCAAAAAGTGACCGGTATGACACCCTACGACAATCTGACGAAGTTGCTCCCGCGGCGCTGGCCCAAGCCATGTCCTTCGGTGCCACTTTCGACAGTTCGCATCCGTCGATAAGCTTGGTCGGACCTTCCTCGACACATCACTTCGACGACGCTGCTTCGGACCTCGATAACGTACCGCTCGATCCATGGCCGAGCCACGATCAAAATGCCGGCTACGCACCACCTCACGTGGAGGACGAGGACGATACAGCAAGGTTGACAGACCCTCGTTACCTGCAGCCCATCAGCGGCGCTCGTGGGGAAGACAGCCGGCGGAGTAGCGACACTGGCATACATTCGATCTCCTCAGGGCCTGGTGCGCGATTAGGAGACGACCTGCCCCATCTGGAGGAGGGTCTGTCGCGAAGCCGGGGAAGCAGCGCTCGCTCTCGTTCGCGATCGCGATCGCCGTCGGCATCTGGCGGTGCCCTTCAGCGAGCGAGCTCCATGGTGAAGTCCATGTCTCAACGAGTGGTCAATTTGAGTAATGAACCCGAGGTGATCGGGCAGACGCTCGAGAGAGAGGAGTCTCATCGAGATGCTCGAATGGAAGCGCCCCCTATGCTTCCGGCAATGTCAGAATATGCCCATGACTCGTCTCCGGGTACTGAAGAGGAAAAGCGTGTCTTGCGCAAGGCATGGCGGCAACATAACAACCCTTTCCGTGGCAGGTCACTTGGTATACTAGGCCCAGATCATCCGCTGCGACTATGGCTTTGTGATTTGCTTGTGCATCCAATTATGGAGCCCCTTATCTTAGTCATTATCATCGTTCAAGCCGTCCTTCTCATCGTTGAATCATCGAAATCCGTCTTCGATGATCCTCGGGGAGTCCGCTGGGGCAGAAGCTCGTTCGATTATGTGTTCTTCGTCATCTTTGCTATTTACACCTTGGAGCTTGCCGCTAAGATCCTGGTGTCAGGCTTCATTTTCAACCCCACTGAATACAGTACTCTGGACCGGTCTTTGGGTATCCGAAAAGCCATTGCGGAAAAGGGCAAGAACCTCATCACGCCTCATCGGCAAGGAACAGTAAGAAAAGTATCATTCGCGCAGCCAGAGCCGCAACATTCCATTCTTCGCTCATTTACTGGAATGAATGGGTTGGACTCAAATCCCGGTGCCTACAAAGACCCTCTTCACAAGAACCGTGAGAGACTTGCCCATCGAGCCTTCCTTCGTCATTCTTTCAATCGATTGGACTTCGTCGCAGTCGTGGCGTTCTGGGTGTCTTTCTTTCTCTCCGTAATTGGAATGGAATCAGCTCATCATCTGTACATTTTTCGGATGCTCAGTTGCCTCCGGATTCTGCGTCTACTCGCTCTGACAAACGGCACCTCAGTGAGTTCTTTGATGTTTTCCTTCGCTTGTCGTCTTTCACGCCAAACACGCTCATGCGGTGCTGATCATTCCAAAAACAACAGGTGATCCTGAGAAGTCTCAAGCGTGCGGCGCCTTTGCTCGTCCATGTTGCATTTCTCATCGGATTCTTTTGGCTCCTTTTTGCCATTATCGGCATCCAGAGCTTCAAGTCAAGTTTTCGACGAACTTGTGTGTGGGTAGACCCCAATGGTCAGAACAATTACACCTCCGACTCTCAATTCTGTGGTGGTTATATGGAGAATGGCATCGCGAGATCATGGGTGGACTCTGCCGGCAATCACTCCCCGGCTCTACCGAAAGGATACCTTTGTCCGCAAGGCTCTCTCTGCGTCGAGGGACAGAACCCCCATAACAACACTCAGAGCTTCGACAATATCCTACAGTCCTTGGAGCTGGTGTTTGTTATAATGAGTTCGAACACCTTCACCGACCTGATGTATTACACAACCGATAGTGACTATCTTGCTGGGTCCTTGTACTTCGTGGCAGCCTTGGTCATTCTCAGCTTGTGGTTGGTCAACCTCCTTGTCGCGGTCATCACCCATTCTTTCCAGGTGATTCGCGAGGAAAGCAAACGTAGTGCGTTTGCGATTCAAGACATCGACGGGATAGATTTCAATGAAACCCAGTCGAAAAAGGTGAATCCTGTCAAGCGGATATATGACAAAACGAGATGGTTTTGGGTGGGCCTCATCTTCTTCGACCTCGTTGTCCAAGCCCTAAGGAGTGCGTCCATGTCAGATGACCGTGCCTATTTTATTGATACTACAGAAACGGTGGTGACTCTCATGCTGTTGGTCGAGATCATTGTGCGTTTTGCCGCGGAATGGCGCACTTTCTTCCACAGACGTCGCAATTGGTTTGATCTATTTCTGGTCATTGTGACCTGCATTATCCAGATCCCGCCGATACGTATGTCAGGTCGCGCCTATGCCATTCTCAGCGTGTTCCAAATTCTCCGAGTTTATCGATTTGTGCTGGCATTCTCCGTGACCAGAAAGTTGATCATGGTCGTTTTCAGCAACGCCTCCGGTCTGCTCAACCTGATATTCTTTCTTTTCCTGATGACCTTTCTCGCTTCCATATTCGCAACCCAGCTCTTCCGGGGTCAGATTGCGGCCGGTGAAGCTATCACTTTTTCTGATATCTACAATTCTTTTCTGGGAATGTATCAGATTTTGTCCAGCGAGAACTGGACTGATATCTTGTACAGCGTCACCGGCGAAACTGTGGAGTTCAGAACCGCTTGGATCTCGGCCGCATTCTTGATCATGTGGTTTATTGTTGGCAATTTCATCATCTTGAACATGTTCATTGCTGTAATTCAAGAGAGTTTCGATGTTACCGAAGATGAAAAGCGAATGCAACAGGTTCGCGCATTCCTTGAACAAAAGCATGTCGGTGGCAGTACGAAGGGCAACCCTGCTCTGTCGAAAATCCTTCGTCTCGGAAGAGGTTCGGACCGCTATAAAGATCCGCTGGACCATGGTCCTGCGGCAATGGAGATGCTATTGAAAGATGCAGTGGTGCGCGACTTTCTTGATGAGGAGCAGACTAAAACGGCTCAAAGCCACCACCGACGAGAGAACACCATGTTCGCTGGAACTGCAAACCAGGAAGCTGTCGAGCCGGGCATGCTGTCCCGATTGTGGACCAAGACGACATCTTTCGTCCTCGGGCGGGAACCTAATCCCTTCTATTCGCGGCTGCAGTTCTCTCGCGCTTATGAAGAACTAGACCCCCGCACGATGGCAAAGGAGGTCGCATCTGCAGCCGAAGCTAGGAAGCGTGCACAGCGAGAGTATCTCATCAGACATCCCAACTACAACAAGTCGCTGTTCATTTTTTCACCCCAGAATCCAGTACGCAGGATTTGCCAGCGAGTCGTCGGTCCTGGACGGGGCCATCAGAGGGTTGAAGGCGTCGATCCATACAAGCCTGCATGGTATGCGTTCTCGGCATTCATTTACGCTGCAATTGTGGCAATGGTTGTGCTTGCCTGTATCACAACACCTCTTTATCAACGGCAGTACTTCCGTACCAACCGCAATTGGTTCGTGTACACCGACCTTAGCTTTGCTATGGTCTTTACGGTGGAGGCCCTGATCAAGATTATCGCAGACGGTTGCTTCTGGACTCCCAATGCGTTTCTCCGCAGCTCGTGGGGCTTCATCGACGGTGTTGTCTTGTTGACCCTTTGGATCAACGTTGGCAGCTCTCTCAAAAAGGACTGGAATGTCTCCCGCGCGATTGGAGCCTTCAAAGCGCTAAGGGCGCTCCGGCTGTTGAACGTCTCTGACAGTGCTAAGGATACTTTCCACTCGGTTATTATTGTCGGTGGATGGAAGGTCATTGCCGCGGCAGCCGTTTCGATGAGCTTTTTGATTCCGTTTGCCATCTACACTGTGAATCTGTTCAACGGGCAGATGGTCTCATGCAACGACGGTGACTTTGTGGGTAACTTGACGGCTTGTGTAGACGAGTATGCAAGCCAGCCCTACAATTGGGAAATTTTGGCGCCGCGAGTAGCCGAGAACACTTTCTACGACTTTGACAACTTTGGCGATGCTTTGTTTATCCTGTTCCAAATCGTTTCTCAAGAAGGCTGGATCAATGTGCAGGATCTAGCAATGAAGATCACTGGTAAAGGGCTTCAACCCCAGGATGGGAGCGCACCAGGGAACGGTCTTTTCCTCGTCATATTCAATTTGCTCGGTGCTGTGTTCGTGCTGACGTTGTTTGTGTCTGTGTTCATGCGCAACTACACGGAACAAACTGGAGTTGCATTTCTCACTGCCGAACAGCGATCGTGGCTGGAATTACGGAAGCTGTTGCGACAGATTTCACCGTCAAAAAGATCTTTCCACGACAAAAGTCACAAATGGCGCTTATGGTGCTATCGAATCGCTGTGAAAAAACACGGACGATGGGCACGTCTTGTGACATGCACGCTTCTTGTGCACCTTGCGCTTCTGATCCTCGAATATTATCCTGAACCAGACTGGTGGGTCACCACTCGAAGCGGCTTATTCTTCATCTTTGTCCTAGTCTATATAAGCAACACACTCATCCGTTTGATCGGCCTTGGATGGCATCGATTCAGTCGGAGCTCATGGGACCTGTATTCGCTACTTGCAGTCCCAGGGGCATTCATTACAATCGTCCTCAACTTTGCGATACGAAGTCAGGCTGTCCTCGAACTGAACAAATTGTTCCTTGTTTCAATCACGCTATTGCTGATCCCGCGAAACAATCAGCTTGATCAACTTTTCAAGACTGCCGCAGCTAGTCTTCCCGTGATTGGTAACCTCTTGGCTACCTGGTTCGTCCTCTTTTTGGTATTCGGAATAGCCTTGAACCAAGCGTTCGGCCTTACCAAGTTTGGTCAAAAAGAAAATCACAACATCAATTTCCGCGATGTACCGAAAGCGCTGGTCTTGCTGTTTCGTGCGAGCTGCGGTGAAGGGTGGAATGAAATCATGGAAGACTATGCCACCATGGTACCGCCGTTTTGTACTTTCGATGCCAATTTCCTCGACGATGATTGCGGCAGTGCCGCCTGGGCTCGGACTCTGTTTATCATGTGGAACATCATCAGCATGTACATTTTCGTTTCGCTTTTTGTCTCACTCATTTTCGAGAGCTTCTCATACGTCTACCAACGCAGCAGTGGCTTGTATGTGGTCAACCGCGAAGAGATTCGCCGTTTCAAACAGGCGTGGGCGACATTTGATCCGAACGGAACCGGCTATATCTCCAAGGAGCAATTCCCGCGCTTACTCGGGGTAAGTATTTGAACTGCTCTCTATGGCCTGTGATTCCTTCGGCGGGAGGGGCGAAGGCTGACATCGAATCTCTTTTTAGGAACTGTCCGGTGTCTTTGCCATGCGAATCTACGACGAAGAATTTACTGTCTCAAGGATTCTGGAACAGTGTCGGCAATCGCCTCGCGACTCAGTGCATTCGCTTCCGTCAACGCATGATGCCATGCCGCTGCGATCACGAGATTCTCTTCAGTCTCTGCGCCTGAAAGGTGAAAACACTTTTCCGACTGGCGTCGATCTGAGAAAGTTATCTCAAGTTATTGCTCGCATTCCCGTGCAAACCATTCGAGAACGCCGTCAACGTCTGAACAGTTTTTACGAAGAGGTTCTTGTCTCGGCAGACCTTGAACGTGGAATATCCTTCCATCAATGTCTCATGATTCTGGCCCATTACAATATCATCAGCGATAGTAAGAGTTTGCGTCTTGAGGAATTCCTGCGCCGTCGGGCACGTCTGCAGCGAGTCGAGGAAGCTGTTCGCCGCAATACAGTGATCGGGTTCTTCGACACCCTCTATTGGTCTCGTCAATTCCGTCGTGCTGTTGAGCGCAAGAAGTCCAGTCGTATGACGGCCGTCCCGCAGTTCACAGTTCCCGAGATTTATGTCGAGGACCCAATGGAGGAAGACCGCGACGAGCACGCTCCAGGCGCAATGACCCCTCAGAACCCAGTCGATGCTGACTCGTCGTTCTCACCCATGCTGTCGCCGACCTCCACGTCGCGTGGACGTGCCGAGTCGAGTCCCACTGGACGCGGTGTGAATCTTCCACGATTGGACACCAGCTTTGGAGGGCGCAGCTCAGGGGGAAATACTCCGACGGAATGGTCCAGTATCAGTCCGTCGCGCACCCCTCGTCGGTTGTATGACGAGCGGGATTCGTTTGATACGAGCCAACGGGATGAATCCGTGCCCGGGACTGACCACTCACGTCAAAACAGTGGCATCAGCGTCAATGATGTGATGCAATCGCTCGACAACTCGGCGTGGGGCGAAAGTATTCGGCGCAGCTTTACACAACGACGATCGGGTGATCGATCGGGCGAACAATAGCCCTCCCCTTTTTTTTTTCATCTTTTCTCTTCTATCATTTGCAGCGTTAGATCCCGCTGCATTTCCAACGACTTCCTCTTCATTGTATACCCCGCCCACGAGAAACGCCGATAGAGCCTGTGACCGGCTGCAGGATCACCAGGTCGACATTGTGGCCAGAACTGCCTGGCTTGTTAGAGCGCTCTCTGTTTTTTTGTTTTGTTTCTTATTTTTTTTGTGCACTTTACCCATTTTTATTCTGTTTCTTTTCTTTCTCGCTTATCTTCGACTTCATATTATTGTACAAATCTAAGACTCGAACCGTTGACTCTTCAACGGGCCTGACTGTGGATTCTCTCCTGCATTTTTGCATGGCGATCGCTCTGTCAATGTACGCATGCTTATCCTGACGTCTGTTTTTGGTTTCTCCACGTTCCTTTTGGAATGAGTGTAAATTTGCCCCATCGCTCAAGTGGAGCCTTTTGTAGAGTTGTATTTCAAAAGGTAGACGTGGGCCTAGAGTCAGTTCAAGCCCACTTTGTTCCCCTTTCGCAAAGGTCTGGGCCATCGATTTGTCTGGAGGTCGAGTCTGACCGTCTGTTCAATAGAAAAGTATCACTCACTCTCTTGCCTTCTATGGGTTCGTCGGCCTATCTTTGGTCGGTCCCGGACAAGTGGTAGTGGGAGAGGGCTATTACAATGGCGATCGCCTGGGATTCCCCGAGTGGCAAGGAGACGGCATCTGTGAGAGTCATTCATTGTCCTGGTTCCTTAGCGAACGAGAGACCCTTCCTTGAAGGAGTGCAGGAGTGGACCCTGCATTGATCAATAGTACTGTAGTACTGTGGTGATGGTCCTCGTAGTTATAGCACCTGGCTCGATCACCTCGTGCTCAAACCCTATTCCCGACCCGTACGACTACGTTTGCATTGACAGGCAAGTACATACGAGACCGCTAGTGGTTCGGATGTACCACTGATCCCCACTGTCGTGCATCTATTGCAGGAATAATAGTTCATGGTACTAGTCGAGGAGTGACTGGTTCACTTTGCTTGGGCAGCGGTTCCCAGTCGACCACTTAACGAGACTCATGCTGATCAGAACCCTACTGAGTGCATGCTATAACGCTGCTAGTCAATGTATTGGAGGGAGGATGATCCAGCGACTCTACACAAGATGACTACAGGCGGCTTGCTCTCGACTTCAAGTGGTGCTGCCCATCGTGCTATTGACAAAGTCCCGTGCATGTGCATCCTGCACCCTGCATCCTTCCCCGAGGCGGAGCTACTTGTGCCCCTGTTCCTGGTCCAGTCAAAGGTTCTGACATGCAGCAATACTCGTTCTGAATCTGGCGAATTTCGAGAGCCCCTGCACTGAAAACAAGCCAAGATCCACAGAATCCCCCCAGGAGACAGTATAGTCGTAGGTAGTGGTGATCAGGTACAGTTCAGGTACAGTTCAGGCACAACACGAGTCGACAGCAACTTGGTGACTCCTTCCATGGTACAATTCGTACCCAGGCACAAGTACTCCCTTTTCTTCAAGTTTTTCGTACCAAGTACCAGTACATAAGTAAGGTACCATTTTCACCTATTGTGTATTGTGTATGGGTACTAGAACTCACTTAAAGTTAGGAACATTGTCGATCTCGACTGTGTTCCCCTGGATTCCTTCGGTTTAGGGCGGGTCGGCCGAAAATGATGAATCATGCATTGATGAGCAATGAAACGATCTGAATGCTCGGGTCTCTTCACTTTTTGGAGAGCATCAACCATTCTATGCGACCGAGAATGGTTCTGCTTGCGGGTCGGCTCTCGCCCTCCGTCAAGGGCATTGTTTAACGTTCACACGCCACGCAGATTCTCCTCTCCCCTTCGACCGCATGCGGACTGCTCTCTCTCTCTCTCTCTCTCTCTCTCTCTCTCTCCCCCTTCCGCATTGGGGTTCCAACCGTTCTTTGATGATTTGATGACCTGATGATTCTGATGATCTCCATGTCTCAAACGCACTCCCTGCAGCCGTCCTTGCAGTCAATTGCCTGTTTGGTCGGGCCGGCAGCGTGTTCCTGGGCCAGAACTCGTTAGGGTCGCGCGTACTTCATAATGTCTTGAATGTCTCCCTTTGGTGGACCATTTATGCTTCGGACATTTACGCTGGTCCTCAGGTTGAATTAGTCGACTCCCACTACTTGTTGAAGAAGGAGAGACTGTGACTGTCGCCTTGTACTCTGCCTGGTCTTTGCATTTACAGTCTCGGTCGCATACTGCAACAGCCAAACAGAGACGAAGAAGGAAGAGCCACCACCCTATCGGCCTACTAGACTTTCGGATCATCAACACTGCCAGTACGACTTTCAGCCATCGATCTACAACTGCTTCAGGGACATTTGACGAAGAGATCACCGATACCTGGAACATCAAAAGTTTTCCAAGTGACCATGGATTCCACATTGCAACAATTTCCTCCTCCGCCATTCCCACCTCTCCATATCACCACGGACACTTATACCCCGTCGTCATTCCATCGACGTCCGTCCAGTGAAACCTCCAGCTCGTCAAGTTCGCGAGCCACTTCGCCGCCCGCCTCACCGACCACAACTCTTCGTCGACATCATCATCATCATCATCACCAGTTGAAAGACCAGACTTCTCCACACCATCTTTTCAACCTCTCCTTCCACCCGAGCACTGTCCATGCAAAGGAGGAGTTTGGTGCCGACAGAAACCCTACTGTCCGCCAGGGTCGTGCTCGTGAATCGTACTCCCCCCCACGCACCTCGCGCTGGGGCGTCGACATTCTCAAAGGCTCCGTTCTTCGCGGTCGGTCCTCTCTAATGGTTCTCCGGCGACGTCCGTCCGCTGTGGACCGGGCCCTGAGCGAGGAACGGAGTCGTTGTGATGAAGATGCGATTGAGAGACAAGGCCTGGATCTCATGGAGCCTCGACCGGTGGACATGCAATTACCCATCACCATGCTGATGGAAGAGCCGGCTGCAATTCATCGTCGGTCTCCGTCCACATCGAGCGGCCGCTCAGATCCAGATAGCCGATCGACTGCAGCTCATCACCCTTGCTTTGTCATGGGTGGTATCTTTGAAGTCATGGAGGGTCGAGTATGATTCCACCTTGACCGCGCTCTTCTCGATGAGATCGGAGCACTTCTTCTTCTTCTTCTTCTTCTTCTTGTTTCATGTTTCGTGCGTCGTTTTTGTTGCGATACTAAAACACACCATTGGAAAGACCTGTATTTGACTGCAAGCAGGATCTGGGGCTTCGGGCCGCCAGCTTGTCTTCAACGGCGTTCAAATGGGACCAGGACGCTCCGAGGAGAATGTGTCAAGTGATTGAATACCATATAGATGGGGATCAGGTCACACGATGGACTGATCGTGTTGTACAAACAAGAAGAAACCCCGGTAGCAGGCACAAACTGTGTTGGAGAGAGATTTGTTGATCGTGCACGGATTGAACACATAAACAGATGGATATATCAAAACATACACATGGAAATTTACCAAGCACCTATTCCAGTTGACTTAAGCTTCTCCACCCATTAGCTGTAATACTGGACTCTATGCCTGTAGGCCCGGTTTACGATCGCCCGCCATCGGTGGCTCCATATATGATGTATACATTCTCACACGGCCCCCCCCCCCCCCCCCCAGCCACGCGGCCACGCCTGAAGCTGAAGGCTGTCATATGTTGCAAGGCAACATCGTAGCTATAGAAAAATCGTAAAAGACTCGGAAACACGGGATCTCCTCCCAGGATCCATGAGGATCGATTCCACAATGAACGCTACCGTTCATATCGAATGCTACAATGGAATCGTCAGCATCAGCATGACACTGTTTCATGGACAGACTCGGCACTCGGCAGTATACGTGTATGATTTTGAGCCCGAACTTAGAGAAAATAGAAGTCTTTCAGACTAGCAGTATTGATGTCCGAATGCTTTAGACAGGAAGGCCAAGCTATGTAGTACCTATGTACATACATGACTGTGTATATCTTGACTGTATTGAAAGGAACGGTGTCGCCCGTTCGATAAACAGACTGGGCTCTGGCTCTTCGCCTCCACCAAAAGAAGCATCGTCATCTTCGTGAGAGAAAACTAAAGACTGTATGCACGTAGAAAATGACGTACGGAATGAGAGAGCGGAAAGCCAGTCCATAACAGCGGCAGGAAGAGGCAGCTGGCAGATTGCGAAGAAGATGAGAAGATGATGAAATGGCCAAGCTTTCATTTAGACGCACAAATAGATGCCTTCTTCTTTCAAACTCGTTCTGAATATCCACGTGATTTGGTTCTGAGAATCAGTAAAGCTATGGTAAGTAAGTACGCTCTACAAGCGACAAAGTGTACTGACCTTTAAGGTCTTCTCCAATTCCCAGGCTGGCCTTGGAGGAACTGGTTTATTCAAGAATTCACCCTCCATGTTTCTGGGCTAGGGATCCCCCGAAAGATCTTAATGAGGATGCCAGACTGCTGCTGGACAAGTGCAAGGCTTTGACATGAAAATCGCCTGAAATTTCTCCCTGAAATGGTTGGCGCCTTGGAGGAGGAGTGGATCCATTGGAGCTATGATACCGCTCTCCAGTGAACCCTGGTAACTTGGGGACTTTGATCATTGCCTTTGATAGTGTTTTGATGAGACTAATGAATACAGTCATATCCCTAATTCGGACTCATTCGAGTGGTCAATCTAGATACAATACGTCGCATTGCGATTTATCCCCATGGGATAGAATTTATAACATTCAGGATAGCAAAAGACAACGGGGGAACGAATCTTGGAAACATGATGAGCGGGTGACGCCAATGACCTTGTGGGGGCATGTTGAATACCCAAAAGTAGACGAAGCCGTCCTAGACCAGTGGAGACACGACAAAGGTAGGACCGAGGTGAGTATCATGATACATGTATAGACCATCCTAGTCGGTGTACCTGTTGGCTTCAATGGGGATAGCACACCCGGCAGGTTGACGCTGATTCACGTAGTCCGCAATCCAGGGACCTGCACCTCGGCCGGTCCACCATTCAGGACCCCCAGGTGGTCCGCAATAATAATTGACTCTCCTGTCAGAGTCCCCCACACACTGGTTGACACCGTGCTGAGGCACGCTGATGCCTCGACCTGCGATAGAACCAATCTGGTTTGCGTTAGGTGCATAAACAACCGCAGTCCCTCTGTTACTGGTTCCGCCACCTCCACAAGGGCACTCCAGCACTTCTGTAACATCCACCGTGAATGCTGTGACGGCTTGGTAGAAGAGGACACAAATATCTCCGTTCTCGCCAGCGACCCCGTTACATTCGAAACTGTTCGACACCGAGTATGTTTCCGACTCAGAGACACTGAACCCAGCAGACGAGAAAGCGGAGTTGACGCCCAAGCTTAAACTCCATCCAAGAGTAGTTGCATACCCAGTACCGGTCGAAACCAAGGAGGTATCGCAAGCCACGAGAGTCCCGCCCTTTTGAGTGATAACAAAGTTCTGGTGTGGGTTACCATTACCGACTTTGGTATAATGGTAATAGGGTGTACAACCACCACAAACGATATTGGGGGATTCGGTCTGATTGAGCACAGAGCCGTCTCGTCGCACTTTGATATCATCACGATTCATAAACTCCTCGGCAGACATATGGATCGAAGCCGGAAACGATGACACTAAAGCCACCAAGGCCAGAATGGTGCCAAATCGCACGATATTCTGTGCAAGGTACCTCATGTTGAGTGAGATGCGCAGAAACTGGGAGCACGAAGAGTCTAAAGAGAATTAGCTGATTGAACATTGACAGCTCCGAGCAGAGAGGCAGATTTACCCTCGAAACCGATAGTTTTGTGCCGACAAGCAGGAAGCGATGGACCAGGGCTGGTTCCAGGTAATCAGACACAGCAGAGGAGCTCACTTCGGGACTGGGGATTTTGGACAATTCCATGGCAACAAGAGGAGGATAAGAGTTGCTTTTTAAACCCAAGGATTCGGAGAGCTCTGAGGTGGGCACTCTATTACCCATGGCCTGGGGGCCGAAAGAAGGGCCGAAAGATGCAATTGCAAGATAGGACTAGTTGCTTTGACCTGCCTCATTTGTAACGCAACAATAGGTTTACGCTAGGTCTTCAGGCGCCCGATGTTGGCAATGCAAATAGTATGCTAGTTGCATGGCGCGAAGCTAGCTAGCTGATGATTTGGGAAAGGCATTCGGGGCCCCTCCAGATAATCAGGTATAACAAGCTCGATGGATGTGGATAGAACGTCATTTAGCACCCTAACACTAGATGTACAAGTCATCGGCTTAATCCCCGCCAACAGTATTGAGAAAGACATCCAAGGGTAGTTGGTTTCACCTTCATACTTTTCCTCGACTAGAACTGCTCTTGTCTGCGCAAAGAAGCCAACACGACATCATCGACTGGTAGTCAAATATGTATTCGGACTCTATATCGCACATGTGTTCCAAATCCGACATATGAATCCCATGCCTGAGCCTCTTTATTAAAACGACATAACAAGCGCATCTGCGCTCTGACGTAACACGTTCTACTGTCGAATGGCCTCTTCCTCCTGTTAACTGCCTTCGAGGCGGAGAGTGGCTGCCGATGAGAATTTGGGACTTTGGAGCTACTGAATAAAATGCCGCATATGGGGAGCCTGAGGTCAATGCAGGAATAGATCGTAGCGTGTCTTTCTTTCTTTTTTTTTTTTTTTGCAAATACTCGCCTCTGTAACCGGGTGAAAACAATTTGACACTCTCTGTTGAGCTCAAGAGTTGAAGAGCCCTGCTGTGTCGAACAGAACGTGACTGTATAGAGACAGTGGCGGTGACATTTCCAAGGGACAGTCTACAGATGCCTATGTCATAGCGTCTATCGAGGGGGAAACAGTTAGTGTGGGTGATTTGGATGTTGCATGGAGGCTTCTCTCCTCGGATGTAAGCTCGAAATTCGAATTGCCCGAGTTCCTTAATCAATGGGGCTATACGGAGTATACTACTCGTAGCTCAACATACTTACTGCAAGAATACATCCCTATCGTGTATATACTGGACTGAAACAGGGTCAGAAGCTTCACGCGGATCGTGAGAGAAAGCTACCTTGCAAGTTGCAACCGTACGGGGAAGAACTCCCGTCAAGGTACGCGCTCAATAGGACAGTTCTAGCTTCCTTTCCCTGTGTTAGCCTCGGCTCGTGCCCAGGAAATAAGGATCTGTGTAGTAACGTACCCTCTCGTTTTTGATACTTTTACTTCCTCGGTTAAGTATATATATACTACTAACTTATACTTCACGACATGAGTCATGGCGGTGGATCGGGTGACCCCAGTTCAGCCGGGGTAGGATGACTCTCGTCAGGGTAGGGGCAGGGTAAAAATACTTTTATTTTTCCCATGTACCCTAGATCCCGTGATCAAAGCAAAACGTCTTCCATACTTCAAATGTATGCAAAGCTTACGGTCGCACTTCGGTACCGGAATAGTAGGGCGGACCGTACCCTGACGAGAGTCATCCTACCCTGGCTGAACTGTCATCTGGTAGATCGGCAGACGGAGGAATAGTCTATTCCATGGATCTCCTCGCGTCCACGTCCCTTCGCTGGTGGGGCTAGATAATCGATTGATTCGCTGGCCAGGAAATTGCTTGAACCAACTAAGCTTTTCTTGTTGTCTTGGAAGGTACGTTAGCGGATGGGCGGGTCGCAGCGTAGCGAAGGGCTCGGATACTCTGTACTTGAAGAGGATAGTGTGGCACTGTGGCGTAAGGTCCCAACCATTCCCGTCCTGGAATGCTCCCCCACCAGAGTCCCGTACGGAGGTCATTGCATGTCACGTCCGCATACTGCAGCCGTTGAATAGTGCTTTGCTCTTGTGCCATTTCAGAAGATTACCAACAGGTGCAGATCAGATTGAGCGGCTTGGATCACGAGCGCATGGATGCTGGGGATTTAGGACGGCCGAGGACTAGCGCGGGTGCGAGCAATGTCCGTACGCACGAGTGTGACTCGCTAGAACAGAACATGTTGGGTGTATACTCAGATACTGTGTACATCTCTCCCCATTACTAGGGAAAGGGGGAGTTGGGCAGGAAGTTGGAGGAACTCTTCATACTCTGTATGGGGTAGTCTGTACAAAGAACTCCGTACTCCATAGATTTTGACAGGGGAGAGTGCGCCATTTGCGAATGAGGCAGTCTCATCGGGATCGACCCAATCATCATTATTATTGTTGTTGTTGTTGTTGTTGTTGTTATTTCTCATTTCCGAATCTGTCCGGCCTCGGGCCCGATTTGGCAGCGAAGTCCGCCTAGAGCCGGGACTTACCTTTACCTCTCAAGGGCCGGAAAGATGCATCCCATGCACCCTTCCCCCAGACTAAATCATGCATGACCTCATTTTCTGTCCAATTCCGTATCACATAGTTGGGGCCAAGGTCACAAGCCAGGTTCCGTCGGGTCAGTATGACCAGAGGGGCGTCCTTGAGGCTCCCCAATTGCCCCAGGCGCTTCGTTCTCCGCATGAATTCGACCGCTTTGCTCGCATGAACTGTCCAAATCGGAGTCAGCGCGTAGCTGACACTGAGCTGATTACGCCCGCACCCGCAAAGAGTAGGGCCTCGGGCTGGCAACCTAATCATGGCATGTGGAACGGCCCCACGTTGGCTTCCCGGTGGCTTCTCGGGGGGCTTCCCGGGAACGGTTCGCCTGAACGCCTCCTGGGGGCCTAATATCAGCCCCGTGCGCGATGATTGGGGATGGGATGTCGTAGGGTCCGCTAGCGGGTGAAGTCGCAGTGACGCTACTGTACTTGGTCGAATAATAAGAATACTACGGAGTAGGTACTCAGGAGTGGCTACCAGTAGGTTATGGTACTGTACATCCTATCACTGTAGTACCATTTTGTACTCTACAAATCAACCCCTTTTGGTAGGCCACAACCCCTCCACTGGGGAATAGTACGACGCCACCAGATAACACCTGCCCGATGTGAGCGGTCAATCAAACTTATAAGTCAGGAGGACATTCACCTCTGTTCATTTGGTTCTTCCTGTTCCGTTTTGATCGAGCTACCTTCTGGCACAATCCTCCTCCTGCCATCGCCGGCCAAGTATCCTGCCACCCGACTTGCAGTCTCGGTCTCAGCCAAGCACCTGGACTTACAAGCAGACCACGAATTTCTAGTGAGTGGACCAAACGGTACTGACGTCCGCTCTCTTGCCAATGATGATTCCATCTTTTTCGTTGCGTGCAAGGTTTGCTGACTCGGTGCTCCGAAGGTCGACACGCCGCATATAACATCATGGTGCAGCCACTCTCGGTCGACGATAGCGACACATTTCCGGAAAAGACTAAACAGTCCACCATGAGAAGCTCCATCTTCAACGTATACCTGTTTTTAACATCCCTGTGTGCAATTGCCGCGCTGGTGATTGCTGCGCTCTCGCTCCATAGGGCAAATGATGGCACTGCCTTTAGGTCCTCGCTATTCACGACCGACATGGAGCGCACTTTCAACAGCACGGTGTATGCAATCGCGTATGGCGGGCCCAACGCACCAGCATGCGACCACTTCAGCGCCGAAGTAGTGACTGGTCAGACATCTATCCCGGGCCAGTGTGTTAGCGTGGCCGATAGCTACTCAATGTGGGTGACCAGGTTGGCTCACAATTGTGTGCCATATGCCTACGCACAGGAGAACTGCAACGGTACCTCCCGAAAGCTCGGCGGCATCAGCCCTCCAGACTGCGTGGTGGCGGCCGCCGCCGGAGACCTGGCTGGCAAATCCGGGGAATCTTTCAGAAGCTTCCAAATCTTATGTACATGAGACAATCCAGTATCTTTACCGAACACCCCAGGATCAACAAGCAGAGACTACCACTCTTCGCTTTTCTTGCTGATATTAATTTGGAAATCTCTGCCACCCATCCTTGTGAGGGTTGATTGCCGTCTTCTCACTGTGGGTTGAATATATATATATATATATATATTATGTTCCAATGGACATCTCCCGATCTGGTGGTAGTTCCTTTGCCTGGCCAAGTCCAACCGCCTTCCCCCTTTCGCCCAGCCTCCGTCCCTTCAGCTCGAGTGGGTCAAGTGTTGTTTGGTTCTCTTTTCCACCCGAAATTGTTTGTTTCCAACAAGTGATCCGTGATCATGAATAGTCCAACATTTTTATGACTCTCTTCGCACGTGATACAGTATCAATCGAACTGCATTAAACCCATTTCTCGAACGCCTTGGCTCCACTGTAACTATGGATACAGCAGCAGCACCCCTTCAGGCAAACACCTAACCTTCTTTCGTTAGGTCCTCAGCTTACCCTCGTGACATAGGAGACTCATGCCGGGTTACACTGATATCGCAATGCACATAAAACACATCGTTGCAGACCCATAGAGAGTAGACGATCTGTCCAGGAGCTAGGATCTTATACTAGGATGCTGTAAGGGCAATTCGCAAAGGGGGATTAGCCTGAAGGGGGACTGTGTCGTATGCATAATGCAAGTCAGTGGTCACTGAAGAGGAGACGGTGATAATAACACAACGACGAGTATGGAAACCATATCTACGAGCTACAGAGTACTCGAACTTGCATGGGTGAGTGACAACTGTGACTCTTGTGACCTTCTAGGCTGGCTTCATTTGGCAAATTTATCTCTGGGGAATCTGCGAGTCCTTCGTTAACTCGTGACGTCCCTGACCCGCGGCTGGCCTCGGCCCACGTGATTCCTTTCCGTATTGGTCTTGTTGCGGCTTGCCAAGTGCCCGACTAAGCTCTACCCAGTCTCTAACACCCATCAGTATCCAGCTGATTTCTCTTCTTACAGATACCGGACTGACAAAGAATCAAATGAGTTCTCTCAATATGAGGGCAACCTGGATCTGTTAAAGTCTTGAGTGAACGCAGAAAACGGACAACTTTGCAGGCTCAGGTCGCGCAGAAGCTAGAGCAGACCGACGGATTACAGTTTGTTGTACCACAATTTGAGCTGGTACATTTCGAGGTCGTGCAATTTGAGGTCGTGCAATTTGAGGTCGTGCAATTTGAGGTCCCACAATTTGACGCCGTGCAATTTGAAGTCGTGCAATTTGAAGTCGTGCAATTTGACGTCGTCGTACATTGCGAACTTGTGCAGCTCAACCCGCTTGAAATTGATGAGAAGGGGAGGGCGGCGGACATGCCTAGTGAGCCTAGCAACATTGCATTCATAGCCTGCGTGTTGCGTAAATGGACTGCCCGCAAAGCTTGGAACTGGCGCCTCTGTGCCTGCAATCGATGCTCCTGAGCTCGACGAGCTGCCTCGAGGCGCTGAAAGGCCTCTGCTGCCCGCCGTTCTTCCAACTCGCGAGTTTCTTGCTCAATTTGTTGGATTTCTAGGCGCATAGCATTCATTTTCTCGACAAGTTCGTCCTGTCGTTGCTGGGCAATCTTTCGTTCCTCCTCTTCCTCACGAATTCGACGAGCTTCGGCATCTTGTGCCTCGATGCGCTCTGTATGAATATCAGATACTGTATGAGTAACCCAAAACGAGATCTAAAAGGGGGAATCAGGGAGCGCGATAGTAGTAGAGGTCGCGAAAGGCCACCAAACCCAAATAAGGAGTGGTGAGGGAACTTACCAATTCGTATAGCTTCCTTCAAAGCGCAGCTCTCTTGCCACACCGTTATAAGTTCTTTCAAGGACTCGGCCAAATCGGTCCACAGCTGCCGCACGAGTTTAGGGAACATCATTTCCATCTGCTCGTAAAACAAGGGGCCAGGTAATTCATCCGACGCCACAGCCGAATTTGCCCGGAAATGGCAAATGCACGCCTGTGCCCAGTCTTGCATGGACAAGATTCCCTTGTCCTTCTCATTGGTGTCATTCTTATCTTCGTCGGCGTCAAAAGTGATCAGAGATGCTTGTACCACCAATTGAAAATAATGCAACAGGACCACGGGATAGATCTCAGCACGGACAATGTCACTCAGAATGGTGGCTGGTTCGTCGTCGCTGAACATGCCGACCTGCTGGTTACACATTCTCGGAATAGTTTCTTCGGTTAGCTGCGCCCACACCTCCGGCTGGACGGTAGGCAAATCTTTGAGCAGCTTAGAGACTGCCTCTCCCTCCTCGGTATCATCTTCATCAATGTAAGTGCCGATGAGTACTTGCGCTCTCCGCAGTCGCTCCTGCAATAGTGGCTGATCTGTGTCTTTCAGGCCATCAACAAACTCGTTGGACAGGTTTCGAAGTAGAGTGCGGATGACACGACATTGCAGATGCGTGGGTACAGCTCCATGGAATTTTTCAAGCATCACAGTATCCCACCCACAGTCCATGTCGATGAGAAGCTCCTGAACGGAAGCCGAGCTTGCATAATTCTCGACCAGATCTTCAGTCTCTTCCTCGATATCATTGTCCTCTTCTTCAGGTTTTGGAAGACGGGGATCGTGCCATGAAGTTGACTGGGTGTTGTGATCCACAAAGTACACTTGAGACAGATTTGTCAAACGCATCTCCCATCCAGAGGGGAGGGGTCCCAAATCATGCGTTTGATCAAGTTTGTACGGGTGCACGAAAAAGGTTTTGTCGGTTTGTGTGTTAATATACTGAATGGTGTTTGAGTTTAACAATTCCCATTCCCAATCAAGAGGAAGCGGCCGCATGAGACGCATCAAACGCCCAAATAAGCTCGAGTCCCGGTTGCTCGAGCGAGCACCATCGTGATCAGCGCTCTTATCAGGATCTGCAGCAATCAAGGTATCTCGAGCGGTTTCACCCACATTCTTCGAATTCGCATCTGGGTCCTCCTTCTTCTTTACGTCGTTCGTTGGCATGGCAGCAGTAGCGCATGGTGAACCATCCTTTTTCCCATGGCTTTCTTTGGGTGCGATATATGACTCACCGAAACGGTCTTTCCAGGCTGTTTGGGTTTCTTGCAGGCTTCTCGCCAGAGCCGACTCATTCACAGTATCATCATGGTTGATACGTCGCTGGACATGCTCATCACACCATGAGTGATAAAAAGTTGGAAACATCTGATGCGTGTGCCAGAAAAGGTCAATGTCAAGAGTGGGCACCAAAGAAGGCAATTCCTTGGTTGGACTTTCGACAGCAAGCAGCTTCATGAATTGGTAGTATCGTGTCGAAGCCGCAGCAAGATTGAATCCTTGGGTCTGAAGCGTGACACGATGGGAAAAAGAGCGTTGGCGCTTCGCCGCCTCGATAAGATCAATACTAAAGTCGGGCCACACATTATTCGAGTAGGCCCGGCGAATGGAGGCCAGAAGACGCTCGACGCGCGGCTTTGCAGCACAGCCAGAGGGCAATGAGGATACCAGGCCATCCCATGAGTTCCAGTTCATACCACGATGTCGGGCAATGCTCGCGAATCCTCCTACCTGACGCAGATCTCGGGTGGAATTGCATGTGCGCTCGACACCCATCGAGTTGACGACTGCACCACGGAAATGCTGCGAAGCCAGATCTGAAGGCTTGTCACGGATGAATCGCACAACGTCAGACCTGAGTGATATACGGCAGATTTCGTCGCGAGTGAATGTGCTGTTGCAGCCATGGCATTGAATTTCACCGGCCCCGATGCGCATTTGCGCCCACTCGTCCCAGTCGACAGTAATCCGGCGCTCACATTGTTGACGGGGGCACAGGAAATGTTCCACTTCCGGTAGGGCAAGCAGACCATCATCTTGCGGGTGGTTGTTCCAAACCTGGTAGGGAGTATTTGGATATACAGATACCCAAATCGCTTCAGACAGGTCGTGGGACCATTCATTGTCATTAATCAGGCTGACGAGGCCAGCCAGAGGGAAATCTCGCTGCGCACGTTTCAGTGGTGCGTACCGCTTCCGGTAGTGGAGGTCTGCCATGAATGTGAAGGGGGCGAGGTGGTGGGCATGGAAGACAATAGCAACATCCCTATATACGACCCAAACTTAGCAGTGGGTGACGGCTAGGACGAGCTAGTCTCATCCTCTGACACTTTCACTTACCAGGGAGGCAGAATTTCCACGTCAACGTTGTCCCCTGTATTTGACAGCAAAAGGTCCAGATACTGGACATATCGAGCCTCGGCGCTGGCCAGGAAGGCGTCGATCCCTTGTGTAGAGTGCTCGGCATAGTTCAGAATCTCGGTGAAATGTCGTAGGAGCAGCAGGTGGTCCTGATTTCAATCATTAGCCCGCGGATGGGTACGAGTCCCAACGCGCAGCGCATTGAACGTACTCTGGCCGCTTCGGTCTTGAAAGGTGGCACGGCGTCGGGACCATTAAACTCCATCATCGGTGCGCGATTCGCCAACCTTTCTCTACTGTCGGGTCGGCCTGATATTAGTCGTTTTCACGGGTTTGGACGTTTTCTAGGTCGGTGAGTTCTCCTCAGAGAGACTCTGGCGGGTCTTGCAGCCTTGAATCGTCGTGCAAGTCGAGAGTTGAGATGCCAGCCGCGCTTGGCGGAGTCGTGGACAACAGTGGCCGAGTCTTATGTTCACTAGTGGGTTAGAGTGGTCGTATGCTCGGGCCAGTTTGTACGCCACGTGAATGTCGAATTGAGAGGCGCAGTCTAGAATCAGCCTTCGACGTCAGGTTGTGAAGCTGGAAGCGAGAACTCGCATCACCTTACCACCAGCAGGGCTTCAGCTCGTGGATCGTGATCTGACGTTGGTAGAGCAGAATACTTCTCATATTGGGATACGAGTTCGATTCTTAGCTAAGAACTTAGATAAAAATTAAGTGTTCTCATTAATGAGCCTCTTGAGCTCCACGGTAGAGCGTAAGACTGTTAAATGACAGTCATACTCATCGGTTTTTTCGCTCATACAAAGCACATTCCCTGGGGCATCCTCAGACTGTCCACCTTGCTAGGACCAGAGCGGAAAGGCCGAACTCTAATTTTCACGTAACTGTTCTGTCATCTTGTTTTGATGCTGTACTTACCAAGAGACTAGACTCTTTTTTGCTACTCCTTACCGCCCACTAATTCCCGGACCGTGAACACCAAAAACTCATCAAGAAGTTCTCTATACCACAATACTATTATTTTTATAATAATATATCATACTGGATTGAGATATTATAAGATTACTAGAAGATAAGTTTCAAAAGTAATTTTATAGGGTTGGTGATATGGTTATAGAGGATGGGTAGGTGCTAGACCGCGGACTTCGAGAATTCGAAGTAATGAGTCGGAAAGTAAAGGCAGAATCGTATTTTATTTTGATAGTTGCACACTTTCGAAACGACGACCGTAATAAATCCAATAATTGACCTTACTATTTCGATACTAGCGAGGACCTTATTTCCGAAGGATTTTTTAATTTGAGTAGCCAGGCATTCATGGGACACCCTTATGAGCGAGCATCTCACTGGTCTTACTGGTCTAACTGGTCTGACTAGTCTCGGTCGGGCAGTAAGTAGCGAGTCACCAGGTCAATTTTGGGTTCGGTTAGCCAAGACCCGTAGACCGCCAACAGCCTGAGTATCTTGAACGAGAAATTGAGGCGCTGGAAATGTTCCTCCTCGATATCACTATTGGGACAACGGAGATCGTTTAGACTCGGCCCGATTGTCATGTGCCAGTCAGCACCTGACAGGTATGCTCAGCCTCCCAGGACGCCAGGTGCGCTTCGGCCGCCTCGGACGCCACGTGAAATTACCAGGTCGTAACGTGAGCATAGAGCCTTTAAGTAGATCCAAAGTGATTGATCTAAAGTGATTGAGTTTTGGTGATGACGGCCACATATTTTTATCGAGGCTGAAGTAGGGCAACCAACAGTGCGACCCACCGCCGCTAGCTAGCTTTATCTTTGAACTATAGTAGGCAGTGGGCACTGGCCAGAAGATTTTGGGGCTCTTGCGTCGTATCTGACGAGCCGACGTGCCCTTCGTGCGCCACCTATCACCACAGTGTGATCGTGTAGTGGACAGGGTTCGCAGCTTATCGAGATGAAAATAGCGAAGGTTGTGAAGCCGAACCTCATGCAAATCGGTCCAGGTTCATCACGATCAACTTGATTCACGAGCATTTCAAGGTAGGGAGCGACAAAAGAAGCCTTAAGGGGCGTCGTCCTGCAATCTACACCCTGCGATGAAAGCAGTCCTCAGATGCTAGAATAAGTTCTGTAGCGGTAGATGACTACTACATTCGCCTTTTGATAAGTAGGTCCAGATGTTCAGAGAATTATGGATATATCGCCGGGCCTACTACAGTATTGAGTATACTGACGGGCAAGCGCGGTGATGCAAGGATGTCTAACAAAAGTGAGAAGATGCCCCACCCTTTTAAGGTTCCTGGCTGTTATATTACAGAACTCTTTATCGGGACAGGAGCGAAAGGGAGGAACTAGCAGTTTCTTTTGGTGTGAATCTTGGATCCAGAGCGATCGGTATCGCTACTAATGGGGTCCTTTTTTTTGCGTTGGTCGAAGGGCTGTTGTTGATTCTGGTAAAGAATGGTGAATTAGTATCAGCTACTCTGTACGCTGTAGCAATTGAACGAATGCGTCTCTAATTACTATATTAATCTCGGCATGGTTTTCTGACCGTGGCTGAAAGTGAAGTCACGCATCAGCCTCAATCCCAGCTCGTCGGCTGCCCGAACCAAATCGTGGTGCTTATCACTGCCACGGTCTTTTGATGGACCCTCGCAGACCCTAGCGTCGAACTTTGTTGGTCACTCTTGAGACGTGCCACATTCTGGCGGGGGTGCTCCATACTATTCACTGAACATTGTATATTTTAGCCGAAGGATCAAACTGAAGAGCTTGAGCTTGAATGAGGCTACTCAAATCATCACTATAAATGTCCTCCGCCTTGAGACTAACCCACGGCGGTGCAAAGAAATCAATCCTCGCATTTCTCGTCCCCTATTTTTGATATCCCTCCACGGCAGAACACAAGTTCCCAAATTGTCGCCAAGATGAGCATGAACTCATTGTTCCTGCAGCAAAACTGTGATTATTCACTCAAGCATTGCAACTGGCTTGGCGTGGAAGGAGGTAGGTCCTGCTGACGTCTTTCTGCTTGCAATAAACTAAAACTGTTGTAGGAAACTGTGCCCAGAAGTTTTGTTTTGGGTACCCGTCTACCTCTGGCACTTGTCCGAGAATTGGGCTTGATCCGAAAAATTGTTGTGGCTCTTCCGACCCGGCCACATGTTTGAATAACTGGCTCCATGGAGGAACCGGCAGTGGCAGCAGTGGCAGCAGTGGCGGCAGTGGCGGCAGTGGCAGCAGTGGCGGCAGTGGCGGCAGTGGCAGCAGTGGCAGCAGTGGTAGCAGTGGCAGCAGTGGCAGCAGTGGACCTTGTGCAAGTGTAGTTGAAGTCTTGTTTGGATGTTCGTCAGCCACCCCGAGCTTATTTCCTTCCGGGACGATTTACACTGCTGGGCCCTACGCAACTGCAGCTGCAAGCTGCTTGTGCTACGATTCTAGTGGAACCTATGACCCGTCTGTGCTCGATGACAATGCGAGTGAATGTGTCGCATCCGGTAGTGCCGCTCACCCGACCTACTATCCCTACGCCAGTGTAATGAGTGGGTTCTGTTCCAATGTCGCAGGGCCTGCTAGCACTCCAGCAACAATGACCATGACGGACGGACAGACCGGATCCCCCGCAAATGCCACCCCCAACCCCACGGCCGGGAATGCGACAATGAGACCTGCAACTGATACTTCGGGAGTCGGGCCTACTTCAAGCGCCGCATCATCAAGCCAATTGGTGTGTTCTGTCCACTCTGTATCTTCTTCTTCGACCGATCCCTATCATTCTATGGGATCAATGGTTGCTAACCCCTACACAGAAGACATCAGCGGCATCTCCCCAGGTGAGTCAGACCAAGGGTTTTCAACAACTAATATCTTGACTGACCAAATGTCAGCTTCACTGGAAATTGTCTCACTTGGTGCTCTCCGCATTGTTTTTGACGGCTTTCGTAAACGCATAGATGAGACTGATGGCTTTGTGAGGAAGTCAGCTGAGCACGCTTTAAGGAGGTACTTCAGCAGCGAACGGTCTCATCCGGATATCCTTACCAAGCTTTCCGTTCTGTGAACTCAACTCGTAATGCTTACATGGTGGATGTGAAATGACTCGAGGGTCTGCGATTAATATGTTTTCCGCACCAGCTTTCGGGCATTCTTGACAGTGCCGGCCAGAGACCGCATCTCCGCCATAACTTCATAAGCTCTCTCTTCTCTCGTTTCAACTCCAGTATTTCCAGATATCGGTAACTAGCACATTTATATTTATCGACAAGCTTAGACGGCGCCAACAAATCCCTCTTTCTAAGTATAGGTAGTGAGGTACTACGAGCGACGCGTAATAACCTGTTATAACTTACGACTCAGACCGCACTACGCATATAGCCACCCTGGGTAGCCGGACGGATACTACGTAGGTAGTAGCAGACGTCTACCGTACCGTAGGACTTAGCTACCACAGAATGTAGTATGATTAGACCTTGCCAAAGCTCGCGAGTTTACGTGTCACGGCGCGGCCACGGATAAGTTACGTGCGGGACGCTACCGAATCCCTCTAGGGTCATAGCTCTAAGGCCGTAAGAGTGTGGGTCCTATACGCAGAAGCCCTATATATAATAATCGAATGTGATCCCATAGACATACCGCAAGGCGGGTGCGGATCAACTGACTATATATACCGTTGCATGCGGACTATTCGTATCGAATAGTCTGGCATAGACCTTTTGGTCTAAAACCAAATGAGCAACGGCACGGGTGATTCCACGTAGAAGGGAGGAAGAGTCCGAACCCTTAAGGTTCAGTCTTTAAATATCAACCCCCCTAGACTTTAATCCTTTACCTAGTTAACAGTCCTAGTAACCCTGCAATCCTGGCCCTAACACTCCGACCGAGCTTACCCGAACTTCTAATACTCAATAAGACTGCACTGATTTCCTTTCTTATATGAATACCCTGAAATATGGTATAATATCGCTAGATCTATATATATACCACTGGATGGAGGTCCCTTTTCCCCTAATTGTTTGGATAGATATGAATTTCGACTTCCTTGGCTCGACAGGACGGGCAGGTCAGTAGACTCATCGATAGACGCCTAACATAAGTCAACAAGCGTGCGAAACCTTCTCTTTAGAAACCCCGGTGTTTCAAGATCAACAGGGGGAAACATGTTACACTGGCTGAACAATCATATTCAACAACGGGTATCATAAAGCCTCTTGAGCGATAAGATGCAAGAATAGTCTGAGAATTGGAATGCAAATGTAGACATGCGGGTGTGCTTTGCTTGTGGCTTATAAAAGGAAAGATAAGATAAGAACAAATCAGAAATGGGGAATGAAGGTTTCTCTAAGGATGTGCGCTCGCAAATGGTAGATAGAAATCAGTGGAAGCCATCATCCAGCTCGAAGCATAGTGATAGCTCCAATTGTCGGTTTGAGTGAAAGGCTGGCTCGGAGAATCATTCAACGGGTTGACGTCGAAAGACGCAGAATGCAAGTCATCCAGGGACATTTTTCTGCATCGAATCAGTGCAAAGAATGCTTGCTCATTTCCGTCCAGCCGTCATGATTTAATTGCCCTTCTTTCGGCTGTTGGGCCATAGTTGACCTCGGCAGTTCGGTTCGCCGCAGAGACATTTGACCGCGCTGGGATCGATTTGCTTGGAACCATCCCAATTAGGATGGTAATCGAAGGTCAATTCTTCTTTGGCGGGAATGTCCCGAATCGCAAAGAAACCGAGATAATACAGCCGGTGGTCGGCCAAGCGGTTCACCGAGACGGGAATGATTTTGCAATTCGGGTTGCAGGAGTGGTTGATAAATCTCGATGCGCCTCCAAACCTAAGACTGTCGACTACATAGCAGTCATCGTGTGAGAGATGGCTCTCTCCCTCTGCGATGAGCCAATCTAAACTGAACAAATAGGACGGTTGACCCTCACGGGCGGCCTCTCGGGCATCAGCAGCTTCCTTGGTCAACACCTCCCCCCAGTAACAATCAATGAACTGGCCCGCGACCAGGGGCTCTAGGCTTCGCAAGCCCAGTCCGCGCTTGCCTGTATCGAAGACCTCGAGGCGAACTTGGCGGCCGCGTTGTACGACATGATTCCAGCAATCATGGCCGGCGCAGTGGCATCGGGAACTGCATTCAGAGATCATTGCTTTTCGATCCATAAAGTCCTCACGTAACACGATCGTCCCCGAAGGCCGTCGCTCATAGGCAACAATCAGCTCGTCGGAATCGAGTTCCTCGACCAAACAGCTACATGTCTGGGGGTCGCACTTGGTCCCACAATCACAGCCTGTGAGAAAGTCGTCGGCGACGGGGTTCACGCCAGGCCCTAGGCGATAATCTCCGATGAAGAAGAAGTTGGCGGATAGAGTAGCCAGTCGCTCATCGTCGACATCAAACCTAGTATCGGGCCCACCGCTAATTCGCTTGAGCTTCTTGCGGTGTTTCCTGCGCAAAAAGTTGGCAATGGAAGCCCGACTCATCGGCTCTTGACTCAGCGAGTATGGAGTCGGACTCCGCGTAGATCGAGGGAGCTGTGATGGGGGTGGTGGGACATTCTTCTGGATGGAGAAAGTATGAACTCTCTTCAAAGGCCCCAGTTGGGCGGGTGCAGTCATCGTGAGAGGAACCATCCTTTTGTTCGGGGTAGACCGACTGAGACTGGGATACGCCCGAAGTCTGCTCTTGGCCTGCTCCTCTCGTCCCGTTGGGAAATACTCTTCGCTAAGCCCCGTGAATTCCACTTTGGCAGCAGCGAGAAGTTGATCCTTTTGCCCAGTTGAGGGAGATGGTATCACCACGCTCACTGCACTTACAGCAGCCTCATCTCTTCGCGGACTTGGCGTTCTGAGGCTATGCATGGGTCTTTTGCCCAATGCTTTTGCGCTAAGAGGTGGCACCGAGGCTTCTGGGCCGTTCTGGTTCCCGGTAGGGAGGACGGCCTTGATGATCGATGACCCCTGGTCCGAACTCTCGATTTCAGGACTCTTTCGTTTCCCTAAAACGAAAGGAATGAAAGTCGTAGATACGGAGGCAGGAGTGCGCTCGTCTGTGGCTTTTTCATGCTGGTGGCGAAGATGCGGTTGAGCTGTAGGCCCAGATCCAGCAGACAGACGTGGAGGTTCTATTCCCGCATGTCCAATCTGGCTGGCGTTGGGGTTTTGAGGACTTGAGGATGGTGCCCTGTGAGCTAACTTGGAGACGAAAGTGATCGACTCATTTGATGGCTCTGGCTTCACGTTCTGTGAGAGTCCGTTTGTCTGTATAGCGATGTTAGCGGTGAGCTAGCAACAAGGCAGCCGCATGACAGCCGGCAGTTGCATGTATCGTTCGCTTGTGCTGCCATAGAGACACGGGGATAGACCACGCGTAGTTGAATACTTTGATGCACCTTTACAGTACCATCACAAAAAGATTGTGGACGAATCCCCGAATAGGATACGATTGTGTAGCAAGACAGGTAGGGGACGAGCACTCGGCGGATGGGAATGGAAGGAGCGGGGACAAGGAATGAGCGATGCAAGAATGAAAAGGAGCATCTCGAACCCAATAGCAAAGGCAAAGATATGTGTGCGAGCGGATTTGTTTGGCTCGGTAATGGAGAACCTCGCGGAGGCAGGCGTCCCCAAAAGACACCAAAGATCGACCTTTCTGGGAAGTTTCTTCAGGCTAACCGAAAATAGGCGGGCAGCAGAGAGCACACGAGACCACGTCCATACTCCAGGTTTATAAGGTGTTGGCGGCTGTCCAGCTGCTCTCTACCAGCATCATGGTAACCACGAAAACACTCTTGCAAGAGTCAAGACTGCGGTCGACCCTCTGGGTTTTCACCATGTCGGGCCACATGAGACCCTGAGGCAAAATGCAAGAGGCCAGAGAGGAAGGAAAGGGGAGGAAAGGGAAGGCGTAGAAAAGGGTGTGTCTGAAACCGAGAAGTCTCCAAAGATCTCAACTTACCGACTGCGAATGTGGATTTGCATTGTCAATATCCATGGGTGCATCGTCCCGCGTCAGATCAACAATGTCGGGATAAGTGGAAGTCGTGGCCATCCAAGGCGCTGCGAGTCCCTGCATCGTCACGTTCGGGTTCCCGCGACGGCAGCCGTCCAAGGTCTAGCGTACCGTCCGTCCGGGTAGCAAAGACACCACAGACGGCGAGATAGTACGTTCACCCAAGGACTAAACGGGCATAGACATATGTAATAGGCCACAAGAGATCTTGCTAGAGCGTAGCATAGGTTCAAAAAGCCGCGGGAGGCCACATAGGAGATGTTAGCGCACAATAAAGGTAAATCGTCGAGATCGAGATTCGGAATCGGGATCCTTGGGGTGAGTAGATGTCAAGGCGGAGACTGGACTACTGGACGCGTGAAGGACGGGGCCAGTCGCGACTTCTTTAATTGGGAAACAAGAAGGAGCAATCGGGAGCAAGCGGCCTCAAAGACGCGCACAATTATGCCACGGCTTATTGCTGAAAAAATTGGGGATCAAAGCGCGAAGGAGGACTCTGTACCATCAGGTTATTCAAGAGAATCTGATGGTAGCTCCGAAAATTAGGGAGACAAAGAGAGATGATCACTAAAAGAAACAAAAAAAGGTGGTGTCTCAAGAGTCAAAAGCCTAGAGCCCTTGACACGTTAGGTGTAGGACGAAGGACCCAACTCCCAAAGCCATGAGGGTTGTTAATAAATTGTGTAGAGGCAGGCCAGCTAACCACGAAATTAATTCAGGACCGAAGACTAATGGGCAGTGTTGTTGCTGGAGAATCCTCTCAAATTCAAACTGCCCAACACAGCGCCCACCGCCCGCGCAATCTGAAAGAATCGTAGTCCCCTCCAATCAGCTTCGCCGAGCATATTACGTAATTATTAAGTAATCAGTCTCATGACATATCATATTCCCTCCCTTCCTAATAAGAAACGATATCTCTAACGATCTATGTTTTGCTCCCGTACAGCTAGAAAGTAATTGAGAATTATAGAGTATGGTTCCCGGAGGTTTGAACGAAGACTACAAAGTCCGTGTAGTGAAAAAGCGAGTGCATAGCCTTGCTTGTAGAAAGGGGTAATTAGGCAGTGTCGAAAAACACCCTAAGCACGGCGCAGGTTCCAGCCTTAAACAATCTGATCATACGAGGCGAGAAGTCTAGACAGCAATTGATCAAGGCAGTACGTAATATATATTCCAACTTAGTAGTGGCCACTGGCCAGTCACTGGTCACCGGTCATAGTATGCGAGTCAGTCCGTTTCACATCTCATGCATGGAAGACGAATAGGTAGGCACTCGGCTAGCGCTGTTAACTGAATCTGCTGTTTCCGACCGTAATATCAGGTGAGATTATGGTCGATCTTAGTGTAGTTATATACAAGACCTGCTTACACAATTCTTTTTCACCGACCCTTATGGTCTAGCCGCTAGAATGATATTTGTTGTGAACTTATGGTGGTGTAACGTGGACGGTGTGAAGTGCTCTCCCATGTCCGGCGGAACTTCGCTCACCCTTCATGTTCTCCTGGCTTATTCGCGCATCACCACGATTCGTCACACCTTGGAGAACCAAGAACTCGATATAGACTATTTCTCAAAGTACTCCTATATTCTACGACATATCAAGCTCAGTAATCACAATATCATCATATTAAAGAAAATAATTGAGAATCTGATGATATCCAGAGGAAGGACGAAACTATATATATAAGAAGGGTTTAAAGATATTATGGGAACGCCCTTACCTTACCCTGATTCTACCGGCCGGTAGCCATCTTGGATAAGCCGGCGCCTTCCTCTCCTGAGCTATAATTCGTCTGTCTTATTAGGCGGTGAATTAGGCGGTCGTAATTAGAGCACAATCATATCTTTCTCAAGTGGTTCGTCAATAATGAAAACAACATTAGCGTATTAGGTACAGTTTGACCACATATTATAGTAGGGAATCCGGTTACATATACCTAGAGCAGATGGTTTGCAGAGGTGCGGGTGCCTGATGGTGGCCTTATAGTCGGGAGAGGCTATTCAGACATTACGAGAGGGGATCAATCAACTTGATCATCCGAGAAATCATTCAAGGATCCAAGGAATCGAAGGGATCAACGGATCGAGGATGAATGACGGTCCTTACAGTCTGATTCTTGAACACTTGCAATGACACACTCTTTCTGATCTTCACTTACGCCCCTTGACAACGAACGGATAGGTCTTGTACGGTCGGCCTGGGAGGTCTTTG
Source organism: Penicillium diatomitis (assembly GCF_028827545.1). NCBI lineage: Eukaryota > Fungi > Ascomycota > Eurotiomycetes > Eurotiales > Aspergillaceae > Penicillium > Penicillium diatomitis. Next base: position 1,607,095 of record NW_026623175.1, on the reverse strand, counting down.
GACGTGCGTGCTGGTGGGTTTGGTCTGGTTCCTCTATGACTCGACCTGTCTGGTGAGATCAGACTGCCTTGAGCATTCCCCTCTTCAATATGTAAATTACTATATCCTATCAATAATACACAGCATCATTGACAGTCTGAAATGCTCCAACAGTCTTGACTTTGGAGGGGTCAATCCCGATGCCCTACAGCCCGATGCCCTACAGCCCGAGTGCCGGGAGCCCTGGTACAGTTCCGTTCTGCCGCCCGAACATTCTCTGTTCACCCCGAGCGTTTTTTGCTCGGCGCAACACGAGTGCCCGAGCGGTCATCAGTCCTTGTGCTTGTGTCTGAACTACCAGCCCACAAGAGGCGAAATTACCGATCATTCCATCAGTAAGGAAAACCTGAGCTCTCATACCTTACTCCTGGTCATCTTCCTGTGGCCCTTCGTGTTTAGTGTGACCATATCTTGACGAATTTAGTGAGCTTCCTCCCATGGTCCTGTATTTGCAAGACGAGTGGGCCCAGAGGTTACAAATCGGCAGAGTAGCTTGAGAGTAGTAAGCCAGAAATCATGGATTATCTACCTAGGTATGAATGGATGTGCAGATGAAATGACGGGGGCTAATCGATGGTGACACGGAGGGTACGAGAGACAGAAAGCATGAACATGAAGAAGGTATTTGAAGGGCGGCCATCACACAAAGAATAAATGCGTGTCTGTATGGCAGGAGTCGTTGCGGAATGTACCAGATTGGCAATGCAAATAAGTCACGTGTGGGTGTTTCGAGGAAGAAGGAAATAGTAGAAAGCTTTAGAATGGCCAAACACACAAAGGAAAACTGGAAGGGGTTCGGGGGCAATAAAGGAATCTCCCCATGACTGGATCTTCCCTATGTTCATCACAAATCACTGCGTGTGACATCACATGACTCAACGACGGACGGGTGAGGCTCACTCGGATTACAGACGCAAGGCATCAAGAATCTTCTTGGCCATCTCACGGTACTGCCACATGCCACCAGACACCTTCTTGAATTGGATACCGTGAAGCGAGAACAGAGGTACCTTGACAATGAGGATCTCGAAACGGAGGATCAGATTCTCTCCAGTGTCGCTTTGAACACGCGTCGTCGTTTCTCCAACTACCCGCTCGCCAACAGAATTGCTAGTGGGCGGCTCCCGTGCAACATACTCGTCTGAGGCATCAGAGTTGGTCGTGAAGCTGTTATCTGGTTGGCCGTGAGTTCGACGCTGCACTTTAGAGTGAGGAGATGCTCGGCTATCGTCACGGCTGTCATCATGACTCAAGAGACCACCAAAGCTGATCCGACGCCGGTGAGACACTTGGCCTTGACGCTCAGGGCTGGGCGGACCAACGTCGACCACCTTGTCGAGGTCGATGCTAGGAGCGTGGCGGCAGCTAAACCCACCCTTGATCTCCACGTAGTCCACAGCCAGCTGCTTGAGGACGCGAATGATGTCGGCACGGATGACAGGCAAGGGCTTGCTGCTAGTGGTCGAAACGCTAAACAGGCCCTTGAGATAGACAGGCTTGGACAAGTCTTCTGCTTCATTGGCGCTTTCTAGCGCGGTGCCAGCACCCGTAATATCCGCATCCGTCTCCTCTGGGACATTGGCTTCTCGCGTGGCCTCACGGCGAGCTCGCCGCGCCTGAATGCTTTCACGTCGGGCGTGACCAAGCGACATGGTACGTGCCGTGTGCCCTCGTGCAGCGGTCTTTGCACCCCCTGGGTCTCGCTGGTTCTCGGGTGGAGGCTGATCCGAGCCGCTTGTGGAGGGTGGCTGACGATCAACATCTAGCGTATCAGCGTCGGCCCTCCGAGCGGCACGTCGTGTGCGGTAATCAGCCGAGTTGACGCTGGTAGACCGACCAAGGGACTTGTTGCTCAGGGAATTGGGGTCGCCAGGCTGCGGAGCAGCCAGCAGATCCTGCTGCTGAGCATAACTACTAACCGGAGTTACGGATTCAGGCGAAGGCTCAGCCCGACGAGTGCGCCGCACACTGAAGCCGCGATGGATGGGAGATGCAGAGTCTGCAGGAGGCTGCACGTTCAGTGTCGGCGTGTTGGGAGTGCTCACCCGCTCTCGATCACGTTCGGTATCGCGGCTTCGATCTTTGACCCGGCGCGTGCTGAAGCGCCGTAAAATACCTGCGGCAGTACTTTCCTTCTTGGAGGATGGTGCATCGAGCTGGGCGGCTGTAGGAACGGCATGTGTGGAAGGAGAAGAAACGTGGTGACTCTTGAGCGTCTCAGTCACCTCATCTTCGCCATGAGTTCTAGCTCGTGGACGAGAGCGACGACCAGTGTCTTTCTCGCCAGGCAGCTGATACTGATTCGTGTACGCTGCCGCAGGCTGAGTCAGCTCGGGCACTTTGACATCGTTGGTAACTGCGGGCTGACGGAGACCGAGAGCGCCCGGTCGGGCCTCGCTTCGTTCGTTGTCAAGCTTCTCCTTGACCAAATAATACACTGATATCAACGGGCTGTAGGCGTTGATTGGGTCATTGCCCAATTGAATAGCTTCGGCAGAAGGAGCAGACAAAGTGTCTCGACTTGCAGCAGAGTTTCTTCGTTTATAGAAGTCAAAAACGCCGCGTTTCTTCTCTGCCTGGGTAGCCACTGGGTGGTCGCGAAGATTCAGCCGCACTGCATTCTGGTACTCCTCAGATTCGAGCGTTTTGGTCAATTGGGCATTGATGTATTCCGGAGACCCAAAGTCAAAACCTGTCATTCTTTCGATGACTTCCTGGTCCAAAGGAAGCTGCAAGGGTTCTCGAGCTGGAAGGTAGTTTTCGGGCGGTGCGCTGAAGCCCTTGTTCATCCAGGGATGATTCATAATCTCAGCCAAGCTGGCTCGCTGCTTCGGATCTGTAACCAGCATTCGAGAGATGATGTGTCGGCATTCTATGATCCACATCACGTGTTAGTTGGTGGCTTTCCAGGAAGGACAGTCAAGGGGCAAGCAGCAGAGACTCGATCAGGAAAACATACCAGCGGTTAACCCAGGAGGATATTCCACCACACCCTTTTTGATTTTCGCGTGGAGTTGAGGCATGCTTTGATCGTCAAATGGGACTTTGCCACACACAAGCACATACAGCACGATGCCGAAACTCCACACATCAACTTCCGGACCGGTGTACTGTCTTGCCTGGAGCAGTTCCGGGGCCGCAAAGTACAGACTTCCACAGAAAGTTTTGAGCAGGCTCCGAGGCGAGAAGAGGTTGCTTAATCCGAAATCGATGATTTTGATATCGCCAGTTTTGCTGATGAGAATATTCTCAATTTTGAGGTCGCGATGAACGATACTGTTGCGATGACAATAGTCGAGCGCACTGGCGATCTGGCGGGCAAACTTCCGCGCTTGTTTCTCCTTCAGCTTCCCATGAGAGATGATGTAGTCCAGCATCTGACCACCATTGACATACTCAAACAGCATGTACCAGTGATATGTGGTCCGGACCACGTCCCGCATACCGCAGATGTACGGGTGGTTCGTGAGGGAGACGATAGCCGCCTCTCTTGCCGTTCGAATCTCTTTAGAGCGATCAGCTCGCTCCGTTTCGCGGGGCGATTTGTGCTCCTCGGTCGACAAACGAGGAACGATTTTGACAGCAACCTGCGATGCGAGGAGAAAGATGGGTTAGCCAAAGCTGCGTACCAAGTCGGGTCATATTTTGACTGTGAGGTCCCCCAACCGGATACGAGGAGGAGTCAGAGTAGAGCAGAGTAGATGGGAGTAGGCACCTGTTCTCCAGTCTCGATGTTCTTGGCCAATTTCACTTTACCCATACTACCTGCACCGATCGTCTTTCCCAACGCCCAATTCCCCGTGGGGGTGGAGATGGTGGTTCGCCGCTTGGGCTGGCCGGGTGCGCTCGCAGACGCGGGCGCAGAATCAACTGGAGCCAACTCATTTTCACGCGGCTGCGTTGACGGCGTTCGTTGGTGATGTCGGCGGGAGGACTCGGTCCGAGCAGTGGTCGGTCTCTCGGCGGAGAGGTCGCGGTCGCGGCGAGTGCTGGTGTCGCCATCCGATCGCCCTACGCTGTCAAAGGCGGCATAGTTGACTGGGGGCCGGTGGTCATGAGAGGCAGTTTTGGAGTGCGCATACTGGTTCGGGGGAAGGGGGGCTGGGAGGTGTTGGATGGTCGAACCGCCACGCTTCTCGTCCGGTGGGGGAGTTCCGATGGAGCGGCTGCTCGCGACGGTCTAGACGAGGTTGACGCCGTGCGCCTCGGGACAGAAGACATGCTCGCAGAGTCGCCAGAATTTTTGGATACACTGCTGGAGGTTGACAAAGAGGAAGGCTTGCAGGTGGTGAGCAAGCGGGGAGGGGGGACAAAGCGCCGCTGACGATCGAGTGTTTGGAGGATCGGTAGAAACGGTCCCTGCGACCGCCGCGGACTGGAAATTGTCCTGGGGATTCTCGTCTTTCACGAGTTGCAGGGGGGGGGGGGAGGAAATGCAAATACAGGGCGAGAACTCGAAGAAAGCAAGATGCAAAGAGGGAAAGGAACTGAGAGAAACGGGAGACGAAGGGAACGGAGGCGGACTGGGGGAGGAATAAAGGACTCAAAAACGATGCGATGTAAGATGGAGGAGGGAGAGTCGGGGGGAGGGGAGGGGCGGCTGGGATGGGAGGATAGCGGAGGCAGACAGAACGTAGCAGAGCACCGCAAGTGCTGGCACCGGTACGTAGTGGTGACCGGCAAAGTGCCTGACAAGTGGATGGTCCACCAAGTCGCAACTTGTCACCAGTAGCACCTACCCCGGGCCTGCTGCTGCTGAGACCTCACATACAGTACAACTATTCCTCCCGTCCTAGTCCTACTACTACTACTACTACTACTACTACTACTACTACTACTACTACTACTACTACTACTACTACTACTACTACTACTACTACTACTACTACTACTACTACTACCAAAATTACCAAGTTACCTTCTATTGACCCTGAAGGAGCTACTACAGATCATCCACCACGACACCTGGGCCCCAGTCCTTGGTCCAAGCTAACTCCGTCGTCGAGCCAAATTGAGGATGAGACTTGGCTGCGCGATCCACCGCTCCGACACCTCCAGCTGCCTGTCTGTGGGCGTCCGTGATATTTTGGATCCGTCAAATCCAATCCGCTTGCTCAAGTCTCTCTCGTCCAGGATCCCGCTGTTGCTCCTTGGTGATTGGGACTTCCGTCTCTCGCCTTGGCCTGGAATAGTGCGCCCCATTACCAATCTCAGTGGATAACTTGATAAGTTGATACCTGGTGAATGACAGTACTGTACCCTATCCTAGCCCTCCAGCACTAGCGAGTATCGAGAGTCCCTAGGAGAGAGGTGCCGACCGACTGACCAATACCTCGTTTTCGCTGGAGGCAGCACTATCAACTTGGAACACCGTTGGAAAGTGCAGTAGTGGGCAACTGGGCACCGGGCAGAACTCGGGTCATTGTCCTTACATTCGATTTCACGTGAGCAGGTTTCTCGTCGCGACAGGGTACAGTACAGGTATGACCGTCCAATGGTCCAAAGGACTCATTGCAAGCATAGGTCAAGTTCAAGGGACGAGACTTTGGAAGTTCGCGACCCAGCATTGCAGAAGCGCCCTGCAGCTTCCACGCGACGAGACTCGGATTATCCAATCTCGGATCCTGATATCCTTTGCTTTGCTCAGGTATTACTGTAACATGCTACGAATCCACAATAGACTTCTCACTTTCATACTGTAGTTCATAGTAACTTCATACTACTACTAGTGCGGTATCCGACGCCATCTTCATCATTCCACATCACCTACGTGACGTTTATGGCACAGGTCACACACACTTGGTGCATTGAAGCATGGACCTGAGAGACATGGCGCAGCAAAGCAAACCACGCAGACGGAACACCCTGCGACCGTTGATCGAGTCATCGCATTCTGGCAGAGCCTCACCCGGAGTTCATTGGACTCGGTTGTGGTAGGTTTCACCGTCCTGGAAATCTTCGGCCAGGGGCTCCCATTATTGTTGGCAGGTTGTTCGATGACCCTTCATTCGCTCGCGGCTGGATAGGCTCGGACCAACGGCTGCCATGAGACTGACAGAATTGAATTTCCCTTGTCGAACTTTCTCCCCCATATCCACAACCCCGTGCCCACTGCCCGGTGGTACGGGGGTACATACAGTGGTACAGTGGTACAGTGAACAGTCTGAGTCATACAGTATTCAGTATTGTACAAGTAAAAGACCCATGGAATATTTGAATATGCACACAGTCTTCAGGAACCAAGCTCGGTCCTTGCAAAGTCGCACTGAACAGCTAAGCTGGATCAGATTTGTCCGACACAGTTTGTCTCCATAGAGCTCCGTGAAACTCGTTGAGATGGTCGATACTCCATAGTCCATACTCCACTGGCATCATGATTCATGAATCATGAGCGTCTAGACTCTAGAACCGTACGGGCGCATTACAGGACGGTCAAGATCTCCACTCCGGGCACCCACTGCTCCAAAGTCCAAACTGTGTGGGCTACCAGTGGGTCCCGTCGCCGACGGCCCAACCACAGCGTTGAGTAACAAGCATTAAGCAATGTTTCAGGCACCAACAGGTCCACTGGAATATCATGTCACGTGACTATCACTATATCTAGGACGGTAAAAGAGTCGCCCAAGGAGGCTTTGAGGCACACAGAGTCGGACAGGCGTCAAGGTGTATGACCCCTTGACGCTCGGCTCCAGACCGACCGTGACCAGCGAGAAAGAGGCTACAATCGTCTCACAGAACAGGAGTCCCTTGCGGTCGGGTTGTTCTGATTGAGGCACCTTCCACCGAGTGATCGTCGAGAGGAGCGAAGCCCACTCTTCTGCTCAATCCTGCTCTATGCTACTTTTTGTGGGACTGTCACTCTTCACACGCATAAAGAGATGCACCTCGCTCACCCAGAAGCTCGGAGCGCTTGAGATGGCCTCTAATCACGAGATCTCGGCTCACTGGGGCCGGCGGATCCCACACGATCTCGGCGACGGTTCGGCGAGGACGGATGGTACCACATCCAGTCAGGTCGAGTTGGTGAAACACAAGCAGATCGGCCTGCATTCTTTCTTGAAGCTCAACCCCTTGACGTGAAGACGCAAGCCCGATCGCTGCACGCGCGCGAGTTGAGACGCACTCATAGAGCAGTCTGGCATCGTCCTGAGTGCCCGCCTGATAGATGCCCACCCCTAGGCAAGCCAGTGCTAGGGGATCGAGCGATCCCCAAGGGGTGAATGCGTTGCCGACGTTGTTTACGCCAATGACGGCGTCCAAACCATGTTTGCGGATCATCTCCGGCACTTGCAGAGTACCCCGAGATCGATTGTGGGGGCATTTCTCCGGGGAGGACGCCGCCATGTAGAGGTCACTTGTAGGCAATCCAACAAAGCTGACTGGAAGATCATGCTTATGGATCATCTGTGCCATTCGACTCCATTCTTCATCGGTGAACAGCGTAAGCCGCGTACAGTGACCGAGCATGACGCGCTTGCCGGTGGCCGAAGTCCAGCCACGTTCACGTAGCGTGTCCAAGACATACCAGACCAGCGCCTCCTTCCCCGATTCCAGATTGTAATCCAGATGGAAATCGAGATGTTTCCCCATCTCAAGGGCACTGCCGACCGCCCAATCGATGTTTTGCTTTGCGGCCGCAATCGTTGCTTCCACGTATGGCGTTGATCCAATTACACCCACCTGTGGATACTGCTTCAGCGCTTGTTCCATCCAGGATCGATTTTGTGGCCCATGGTCTGTGGAGTAGATGGGGTCTTGCGCGAAGCAAACAATCTGTACTTCACAGGCGTCCTTCCAATGGTCTTGTAATCGAACAGCCGCCTCAAGGCATACATGTCTGACCGTATGGTCCACTTCCACAAAGGCTCTCATAGCTGTCACTCCCGCGGCCACCGATTCGGCAAGCAGCCACTCACCCCGTTGAATCACGTCCGCGCGGGTGAATTGCTGCTTGGCCTCGGCCGTTTTCGACAGGGCCTCTTGAAATCCTCCTTGTTGAGGAAGTAGATGAGCATATTGCTGAGCACTGTTGACAAAGGCCTTGTCCAGATGAATATGCGGATGGGTGAGAGCAGGCAAGGCTAGTGGAAGGGCATCACTCTCGACTGCAACCCCGGTGGGACAGTGATGCGGGGTGATAGACCCGATGACGCCATGTGGAGAGTTGAGGGGATAGTGAACTTGAATGTCCGATAACGCGGATGGAGAATTGCTCAGTCGAACGCCTTGGATGCACTCAACCTTTTTATTCAGTGTGGGCGGTGCCATGCTTGCAGGGTACGGTCGGGTGATTGGGAAAGTAGTCTCCAGGCCTCATCTTGCAGTCTTTCGCTTTGGCGCCAGAAGCGCAAAGTATGGACTGTGGAGTGAGGTACTGTTAGTGGGGTCTGTTCCTCGGCGTCGCTGGCTGTCTGACGGATGGCGCCGGATCGTCCTCCAGAGCTGGGTCCCATGCAGTTGGAGTCCCATTCCATTGTTTTGCGAGTGAGCTAGGAGGAATGGAATTAGTGTGAACTGTGGACTTTTTGTCTCCGTGCACTCGGCCTGTTCTGGAGTGTTAGAGATGGTAGCACACCTCGGACGAGGTGGCCAGCAAATTCATCTTCTCGAGCATGAGCGTCACGGGATCTTTCTGCACCCACGTTCCAAGTTTCAACCCCTTGATACTCCCTATGATCATCTCTCCTCAGACCAGTCTACACTCTACCCACTCTACAGTACAATAGCCCCTATACCACTTACTTTACACTCCTTGGGCAGTCACCACGTCAGTATCTTGGGATCGCTTTGCACAACGAGCAACCTCGGCAGAAAAGATAGTCAATGGAAGGCAAGTTCCCGCTCAGAGCTGACGTGGACTGCATTGCCATGACTCGGTCTCCATGCAGACCGAGCCAGAAACACCACTCAGTTCAGGATCTCAAGCATACTAGAGTTTCGGCCGAGTTTGCCTCCCCACACGTAGAGGCACCTCTCGGGTCGAGAGGCCAAGACGGATTGATTTGTCCAGCCAAGCGGGAGATCTAAGGTTGGCCGCTGAAAGTTGGCTGATGGAACGAGGGACCGGAGCTTGTCGAGCTTTTGGGTGTATCCTTGACCTGCTCAAATTCTTCGTGTGCCCTTTTTCTGGAGGGGCGGGCGGGTCATGTTGAAGATTCTGCTCTATTTTCTACATTACACTTGTCAAGAAGCTGGCAATAGTGTCATCCAATACACATGCCGCGCACGAGAAACGTGGACCCTGCAAGAAAGAACTGCTAGTTCGGCGCATCCATGACTCCATACCTAACTGCAGCGGACTTGACGGGCGACGGATGACGGCGGAGCTGGCCGGGATCCGAAACCAGGATTCTCACCTTGAATCAGCCGATCCTGACTTTCAATGCCTGTGGGTCGCAATTGAACGCGTGTGGGATGCTCACGAACTGATAATAGAATGGGGACCCCTTGAGGGCTACTGGAGCTCGTGTCATGAATCATCTTCCCCGATTCGCAGATGAGAGGGGGCGGATTATAGATTGCACTCGCAGCAGGGTTGCGCAAGACAGTATAGTATCCAAGTAGGAAGTACTCAGTACAAACAGGTAAGCACTGTAAGTACAAATAAGTACGAGGAGTAAGCACCAAGCACTGGGAGTATCTAAGTACTTACTAAGTAGAAAGTACTAGTCAACTTAAGTTCAGTTACTGCACGTACCTTGCGGAAGTACGGGTCCGAGCTCTCCGCAGATTTCAGAAGGTGGTGTGTTACCTTTCCCTGTACGGTATACCCGGTACGTCATCGACTAACTCAGCTCCAACTGAGCTCTGGTCGCTCAACTGGACAACAAGATTCACGAGCCAACCAGTATCCACGCCGTCTGGCTAGACCACGAGCGGAGGGGGATCAGGCCACGACCTGGCGAGAGTGGCCAGAATGGCTCGACAATCGTTCCACCGCTTCCCTCTCCTCGGCCTCTGAAAGCGTGTGTGCTGCCAGGAACGGAACGGGGGAGGTTGTGGCCTTGGTTGTACCACCTTGTTGAACGACCCAGGTGGGCGACTCAGTTTGAACGTCATAGATAATAAGCGCGCCTGACAGCCATTCATTTGTTCGGGTGACACAGGCAGGACATCTATACCCCTCCATCCGGCACTTTCTCTCTCGTTCGTTCCCTCCTTCATCCCCCTCTCATTCACCCAGACTACTTGGCGCCCATCAACCCCAAGACCTGTGACCCGTTATGGCGTCAACATCAAAGCAGGATGGCGAGAAGAGTATCTCGGCCTATGGAGATGCTCGCTCCACCGTTCAAGGAGAATGCTTGAGCGCCGACGAAGTGCAGAAGATGACTGCATACTTCCGCGCCTCTCTCTACTTGTGCTTGGGCATGCTGTACCTGCGCGAGAATCCTCTCCTCCGAGAACCCCTCAAGAAAGAGCATCTAAAGCAGCGCTTACTCGGTCACTGGGGCTCCGATGCTGGTCAATCTTTCACCTGGCTGCACATGAACCGACTGATCAAGAAATACGACCTGGATGTGCTCTTCGTGTCGGGCCCTGGTCATGGTGCTCCGGGTATCCTTTCTCACTCGTACCTCGAAGGGGTGTACTCGGAAGTGTATCCCGACAAGACGGAGGATGTGGAAGGCATGCAGAAGTTCTTCAAGCAGTTCAGCTTCCCCGGAGGTATCGGATCTCACGCGACCCCCGAGGTAGGAGCACTTGTCCCATGACAGACCGAAAACTGGTCGGCAAATTACATTCAGCCTTGAATTACTGACAGTTTTCTCCTGGATTTTCTACAGACTCCCGGCAGTATTCACGAGGGTGGTGAGCTGGGTTACTCCATCTCCCATGCATTTGGCACAGTCTTCGACCATCCCAACCTGATCACACTGACCATGGTCGGTGATGGAGAGTCCGAGACGGGTCCTCTGGCAACGAGCTGGCATAGCAACAAGTTCCTCAACCCTATCACAGATGGAGCTGTCTTGCCGGTTCTTCACCTGAATGGCTACAAGATTAACAATCCTACCATTCTCGCTCGCATCAGCCATCAGGAGCTGACCTCTCTGTTGGAGGGTTACGGTTGGAAGCCCTACTTTGTCGAGGGTAGTCATTTGCAAAGCATGCACCAAGCCATGGCGGTCACTCTCGAGCAGTGCGTGAAAGAAATTCGAGAGTATCAGCACCAGGCCCGCTCCTCTGGCAAGCCCTTCCGCCCACGCTGGCCGATGATTGTTTTGCGCACACCGAAGGGCTGGACAGCCCCCGAGAGATTGACGGCAAATTGCTCGAAGGCTTCTGGCGTGCTCACCAGATCCCAATCACCGATGTGCTCACCAATCCCGACCACCTCAAGGTGTTGGAATCATGGATGAAGAGCTACAAGCCCGAGGAGCTCTTCGATGGCAATGGCAAACTCGTCCCCGAGCTGCGTTCTCTAGCGCCATCGGGCAAGTCGCGCATGTCGGCCAACCCCGTTGGCAACGGAGGTCTTCTCCGCAAGCCTCTGAATCTGAATGACTTCACCAAATACGCGATCAAGGACGTTGTGCCTGGAAAGACAATCACGGGAGGGATGGCGAACATGGCCAAGTTCCTTCGCGACGTGGTCAGCAAGAACATGACCAACTTCCGGCTGTTCGGTCCCGATGAAACGGAATCGAACAAGCTCGCTGAGGTCTACAAAGCCGGCAAGAAGGTCTGGCTGGCAGACTATTTCGACGAGGACAAGGACGGCGGCAACCTGGATCCCGCCGGTCGTGTGATGGAGATGCTCAGCGAACATACCTGTGAAGGCTGGTTAGAAGGCTACATTCTCTCCGGGCGCCACGGTCTCATCAACAGCTATGAGCCCTTCGTGCATGTCATCGACTCCATGGTCAACCAGCATTGCAAGTGGATTGAGAAGTGCCTCGAAGTCGAATGGAGAGCCAAGGTGGCCTCGTTGAACATCCTCATCACCGCAACGGTTTGGCGACAGGACCACAACGGCTTCACCCACCAGGATCCCGGCTTCCTGGACGTTGTCGCCAACAAGTCCCCCGAGGTCGTTCGCATTTATCTTCCTCCCGACGGAAACACCCTCCTGTCGGTGATGGATCACTGTCTACGCAGCGTGAACTATGTCAATGTTGTTGTGGCCGACAAGCAGGAACACATCCAATTCCTCAGTATGAACGACGCCATCGAGCACTGTACCAAGGGTCTTGGGATCTGGGACTGGGCGAGCAACGATCAGGGTGCGGAGCCCGACGTGGTGATGGCCTGTTGCGGTGATGTCTCTACCCACGAGGCTCTCGCCGCAACGGCCTTGCTGCGTGAATTCCTTCCCGAGCTCAAAGTTCGCTTTGTGAATGTGGTCGACCTGTTCCGCTTGATTTCAGATAAGGATCACCCTCACGGCATGCCCGACCAGCAGTGGAGAGCCATTTTCACCGACAACAAGCCGATCGTGTTCAACTTCCACTCCTATCCCTGGCTGATCCACCGATTGACTTACAAGCGTCCCGGTCAGCACAACTTACACGTTCGCGGATACCGAGAGAAGGGTAACATTGACACTCCCTTCGAGTTGGCCATGCGCAATGGCACCGACCGCTACAGCCTCGCCATTGACGCGATCGACCTGATTGATTCACTGGGCAATACCGGGGCGAGCGTTCGTGAAAAGTTCATCAAGTTCCGATTGGATGGCAAGAAGAGCGCTTTCACTAATGGCCTCGACCCCGAGCACATTCGTAACTGGACCTGGCCTTACTCGAAAGAGACCAAGACCAATTAGTGATTTGGCAAACGTGTTCAGGCGTAATTTTCCAGGGTTGCATTTTCGCACACATCTAGTTCTATCATGAGCTTCTAATGACGGATTGGAGGTCCGCGATGGAGTCTTCAACAAGAATCTCATTGTTGCAACGAGGCTGCTCTGTCTTTTCTCCCGCGCGAAACGTAAGGTAGCCAGCCGACCTCAACTGGCAATCGTTTTATGAAATCGGTCTCAATAGGATAGCCTGCGTACAAGTGATCCAGCTCGATCCCGCTAAGAGTCAAGGAGAAGATAATTTACAAAAGGAGAGTCGTCACTCGCAACCATTCCAGACTCTTAAACTTTCATCAACCCGCCGGGAGTCCTAGACTATGCAGTCGGTGTTCGGTTTCCCGAACCCCGACAATTGACCCGGATCCTACGATTGTCAATCCCGATTTGGCTTTCATCCAGCAGTGTCGCCAGACTAATCACGGTCCTTTTTTCGTCTTCTCTTTGTCACTTGCAACATCGGCGACGGGCATTGAAATCCGTCTCGTGAACTACTTGCCCATCGTAAGAGTTGAGAGACCGCGTTCTCTGCCTGACGAAATGCCTCCCGATCGGAGATCCGTCCCGACGGCTAATTCATATGGAAAAGTTCGCGCATCCCCTGTTCACAACATGACATAGGCTACCATTGCCCCTGCAAATAGCGATACATTCTGACACTACCAACATCAGGCATGCTCGGAGTGCGCTAGATCAAAATGTAAATGTGTGCCCAAGCCCGACGGAGGTGCTTGCGAACGATGTGATCGGTTGAAGAAGGTCTGCGTCCCAGGGCAATCGTCGCGGGCGCGACAAGCTCAGCGCAATAATCCTATTGCTCGCCTCGACCAGCTTGAAGGCAAACTGGACAGTATCGTCTCGATCTTGGGCTCAAACGCATCTCTGGGTGCTCAATCGCCTGCGGTGGGAACCCCATCACCACCGATCCCAAGCTTCGGTACGTCTCGCTCTCGAGATGCATCCGTGGTTCCTGTCCCTTATCCAACCGGTACTTTGACAGCGTATGAGCTCGCTCCTGAACAGTATCTCAACTACTTTTCAACCCATTGCTTGAAGTACTTCCCCATCATCCATCTTCCCCCGGACACAGATGCGCAGCAACTGCGGCAGACGCGGCCGTTCTTATGGATCTGCATCGTGGCCGCGGCATCTCAATCCTCACATCACAAGATGGCGCTGGGCGAAAAGATCAAGCAGGAAGTGACGAGGCGCATGTTTCTTGACAACCACCCGTCGATCAAGATCGATCTTCTTCTGGGCTTGTTGATCTTTTTGGCTTGGGGTCATAATCAGATCCTCAACTCGAATCCGGCGCAGTTGGCCAGGTTCACGCAATTAGCGACGACTATGGTGTTTGATCTTCGTCTGAATAAACCTCCGCAAGAGGAATCTAATATGCTGCCGGTCAGCCAGAGACCCTTTGCGGCGAATGGACAGCCACACTCGCTCGAGGAGCGACGTGCTGTACTTGGTTGTTTTGTGCTGAGCTCAATGTGAGTGTAACAGGGTCGGGAAGTTTCCCGTAATGAAAAACATGTTGTGTCTGACCTTTGAGCTCACTAGTGTCTCTGTCTACTTTGGACATATTGATCCGTTGCAGTGGACGCCTTATATGGACGAATGCGCTGTGGCTTTGCTGCGAACTCAGGAGTCTCCGTACGACGAGATGTTTGTCCATCAAGTGAGGCTGCAGCGTATCGTTGGCGAAGTCGAAAATGTTCGAGAGGCCTCAACAGCTTCACCGGACTTTTATTTGAAGTTTCTGCAGCAGAAAGTTGACGAGATCAAAGTTAACATGCCTGCGCAGCTGCAACAGAATCGTACGTACTGGTTCCCTTCACTCCAATCAAACATCAACATTATATCCTGCATCTTTGGGGCATTCATTTCCTTTTTGGGTCTTTCGCCGAATTTCTCTCCTCGTTGTGACTAGACGTACAATTACTCACTTCGACCGTGCTATGGCCGTCCTTCATCTTAGGTATCCTCTCCGCCACAGTATACTACACCGAGCTATCAATCTTCGGTCTCATCCTCTCTCGAAAAGCCCCACCGGGATTCCAGCGCCTCGAATACCTCTACGCGTGTCTCAACACCGTCCAAGCCGCAACGAACAACTTCCTCGCCATCCCCGTCTCAGATTACCCCGGCATCTCGTGTCCCGTCTTCACCCAAATCGTCCGGTACATCATAGTTCTCTACAAACTCTCCACTCTCAACGATCCAGTCTGGGACCTGAACCTGGTCCGTACCAACATCGACGTAGTTCAAGTGATCGACCAAGTGATTCGGAATATCGAGCAAGCCATGGCCGAAGTGGGCGATCAGTGTGCTGGTGGATCTCTGGAACGCGCGAGGGATATTTTCGCAAAGTTCAAGTCTTGGTCGTTGCCGAATTTGCCGGCTACGACGGAAGCTCTTCGAGCGAGTACGAATGTGGCTGAGGAAGGGGATTTCACTCAGATTGCGCAAAGCAATGTCTTGCTGGATGCGCTGTTCTCGGAGGACTGGTGGCTGAAGGACAATTTGTTCTATGGGTTGCAGGTAGGTGGGAATATGGACGGCTGATGGATGAAGAGAAGACGGAAGGAAGCATTTGAATCAGATTTCTCTGCATCGGCTACGGACTTGGCAGGAGAGCATCGATAGTCTACGCCTTCGATTTGGTGTTGTCGTTCCTGAACGCTAGCTTTCTCAGACTTTGAGTCGCTCTGGTCAAAGCTTGGGTTGCTCTTGGATTTCCAATCGGGTGCCCAGCTGCAGAATCTCCTTGCCAACTTTTTCCACCATGGGCCATTTGACGTCTGAGGATATTTCATCTTTAGCTGCTTCGTGTGGGTGTGGCGCGGCTTTTTCGCTCTTCTCGCTCACTGCCGCTTCGTCGACGGGGTAACGAGGGGGATTGAACACATATGCCACCGGAACCCAGTTGACAGCCAAAGTCAAATAGCACACATGAAGCAGGGGCGGAAACGCGATGCTTGTCAACAATTCCGTCGGGCTGATGTCACCGATCCCTGATAGGATGGGTCTGATGGCTGTCAAGACGGTCCAGATGGTAGCTGACAACAGACAGATGTTATACCAGACGCCATTCTTCCAGAGATCGACCTGCATCTTCTTCCACGCGGAGGATGCACGCCGGTTCCATGAATTGAGGACACTTCCTGTGACAAAGGAAGATCCCTTGGGTCTCGCAGATACAAGATAGAATTTGAGGACGGCAAGGATGGTCGCTGATATTCGGTTAGAATCGAGAAGATCAAAATGCATTCGAGTCGAATCTTTCTCAAAATGAAAGGGGTATGAGAGACTTACATCCAGCGAGCCATTTGTTTTCCAAATGCGCAAAGGGGGCACTTTGAAAATTGTTTTGTGAGGCCTGCAGATATTCAAACATCCACATCATCAGGACTTGAAACGCCGACATGACTATCTGAGTCCGCGCCAGACTGGGGTAGTTCGTCGGAACCAAGTCCCCGGAGACGAAGAGCAACGGCACCGCCAGGAAGCCCAAAAAACACAGAATTTCCCCGGCAATGATTCCCAATCCGTTCAAAGCGATGCTCCACCGAAGAGAGGTTGGATAGTGCTTATACTCGGGTGAGAGCATAGCAGGCATCTGCTGGGCGTGTCCGATATTCCAACGACTCCGTTGTGCGCAGTGGCCTGTTAGAGAATCGGGGATCAAGCCGAACTGCAGAGGCTCCTGCACCTGGAAGGTCCGCCAGCCCATGCCATGCAAGATTTGTGATAGTTGCCAATCTTCCGAGAATGAGAATGTCGGGTAGAGTCCCACATGCACAACAGCGCTCCGGCGAAACACCGCTCCGGAACCTGCATCAATAGCCCGACCCAGCATATCTAATGCGGCGTTCTGGCAGGTGTAGAAGTGGCTTCTCGTCTGAGAGAGCGGGTCGCCGGTAGGCAGATTGGAGAAATACTGGCGTGTGGAGATCAACGCCGCCTCGTCACATTGCAGCAGATGAGGCAGAGTTGCGCGAAGGAAGTCCGGCGTTGGCACAGAGTCCGCATCAAGGACGGCGCAAAACTCCGGCGGTGACCGTCTCTGCAGTTCGGTCAACGCATAATTCAGATTCCCTGATTTAGCAAAGACCATACCCGACTGCCGGCCTCGTGAATGGTATGAGACATGGCTCCATTCCGTTTGAACTTGCGACACAGCTTCCTTCAAAGTAGCTGAGCCTCCGTCGTCTAGGACCAAGACGCGGAAACACGAGCTCGGATAGTCCATTGCGCAGGCAGCGCGGACTGTAGCCATAATGACATTCACATCCTCGCCACAGCAAGGTAGAAGCACGTCCACTCGGGGCAGAGCTTCGTTCCCCTGGAGGCGTAGTCGTCTTCGCCGTCCTTCTCGATTGACACGGAAGGCTGCAATCACCAAATTTTGATCCTTGCGAGAGAGATCTGCGGTTCTGTATGATTAGTGGTCTATTGGACCGTCCAGGCCAGGCCAGTGTTTGAACTCACGAATAAAGATCGCCTCGACCAGAAACATCATCCATGTCTGCCATTGTTGCGGGCCCAGTAGGACTGCCAGACCTCGGATAGTCAAGTAAACATTGCTCGTCCAGATCGCCAGACGGGCGACATGGTACAAGTGAGCGCGATATCTCTGGCCCTGGGAAGCCTGCGAGCTATCGGGTAGCTCCCGGATATCGTAGATCAGATCTGCAGCCATTCTCGGAGATAGTATGCTCCACTCTTGTCACACTGTCTGTATACAGCGATATGCTGCGTGACTTGCAGGATTGCAACTGGAAATGCGTTCGAAGCCTTTGTTGATGGAAGACATGGACAGAGTTTCGCTTCAGCAAAGTCCAAGGGAGGACTCACTCGCTGCATATTAAAAGGGGGAATGCTCTTGTAGCAATTTTTGTGCGCTTGTACATGAAGAGGCATTCGGCATTCGAGCCATTCAGACTGCGGCTATGCCGCCACGAGTGGAGTCCTGGGTCGGATCGAGCCCAGAACTGCTCTTCCGCTGGCCCCGAGCTGTCAAAGATGAAGTTGAGAGCTTGACGGGCATAGTGCTCGATGGTCAATTCGCTCGGTGAGTTATCCGTGGGCAGGATATGACTCGTTGTGTTGATGATCGACTTGCTTCATCGAGAGGCTGGAAGAGTCTGTGTTGACAGGGAGGTGTGTTGTTGAGACCGTTATAGTTTGCTTCCGCGTATTCTTGCTTCTTGACCGCTTGTCTATGTTGTCGCCTCGGGTTCTCCGCAGTCTCCGCATTGAAGGCCCAGATGCTTCTCGCATGATTATCTTGATTGGACTGCCGAGTGCTTTGCTACTAATCAGTGTTCATGTTTCATGGAGTACTAGGTATCGATGTTCCTCTGGCCAGGGGAACAAGACCAAGTCGATCTCGCATTTGCCATTCGTAGCTAAAAATTTTGAGCATCATGCCAATTTCGCTGGTCCACGCACATCACACTGCTACCGGTGGGACAAGTGATTGCCGATCGGAACAGCCTCGGGCAAAGCCGAGGAGTTCCAAAAATAGGCGCCGTTGAAGGATTGGCTAGCGCGTCCTGGTCGCTGTAGATACAGCTGGAATGGCTCTGCCTGTGTTGACACTCGTCTGTTCATTAATAGATTGATGATCAATCTCTGCCTTGGTTGGACACTCCGAGGCTAGATAATTGCTCCTGCTCTTCGGGGTCTCCTATTAGGTGGAAGTACAGTAGTATCTGAGTATACGGTCCTCTTTTGTCAAATTTGTGGGTTCCGGAGAAATTCGTACCTATAGCATGACTTTAGGGAGTTGGAGCAACCATATTTAGACAAATGCACGTGAATTGCAATTATGTCATCGCTACCTTTGCATGAGATGGTGGTATCCATCCTCGATTCAGTCAGCGCCGCTGCCCGATACTCTCAGTGGGCACAGATTTTGTAAACTCAGAACTCGACAGGAGTGTAGTGAGAGACTACACATCCAAGGGTCGAGGCAAAGAGAAATATCTCTCCCGTGCAGATTTCATGGCTTGATCGGGACGACGTCAATTCCATACCGGCGATGTCTTCGCATCTCGGGCGGGGACTCAAACTTTGCCTTTCACCGGCAGTGCGTGGACGACGAGGCAAACTCTCCTGAGCCTCTAATATGGGATTCTCTGCGATGCAGATGTGTACCCTTTGAATGCACGTCTCGCTAATGGGTAGACTTGCGAGCGTTCGGCGTGTGATGTGGAACAAATTCCAAATTTTCGAACTTTGAGCAGATGAACCCCATCGATGCAGCAGATGCGTATTCCGCCCAGGTGTATTCAGGGCATCAACATACACCTGCCGTAAGGAGGGCGTGTAGGTGGACCGTGGACTCTCACTGAGGACCGAAATGGCAGTGATAGTATAAGGTTGAGCTCCTGGTTTGAGCAGGCTCGAGCTTCCTTTTTCGAGGCTACCGAGTGATGATTAGGTACATGCCGAGATGGATGTATTTGTATTTTGAAATATGAACTGCTGACTTAAAGGGCTGGAGCATCGCAGGAGGTGGAAACAGGAAAGTCCTCTAGCTCCAGGCGTGGACGGGTGACTGTAACGTGCTTGATCCCGTGACATGGAGCGCTTTCTCATGCACGGAATACATGTATTTCTCGACAGCGCTGGCGGCAGGACTCTCTCAGGTAGGCAGGCCCAGCCGGGCCACTAGAAATGATGAAAACTTGGAAGGATTTGAGAGATATCTACTAATTCCATTCGGACCGACAGAGCTAGTGGCTTAGCCACAGAGTTACCAAGTAGAAAAGAGATAAAATCGCGACCGAAAGTAAGTGATGCAACTCGTCATTGCATATCCAACCCGGACACGAGGGATGCGATACGGACTAGATAGATGACAGAGTCAGACTACCAAGGTCAGTAGCTGCTTGGTTGAGTAATATACCACGGCTCTGCCACATCAGACATGAACGTCAGTTTGGCCGAGTGGTCTAAGGCGCTAGACTTGAACGAAACCCGCTTCGGGTACCATGTTTGGGCATCTAGTATCTTCGGATGCACAGGTTCGAACCCTGTAGCTGACGTCTCATTCTTCTTTTTGCCTGGTGTTTTTTTGGGACACTCCCTTAGTCTGAGTCAATTAAGTTGTTCCATCTTACTTGCATGCCCTTCATAGATAGATAGACTAATACATGTCTACTCAGTGATGATCACTTCAAAGGGCGAGAATTGATACCCACCACCCCCTGTAAATTCATACCAAAGGCAACTTCAAGAAATCATAGAAAACCCTCAAATGTGTACGTACAACAGAAGGACCTCTATCTTCTCTACCCTCTATATACATAGATGTCCACATGAATGAGCCCTCAATTCCATCGTCGTACCCCTCCCCACCACCGCAACCTGGATCCTGCTCGATCAAACCGAACCCCCTCCCCAATCCTGTCAAATCCTCGACCTCGGCCTCACATACAACGCCTCGGCCTCCACCAAAGCCAACCCTTCCCCATCCACAAGACGCCCCTCGATCCTCCACTTCCGATCCCCCTCCCCCTCCACCATCCTCGCCTGCACCATGACCACACCGGGCGTCGGCACCGGACGCAGAAACCTCGTATTCAAGTACGCCGTCACAGGACCCGGTCTCGACCCGGGCTCCTGCCGCGTCACCGCATCCCCGACCTGTCCGTTCAGCGCCAGTAACAATCCGGTACATTCATCCAGCAGGGTGGCGGCGATGCCGCCGTGGAGAATGCCCGGGTACCCGTTGAGATCGGAGCCAAGCATGAAGAACATACGGAGTTCTGTGATGGGTGATGATGGCGATGACGATGGATGGGTATCGGTGTTAGGTTCGAAGTCAGTCGTGGAGGGTTCGGTTCCAAGGCCAGAGGGCCGCCGATACTGGCTGAGACATGCGGAAAAGGTGGTTGATGTGTTGAGGGTCTTGGAGAAGAGGTTATCCTCTGTGGAGGGTTTGACGGTTCGAGAGGGAATGGTGTATGTCACGAAGGATTTGTCGTGTAGGAGGGCTGAGACCCAGGGGATGGAATTGAAAACGGTTGGGTCGTCGGTTGTCATGTTGGCATTTGGACAGTTGACGATTCCATATATCAATGTCAACAATTTCCAATGGGAAGAGAGGAGTCGAGGACGATCAGTTGGAACTAGTCAATGGGTACCCTGAACGGGTCAAAGACCAATGTAAGAACGACAGGACAGAAGCAGGCAGTTGGATTCCGACTGAAATGAAATCGAACAGTCTGAGATTGGAGACTCCGCATCTCCTCAAGGGTTTTTACCATCTCGTGTGGCCCACATCACGGGTGTTCCTGGGTCCATGTGCGCGCGGGGGGGGCGCGGGGATACCCGTCAATCGGCCGCGGCAAAACCAAAAGTGCACCGACCGCGAGGGTGCCTTGTAGCCGTGACAGGTACTCAAGGGCCAAGTAGAGAGTGACTCTTGACGGCAGCTTCAGATAGACACCCACCCAACTGCAGGCGACTTCGGTCTGAATCGACAAATATGTGGATACATGGGGATCTACCATGGACAGTTACGACCCCATCGATTGTCATGCATACTCATAGTCGATCCAGTGATTGATTTGACGAAGAGATCAACCTCCTCATGAGTCTCAGCTTGATCGGGAGGGTGTGGAGGCTACGTGTGAGTGTCGAGAAGTTGTCCTGGCGGTGCCCGCGATGTCTATATATTTTGAGAGGAGAATGAACAGGGCACTGGACTAAACAATGTCATCAGGTCAAGCAGGAAACGTCCTCAACACCAAATGTTGGGACCACTCTTTGAAATTAACACCCTATCACAATCCACACACGATTGGAGGCAACGGCTTGAAAACAAAAAAAAAAGGACTCCGAAGTCAGAACAAGTGAAATGCAAACAATAGAAATCTAATATCGTAGTCTCATCTATTGGGCAGTGATCTTGGTAGGGGGAACACCGATACCGTTGGTGTTGCGGAAGAACAAGACACCCTTGCTTTCGCCGCGAGCACCCTCGGTGGGCTCAACCCACTGGCAGGCACGAGCAGAGGTCCACATGGCCTTGAAGAAACCAGTCCAGCCGGTGTGAGCCTCAGTGCGGTAGTGGGATCCCATGACCTTCTTGATGGCCTCGCTGGCCTCGTCGGCGTTGTAGAAGGGGATCGAGCTGACGTAGTGGTGCAGCACATGGGTCTCGATGATGCCGTGGAAGATGTGACGACCGACGAAGCCAAAGTCACGGTCGATAGTGGCAGCAGCGCCACGAGCAAAGCTCCACACCTCAGGCTCGTAGTGAGGGAGAGTGGGGTCGGTGTGCTGCAAGAAGGTGATGGCAACTAAGAGGGGGCAAATGTCAGTTGATAGCTCTTCATTGATAGACATGAGACTTCAGTACGAGTCCAGCAGCCTCGTGTGTGACTCGTGGACTCGTACGAGAAGATAAAGTTGGGGGGGGCGGGGGGGGGGGGGAAATGTCGAGAGGGTATAACAGTTGACTTACCCAGCCAGTGGTTGACCCAGAGGTAGGGAATGCCGTACCACACCAGGAGGTTCATCCATCCATAGGTGGAGCCGACATAGTAGAGAATGGAACCGGTCATGAGCAAACCCAGGTCGCTGAGAACGATGAGCTTGGCGTCCTTGGCCTCGTACAGAGGGCTGGAAGGGTTGAAGTGGTTGACACCACCACCCCAGCCGTTCTTCTTGCCCTTGCCACGGCCTTCGGGCTGCTTCTCATGGTTGTTGTGACCGGTGACGTTGGTCAGAAGATACAGGATCCAGCCAAACAGCTGCTGGCCGACCATGTGAGTGGCAGTGGCAATGGGAGTCTCCTCCACCAGCTCGCTGAGCTCGTAGATGGTCTTGCCGATGCGTGTAGCATAGTCGCTGCGAGTCTTGGGAACGAAGACCATGTCACGGGCGAGATTGCCGGTGGCCTTGTGGTGCTTGCCGTGCGAGATCTTCCAGGAGAAGTAAGGGACCAACAGCAGGGAGTGGCAGATCCAACCAACAGTGTCGTTGAGCACCTTGGAGGGGGAGAAGGCCTGGTGACCACACTCGTGGGCCAACACCCAGACACCGGTACCCACGAGACCCTGAATGACGGTATAGACCGTCCAGAGAGCCACACGGAGGGGCATTGAGGGAATGGTCTCTGGGGTGACATAGTTGTGGAAGAGGTAGAAGACGGATGCCAGGATAGCCATATCCCGGAAGACATAGTAGAGGCTGGTGACGGCGGAGCGGTGGTAGCAGTGAGCTGGGATGGCATCACGGATCTGCTTGATGGTGAAGTCGGGGATCTTGAATTCATTGCCATAGGTGTCCAGCATCTTGGTCTGGACTTCCGGCTCTGAACCCATGGAGGACAGCGAAGTCGACGAGGGCGACTGACGCGGGCTGTCAAAGGGAGAGGCCGACACCGATGAGGGCATTGAGGAGTCGGTGGCCGGGTTGCGGTGCAGCGCAACGCGCTTGGGGAGGGCAGTCGACGACATGGTGAAGAGACGACGAACTGGGAGACGAACGAGGTGTCCTACCAAGATCGAAGGGATTCCAAGACGGGGGGGGAAGGGGAAAGGGGACGAAGAGAATGCGAGGTAGGAGAAACGTTATATAGAAATAGACTCAGTCGGGATGGCAAAAAGGGCAGTACGGATCCTTTCCTCGGCTGTTTAATTCTGTGCAGACCGTGGGCCAATGGAAACCACACCAGGGGAGGATGTTGGGACGGACAAAAGAAGGATGAGCACAAGCCACTGGAACACGCAAAGCCCGAAAAGGGCAGAGAAGGGGGACAAGCTGGATGTATTGATTTTATGGAATTCTTTTTTTTGGGGGGAGGGGATTTAGGGTGCTGGCACCGAAAGAGAAACATTGGGGGCAAAAGGGATCTCCCCCAAAAGAGTCAGCAACCTCTCAATGACTCCAATCTGATTCGGCGGATGGCAGAGTTTGTGGGAACAATCATTGAGAGTCTCCATCCAAAGGTCCAAGACGAAAGGGGAAAAATGATTTAAAGTTTTTGTTCCATTGATCGTCCCTTCCCAATTTGTGCAAGGGAGCATACCATCAGGTTGCCCCTGTGACTTTGTTGACTTGTACGGTAGTATAATCCTCGATAGAGTCAATACTGTCGTATACTGTAGGGATTTAGATGTAGCTGGTGAATTAGGCTACCCGATGAACTTGCGAAGTAGGCGCCTCTTTGATATTGACCGTTCTTTTTTTTTTTTTTTTTTTTTTTGGGAATCAGATTGAATCTGTAGTCTTGCGTGAAATGATACCAATAAGAACGACGCCTGAGTACATACCTATGGAGGTCAGAACATCTCAACGAAGGCGATGACAGACCGCCGAAAGTCAAGAAAAGTCATGTGAGAAAAAAAGGAAAAGCTCAAAGGGCTGAAAGCTGAAACGGGAAAGCAACAGAGGGCTCACATTTTTTGCCATTGAGAATTGAGTTCTCCATTACAGTATGGATACTCGCCTCCGGTGGGGCCTTGATAAGATCTGGTAAGTTTGCAATTGGCTGTCACCCAAGTTCCAAGTCCCAAGTCCATGAAAATGGTCCAGTCCCTGCCAATCTTTAACCCTAAGAAGAATTTCGTCCCTGGACCCTGCCAAAATTGACTTTTTCAAACATGTGATGGTAGGGATTGTCAGTACTGCATTCATGTATTGTGTCAAACTGTCAATTGTTGTAATATGTATGTAGCGGGATTTGAAAACTTTTTTTTTGCAAAATTTAGCAGACACTTTAAGCAGCAAGACTACGGCACCTACCTGACTTGTGTATTTCCCGACTCCACTTCCTTCTGGACTCCATCCACTGGACTGGTGTACCTAAAGTAAAAAAACAAAAAAAGCCCAAAAAAAGAAACTCTTTGCGTGGTCTTCCAGGCTAAATAATAAAGGAAGAGAAACTCTGTCCTGATGCTCTCCAGAAATGGACAGAAAACGCTAACCAGGATGGTCCCGGATCCCAGGATCTCGCCTCTCATCCGAGGGATCTGAGTTGTCTGCAAGACACCCTTGAGGACTGTTTCGGAGAGGTCTGTCCATGCTGCATGAACGCTTCAGCCGATCGTGCGGTCATGCAGCAGAAGGTCACCGAGGTGGCCAATCACGTGGAAGACATTGCCCGCCGCGCCAGCTTGCGCAGACCGCAGTGCAAGAAGCCAAATCTTTTCTCCCATGTGAGCAGTGTGCCTTTAACTGCCTTACAAGTTATATATATATGAGTCTTTGAAGTTTAGGCTCAAAATACAGTAGTACGATGCGACTGTAGCGTGAAGCGTGTAGACTGTCGGTCGCAGAGAATCAAGATGAACTCGCATCCCTACTGGTACATTGTGCATACAAAATTCCTCCCCTGGCGCAGTACTGTAGTCTCGTGGCTCATCTCGATCAGATCCCAGTCCGCTCTTCTCTTTCATGAATGTTGAATATAAATATCTTTCCTGGATCATATGCATCACCGCTCTGGGCAAGGCACATGCAACCTGCTGAGCTTTGGCCAAACGTGTTGTTGTTGTTGTTGTTCCACCAGCTGAAAATCTTCAGCAATCGAGAAGAGACGCCACTTGGCGGTCCCGCGCCCTAGTCCCATTTGGGAACCCCAACATTCCTAATCTGATGATTCGGGTGGACTGGAGTGGAGTGCGTGATTTACTTTAAATTGTCCGAGTTCCGAAAGTAAGCGACTGCGGTACTACGGTGCTCAAAGCTCACCACCTACAAGTAACTTTATTGGTACCTACATACGAACAGTAGTATGAACGCCCTTCACATGTAGCATTCTTGTACTACTACAGAGTGCAGACCCTAAGCACTTGATCGACAACCATACGACTAGCACTGTCTGCCCTCTAGAATCGAGGTAAATGGCTACAGACACGATATAATAATGATTGGAGAGGTCACACACGTCTCGTGGGTCGTGTATGATACTGACCGAGGACCAACCTTAGATCACTACCCTGATCTCTTTTAGTCCGTCTAGTAATGCTGGAGTCTGCACCAAGAACCCCGTCGATCTCAACTCTTCCAACTTCTGTACTTAGAGATAGTCAATATCTTCTTTATATGCGACTACTTACTTAGTAGGTACCAGGTAATGGGCTTCTCTCGATTTGACATATGTACAGTATCACACTTTGTAGCTCTCCTGTCCCTCCTCTTGACAAGAATCCCTCATCCACGGTTCCAGATAACGTTCAGGGAAAGAAAAGCCTCTGACGTACGCCTTTACACAGTCCGGTAATTAACCTCTGCCTGGCCACCGTGGTGTTCACGTCGAACGTAGAGCCAAGTACCAGTTGTGGCAGTTAGTCACCCCAATCAATGAGCAGATAGTCGTACTGATGACGGACAGAGATGAGGGCGCCTGCGCCTGACAGTGCGCACTGGGCAGTAGGACTAGGTCATAGGCACTATACGCTCAGTAAGGATACTCCAACTCGGCTGGACGATAGAGTATGGACCACCCCATTTTCCCGCGATTATCACATGCCGATGTGTCTCGCCCCAGGAAGCATGTGCGGATGGCCAGCTGGAGCTGGCGATCGACCCGGGCCTCGGCGGGCCATTTTGGGATTGTACAACCAGTGGCATTGTAGTTGGACTATAGTAGGTACCTTCTACCTACCTGGGTAGGAGGCAGTGGGCACTAGGCATCAGTACATTGTACTTTGTACCAATACTTGAACTTGAATACCGAAGCTGTAGAGAGAAGAGACGTGGAGAGTAGTTGTACATGTTGCGACCGTGTATAACTACGCTGGGCAGCCCAAGGATGTACCTACTATCTACACTTATTTCGAGCTTGTCGTTGATCCTCAGCACGGCCGACCATCCATGACAAGTATTGAAGTAAGAGTAAGATACTGTATCTCAAGAGAGGCGAGGGCCAGCCACGAGGATGGCAGAGGATTTGGTTTGCATGTGAGTCGTAATTAAATCGGAAGTGTAATATCGGCCTGTGATATGTGATTGTATTACGGGAATTGTACCGGGGCATGAGCATCTGATTCAGACAGAAGAGAGAAGACAAATTGAGGAATCAAAATATCACGACGGCGAAGCTCATGATAATGACCAGGGATCTTGCGAGATCAAACACCCTCTGTGGCAGAGCGTCGGCAAATTCTCGGCCGACACTTCAACTCTCGGCCATCATCTCGTCACAGAAAACTGACAGTATAACGTACGATATGAATTATATGAACTACACCACTACACTATAGAATCCATAAAACAGGGCCAAACACCAGTACTACGAAAGGACTACCATCAAATGTATGATTGGATGATTGTATGACTTTGAAGCGATATCAAATCAAAGCGTGACGACAACTGGGGATTCAGACTACAGTACAATCTACAGACCCTCCAGCTCCGCGCTGATAACCGAGTCTCTCACGTGTCGCATGTGAATCCGAAGATTGAACGCAAAACCCTCAGCTGGCAATCCAATATCAATTCCTACCAGACCACTGCAGTGCAGTCCCTTGTCCACCCGTGCCATCACTCAAATGGAAGCATCAAGCGAAAAAGGAAATTTCCGCGGATCGGTCCACTTGTTCCACGCCCTCCGATCTTGTTGGGCCGGTCCCACTTGCATCTCTTTTGTTGAGGAGGGTCCCGTACCCAATCGCTGTGAATCTCCACCATCCACCGCCTGTCATTGAAGGGGGGCGGTCTCCACCTTCAAAGATGGGTTGGAGGTCTTTCTTTTCTTTCTTTCTTTCTTTCTTTCTTTCTTTCTTTCTTTCTTTTTTTTTTTTTTGCATTTTGAAGGGTATTCGTACCGTAATTTAGGATGTTGTGTCTTTTTGCGGAATCGGGCGACTTGGGCTGGGTCCAGGCCCGA
The DNA here is from genome assembly GCF_028827545.1 of Penicillium diatomitis. NCBI lineage: Eukaryota > Fungi > Ascomycota > Eurotiomycetes > Eurotiales > Aspergillaceae > Penicillium > Penicillium diatomitis. The sequence continues at coordinate 1,579,397 of NW_026623175.1, read as the reverse complement.
GATACAGCGGTTGAAGAGCTTGACCGTAGGAAGCTTCTGTGTGAGCGGTGGGGTTGAAGATTATGTATTTGGCGTTCACAATCAAACAGTGTGTGGCCCGATAGTCACTGCCCAGTGCCCATAAGGAACTACACCCTCCACCGCAACACGAAAAGAACCAATTAAGGATGTCTTCCGGGCTGGATGATATGACTACATATCATCTCCACTGCCGGGGAGATCTCGAGATCTCACGTAGCCGCGGACAAGTCATCACTCCCGTCAATAAACTTAACATTGAAGATTGCGTTCATGACTCGTCGATCCATTCTATATGTACATGTGCCTCCGGCCATCTGTGCAATGGCCGAAGAACAGGTAAAGGATCGCCCTCTCTCTCTCCCTCTCCCGAGAGAGACAGGACTGTAGGCCGTGCGGCATGCAGTAGATGAACGAGTCAGTCTCATGGGCAAGGACTCATCATCAGCCTGCTAGGCCGGATTCTCTTAGGCCTCCACACGGCGTTCCGAATCCACCAGCCACGATGATCCACCGGGACTGCCCGAGGCGCTGAGGCTGACCGTGGTCTTGCGCAGATCCGGCAACACCAATACACTGTCGCTGTGATTTCGATAATCCACCTCACAGGCAATGGCCTGGCGTTGACCGGAACCCGTGGCGCCCCCACCCATGACATCCGCCGTTGGAGAAGACACGGAGGGATTGGTCGACGGCGTGGGAGGTGCAAAGGTCCGGATCTCCAAGCCAGGAAGAAGGAGGTGGCCCGGTTTTTGGGGAAGAAGCAAGATTGTGAAGTGGGTAGTTTCGCCCTCGCGGGCCAAGAGGTTTCCACGTCGACGACCTCCCAGGAGCCACTGGTCCGGGTTTGCGTGGATTTCGTATGAACACTCAAGGGGCTGGTCGGCGTGGACTCGGTTGGTGGGTGAGCACCATCGTCGGGTATGGCGAATGCGTAACTCGGCCGCGATCAGTTGACCCACAGCCACGTGAGGAATCGGAGCGTGAGGGTGGCGGGCACCACTTTCATCGGGTCGCACTCGTAACTCAGCTGTATGCACTACTTGAATTTCGGGGATGTCGACGGGTATGATGATACTGCGAGTGAGTGTCGACGCCTGATCGGGAAGGCGAATGATCGGGTTGCTCTGGAGAGAGGGAAAGAGAGAGAGAGTCCGTAGTTAGCTGGGAGTGGACGGGTGATAATCGAACCGGGAGACTCGCAAAGCCAAGTTGAACGCAGATCGGAAGGAATCAAAGGGCACTGGAAGGTTAAAAAACGGGGGAAGGGGACGAGACGAACCTGATGCCAGCCAGAAAGCCACTGTCGCATGTTTTCAATCGGCTCCTTCAGAGCGCTCAACAAAGGCTCCCAGCGTACGCTTTGATAAGAGAGCATCTCCACCTCTCGAACTAGACCAATGGCTTCCAGATCAGCAGTGGAGAGTTGAGCACGGAAACTGTTCACAATATGCGGTGCGAGCAGTGTTGCGTACTGGGCGAATGGGCTCGACTGGATAGCAGACAGAAATAGGTTCTCAACTGCAGCAAAACATTCATCATCCACGCAGGTAAAGTCTACGCGTAGTCGAAGACTGCGAGGTGCTGCGGCGCCATTGCCGTTGAAAATGCTCGTCGACTCCGTGGGCCGGATCTTGTACAGCAGCGATCCAGGCTGCTTGGGAAATACATCCATGGCCACTGGACCTGTAACACTCGATTCGACCTCATAGACGTCAGAGCTCGGTAGGCTGCAATTGGTGATACGCAATGGGACGAGCATCGCTGGACTGATGGTGAATCTGGAAAATAGTATTGTCTCCTTGAAGATGTCCTGTACGTTCACAGAGATTGGCAACGCAGCCACGATATTGTGTGTTGTTGAAAAGGAAAAGTCGCCGTGATCGGTTTTATAATTGATCTCGGTGCGCGCAGAGAGTGTTGTATAAGCCTCCTCGACCGTATAAGGAATACGCAATCGCACCGAGCTCTGTGCCGAGAGCTTTGCGAAGCCTATCGTACCGAGGTCTGGATCGGATTTCACCTGGACACCTCCATCGACGACTTCAACTTCCGCAATTCGTAGGCGAAGGCCGGCAGTGGCTGGTCGAACACGGATTGTCCCTGAGCTGATCTCGTCCCGTCCGCTCTGAAGTTCCAACTCCAAAGCACGCATTGCTTCTAGGTTGATCAGACGCGGCGATACCACCTTTGCTTGTAATCCACCCGGAGCGGGATAACAGTAGACATAGGGCCGTTTATCACCTTCGGCGCCTTCATCAGACTCACGAAAGCCAACAGGAAGAGCAGAATGGCTTCCACTGTCGAAGGAGAAGGTAATATTTCCAGACTTGAGCTCAATGCGGTCGACAAAGTACTTTCCATGGAGCGTGATCTAATCAAAAGCATTAGTGAATGTACCTGAATAATCGTGCTCGTTCCCAAGCAAAGCAAGCCAATTGACCTACCGTAGAATCAACGCGCAATACCGTCCGTGACGACTTCACAACGCAAGCCTTCGAGCTTTCGATCCAGTGCTCTGAATGCTGAACGCCGCTCTCGCTGACCAGTCGCACCTTGACAGAATCAATGCCGACTTGAGGTCCTACGAGGAATCTCAGAGATACTAAGATCTGGAAGCCATCCCTGTCCCCGAAAATTTGGATAGCGGGATCAATGCGAAGGTCCGCGAAGTAATCCGTCAATGGTGCAGTAATATCGTTTTGCATATTCGACGCTCCATTGAAGAGATCCGCTACATATCCTGCGAGTTGTTCCAATTGCAAAATCGATGGTGGAGTGGCCAGTGACCGTTCTCTCACAGTCAACTTGGACTGAGCAAAAGTCGCGAACTTGGCAAGCAAGCGCAGCATCACATGCACGTAGTCCTCATTACGACCAAGTTGTTTCAGACAACGGGCGTACAGTTCTAGCATGCTGCCCTCCAAGACTGTCCATGATTTGCTACCGAAGAACGGGACCATTCGATGGAAATAAGAAGCTGCAGTCTCATAGTCGCCTTCTCGGTATCGCAAGATTGCGATGTCGGCAAGTGCGGTTTCTGTCGAATTGGCCCGATTGGCAACTGCGAAGTGGCGTATCATTTCGTCCGTCAGCTCCTCATAGAGAGAGAGGAAGCGCTGCTTTGACTGTAACCCTGCTTTCAAAGCAGGGAAATTGACACCAACCAAGGTTGTTTCCTGACGCTCAGTCGAGTCACGCGGCTCAGTGGCAGGCTTGTCACCGAGCGAGACTTCCGCAAATCCGCTCGTGACGGCACTGATAGAGCCAAGATTGTCGCCAAACAATAGGTTCAGATCACTCCAATTCTCAGACCAACCCCGACGTTGAGCAATTTCAGTCAGACAACGTCGAGCCAGAAGCCAAAGCTCTCCTCTTGCAGAAGCCAGCTGCTCTGAGCCAGTTTTGGGCGGCATTTTTGGGGCAGGCTTGGAATGGTCCAGTGTTGAACGCCGTTGCATAGGCCCAGTCGGTGTGTCAGACAAGTCCTGAGTCACTGGCCGAAGTGCGAGGTTCGTGACTGGCCCAATCAGGGAGCTGGAACGGCGTGGGATCTCGCTGCGACTCTCACTCATCGAGGCAGCGCGGGAAGCAGCTTTGCCTGCCTGAGATGTGGCATGAATTGTTGATTCGGGAAGAGCCAGGTTAGGCGTGAAAGTTTGGTTCAGAATTTGTAGGGCTGCCGAATACGCCCATGTTGACACGAGATTATTGATAACACCAGTCTTGGAAGGGTTGGTTACATCCTCCAAAGCACATTCCAGAACGTATCGAAGATTGCGGGCAGCAAGGCTGATGAAATCCAGTGACCTTGAGCAAATCTCTGCAAGCAGCATGAAATCTTCCGCCTTCCATTCGCGCTTGGCCATCTCGCCCGTGAAAATTGAGGGAGCTCTGGCTGCTCGAAGCAGCAGAGTAAGCTGTCGAGCGAAGACATAAGTGCGGAAATCGAACAAGGATATATCGCTCGCTAGAATCATTTCCCGGTACGGCAGTTTTGACGCACTGAGAGGGAATTGCTCTGGACTGATATCTAGGCTTGCAGCCTCGGGGTTCTCTCCTCCATCGCTGATCAATACATCGGAACTGAGTAGTTCACGAGCAGCCTCTGTCCATTCTTTGCTGGAATTGGATAGTGTTGTACCGTGCTGCTCACCACTCCCATATAATTGGTCGCGTATGGCCGCATCGAGACCGAAAGACAGTTCGTCGTATCCGAGCAGAGCATCTTCGAAAAGACCAACGTTCTCAAATCCTCGCGCCAGGCCCTCCTTCAGAATGAAGAAAGTGCAAAAGTTCCAACCTGGAAGACTCCTCTGCGAGTCCTTTTCTTTTATATCTTCCTCGTATTGTGCCACGCGCAGATCGAATGACGCAAGTATCCCCTTCTTGATCTTATCAATCAAATCCTCCAGTTGATCTGCCAACTCGGGAGATTTGGCGGAGACGCCCTCCTTCGGGGCGCGTAATTGCGCAACTCGATCAGGCGCTGATTTTGACGTGCCATTAAAGTCCGCTTTGATCTTCTCCAAAACCGTTGTGGACCCTCGGCCCCATTTCGAGGTGGACGAGGCGTTCCTCTCTGCGCCTTCATTGTCCTGGACCACATGCAAGATCAGCCAGTCGAAAGCATCATGCTTCTCTTGGCTACTACCGCCCGTCGGTTGGGTACCGCTCGGCGACCCATGAGCCTTGATCCATTCCCGGAGAGTCTTTCGCGCCGTGGCCTTGTACGTCTCATTATCGTCACAGCGGAGAAGGTAGATCTTGAGGTAAGGTGTCTGACGCAGGCCAGGGATTTGGTGTCGCCGATGCGATACGGGCCCTTTGTCATCGCTTGAAAGATGTCGCTCGGTAGATTCGGTCTGGGCACGCGAGAAGCCAATGCGGAGGGACTCGATGGATCGTACGGGCCGAGTCGGTGACTTCCAATGCAAGTTCTTGAGTGGTAATTTTGATTCAATGATCGGCTGTACTAGAGGAAATAATCCAAAAGGGTCCGTGTATTCAACTAGTCGTTTTGTCACATTATTAGCCACAAGAGCGCGGACACCCATTCCGGACAGCGCAGCATCTTACCGGTGACATTGCTCGAGGCAGCCTTCGAGGAATCCATGATCAAGGCTCTCCGTGCTTTCCCGAGGACCATGAAAAGCGCTCAATGACATTCAAAGCATGCCGTTGTTGTTTGCTGTAGCAAATGTCCTCAGGGGGTCAATCGAACAAGCTTCAATTGGCAGTACTTGCGCGCGGGGAAGAAAGATGTTTGGGGTCTTGCGAGAAAGTCGGCCAACAGCTCGGGAGTGGGTCCGCCGTGCTCCATCGAGGTACGACCCATTTGCTCGCCATGGCTGGAAACTGTCGCCATCAACAATACAGTAGCCAAGGTACAATATGAGGGAGAAACCGTGAGCTCAAGATGACTAGACGGTGAATTGGGAGAGCTACAATCTAGTTCTAGTGGTAGTCAGCTCAAATAGACTGGTTGAGCAATTTGTGACACCATACATTTGAGTCGACTACTTATCTCACAGGCCTTTAGAGCATCATGATAAGAACTCAATGCCTTCACACGTCTCGATGTTTCCGGAAAGTACTATTGCACCCAGTTAGAGGCGGGAGCAAGCGTCACCACGACAGCGCAGTGTGCCATCCACCAACACACTCTGATTCTGTTCCTGCGTTGAGACGGCCACATCCAATCCTGGGTTACCCGTAAAGAAATTGATGGGCTTCAAACCGACAATCATCTTTTCGGAAGGCATCACTGGCCAATCCTCAATCCGTGGATTGTGAGTTGATCCAAATGTATGCCATACCACAATATCTTCGTTTCTGACGTTCGCGGCAGCTTGGTCCCCTTTTCGTCGTGCAATGGCCGAGCTGATGCCGTCTCCGCCAAGAGATTGCATCGTATGGCGGCCCGAGGGATATAGCTCATCGTCTTGATAGCGCGTTACCCATACTGCGTGACTGCCAAACTCGGAGCGTCTGGCATGGTACGACTGGGGGTGGGCGAGGAGCATCTGACTGTAGCACGGCAACAGCTTGAAGCCCACCGGTGTGCCGGTGATAGGATTCATCTTGTGTTCATTGATGATCTTGAATGTGCGATTGGTGGTAAAGTCGAGATCGTGTCCACCCTCGTGAGTAATTATCTGTGACTTGGTAGTGTAACCGACTCCGAAAGGATTGTGACTTTTCTCATCACCCATGGGCAAGGGGATCGACTCTTCGACCTGCAGCGAGTTGGCATATCCATCGATTGCCGGATCAATTCGAAGACAAAAGAGGTGCTGATGGTACGGAGCCAGTACACCTGGCGCGACGACTGTCCCATAGCTGACTTTGTCTCCCGTGTTGATAGGGCAGGTTGACAGGATGCCAGTGGCCCGCACCTCGTAATAGATCGACGCGTCTTGGCCAAAATGAAAGGCAAAGATGTACTCATAATTACTCACCGTGATGATCGATTGCAGTACGAGAATTCTCGACCGAGTGACCACGGCATTCTGAGTGCGGTGATTGGTGTGCTTCCACAGAATCCCATCATCCTGTTCGTGACAGCACACGACATTCGGTAGCTTGAGTGGCTCCCCTGAAGCGGTGTTGTGCCATGCGTCAAAGTATTTGATCGTTCCCAAGCAATCACAGCCAAGACGCAGGTTGTTGGCATTGATCCCTGCGCCATCGTTTCCCAGGTCGAACGCTCCCTTGCGTGGGAATGGCATACGAGGATCCCCATACGGGACAAACATCTCGGACAAGGCCAGACGGTAGAAGAGGCTTCGCCCATCGTATCGGATATCATGCAAGGTAAGACCTTCGCGATAGTTGAAGCCCACATGCATCGTCCATTTCTCCCAGCTCAGGGAATTCCCGTTCACATGGAAAGACGGTCCTTCGGGCTGCACAACCTGATACGGCCTTGTCGTGCTGCGGGGCGGAGGTCTTAACTGAGGATGATACTCACTGAGCCCCGAGGCATGAATCTTGTCATGATCATACGGGCGTGCATTCTCACGGATACGCTCGTTTTCTGAAGAAGGTAGATGATAGATCTTGGTGACTTGCAACTGCTCCGAGACTTCGGCACACAGATCAAGCGGATACGCATAGAAATTGGCATCTGCATGATTGAGAAGGCGCATATAGAACCAACACTACCGCGTATCCTTCTGCATTAGCAACCCCAGTATGACCTTGTCTTCCTTTTCCCCTCACACGCGGAGTGCTTACCATTGTCGTTCGCTCCGACATATCGCTCATTCCGTCGGTCGCATACGCCCACGGTTCAATCACAACCTCAGCGCCCTTGGGCAGCTTGAGCTTCTGGATCTCAAGCTCAATCCTTGGATCGGCCCGGCAAGCCTTTTCCGCGGCTTGCATGTACGCAGAATCAATGAATGGATGCTTCCCGAGCAAGTTCTCTCGTTTCATGACAACCCCAGAAGTAAGATCGATGGTCAGTTCAATCATCATGTTCGGCTTTGATTCTTCATGCACGGTTACTTGAACGCGTGCGGCTCGAACAGGAGACCCGTGCTCATGTCCATGAGGAGCGTTCTCTAAGAAAGAGACCATCACATGTTTCGGTGGTTCCTGGAGGGTGATGACACGGAAATTGAGGTCATGCCCTCGAAGCTCATTGCGAACAATTGCCGCAGCCTAGAGTCATCAAGAGCGGTCCGTCAATTTCAGTCCAGTCTACTGACACTGCGGGGGATCAGACCTTTGCGATTTCTCCAGGCGAGAGAGGGTCGAAAGGATGAGGGTTAATCATCTTGACGGGAAAAAGATTTCACAGTCGATTTCTTCTGACTCTGAGTACGACCGCTTGAGTAGTGACATGTACCAGTCAAGACTCAAAGTCCTAAGAGCAGAAACCGGCCGTTTTTATATACGAGAGAACCCCAAAGCGGGGAAACACAAGCTTGTTGGCCTCTACAGCAAGTCTGCAGATCCAGACCAATCCACCACCCAAGACTTCCATGAGATAGAGATCGCGGCTGGCGCCATCCAGCACGGGCGAGTTCCGGCAGGAATGTCGCATTGATCGCCGAGTCCCCAAAGGTCAGGTCGACGCGAGCGCAGATAACGGATTGAGTTCGTAGCAGGGTTCAGATCTCCATCTCGGCCGATGAGAGTGAATGCGCGATATTCGCTAAAGTATAAGTCCAGCCGGAGAGCTGCCTCACATTGGATCCCCAGCCCACGCGGGGGTAGGGAATCCGCTAAGGTTAAGAATAGCCGGAGAGCCCAGCTCACCACCTTCAAAAGGGCCGTGATCAGTAAGCTGGGCTGAACCTTTACTGGGAACCACCCATCAATCTGCCACTTTGGTGCTTCATCCATTGCTGGATGATTTTGGAAATGATTGTGGGGACCCGATTCAAGAAGTGACGCCCTTGAGAATGAATCTGCAATGACGAGTCGACACTGCGAGGGCCGTGAGTCTTCGCTTGCTCCTGGAGATCCTGAAGATCGGGCAATAAGCGATCATACCTGGAGCCTCGATAGGACTTCCAACTGATGGGCATGTCGAATCATACTTGCTGCTGAAATCACTCCTCCTCACAGGTACCGTCTTTCATTGAAGGGCTTACGGAAACAGATCGAGAAGATCAAGGGTATGGCGCGTATTCCAGTACTGGTCTTGCTGCCTGAAGGCGTGCCACTACCATTACCTACCGGGCCTACTCATGACACACGACTTCCAAAGTTGATAACTTGATAGGTAAACCAAGGTCACGATCTTGAACTTCACGGTCTATAGGCAAGACATGCATCCTCTACTCCTCAATTGCTGACTGTCGGGCTTTCCACTCCTTGGCGCAATTCTCAAAGGTGACAAACTCCACCTCATCTCCCTTTTGCTTCAACCAGCTGATCATCCGGTCGATCATGCCAATGACATGAGCCATGCCACTCGTGTCCGGATGAAGAATGAGTGGGAAGACAAAGTCGTCGGTTTCGTTGTACAGGAATTCAAAGCGGGACTTCCAGTTCTCCTCGATGGCCGTAGGGCTGACGAAGCCGTGGGAATTCGGCGCCGCGGGGAGAAACTGCATGGGAGTCATGTCTTCCATGTACCAATTGCAGGGGATTTCCACCAGCGTCTTTTCCGTCCGCGGACCAGGAGACGCCAGCGGTTTCATCCATGTGGTTGCCGGTTGGGAGGGGGAAAAGTCGATGGGCTTGATGGGTGGAAGTTGAGGAAGGAAGTATAAAGCTGAGTCGTGATGGGTGAGGGACGTATCTGGGTAGTCAGAACCACGTGAGCGCCGAGTGTCACCAGACGGTAAGGTTGATGCGAGAAAAACACATACCGTATAGGAATCCATGTTCCTCCAAGACCTTCACGGTATGTTCCCTCAGTAGATACAGGGGTGCTCTCCACCCACGGGGCTTCTTCCCAGTCAACTCCGTCGCCAGCTGAACGCACTTGGCAATTACATCCCGCTCTTGTTCCTCGGTCATCTGGTTGGCGCCTTCATGAGAGTATCCATGACATCCGACCTCGGCGCCTGAGTCCACGATTGCCTTGGTCTCATTCGGGAATGACTCGAGTGAATGACCGGGCACGAACCAGGTCACTTTCGAGGAGATGTCGTGCTTTTTGAATAGCCGTAGGAGACGTGGGACCCCCACTTGAGCTGCAAAATAGCCACTGCTGTAATCAGACAGGCTGTTGGTCTCTGACGCTCCAGTTCCGAGGAATCCCGACACTGCATCAAAGTCGACCGAGAGCAAGATCTGAATGCGACGCTTCTTGGCCTTGATAGTCGGAGGACTTGTCACAGTCGTCGGTAAGTTCGTGGAAGCCGCTTTCGCCTTCCCGAGTACCTCGTCAGCTCTCCATACCACGCGACCCTCCATACCTCCGTCCACCGAGAGGCATTGCCCAGTGATGTGGCCCGCAGCTCGGTGACTGGCCAAGAATGCCATGGTTCGCGCGACATCCCGAGGCTGTGCAATCTTCTTCAGAGGCACGGTAGCCTGAGCTTCGTTCCATAACTCCGTCGGATCATTCAGTCGCCCAGTGATCATTGGTGTATCGACCCATCCAGGTGCGACAGCATTGATGCGCGCCTTTGAATTGATCTTCACAATCTCATTCTTCACGCTGCGTACCAGTCCATACTGAAGACCTGCCTTTCCAGAGGCATATTCAGCATGTCCAGCTTGACCAAACTTGCCTGTCTCGGACCCAGTGACAACGATAGCCAGGTTCTCCAACTCGGCGTGACCGGCGGCCGCCTGGGCCTCGACCGCGTTTCGCAGGAAGTGTTTGATGGCCAGGAATGTGCCTCGGATGTTGGTCTTGTAAGTTTTCTCCCAGACGTCCACTGGGATCTCCCAGATATTATAATCGGACGATTCATCGGTAATGCCGGCATTAGCAATCAAGATGTTGATCGGGCCAAAGTGCTCGACGGCAGATTGAATGCACGAAGCCACCGATGACTCGCATGAAATATCTCCATTGACGGAGAAAAAGTTGGACTCATTGGCAGATGAAGGCGCAGGGATCTGGCGAAGATCATGCGCAGTCACTTTGCATCCTTGCCCTAGACGTGTACTTGAGATCAGTACTGCATTATTGAAGAAAAGCACAAGCTGCTTGCATACCTAGGAATTCCTTGACGGCTTCTTGACCAATGCCACCGGCTGCGCCAGTGACCAACACATGATACCCTTCAATGGCGAGAAAGCTCATGGTCAACTTAGGTGACACCAAGCAGAAGTATTGTTGAACTACCGGACTTGACCGAGAGAGCTGCGCAGCTGGGAGCTCGAGTCTACTTATAGTAACTGGTATCCGATCTGGAGGCGTGGGGCGGGGTGTCGCTGTCTCGGGCGGGTCGAGTGGATCGCAAGGAGTGAGGTCGGAGCAGTTCGTTATTCGGCCACGATCGATTGCGGATACCAGTAAGGCAAAGTCGAGAAAAGTCATTGGACGACGATTGGAGACGACTTGGCCTATTCGAGACTTTCCATTTACTAATTGGGGCATGTGTACACGATGGAAGCACGAGGCGAGCTATTTGCTGTCGACCTCGCCAGTCACGTCAATCGAAATGCCGGATTCTATTTACTTTGAATGAGAGACTGCCATGAGCGCTTCTCCGAGGTCATCTTTCAGGGCGTACACTTCGCAGGCCACCCCTCCACAATTCGAATTCTACCTCGCTTCTTTCGCTGTCTTCTTTGTGTGCCTGATCAGAATCACGATCCAAATTGACCGGTACCGTACCTGACGTCCAAGGCGCAAAGACGAGTTTCATCGTCCTTCGGGTGCTATATTCTATCGCTGGCGGCGGCATCAGCGCTTGTTGGGAGGACGCAGACGGGAACGGCTGCGAGGGCCGATCGGGATCGGCCACTCTTCGAGAAGAGGTTGCAGACTGGGCTCGATCAGCATGTGCTGCGGATGCAGATGTGATTGAATTTGATGTCATGCCGGTGAAGCTTTCTCTTCCAGTAGAGCCCTGAATGACGTCTTTCTCTACAGGCGTAGAGGGCAGATTGGAAGAGCCATGATGCGACCCGAATGCAAATGCCGAGCGTCTCTCTTCTTTCTTGAGCGCGATACGGCAAGCAATCTGTGTCGACCAAAAATATCCCAAGGCGGGAGTCTTGGGGTTCGTCTCATATGCGACACCATCGCCCCATCCAGTAAAGAAGCGCTCTTGGTGCACCAGACTCAAGATGCTATTGCGCGCCGGGTTTTCGATGATATAAGAGCCATCGAACTTCTCGTCATCCGGAGCGTGGTACGGGGATGATGAGATGGCTTGACTTGAAGACGGCGGGCCCTGGCTACTTTGCGACAATTGCTCGATATTGTCGGACCGTGTTCTCTTGACGGGGGATGGCGCCCAAGCTTCGCGCGCCACTGCGCTTTGGCTTAGGGTCGACAACAAGCCTGGTCGCTGTGCTGGATCGGCACCAATTCCATCTGCAGGCTCGAATCGATCGGAAACCTGATTTGCTACCACGATAGCAATGTTTTCTCGGGCAGCCAGATTGCGTAGCATCTGCCCCAGCCGTGCAAGCTCGCTCGACCGTGTAGATATCGCCAGGATGTTATTCGATGAGAGTTCAGCACGGTAGTTTGAGGTGACAGAATCTATTATCACCAGACCAACGTTGTAATTCGCGATCGCCACTGGAAGCTGGTACTGAAGGATGTGGTCCTGAGCCTCCAGGTCCATGGCGTTGATCGCCAAGATGTTCTCGAGTGAGGGCATCTGGTCTGCAGGTAGGGTTGACAGCGTCGGATGAGATTCCAGCATCTGTGACAGACGGTTCGTGACCAGCGGATGTTCTGTTGAGATGTACACGGCATGCGAGGGGAGACCGTTGCGTTCGACCAACTGGGTCGCAAGGAGGAGACTCAACAAGAATTGAGTCTTGCCGCTACCACTACACAACAAGCGCTCAAGGCATGTCAGAACAGAGCGAAATCTCCAAACGTCAGGGCCCACTGGAGGTAAGAGACTGGGCAAACCTTTCACCGGTAATCTCCGTCACATATCCCATGGGAATGCCCCCTCCGAGGACTGCATCCAGCCCCGGATCGAGCGTGCTGATGGTCTTCCATCGCGACCCATCGAGCTTGTTGGAGGGCCCGGGTGCCAACAGGGCGGGTTCCGAAAGGAAGCTCGAGCTAGGCTCAGCACTTGACGATGTCTCTATGTCAGATTGTACCTTCTCGAATCCAAGATCAGTGTGCAGGGCTTCGACGATCTGGGCGGAGAGCCGCCGCACATCCGCCGGAGGCACATGAGCGCGTTTGGCGATTTCAAGCGTCTCGAGAGTGATGAGATCGACGGTGGTGATCCTGCTTCGCTCCAGGGGTGGGAGAATATGCGCATAGGATTTCACCGCGAAATCAGGCAGAACAGACAAAAGATCCATAAGAATGCATCGCAGAGGGCAAAACCCGGCGAGTGCCTCCATGGAGTGGGCGCGTCGCAGTTGTCGATGAGTTTCCGCGCGATCGTGTGGGGCGTCTGGGTTGATCCGCGACAATTTTGGAGGCGCATGACTCGCTCGTCGAGCGACCGGAGTTGAGACAGCATTGGGGCGGACTTGAGAGCGTCAGATCCGATCGGGTCGAGAAAGTACTACAGAGTAGTACAGACAGTGAGTACAGCGCACTCCATCGAAGCTGATTGTAGATTCTCAGGATACTGGTCGAATCGACCATTTCGATCGGTCTCTCAATTCTGACGATGAGATTTTGGTACAGACAAGTATCATCATATCATAATGGACATGTAGACGTCAAGATCATGGAGATTCTGGTATCGTCACAGATCTTGAGGGATGTTCATTGCAGGGTTTCTCTGTTCGACCGTCCATGCTTCCACGATGGAAGTGGATACTCTCAACTCCGGTGGCCATTACTCAAGTCCGAACCGCGCAACTGCGTCTCAGTTGTCGAACTATAGAAAGGTACTACTCAGCGTCAACTTTAAAAAAGGCTGTCTAAGTGCAATGCTTGAGCTAGCAACAAGCTCGTATGGTTAGCTCCTAGCATTCAAGTCTGAATTCGCAAATATCTTGATCACCGTCGACATTCATATCCTCTCCCTTATTCATAATGGCAATTGACTCGACGACCGAGAACCTCCGGACACACACAGAGCGAGCAGCTGCACCTGTTGGTACCCTGCCGAATCAATCAACCCCATCCAACATATACAGCCCTTCAGAACAAGACAAACATGTCGTTCCAGAGGCTCCACACAGCATCTTTGACAGGCGGCAAAAATGGCTGATTGTGACCATAGTCTCGACCGCGGCAACATGTATGTTCGAGCTCACTTACATCTTTTCATCCGCTTTGCCCAACTCGAATCGCTAAGTCATCACAGTCTCTGGTTTCGCATCAAATATCTATTTTCCAGCTCTTCCCACAATTGCATCTGATCTCAATGTGTCACTCGAACTCGTCGATCTGACCGTGACGTCGTATCTCATCTTCCAGGGCCTGGCGCCCAGCCTTTGGGGGCCAATCTCCGATGTCAGGGGCCGGCGCATTGCATATCTCCTCACCTTCTTGGTCTTCCTGGGTGCATGCATTGGTCTAGCCCAGACCAAGAACTATGCTTCTCTCATCGTTCTTCGATGTCTCCAGAGTACCGGGAGCGCCAGTACCATCGCCATTGGGTCCGGTGTCATTGGAGATATCACCACGCGCGAAGAGCGCGGCGGGTTCATGGGTATCTTCCAAGCAGGCCTCTTGGTTCCGGTGGCGGCTGGTCCTGTAATTGGGGGCGCTGTTGCTGGTACACTAGGCTGGCGGGCGATCTTCTGGGTGTTGACTGCTTATAGCGGGGCTTTTCTGCTTGCGATGCTTGTGCTGTTACCTGAGACGCTGCGCTCGCTGGTCGCAAATGGAAGCCACACAAAGTCATCCAACGTCTTGACCAAGTACCCCCTGGTAATTTATCAGAGGCGCACCAAAGTGGAATGGGACCCAAACGACACGCCGCCGCAGACTACCCGAAAACACATCGATTTGACGGGTCCTTTTCGTATTCTCACGAGCAGAGATGCGGCACCGATCATCGTGTTTCTTGCGATATACTACGCTGTATGGCAGATGAGCATCACTGCCATGTCCTCGCTGTTCAAGGAAAGATATGGACTCAGCGAGATCCACATCGGGCTGACTTTCATCGCCAATGGGGTTGGCTCTATGGTTGGCACGTTGATCACAGGCAAGATCCTGGACCTTGACTACCGCAAAGTCAAAAGCAAGTTCGAGGCACAACAGGACCCTGAAGGACCTGAGAGAGTGGTGGATGAAAGGAGCTTTCCTTTGGAAAAGGCACGCCTGCGGCTGATCCCGATATTTGCGGGTGTTCAATGCCTGTCACTGATCCTCTTCGGCTGGAGCATCCAGTATACTGTCCACATTTCGGTCCCTATCATTTCCACATTCATCACCGGGTGGACGGTTGTATCGATGCAGTCGGTGATCATGACCTATCTTGTCGATACCTTCCATGATAGGAGCGCGGCCGCAAGTGCCAGTATCAATTTGGCTCGATGCTTATTTGCAGCGGGTGGCACCAGTTTTGTGATGCCCCTAATTGATGCTGTTGGAGCAGGTGTCTGTTTTACAATTTGTGCGGCTGTGCAGGTTGTTTCACTGGCAGCACCTCTTATTCAAGTGAAGTACGCGGGTGCATGGAGGAGAGCTGCCGAGGAGAAGAAGAGAAAAATGGAAGGGCTGGCTCAATCGTAGGAACAATACAAATAAATTGATTTTTCCAAGAATTCTCTTTCAATGTCCAGGTGTATTTGACACATCCAACGCTTCTGTGCTTTTGAACCGAATCTGATTGGAAAGAAGCTTCGAAGCGGTGCCTAGTCTCGGTCATAAAGCCGCATATGTCCAAAGTATGGCTTCATTAGATCATGTTTTCCAGCGCAAATCCGCCTTCCGTTTGGGAGATAGGTGTCCCTTTGCCAGCTTTGATATTTGGTGCAAAGGGCTGACGAGCCGGCACTGATCGGAGTGCAGCTTACAGAAGACCAGCTGTGTTGTATCAGTATGATGGGTTCACCACTGATCGACAGAATGATTACCTCACGGTTGGCCCGAAGGATCAGTACATGAGAATCCACCGTAAGACGGGCCTTTGACGATTGTCCCCCCGGCAACTCCAAGACAGTATGTACTGTGCAGGCATTGGCCACATAGGTCGTGTGGTGTGAGGCCTTGTAGACGATTTCGACCAATATGTAGTTTTTCATCGTGAGCATCGGATATGGTCCCGACCTACACTAGCAGCTATAGAGTACGCGAAGGCTCGGAAGTCTCAGTTTCAGGCGAAGGGTCTCTTCAAGCTGTTCGGGCAGTGTCATCTGACGACCTTGGCTGGAATCCTTCACAGTCTTGGGCGATGTGTAAGGCCGGATCACCAGTCTCACCATTTTGGATCACACGAGCACATGAGCACATTGAACTGCGCCGTGGGAAGAGACAAACAACGCCATGTGAGCTCTTAAGTGGCCCGACTGCAAGGTACTAGAGTGCGACTCATCGTATTGAGGAGCAACTCCTCTCCTACCATTTGAAGTCTCGCATCAGTGGAGGTGAGATTCGCTGTCCAGTCTGCTGTCTCCCGAGCTATTTGGGATAGAAGGGGACAGGGGTTCCTACGTACTAGGAGACATGATAGAGTAAATGATGCTTAGATACTCTGTCAGCCCTACCTATCACGCAACCAAGGTTGAATCGACATCATTTTGTATTCGCCATGGCTTTGGCCATTTAAATCAAGGCTGGGCTTGGTAACTAGGTATGGCCTGTGTCAACCCAATTGAGCCCCTTTGACGGCTGCTCGATTCTCGCGTGTCATTGGAAGGGAAAACATATCATGAAGCAATCGCAACTCACACGTCTAAGTTCTGGATATTTTGCCGGGCACTTGGAGGTGGGTCAGGCAATTACATTCTGTGGAGAGCTTGCGGTCTGGCTTTGGACTCTTTGGGTTTGCTATGTTCCTCCATCGTGTAGAGGGACAAGGCGCATGGCTTCTGTAAGTGGCTGTGTAGCAGGCTGGGTTATAGAGGCGAATCCCACCTGTAAAGGACCTGCATCGGCCTGGTCGGCATCAACAATTCCTTGCGAATTGAGAGAGATCTTATCTGGGGAAGAAGAACGATAGCAGATGGCAATCATACAAGTAATCGCGGCGAGGGAGATTTCCCTTGGGCCTTTCGCCCCTCTCGACCCGAATTTCCGCTGCTCGGGCATGAGATCGATGCGATTGTAGTCATTGTATGATTGTACTCCTGCAAAGCTCACCTTGTATGACCTCATTTTTACACTTTACTATCAGCCACTTCTTTCGCTAGTGTAACTCAACTGTGGGGGACCGAGAGGAGCCACTTGAAGCCCGGGCAGGCCGACAGCTTTGGCTCCATACTGTGTGCGATCGGCTCGGATTGGTCTTCGCCAAAGTTGAGATTCGATAGGATCATCAGAAGATCCTCATGGTGCCAACCACGGCCGAGCCCCGATCTAGCCACGCCCGGTCCTGCATCGGCTCGGCTAACCCCAGCAAGGTGGAATTCCCGTATTCAGGTTATCATCGCCAGGAAGTGTTTATCCTGGTGGACAATCCAGTAGTACTGGACACTGGAAAGTGGACAGGACTGCTTGCTCTTGATTTCTGTTGCGAGCACCACAGCAAAGCATGAGACCCCAGCCCAAGGTATGTGACGAGAAATTGTGTTTGATCGCACCAGAGTAACGACAGCGAGTCCGTGACCGAATAGTGGCTTGAGAGGAAGATTTCACCCCGTCTGGATTCTGGACACTGGACACTGGAGTACTGGACGAACCTTCTCAAGACCACGGAATGTTGTTTCCAACTTTGGCGTGGACGAGCTGAACCATGTCATTGTCCTTGTCAGCAGAGGGTACATAAAATACCAGGCGTGTACGGTAACAAATGTTACATGGCTGTTCGGATCTTCTCCACCGCCCTGGACGGTCTAGGCATGCGTCGAAAAAGTAAATTCTCATCAGATGTTGCTGCGAAAACTGGAAGAATAGGGGATCCGATTATCGATTATCTTGAAAGTGCCTCTGGATAACTTCAGATCAGATAATCAAATCTGATCGCCCCTCCAAAGGCTTGACGTTGAAAATAAATCAGTGGGATCTCTCCGGTCCGTTGGACTGGGATCGCGGCAGCCATCCAGCTCACAGTCAATGGGGCACGGAACGTGGAGTCGGTTCGCATTCCCAAGATTTGCATGCTCAGACAAGAATCCGCCTCATCAGGGGGGCTATGTCTGCATCCACCATGAAGCCAATAGGCAGTTAGGTACCACGCGTGTGGGATTCCATGCAGTCCACGCACTTATGCATTAGCTCATTGACTCTCTACACGACTGTACATCGATGATCTACCATAGTTACCCTCGAAGTTTCAACAGTACCGAATGGAATTGTAGTACTGTACTGGTGTACCACTGTACTACAAGTGCAGGGTTCCTTGAGCGGGTTACACTTTACACTTTACACCCTGCATACATGATACAATCATACATAGCCGACTGCACAATTGTACAGTAACTCGACTACGCACCGACTGAATAAAATACTCAGTAGAAGAGCAAGGCAGCGCTACAGTGTTAGCGTGCATTGCGAACCAGTCCCGAGACTTGGTGACGATCCAATGAGTCCCCCGATGATCATGAAGTCAGAGGATCAGCGTCTTGGAACACCTTCCATCATGGTCAGATCTACATACAATAGTAAAAATAGTCATATTGGTCCATTCTCGTTTCCAGTTTCGTGATTATGAATGTCAAGTACAGTCGAAAGCCGTCTTATCTACGGAGAACGAGGGGTGGATGCGCCATGGAGCCTCGGAAGACCTGGACTCAAGGTGGCTGTCCATGACTCCATGTTTAGTCATGACAACATAAGGTATGATGGTAGCCGATTTGTGCACTTGAACAGTACAAAAGTGAGTATAAATATGTAAAATTGTAAATACGGTGAAGAACTGTCCCAGAACGCGTAAGCGATGAAGCGAGGGCGCCAGTCCATCTTATCTTTTCATGCATCCCACCTAAACCGCGAGGTCCTATTCCTAAAGAACTTCACCGTACGCGCTCCCAGAGGATCTCCTCGGAATCCGTCAGCTCCGCTATAGGATGACCTTGCAACATTACCAGATTAGTTCGTTCAGTAGTCTACTATTTAACTTCGTAGTTACTAGTGTACTAATAAGTAGCTAGTCTTCTCCCGTGTCATCCAACAGTCCAAGCCGAGTACAGAACGACAGATCACCTCCTTTGTCGCTCAAATCTCATCAGGTGCTCCATACCGAACACACTACTAGCGTATGCGATGAAAGTGAAAAAGGAACCCAGCGCTCTGACAGTCAAAATTGAAAACGGTACGATGTAACGATTGGAGGTTTCCGTACCGTACTTTTGACGGAACAGCCGTTTCTGTAGCTTCGCTGGAACGCGGCTGTTCCTCGAGTCAACCCAGTCGTCACCGAATGTCGATTGTCAACTCGTCGAGGCAGCGTCAATTCTCGAGCCTCTCAAGCCCCGACCCGGCCGGCTACGCCTTCAAACTTTAGAGAGGCTCGTGGCAAAGCGGTAAGGCGCAAAGATTTGCTTAGCGAGCCGTCGATTCTCCGCTGGGTCCAAGGCGGTTTCTACACAATCAACGCATCGCGACCATGGAACTCGAGTGCATGTCCTGCGTGTCGCATGTGTCGTAGCCCGGACTAGGGCGAGACGAGTCTTCCTGTATGCCTACAGCCAAGGCAGGGGCCCCCACTGGGCTTGGCAAGCAGCAAAGCATACAAGCATCGAAGCCAACCTGGAGATGAAACTCAGACTTGGCCTGTGAAAGATGTAGTGCCCGGATTCTATCGTTGAAAGATGACAGGATCAGGCCTAACTATCAGTGTCGGCTATGTAGAATGTAGCGGTATTTATCAGCGGATGACTCCAGAGCCCATAGACTGTCGCATCGTGCAATTCAGAGTCAGACCACCATGGCTACAGGATTAAATTTCTTGATTATTACGTCGTTTAGCTAAATAATACACGTCATACGATGCGAAAGATTCATGTGATCCTGTGTATGTATGTCTATGCTTGATTTATGTATGTCTGACAGTCTTCTGCTCTATGGAACTGTGACGGTCACTGGTCACTGTACTGTAAATGTATGGCATTGATACTGAATACTGGCAAGACAGTATAATACATGGTTAGCGTGTCTCTGCGGCCTGCGCAGCCAGACGGAGTGGTTTCCATTCTTCCCGTCCGCCCCGCCCGTTCATGACCAATCAAAGTAAGCATATGCCCGTGATAACTTTCCGCTCTTGGTAACCCGCATTTCGGTAATCTATGATGGAGCCTCCCTCCCGCTGGGGTTCATTGCCCAGTTTCAGGCTCCATGATGGACATCATTATGGAGTTAGGACATTACTATTATGTACGTCCAAAGCCTACGCAATGGCCTCTTGAGCCACCAGTATTCGATTGCTTTCCGCCCTGATCCAAGCAGTTGGGCTCTCTGAAATCGGAACTTCTTAAGAGGCCATACTGAAATCCGTATGACTGAGATGTATGCTACACAGGTACAGTACAGGGACTGTAAAGAGTCAAGACTAAAAGTAAAGATTAAAGCCAATACAGCCGTACGGCGTACAGTATGATGCATGGACCGTGGTCAGTCGCCGTCTCACAGTCACCGTAAGTTTGTATTTCGTGGTACAGTACCAGGCCGTTCGCCTCTCCTCCAAAAGTACCTGGTTTGGCGATCAGCCCGTCCAATGTGTGCTGCTGCTGCACTCTTCGACTTGGCTTTGCCTTTCTGGCGAACTCGCATCTGCTTTTCGTTAAGCCCCCGCTCTCTCAATCCTTGGTCTTTCTCATCTCTCGTCGACCTTGAGACCCCGTTGCTTTCGAACGTCGGGCTTTTCCTATCCGTGGCCTTTTGACCTGGGCAATCCGGCCCAACGAGCGAAGAACCGTCATCCCTCAGCTCGACTCCGAGCGACCTTCGGTGTTGCTCATCTCATCCAGATCACAGCCTGACTCCGACCGTCGCACACTGACCGCCCACGACCCAGTACACGAAAGGGCCGTGCCGGAATCTCGGGACCATTGGGAAATCAGGAGTGTCGGGTCTGTTAGAAATCGTCGGGAATCTGCGCATTGTGGGATCTTGTGCGGCTGGCAGCGAGGACTCGACCATACCGATTGGGTTGATCGTCCTATCCATTAGACACGAGTCATACATCACAATGTACGTGTCTGCGAATACCCTCCTCGCAATAACGAGTGCTAGTCTGGCTACGCACCGAATACCCTGGCCGATGGCGCAGCGATGCTAATCACACACTTTCATTCCCCCCCCCCACAGAACTTCCGTCATCGTCAAATACTCTAGCTGCCAGCAATGGCTTCCCGACCGAATCCGATGACGTCCAAGAACGAGACCACCCAGTCGGTGAGCCGGATCACTCGCGAGGGCAAGAAGCTCACATACACGCTAAGTGTCATGCAACAACCTGAACGCGCCAGAGCATGCGGTGCAGGTGCCAAGTGTATGTTCAGCTCATTGAGTCGTTCCCAAGGGTGTGCCAGATTGCGTACGGGGGTCGCTAACAAGATCGCTTCGGAATGGACCTACAGCTTCAGCCGACCGCCGCCCTGTCGATCCTCCACCTGTGGTCGAATTACGTATCTTCGAGTCGGACCCAGTCAACGACGCGCAGAAGACGGATATCACCTTTGCCTATAATGCCAATTTCTTTCTCTACGCCACCCTGGACTCGGTGCGACACATCGCTGCGATGCGAGGAAGCGCAGCGCCATCCGCCTCTGTTCCAGTCCTGACTGGAGTGCCCGTCGCCGGCGTCGCCTACCTGGACCGTCCTTCCCAAGCTGGCTATTTCATCTTCCCCGACCTGTCGGTCCGCCACGAGGGCCGATTTCGTCTTAGCTTCCATCTGTACGAGGAGATCAAAGATGTCAAGGATGCGGACCAAGATGCGACCACGCCGCTCCCAAATCAAGCATCCCGTTCGGCCTCGGGTCAGCCCGTATCTCCTCGGAGCTACTTGCACTTTCGCCTCGAAGTGCAATCGCTTCCTTTACCGTCTACAGCGCCAAGAAGTTCCCTGGTCTCGCCACTAGCACTTCTTTGAGCCGCATCATCGCGGAGCAAGGGTGTCGTGTACGCATTCGTCGCGACGTCCGCATGAGACGTCGCGGAGACAAACGAGAGGAGGAGTACGAATATGACGAAGGCAGTACGGCAGTCTACCCCCGAAACGACCGATACGCCTCGCCCGATCGGTATGTTGCACAGACAGTGGAACGGCCTCGCTCGAACAGCAATGGCAGCGTGGTAGAATCCCCCTACGGCTACGGGGGCGAGGTGAAGCGGCGGCCCTCTGGTTCCGAATATGGTTTCCAGTGCCCACCGCAGCCTTATCACCGGCCAATGCCACCTGCGCCAATGCCTCACACTCAGACTTCCGGCTATCAGTCTCACCTCACGTTTGGTTCTACGCCCTCTCAATATCCAGCTCCGCACATGCCGCCTACGCCCCCGCCAGTGGCGCCGTCGGCCAACTATTCCCCTCGCTCGGTGTATGCCAATAATCGCCATCCATCCGTGGCCACGGATTATGACGGCACGCCGGCAGCATACCCCATGGCAAATCCATGTCCTGAACCCAATGGGTATCCTAAGAACACTACCACCCTATACCGTGTGGAGCCACCGAAGATGCAGCAGCCATATCTGATGCCTGAGGTTCCTCAATATCAGCCTGCATCGCAGAGTATGGCCTCGACGATATCAACACCGACTCTGGGACATTCGTCCTATCCACCGACTAGCTACAAGCAGATGCCCGCCGAATATGTCAACCTAGACTCTGTCACTGAAGTGGGCTCACCTGGCCAGGGATACGATTCCGTGTCAGGCAAGCGGATGCTTTATCACTCTGGATCCCTTGGAGCCAAGCGCACACACGAGGATTCCTTTGGGATTGATGAGCGGCCCATGCAAAATGGAATGCGCCCGGACATGGACCCTTACCCTGCTGCATACCGTGACTTTTCTGCCGAGAGTCGTGCTGCACTGATGGCTGAGCTAGGCCCTGACATGGCCTACAAGCGTGCTAATGGACGCATGGTCATGAAGGCTCCTCCGACTGTTCAGTGATATTTCATCGAAGGTTCGGAGTTCGAGCAGGCTGGCCCTCACCCAAGGTTGGCACAGATTTGAAGGGGGTCGGCGCCCCTTTCCACTGTGACCCTCTGTGTATCAGCTCCTTTCATCCCTCATGCCACATCTCGCCGTCCTTTCACCGATGCAAGACAGGCTTCATAGTCGTTGCAATATTGTCCTTTTATCTCATCATCCATGTGCCTGATCACTCTGCTTCTGGCTCGGCCACCAGCACGACACGTCTCTCTACTGCATGCTTTGTCACAGTCTCAGCTGCTTGGGCCAGCCGCGCTGGCCTCAATAGTCTTACTTTCGACTCCTCCAACTTTTTCACGTCTATTTTTTAAATTCTCAAACATGCCTGGTTTGCGACCGGATGGCTGAAAGCCCAGTTATCTTTGTACATGCTTCTCACCTTGATTCGACAGCCAACTGAGGACTCGTAATTGACGAGACTACGTCCTTGAACAAGTGATTGCCTTACTGGGTACTCTTTGGCTGGACCGAGACTCGTCTTCATATCGGGCCAAGTTGGACTGTGGTTTATATTGAATGTTATGACCCTGCATCTCTCTTATCTTTTCTTGGGTGCTGGATAATCTGTCGGCGTTTTTCACTGCGAAGTTGCCTCATTCTTTTGCTGGGAGGGTACGAGGATCTATTTTCGCTTCTTGACTCAAGTTTTCTTGCAGTTTTTTGACAAAAATTGACCTGAACGGACGGCATTCCATTCTAGTCATAGGCCTCTGCACTTTTTTTTTTTTTTTTTTTTTGGAAATTGTCAAGTTTTTCTTGTTGTTTTGGATTTTTCCCTTGTCCTGCTGACGTGGTTGATGAGGCGTTTTCAGATTTGCCGGAGGAATTGGGAAAACATTCGGCGTCGGGCATTTTACCGTCTGTTTGTGAGACCTTTTGTTGGTAAATTGTCTTTTTCATTGTCATGAACAAAGGAATATACTATTCGATATAAAGACGAGAATGCCCTAGGACTCAGGCTCCAGGGTGGAAAGGCCTTTGTACAATATCCCTAGGTACCACGGCATACTTATCCCTACAGGATCTTATTTTGCCTAGATTGCCGCGAAGCACTTCCAGCCCTGACTATCCATCTCCTTTCCTGGGGAGGAAGAAAGGTAGACCTTTTAAGGATCGCGCCTGTGCTCCTGCCACGTAGACATTGTTGGGAAAGATCGCATTCCATATCTGCTGCCTGTTGCATTCCTCCACCGTCTTTTGAATGACCCATGTTTTCTACCGACGCAAATTGGGCGGTCCGCAAGGCCTGCCTAGGCTGAATGCCTTTTCCCTGTCAACGTGCTTTCTCCCTACATGGTTTGATCTATCTTGAATTGACTGTCTATGCGGGGTTGTGTAATAAGGTGTAAGGCCTGTTACATTACAGCTTGATTAAGACTTGTGCAGTGATATCCCTTACCTTCTGATCCCAATAGCAGGGAGAAAATCACGCAGTTTCAATGTCGAGCTGATATTTCGAAAACCCAGCCATGTACTTTTACTTTAACATTCAATCGAAAAGTGACAGTCAAGATTCAATCTTACATTCAGATTATAATTGCCCTGCTCTCTCTGTGTACCTGTTTCTCAGGTGTTTAATGGCCAATCCCTCCATCACGTCCACTTCGGGATAGTCTGGCCGAAAGGCTTTTGTCCCCACCATCAAAACAAACTTCCGCCCTGGGAAAGCGTGGAGTATGCGACAATCGAGTGACCCCCCCCCCCACCCTCTCTTACTCCACCAGTCCACCCCCCTCCGATCACAACAAGCAGGAAGCCAGGAACCAAGTGAATAATTTCCAATCCGATCGAGAACTCCACAGGGAGTAAATAATTTGACAGGCCCCGTCACTACCGGCGTGGCTTTGTCAACTGCGCCTTTTGCCCCGTCTCTGTGGTTTTCCATTTGCTCTCTGTCTTTAATTGTTCTCTTTCGAAATCGGGCTTTGCTCTTGTCTTGCTCATGCGGTACCCCCATCACTTGATCATCCTTCACATATAGAATTGTGACGCGCGAGCTCGTGTTTGTCGCGCCTACAGTGGTTTGTTGGTAGAAGAGAGGTGCAGAACCACCGGTCGCAAACGCCGAGGTAAGTCGTGTCGAATGTCAGATACCTCTTGAGAGCTAGCGAGTCCCGGCCACGAGCTTCTTGAGACTCAATATCCTGATCCACGAATGTCAGATGGAAAGAAAAGGTGATTGACTCGTTGATTAGATGGCTCAAGATAGAATCATCCTCTATTCTCCCACGATGAACCTCGACTCAGATCCTGCGCTGCCGCGATCCTCGCGAAAACATTCGCGAACCAGTGATCTTGAAGACGACGTGTCTGACTGGAGCTCCGACGTCTCTGGGCGCTTTGATGACGCGGCCGAAGAGCCTGGATTAGAAGAGTACCAGTCATGTGAAGCAAAGCCGGCAAAACGACGGCGCTCAAATGACTGGCCTCTCCCCGAAGAAGCTGCAGATTATGGACACCCGGATCGCCGAGTCGCTCGCAACGCATACATCACTGACGGCGCTGGCGCTGGCGCTGGTCCCGGCCCCGTCCCTGGCCCAGGCTACAGAGGGTCTCCTCGGGCGTCACCTCGAACCTCGCTCGCGTCACTCCGGGGTCGTACGGCTGCCGCGTTGACCGGTAGTCCCCGGGCTCGACTAGGTCGACGATCGCGATTTGTCGAGGCGAACATGTCGGATAGCATCAGCGAAGAGCCTCCCACCGTCTTCGTCCAAGATGCCAAGCCGCCCGGTCCTCGACATCGTCCTTCGGGGATCTTCAGGTTCGGCAAGGCAATTGCTTCCGCGTTCAACCCATTCGGTGGGTGGGGCCGTCCGAGCCCGCCGCCTCCTAAAGATACCCTGACGCAGGCCGAGGAGGCATATGCTGAGCTCAAGAAAGCAAGGTACAAGGGCACAAACAAGGGCTCCTACATGCAGAGGCAGAACGTTGCCTCCGCGACGGCTCGTGGTGCGGTTGATCCTCATCACGCGGATCAGACATGGCACACGTTGCAAAGCAAATTCAATTCTGGCGCGGAAGGGTCCTCGACTATGAACTCGCAAGCAAGCGACCGAGGCGAATACCATGGACACTCTCGATCAACATCCAAGTCCTCAAAGCGTTCCTCGTTCCAAGACTTGCGGTCCATTGGTATCCCATTCGTCAGATACCATGATCTGTCATCCGCCACGTCGGTCTACCAAGAACGGACGTCGGAAGAGTCAATTGACAATACCACTGGTCTGCGGAAACAAAGATCACGCAAGGAGATCTCTCGCCAGACCAAGCTCCTCAAAAAAGTCAGCAACTTGGAAGATAAATTGGAAAGAGCCCGGCGAGAACTTCGTCAACTTTCCGGCAATGAGGAACGACTGCCTTCCACGGATGTCGATCAGAAGCCCTCCAATCTAGACATGGACCCGGCCAGTTATCCTCGTAAATTTGTGCCGGGGGCTCTGCCAACCCTGCCATCCGAACGACTTCTCGACCAGCACGCCGCAGATGTCGATCGGCCTGGATCGTGTACCCCGGAGATCACCGCCCTCCCGACTGTTGAGGAGAGAGAGAACTTCTCGCCAGGCCCATCAACGGGTGGTTTCAGCAGGCCCGTGTCCAGGTCACCGAGTAAGCAGCACGGTGAGACACGGCAACCGTCAATGAGTAAGACTACCTCCTCCCGCAAGAGGAAGTCGGATCCTGAACATCTCGATAGCCGGCATCCGAAGCCCCTTGAGTCCCCCACGCCGCAGCGTCTCAATAGCAAAGCCGCCGATCACGATCACGACCGCGGCTCTTCGCTAATCACCGAGCTGATCAACGACAAAACGAACAATCTCGATACGCTGAGCCCACCACGTCCAGCGAAATGGCAGAAGCAAGAAGCTGGTGATAGCCCCGGGTCCGCAAGTCGCAAGCGCGACGTAGACCGCGACAAGACCCTCGATGCGGCACATAAAAAATCACCACATCCGAAAGCTCGTGGATCCTCTCCAGCAGCAAGTCGGTCACCACAGTGTCAATCCGTTCTATCGCCCGCTTCATCCAAAGCCGGTCTCCCGCGCAGCAGAAGCCAATCTAATCTGCGATTCACCTCCCCCGCGGCCGTGAGTCCGACCAAGACCATTCCCGAGTCTCCCGCTGGCACCGGAGGAGGAGTAGGAGGACCAGGCGACGATGTGTTTTCATCCTCCCCGGCGTTCCTGGAAATGCCACATGCATTCTACCTGCAATCACATTGTCAGCTTGATCCTGATCGAAAGCCTCTTCCGTCGCCCACAAAGCCCCAAACAACCCGAAAGCGGAGCCGACATGACAGCAGTGACATTCCTCCCGTCCCGCCTCTGCCCCAGGAGCTTCTGATGAACAATAATGTCCAAATTCACCGATCCCCCATCAAGCGAATGAATTCGACCGATCAGCCAGTCGACAGGGCAGGCGACGCAGGTGCCGAGGCCATGGATGAAGACGAGGTCGCGTCGGTGCAGAGTCCTCGGCCGTCATTCTTGGAGAACTATCCATGGCCTGAGACCATATTTTGATTGTGTTGGCAATGGAGTAATTTATCTGACGGGTGGCCATGGTGTGTGAGCCTTTCCGTGGATGGAACAAGTGGATTTCTCTGCTCTTCATATCTTCTTCTTGATACCCTTGACGTACTTGGTGTTTTTGTGGGTTCAATTTCTTCTTCTCATTTCTCATGTATCTTGGAACTTGTTAAATCAACGAGTGTTTGAGTGGCATTTTTTTCCGATTGGAATTGGAATTGGACTTGCATGTTGGAATGTTGATTTCTCATACTCTGATGGTGTATACCTCGCAGGTGCCCTTGTAGAATGTTCTTCTCGTCGCTGGTGATTAATGTTCCTGTCGTGAGTTTGATGTTGGATCAACTTACACCTTTCAATTTCCACTGTATGTCCCTTGTCGTTGCAACTGCATATCGCGGAATGTTGCAGATGTTCTTGTCAACGCACTTTGCCTTTGCCCCCCAAATCTGATTCTCGGTATGTTTGGGCTATATCAAAGGCAGAGGGAACGTGATTTACCTTGCTGCAGCAGAGTGGGGACGATGATATGACTAAGAAAAATGTTCGTATTATGCTAGTCAACTAAGCCACTATGATCTAGCTAGCTCTTCAATTGAAGAGTCGTTGGGAATGATTAATCGTAAGACATAAGCCGTGAACGTCAAGACAGCTTGTCTGTCTGTTGACCAAGCATGACCAAATGTCGGAGAGGATCGAAAAAGCAAGGCGTATCGATGCTTCTGATTTGGGTCCAATGTCCCTAAGCAGCTCGATGAGAATGAGGGACGTTTTTCTGGGGGTTTTCTTTATTTTTTTTGGTAGGGCTGCTTTTGTTTGTCGTCCTCTCCGTGTGTTGGCCGCTTAGTGTTCTTCGACCCTGCGGGCCTCATCCGCAGTGGCGATAATGGATGGAGGCTTTGGAATCCGCTGGCGGAAGATGTGTCGCTTCACAAAGTAAGGAAGCCAGACGGTGAGTTCGTGGCCGATGAACTTCTTGGTTGGAACAGAAAAGACCTCTGGAGACAAACAGTTAGAGAGCCCTTGAATTCAAGATTCAGAGAAGATGCAGCAAAAGACTTACGATCCAGTTCCTCCAGTGTGAGCTGCTTGGTCTCTCTGACAAAGCAGAATATCATGAACCAAGCAATCAGGTTCAGACCAGCGTAGAAACCAACTGTATCAATCGCCATGTCAGTGAGTATGAACGTGAATGGGTTCGGCAACCAGGAAAACTTACACGCTCCAGTGGGCGTCATGACACTGGTCATACGGGGGAATGTCAAGCCAAGAATTCCAGCTGCAGCAACATGTTAGCAAACTCGTGGACTTTGCTTTACTGACAAGCGCATCATCTCTTACCAAAGGTGTTGTTGATGCACACAGCCCAAGCCATACCCTGCTCACGTTGAACGGTAGGGAAGACCTCGGCAGAGTACTGGAAAGCCACGGGACCTTCACCCAGCGAGTAGCAGATTGTGAAGAGGTAGACGAACCTGTTCGAAGAAACTGGTTAGTGCTGTGTCATGTTTGAGAATGGTGAAAAAGAACAGGTAACGGTAGCCTGGGGCTCTGTGAAGAGGTGTATCGAAGATGCAGGACTAGGGGAATGAGAAGATAGCCAACTTACAGAGCGACAGGTCCAATGTGTGCTCCCTTGCTTCGGTTATCATTTGAGTTCAGAAGAGAAAGGCCGGCAGCCAAGAGGAAAATACACATCAATGGGAATGTCTTCAGGTAATCCATATGTTAGCAAGTCTCACTGGAGATGGATCGAAAGTCAACTCACAGCCAATGTCAAGGTGCGTCGTCCTTTGGTGTCAATGAGGAAGAGAGTAGGAATGGTGGAGACCACTTGAATGGCACCATATCCCAGAGAGGCGTACAGAGCCTGAACTGCGCTGTAACCGGCGTTCTCGAAGATGGTCGAACTGTAGAAGGAAATGACTGTGCGAAGTTAGATCTTGGATGTCTTTTCAGGGTCACCGGGGGAAGCTGTGGATCACTCACTGTTGATACCGCACATCTGTTGCGCGATCATGACAGTCGACGCACCATAGTTGGCTCGTCGGATACGGGGCACCACGAAAATGTCACGCATACGAGAGAAGTAACCGGCACCCCGAGCTTCCTTCAACTCCTCCATGTAGATAATGTAGGAGTAGTAGTAGTCTCGTGCAGCAATGATGGGATGGGCGCGAAGACGAGACATGGAGTTGAAGCCCTGGACGTGCTTGCCCTTCTTCATCAACCAACGGGGGGACTCGGGGCAGAAGAAGATGCCGATCATCAGAATAAAGGAGGGAATGAAGGCCGAGCCTAGTTGCAACCGCCAGGAGAGGTCACCGGTATCCTTCACAATGACATTGGCGCAGAAGCCCAAGAAGATACCAATGACAACCCAGAGCTGCCAGAACATGACCAGGGCACCACGGATGCGGTGGGGAGCCATCTCAGCCGAGTAGATCGGCACGGTGGCATTCTTTGCACCAATTCCAATTCCCATGACGAAGCGAGCGGCGAACAGCTCCTGCCAGGTGCGCGCAAAACCGGATCCGATGGGGGTAGCCGTGAGGCAGGCCGCGGTCAGGAAAATCTCTCCACGTCGACCTAGGTAATGGTTGAGGGGATCGACGATGAAGGCACCACTAGATAGGAGGAACCATGTCAGTGACTTTTCAAGAGAGGACGAGACCACGACAGCAAGCTTTGGTCGAGATGTAACATGACGAATCGTTGTTTGGGTACTTACATAAGACCGGCAGTGAGGAAGATGATCGAGTTGATGAGCCCTTTGATCCACTCATCACGGGAACTGCCACTGTCGATGCCTAGGGCCTGAGGGAATGAGAGATTGGCCCCGTTGGAACCGGTCTGGTCCCAACCCTGAGTCGCGGCGCCGATGGCGCAGAGTGCAATGGAGTACCACAGCATCCATGGTCCGTGCCACTTGTGGTCATGTTCATAGTGGAGAGCGGCTGCCTCGTCCTGAGACAGCTCGGTCACGCTCTCAAGGCCTGCAGGCTCGCGAGCCACGAGAGCAGCGCGGCCGAAGAGTTCGGCGTGCTCAGCCAGGCCGTGCATCTCGGCAAAGCCACGGGCATCTTCGTATACTTGCTCACGCGGGAAACGCTACAAAAAAGAACGAGTCAGCTTTTTCATTATGCATCACGGGCACCAGCGCTTCTTTTGTAGGATATCAAGGGAATCCCAAAGACTTGAATAGAATCTCACCTTGAGCGGGTTTTCGACGATGTTCAGCGCTGCAGCATGCTTCTCCTGGCTAGGACCGTCGACCTGGGCCATGGCCACGCTTTGAGTGATATCCTCATCGTGGGCCAGACCCTCCTTGGGAGGAAGGGGATTCTCAGCCATTTTTTGAGAGGATGTGAACGCGGAGGGAAGGAAGAGAAAGGAAGACGAAACGGGCTCGAAAGGAGGAAAGTCTCAGATCTTGGAAAAAGAGACACCGAGCAGGATCGAACTAGCTTAGCTTGAAGCTGTGAAGCTCACAAGCGAGAGATGTGTGAGGGTTGGGAAAGTGAAAGTGTCAAGTGAAGTGAGAGAAGTGGTGGAAGGGGATTTGAAGAAGGAAGAAAATCCAGAGACGGGGATCTGGCGAAAGGGAATTTATTTAAAGTGTGCGCTCCGCGGGGCCAGAGACGAGCGACGTACGCGCGTTGTTGAGGAGCAAACAATCAGACTGACCACGAGTTGCATCGTATTGTGTAGGGCGTGGGCCATTGACATGAACTGTTGTCGCCATCGCACCTGCCGCGGGGCTGCCGTGAGGAGCGACCCAGCTTGCCCGGATTTGGTTTCTGGGGAGGAGGTAATTTGAATTTTAATATATCTTTCTATTCTTTCTTTTTTTTTTTGGGATAATCCACCCAAAAAAAAGATTTACATCGAAATTCGCAAGGGAATTCACATGCGGTGCCAATCAGATCAGTTACGGGTCACTGACCAGTCAATTACCCACTCATTTAAAGTACAGCGATTTCGATGAGCAGCAGGTACCATTCCGCTCTCGGGTTAATCGTATAACAGAGTTACCTGGTAGACTAGGAAATGTAATAGTACCTCTACGACAATGCAATACTCTGATGGTGGTATCTGTCGCTGTGAGAACTACGCTCTAATCACTTGGAGCATACTGCACCTTGAACCTCTCCCCAGACTGACCATGACTGTGGCCCCGGGGCCTGAGTCCACTGGCATAGGATCCCCAGCTTACTCCAGGAGGTTCAAGATCACTGCTCAGCCGATTCAGTGAAATGAACTCAAGTCACCTTTTTGTTTGCCGGCTTTCACTTCACTGTGGTTTCTCGCTATCTTCCATCCTCCAGGAGTCCCAGTCTACCCCGACTTTAACCTGGCCATCTGGGTGCTACAGTCCCTGGTCCCTTGCCCGCCAACCGTGGTTCAACGCAGAGTCTAACGATCTTTTTTCCTCGGACCCACTCGGGAACAGAGTCACGCTACGCCATTGACACCACCGCGTGTGGCCGGGTGGACTGTGTGGAGTGGAGTTGCCCGCCTTAGCCCCAGTTTGCCGCACGGCCCAGCGCGGGGAGTCAGCACGAGCTCCTTTGGACCTGGACTTTGTCGGGGTAAAGAGAGAGAGGGAGAGAGAGAGAGAGAGACGGTCAGAGGACCACTGGCCAAGATCACACCTCGAACAGACGAACGAGACTCCACCCGCTCCAAAGAGGCAAAGGCATCTCTCGCTAATCCAGAAGCGGCATCTTACACCTCCAAAAAAGTTCAGCCAAGATCAGCCACCGCCCGCTTCGACTCTAGTGGAAGGACGCCTCTCCCTTGACGAGGCGCTTTTCTTCGTTCATCGACAGGTGCCTGTGCGGCAGAATCTGATATCAGCCAAGTGAGTCAAGAAGGAAGGGGATGATGATGCAAACGCCTCGTTACGCTAGAGAAGCCCAAAACGGACATGGCAGGTTCATCCTATCGGGAGTTTCTGCCATTTGAGACCTCGTGGGAAATTGATGATTTCAAGGGTCCCAGATTCAGATTCCGATCAGGATGCAGGTGGTGTGGTCTTCTTTCTTCCGTGTCTTCCATCGGCATATTCTTCCGCCTCCGCATCGAAGAAATCTCACATTCTTCGGGAAGGGGATCAAAAAGAAAAAAAGAAAAACAACGTGGACAGCTCCGGGGTCTCGAAGGTAGCGTGGCCAACACCCGCACAAGAAACCATCTGGGATTGGGATTGGGTGGCATGGCCGATGGCCCCCCACTGACAGAGGGCGCCGAATCCAGATGCGGACAGAGAGAGAGTTGAAGGGGAACAGGGGTTGTCCTTCTCCGCTCATCAGTCGTACGGGAGGACTGTATTACTACTACTACTACTACTACTGAGTACTGACTGCTGACTCTACGGAGTGAAGGTGCTCAGGACTCTGGGTGGGGAAGAAGAGATGATCAGGTCCCATCCGGAGCAATGACGAGCAGCAACCAAAGGCAAAAGGGTGAATGGTGGAAGATGGACCAAACGCAAAAAAAAAAAAAAGCCGATCAGGAATCGGCCCAGGAGCCCTGCCGGGATTTGTCGCCGTCCTGCACAGCTTCGCTGGGCGGTTATGGTCGCGTTTGGGACGGTTGTGATCGCGTCTGGGACTGTCGGCCGACTCGGTCCGTTGCCTGCTTGTCGTGGGAATAGAGGCCGCTGGATGCCACAGATGCAGTCTTTGATGCTCCTATGAGAGTTACTGTAGTAGGTATCTAGTACTCCGACTCTCTAGTCTACTGGTATACTCCGGTATACAATGATAGAGACGGCTACCACGTGTACTTCAGTTACGACGGATGAACAGAGGTACCACTTCCCCAGAGCGGTTGTACCACACTTGGCCCCACGCTCGAGATGAGCAGGTGATTAGATGATCCGTGCATCCCTCTTACCAATCCTTGTAGTTACTTTTCGTAGTACTGAGTAAGTTAGTAAGTACCAAGGGCAAGTACTGCCCAGTGCCTACGGAAGAAATCATCCTTTTTGAACCGAGTAATGGACTTTGCTATCCAAGTCTGCCTCCTTTGCGAGAACATCGCGTGATCTCCAAGACTCTTCCCATGGATCAATTTGCCCATGATAAATGGTGAGGTAGTATTTGTTAATTGTGCGCCCACGGGGCGCACTTTGCATACATACCTGGCGAAAGCGTCATGGTGCGTTGCCCCGAATATCAGCAATCCTGCAGCGGTCATGTAGGGTGCCCGAAGCTGGCGGCCACGGTCGGCAACACAAGAGGTGAAATGACCTGCCAGTGCTATCGGTACGGGAGGCGGGTAATCGGGCGAGGAGCGTTTCGGGTGCAGGAGCCTGTACTCTGTAACATGTGCAAGTCCGTGTAGACTGTCGCCTGGGGCCTTGAGCCCCATCGGTGTCTGGTGACCCGAAAGCCTTTCAAAGCCCTCGGACGAGGATCGCTGGTCCCGGCAGATTTGCGTTTCAAAGTGGCTTGGTGGCCGAACCTTCGCGTATTGCTCTATTTCTGAGATTTTTCTGGTTTATGTTTCCCTTTTGGGTTGCTGAATCTGTTCCTTGACCTTCTGCTGTGATCCTCCCTTGCTTGATGGGCTGACTCCGAGCCACTTGCAGCTGCATAGCTGCAGGCTGAGAGGCCGCCGTGATCTGCTGGATGTATACCTGATTTCGGAATGTAACCCTAGTCCCACTGACGTCTTTTTTTCCACATGCGCCAACTTTTCTTCCGTTCTGTGCAAGGGGTGGGACCCCAGGCAGGCCTGAGTAGCGCGGGAAAATCCGATTCCCGGTGATGGGTATTGGCCGAGCCATGTGGTTCTTCGATGTTGGAGGCATTGGGGGAAAAGACTTTTCTTTCCAAGAAGCCGGTTTTACCACGGGAGGAATTTCCCCACGGCTCAGCGGTCGGGGATGCCGAAGAGAGCACACCGATTGCCTCCTACTACTATTCCTACAGGCTACAGTAGTAATAGATTACTACCACCTACTTGAGCACTCCAAAGTAAAGTTTGCGTGGGTACTTCCCCACCAGCACTAACATGCCGAACTACATACTGTATGTACTTGTAGTCTGCCCTAACTTACAGCTAATAGCACTACCAGTACCAGACTACCAGCACCAGACTACCAGTCGTACTTCTAAGTATTTACCATGCTAGTGCATAATGCATAATGCATATACATACTGTACATCTTGAACAGCCTCTGTTTCTCCCTCTCTCGCTCGCGCGGTCCTGCAGATCCACTTAATGTTGCTGACAGCTCCATCACTAGGGGACATGAGCTTCTCTCGTCCGAGGGAGGTGTCGTGGTCCGAGGGCAGCACCCAGGATATCCAAATGCTACAGCCCATGGTTGTTCGAGGGTATCGCGGGATTTTTCCGGATTTACACGGGCGACGAAAGTTGGGGAGAATCGAGATAGTTTGGCATCGGAATACGAGCCGTATAGAGGAGGTCTCGAATGGTCGACTACGACTCTGGAAGTGGGTTCAAATCCCCAGATGGAGCCCCGGATTTGTTTAAGGTTTTTTTTTTTGTTTTGACCAACTTTTCCCCAAAGGCTCATGGAAAATATGGACCGTTGGACACACACCTAGAAAGTGTGCCCCCACTGCCCATGCCCAGTGCCCATGGACAAAATGGACACTGGTCTGCTGGAATAGGCAGCTTGTCAGTGCCGGATCTCCACTTTGCACTTTTCATCCCTTTGATGAGAGGGAAATGAATTCCGAAGCGGAAGCACAAGCAGCGTTGAAGAGAGCCGTTTCCGTTCCTGGCCAAGACTCCCCACCCCCAAAGTCGTGCGGGGTGCAGCACTGGGAGCATGAGTACCTTAGGATAGAAGAAGGGAGACACTTATTCCCCTCATGTGATTGGGGATGGGTCAGTAAGGGTGGAGTGGAGCTCTGGCCTGACTGGTAGTCCACGTGCCTGAGGCATTAATCTCCCGTACCAAGCTACGGCTAGCCGGGTAAATGACCTGGACATTCACGAATCACGAGACAACGAGACTTTGAGAGATCGACATGTCCGGTCCAGACGTCAGGACGAGGATTCTCCCCCGCCCTGCCAGACCTGTCCTGGTGATCATATGTGAGAGAATATTTGTTTGACTACCATCTTCAGAGTTGTGAGGTAGCGCCGTGCCACACCTGTACGGTAGACAGTCTAGCTCCAAGTACCACCTAAAAAAATAAATCGAGGGTCTGTATTACAATGGTGGTGATGGAGCTCACATGGCGATTGGCTTCTGATAGCCTCCCCCCGAAAGGGTAATTTGCTCAAGGATGCTCACGCGACAGGTCTTTGGTCATTTTTGACACAGGAAACACGAGATATCTACCGTGTAGGAATATGCAACGAGGGGACATTCGGAAAATCAATCTACCCAAGAAAGAATTTGAGGAGCTCCTGCCATAGCCATATTCAAATTCAATTCCTTTCGTCAGTCCTTTCGTCAGTCCTTTCGTCAGTCCTTTCGTGAGGGGTTCCACCGGTCTCCTCTCCCTACCTACCAATGTGACCAACATTCATTTGCAGCTAATTCGAATTCCAGGATTTCTGCGTCAAGAGTAAAGACGCATTTCTCCGCCGGATGCCCTCCAAATCCGTGAACATGCGAGTATCCGAGAAGAAGCGAGATGGAATCCGGCAAGTCGTAGCGCTGAATTTATATTACCTTTTTTTTTGGTCTTCAATAGAGGTACCCGATGGAAGCTGGAGCCTATGGAAGGAAAGAGCATTCGGATCTACATCCAGCTGCATGCAACATTAAACGGGGGCCTATCGGAACCCTACCTTTCCCATGCTTCAGAGTAGCAGTCTTTGAATAACGTGTGATCGTCCTCAGGTACCGGCCCTCTAAAGTTAGTACCTGTGACAGGTCCCCAGCCAGGTACACCCTCATGGGTACATGCCACGTGGTACACAAGCTAAAATACCTTAGTACCCTCCGGCTCCTCAAGATCGCGGGACTACCAATGGACGCTAGCTCAGACTGTGATAGTCGAGCATTGGCCAGCATGCGATGTCAATCTTCCACGTATCACAAGAACTACAGCTGGAGGGGCTCCGATAGCAGCATTGCAATGTCGTCAAACATGGAGTAGAGTTCTGATTTCACTGATCCCCGTCTAGTGGGCGTTGTGAATCAAGATAGCTAGGACCAGGACTGTGAGCAGCAAGGATGGTGGATCTTACTACTGATTCTTCAATGACATTGATGTTCTCTGGACTGCAATAAGCTATAACATTGATCCACATCAACTTACCTTTACACATCTCTGAGCTCAAGGTGTCTCCAGACACCTTGAGCGAAGGGCTTCGGTCAACACAAGGGAAGCAGTTGAACAACCCACTCGTGGGTGTGTCTCTTCATGTAGTTCCTCCCCCAGTCCATTGCGCGCACTCTCATCAATAAAATGGTATGGAAGAACCCAATGTTAGAAACACAAGCTACGCCCGCCTAGCAGCTATTCAACTTGCCGCTGTACATGCCCTAATACGAGATCACACCACCTCGGTTCAGGGATCTTCCACCGAAACTTCATCCACTGCGACTTCATCCACTGAAATTGACTGCTGTCCGACTTGACACACCCCTCAGGGTATCTACCTACAAAATTGCAGTTGCATTGGCATGAGAACCAACACCACCGGGCACATAAGCCGGCGCGCTCGTCAAGAAGAACGTCCACTTTCCGCGCTCGCGACACTTCTCCGCCAACTTCTCCAGATTCCACATCTCACCCAGCGGGCAGCCCCAGAGAGCCAACAGATACTGGTGCAAAAAGTCCATTGCAGGAACAGGCCAGGCTTCAAAGGTGGGCGAGTCACCAGCCACACCTGCAAAGTAGCAGTCATGGAGCCATTCCCGCATATTCTCATCCCGCGCAACGCCTGCATAGCACAGGTTGTCGTGAGATCGAGTGGCGGCGGCATATCGTGCCTCTGGACTCAGCGAGTCGTACTTCTCCACAAAGCCAGATCGGATAAGAAGGAAGTCGCCGGGACGGATGTCGCCTCCCTGCGACTCTGGGCGAATGTCAACTCCCTGGAATGCAGCGCAGGCTTTCAATTCCTCCAGAGTGATGGCATGAGATGTGTACGGATCATAGGGCTTGTTGTGCTTCAAAGCATAGTACCGGTAATCGAGCAAGATTCCACGTCCAGCAACGCAATGCTCAGCCCAGTGGTGGATACTGCAGCGCATGTTGGGATTCTCTCCTACAAAATCTTCGCCCGTTGCCTGCGGGGGAAAAAAAAAGATCAGCCTCTCACTGATGCTGGTGTAAGTCAATTCCGACTTTTGCAGCCTTTGTTAAGGCCTACCTTGTTATAGAACAGCTTGGTTTCACAATGCGCGAACTATCATCTCATCACCACCGCAGTTAGCATGTCCAGACAAAGCCCTCCCACACGATCTTGCGGGAAGTCTTACATGACGGAACCCGTCCCACTGAGTTCCACTCTGGGTGTTAAGTGAATAGCAGTCGTCATAGGCAATCCCATCCACAAGTGTCTTCAGAGTGTGCTTGAAGGGCTCTCGGTCAAACGCCGGTTGCTCGGGGACGTTCATTGGAAGACTAGGTCCACGATCAACACTCGTTCTCCAGCGACAACTGGCCATTCAATTGTCCAACTCACTCCAATCGCACCATTTCTCCCGTGACGATCTCTTGAGCAGACTGCTTTACACGTTGCGGGGTGAGCAAGTTCAATCGTCCGAGCTGTAACACGCTTGTTAGCATGTTTCGAAGGCTAGAAGGACTCGAGTGTCCTACCTGGTCATTCTCACCCCATACCCAAGCCGCACCCTCAGGTGCTCCGGGGAGCTTCGGCAGCTCCTTCAGCGAGGGAAATTTAGTGCAGTTGGGGTTCCAGGGTAGCTGATCCGCAACCTGGACTATGTCATTTTCTTGCGATGAAGACATGGCGAACAATGTGTGGAGAATGAAGCTTCTCAACAACAAGGGAAGATTTGACTGGAGCTCGTCGGGACCAGGGGAAGTTCGAATGACATGACGCGCCTTGGGAAATTCCTCATCCTTTTGAATAGAATGGACTGGATTCATCGGCTATCGAGTGCGGGGCACGAAGAGCTCCAGATTGAGCTCAACCGACCATCTCCACTGACTACCGAGGGACAATGGAAGACGCGGAAGTCAGTTCCCTCGATCCCAACGAATCGCGCACTGCCCGAGGTCCAAAGGCCCCATGAACGATCATCTGTGCCAGCCCACCAGAAGAAGATCTCGGGTCTTGTTCTGTAGACTACAAGCGAGCAGCTGCGATCGATCTCCTCATCCTCCTGCGAATGCAATAATATATCGTGCAGCATGTCCAATGTTCTTGGCCTGATGTCACTGTGGAGCAGGTCAGAGCGTCGAGGACGGACGGGAGGACTGAGAGGCCTGAAGCATCTTCTCCACTCTTTTTGTGGTGCAGAAGATGGATGCACCGATGCAGTGATGTCCAATGCTTGGCACACCATGTTCAACGCTAGACAAGTTCTGTACTTTCCAATCTACACCCAGAGACGGTCGTGTAGAAGGTGAAAACAGCAATCAAGACAAGTGGCTTGTCGCACATTGTGATATCGTTTGATTGTTCGAGCTTTGACTACACACAAGAATGACTCGACGATGCCCAAGGGACATGGCAAGGTCCCTTTGAAAATAATGTGACAAAGAACCCTCTAATCCGAGGTAAGAGGCCAAAAACTCGTGGGATGACATCTTGCTCATCGCTGTTTTTTCTTCTCACCTTTGAAGACAAGTTGTCGACCCCGAGAACATTGGACAATCGTTTCGGGCAATTAGGCATCTGATTCGATGGGAATATGCACATGCCATGTACCTGTTCACAAGAACTAACAGCAAGTCATCTGTAATGATGGGAGACATACGATCTTTTCGGTTCCTGTAAGAATACTCATGAAAAAGGATAATTGGCAGTTTTTTAGAGTGGCGCAGTACTGTGCAGTGTGCACTCCTCTGAATATGAAAAGAGTTATGATACATTGTCAAGGAGGAGAGACAAGCCGCATGACCTTTAGCTAAGATATGTGTATGACCACGAATTTTGCATCATTCGAATGACGGATGTGAAACACAACCGTCGTGCGGCAAAGGGGCCCGCCAGTATAAAATCAAAGAAATATTGGAGAAGAACCAGAGATGACGCTGATGGCGAGCTCGTGCCTGAAGAAGCACAGAAAAAGAATGCGGATAACGTCAAAACCAAACGGGAGAAAGCGTGATAAACCGGTTGCCAGTTGCGCAGTGCAGAAACACATTTGTCATATTGCCATCCCAAAAATGCCCAGTTTCATGAATCATTTCCCAGTGCGCCGTAAGGACGAGAAACATTCCAGTAAAATCGTTCGCTTCGTTTTCGAGAGGGGCTCGGTGACCCACGGGTTGAGAAAAAAAGGGAAGTAAAAGCACAAGACGGAGAAGAAGCATTCGGCAATTGAGACTAAGCCCTCAAGGGTAAATCGAGCTTAGTTCAGGCCTCCATAAGCCCCCTGCTGAGCAGGAAATGGAGCACGGGCGGCACCACGCGGGCCACCTCGTCCACCACGGCCACCCCGACCACGGCCACGACCGCCTCGGCCTCGGCCTCGACCCCGATAGCCGTCCACGCTTCCTTGTCCAAACGTCTCGATATTGCGCTTCTCCTCCTCGCCGCGCCACTCACGCCCACCAACTCGGGTGGTGTTTTCTTCACGGTCGCGAGCCTCACTGGAGATGTTATCGAAGAACGAGGTAGAGCGATTGTAGAGGCTGTGGGTGGAAGCAGCCGTGGCACCGTTAGTTTCGGCCTCAGGTTGATGAGCCAGATCATGAGATTCAACCTCCGCAGTAGGCGATCCAGTGGCAATAGCCTCCTTGATCAAATCCTGCTTGTTGAACTTCGCATTGGCAGTGGCAAAGTCGTAGTCGGACTCGGGAACCTCGATCTTCTTATGCGGAGCACGCGCCCCACCACGGCCGCCACGAGGCTGATGTTGATGCTGTTGTTGCTGATGGTGATGAGCATGTTGATGAGGATATTGCTGGTGCTGGTGGCCACCGCGGGGAGCACGAGGGCCATTGAAAGGTTGCATATTGTCCATCTTGCGGGCGAGAGCATCAACACCAACGTCTGGACCAGACTTCTTCTGCGCACCTGGCTGAGGCAGCTTGGCCATTGCCGCCGCGACAGCTTGAGTCGCCGCCTGGGTTGCATCAATCGGAGCGGGACCTTGAGCAGGGGCAACGGGGCGAGGCGCATTCATGGGAACAGCGGGCATGATACGGCCACTCTTCTGTGCAGCAGCAGCACCAGCCGCCTGTGCCTGCGTGGAACCGTGCACAGCCTCCGCAACCGACGGCTTTGACTCGACAGGCGGAGTCGGTGCCTTTTGGGCGGATGGTGTGGCATGACGGCTTGCGGATTTTGAATCACCGCTGGGCAGTTCAGAGGTGACCTGGGGTACAGGGCCGCCAGGAGGACCAGGACGCTGCTGAGGAGGAAGATTGTGTGCGCCTGGGGGCATCTGAGGTGGGAATGGACCGGCGCCACCGGGAGGGAAGCCGTGACCAGGAGGGGGGAACCAGCCAGGAGGAGGGCCGCCATAAGGCATATTGCCGTGGAAGCCGCCGGGACCCCCAGGGCCAGGAGGGAAAGGAGGCGGTGGTCCGTTGAAGGCCTGTCCGTAGGGAGGATAGAACCCTTGCTGGAAAGGTTGTTGAGGAGGATAGCCAGGTGGGGTCTGCTGAACACCCTGGGAAGGCTGTGTGGAGGGCTGAGAGGGATGACCTTGACCAGGAGTGCCCATAGGAGCGCTTGGCACGGGGCCGGATCGTGACGCATTCTGAACATCCAGAAGTTAGTCAATGGCACACTTTGTGATTCCAAGACGAGGCACGGTCATCGATGGATAAATGCAAATGATCAGTCAGAAGGAAGGCAACGGAAATATCGACATGGTTTTGCGCATTCCGAACAGGTCTGTGAGTTTACATCCGGGTATGTTTCGTCATGTGATCAAGTAATCCGCCAGAACAAGATGCAAGAAGAATCAAGTTGACGGACGTGTTGGGGTCAGAATACAAATTGGTGGTAAGATAGAGATCCACAACTTACACCAAGAATCGCAGGGTCATCCGGGACGCGAGGAGGCTCTGGCTGAGCACTGTCGTTTGTCTCTTCATCGGCAATGCTGATGTCGTTCACATCGCTGCCGCGGAAGACGATGTACTCGTAGACATTCGCAGAAGGAGGGACCTCTTCGGCTGGGTTCTTGCGACGGCCCTCAGTACCGAATGACTTGACGTTCTCCAGAGCGATCGTGGACGCCTCTGGGTTAATCTCGTGAAGAGTGCCGACATAGCTTGTATGTGTCAGTCTCATGTTTTTGCGTTTCACAGTAGTCTGAGAGCTGCATACCGGATCTGACTCTTGGAGATCAGGTTGAAGCGCTGGCTGTAAGATGTTAGCTTCAGTTCAGCGGCACCTGCCAGTGGTTCGTCCCGCCGCCGTATGCTCACCCAATCAAATGGTTCATGTCCATGCTGGCGGATTGCGCAGGTCGCGCGCTACTTGGACTGGATTTGGAAGGTGTTTGAAATTCGAAGCTGTTCAAAGCGTAAGTTCGAAAAGTCAACGACGTGATCGAATGAGGTGAGGGAAAGGTGGGCGACCTGGGAAGGGAAGGGAAGTGAGAAGAAGCGAGATCTGTGGTCCGGTGGATTCGTGCTACAGTAGGCCGTAGAAGCTCAGTGTGCAGTTCTCAGTGAACACGTCTGGCAGATCCAAAGCCACCTTCAAAGCGATCTGGTTGAGTTGCAGAATCTAGAAGGAGTGAAGTGAATTTTGGAAGAAAAACGCTCACTTGGATCTCGAAATGACGACTTCATCAAACCGTGACTACTTTTTTCAAACCACGTCAGTATTGAAGCTATCGTGGCGTGACCGGGAAGAGAATCTACGCTGACCTCCGACGTTCTACTGATTATCAGTGCTGCCCTTGATGAGCAGCAGCGGAAAGAGGCGAAGTCTAAGAATAGCCACGGCGATCCGATCAAACTAGAGAGTAAAATTCTCGCGATTTTTGCAGACAAATGGAATCCAGGATCTGTGTATGTAGCGCAGAGCAACGGCATTGTGCGGCGAGTTGTGCTCGAGGTAAGTTGTTGCTCGTATTGTCTCTTCCACTGGCCGAGTATTGATATACAATCTCGCCCTGTCCTTCCAGACTGGTCAGACCAACGCACTGTATAAGGGGCCCGAAGCTCCCCTGACCAGTCTTTGTGTCAGTCCGGATGGAAAAGTACTATTCGCTGGCTGTTGGGATAAAACTGTTTGGAGCTGGGACGTGGTTTCCCGAGAGCCGCGCAGACAGTATGAAGGACACAGTGACTTCGTCAAATCTGTCATTGCGATGAGGATAGACGGGAAAGACCTTCTCGTCTCAGGCGGTGCAGACGCCAAAGTTCTCGTGTTCGATATTGAGACCGGGGAGCGAACCAGAACCTTCAAGGGCCATCTTCGGGGCATCCTCGATCTCGCGGTCGACCCCGGGAGTGAGACACCCGAAGTCGTTGTGTTCAGCGCTGGAAGTGATCGTGCCATTCGCCAATTCACGCTCACTGGTGGGGATGATCTATCTGAGCCAATTCTACTTCACAAGACCAGTGTGAACA
The DNA here is from genome assembly GCF_028827545.1 of Penicillium diatomitis. NCBI lineage: Eukaryota > Fungi > Ascomycota > Eurotiomycetes > Eurotiales > Aspergillaceae > Penicillium > Penicillium diatomitis. The sequence continues at coordinate 1,536,381 of NW_026623175.1, read as the reverse complement.
AGCTCTTCTTTGACGCAGACGGAGACTTGTGGACAGCGTCCGCCGATAGAACAGCCAAATGTCTGGTCAGAGCAGACGGGTGGAAGGACAATCTGTCTCTTGAGCACCCTGACTTCGTGCGAGATGTCCTCATTTACGAAGACGGAGGCTTGGTCATCACTGCTTGCCGAGACGAGGAGGTTCGTGTTTGGAACCGATCTGTAAGTCTCTCTGAGAACCATTGCCCGCAGCGATGCCCGCAGCGATGGCGTGTGCTAATAGCAAAGATAGACCGGTCAACTGCACCACACCTTCTCGGGCCACTTCGAGGAAGTGACTGGTCTCGCTTTGGTTGGTTCGACCGTTGTTAGTGTCGCTATTGATGGTACTATTCGGCAATGGTCCGTCCGACCCGATGAGCTACAAAAGGCCGTGGACCTTTCCAGGAACGGACCAATTGTCGAGAAGAAGCCAGAAAACGAGCCCGTACTCACAGTAGAAGAGGAGCGAGAGCTGGCCGAACTGATGAGGGAATGAGATGCTGTTTCTTGAATTACGATACCCTCCACAAGAATCACCGGCATGAGTCGTCAACTTGAGCCCCGTAAGGTCACAGCCATTTCCCTCGACGGACCGAGTGACAGAATCATGTACCAAATCTGAGCTTCAATCACAAAATCTTTTGTTTGCCTCACTGCATATCATATTCGACATATGCGTATGTTCGACCAAGAATATCTCTCTTCCTGAAGAGGCGTGTAGATTGACTAAGACGGTACAACACTACATTGCGCAATCCAGCACATGTGACCCGGAACATGATGACGTACGGGCCGATCTGCCGGACTTTCTTCGCCCTTCGGATCTTTCGTAGCGCCGCCAGAGTCCAGAGTCCAGACAAGTCAACCCCCAAAACGGCGAGACGGAACTTCGGCCCACCCCACCCTTCACAACCACCTCAAGTCCGACTGCTTCGACCTGCAACCGACAGCGCCCTACATTAGCCTTCAAAGCAGCTTTCAAACTATCGAGGATTACAGAAAAACATTGTGCACGGATCTTGGTCCGGGCTTCAGGACATCAAACTTAGTACCAGGTTCGTGTTCAAAGGCTTTTCATATCGATCGCGGGGTACTTCTCAAGTGCTCAGTAGTAACTTACCACCTCCGATCTAAGTACTGTGCCTTTGCTGCGGACTCCATCTTGCCGGATTGCGTTAGCCCCTCCGTCCTGGGCCGAGCTGATAACGCGGTGCATTTCTCCCCCGCAAACCTGCACGCGCTGGTTTCACAGCCTTTAATGCCCGTTATGCAGTCGCAGCATGAGACCTCGGATGCCGGCCCGAAGCTGGTCAATCGCTTGCACCTGAGCAAATCACCATATGTGAGTCTTGTAGCTGGCAAACCCGCCAGTCTGATCTCTCCGATTGCGCCTTGTCACTGAAAAGCGTGGCATTCTCATAGGTACGGGCGCATATGAACAATCCTGTCGCATGGCAGCTCTGGGATTCCGAAGCCGTGAACCATGCAAAGAAATATAACCGGATGATTTTTCTGAGTATCGGATACTCAGCCTGCCACTGTAGGTGACGAGGTGGAGAGGCGCCAGTTGCCTTTGTAAAAGTAAAGCGCTTCGCTTACGAGATCCAGGGTGCCATGTCATGGAAAAGGAATCATTCATGTCCGCCGAAGTCGCAGCAATCCTGAACGAGTCATTTATTCCGATCAAGGTCGATCGGGAAGAACGTCCGGACATTGATGACATTTACATGAACTACGTGCAGGCAACCACAGGCTCGGGTGGTTGGCCGTTGAACGTTTTTCTGACCCCCGAGCTGGAGCCGGTGTTTGGTGGAACATACTGGCCCGGGCCAAATTCGAGCACTTTGCACGGTCCAGGGACCACCGGCTTTGTGGAGATCCTGGAGAAACTGAGAGATGTTTGGAGTACACAACAGGAGCGCTGTCTGGAGAGTGCCAAGGACATCACGACTCAACTACGAGAATTCGCAGAGGAGGGAACACACTCACAGTCCACGGGTCAAGAGGAAGACGAGGAAGATTTGGATGTTGAGCTTCTCGAGGAGGCTTATCAACATTTTGCGTCGAGATATGATTCTATCAACGGCGGATTTGGCCGAGCCCCCAAATTTCCTACTCCTGCCAATCTCGCCTTCCTACTCCGGCTGGGTGCATATCCCGAAGAGGTTCGAGATGTGATTGGCAAAGACGAATGCGAAAAGGCGACAGCGATGGCAGTCACAACGTTGGTAAATATGGCCCGCGGTGGTATCCGGGATCATATCGGTCACGGGTTTTCCCGATATAGCGTCACGGCAGATTGGAGCCTGCCTCATTTCGAGAAGATGCTATATGATCAAGCTCAGTTGCTGGACGTTTATCTGGATGCTTTCCGATTGACCCACGACCCGGAGCTCTTGGGTGCTGTTTACGACTTGGCAGCCTATTTGACAACTGCGCCACTGCAGTCTCCGACTGGCGGATTCTTCTCTTCGGAAGATGCTGACAGCTACCCCAGTCCGAATGATACAGAAAAGCGAGAGGGAGCCTTCTACGTTTGGTCACTCAAAGAACTCAATCAGGTTCTGGGCTCACGAGATGCTCCAGTCTGCGCTCGTCATTGGGGCATGCTCCCGGATGGAAATGTAGCGGCCGAGTACGACCCGCATGACGAATTCATGAACCAAAATGTGCTCTCCGTCAAAACCACCCCAAGCAAGCTCGCCAAGGAGTTCGGTCTGAGTGAAGAAGAGGTAGTCAGGATTATCAAGAATGGCAAGCAAAAGCTTCGCGACCACCGTGAGAGGACGAGGGGACACCCTGACCTTGACGACAAAATTGTGGTGGCTTGGAATGGTCTCGCGATCGGTGCGCTGGCTAAATGCAGCGTTCTATTTGAGGACATTGAGAGCTCCAAAGCTACTTCCTGTCGCGAGACTGCCGCGCGAGCTGTGAGCTTCATTAAAGAAAATCTATTCGAAAGATCCACGGGCAAATTATGGCGCATCTGGCGTGACGGCAGTCGTGGCGACACCCCTGGATTTGCCGATGACTACGCCTTTTTGACCAGTGGTCTTCTGGACATGTACGAAGCGACCTTTGACGACAGCTACTTACAGTTCGCTGAGCGTCTCCAAAGTAAGGATGGACCCCAACGGTCTTGTAAGGGGCCTGAAGAGACAATGTGACAGGGCTAACAGTATGTGACTGCAGAACATCTGAACGAGCATTTCCTGTCCCGGACAGAGACTTCATCCTCTGGTTACTTCAACACCTCTTCTGAGCTGACTCCTGGCATGCCTGGCCCTCTGTTTCGGTTGAAGACGGGCACAGAGTCTGCCACGCCGTCTGTGAACGCCGTCATTGCCCGCAATCTGCTCCGCTTGGCAGCATTACTCGAGGAGGAACAATACCGGACTCTAGCTCGACAGACTTGCAACTCGTTTGCCGTAGAGATTCTGCAACATCCCTTCTTGTTTGTCGGTCTGCTTGACGTGGTTGTGGGCCTCCAGATTGGGACTCGGACTGTGACCGGAGTCTTCAGTACCACCGAGACCGGTCAAGGGTCGTCGCGCTCGGGCGAGAGCTCCGAGGGTCGAGAAGATCAGCCCGTGGCCGCGCGTGATTTGATAGTGCGACGAGTACGCGCAGAGGCCGGCGCGGGACCTTGTTCGACTCTGGCAGTCACGTCAATGGTTGACATTCGACCTTCACATCTCAAAGACTTTGTCGGTAATCAGTCCTTCTGGCTCAAGTCTCGTAATCCTCTTTTCAAGGATTTGAAGGCAGGAGAGCATGCAAAGAACCAGATGATGATTTGTCATTCTGGACAGTGTAACATTGTTGATCTTGAGTGACTGGTCTGATTTGACTGCTGATTGCTTGTTTCATGTCTTCTGTGGGCGTTTTCTTTTTAACGCCTTTTTCTTTTTTCTTTTTTCCCCTCCTTTGGACATGTTCCAATTCAAATTTTGGGTTGATAGATGAGGTGTGGCTGTAGTGGGAGTAACTGATTTGTTACAACTTGCGAGTCTCTGCTGATTCTCTCTTATGGGACGCTCTCAAACAGTGCGTCCCTCTGTTGGTTTTTCTTTCTTTCTTTCCCCCCCCTTTGGGACAACTTGTTCGATACTAGTCGGTCTCGAAAAGATACCGATCAACTATCAAAAGTATTTCCTCCTCACTATTGCCGTCAACGATCTATTTGGATGGTGTCGATTAGGGCCTACCCGCATTTGATGCCCGACGTAGTGTATAGGGGCTGAACGTCAGAAGATAAAGTAGAGGCCTCCAACCCAGGGCCATCAAGTCCAGAGCAAACGTACATTTCCATGCATCGGCGGATTCACTCCTTCACAACCACAGTAGATGAGTAGGTACTAAGGTAGTAGATAGTAAAGCAGTAGCCTAGCCGATAGCTGCAGGCTAGATCGGGGCGCACTTTCACATTTGCATCGCCATCTAGTGCAATCACTACACAGTACACGCTGTAATTCACCTAGTCGTCTGTAGGACGGACCCGAGTCCCTGAGGTTGTCTCCTACTCTGCCCTTGGTCCTTCAACATCTGACTGGTTCCAGTTAGTTGGTACTTAATGTACTAAGGTTAAATTGCGATGCACGGTTGGTACTCAACGTCTTTCACGGTGGCGTTTTCGGCACTCCACCGAACCAGTGGCGAGCATTTGTCGGAAATTGCACTACTACAATACTACGATGTGTACTAACTTGAGTAGAGGAGCCTGGAGGTAGGTGGTTAGTGTTAACTTAGTAGGGTCTAGTAGACTCAGTCTACTAGTCTAGTAGTAACCAGTAACTACTAACTAGTAAGTGCTTGACGGTCACTTCAATGGTGATCAGTCTAGGCTAGCTCCGCACCTCTCTTCCCGCTGTCACTACTGTAAATCTCGGTGGCGGATGAGCGACGTTTCAATTCGTTGAAATTGATATTGCTAGATTCTTCCAAGTTCCTGATGCTTTTCATTTTTCCGGGGAGAATATCCAGGGGCAAATTCCTTTCCTGGATCCCCTGAGGGTGTCCGCGATTCACCAGGCAGTAGGCACAGTCTTATAGACTACCAAGACGCTGGGGTTGTATCCATCCATGTGTGTGCTCACCACAGTACGTGGTGTACAGGGCTTGCACGAGCCATCCGGTCATTGGGGGGATTTAGTTCTTCGGTGACGATGTCTGGTTCAGGGCTGGTAAAAGACAGGGATGTTAGAGAAGTGGAAGTGATGGTCTCCAGTGTCCAGTGTCCAGTGTCCAGTGTCCAGTGTCCAGTGTCCAGTGTCCAGTGTCCAGTGTCCAGTGTCCAGTGTCCAGTGTCCAGTGTCCAGTGTCCAGTGTCCAGTGTCCAGTGTCCAGTGTCCAGTGTCCAGTGTCCAGTGTCCAGTGTCCAGTGTCTAGTGTCCAGCGTAGATCTCGAATTGGAGGAGTGCCACCATTGCATGTACCGTGTCCGAGTCACATGAACGGGTCGGAACGCACAAGGGACTGGACCAAGGGAGATGAAGCCCAAAAGTCAAGGGTGGATCACACAGCAGGTACTCAGACTTGCTGGACACTCTAGAGTCTGGACTGAATCATTACACAGGACCCAAGTGACATTCGACGGAACGGATCATCGGAGGAGCTAGAAGTACAGTACAAGGTCGGGCGCGTCGATCGAGGGATCCGCCGAGTGGATGATCAAACGGACCGAAACATTGTTGTTGGACGGATCGTATGTGCGACGGGATGAAGTCATGGGTAGGAAGATTTGACGTCTCATCGAGGGGGGTCGAGAAAGAGATGAATCATGGCAGTACATGCGCGAGTGCAGTCCTGCAGTTACTTGGAAGTTGGGACGGCTCAGATTTGAACAGTGGATGACTGGATGGACGAATGCTACTACTACTCAGGTCTCAGTCTAGTAAGGTAGTCTACTGTGGAATACGGAGAAATGTCAAAGTACGTACTCCTCACTTCTAACCAACTCGAGTCATGTGCTATTGAGCTCTACGACTAGAAGTGTAATAGTAGCCTAGTAGGGAGGGACCCCGACCTCATCAATGAGGTCAGCGTTCTGGGAGAACATGTGAAAGTGGTGGGTTTCTACTGTACACTGGTACTTCTTCGCTCCTCTCACTGATCAGGTATGTCCGACTTGCTGAGAAGTCACAAAGATCTGATCAATTCCAAGTCGTCAGTCGAAGAACCGAAAGGGTTGTTCCTGTACTCGGTACTTGACCGGTCCCCCTGAAACACGGGGGAAAGCGAGTCCTGGAGGACGTCCGACTGTGAGAGTCCAGACTCGAAGCCAAGTTTTTTAGCGGCACCGTCGCAGTGGGTCTCTGCGGACTCATTTCCGATCTGAAGTCTTTCCCCCTGTCGGTGGACTCGTTATTGGGGCAGTGTGGTGACGGGGAGAGGGCCCCGGCATGCTGAAACCCGCGACTCTTCATGGGCGGCAAGTCTGGCTTCGACCAGAAAAGCAGACGAGATCAGATCATCAGACAGACACACCCTGAATGACAGGGCAGGGGCTTGCACTGCAAGCCTTGCAGTGCTCATGACCGCACCCGAGTTCTCATGATCCACGCTTGAGGAGAGACAGATCGCCGTAGCATCGTGGGACCGGGTCAAACATGCCGGACGATGTGCAATTGTGCATAGTGACATGCTCAAGTGGGACATGACACAAACGCAATTTTCAAGCATGCGGCGGTCTGACACCGGAGGCGAAAGCCAGACCCAGAAAGGTGGGTTCCCCAGGGTTGGGGCACCGATTCTCATACCGTCCTGTGCCACGATTGTCTTGATCTTGCGATCTTCTGAAGGAAATACTTGAATTTCACATCATGTGAGCTGTGAACGTTGACAATATTCAGCTGGATCTGGATCTCGAGGCGCCCGACTGGTCCAAAGTCAGGTTGTTTGATCTGAGCAAGTAGGGATCCGGGTTACTGGTGAGCATGAACCCTGTGTCTGGGTGTCAGTTCTCTCCTCGGTCGCTTCACATGGCGCCGGTACCTGATCCCCGTTGCGTTCGGGTGTCACCAGGCTGGTGCCTGACTCTGTGGGACCTTCAGACCTCTTGGGCTCTTATGGGTGTGTCACGACCTCATCGAGAGCCCGGCCTGTCGTACGCGCGGCGCTCAAGCCACCGTGCGATGGCGTCCCTGCAGCCGCGGGAGAGCAGGGGAAACCCGCGGATGAGGGATCGCATTGGAGGATCCACTGCATCGGCCAGGGGTAACGACGGATATGAAACACCAATCGAGGGTGCTCCGTACGATCAGATCACGACTGATTCGCCATTGGGAGAGGGTGGGGTCGCAGTAGGTTAATTGGAGATTCCTGCAAATTACACCGTCCTGTCCTGCTGGGCGTCTTGGGGGGGGGGGGGGGGGGGGGGAGAGAGAGAGAGAGAGAGAGAGAGAGAGAGAGACAAAGAGAGAGAGAGAGAGAGAGAAAAGAGAGAAAGTCGCTGACCCTCTGCCATTCTAGGACGAGACGACTCCTCCCAGTGGGAATCTGGAACTCTGGCCAACCTCGTTTGGACAGGTGAAGCAGGTCAAGCAGGCCCCAGCACTGCAGTATGTGATCCATTCCGCATCACGCCCATGAGTAAGACCGTAGTACTTACTTGGTGTTGTTTTGTGGTCCCTCATCGAAGAATTAGAGATCGGAACTCTGACACGACGATCAGCCGGGCTGGTGAGGTGGTTGAGATTGATGGCTCTGCCCTCCAGCCACGCCGTCGTCTGCGCGCGAGAGAGAGTCCCAATCGAATCGGACACTGTGAGTGGAAGATCATCGTCTCGTCGCTGGAAGGGACGCGTTGGAATGTAGAATGTTCCGCGCCCGTTCGTGGCGGGGACGTTGTCTGGAATGTGTCGCGGAGAGGGTGCAGCAGACAGAAATCAACAATAAGAAGGACGGCGAGGAAGCCCATCACCGTCTGCTCCGGCTGATCACCGATTTCACCGACAGTGCAACGCTGCAATTTAACGAAGTCAAGACCTTCTTACGACCACCCATTGATTCTGGATCCCTCCATCTCGATCTCGCCCTTTCCATCGGATTAGCCTCATCATCGTGCTCACCCTCCTCCATCCGTGCCATCCGTGTGTGTCGGATCTGCTGTCGTGGCCTCGAGAACCCAGACCGAGACGCCCAGTCCTGAGCTCATCTCCCCTAATTAAACCCTCAATTTACTCAAACATCGCCCCACTCGGCCGGACCCTCTTCGCTCTGTTTCTCTCCTCATTCCTCCCCTACTTGAACTACTTGACCTCGTCGATTCCCTCTCTGTTGCTCTCGAGATTCTTCACTCTTTCTCTCCCTACGCTGATTCATTCCTTTCCCGCCGTGTCACACTTGATTGTGGACTGGCCTGTCATTCTTTTACACCCCCTGTTTCACGCGCACCTACACTCTTTTTAGGCCCAACCAATACTGCACGCAGTTGATCTGCTCTGTTGACATTCGCTTCACGCCTCATCTCAACACCATCAACACTTACATACTCAATCTCGCACATCCAACTCGTGAGCACTTCCTGGAGAAGTCCATTCGCTCGACCAATCTCAAATCCTCGCTCGCGATATCCACGGATTGACTCCATTTGGGAACTGATCTGCGATCACACATCGACTGAACAATATGCGTTTCACTCTCCTCCTAGCTGCTCTCGCCGCCGGCTGCGTCAATGCCGTCGAGAAGGATGTCTACGTGACCGACTGGACTACGGTGACCGTGACCGAGACGGTCACTGCCCCCGCCGTCACCGAGACGGTGCTGCCGCCTCAGGTCCAGCTTCAACATGTTGCGCCCACCACCACTGTCCCCGTGGTGGAAAGTGTCGTCGCTCCCAGCTCGACCTCGGCCGTTGAAAAGCCCGTGACCTCGAGTGCCCCGGCCCCCGTGGAGACTCAAGCCGCCAAGGAACCTTCTCCCGCCCCCGTGCAGGAGCCCGCGGTGGTCACCACGCAGGCTCCGGCTCCCGTCGAGACTGCGGTCGTCTCCTCTTCCGCGTGGTCGACTGCCTGGACCTCTACTCTCTCCGTCGCCCCCGCTGCCACTACTCAGGCTGCCGCCCCTGCCAGTGCTCCCGCTGGTAACTCGTATCAGTCGACCGTCCTCTACAACCACAATGTCCACCGCAGCAACCACTCTGCCTCTTCTCTCGACTGGTCTGCGGATCTTGAGTCGAGCGCCAAGGTCCTGGCCTCCCGCTGCGTCTACGAACACGATGTGTAAGTTGAATCCTCCTGCCCGTTCTTGCGCCTGGTCTGTGACGTGGAGGGAGAAACATCGCTAACCTTCGTTTGGTACAGCTCTATCCCTGGTGGTAGCATTGCGGCCGGTAGCTACGGTCAAAACATCGGCTACGGTGTCGAGGCCAGCGATGTTGGTGTCATGATCACCAACCTGATGTACAACGACGAGATCAACTATTTCCCTCAACCCTACGGTTCCCCCAACCCCGACATGACCCTCTTCGACAAGTGGGGTCACTTCTCTCAGATCGTCTGGAAGGGGACCACCCACGTCGGCTGCGCCACGGTCACTTGCCCGAACTTGGGCAACGTGGACTCGAGCATGGCTCTCCCCTTTACGGTCTGCAACTACTACCCAGCTGGCAACGTTGGCACCGAGTACGGTGACAACGTCCTGGCTCCTCTTCGCCAACCCTCTTACGTGGCTTAGGTCCTGCATCGGCCCAGAGATGTCTTCTCTCCGCTGTTCTTGCGATGGTGACCGAGGGTTCCAATCCGACGCATGATGAACAGTCTCGACCGCCAGCGCCATCTGCATGTGCGATCCGACATTACCCTTCATCGCTGTTTTCTTTGCCAATATTATCTTCTCTTCTCTCAGCCTCTCTTTGAATGTTTCCCCAAATCCTCGATAGCTTTGCTTCCTAACCCAGGTGGAGTGTCGGCAAGGATAGTCATTGGCAATTTTTGGACGGTCGTTACCTCGGTTCGGCCCGGGAAGCCTGTCTCGACTTCGAGAAAAAATGACCAATTCACAAATGGGAACAAAGGGCTTGTAACTATCTCAAATTATGTCCTCACTCTTTGTGTTTCTCAGCCGGTCTCTTTCGTGGACAACACAAAGGGAACATTCAAGATGGTGACCCCGTTGAATCTGTGAATACTTTTTTTTTTCTTTTGGCTTTTGCCTGCTGCCGTGTTCTTCTAGCGAGTGCATATCCTCCCGTCTCCGTGCACAAAGACCGAAAGAAGGATGTCACGTCCGCCATGTGATGTATGACAAAAAAAAAGTATGCAAATAAGCCTCTTGATTGCACTCGTGTTCTTTTCCGTTTTCTTCCATCCTTAAGTAGCCAGGTAGACATCAGTATGCAATAGGCTCCACTTACCGGCCACCTTGCCTACCTAGGCTGCCAGATGGAGCTGATGGGAGGATGCGATACTCGAAAGATCTAGTCCACGCCCTTTGTGTCTTTCGTTACTCAGGTACCTATATTCCACCCCAGTACTAAGAAAGAGACTTACTCTCAGTAAGGGAGTACTCTCATTTTGCGAAAAGAAGTATGCAACTCCACATTGCAGCCCATCACCTGTTTCCCACCTCGATGATTTTTCTCTCAACCCCAATGGGTCCAGCATGCCCAGCACCGGTACCCCTGAAACACCATCGTGTCGCTGGCTATCATTCAACAGTCGCACGCTTCATATCCGTCTATCCTACTCTTTCCAATTACTCAGTACTGACTCCCTTCTTCTTCCTTTCAACTTGCCTCTTCTACTACACGCAAGCTTCCAGTGTCGTCTCGCCTCAATACCTACGATCCAGATCAGATCTTCGCAGGAAATGTGAGCCAGACGTCTGTCTCATTAATGTCGACTCAATCAACAGGTACCACTACCTACTCAGTCTTAGGCGAGAATCTGGGGAAGATGGGGGTATTTCGTGGGATTCGCAACTGATGCTCCTAAGGAACTTTCCCCGCGCGTGGGCAGAAAATCGCCCGTATCAACGGCCGTGCAAGTCATCAATCCAATCTCTGTTCTCCCAGATCGACCGGGATGTGGGCCATTTTTGGTCCCGACGTGTATAATCTCGTCTGTGGTCTACCTTCTACTGCGGTGGTGATTGGTCTCCAATCCTGGTCAAGAGAAAGGGATAAAACAGTCAACAGATTCAGTGGGTTCGAACGGCGTGGCCCTATTTAAACATGTCTTTATTTCTCTCAGGTTCCAAGCTTTGACAGAACAAATGACAGTCTGTCAACACACTTCCCGGGAGACGTAGGCTCAACTACACCTCGTACCCCACATCGTCGCAGATTCGGCCGCTTCTCCAAAGAGAAACCACCAGTCATCTTCAATGTCACAAGACTCATGGCGTCCCAGAAAACGTGTGGCCATTGTTGGAGGAGGGCCTGGTGCAATCTCCACCGGCATCGCCTTTCTGAAGCGAGGTTTTGATGTCCGCATCTTTGAGCGGCAGTCATCTTGCAAAGCGATAGGCGGCGCGGTGTTGCTATCCACCCCAGTGCTGGCCATCCTCCGTAACTATGGCATCAGCGCCGAGCACTTTGGCTCCTTCACCGTAACCTACTTCAAGAACGAGGTAGGCATGGCGCGAGTAGAGCTACCCTTCAATCCGGAGATTGAACGGAAAATGGGAATCAAAGGATGGCACTATGGTGTCCTGCGCTCTTCGATTTTCAAGAAGATGCTGGAGCTCGTACCTGAGCATGTCATCTTCCCGGGTCATGAATTCACTCACTATGTCGAGAAAGAGAATGAAGTCGAGTTGCATTTCCAAAATGGGCAGCACGTCACCGCCGATATTGTCGTCGGTGCCGACGGGATTCGCTCTCAAGTCTCCCGACAAGCATTTGGAGATCCACAGCTCTTCCATTGCGGAATCCGCCTTTGGCTCGCTTGGTGCGACTACATTCCCGGAATCCCGCCAAATACGGGCTTTATCTCGCACGACCGACTCAACCAGGCGAGTTTCTTCCCCATGACGCACGACGGCAAGCCAGGGTTCGAGTGGTGGGTGGTTGAGCCCTCCTATGAGGGAAAGCCCATCCCCAAAGACGTCAAAGCCCATGTCGCGGGTATTCTGAAGAACTGGGCAGAGCCAATGCCTCGGTTCTTGGAAGCCACCGACTTTGACACCCAGGTCTACCGATGGGAAATTTACAATCGACCTTCCTTGAAGAAATGGTCGTCGGGACGAATTGTCTGTGTGGGCGATGCAGTGCATCCCGTCTCGCCCTATGCAGCGTATGGAATGGGCATGGCAATCGAGGACGGATACTTTTTGGCCAGAGCTCTGGATGGAGTCGACCTTCGTGACAAGCATGCCGTTTCTGCGGGATTCGAGCTATATGAGCAGGAACGAGTCGACTATGTGAATCACAACATGGAGTTTGCGCGTCATCTTGGCCGGTTGTTCCACAGTGTGCCTCGACCACTCGCCAACGTTCGGGATTGGATCTTTGACAACACCCCGCTGCTAAGCTACTTTATGAAGAATGGGTATCTCAAAAACTCCGAAGAGGAGACGCTGCGACTGAAGGAGCTACACGTTTGCTGAGGCCGTGACGCGTCCACGAGGAACTGCTGGACACATGACGCTTGAAATTTCGAATGGATTGTCGTCGACACTATACAGTCAAATGATCTAGGTCGCTTTGTTGGCGGTAAACAGAATACCCCTTCCAATCTCTCAAGTGAATGCATGTTTAAACTATATTTCTTGTCTCTGGCCAGAATCCTCATTTCATGAGCAACTGAAAGCTTAGCAGACAAGACTAGGCTGGGCGCTGCGATGGGATATGACCGCTTCACGACCCAAAGGGCAAATCTGCTTAGAATACAGAGAGCTAGTCCACCAGCAAATCTTGAGCTTGCAAATGAATTGCTGAGGACAAACTACCTGCTGATCTTTACTACAGCATGTGGCCGTCGTAAGCCGTTGTGCCTGGCAGTGACATAGAAATGGAGGCCCAGATCTCGGAAGTTGCTTGTCGCTCCTCAGTAGTAAGGTTGTTCGCCGTGGGCTGATGTAGTGTTTACTTCTATGGATGACGATGATGATGATGATGATGCCCTGGAGCACCTGGGAATATTAATCCCTTACTTCCCCTCTCCCACTTCTGATTTTCTTTTCCGTCCCTCCCTTCATTGTCGACCCTTTCGCTATTAACCTCTCTCCCATTGTTCCATTAAATCGTCTCTCTCTCTCTCTTCGCCCTCGCTTCGTGGCACAACGATGGAACCCTTGCACTCGAATCTTGCTGGAAGCCGCTTTTCTCTCGGGGCTCGATATACAGCCGCTGTCACCAACCTGCTGGAGTCCCTTGTGTCCAGTCCAGAGCTCACGTACACACGCTAGAACCTCGCAAAGCTTCAAGTCACCCTGGAAATCTCAGCGCTGAAGATCCAGGCTTCGCTACGTCAAGCGCTTGTCTCTTCAACCCGATTTCATGAGAGAGGCTTGCTGGATGGTCGCTTGATACACCCGAATGCGATGACAACATTCGGAATGTTTATAACGAGCTTTGGCAGGATGTCTCTCTAGGCGATACAGAAGAACATCGTCATTCTAGTATGAAAGATGCGGAAATGATGAGTCAAAACGCAAACCTTGCCCTTCTTTACCACCAAGAGCGATTCGAGAACTCATCCATAACGGTCAAGGAGGACCAAAAGGATAAGAAAGACACGCAGGACTACAAGAGACTTGCTACTATCTGTGACTGGACGCATCCAAGATACGACAACCCGTTTCTAGAGCTTGCTGAAGGCTTTCTGGCCGGTTTCGCCCGACCTTCGAATCCCCATTCTTCAATGTCCGGGTCGTATACGAGTGGCGAAACAAACAAATTGTTTACGCCCATGTTATGCTCATTATGCGCACCGGAGCAATTGTCTTTGAAGGCGAGTTGCTGTTTTGCGAGCTAGCATGCGTCGCTTAGGCCATCGATAATCGCCTGATACAACAGGAACTTGAGACCTCGCTCCTCTCAATACGTTCCTTTAAGACCTAATCTTTCTCGCGGGTCACCTTAGCCACACACATACTACCAATACTAATTCGTTACCTTGTCAGTTCTCTCACTGCAGGTTCTCGGCATTTTCTTCCACGGACTTGGCAACGGCCGTGTGATCCAGGCAAGATACGACACGTCCGGCGTTTTGAGGGTCAGGACTTCGCCGATCTACTCCTTTCAGGATACAGATAATCTGCTCTGGCGTCTCTTCCTGAGGTACTATGCGTGCAGCCCCTACTATGGCGAAGACGCCGAATTTTTCGAGGACAAAGACGAGTCCGGGTATGTCCCTAGTGACACTGGGTCCCGCCTGAGCTCCAGTGTGCCTGCCAGGGAACCAAAACACGTTCCCAAAAAGACTTCCAGGCTCTTCGAAGACAAAGAGAATAAAAGAGAACCTTGACCTTGGCAGGAACAAGAACCTTTCAGCTGACGGCCTCTGAGAATCCCCGCGTCGTCGACAATGTCTACGACTCCGAGTTGGCAGAGGGAGCTTGTACGTCGCGGGCGGCTTTGAAGAATGGGAGCGTGCACCACGATTCGGTTCTTCAATTCAAGAAGCACTATCTTATGTGACACTACCTCTAGACTTTTCTAAATAGTTGTTATCAATTGAAAGACGTCCTCGCGCTCGGCGCATTCTATACTTATAGCCCGGGTTCAAGAGGGTCACTCCGTCGCACGCAATGACTAGACCGTACTCTGCAGAGGATGTCTCATTCAAGAAGTCAACCAAAACGGGTCCATCTCTTTGGGTCCCGGGACTCCACTAAGCTATACATCGCAAAGGCTATGGCCGGCGATGAATATATGGCCTTTCTGTCTGGTGATGGAATTCCGAGCAATGCGACGTAACAGTGAGGTCCCTGGAATCTTCAGAAGAATCTTCAGGAGCGGGCGGACATGAGGGTGCTTGTACACCTTTTCTTAGCACTGGCTCTGCAGACTCGAGAAGAGGAGAAGCAAGAGCTAACGCGTCCGACTGGGGAACAGCCTGCACCAGCAACTGAGGCTGAGTCGACTGGGAGTTGAGCCCAGTCTGTTGTCACTTCGACGTTGCAAGTAGATGCCGGTGGAGAATATAAGAATCAGTATGATTCAAGAGTGCATGCCATGATTCCCTTAAAAATATAACCAGCTTCAACGTTATAGCTTGTACTAAAAGCGTGAAGGATTCTCGCCCGATAGTTGATGTGCCAGGAATCGACTGCATCTGGACAGCTCCTCATGGCGTTTCTCTTTGAGCTACATCGGAAAGTTGATAGCGCTATCTTGGGTACCTGGGCACTGTACTCTCAGGCCAACCTGAAAGAGGTCGTGGCTAACGTGAGTAAGCCCGCGATCGCAGCTCATGCTTGGCAGTCATAGTAGCAAGGTAGTAGTCACTAGTGACTTGTTCGACAAAAGTATAGTTCTCACGTGACTACCACGCTACCCACTTCCCCACGTCGCTCCTTTCGACCGAGACGTCATCGCCAGCCCCCGTCCGTCCTCCCGCAGCAAATGAACAGCTTGAGCCATGAACCACCCATTCTCCACGGATATTCCCCCACCTGAATGATTAGCCAAGGCCAGTTCTGTCTGTGCGCCTAAAATCACGAACACACACAAAGACCTTGACAATAATTCGGAACAAAAGGTTAACTTCACGTTAGGCCGAGGAATGATTGAGAGAGCTCTGAGCCGATCCTCACTTGCTTCTCCCACACGGACTATCCGGCCAAATTGCCGAGTCCCTCTGATCAAACTCTAGTCTGCTGATCATTGCGGGCCTCTTGGAAAAAAGCCAGCGTGATCATCTTCGTGGCGGTATATGTCGAAGACATTATAATTTCCTTTCTGCCTCTACGATGATTCTTCCTTTTTGAAGAAATTGCGAACTTCTCCGACCGGCACACATCTTGCGCGTCAGAAATTGTCGACCTCTTCCACCCAGATCAGACTTACAGGCTGGGCTGCAGGCTGTACTGCAAGGCGGGAACTGAAATCGATTTGACGTGCACCTGTCCAAGATAGGCTCATCCGTTCCTCCGGCGCTATACTGCAGAGCAAACCCAAGCTCCAACAGCCCAGTCCGGTAATCCTCCACCTGGCACCCTGGTGCTTGTGAATTCCCCGTGAGTCTCCCATTTGTTACTGGTTCTTCCGTGTGTTTTTCGAAGCGGAGTTGGCGACTCGGCCCGACCTTTTCCTGTTGCTTTGCGAGGCAGACGCAGTAAGCGGGGTGTGCTTGTTTGCTGTATAATATAAGACCGGTTCGTCTCTCAGCCACCGAGCGCAGTGGTCTGAAGACTTTCCCCCAGACGACTCGCAAATTTTCGACGTGCAAACTACTCCCCAAATCACGTCGCGACTGGTCAGCTCCTCATGCCACCCTATTGCCTACAAGATTGTCACTACTTCTACCGCACTGCTTTGCGACTCCTGTCCCTACCCACCTGCCTCGCCTCCTCTTACCATTGATCGGGATTTCCCAACTGCCACAATCCCTACTAATCACCATGTCCTACTCCAACACAGCAGTTCGTTTCTTCACTGCCCCGAGATCTCTAGGAAATGTCATGGAGTCCAACACAGCTGCGCAGCCTGCGGCTAGCTCCCCGGGCCAAACGGTGCTCAGGCCAAGCATCTCAACCAGCCATCCTTCATCAGAAGCAGTGGTGAATCACCAACCGATGAGGAAAGGCCTCACATTTGCAAATCAGGACTCGCTACCCAAGCTTCCTATTCCGAGCCTGGAGGACACTTGCCGAAAGCATCTGGAAGCACTGTCCGCTTTGCAGACTATTCGTGAACATGAAGAGACCAAAGCGGCTGTCAATGAATTCCTCAAGACCGAGGGTCCCACACTCCAAGAGAAGCTTAAAACATACGCTTCGTCAAAGACGAGCTACATCGAGCAATTTTGTACGTAACCACCACCGCCGTAACACGTGCATCACCACCAGCAGTAACACTGACCGGATACAGGGTATGATTCTTATCTGAACTTTGATAATCGTGGGTCTCGACTTCTTTCACGCGAGTATATCTTTCTGTGCCGCTAACATATAATCAGCTGTGGTTCTGAATCTCAATCCATTCTTCCTCTTGGAGGACGATCCGACCCCAGCTCGGAATCACCAGGTAACCCGTGCAGCGTCCTTGGTTGTCTCGGCTCTCTCCTTCGTTCGAGCAGTGCGTCGCGAAGAGCTGCCACCTGATACTGTACGAGGAACGCCATTGTGCATGTATCAATATTCTCGCATGTTTGGAACAGCTCGACTCCCCACCGACAACGGTTGCGTCATCAGTCAAGATCCTTCTGCTAGACACATGGTAGTCCTGTGCCGAGGCCAGTTTTACTGGTTTGATGTGCTTGACGATAATAGTGACCTGATTATGACGGAGAAAGATATTTCTCTGAATCTACACGTGATCATCGAGGATGCAGCCCAAACTCCTGTACATGAAGCTGCAAAGGGAGCCTTGGGGGTCCTGAGCACCGAGAATCGCAAAGTGTGGTCAGGTCTGCGCGAGATTATGACAAAAGATGCAACCTCGAACAATGCCGAGTGCTTGAACATCGTCGATACCGCTCTGTTCGTGCTCTGCCTTGATGACACGGAGCCCACAAGTACTGCAGAGTTATGCGCTAACATGCTGTGCGGCACGAGCGAGATTGTCAAGGGAGTGCAGGTCGGAACGTGCACTAATCGATGGTACGACAAATTGCAAATCATTGTCTGCAAAAATGGAAGTGCTGGAATCAACTTTGAACACACTGGTGTGGACGGCCACACGGTTCTGCGCTTTGCTAGTGACGTCTACACTGACACTATTCTTCGATTTGCAAAGACCATCAATGGACAGGCCCCAAGTCTCTGGGCCACTTCAAGTCCCGATCCAGCCAAACGTGATCCGAGCAGCTTTGGCAATGTGAGCACGACACCTCGCAAGCTAGAGTGGGAAATGACTCCAGAAATGAACATCGCCCTCAGATTTGCCGAATCCCATCTATCTGATCTCTTGCACCAGCATGAATTCCAGGTTCTTGACTTTGAGGGCTTCGGCAAGAACTTCATCACCTCTATGGGATTCTCGCCCGACGCATTTGTGCAGATGGCTTTCCAGGCAGCCTATTATGGGCTCTACGGTCGGGTTGAAAATACCTATGAGCCGGCTATGACAAAGTTCTTTTTACATGGTCGGACTGAGGCCATTCGTACCGTGACGCCCGAAGCTGTCGAGTTCGTCAAGGCCTTCTGGGGCGATAATACGGCCGAGCACAAGATTGATGCTCTCCGCACTGCGACCCAGAAGCATTCCGCCATGACCAAGGAGTGTTCCAAGGGACAAGGCCCAGATCGTCACCTATACGCTCTGTACTGCCTCTGGCAGCGAACTTTTGACGAGAGTCTTTTCCTAGACAGCAGCTCTGCTGAGGGTTACTCAAGCCCCAGCGAAGGGGTGCTGTCTGGAGTATCGGAAGATGGCTTGTCTACCTCACCAGATAGTGGTAGTAACCGCGGGATGCGCACGATGGTGCCTCAGACTCCCGCAATCTTCAGTGATCCAGGTTGGGACAAGATTAACACTACTGTGTTGTCAACGTCCAACTGTGGCAATCCATGTTTGCGTCATTTCGGGTTCGGTCCAACATCTGCTGACGGATTCGGTATCGGATACATCATTAAGGACGACTCCATTTCATTCTGCGCCTCTTCGAAGCATCGGCAAACGGCACGCCTCATGCACACACTTGAGTCCTATCTCTTTGAGATCAGAAAGCTGCTTCGCGCAACCAATCGAAAGGCCACAAGTCCACGAACAAGTCGGGCAAGGGAGAATGAAGGCATGACAGAGCGTCATCATCCTGATTCCAATCGACGGGGTCGTGTTGTCCGAGGCGACGGCCGCGGCGGCTTTGAGACACCGGCCACTACTACGGATAGCGCGGAGATCGAAGATGACGGAATGGGTGGTTGTAAGTGTGAAGTCTTTGCTCTCTGAAACACGTCTGATCTCGAGGTAGCCTAATGCTGTACTTCAATGCTAACTTAACGGCTCAAACAGACGGCTTCTTCGATGCTGGTATGCTTTTGCATGCTCTTAAGGGAGTGAACGCGGAACGTGAGCGTAATGACAAGCCGGCAAGGCGAAAGTTTGTTGGAAAGAAACTGCACCTCAATGAATATTGAGGAGAGCATGCATCTTTGATCAGGATGGATATATTGAACAGTGTGAATGAAATAGGTGGAGATACTTGCGTGGTCTGTGTCTGAAGTCTTTGAAGATACTTTTTGCTAAATTGATGAGCAAGTGGGCAATAGGAAATAAATACTTGGGCGATAAAGAAACAACCCAAATCTGTATATTCTCCACAAACAGGAAGTTCTTAGCCATTTCGTTGTCAAGTGCAACTAAAGTATTTCATGATCATTGATTTGGGAAAAGGACTCTGAAAAATGCTTAGGTGAGATCATTTGCAAGACCGTAAGACAAGTGATGCACAGCTGACAATCTACACCTCCATCGGGTCTTCCGTGGCCCTTCAGCCCGGAACCTCATGCATGACTGTATCGGTCCGCATTGGTGGCCTCGTCAGCTGATACTGTAGATCTGACGTACAGCCAGTGCATCGGATTGTAGATCGTCAGCCTCGATCACGGGCTCATGCCCGGAAGCCGGTTTATGCAAGACTCGATCTCGTGCATACATACATACATCTCGGATCTAAAAATAGTTTCATGAAGAATTCCAGTGCTCTCGGTTTCTTTCCACGAGAGTGTGATGAATCTTGTACGCTGTGTGGATGAAGGTCTCGGAAGACGCAAAGTTTTGCAGACGATGATACAACGTGCGTGCTTAGATAGAGATACATGACATTATCACTATTCAATTGTGATCCCTCATGACGGAGATTCCATCTCCTTCGATTGGTGACTCGCCTCTTACGTTTCTCATACTTGACGAAGTGGTTTTAGCAGCGTCTCCGCGATCCTCAGCCAGTTTAAAACCCTAAAGATTTGACTAGATATCAATTGCCTCAAACTCAGTGCTAGATCATTGTTCGATTACCAGTTGCAAGTCGATGGGCTAAGGTTGACCGGCGTAACTTGGGTTAAGAAGGACAGCAATAAAGGTGCGGTAGTAAGAAACACTACGCCCCCTCGAGGATATACGCACAAATCAAGCATTCTGAGACCTGCATTGGGGGCCTCAACATCAGCTGTACACTTTACATACACTTGTAACCTTATAGGCCATTCACGGGCACTCCGCCCGTCAATGTAAACGTACATTACCTACCTACCAGGAGGTACTGCTCATCCAATATCAATGTCCAGGTGACTTCGGCTACCCTACCCCTTAGGATTTTGCTCGCGCGATTGGAAGTTCCACCTGAGGTAATTTCCAGCTGTTGTACCTCAGCTTTCTAAATTCGAATGTCTGACCTGCCGGAGTGTAGTTTCTCAGGACGCCGCTGACTGCTTAAACCTCGTGGACTGGCATATTGTATGTTCAAGAGAGTATAAAAACGTACCACTTCCAGCCACGGCTTCAGAATCTTCTCACCAACCCTGAAGTGTGGCATCAGACCTTCTCAATACATCAAGTCCTTACACTAAGTCTCTCTTTCAGAAACCTCCATTCATCGCCCGCCAAAATGCACATCAACGCCATCTTGACCTCTGCAATCACCCTGGCAGCCACTGTCTCCGCAGCTGCGGTTCCATCTCACCGTTACGTTCAGCTGCGTCTCTGGGGTCAGCCTCAGTGTGAAATACTGAACTTCGGCGAGGAAGGCATATATGGGGATCAAACCGAAAAGTGCAACGAGTTGGATCCAAGCAGCACTATTCAATCTGTGAAGGTTGAGAGAATCGATGCAGGATGTGTCCGTAAGTTGGCTCGCCTATACAAAGATGGACGTTGACTTCATGTCATGAGAAAGAAAGAATTCCAAAGATGCTCTACTGGACTAACCTACTGATATTCTAGCAGTCTATTTGTATAGTGACCTGCAGTGCAACCTGAATGGTCGCAATATCAGCTCTGCTGGATGTGTGTCTGGGGAAGGTGCTTATGGCAGCTATAAGCTTTCTTGCAATGTCTGAACCCAATTCTTGAGATTTGGGCTCGATTTCAAGATGGAATGAATCGCACCATCTGTGAGGAGATTGATACTCCACGAGAAACATGTCAGAAGACGAAAGAATCTTGTCACATTCTGGAAGCTTGCAATGTTAGCGGGCATTGATTTGGCAGCCGTCGTTCGGAATATCGCAGCTTCAAATCACACATTTGATGACATAGCGGATTCCATGCGTTTAATGGACCCTCTAGAATTTTTGGTAGTATACCCTGACTTAGCTACAAGCTTGAGCACGTCGTTGACACATCAAAAGAGGTCGAATGTCACCTATACCTGACATTGGAACGAAGCCTCTCTTACTTGATGCCTTGTTTCCAAGGCCCCTCACCCCCGAACACCTCGGTGATGCCCGCATCTGGTGTGGGGAAGTTGCCGAGATCGGCTGGGTGGCTCAAGGTTGGCGACGCGGTCCAAGGAACTACCCACTGAGGAAGTGATGGTCTGGATAGTCAATTCAATTGATTGATAGATACTATCTACCAGAGTCATCGAATCTCTCTCAAATCTCCTTCTTCCGCTTCTCTCCAGTTTCGCCGAGGGTTTCTTGGCCCGACCACTCTATCCTCATCATGGCGGTGCCAACAGTGCCAAGGCTCACTCCTCAAGTAGGCACGCGGCTGATGAGACGATTCTCGAGCTGTCCACGAGCATACAGCTACGCCGACACGCTTCCCAATTTGAAGATTGGAGCACGTACGCGTGTTTTGTTCCAAGGCTTCACGGGTAGGTGGAACGGAATGCTGGGGTCAGAGTCTGACAATTGATGCTAAGCGATTGCACGGGTAGGACGGCAGGCGACTGCCAACGTAAAGGAATCCTTGGAATGGGGCACCAAGATTGTTGGAGGTGTCAAGCCTGGAGTGGAGGGAGAGCACCTTGGCCTACCCATCTTTCCATCTGTCAAAGTGGTAGGTGCACCAAGATCAGAGATGTTTTTGATGATATCCTCATGCTAATGTTAGATTGAGAACTCATAGGCTCAAGAGAAGGCAAAGCCAGATGCCTCTGCTATCTATGTACCAGGTAACCAGACTGCTGCTGCGATTGAAGAGGCGATTGAAGCAGAGATTCCGCTCGTGGTTGCTGTGGCCGAGCATGTACCCATTCATGACATCTTACGAGTAAGTAGTCGATCCTGGACCGTTGTGCAGCGAAGCTCTAAACCCTTCGCATAGATCCATTCGATGCTCCGGACGCAGTCCAAAACCCGCCTTGTGGGTGCAAATTGTCCTGGAATCATTTCCGCAATTGGGAAATGTCGTATCGGCTTTCAACCACTACCGTGCTTTGCGCCAGGTCATGTCGGGATCGTGGCCAAATCAGGGACCTTGAGCTACGAGACAGTAGCATCGACAACCCGGGCTGGTCTCGGGCAAAGCCTATGCATCAGTATGGGAGGCGATGTTTTGGCTGGAACGAATTTTGTCGATGCCTTGAAGGTTTTTGAGCACGACGACGACACCCAAGGCATTATAATTGTTGGGGAAATTGGAGGCGCTGCAGAAATGGACGCCGCCGAATGGATCAAAGATTACCGATGCAGAACCACGGATCCCAAGTACGTCTGCTCACTTTCAGACCTCGTAAAGCTTGATGGAGTACTGTGCTGACTCCCCTCTAGGCCCATTATGGCTCTCATCGGGGGCCTCGAGGCACCCGCGGGCCGAGTCATGGGACATGCAGGTGCATGGACTGCACCCGGTGAGCCTGATGCCCAGACAAAGTACCGCGCTCTGGAACAAGCGGGAGTGGTCATGGTCAATCATCCTGAGAAGTTTGGACATGGGATGAAGACCCTCCTGGCGAGAAGTCTCTCAAAAAGCGGCACGAGCGTTAGTTCAGCCCCTTGGAATTCAAACTTCTCTTTGGCTGACTTTACCCAAGAACACACTGTCCGGTAAAGGCCTGCAAAAGCGCGGCTATCACGCGACCAGACGCACGACTCCAGCCTCGATCGTTGGCTATCAGCAGAAGAGAAGCCTCTATCTGAAGCAAGCGCAGGCACTCGAAATTTTGAAACAAAAGTCTGTCCCAGTGGCTGAGGAAGACAGTGGCTCGAACGGACTCATTTGCATATCCATCGATCGCTCGGCCTTGTCTCCATGCATAGTGGCCTCCTCTGATCCAGAGTCAGATCCCCGTCACTTGCGGAGAATCCCATTTAGCTATGGGCAGGCTACTGTGGAGAACCACCCGATGGTGGCCGAGCTCGCAGACCAGTTGAACATTCCCTCCTCATCTCGAGATCAGCTGGGAAGCATAGTGCAAGCTTTGTGGGAGATATTCAAGGAGAAGGAGGCCTTTGTTCTTGAATGTCAAATCGGAGTATCTGCCGATGGCACCGTTGCTGCTCACGGAGCTCGATTTGGATTTGACGATGCAGCATATCGTAGCTCGGGTCGTCAGGAAGAGATCCATCGCCTGCGAAATACATCAGAGGAGGTTCCAGAAGAGGTGGAGGCTGAAAAGTACGGCATTGTCTATGTCAAGTATGTTGTTGCCAGTACATTCCTCGGCAAGCCAGCAGGATGCTAATGATGGACAGATTGCAAGGTCAAGGCAGCATTGGCACTTTAGGTAACGTTGTGTTCCTCCTCCAACATACTCGAGCTTTTGACGGTTAGAAGTTGTATTGACATTGAACGGTAGTGAATGGTGCTGGACTTGCTATGAACACAGTCGATGCTCTGACTTTTCACGGCGGCCATTGCGCAAACTTCCTCGACACAGGTGGTAAGGCCACCTCGGAGACCGTCAAGGCATCTTTCCAAATCATTTGTTCCGACCCACGTGTCAAGGCCATCTTTGTCAATATCTTTGGGGGACTGACACGCTGCGATATGATCGCTGAAGGAATCATCTTGGCCTTCCGTGATCTCCACATGCAAGTCCCCGTCGTGGTACGGTTGCGCGGCACCAACGAGGAACTAGGTCAACAAATGGTAAGTGGCCATATCCATTGAAGAGCCTCAACTGAGCCCTCAAAGAGATGAAAATTGACCTGTCTTATTAGATTGCTGAAAGCGGACTACCCCTTCATGCGTTTGACAGTTTCGAGGATGCCGCAAAGAAAGTAATATCTCTAGCGGGACCTCAATAAAGTCATGGTCGTAGACAGACTAGATAGCTTGCACATAGGTGGTCCGCATCATAGCATTGCACGGCTGGGTTTTTCTTACCTTGGAGATTCAGTCTCAAGATTTCAGGATTTGGCTCCCAAATTATGTTTTGTTTGTAGTGACCTAACTTCAAGTCTATCGGCACATGCTGACTGACCCTCCGTATAGTCGAGTGTAGAGTCCGACAGGAGGAGCACGTATGCCCGTCCTCTGAAGCATACCTGTCTACGTCATGGTCTCACAAATAGAAGAGGGTTCGATCGGCCCGGACGAATGTGATTGCGTGCAAATTGAGTTAATGTACATGTCACCGACAAAGTTGACCTCCAACCTGGCTTGCCCGAGGTCTGACTGGAGAATCCAGCTCGCTCATGTCTTCCCAAACAAAACCCCGCGACCGGAAGGATGACGGCTCTTAACCCAAGTGGGTTTAGGCCACGTCCACCTTCTCCACGATCGGACCAAGGACACGCTAATCCCCCTCAAGCCCTGACGACATCTCCCGCGATCTTCGGACTGGTGGCTTATTTCGACATTGACATCCCCGCAGTATCTGGTCGGTTCTATATCCAGCGCCAACTTTTTGCACAGGAAGCCCCAGGACCGACCTTGCCGATTGTCAATTTGAAGCCCATACGGCACTTCACCTCCTTTGCATCTCACTGAATGGTGTTTACACATTCCCTTCCAGCACCTTTTCAATTCCAGCAACGGCTTCTCCGGTCTCTCACGTGCCATGTCTGATCCAAGCGTGGAATTGCAATCGACACTTCGCAATCTGGCCATTGGCGAAAGAGGCCCCGTGGAAGATGCTCGACGAATCTCCGCAACCAGTGATGTGACCTCGCAATTTGCGTCAGGGACTCCCAAGCCCAAAAAGCCTTCTCCAAAGCCAGTGGCCGATTCCTGGGAAGACGAGGCCGATGCGCCTTCGGAAGAGGAATCGGCTACCAAGACGGTGAAAGATGTTGTATCTCCTTCACCTCTTTCGCCCACACTCAGCGCCGAAGGCCCACTAGATCCTCCGCCTACCCCCATCTCGCCGCAGGTTTCAAACCCATGGGCGGCAGCAGCACCCACATCAACCGTCACGACCCAGAAGGACCCGAATCGACGACCGGAAAAGCAGACTGCCGTGGCTGGACGTCTGATTGCTGGGGCATTGGGGCTTCGAGCACCGAAACGTACGGAAGAGCAGCGCGCATATGACCGGTCGGTGAAGGAGCAAGAGATCAGGCGGAGGAATCGGGAGCGAGAAGAGCAGGCCAAGGCGAAGGAAGAGGAAGAGAAGGCCAAGGCATCCGTTTGGACTGATTGAGTTCTGAGCGATTTACTTTTCTTCTGGCCTCCTCCACGTCTTCTTATTTGGACAGTTGTTCTTGTACAACCGCTGGCGTAAGGCTTGAACTGTATGCGACTATCTTATCGCGTTTGAAGCAGGTTCTTAACAAATCCAAGTGAATGCTGTAAATCAAAGTCAAGTTCTCTTCGACTGGATAGTTCGCCAATCTCATTGATAGATTGAAAGTGAATCCGATCCCACCCGTCCTCCAGTTGCAGTCAACCTTTGTATTCTTTCGGGATTTCTCAGCTGGTACTCTCACCTCTCGTGTTTCCAGAGGATAGGACAATTTGCGGAGGTTTCCAGTGCTTCACGTTAAAGGTCGCGCTCCTCGACGAGGACCGGGGGAACGTACTTGACATGATGCGGAGTTTGATGACTACTGTAATCTAGCCTTAAGGTAGGATTTCTATGCACTCAGATCAACTGATGGTATTTGTGGAATTCATATCTTCGTTATCAAAGAAAACTTTGGCACCCAAGCCCCTCAGAACAGTCCAATTCGTTTCTCCCAATAAGAGTGGCTCCAATTCTAACAGAGCAGGATCAATTCGTGTCTGTGTAGATCACACTCTCATGAGTATTGGGAGTGTGCATAGTGGACGCAGGCTAGTTCAGAAGTCACCGCCACCAATTTGTTCCTGGTGCACCTCGAGAGTATCACCGTCGGCCATGTCAAGCTAGATTGTACTCGATAAGTCAGTCACGTGAACGGCAGTATTTGGTGGCTAGAACGTGTCTTCCCTCTGCGACTCACCGTGTCCGGAGTATCTTCTGGGCGCACTCGAGTACCGTCGAACAAGAAGCGAACAGTGGAGATTTGCTTTCCTTGACGGTCGCAGAAGGCATCCATAAGCTTCTTGAGCTGTGTTGAGCGCTTGATCTTGAAGAAGACCTCATTGTTGTTGTCGGTGACCTTGATGTTCAAGTGCTCACTGGGAGCAGCGCCCGCTTCCTGCTCAGCAGACATGATTGAGAGTCGCGGCGTATGTGTGGTCTGCTGGACTCTACTCAGATGGATTCTAGTCGAAAGAAGACAAAGAACGTGGGGTACGAACACTGGTAGGAAGGACAGCGAGGCGATTGAGCAATTTCCAAGTTTACTCTGTGATACATTCGTGAGCAAGCGTCCAGAAGAGCCATTTATACCAATTGTGACCTACCTTGGGGTGTAAATAATGCTTGCAAAACGCGTAGAAGATGGAGAAGGCGGAGATGCAAATTAGGTCACCGTGGGCGTGTTGAAGGCGGCAGAATGATGAGTTGCCCCACGGAAAGACGGACAAACTATTATCGCGGTCTCAGGGCGGTCAGATTACTTGGGGCAGGTGCGGAACTATGCGTTCCCGGTTTAGAGGTTCATTGATCGACAGCTCCATGGCCTCAGGTCATAGCCTCAATTCCACTGCATTCAGGATTGCTCTCATATATCTACCATTCATTCAGTTTCTGAGACAGGCATACATCCAGCAATCTTGACGGTTTGTTTCACTGACGTCTACATTTCATTGTTCGCAGATCATGGTAAGTGATTCCGATTAATGTGTGCTGGTCGGTAGGACGCGTCAAAGCAATAGATATATTGAGTGCACTAAGCCTCCAACAAACTTCAATTTTCAGTTCACTGACTCGAGTACGGTTTTAACACAACAGGGGAATTTAAAGCAAGATCTGGCGCATGAGCAACCTTGTCATCCACGAGCCGTAAGTTCCACGCCCAATCTGGGTCTCAAGTCATTTCCATCGGCCGGACATGTCGTACCCCGATCTTTGAACTAAGCCTGCCTACACACCACTCAGTGCGCTATTCAAGGTAAGTAGCAGTGCTTGATGCAGCCTGTGACTTGATTAATTCCTTGCTTGACCCTGACCACTGACGAAATCTTCAAAAGATTGCTTGACGAAAAACTCATACGATGAGAACAAGTGCCAGGCGCAGATTGATGCTCTCTATGAGTGCTGCAACGCGTTCTACCAGCAACAAGGTGACCAGGCCTCGACTGTGAGCTGTCCCAAGGCAGGTCTACTGCGTCTGAAAATGAAACAACGAGCCCAAGCAACGCAAGGCACGAACTAGATGGCAAGAGAGCAGAAAAGATGTGTATATAGAAAAAGAAGCGATCATATGCGAGTTGGAAAGTGTGGTGTATTTGGACTTCTAGATAGACTGTAACCCCAACAAATTGCCTGCAGTTAACGGCATGTAACAATCCCCTATAAGCTGAACTCCCATCTGGAGAGAACCAGACTGTTTAGAAGGAACTGCTAGATTGCTCTAAGACAATCTTGAGCACGCTGAGAGGCCGCGATGGGACCTGAACGACCATTGAAAACTTTCGTTCCGAGACTCTAATGACTGCCTAAATGACATTTGTTGAAGAAAAAAGGAAGGAAAAGGAATGTTCAAAAATGGCTGATCCATTAAATAAGAAAAAATCCCGTGCCGATGCACTAAGCTCTTTTGGGCGATGGCTCCAACGCGAGGAAAACCAAAAGAGACAAACACGAATTCCCGGCGCCATCTTTCCTTCCATCACGGGTGCATCATCCCGGGCGTCGCATCTTTGTTATTGAGCTTGCTCGGCGCATTGAACCACCATGGCACCCATGACAAGGGCTGCAAGATCTGCAGCATCAGGAGCGCCATCAAACCTAACGCAGGTGAGTGTGTCTCATTATCATCTGACTCTCATATCGGAGCTAAACATTACCTCGTCCTGGCAGGGCCGCTCTAAGGAACCCAAGGTCATCAGCATCGACGAGGACGACGAGGGTGACCAGATGATGGAGGATGAAGAGTCTTACGAGGACCAATCAGGGTCACAAGGGGATGAAGACATGAAAGATCATTTGGAAGAGGACATGGATGACGATGTCTTCACGAACGGCTCAGACATCCCTGCCTTGAATAGCGACCTGAAGTCTTCCACGAGTTTGCGCAATCGATCGCAAGGTAAAATTTATTGTGTGATGGACGTGAAAATTCAATTGAAACCACTGGCTGATAACATTACAGAGTCCCCCAAACTTTTTACCGAGTCAGGCGCAGGTGCGAGCGCCCAAGAGATGTTGCGTCCCCTTCGCAAGACTGCAGACCGAGTCACCCGCCAGATTGAAGCTTTTGCGGAGAAACTGGATCAGTTCAAACGCAAGAAATCGACCGATGCTTTCCAGAGCGTGCAAGCCGCGTACAAGCTTGTTGAAAGCTACCGAGACTTGACCCAGAATGCTATCAACGAGCTCGACCGACCACAGACTCTGAAGAAGGCCAAGACGAGCTTGCGCACCAGCATTGTCGACAACGATACTGCGGTCAACACTGAATCTCGTCGCCTGCAGCTACAGGCTGAGACCTGGCGACTTCTCCTCAATCTTATCAGCGTCGACGAGCCCGCCAGCCGCGCCAGCTTCAGAGAAGGTCAGCGCGAAGCATTCCAGAATTTGCATCGATACTCGTCGGACCGCGAGATCTGGGAAGAGTTCTTGGGTGCCGATCAATTCGCTTGCGAGTGCACAATCGCCATGCGCTGGCTTGAGGAAACGGCCAAGGCAGCGCCTCAGGAGATCGACAACATGATCAAAGAATTGGAAGACCAGGCTGAGCGGGGCCAAGGTCTTTGGGCACATGGTTGGCTCTTCACAAAGGAGGCCATCAAGGGGCACAAGCGATTGCGCGTCTGGCCTCTGCCTCTCGACCCGAATGACCCTGCCACGACCCGAGCTCTCCTGAACAACGATACGCAAACACCTTTGATCACACAGCTGGATCCCGATGCGCTTATTCGCCAGAATCACAGCTTGCAAAAACAAGATGCCTGCTATGAACAAGCGACCTGGATGGCATGCTGGAAAATGCTTCGCCAAGGCAGCAACTGGACACAGATTCGAGAGTGGGCCGAAAGCCGCCTCGAGAGCTGGAGAGCTGTGAGTCTTTGCGGATCAAGTGTGGACAAGGGCTCTTCCAACACACGGACGCCAGTGGATGATGGAATCACCCGTCTGATGAACAGCCGTTCTCAGGACTCTTGGCGGGCTGCCTGTCTGGCGCTGACCAAGGATGCCAACACTGGGGATTACGAAAAGGCAGTCTATGCGCTTCTGTGTGGTGAGATTGAACCGACCGCAAAAGCGTGCCAAACGTGGGATGATTATCTTTACGTATACTTCAACCGCGTCGTGCTCTCGCGCTATCAGGGTTTCTGCAGACAGTTACAGCGTAAGCTGAGCCAGTCGCCCAACGAGCCAATGGTCTTCCAGCCAGAGCCCGCCGGGCATGCGGACCTCCAGAAGTATATTCAGTTTATGCGGGGCAACGAAGCATTGAGCGGCGAAGCGCGTGAACCATTCCGTCACATTCAAGCAGCCATCTTGAGTAAGAGCTATGGCACTTTTTTCGACCAGCTATCACAGGCCGTTTCCCAGGTTGGCATCAAGAAATACGGAAGCAACTCATACATTCCAAGTGTAACAACCTCCCAGTCGGATGATGCGATGATCATCATGGCCGAGGATCTAGATGCTTTGAAGATGGCGACTCACCTTTATGTGATCGTTGATTCCCTCGGTTACGTCCCAGAAAACACTCGTTTCACGGACACAGCATCTGTGGTCGTGACTGGATACATCGCTGCTTTGCAGGAGAAGTGCATGCCCGATCTTATTCCATCCTATGCTGCCCTCCTACCCGGCGAAATATGCAATGACGTTCTTGCGAGAATTTTGATTGATATCATAGATTATGAAGATCGTCATTACCAACTTCGTGTGATCAAGAAACATGGTATTGATATCAATGCTGTTCTTGACGCGCAGTGGTCGTGGCTCGATGCTGGTGTCTCCTCGATTGAGCATTCTGCAGGTCTAACTGGCTACTCTCGCGTCAGGAGGCTTCCAGACGGAACTCGTGTGTTGATGCCTCCTAAGAAGGATCTCATTGGGACCAGTGTCGCGATCGAGGATGAGAAAATGATACGCAATCTGGAGTGGCTGCGGTGTGTGGGTCGCCAATGGTCCAAGATCTGTGCCCGCGGACTGTTGCTGTACCGCAAGTTCTTCGGTAAGTGAACAATCTGAGAGGAAAATCTCTCAATCTACATGTCTGCGAGTATTGACGAATATGAAATAGTCGCTGGGAAACTGGCTGCTGCGCGAGAGCTTGGTCATCGTGTTCGTATGGCTGATGTCTCCCACGAAACTTTCAACATGGACGTGTTTGAATTCCCGGATTTGGCTCCCAGCCTCGAGGAGGAAACACCCCTGAGCCCGATAAAATCTAAGCGGCACCATGCCAATCGACGAAGCGTATCAAGCATCAACGGTACCACCAATGGTGTTCACAAATCTGCGTATCAGCAGGCGGTTCACATGTGGAACTTGGAAGCAATGGCACTTGGCTTTGATGCCTTGGAGCAGTTTGCCATTGTGTACGATCAATCTTCAAAGTTAGTATCTCCTTCCGTTCTACAAACAACGAAACTGATGGGCACACAGAACTGACTTTGGCCAAGGACTAAACGCAGGCGGGATTCCGGATCCGTGAGGGACTTTATGGCTGAGCTTGAGGCTCTTTTGCAGGAAATTGAAGATTGTGTGGGGTTGATTGTGGACGAGTGGCTGGGCAAGTCAGATGAAGGTAAGTCCGACAACGCCAAGAATGGGTCACGACTAGAAAGCTGACTTGCAACTTGCGGTAGTCGATGAGGAACGCGACTTTGAGTACATCCGTCGAACCTATTTACCGGAGCTTGTTCTCGACTACCACAACGCTTTGTACTACGCCAGCCATGCTCTTGAAAAGCCAAACCTGCTCTCGCAGTGTATGACAGTGTCCATCTGGGTAGCCAACAATGGCCACTTGACGCGAAGCTTCACTCAGGCTCAGCGCATGTCTGAGTTGGTGGATTGTCTGGCACTCGCAAGCAAGGCCATGGTTCTCACCGATCCCAAGAATGATGTCACGTTCCCCAACGGTCAGACATTGGGCATCTGGCGGGTGAGTGTCCCGGAAGATGATGATGCTCTCAGTCTAGCGGAACAACGGGAGCAGACCGGTGCGAACTAGGAGCTGGGGTGCTGTCCTTATCCTCGCCATGCTGGAATTTGATGCTTGGAGGGGAATATTGCATGAGCAGCATTAGAATTGATTTTACAATGTCAGTTCGATCATGTTTCAGTAGGTCGTAATTTCTTCTTGGAAAAAGAATAAACAGCGGGCTTTCTGCTGGCAAGGCTTACTTCCTGCATCCAATGCCATCTCGTGTCACGATTGGTATCAGACTATTACCGCGGAGCTTCAACCCTCAGTAAGGTTGGTCGAGATGAGGCGCGCAAGGCTCTATTCCTCGGTCTTGTGACCTATTAGGGTAACACACGACTGGATTGCTCAAGCCACCCGGTTCGCTTGGCTAGTCGGTTGGATGGGTGAAAAAGGCCCTTCTTTGCATGTAGCTGTGTCCCAGTGCTTGGTCTTTGGTGTAGGACTCGGTTCTACTCACTAAATTAGTTGTTAGGCCCTTAGTATTTTCTCGAATGTGTTTCATCTTAAGAATGTCTTATCACAAATGACCAGGAGTGAGGTTTCAATACCATGACTCGATTTTACCAGAAACACTGTCCTAGGCCGGTCTCCTAAGAAGTACAGTTTTTATTCCAAGGGCTCGAGGAGGAAGTTCACATGGACACTTATAAAGACGATCGGTATAGAATGCCATCCATCTTTTGGAACAAGTCACTTCCAACCACCTCGGTGGCGCCTCATTCCGAGTCAGATGATCACTTGTGTCTCTCTGCCCCTGAACAGATGGGCATCGTCTACGGATCGAGTGATTGAGATGGGTGCCCAAAGGAAGCCCCTCGATCTTGGTGCAGATGACCTGAGTCAAGGAGCAGCGAGAAATCAAGCCAAGGGAGGAGGATCGCCATCAGTTGATGCAGGGTTTTCGTGAAACTGGTGTCTGTAAGCACTGACTCTATGTTTAATGCTGTGAATCAAGTAGGGACTTCAAACAGTTTCCTTCAGGTTGTTGGTATGGTGGTGCTCGAAAAGGATAATGGCCCTCGTACATAGTTGAATTGATAGCTGCCCCCTTTTCGACGACAAGACTTAAGACCGTAATGTTATCCGAATGCCGTTCAATTGCATAATGAAGAAGCTGGCTTTTTAGGGTATCTCCGCCACGACTGAGCATAAGTTGGATGACTGATATTTGGGCGCTCTCGACCGCACGGGAAAGTAAGGTGAGATCAATAACACATTATCGATTGGGATCAGCTCTATGATTAAGGAGCTAAGCTGCCATCTCCTCATCTGCAATAGCATTGCTAAATAAATGTTATAACGGTATCTCTGAGGATATAGGTTACATTGAGACGCGTCTTACCCTAGTACGGGAGGTTCGAGCTCGCTTATAGGCTTATTGATCCTCTATCTCTTTTGAAGAAAAACTTCTAGAGCCTTTTTACCCTTTACTTTGACGGCTTCTAATGCATAGAGTGGATCCATAGGTAAGCCGCGACTAAGAAGCTCTTTAATGAACTCTACATCGTCTAGCTTGATGGCTTCGATCATTATCGCATTGTAAGAAGAGGCATCAGTGCAGCCTCACGAAGTGTTGGAGGTTCGGGTAAGCTCGGTCGGCAACTTGATAGACCGAACGTGAGGACACCCAAGATGGGTCACGTGGACCGAAGCCAGCCGCAGGTCAAGGACGTCACGACTGAACGAAGGACTCGCGGATTCCCCAAAGATAAATTCTCAGAGGAAGACAGTCTGTAGGGAATCAAGAGTCAGAGTTTTGTTACAATATACACACATACCTAAGTCCTTTCACTCTGCAACTCTTAAGATAACTTTTGCGTCTCGTATCCACATCTCGTCACTACCGTCTCTCCACATAACTTGTATACGACCCAGTTTCTTTCAGGCTATCCCCTTTTAGGAATTAGTCTTACACGCATTGAAGTCGCATGTATCAAAGTCCTCGGCTGAAGAACTTTGCGAGTCAAGAATCTCCCGAAATTTCAGGATATCACCACTGATGCAAGAAGCTTGCGATTTCTCAAGAGTTGCTGCTGGCGTTCGAGTTGGAATTCGAGGATATTCGCTCGGCTGGACCGGGGGTAGTCTGGTGGGGGCAGGACGTCCATGGCGGGCTGGATGAGAAACTTGATGTCCCGCTTACATGGGGCTTCAATGAAGCGGTAGGTAATGTACCAATGGAACATACTTCCAAATTTTTTTACTGTGATATCAAGTTGTGCTGTCCTTGGTAGGTACTATTGTACTGTAGTGTTGCACTGCCTCAACTGCCAAGACTTTTAGCCGGAAATGGGTAAGAGTGCGAACTGCGAATAGGCGGGATCGCGCCCTTGAAGGTTTAAACCACAGAACCATTCAGAACAAGGCACGTATTTTACAACTCCCTAGTTCCAAGACCCGGCGACAATTGACACACTGAGGCTTGGAAAGCGTATAATTAGTCAGCTTCATAACACCTCAGATAAGTTGTCTGGTGGCTCTGTAGTCTCCAGTTCCTAAGAATGAGTCTTGGCAGGTATGCAGAAGGTAAAATATGGAGTTAGAACTTAGAACTCCATTTGCTGCCGCCCTTCGATATAAAATGACAGGAGATTTAGGGTTTCATCTCTGCATGCCTCAGAAAATGGTGTGTAAGAACTCTTCTTTATGCATCACCTATTCACCAGTGCCTCACTTCTGCACCAATGTACTGACAGTGATGAGAGCCGAGGACAACGGGGGTAAGGCAAGGAAACTTAAAACCTCCAGTGAATTAAAGGAGCATCAACAATCCGTATCCGATTGACCCTCGGAGGCGTATCGATAGACCCACTGTCGGGGCTGTGCAAATCTAGTGTATGTACATAGTACATAGTACATAGTATATACTGTGATACTAGTGATAGATAGACAGCCAATTTAAGTACTGAGTAGGTATTCGATACTGCAGATACCTAGTACTGTCTATCACAGCACAGTTGTACAGAAGTACTTATTATTTCACCCTCGTTGCGGCGTCTAGAGCCTGTCTATCGCCTAAGTGGAGATCTCGCTGGGGTGGAACTGGACCGGTACTTGACCCTCATAGAACAGTACATCCTCGAGACTCACCAGGTGGTGGATTGGGTGAAGAACCTCCCGGGGCTGGTAGTACCGTAGTAGTAGCAATACTGTCGCATATTTGAGCCACGGCTGGGTGGAGATGACTTCGTCGTACGTGAGCGCCCGTCCTCCGTGAATAGAGAAGAATTAGAGAGAAAACTATCAGGTTCCTAGGAAATTACTCAAGTGGGGACGAGCCGCCTCAGAACCGTACGTACAACAGAGAGAAAAGTCTCGTCGTCAATGATCCTCTGCTGTGCTTCCCCAATGAAAAACCCGCGCTGATCCACAAAGGGGGGGGCAAAAGATGCCGACCGAAGGAGAGGTGGACATGGAAGTTGGGTCGAAAAGCAGTACGCCGATCGGTTGGCAACCAGACAGGAAAACAACCGTTTAAATATATTGAATAATCATGATAATCGACTCACTAGTGGACTCGAATTCAAGGACAGCTGGTCCTGTGAGGAAGACTCATAGTCCCCATTAACTAATCCCCAATGTTCCAATCGAGAGGTCTGGAATCGCCAGCCTTTGAATGGCACCGTC
Source organism: Penicillium diatomitis (assembly GCF_028827545.1). NCBI lineage: Eukaryota > Fungi > Ascomycota > Eurotiomycetes > Eurotiales > Aspergillaceae > Penicillium > Penicillium diatomitis. The sequence goes on along the minus strand of NW_026623175.1, from coordinate 1,501,090 downwards.
CCCCGAGAGGAAAAGCAGGAAAAAAAAGGCCGTGAAACTTGTGACGTCCAATACCCCGGGCTGTGCCAACGCCAACGCCAACGCCAAGCTGCATCCGGCCTCCCTCCGATCCCCCATCTCCAATATCACAGCAACCGTCTCTCCTTCAACTTCCTGTCCCGGCCTCCAGCATTGGATCCCAGATCTGATCTTCCTCAGTCTAGAGCATTGTTCAGCGTGAACCAGCGAGTCAGTGGTCACATCCAGTCATACACAGCCACTGTTGGACCTCCTCCGTCGATCCACCGCGGCTTGACGCCACCGAACCGGGCATCTTGCTGGCGCGATTTTCCCTCCCTTCGTCCCCAGTGGACGCTCGTTCACTTGACGTCGGAAAGCTCACGATAGCTTCTGCATGTCAAATGCCCTGAAATCCACATCTGGGGATTTTTGACTTCCCTACCTACGGTCTTTTACATCTTCCAAAGTGTCCGATATCCTTGCCTTGCTTACCTAGCATTTGGGACTGCACGGCCGTATCTCTCGTCCTCCCATCCATGCAAATCTGGATACTAAAGTGAAAGTGCTGCCGGAGTCTTACGCCCGGCTGGCGCGTCCTCCAATTTCGTTATCATGTCAAATCCACGTCGGGACAATGAAGGGTCGGCCGATTCTCCACCAGCACCTCCACGGAGAGCACGCGCACCCACGATCACGATCGATACATCGGCCGTGAGCCCCGCAACGACAGACGCACCCCCTGCCCAAGGCTTCTCTAGCCAACAGCCCTCGCTTCGCCTGAATACCAACCCATTCGAACTGGTCAACAATGGCATCGCCTACAACGCATCGGGTTCTCCCACCGAGATGCGGTCCCCCGCCTCCTTAGGCTCCGTCGCTTCGTCCGAGGCGCGAGATCGTGAGAGCCGGCCGACATCTCCTCACAACATCTCCAACCCGGCAACCAAGCTGGCCGAAGCACATTCTCACTATCTCTCTGTTCCCGGCACGCGCTCTCGTGGCAACTCCCTGGAGTCGGACGGCACCAGTCAAACTTCGAGCACATACGGTGGCGAGACATATGTGTCGACTTCAACCCAAGTGTCGCCCTCGGATGCCACAAAGCACACCAATGTCGACGACGAAGACGCTTTGTTGCCCGATCAAGGCCGAGAAGACGAATTCGAGGTGATCAATAACAAATTTGCCTTTTCTCCCGGCCAATTGAACAAGCTCCTGAACCCCAAAAACTACGGTGCATTCCGACGATTGGGTGGTCTTCAAGGACTGGAGAAGGGCTTGCGGACCGACCTTCGCAGCGGACTGAGTCAGGATGAGACCTCTTTGCAGGGAACGGTGACCTTTGACGAGGTGACCTCGGCAAAGGGCTCGCCCAAGACGGTCTCGCCAACCGAGGTGCCTTCGTCAGCTTCAAACGACACAGAGGGCCAACCCTCTGCCGCCGCCGTATCGAGTTCCGCCGACGAGTCATACGCCGACCGAAAGCGAGTCTATGGAAGGAACAAGCTGCAGGAGAGAAAACTCAAAACCATCTGGGAGCTGGCGTGGATTGCCTATAATGACAAGGTGCTCATTTTACTGACCATCGCGGCGATTGTTTCGCTGGCGGTCGGTATCCCCCAGTCACTGCACCCCAAGGACGGCGAACCTGGCGTCGAATGGGTGGAGGGACTGGCTATTCTGATTGCCATCATCATCGTCGTCGTTGTTGGCGCGGCAAATGACTGGCAGAAAGAAAGACAATTCGCCAAGTTGAACAAAAAGAAGGAAAACCGACTGGTTCAAGTCATTCGATCCGGCAAAACGATCGAGATCTCTGTCTATGATGTAGTCGTGGGCGATGTCATGCGGCTGGAGGCGGGTGACCTTATCCCCGTGGACGGTATCTTGATCGGAGGCCACGATGTCAAATGTGATGAGTCCTCGGCCACCGGCGAATCTGACCTGTTGCGCAAAACCCAGGGCGATGATGTATACCGAGCCATCGAAAAGCATGAAGACATTCGAAAATTGGATCCTTTTATCATCTCTGGCGCCAAGGTCTCCGAAGGAGTCGGCACTTTTCTCGTCACGGCGGTCGGTCCACATTCCACTCATGGCCGCACAATGATGTCGCTCCAGGAAGAAGGCGAAACGACACCTTTACAAACAAAACTGAACAAACTCGCCGAGTATATTGCCAAGCTTGGCTTGGCCTCCGGTCTACTGTTGTTTGTGGTCTTGTTCATCAAATTCCTGGTTCAGCTCAAAAACATCGAGGGCGGCGCCGACGCCAAAGGTCAGGCTTTCCTCCAGATTTTCATTGTCGCTGTCACCATCGTGGTTGTGGCCGTGCCCGAGGGATTGCCGCTGGCTGTCACCCTGGCACTCGCCTTTGCGACAACGAGGATGATCAAAGACAACAACCTTGTGCGATATCTGAAAGCATGCGAGACGATGGGCAACGCAACAACAATCTGTTCCGACAAGACAGGTACCCTCACCATCAACAAAATGAGCATCGTTTCCGCAACTCTGGGGACGACATTGCGCTTTGGGGACAAGCCCGCCTCGGATCAGCCTCAGGAGCAGGGCGACACGTCTGCCAGTGAAGTTGTCAAAGCTCTGTCAAAGTCCACCAAAGATCTCTTGATGCAATCAATTGTTCTCAACTCTACAGCGTTTGAAGGAGAGCAGGATGGTGTTAAAACTTTCATCGGATCGAAAACCGAGACCGCGCTCTTGGCTTTCGCGCGTGATCATATGGGAATGGGCTCTCCCGCTGAAGGTCGTGCGAATGCGAAGATTGCACAGATGTTTCCGTTTGATTCCTCTCGCAAATGTATGGCAGTCGTCGTGCAAATGGACGATGGAAGGTACCGCATGTTGATCAAGGGCGCCGCTGAAATCTTGATGTCCCATACGATGAACATCGTCAGTGACCCTAGGGAAGAACTTCGCGAGAGCCATTTGGAAGATAAGAGTCGGTCCGAACTCGAAGATACCATGTCAAGCTATGCGAATAGATCGCTTCGATGTATCGCACTCGCTTATCGGGATTTCGACGAATGGCCCCCTCGCGGAGTGCCTACTGCCGAATCCAATCACTCTGAAGCGCTGTTTGAACCGGTTTTCAAAGACCTGACGATGATTGGTTTGTGGGGCATTCAAGATCCTCTGCGACCCGGTGTTGCAGACGCTGTCCATGCCTGTCAACGCGCAGGTGTCTTCGTGCGAATGGTCACCGGTGACAACATTATGACTGCGAAAGCCATTGCCAAGGAATGTGGCATTTATACTCCTGGTGGTATTGCCATTGAGGGTCCCAAGTTCCGCAAGCTGAGCACACGGCAGAGGAATCAGATTCTCCCGAGACTACAAGTCATTGGTCGATCGAGCCCCGATGACAAGAAGATTCTCGTCAATGCGTTGAAGAAGCTCGGTGAAACTGTTGCTGTCACCGGTGATGGTACCAACGACGCCCAAGCTCTGAAAACCGCCGACGTTGGTTTTGCGATGGGCATCGCTGGTACCGAGGTCGCAAAGGAAGCCTCGGACATTATCCTGATGGATGACAACTTTGCATCTATCGTGAAAGCCATGGCCTGGGGTCGAACCGTCAGCGATGCTGTGAAGAAGTTCCTGCAGTTCCAAATCACGGTGAATATTACTGCCGTGGTCTTGACCTTTGTCTCAGCTGTCGCTAGTGACTCGCAAACTTCGGTACTCAGTGCAGTGCAGCTTCTCTGGGTGAACTTAATTATGGATACATTTGCCGCGCTTGCGCTTGCGACTGATCCCCCCTCGCCGTATGTCCTTAATCGTCGGCCAGAGTCCAAAGCATCCCCGCTCATTACCGCCACAATGTGGAAGATGATAGCTGGACAGTCGATCTATCAACTGGTGGTGACTTTCGTGCTCAACTTCGCCGGCATGTCAATATTTTCATGGGATGAACTTGCGTTGAAGACCGTTGTCTTCAACACTTTCGTCTTCATGCAAATCTTCAATCAGTACAACTCTCGCCGGGTTGACAATCAACTCAACATTTTCGAGGGCATATGGCGCAATCGATGGTTCATCGGCATTCAAGTCATCATCATCGGAGGTCAAGTGCTTATTGTCTTCTTTGGCGGGGCGGCCTTCTCTGTCACGCGTCTTAACCAAGGCTCGCAATGGGCGGTCTGTCTTGTCCTAGGAGCTTTGTCGTTGCCTATCGCCATCGTCATTCGATTGATCCCTGACGAATTTATCACCAAACTTGTTCCGGCTTTCTGGCACGATCGGCATCTGAAGAAGGGTCCGGAGGTTGTCATCTCGGATGAAGACCGTCAATTCGACTGGAACCCGGCCCTGGAAGAGATTCGGGACCAGCTACAGTTCATCAAATCTGTGCGCGGTGGACGCTTGCGCAATATCAAACACAAGTTACAACATCCACAAGAATTACTGCCTCGCTCTCGAAGCGGCTCACGCTCGCGGGACTCGTCAGAATCCTCCACGCCCCATGGCATGGACAACGGAAGCTCGCCCCCTGGAGCCTCGACGCCAGAGAATCGATCTCGTCGCAACACTCGATCACGCTCCAATTCCACATTTGGACCTGCGGCAGCCATGGCTGGGATTGTGGCTGGTAGTATTGCCGGCTGGTCGCCAATCGAACGAAGCCATGACGGGCCAGACTCCATCACATTTCCCAGCGGTGCCGCTCACGGAGGCTTAGATGGACAACCGGGCATCGAAGTTCACCCAGACACAGCCGCGGACGATCGCGTGGTGAGCGACTATTCCACCAATTCGCAGCACCCTCCCAGTCAAAACCCCGATCTCATCCCTGTCTTTGAACATGCGCCTCCGGCGGTCGCAGAACGAGCGCACTCACATCGCAGCCGACTGTCATTCTCCCAGCGGTCGCACTCGAGTCAGAGCCACTCTCAGGTGTAAATAAAATCGTTCAAACAGCAGACTTGGCTGAGAGCCTACCATATACTGAGCAGGAACCCCTAAAAAAAAGTTTGGCGCTTCTGGTTCTCTTTCTTCGGTCCCACTCAACTGGAGCATCTTCATGGCGTGGAGTTTGGGGGCTTTTTTTGTTTTCTTTTGTCTGTTCTCCTTGTTCTGATATCCTGGGCTTGGCATACATTTCTCGTCCTCTCAACGTGTAATTACTCGTCTCTCTGTGACCTGAAGACTTCATGGTCTGAGTTGCTTCGTGCGTTTCTCAAGCTCCGCTGCGTGAAAGGCTTCTTCATTGTTCTGTTGCGGTTGTATGGCACCTTTCGCCTCCTTATTCTTACCTTGAAACACAAAATGGCATGGTCCGTGTGCTATCATCTTGACTCATGAGTGACTCCTACAAGACTATTCCAGCCGAGTCTTCTTGCATGAGCAAAACGTGTGACGGGATTCAATCTAAGACCTTTCCAATTTCCACTATGTAAAAGGACACATGATCTACGTGTAGCGATACCCACAATCATCGAAATTTAAATCTACGCCCACTCTAACATCATACCCACCTACACTCAGGCAAGTTCCAAGTGACTCAATTGTCTCCAACTCTCCACACGGCCTACCCCAACGTCGTCGGGGTACCCCAGTGCATTCATTCCCCCCTAACGTACGCCGCTTGGCCGATGCTAGTTGCCGGCTAATGACTCCGGGCTCTTGAAGCTCTCCAACACCGCGTCTGCAGAGCAGTTGATATCAAGTCAAGTGGTCCGTCACTACTGTGTGTCAATTTGATCGTCCTCAATCATTTGACGTTTGCCAGAAATGGAGCCCCTTGTACTACCTTCGCAGCAACAGCTTCGCGAGCATTGGGTCGGAAAGGATCTTGAGGAGATCCCGAAGCCCGCTGTGGTGCTTGACCGAGCGATTATTCGGCGGCATTGTGCTCGAATGAAGAGGACTGTTGAAACGCTGGGCGTGGGTTTTAGAGCTCATGTCAAAACACACAAGGTCAGTTGTGTATATACTCTTTTCCTCTTCCGGGGTTGCCCGGATTAAATGAAATTTAAAACGCACGCCTGCGGGCTCAATTGACATGAGTGGATGACAGGCGCTCCAGATTGCAGAGATGCAAATGGACAACGGCGATCCAGAGGCCAAGTTCATTGCATCCACTTTGCTCGAGATCGAAATGCTGCATCCATTGCTCAAATCTCTCAAGGATGCAGAGAAATCTGTGAATGTCTTATATGGCATTCCTTTAGTACCGTCACACATCTCGCGACTTGCAACGCTGGCTGCCGATATTGGGGAAGGCAGTGTCTCCGCGATGATCGATCACCCCGATCAAGTTCCCTACCTGAAACATTTCTTCGAAGTGGCTCGCTTTCCGGTCTGTGTCTTTGTCAAAGTAGATACCGGGTACCACCGTGCCGGTTTACCACCCATCTCTTTGAATAAGAACGGGCTTTTGGAGAGGCTTGCCAAGGCAGAGGCAGATGGCTGGGTTCGCTTTCTAGGCTTGTACTCTCACAGCAGTCTGAGCTACACCGCCAAGTCGCCCGCAGAAGCAATGTCTCATCTGATCGGCGAGATTCAGGGATGCAAGGATGCTCTGGGTCGCTGGTTGTCGTTGCTCCCAACGGACAGAGAGCTTGTCATCAGTGTGGGCGCAACGCCCCAAATCTCATCTTCGCATAATTTGGTTGGAGAAGGTACCGAATATCCTGAAGCGCAGAAGTTGAAAGCTCTGCTTGACAATCCTTGTCTGGAGAACAATGATGTCAAGGTGAAGATCGAGCTCCATGCGGGCAACTATCCCATCCTCGACATGCAGCAAGTATCGACCAATGCACGAGAAGGAGCGGGAAGGTTTGAAGACGAAATCGCCATATCCGTCGTCGCGGAAGTGTGCAGTGTGTATAATGATGGCGAACGGGACAAGTCCGAGGCTCTCGTGGCCGCTGGCACTCTGGCTCTGGGCCGTGAACCCTGCGCGAATCATTCAGGCTGGGGCGTCCTCTCTTCATGGCGAGTGGGTGCTGAATGCACGACGACACGAATTGTTGTTGACCGCATCAGTCAAGAGCATGGCATTGTAGCTTGGGGCTCTGGCATGGAGGGAAAGTCTGTTCCCCTCAATCTGGGACAGAATGTGAGAATCTTCCCAAATCACGCGTGTGTGGCGGCAGCCTTCTTTGGATGGTATTTCGTGGTGGACTCGGATGAGGATCAAGATGGATCGCGTGTGGTAGACATTTGGGTGCGAGGGCGAGGATCGGGTGTTTCTGACCCCTTCTTAATGACCAGATTCCAGTGATGAAGATGGTCAGTTCCACCAAATAGTATGATTGTCTGCAACAAAATCATTCAAAGCCTAAATTGTAGAGAAAATGCTCCATTCGCTGGGCTTCGTGGGCATCTTCGACGCATCGCCTGGTGGTCCTGATACCATGTGCCGTATATAGCTTGCAAAGCCCCTACCTGACCATGGATCTTGCTTGAAGATAGACTTCATCTCTTCCACAGATCGTCTGGGAAGATCTCCAGACAGCTGGTAAATAGCTATTTCCAAAAGCAATGAGTACAGACCAAGAAATTGTTGGCTTTCGGGCAAGCTGTCAATATGGTCAGTCTCCCCATAGATAGACTTGTCGTCCTCGTCCCGGATGGAGCTTCAGATTCAAGCCTCACACGCGAGGCCACATGATAGCTTGCAAATGCAGCGACCTCTGCGCTTAAAAGGCTGGGTCTGGATGAAGACAGCCGCAGGCAATCAACCGGCCGGAACTGAGCTTTATTAGCCGAGACACGCTCAAATCGGCCATCGTTAATGGAAGAAGCTTGAGAAGCGAAATAGAACTGAGTTCGTCCGACATGAACTTGCCCGGTAAATCGATCATCACGTGTCAAAACATCACCCCCTTTCTCACGTTCAAAGCAACTATTGCATTTGATCTTCTCCTAGCCGGCTTCGTCACCATTCGAGCAGGAGACTCAACAGACTATTCTTTCAAGCCCCCGTGATTTCATGATTTCAACCGACAATGTTCTTGTTCCCCCAGACATCTTTCATCCGTGTGACTCCATACACGGACCGAAGCAGCCGAAAAGAGCTCTTCCCCCTTGCAGGGGCTTGCATTCCTGCCAAAGCATTGTCGGAGCTTTAGGGTATGCTTGGTCAACGAGAAAGGAAGTGTCAAGGCGATCCGGATGCTGCCTTTGAAGCACCGCGTGCCCCTCGGTTCTACCTGCGATGACAGAGCTTGGGATGATGACTCTGCTCGTGGGTCCACCGAATGGCTATTATCGAGGAAGTCAACCCTCGATCAAGGATCGGTGCAACCACATTTGATCTGCATCTGCGTTACTCCTCCACGCTTCCCTGGAGGTACTTGTACGCGTCTATGATCTCTTCGCCAACAATCATAAAAGAATGAGATGCTACGGCAGCTCGGAGAAACAGACATGAGTCCTCTCAGATGCATTATTGGCCCGGCTGCCGGACTGGGAGCACAGAGTCCTTGATTGCTTAGGAATGCCTGCCTCAAGCGGTTACACTTGGAAAGCCCCGCTGCCATTCGGAAGCCGCGTATTCTCCCTTCTAGAGACCTGGTGATGTCAAGTCTGATTTTGTTCGGTTTGTATGAAAACAGACCAAGTTGGACCAACGGACTTATCCCTGTGACGGAGACCCTGAGAATTAGGGTTTTGGTGAAACGGAGATTCTCCCCCAGCTATATCTGACAAGGTGGAAGCTTATGATCTACCTCACGCTCGTCATATCTGCAACAATTATTTCATGTTATTTTACCATTTCCCTGCACAATTTTTTTTTCCATCCGAATCACCCGTGGCTGGGTAATATCCCACTATTGAGGTGCTGTCGATGAAGATAAGCTCTTTTTTCATTGCTTGTTCGTCCCCTTGAGCTGCACGACTTTTGTTTTTCAATTGAGACCAAAACCGTGAGAAGCAGACATGATCACCATCTCATCCAGCGAGATCTTCGAATCACGACCCCGGCTCAGACCCGATGATATTGAAAAAATTGGTGGATCCCCCTGTCTCCGCAGTACGAGCCAACTCGAGCTCACCAACAGCTCCTCAAATGAGCCTATCAAAGAGAAATTCAAGGAGCCTCAGCCTTCCACGAGACGGCAACGATGGATCGGAAAATTGAAAGGTGTAGAGACACAGGGCATCAAACCAGTACCGATCGAAGAAAGAGAGCCAGTCACCTCCTCGACATATTTGCATATGATCCTGCTTTGGTTTGGTATGAGCTTGTCCATGAACAATATCATCGTGGGATCAATGGGAACTTTGGTTCTCGGACTACGCTTCAAGGATGCCGCCATTTGCGTAGTGCTGGGAAACTTGGTCGGAACGATGACTGTAGGGTACATGAGTACTTGGGGTCCGAGAAGCGGGAATCGCACTTTGGTATGTTCATCTATCCTCGATGTCTGGCTCTGTGCAAGCAGCCATGTCCGTGTTCGTTCATGCTCGCTGGCTGCTATTAGTCTGTACCCACGCTGATCTCGAACCAATTAAATAGATCGTGGCACGATACTTTATGGGCTACTATCCCAGCAAACTCTGTGTCGCACTGAATATTCTCACCAACGTTGGCTATAGCATGGTCAGCTCGGTGACAGGAGGGCAAATCTTGTCCCAAATCTCCGGTGGACATATCTCCGACATAGTTGGTATTGTTGTCGTGGCCCTCTCGAGCTGGGTGATGGCCATGTTTGGAATGCGCATCTTTCAAGTCTATGAACGGTGAGTGGGTGCTTTTCACTTCGGCTCGGCCAAGGCTGTATTCAATGACAGACTAGCGCCCATTTACTGATCCTTGTGTTTTTTTTTTCACCATAGCTTTGCGTGGCTTCCGCAGTTGATGGTGATCTGCATCATGCTTGGCTCCGCCGGTCCTCATTTCGACTTTTCGATCCATACACCTGTATCACTGGACCGACTCAATGCCAAGCGGGTGACTTTCTTCTCACTCGGTGTCTCTGTCGCCCTCGCGTGGGCACCTTTGGCTGCAGATTATTATGTCTTCTATCCGCCGCACATCAAGCGCTGGGCTACACATTCCGTGACTGTGCTTGGTAGCTCCGCAGCCATGATGCTCACCTTGGTTGTGGGGGTTGGATTGGGTTCCATGATGGCAAGCTCGCCCTTCTTTCTCGACACGTATGGAAGGACTCCGGGAGGCCTGCTGATGGCGGCCTATGATGCGCTGGGAGGATTCGGTAAATTCTGCGCTGTGATCAACGTCCTATCCCTCGTTGCGAACAACACCCCGGGGGCTTACTCGATGGGTATGAACCTTCAGATGCTGGGAGGCTTCTTTGGACGAGTTCCACAGCCCATCTTCACCACTCTCGCCACGGTGGTCTACACTGCCTGCGCGATGGGAGGGCGAAATTCACTGTATACAGTCTTCAACTCCTTTCTCCCACTGATTGGCTACTGGGTGATGATTTGGTTGATCATCGTCATTGAAGAGGACCTGTGCTTCCGACGCGCAAAGGGGTATGATTGGTCTTGCTGGAATATGCCACAGCGTCTACCTCTGGGCATCGCGGCAGGTGCAGCGTTCCTGGTCGGATGGTCTGGAGCGATCCTTGGCATGGTTCGTATCCCATTCTCGAATCTGCCCCATTATCCTCTCTCCGAAAGCGTTCTAAAGTGTTCATATGGAACGCACTGCCCTTATGTCTGTGGTTTCGATTGATTTGCTGACATTTTTTACGTCGTGTGACAGCATCAAAATTTCTATAGTGGCCTTCTGGCTCACATTGCCTCGGGGGCAGATCTGGGTCTCTGGACTGGGGCTGCATTTACCGCGGTCATTTTCCCGCCGCTTCGAGCTTTGGAACGTGCCTACTTGGGACGTTAAGTCTCTTCCACGGCTCCGTACATCAGAACACGATCGGTCCTTGGATAAAAAAACGACATAGAGAGCTTGCAATCGTCTCCAGGGCTGAGGCACAGTCGCATGGCCGAGGGCCCTCACCATCATTCTACAGCAGTACAGAGCCACACACTCGACTCGTATTCCACCCCAGATCATTGATCGGGCCCACGAAATGGGCACATGATTTGAATTTTGTTTTACTAGCGCATGGATTTAGAGCCTTTGTACAGTTAGTACTCATAGGGACATTTTGCACATTTTGCATACAATCAACTTGGTAATGTCGAAATGGTCATCGTCTGTGAACAAGCGTTTGAGTCTTCTGTTTCTGGTATCTGGATCGTTTTTTGGGCTTATTGATTTTGAGTGTCAAAATGGACAATGACAGGGGCAATGAGCGCAGAAAAGATTATCAAACTCTCGCTTCTCATCGTCATACTACCTGTGGACTTTGGTCACCGGTCTAGGGCTCCCCCATTGTAATTTGAACAACGCGGAAGGATACGTCAATATGCCACGGAGAACGTACTGGGATCCTAGACTGGACTACAGACAAGCATCATTCTACTATCTGGAGCTCGTATGTACAATGCCATTGTCCCATCCCCAAGTATCTGGTACTTGGCACTATTGCATTGTCAAGGTACATTGATTATTCTGCGCTCCACGTAATAAGTGAGTGTACTCGTGGACTGGAGAACTAGCGGCCGTGCCAAGCATGGAGCTACGGTTGAGAGAGACACTTGATGTAAACTTGAAAGGCCGCTCAGTCTCGCTGTCTCGCACTTCAACTACCTACCTATCTCGTGTTACCCACGACATCAAGCGATCATCCATATACAACGGAGTGTGGTGGCTGATCCCTGTCTTGCAACTCTTCTAATATCTATCAATAGACCACCCCCGATATCAGTCATCATTGGCGGCTTCTCTCGTGATAAATTCCTTCCGTTTTCCCTTTCACATGCGCCCGAATGCTGTAGTTGCCGACCCCCCAAAAAAACAAACAAACCCAAAACAAACCTAAAAAGCAAATCATCACTGGCCCCAGAATTGACGCACAGACACCGAGTGGATCCTCCTTCAGCTACTGATGTAAAGAGCTCTTTACATTGCTTCCCTCAGCGGAATTTTCCCTGTGAATTGATGATTTGGGCATTGTGCTCTCCACGCCCTCAGCTTCAAATTTGCAGAACGACAGCACCGCGACTTTAGACTCTCTTATCCTGATCAGCTTCGCAAAAAAAAAAAAAAAAACCAAAAGTTGTGGTTCCAGCTAGGTAGTCCCTATCGTGCGATCACTTCTGTCACTTTAGACGCCACGATGGACAAGGCTACATCTATCGTGACTTCGGTCTGGCAGAGTCAGGCCGTGCAGGCTGTGCTTGATGCTGGCCCGCGACACTGGCTCCCCTACGCAGTCGCTTTGGCGATGGGCTATCCGATCTTGACTCGGAGCTTGCGGTACCGACGATTGAAGGCGTTACACAGCAAATTCCCATATCGCACTCGAGAAGACATGGCTCGAATGACAGACGACGATGCATTCGAGATCCAAAAAGCGATCGCTCAGCTCGAATTTCCAATGATCTTCATCAAAGCACTGCAATTTGCCTTGTTCAGGGTACGTACTTCCCTGTCGAGAGAGGAAAACAAAGAGGGAAGGGGAAACCCCATCGACTAACCTACTCCATCTCTCTCTCCGACGGCTCTATACAGACATACGGGATTCCAACAATCTCCCACCTACTCGTCCAAACCAGCCAATTCTCCAACCCGGAAACCTCTCTCAAGCGCTACACCGACACCAGCACCCTCGTGGCAGAAATGGTAGGCAACAGACCAACATCGCACCGAGCCTACGCCTCCCTTGCCCGCACCCGCTTCTTGCACTCGGGCTATAGGGCCTCGGGCAAGATTCTCGACGACGACATGCTGTACACCCTGGCCCTGTTTGCGCTCCAGCCCATTCGGTTCATCGACCGATTTGAATGGCGGCAACTGAGCGACTTGGAACGCTGCGCAATCGGTACCTTTTGGAAAAGTGCCGGCGATGCGCTGGATGTCAGCTATGCAAAGTTACCGTCTGGTGCTACGGGATTCAAGGACGGCATTCAGTGGCTGGAAGAATTGGAGGTGTGGAGTGAGGCGTACGAGGCCGAGAAGATGGTGCCCGATGTGAAGAATCGGGAAACGGCGGATCAGACAACGGCCATTCTGCTGTACATCTTGCCCAAACCCTTGCACTCCATCGGGCTACAAGCTGTCTCGTACATGATGGATGACCGATTGCGCAAGGCCATGCTGTACGTAGACCAGACCCATTCACCGATTCCCCTGCCAAGACAAAAACACAAGGCAACCAGACAGAAAGAACATCCGCTAACATGTTTGCTCTCAGATACGATCCACCTTCACCCTTCGTGTCTACCGCGATATCCAGCATCCTCTTCCTCCGCAAATGGGTGCTCCGACACTTGTGTTTGCCTCGCCCATACGCGTTGCGCAAAGCCCCTTTCACCGAGAACCTCGATGAAAACGGCCGGGTCTTCGTCACGCAGTGGGACGCAGCCCCATACTACGTCAAACCCACATTTTGGAATCGATGGGGCCCAACGGCCCTGTTCACTCGTGTGCTGGGGCTCCCGGTCCCTGGAGATGAGGGAGACAAGTACTATCCTGAGGGCTATCAGATTGAAGATGTAGGACCCACGTATTTTGAGGGGAAAGGGCATAAGACGCTGCAGAAGACGATGGAGGAGTACAAGGGATATCGAACTGGGAAATGTCCTTTTCATTGAGCCGTGGATTTCACAGGACATGCTTGCACACAAACCGGTGAGAATGCATGGTGGACTTCATTTGACTGCATCGAATAAAATATACCAGGGGGGGGGGGGGGAGGGAATCTAAAAGGTAGTTTTCATCTCTCTTACTGAGATCCGGTCTGGAAGTGACGAATCTACTTTCTGTTCTGAGCTTCCAGTGCTTCAGGACACCGGGGCATAAACCCCTTCCAGGCTTACCTCAACCTACAGCGAAGCATGTCAAATAACAAAAGTCATTTCATCAATTGCTTTTCAGTATGTGAAATTGGAACCCGACAATGGGCTCAACCACCGCCAACCGACAGGCATAAGGGTGAAAACAAAAAATAGTGACAGAATAAAAAGTGGGTTACATTAGGCGCTCAAACAAGATACTTGGGAGGGGACTGTAAAAGTCAGACCCAGACAGGGAGGTCTTTCCTAATCCCGTACACATAGAGAATGTAGGTTTATCCAAGGGTATTACTGCACGCAAGTCTCCAACCATTCGGTGGTGGGACAAGTTTACATCTCCTCCTCGTGACCCTCCTCGGCGGCACTGAACAAGAAGTATCGTAGTTAGCATCAAATCGCATCAATCAAGGCATATCTGCCGGCTAAAATGTCAGGTAAGAAGGAAGAGGGGAAAAAAAGACTTACTACTCCTCCTCGCCCTCGGAGATAGAGGCCTCCTGGTACTGCTGGTACTCAGAGACAAGGTCGTTCATGTTGCTCTCAGCCTCAGTGAACTCCATCTCGTCCATACCCTCACCAGTGTACCAATGCAAGAAAGCCTTGCGACGGAACATGGCAGAGAACTGATCGCCAATACGCTTGAAGAGTTCCTGGATGGAAGTGGAGTTACCGACAAAGGTCGAAGACATGCGAAGGCCGCGGGGAGGAACAGAGCAGAGAGCGGTCTGGACGTTGTTGGGGATCCACTCGACGAAGTAGCTGGCGTTCTTGTTCTGGATGTTGCGCATCTGATCCTCAACCTCCTTCATGGAGACCTGACCGCGGAACAGGGCAGAGCAAGTAAGGTAACGACCGTTACGGAAGTCAGAGGCGGCCATCATGTTCTTGGGGTCGAACATCTGCTGGGTCAGCTCGGGAACGCTGACCTGGCGGTACTGGTAGGCACCGCGGCTGGTCAGGGGAGCGAAGCCGACCATGAAGAAGTGCAGACGAGGGAAGGGAACCATGTTGACGGCCAACTTGCGGAGATCGGAGTTGAGTTGACCGGGGAAACGGAGGGAGGTGGTGACACCAGACATGACGGCGGAGACCAGGTGGTTCAGGTCACCGTAGGAGGGGGAGCTCAACTTCAAGGTGCGCATGCAAATGTCGTAGAGAGCCTAATCGGGAGGAAATGCCCATGGTCAGTAAAGTCAGCTCCCTCACGCATCTGCCCATTGGCGGATTCCCAGGGGCCTTCTCATACCTCGTTGTCGATACAGAAAGTCTCGTCGGAGTGCTCAACAAGCTGGTGAACGGAGAGAGTGGCGTTGTAGGGCTCAACAACGGTGTCAGAAACCTTGGGGGAGGGAACGACGGAGAAGGTGGCCATCATGCGGTCGGGGAACTCCTCACGGATCTTGGAGATCAGGAGTGTACCCATACCGGCACCGGTACCACCACCCAGGGAGTGGGTGATCTGGAAACCTTGGAGGCAGTCGCAAGCCTCAGCCTCGCGGCGGACAACATCGATGACCTGGTCAACGAGCTCAGCACCCTCGGTGTAGTGACCCTTGGCCCAGTTGTTACCGGCACCAGACTGGCCGAAGACGAAGTTGTCGGGGCGGAAGAGCTTTCCAAAGGGACCGGCACGGACAGCGTCCATGGTACCGGGCTCCAGATCGACGAGAACGGCACGGGGAACATACTTGTCACCGCTGGCCTGAGTGATCGAACGTTCATTGATTAGAATTCAAAGTGACGATTGAAGATGCGGGGTGAGGATTGCGGCTTACGTGGGTGAAGTAGACGTTCAAGCGCTCCAACTGGAGGTCGGAGGTACCGTTGTAGCTGGATCGAAAAATATCAGACCGCCGTTCCGCGTTGTTTGAGGGGGTCGTTTGAACGGCAAGATAGTTGACTTACTGGCCATCGCCGTCAAGGCCGTGCTCACCAGCAATGGTTTGCCTGTGGAGAAGGTCAGCAGAATTTCCATGAGATAACCGCAAGGCAAATCCAATTGACGGTCGTTGTATCGAATTCGGGATATCCCAGGCAAGCGTGGCACGTACCAGAAAGCGGCACCAATTTGGTTACCCTACACCCCCGGAATTCCGTTCAGTCAGAACCATCACATTCCAGTATCTGACCCATTTCCCACGTGTTCCTCTTTTGGATTTTACTTACGCACTGACCGGTCTGGAGGTGAACCTATACAAAAGTCGACAAAAAAGAGAAGATTAGCACAAGCTGAACGGGTGGGGGTCTTCTGGAACACCGGTGGTCTTTTAGGGGGTAGCAATCCCCCCAAAATCCACAACACGCGTCACGTTGGGGTGGTAAGACGTACAATCTCACGCATTGTGGATGTGAATTGGTAAAGGTCGAGGAGGAAAAGTGTGTTGGAGGAGAGATCGAGAAGGGTGGATAACCAAAAGCCCAGGAGGAGGAGAAGGGGAGGAGAGGAAAAGGTCGGTGTGTGGGCGTGGAGATCAACAACAAACCACCTCAGGCCAAAAGCACCGTTCAGGGGAGGGGAGACCTCCTAATTGGGAATAGCGCCCCCGATGACAATTGGGTCGTTCAGCAGCTGGGAATCAGGTGATCCCCGGCCGCGCGCGCGGCTGCCACGAACCACAGTTTGGGCCTGTTTGCTCTGTTTGTTTACGGGTCCGTGTTTACTGATTTAGTTAATTGTCAACAAGCAACATGGAGATGATCATCTCGGACTACGTGAGATCAGCCATCTCGCTAACTACCAAGAGGTTGTTACACATGGAATACGTAATTGGGCAGCCGAGCCGCTTGAAGATATTCAGAAAAGTGGTTCAGTGAGTACATCAGATCACATGTCATGTGTCTAGGCGGCAGGAGTAGAAAACTGATCTTCGAGCCTGCTAGGTCTCACCGGTAATGGCGATGCAGCAAGCTCTCGAGATCAACGTAAGTTCATGCTTTGGCTGAGGCTCATGAGGCTAGGGTAGACCGGAAACGAAGAAGAGGTTCTTTGGTGTCTGGGAATGAAAAGGCCTATTTGGTGGTAATCTAGCGGTGCGCCTATCGTTGGTAGTTGGTAGTTGGTAGTTGGTAGCCTTATCCTGCAGCTTGGTAGGCGATAGTACGGTACTGTCTTGAAGCAGATACGACTGTGTCATTGCAAGGAGAGCTACGAGCATATTGAACGAGGTGGACAAGGCCAGAGAATGCTACCTAGAGCAACTCCTCGTGCCCAGTCGCCTATTGGAGATAATAGAGAGTGACAGTCGCGCTATCCGAGCACGCAAAATGAAAGAAGCATCTCAACCCGAGGCTGACCTCTGTGCATGCCTTTCGTTCCCTTTTCGTAGCAATTTGCGAGTTCCTATATATCATATTGAGTCGCAAATATTGATGACCGTGAATAGATCCAGGATCTTACCGTCGGTCGAAGCGCAAGATTGGAACAACGAAAAACTCCCCGATGATCTGGTGATATTGCCAGACGGTTTCCAAGGGTATCAATCTTCAAGGTTGCGATCGCTCTAGGTAGTTCCGGGAAATTCAAGGTCAATTGAAGACCTGTACCAGATCCCGGAACCATCCATGTTCTCCTGCGAGATGTAGTGAAACTGGAAGACTTATGCATCAGAATAGTCGGTGGCTGAGTACATTGTTCTGAGAGTCTTCCAAGGACAATGGGAAGGTATGCCGAACGTGTAGATATTCCGGACATCCGTTCTGATTTGTGTGCTCTACCTTGGCAAGTTCGGGATGATATTTTAGGGCTAATTCCCGTGAGACAAGGCAGTCATTGCTATCCCGCTCGCGACGTCCCCGAACCGGAGTGTCCGAGCAACTCTGGAGATCCGGGCCGATTAGTTGAGCAACCTCCAGGACAGCAGTCCGAAAATCAGCGAAACCCCCACAGAGCATTTGATCGTCACTCATCGCCTTCAAGGGCATATCATGAGCGAGCTCATTACGGCCCCCTTCCGATAGAGATGGAGAGGACGCTTCAGATCAGCGACGTTTCGGATGGGACGAGCAGGTACGCAAAGTATTAGTAGTAGAAGACTCTTGTCGCTTTCGCTTTGCCATCAATCCAATGCTTCGGGCTTATGTATTCAGTAGCTCGGCATGTATGTAGATTGCTGTCAGCGAATGGAGGTGGACGGGATGAGCGTTCGATGAAGAGAATGGGGTTCCAAAGCAAGTCGGGTAGTGGACCATCTGCTGGTCTACTGTCTAGTAGTAATCCTACCTGATACCTACCTGACAACGGCACCTACGACGCAAGGTACGCCTGTCAAGGGAACTGGAGTTTAGAAAGGCCCCCAGCACATCGCGAGAATACCATGGGGCGCCCATACAGACCAGCAGTGCAGCAGTGTAGCGTGGACCGGTATCCAAGTTGAAGGTCGGAAAGGGGGAAGGTCAACTGCTGATTGGCCATCTGGCCAAATAAAGACCACCCAGGAGGCGCATATCCGTCATGAGCGGCATAGATGGTCAAAGCCTCTTGTCGCTGGGTCGAGGGTGAGAGCTCAGGAAGAACATGCAAAGGCTGGTGAGTAGATCAAGCCCACGGGGCAGATGAAAGCTGGCGGGGGTGAAGACATCGAGAAAAGAGTCAAAAGCCGGGGGGTGTCGTTCACGCTTAGGAGGCCTATATGGCAAAAACAGGTAGACCCTTGGATACGCGCTGCAACACCCTCTTCGAACTTGCATCTATTTCAATGCTGGTATCTCACTTCATTCAAACCATGGACGCTGAATCACTATCCGTGGGTATACTTTTATTTGTCGTTTTCAAGCCAATCTCCAAATCCTTTAAGTCGCTCATCTTCTTCGTCGTCCTCGGCGTCAATTCCTCGCTCGGCCATGTCCTCAAGCGCAGCCCGTCGTTCGTTCATCTTCTTGAATTTTTCTCCCGTAGTGTTGACGTAGGCCTCAATCCGGTCACCGCCAAAAAACCGGCCGTTCAGTCGCTGAAAGCAAAGAAAAAAAGAACCATCGTCAGTAGTCGAGCAATGGGAGGCGAAAGGGAAAGGAAACGCACCGTTACACATTCCTGGGCATCCTCGGCTTGTGCAAACTTCACAGTGACCACTCCTTCGGGCTCCTGGTCATAGAGCACAACATTTGTGACTTCTCCGATCTTGGTGCATTCTGTCCGTACATCCTCTTTGATATCTAGAATCGCCTCGACATCGTTCTTCAACCAGTTTGTTAGAATGGTTGATACTTTTAATTCCCTCTCGATCAATCGTTGCAGAACTTGACTGACCTTGAGCTCTTCTAAAGTGAACAAGTGTTTCAACACCACCGTTCTGTCCTGGTTGGTGGCGGCACGGACTTGAAGACCGGGATCGTCGTCATCCCAATCGGTCAGTAAGCTAAACTCGCCTGTGTCAGCGCTGATCAAAAAAAAAAGCCCACATCTAGGTTTAAAAGTGCCAACAGACCTGTTCAATTGATTTGTTCGCTCCTGAATCTTCCGTCTATCGCGACCACTCGGCTTATCCGGCTTGTCCGTCTGACTCTTAAAAGACAATTCAGCCGCCTGGACTCGCATGGAGTCTGCACCTCCAGAAAGAGTCGTCGGCCCTCGTAGCGACGTCTCATCGGCCATTTGAATAGCCAACGCGACGGATTCCGGCCGAAAATAGACCACCAGAGCCTCGCCCTTGAATTTGCCTTCGTCATCGTAGTACATCTTGACTCGCGGGGCGCCGCTGTCGATCTCTCGTGCGATCACTCCCCAGCGAGAGAAACTCTTCTCGATCTCATCACGCTCCGCATCAAGAGGAAGACCGGTGATCCAGACAGCATGGTTGACTCGCGGCTTTTTCACCTTGCCTTCTCTGTTCTGCCCGTCCGGTAGCTTTCGTTTTTTATCGCGCGGATGAACATTCTCCTCGTCGTCGACGCCTTCCACCTTGTAGGCCTCCTGCTGCTTACGTAGCAGTTCCTCATCGACCTAGACGTTGCCACACCGTCAGTAAATCATTGTCAAAGAGCAACTAGCATCCCGACGTCACAGGCGCAGAGGCAAGAGTGCCGCGCGCATGAACCTCCCTCGCGAAGCAAAGAGACTCGCCTTCTGCACCCAACGCTTTATACCGGTGTCGTATTCATATTCTTGCCCGTCTTCTGTCTCCAGAATGAATTTGTCGTCGAGCTTCGAAAAAGAAATGCGAGGATCGCTGTCAAAATCCGCCGGGTCCTGCGGGAATGCGGGCGCGTCCGCGGCGTCCTTGTCCAGACTTGGCGAGGCCATGTCAAACGATGGAGATGGAGCAATTGCTGTGACTGTGACTGAGTCGACGGGGGATGGGGATGAGTAAATCGCCGTGTATTTAGAATGCGGCTATTGGGGAGTAAATTGTATTGATACGATTGTCGGAATAAACGAGTGAAAAGCGCATGTGTCGGTCGCGGGGGCGGGAAGCTTTTGGAAGGACCGTTGTTCTGAGCTCGGCCGCGGGCCGATCTTATCTACGTCACGTCTTTGGAAGGTCGTGGGTAACTTAGCCACTAACCACTGTCGCCTCGTCAAGTACAGACTACAGAGAGTGAAAGCGATAAATCTTTTAGGCCGGTCATTTCCCGGTCAACATACCACTGTGAGTACTGGATCTATTCTCACGCGAGGGATATCTTCTGCTATGTGATCAAATTGTAATTATAGAATTGGTAGGGTATCAAAAAGTAGTTAAGAAGAAAAGGATACAAACAATGAGAGGTGAAGAACACTCTACACGAAGGATTGGCAGAACATCCGAGGCTGGTGGGCAATATCGCCAAGCTCTTCACGAGTCGACGTACGGAGAAGTGAAGAAAAAAAGTGGATATTAAGCAATGAAAGAGGGGTCTGGTAGACGAGGCTTCTCAAGCCTTGGTGTCAATGGTCGCGCCATGCTCTTCAGTAGGAGTCATGGTACGCTTGGAACCAGCATCGCTGCTCTCGACTCCGTTAATGATATCACGGGTCACCTCGACATAGTCATACTGTGTGAGGAAAGATACATGATTAGTTGTGGTTCTCTCTCGTTTGCATCCTTGACAGGTGCGGTGCTGGACTTACGGCAAACTCGCCAATCTCGGCGTCATCAATACCCATGATCTCGTCCTCCTCGCGCGCACGCAGACTCAAGCCAGGAATGAGGTTCATGATGAAGAGAATGATGCAGGTACCGACAAAGGAGTAGGCAAATCCAGTGACTGAATCCGCAAGCTGGTAACCCAGTTGGATCCAGTTGTGGTTGATCCATCCACCGGGAATGGAGGTAGAACCATCCAGATGCGCAACATAATCGCTGTGGCTATGGATCAGCACTGATCATTCCCAGAAGTTTTCCACTTGGTTGGTACTTACGCGGCGAAGATTCCGGTCAAAAGGTTGCCGACAAGGCCGCCGATACCGTGAACGGCAAAGATATCCAAGGCGTCATCAACGCGAAGCAAGAACTTCAACTTGGTGGCATAGTTGCAAGCAACCGCCCCAACGACTCCGAACACGAACGCAGCCCAGGGAGTGACAAAGCCAGATCCCGGGGTGATGGCGACCAGACCAGCAATAACACCAGAGCAGAAGCCGACAGTGGACCACTTGCGCTCCAGACGGTAATCGAGGAGACACCAAGTGACACCGCCCACCGAGGCGGCAAGATTGGTCACGACGGCCGCCATGACAGCCCGCAGGTTTGCGGACAAGGCCGAGCCAGCGTTGAAGCCAAACCAGCCGACCCAGAGGAAGACAGTGCCGATGACGACGTGAGTCACATTGTGAGGACGATAGTTGAGCTCATGGGTGCCGTGGCCCCGGCGCTTCCCCAGCATCAAGGAGTAAGCCAATGCAGCGGAGCCCGAAGAGATATGCACGGGAGTGCCGCCGGCAAAGTCGAGACCGCCCAACTTAAAGACCCAGCCAGAAGAATTCCATGTCCAGCAGGCGATGGGGTCGTAGATGACGGTAGACCAAACGAACATGAAGATGATGCAGGGCAGCATACGGCCACGCTCTGCGACGGCGCCCACAGCGAGAGCAACACTAATACATGAATCACATCAGCTTTCCAAATTCATGGCAGCGGACTGTCAAGAGTGTGCGGACGTCATCACTCACGTAATGGCAGCGAACATGCCCTGGAAGATGGCAAAGAGGAGATCCGGCACTTTAGTACCACCCACCGACGGCGCAGCCAGAACATCCTTCATACCAAAGTTGGCCAGATCTCCGATGAAACTTCCAGCTGTATGGGAAAAGGCCAAGGAGTATCCCCAGAAGAACCACTGGAAGGTCACCACGCCCACCGACATGATCGAAAGCCAGATCAGCGACAGGGCGGATTTCCGGCGAGCGAGACCCGAGTAGAAGAAGCTATTGATGGAGAGAGCGATCTGTTAATCCCATGATGGTATTGCAAGAAACAGAACAACCCTGACAGCATTACTCACCCAACACCGGGAATCATCAGCAACACCAGGGCCGACGAAGTCACCACCCATGCGATATCACCCGCCTGCAGAAGAATGTTATCAGCCATCCTGACTCTCGACCTCGTTGTCAGGCAAATCGATGACCTTACATTATAGTAGATGTTCAAATCTTCAGTCAAGGAATCCCCACCCGTGCTAATGGTGCCATTGTAGGCTACTGGATAGGCTGACATCTTTTGACGGCAGCTGTGAGGACCTTGGAAAGATTCAGGGAGAGGAGCCGAATGAAGAGGCGCAATGAGCAGAGCGACGAGTGATCGTCCACGCAACCAAGATGACTCCCTTGGAATCAACTGCGCTGGAGTGAAAAGTCTGTGTTTAAGGATGGCGTGTGGCAGCACTGAAGAAATGCCGAGTGAAGACGAAATGGCGAAAGGGAGGATTCCGAGAATCTCTTTTCAGACCAACTGACCCCCAGAGCTCTCGAAGGATGAGACTAGGACGCAGAAGTTAGGGGAATGCTGATCTATCTAGTACCTGCAGCAGGCCATGGGGCCCATTGTTAAATAGCGACAGACACTACTGAACTATAGCCGGGTCCATGCCAGGACAAAGGCACGACTCCGCCGTCTGGAGAGTTGCGAGTACCTGCACGCATCGGTCCAGATAGCGATCTTCTGATAGGGGAGGAGAACGTGTGGTCATCTTGATTGTTGGTATGATTCACTGGATTTGGTTTCAGTTGTTGCTGATAACCGGAGCCAAGAACGCCCTAAAGTCAGCCATGCCCAAGCTCCAGAGGACTGTGGCCCACGAGTCGACGGCGTCTCCACGGAAGGTTACGGAATGCGTAAACGGGGCCCAGCGGGGGGCCAGAGGGCTGGGAGACACCGTTCGGGGCTCGGAATACGGGGTCAAGCCTCAGCTATGGGGCTTTCTTCTGACAGATCCTGTGGGCACAGAGTATGAGAGTACGGCTCTTAGGTTGTTTCGAACCATGGTGATCTTGAGACGACTGCTTGGGGGGGTGACCGAACAGTGGATTCATGATATGCTCCCCATTGCAGGGATGGGGGCCCTCGTGGGAGATCTGAGGATCATCACTCCTCTGGCACCGGCAGTAATGCCTGACCAGCAATGAGGATCGTGAACTCGTCTCATCGTAGTGTACCCTCCTCCTCAGTAGGACTCACTACCAAATCACTACCCTCTACTGTGTCGTCCGAACTAGTCAAGCAAGCGGTGCATGTAGATGCTGTGATAAGCCGGCCTGGGTGTCCCGAGACGGTTGATAGCCCGATTGGGTCGATGGAGGCGAATGCGATCCATAATCATAGTTCGAGAACCGCTTGAGTCGCGATTGCCCTTTGGTTTCGGACTCATTTGATACATCACACGAAGATCGAAGATCGGGCATTCCGTTAATCTCCTGCGAGTTGTCCACGTCAAGTAGAGCTCTCGAGGATTCGAGCCGCAGTCTTCCCCAACTGGCTGTAGATAGGCCTATCCTGGTCGGGGCCAATCAGCGGCATACAAAGCTTATCTCCATCGGCATCCTCGAAACCCTAAAAAAAAGGTACGGCCGAGTAAGTACCCCCGTCGAGTGGGACTATCACACCAGGCGATAGCGCCTCACAGGATGAGCAGGACCAATTCTTGACGATTTCGGAGACTCACAGGGCGTGTGATAAGACAATCTTCTACAGTATACAGCATATGTACACCCATTCCGACGCCGGTTTGGCTTCACGGGTGACGGATGCCCAGGAACAACACATACCGTCGTGCGGGTATCAAGTGGTTCTGCAGAAAGCGGTCGGGCAGCGTTTGATAGTATTTACCAAAGCCTTATCATTGAGCCGGCTTTGCGTCCTACGGAACCAGATCGAGTCAAATCAGATCTTCTCACAACCGATGAATGGCATACTGAAAGATACTTCTTGAATCACGAGAATCCACACGGGTCTGGTGAAACCTTATGGGACCATCATCATCACCCCAGAATAAAGAAACAACTTCATCCAAGTCGAGATAGCATGTGTTCCGGGATGGACCTGGTTCGGTCCGTGCGTCTGGAAGCTCGTCGGGCTCTTATCAGACGTTGACCTGGACCAATCACCGAGTGTTCCTATCCAAGGCCAGCGCTGCTTATCAGCTTCGCCAGAATAGCCTTTTGGAGCACCCGAACCGCCCCGTTCGCCAGACGGAGCAAACGTTCCGACTGACTCGGATGGGTCCTGATAACATCAACATTGACTTCGTCTCCATTGCGAATCGCACGTTCCAGTCTCGGTCTTCACAGTCCAAAGGAAGCCTCTGACGGCATCTCCACATGTCACGAGAAAGTGGTGAATTTACCCCAGCTTGGTGGCATTGTGGCAGTGGTAGTGGTCTCATGCAGTACCACCGTTCCGACTCGACCTGAGCAACAATGTAAATCCCACGTGCCCTCGCACTCATCCTGGTCACTTCGGCTCGCTTGGAAAGATAGTTGCCCTCGGCCCCTCCCATGGAAGTTGAGAGAGGAGGTAGTGCCATGATTCTATCCGATGATCATGAAGCTACGTTCCACTTCTTCACCATCCTGACACCCAATCTGACCTCTTGTCCATGTCCATCTTCGATGTCAAGCGGATCATCTTTATCCTCTCTGCAAATCAGTCTACGCTTTGACGGTCTGAAGTGTTTGACGTAGGAATCAATCGCTGCAGGGCGGGCATCAGGCTATCATCTATCGGCAGTAGTCTGCTTCCAAGATATCATCCATCATCAATCGTGAATGCATGTGGCTTAGCTCGAACGCTCACGTCAACTTGAATTTTCATCTCGGCCCTCTTTCTGATGGAATTGGTAATAATGTGGGCTCTCAGGACCTAGTCACCCCTGTAGTGTTACTATGAACGGTTTCTCAATGAGATCAGATGCTTCAGCAAGATGTGTACATGCATACATTGTACAATGGATTCTGACTAAGTTAGGTTAGGTATCCCTCGTTGTTCAGGTACAAGATCATCACCTCTTGCTTCAACATTGCAATCAGTATTTCATGCATTACCTCCATAAGCGATGGTACCCGGCTCAAGTGACAGGTTCAGTCATATAATATGAGAGAGGGATGAGGGTGAGATTGCGATGGAGAAGAGCCCCTAGTATCTAGGCTATGGACTGCGGTGAGTGGCAGAGTCACATGCCATGCAAACACCAAGTGTAGTCCACATTGTAAAGCCCAGCCTGCCACACAACTCATTATCCGACTAAGTTAATTCCAACATCCGCATCAAATACTTTTCTTATAACCAAATTTTTGAGATCCGCTGTCACCGCTTCTCTCTTTGACAATTTGATCTACCTCGAGTAAGCGAAGGCTGAGAGGTAGTTTTTCAATGTTTCCTGCCCGATCTGTGATACTCCCTCTATATATGGTGAGTTCTACGATATCACACGCAGAGTAAGTACTACACGTCGTTATGCATTGCCCGTGTTATGTCCGGGACTCCGTGATGCCACTTCAATGAGGATTTGATCATCCTGCCAAGGATCCATCCATAAGGCTTCACGGGTTCCACCGCCCCACCTACTAGCCGATCCTTCGATCTGTGCAATAGTGAAGAGAGGCGATCAATGAGACCTAGGCTCTAGGTGGTGCATGAGAATCATGTATAGTACAGGGCTGAATTAAGAAGAATTTTCATAGGGCGTTGCGCTGGACCTCCAGCATCAAATATTGGACTCGGGTACAGGTGGAACCCATTGTTAACATATAATTACTAGCTCGGTAGAAGCCAGCCGTACAGGATCAGCATCCTGTGTGAAGGAAGCCTAGGGAGATAATAGCTTCACAACCGGTCTTGCTTCAATAACACAGAATTTGACGGTCTTTATCATATCATAAATATCTAGGCATAACCGAGATAAGAAGTTCCAGCACTGCACAATCTGTCCGGCAGTTGCTCAGGTGGCCGCGACCTTAAGTGTGGATCCTAGCTTGACTATTACCGGGCCCTGACGTGCGGTCAATCGAACCTCTTCCTGGCGTCTCCAACTATGTTGATACCCATCTGCATTCGCTGGTGTACACCGAATGGCGAGTGAAGTAATGTCGCACTAGATATATTGAGTAATCTGTACATCCCAGATGATGATAAGTACGGCTCTTGCCAAGAATCATCATCAACAGTATCACCGTGGACGTGGTTTTACTATTCCTTAGTGGGAGGGCTCCGCCTCTCCCTTTCCAAATGGCCGTTCAAGTACACTACTGACTGTACAGACTATATGACTCCTGAGTGTAGTACGACTGTACAGTGCACACCGTACCCTGTAGTAAGTACCTGTTACAGTCCCTGAGTCCATTCGTCTGCAATCACCTGGTCAGGCGTAGCATAGATGGTGGCAGGTAAGTCTGGCAAGCTGACCTTGGTGGGTAAACTCTTTTCCGGGCAGTTGCGTCTCAGCAGTCGACTGGTGACTTACCAAATTGGGTACATAAAAAGGACTTCGGGGTACCCAAATCGGTTTGCTCTGCAATGCATTGGAATTAGAGGACAGCCATCATGGATCAACCTGGGATGTCATTGTAAGTAGTCGATTCCCATGACGAGCATGATCAAGGTAAGAGACTAGTCTTTTGGCCAAATTCTCTGAAACATCAATTATCGAGTCTTTTAACCTTAGCCTCGAATTTGCTGGAAACAAAACTAGGGGTGTTTTCCCCTGTATTCCAATCAATCACGTGGGTCATGACGGATTGTGAACATGGATCAGTCAGGTAGCGAGCAGCTAAGGAAAGAACTATGCAATTGTTATCGACTGATATCCAGTACTGTAGAATGTGCAGCGAGGCACCCGACATGCTAAACATGCTTCCATAATCGACAGTTCACATGATTTTGATTGTTCAACACACGTGAAGCGCAATCAAATGGAAGACGGAACTGGACAGGTTCTCATTGGTGGAACGAGATCCCTTCCCAGTCTGTCGGGTGCAGGCAGCTTCCGTCTTTCCTGGCAAGTTGGAACAAGGAAGAAAACCCTGCCAACACTCTGGAGGAATTGTAGTAGATAGTCAAGAAAGATGAATCTCCAGGCTCATAATTGTGCTATTGCTTGATGTCCCTTGGATCTCTCTATCACCTGTACACCTGTAGTCTCTAGATCGATCCTGCAAATTAAATAGATCAAGATCAAATCTGTGCAGAATAAAGTAGGGTTAAAATGGATCTTCCTAGCCGTTACACGCGGGGCCACCAAATACGGTCGGACAAAAGGCCGATCGCTGTCACCTCCAAGACCAAGTGGACAACAGCCACAGCCACTGCACAGCACAGCACAGCACAAGCAGGATTGGGATCACTACTTCTGCACCAACCGTCAAAAGCAAGGATTTCAAGTTGGAGCCTGTCCTCGTGAACGCGGACGGGCGGACAGTCCTGCCATTATTGGGTCCATTCCCCCCCTCTCCAACGCCACTCGATCCCGCACCGCCACAAGGCCCCTATCATTCGGATCATATGGAGATCGCGTCTGGCAAGCTCCGTCCACCCTCCATCGTCAGAGCTTTTCCCACATCACACGGTCCATCATGGAGATCCCTGATATCGTGAGCCATGATTCAGATGGCTCGGGCTCCTCGGACGAGTTCCCTCCTCAATACCCACTGAGGGGAAACTCAACCTTTGGCGAGGCCTTCATCGACGGGTCTCAGGTCCAGACTCCGGCCACCACCATCACATCATCACCCCCGTCGTTGACTACCAGCTTGGGCGGATCGTGGTGCAGCACTCCAACAACGCGTCCCCGGGGAACCAGCGTTGGTCCAGCCTCAGCCGTCCTGGAGAAAGCTGATGTCCTCGGCATGCCGGGAGAATTGCGGCCTCAACGACCGTCGGCGCCCGCACGAACACCTTCCAACACATATGCTCCCCAGCGCCGTCCACCACAGTATATCAGTCTTCAGCAAGGCGATCGACAACGCTCCTCCTCCACCAAACGAGGAGCCCGGCGGGATCCCAATGCACAGTATCGTGCCCAGGAGAAGGCTTACGTGCAACGCATTCGGGCCAATCCTCAGGCTTGGTACCACCACTTCGATGACATGCAGCCCGCAAACACAATGTCCGGGGATGCAGATCTCGAGGATCCGTCACCCTCCTCCGAGGTGCCCTTCGACGATGAATCCTACGACCCGGACACCCAACTGTTCCTCCCGGACGACAACCTGCCCACCATCGAAGAGCTGAAGAACCCCAAGAATCAGGAACGCCTGGAATGGCATT
Organism: Penicillium diatomitis; assembly: GCF_028827545.1. Taxonomy (NCBI): domain Eukaryota; kingdom Fungi; phylum Ascomycota; class Eurotiomycetes; order Eurotiales; family Aspergillaceae; genus Penicillium; species Penicillium diatomitis. The sequence continues at coordinate 1,472,555 of NW_026623175.1, read as the reverse complement.
CCATGTTGGCCTCTGTGCTCAAGGGTGACGTCGTCCGACAGGAGAAACAGCGGTTGATCGACTCAACAGAATCCAAACGATCGGCTGCCTTGGGAAACGCCCTTTGGATCGGTGTGCGTGCGAGGACATGTGGCCGAAGCATCGCCCTGCAGCGAAAACTCATCGACGATTCCCGTGCCCAGCTCGGCCCTCTGATTGAAGAAATCATCAACTTCCAGATCAAAGGTGAGACGGAAATTGGCAAGCCTCCCCGCAAGCAGGTGGAGGATATAGTCGCCAAAGTCGAGAAATGTGAAGTGCTCTATTCAACCCTTAAGGAAATGGAGATTGCAAACCCCCGCACGGCCTCGGAGGGGTTCTACTCCAGTCGCGCGGCCATCTTCGCCTGGCACAACATCACCGCCTTGATCAACACCGAATTGGCCGTCCTGCAAAGCTGGGTCGGCAACGATGCTTTGGATTTCAGTCAGCCGAGAACAATCTATGAGCATAGCGAACTATCGGAAGATTCATCGTTCCTAGATCGCATTATGAAGGAGGATGGTCTGAAGACGCTACAAGGTGATCACAGCATGCTGAACAGCCTTGGCAGAGTGATCCAAAAAGCCAAGGGCACACTGATCGAGAACGCCGAAGCCTTTTCTGCCCGACATCTACCGCCATATATCGAAGAGTTATTGACATTGATCAATTTTCCCTCTCGTTTGATTCAAGAGATCATTCGTGTGCGCTTGTCGTACGCCAAAAACATGAAGGACCCGGCCCAGCAGTCACCAATTCTGGTGGATCAGATGATCTCTCAGTTCCAGATCCTGATGCGCGTAGCCACACAGATCAAACAACGATACCTGGAAATCTCACGTCCCGAACCCGGCTGGGACTTGCCACCATGTGTGGATGAAAACTTTGATTCTGTGGTGCTGGATGCCATGAAGTACTATTTCAAGATCCTGAATTGGAAACTCAATGCGAACAAGAATACTTTCAAAGAGGCCGAGATTCTGGAACAAGAATGGGAGTTCTCCTATGTGATTGGCCGCCAGATTGAAAATGGCGACATTGAAGTTGCTGAACAGTTCAGGTATGTGCACATCTCCTATCAACTTACTATCCCCTACCAGAGGCTGACATTATCTTTTCGCTCTCGCGTAGTGCTTTGACTGCCAAGTCGCTCCAGCGACTCATGATTCACTTTGAACGCGAGCTGGTTCCTCGACCTAATGAAAGTGTTGCGGACATGGACAAGCGTTACAAGAGCATTTTGGATTCGACACGTATTCGCCAGCGCAAATTGTATCGATTTTCAAAATTCCTGTGTCAATTGTTCGAAAATGCCACAGAGTACAACCTCACCACAGATATTGCCTACGAGTTCTTCGAGGCGCTTCTTGTTTCAGATCACTTCCTTGTCACCTCACCAACCTCGGTCGGTCAGAAGGGCGTCTACCTGATTGCCCATCACTCCTTGTGGAACCGACCAGCGGACATTCAAGCCATTCTGGCTACCTCGTTTCGAGAGGACGAGTCCACCAAGGATGGTCCGCATATTCCGTATGTTCTGGTCATTCGTCCTGAGAAGCCGATCGCATGGGCTGGAAAGGAGATGAAGGTTGGTTTCTTGGAGCAGCCCACCGACGTCCGCCTTGGCAAGCTTCGTCTAGTTGTCGAGGGTATGCAGGAACGCCTGCAGAATGCCAGAATGGAGTTGGCCCAACTGACGGGCATTCAACTGGACATGGCCATCGGACAGCGTGCCAATCTAGGCCGTGTCAACGTGGAGTTGAATAAAATCAAAAAGATCTCATTCAAGCTGTCCATGGCTATCATGGATAGCGTCGCTGTGATCAAAGATCAGCTCCGGGAGAAGACTTGGGAAAACAACGATCTCATTCAAGCCTGCTATGCATTTGCCACGGAATTCGGTAAGCGTTCCAGCAACTACGTGGATGCCAATCGACGGGCGATGAACAGCGCCCGCCTCGTGGAGCTGTCACTCGATTGGGTCTCCTTCATTTGTGATGAGTGCGACGCTGCAGACCGTAAGACTTTCAAATGGGCGGTGTCGGCGCTCGAGTTCGCGATGGCCATTACCACAAGTCGGCACTTGCTTTCCATGTATGAAGAAGAGTTCAGCCGCCTGCGCTCCAAAGTGGCCGGATGCATGTCTCTGCTCATCTCCCACTTCGACATCATGGGTGCTCGATCCTCCCTTGCGGCCCAGGCCGAGAAACAACGTATGGAGGAGCGTGCCGGCCACCGAAAAGTCGGAGCCGGACGAATCCTGAGCGACGAGGAGGCATCGAAGCTTGTGCGCGAGCAATGGCTTGCTCGTTTGACGGAGCTTGAAGATCGACGACTGGACACCAAACGCCAGGCGCTTGGTCGAGTCCTTGAGGGCTCCGACGAAGCCGACCGCTCTTTAACAGTGCTGTCATCCTCTGCCACCAACGTGACTCTGCGTTGGCAGCAGGGACAATTTATCGGCGGTGGTACATTTGGCTCCGTTTATGTGGCTATCAACCTCGACAGTAACTACCTGATGGCCGTCAAGGAAATTCGCCTGCAAGATCCTCAACTGATTCCCAAGATTGCGCAACAAATTCGCGATGAAATGGGCGTATTGGAAGTCTTGGACCATCCAAACATCGTCTCTTACCATGGTATTGAGGTGCATCGAGACAAGGTCTACATCTTCATGGAGTACTGCTCAGGTGGTTCACTCGCAAGTTTATTGGAACATGGCCGCATTGAAGACGAAACGGTCATCATGGTCTACGCACTACAACTTCTCGAGGGTCTGGCATACCTTCACCAGGCGGGTATTGTGCATCGGGATATCAAGCCCGAAAACATCCTGCTGGATCACAACGGTATCATCAAGTATGTGGACTTTGGTGCCGCCAAGATCATTGCTCGCACAGGCCGCACCGTGGCGCCGGTGGATGGACCAAGCAACAACATGCTCGCAAAGGATGGTCAAATTGCCAATCAGCGAGGCAAGAATCAGAAGACAACCACAGGAACCCCAATGTACATGTCCCCCGAAGTCATTCGCGGTGATACCTCGGACCTTGTCAACCGACAGGGCGCCGTTGATATCTGGTCTTTGGGCTGTGTGATTCTTGAGATGGCCACCGGCCGACGTCCTTGGTCTACCCTGGACAATGAATGGGCAATCATGTACAATATTGCCCAGGGTAATACGCCGGCCCTACCGACCCAAGATCAGCTCAGTGACATCGGCATCGACTTTGTGCGCCGCTGCTTTGAGTGTGATCCTCTGCGACGACCCACCGCTGCCGAGTTGCTTCAACATGAGTGGATTGTCTCCATTCGTCAGCAGGTGGTCGTCGAGCCTCCCACTCCCGGCAGTGAGAATGGATACAGCAGCTCAACAAGCTCCATGAGTCGTCAGAGCTCAACTTATGCTTGAGCTGGCTAGTTGACAAAAACTCAATCCATTGAGAATGGGATGGATTTTTCATCCCAGCTTCTGCCCCTGATCACCCCCGGCTCCCTTTATAAATTCAGCTTCCGCAGCCTAACTCTTTCCCTCGTTTTCCCTTGTTGATTCTAAAAAAGTTCCAAGTGCTTTTCAGTTCAAGTTCCAAGTGCTTTTCAGTTCAACGCCCACACTCGCTGGAGATGACTTTGAAATTGTCTCTCGCTTCGCATCCCCCTCACCCACCCCTCAGATGGCATCGCATGTGATACCCCCTTTTGTGCTCTTTTGATTTTTGACTTCATTTTTCTCGACTGAATCGTCCCACGCACAATATTTCTGCCTTTCTCTTTTTCCCGATTCAGTTTCGATCTCGTCTTTAGCTTTCAGCTTCTCTGGAAGCAATCGGGCTAGGTTCAAGCCGTCATCGCATTAGTTTTATTCTTCTTTTATTCTCCTTTTTCTTGGTTCGGGCGCTGGTTCCGTCTGCAGATTGGATTTAATGTACGATCTTCCATGTGTATGAAAACAACTTTTGATAATGTTGCCTGCTTCCATTTACATTCATGTTCTATATTTGATACTATTCAGCTGTCCCCTTCTCGTAGGCTTGAGTACACTCCTTTGACGGCACGGCATGTAGCCACTTACCTCTCCAGTACTAGAGTGGCAAAGTTGCCATGGCTTACAAAAGGGTTGCAAAGCGAGATGTAACAAGGGACTACTGCAGGGGTGCATGTTAATAGGAATAATGCCGATTGCTACGCTCTCATGACTTGCACACGTCGGAACGGTTATCAAGACATAAGAATGTCACACAGTAAATTCAATAGAACTCGTATCATAATGTATTCAATGGGCCATCAGGCAGTGAAAGATCAAAGTCACAGAGGAGAAATTGATGACGGAAAAACAATAGATCCAGCACGCCAAACACTGTGAGAAATTGTCGCCAACTCCAAGACCAAAGGTTCGTGAGACATGATATAAGGGTGATGAGCCGCGCTGCGAGGTAGTAATGCATCTGGCGAAAGAGGGCCATGTATGAAAATAGAGACGTGAAAGACCGGGAAGACACAGAGTGACAACGAGGAAGAATCAGGTAGGGTTGAGCATGAGCCAGAGATTGATGCAAGCTTCATTTGATGTGAAGCTGGCAATATCGCGGCGCTGAGTATGGAGGTGGCTAGTGACCTGTAATACCAGCGCGAATTTTGCAAGGTATGTGACACAGGCGGAATAGCGGACTGGTATCTGGGATACAGACATGCGACAGCCGCGGACTAATGATGCGAGCTGCTGTACACTTCCAGTACTGTGGACGTTCTAGCGGAACTCCACTGCTGGAGCGCATCCATGATCTTCAACGTGTTTCAGTTCAAGTTGCTGAAATCTGCTCGATCACAATCATTAGAGAGAAATTTCTTCCAACACAAACAGGTGACTGAGAACGGATAAACGTACCGCTCGCTCTTCGCATGGAAGTAAACGCCGCTTACAGATCCCTCGATCTGATTAAAGCATATGTAATAGAACCCTTCAAAGCTAGCTCCAGAGATCGTTCGCACGCGATGATCGGGAACCAGGAAGTATTCTTTCCATCTCATGAACACGTGCTCACGCTGAGCAAAGTTGCGATATGTGAAATCTGTTCGCTTGGCCTGTTTGGCTAGCGGTTTCCAGGCGGGAAACCGGGACCAATGGTGGATGTCTATCTTCTCATTGGCGCCCCATTGCTCGTTTCGGGTCTGGAATGTGTGCTTGGTTCCGATGATCTCCCCTTCAAAGAAGGTGGTTAAGGTAGGGTGATCCTCAGTCAAACCTAACCAGTAAAGAACAGGATATTAGTTTGACGTCCTAGCAGCCCGCACGGATCTCGAACCGGTGAGACGCACCTTGAATGCGAAGATAACCGCATAAATATGATTCAGCCATGTCGACGTGGATGATTTCCACATCCACATTGTATTCTTGTTTATCGGACATTTGTTTGCCGACAAATTTGCTACCGGAGCGAAGGAAAGACGACGAGTAGTTCGGCAGGAGCTGCAGACACCAGTCAGAACATTTTGTGCTAAACATTGCACAGTAAAACAAAGGTGGCATAACTTACCCGAACATTAGAGAATTCGTACCGCAGCAGCGAGGAGTTGGAGGGTGTTACTGACGATTGGTCGCCAGCATTGCGATCCCATGGTGAAATCGATCGCTCGCGTGATGCGGTGTCGTCGTCGGGAGCGCCGCTTGTCTTGCTCTCCACTCTCAGCGGGTCAGATGTCGAGAGCGCGCTGCCATCGTCGGAGCGACGCAGCGCGGAGGGTGCTAAGGCACCGATTGACGTAAGAGCATCGTCAACAGTCTCGCCCTGGGAGACCAGGGAATCTGGAGTGCCTCTTCCGTCCGAGAGACGATCCAATTCTGGCGGACACGTTCGGGTGGAGATCACCTCGGTGATCGAGTTGGGGCGAGTGGCACTCGGTGTTGGCATTGCGGATCAAGGAAGGAGGAAAGTAGACATTGGGACCGAGCCAGAACGCCGAAAACACAAAACCAAACGATGAGGGTATTTTGGACACCCCAATCCAAGTTATCGAGAACACGGAACGAAAGAGCAAGTACGGGTCGACAACTCCCAAGGGGAATACGAGTAGTGAGGGAAGCAGGGGAGGGATCTGACAGTGGTAGAGGATGAGATGGTCCAGAATCGAGCCGGGAATCTAGAAAGAGTAAGAGCGTAAGAGCGTCAGTCCGTCGCCCACTTGCGGGCCCATCATGGGGTCATGCGAGCGCGGGGGAGGCGCTGGTGGCCTCAGGCACCAGCGCTGCTGTGAGTCTGGGAGATAGTCGTGAAGAGCCTAAGGCACCTGTGAGTAGGCCAGTACTACAGTACTACTAGACTACTATGTAAATACCTCACATGCACTCTGCACTCTGCACTCTGCAGTCTCCTGTCTCCGTTGTATTATCCTACACGTCTTTGGAACAAGTTTTCTACACTTGAAAGCACAAGTCAATGCTTCGCACCCGACTCGGCCCAAATAGTCCATTTACCCTGAGACAATCGCTCACGTCACGAGAGCCTTTTCCATCACTATCGGCTCCATGTACACAGCACGTACATAATGCATCAACATCTCTGTCAACGCCGGCATGCTGACTTGGATCCTGAGACGACGTCGCATCTCACCGCCATAATTCTCCTGCTATCACTTTATTATCATGCCCGGCACCGTCCGCCATGCGTGAATGAGTCCACCCGAGCTAGCGAAGGAGGACCAAACCAAACGGCACAAGACTGACATCGCAGGAGCCTATGAAGATCAGATTGGAGTTATAAATGCCATGCCTGTCCCGACCATGCTGAAAGTCGTTTCGCATTGGAACTGATTAAAGCATCCTTGATTTAACGCCCGGTATCATGAAAAAGCAGACATTTCGAAGGATTTTGAAAGTTTTCGGATTCAAATGGGTTTGATCTGACAAGCGAGAGCCATGGAGTTAGTTTGCTTCGCGTCGGACACAAGACCCAAAAAATTTTTTGAAGACTTTTGAGCCGTACCTTAAAGTGGAGAGAAATCAATGAGAAGACAAGTGCCTTCAGATCCTGCACCAGATAATAGAAGACCCGAAGTCCCTCTGGGTCGTCCGATTCGGCTACATCGACCAAAGAGCCGATCTTCGCAGTCTATAGAAGCAAATGGGTGGATGAGCGGTCCGTAGTCGGCCACAAGGGTTCTTGTCCCTGTTCTCAATCGTACCTCAAAGGAAATGTGTTCACCACCCAGTCGAATTTCCAGTTCTTGACGGCCATCCTTGTTCTTCTTAGGCCATTTAGAGTCGTCCTCCCTGAGGATCCAGTGTTAGTACGGTATACTCAACACCGGTAACTATGCGAGGCTCATACTTGAGAACTTCACTTTGCTTGATGATGTGCTTGATCTCCTCAATTATAGCCGAGCTCACACACACTGTTCCCCGCTTATTAGATTGCTGATGGATTGTCCGGAGCTGAAAGTGTCCAACTCACTCTCTTTGCGGATGAGGGAATCATTGCGGTAGTTGGAGTTATTCGCATATCGTACTGCAGCACTGGTACCGTCGGCAATAGTTCGGAAGTCAAATTCTGCGGGTAAAAGTCAGAGCTCGTTCCCAGGAGAGATTGGCTTCTCAGTGTGAGCGTCAGAACTAACCAAGAAACTCGTGACCGAAGCGCCCAGAGTGACCTGAGCTAAAGGTGGGAGGTTAGTAGTTGTGGCAGAGGATTCTTCTCCGGAAACATAGGCATTGAGCTCGCACTTACTAGTAACGAAGGTAAAATGTATCGTTCGTCGACATCTCGAGCTGAGCTATGCCGTGGTTCTCACAACTGCCGTCAAGAACAAGTTCGAGGCGGATTCCCCTCCACGTGAATTAAGGTAGCGGAGGCTGAGCAGAGGTCCAGAAAAGCGGCAGGCTTAGTCACCCACACAGAGAGTCGGGAGCGGACCTGGGGGTCCAAAGGGACAGGTTGATGCTCCCACTTCCGTTTCCCTCCCCCTCCCATTTGCGCATCTCCAACGAACACGCCCATGATAATTTAGGTTGGCGAGGGGTGCTGGATTGAATTGATCGCGCATCTTTAGATTTGGTCTAAAGCTTCCGTCTGCGGGAGACATCCTCTTGCGGTAGGTTTGGAGAGTGAACGCCTGGCCCGCTGAGCTGTTCAAAACATTCCCCCGATCTAACAACTCGCAGCTCCCCTTTGAATCCTCGCAGCTCCCCTTTGAATCCACGGCCGTCGCTTTAGATCTCACCACCATGGCGTCATTTCTCGAGAACTCGTACAGCCTCGTCCATCTGGACAACACGGCCGACCAGGCGACCGTGCAGGAGTTGAAACTCCAGCTGGAAAAGGGCAATGATGAGACGAAGATGGACACAATGCGGACAATCATTACGATTATGCTCAACGGTGATCCGATGCCACAGCTACTCATGCACATCATTCGCTTTGTCATGCCTGCGAAGAGCAAGTCCTTGAAGAAGCTGCTATATTTTTACTACGAAATTTGTCCCAAGCTCGATGCGAGTGGTAAATTGAAGCAGGAGATGATTCTGGTCTGGTACGATGCTCCCGACTCCTTGCTCTCGTCGTTGGAACGCTCCATTGACCTCGAATTCTCACCCCTTTCAGCAATGGCATCCGAAATGATCTGCAGCACCCAAATGAATACGTCCGCGGAAACACCCTTCGCTTCCTTTGCAAGCTGCGCGAACCAGAACTCATCGAACCCCTCCTTTCCTCAGCCCGCTCTTGCCTCGAGCATCGTCACGCCTACGTGCGCAAAAACGCCGCCTGGGCCGTGGCTTCAATCTTCCAACATTCCGAATCCCTCATTCCAGATGCGCCGGAGCTGCTTCAGATCTTCTTGGAGGCAGAGTCAGATGGCACTTGCAAGCGCAATGCGTTCGCGGCGCTCATGTCGATTAGCCACGAGAAGGCGCTTGAGTATCTCGGCACAACATTCGACACCATTCCAAATACCGACGAGCTCCTTCAGCTGGCTGAGCTTGAGTTCTTGCGGAAGGATGCTGTTCAAAACACTCAAAACAAGGTACGTTGCAATTGGACGGTCCACTCCGACAGCACTGGGCCTGTACATACAAGACTGACCTGGAATCTCAGTCTCGTTACCTGAAACTTATGCTCGAACTTCTCGACGCCCCCACAAGTACTGTTGTCTACGAAGCTGCCACATCTCTTACTGCCCTCACCAGTAACCCCGTCGCCGTGAAGGCCGCTGCTGGCAAACTCATTGAGCTGGCCATCCGAGAGGCGGACAACAATGTGAAACTCATTGTGTTGGACCGGGTTGATCAGCTTAGGAAGCGCAATGAAGGTGTTCTAGATGATCTGACCATGGAGATTCTACGAGTTCTTACCAGTCCCGATATCGACGTCCGACGGAAGGCCCTCGGTATTGCCTTGGAGATGGTCTCCAGCAAGAACGTTGAAGAAATTATCATGTTGTTGAAGAAGGAGCTTGCCAAGACAGTCAATGAGCAATACGAACAAAACAGCGAATACCGCCAGTTGCTCGTGCAGTCAATACACAACTGCGCTATTAAGTTCTCAGAGATTGCCGCCAGCGTGGTCGACTTGCTCATGGACTTCATTGCCGACTTCAACAACAACTCTGCGGTTGATGTGATTCAATTCGTCAAGGAGGTCGTCGAGAAATTCCCAGATCTGCGCAGCGCCATCGTCGACCGCTTGGTATCTACCCTGAGCGAGGTTCGTGCTGGTAAAGTATACCGTGGTGTGCTGTGGGTGATCGGAGAGTACTCCCTTGAAGAAAAGGACATTCGGGAAGCCTGGAAGAAGATTCGAGCCAGTCTGGGTGAAATTCCTATCTTGGCCTCAGAGCAACGACTCCTTGATGAAGTTCCCGATGACAATGTACTTCTCTTGCAAGAGGCGGCCAACGGGCATGGCAAGAGCGCCCCCACCGGGTCCCGCAAAATCCTTGCCGACGGGACTTATGCCACGGAGAGTGCTCTCACTAGTCAATCTGCTGCTGCTGCCCGTCTGGAGGCTGTCAAAGCCGCACAGAAGCCTCCTCTCCGCCAACTCATTCTTGATGGCGATTACTACCTGTCCACTGTTCTTTCCTCCACCTTGACAAAGTTGGTGATGCGCCACTCCGAGGTCTCTCAGGATACCGCTCGTACAAACGCCCTCCGTGCCGAAGCTATGCTCATTATGATCTCGATCATGCGTGTTGGTCAGTCGCAATTTGTCAAGGCACCTATCGATGAGGATTCCGTCGACCGTATCATGACTTGTGTCCGCTCCCTCGCTGAGTTCTCCGAGAAGAAGGAGCTCGAGACGACCTTCCTCGAGGACACACGCAAGGCATTCCGAGCCATGGTCCAAGTTGAAGACAAGAAGCGTGCTGCAAAGGAAGCCTCTGAAAAGGCCAAGAGCGCTGTGCAAGTCGACGACGTTATCCCAATTCGTCAATTCACTAAGAAGAACAGCGTGCAGGGCGCGGAGGAGGTTGAACTCGACCTGGCAAAGGCCACTGGAGGTGATACTGTGACGGAAAACGTGTCATCAAAGCTCAGCCGTGTTGTTCAGCTGACTGGTTTCTCTGACTCTGTTTACGCCGAAGCTTACGTCACTGTTCATCAGTTCGACATCGTTCTCGATGTCCTCTTGGTCAATCAAACTGCAGAGACCCTTCAAAATCTCTCGGTCGAGTTTGCCACACTTGGAGACCTCAAGGTTGTTGAGCGACCATCAACCCACAACTTAGGTCCTCGCGATTTCTTGAACGTGCAAGCCACAGTCAAGGTTTCTTCGACCGATACTGGCGTAATCTTCGGAAATATTGTCTACGACGGCGCCAGCTCTACGGAAACCCACGTGGTCATTCTCAACGATATCCATGCTGACATCATGGACTACATTCAACCTGCCCACTGTACTGAGACGCAATTCCGCTCCATGTGGACTGAATTCGAGTGGGAGAATAAGGTTAACATCAACTCGAAGGCCAAGAGCCTGCGCGACTTCCTGAAGCAGCTTATGGAGAGCACCAATATGGCCTGCTTGACACCTGAGGCGTCACTGAAGGGTGATTGCCGCTTCTTGAGCGCCAACTTGTACGCTCGGAGCGTGTTTGGTATGTTCTTCTTCCAGCCATCTTGAGCAGTACTATGCCCAACATTGCCTTGCTAACTCTAATTCTCTTCTCCAGGCGAGGACGCTTTGGCCAATCTCAGCATCGAGAAAGAAGGTGATGACGGGCCCATCACCGGTTTTGTCCGAATTCGCAGCCGCTCCCAGGGTCTGGCTCTGAGTCTGGGGTCACTGAAAGGCTTGAAAGCAGCAGCAGCATGAGTAGATGTAATTTGTTCACTTCCCAGCGGTCCATACATTTGAAATGATGTCCTTTTCCCTTGCCCTCTACTTTCCTGCTTCTGAATCCCCCGCCACAAGTTCTTCTCTTCCAACATTTCTCATTGTTTACTTACCAATATTCATCCTGTATTGAGAGACTTGGGGGGTCATAGTCAAATAGATAATTGTTGTGGCTTTTCAATGGCTGTACCGGAACACACAAGACATGAGGACAGTGCTACAGTATGCGCAATCGGAGTGTTTCAACTTGTGTAAAGAGCCATTCACCCAACAACGGTCATGCGTCAAAGGCGAAAAATGTGTCAGCCCGGAAAATCTCACACATTATCGGATCATAATACTCGCTCCTTTTCTTTCAGGTCCAACAGGAGGCGGATGCATGCCAAATTTACGCCAGTCTGCGAGCTTCGTCCCAAGGCGCGCATGGGCCACCGGCTGTAAGCAGGAGGAGTCAGGAACCGGAACAAACGGATTCGCGAGTTTTAGCGGCTGCGCTCTTTGATCGCCTCCGCCCCAACCTTGTCATTCGTTTCGAATCTTCTATTGTCAGACATCCGTGTCCTGCACTAATCAAACATATCTGCTTCGATTGATTATGTGGTAGACGCGCCTCTATCTATATTTTGCAGAATGTCGACCTCGGATCTGGCTCTGGAGCAGCCGGACGCCCAGCTGCAACACGACTCAAGTATTACTGTGGACAAAGCTGTCTCCCTTACATTGAGCAGCGATTCTCTCCTCGTCCTTGGTGAGGCGCAACCTCCACCACTTGGATGTTCAAGTTGTCAGAGCTTTCGCCAACTGAAATTATTTCCAGATGAACGATCCAATCACAAATCGAACCGTGGTTGCTGTGCGCCGTGCAAGTCGAGTAAGTGATATCACCGCCTCTTGCGTCTGATGCATATGGAGCTTCACAATACTCGAGAAGAATATTTATCGCTTCGAACGACCGCGGACTAATCTTTATCTTTCACTGAATCCAGACATCGATAGCCCGAAAACCGTTGCAATTTCGTTGTACAATATCCTGGACGCCGAAATCAATCCGACGAGCCTCGTGATCACCTATGCTGAGCATTCGCACAAGGATGATGTGACGGTGACGGCTCTCCGTTATAAAATTGGCGACAAAGAAAAGCCGGCTGTTGAAGCTTGGATGGCCAGGCTGTTAGACTTGGCGTACGGTGCCGCAGAGCGACGCAAAAGATTGAAGGTCTTGATCAATCCTCATGGAGGCAAGGGCAACGCCGCGTCGCTTTACCAGAAATATGCCGCGCCGATCTTTGCTGCTGCACGATGCCAATTAGATGTTCAAGCCACCGAATACAACGGCCATGCCATCAAGATCGCAGAAGAGCTTGACATTGACGCTTACGACACGGTAGTCTGTTGCTCTGGGGACGGCTTGCCGTACGAAGTGTTCAACGGGTTGGGTAAACGCCCCAACGGCCGCGAAGCACTCGCTCGGGTCGCTGTCGCCTTACTACCATGCGGCTCTGGCAATGGCCTCACGTGGAATTGTTTTGGCACGGGTAGTAATTCTATCGCTGCGTTGGGCATTGTCAAAGGTTTGAGAACGCCGCTCGACTTGGTTTCCGTGACCCAGAAGGACAGCCGCACCTTATCCTTCCTATCTCAGTCTTTTGGAATCGTGGCCGAGTCCGATCTAGCAACTGAACATATCCGCTGGATGGGGGCCCAAAGATTCACATACGGCTTCCTCGTCCGACTTCTCCGACGTACCGTTTGGCCCTGTGACTTGGCCATCAAGGTTGTTCTGGATGATAAACAGGCCATCAAAGAACATTATAGGTCCTACAGGCTCAAGGGCGATGAAGACGCCGATTCATTGAGCGATCAAAAGCGAATCGATGCCGCTAGGAAATCACCAGAACTCCCAGAACTTCAGTTCGGGACAGTTCAAGATGAGCTCCCAGGCGACTGGGAGACGGTGCCCGGAGAGACTATGGGTAACTTTTATGCCGGTAACATGGCCATTATGTCCAAGGACACCAATTTCTTCCCCGCGTCACTTCCCAATGATGGTCTGATGGACGTTGTCACCATTGACGGCAACGTCAGCCGATCTACTTCGTTGAAGATGATGACCGAAATCGAAACCGGTGGGTTCTTTGATATGCCCGAGGTCAAGATTCGGAAAGCTATGGCATACCGCCTCGTCCCGCGCCAAAAAGAAGGATATATCAGCATCGATGGTGAACGGGTACCGTTTGAAGCATTCCAGTGTGAGGTACACCCAGGCTTGGGCACCGTTCTGTCCAAGTCGAAACGGATATATGAAGCTGAAGGGCCAAGGTGAGCTGTACGCTTACTCATGGCACCTTGCTCCTGGCAGCTCATGCAGCAGGACTCCCTTCTTGTCTTGTGCTTCTTGCCCTGACGTTGACATCGGAAAGACACGCGCATTGTTTCCCGGGCTGTATTCGCCCCTCTTTACCCTTGATACCCCAGCAACCGGAGAATCTGTTTATAAGCTTTAGCTTCATTTCTGTATTTGCCTGTCCCACATCGTCAGCTCCGTCCGGTACATTGAATTGCAACAGAGTGTCTTTGTAATGTATCTGATTACCGATCTGTTCGCCTAAACAAGGAAGCAATAGACTGTCCACCTCATGGCGCAGTCTTTATGTCGAGAATTGCGGGAATGTGCAAACTCATGGCATCTTTAATTGTCTATGTTCATAAGGATGTGCGTCCAATCTGTTTATTCTTGGTCAAGTGTATAATGTCTCGCTATGTGGATGATGCTGTACAAAAGTTTTATCGGGCAGAAACGCTGGAGGCTCCTGCAGGTCACTTTTCTCTTAATCGTCGAATCCACCCCACTCGCCGTCACTGTCCTCTTCTTCTTCTTCCTCTACTGCCCTCGTGCGGATACCCCACTCAATCAATCGATCGTCGTCAAGGGCTTCCGCGGATCTTGTCCGAACGGGCTTATAGGGACTCTCGGACCGCAACTTTTCCAAAGGTCGCAGAAGCAACTCCATCGGCACATCACCCTTGATCTTCCTTCCCTTGATTTCACCGTCCTCATTTGTCTCTCCTCCCTCAAATTCTAGCACCTTTTCCAACTCATCAACCCAAAGATCAATCAGATGGTAGCGCAGACCATCTGGCCCATGTGGCATGGGAATGAAATTTGGATCTTTCTCGTCCACGACCGGTTTCGAGGCATGATCGGGGTGAAAGTTGATGGGGCAGAGGGGCCCTTCCTCAATGATTGAGATATAAGCCTCGAGATCAGCCCATTTGCCATCTCCCTCTTCCGTGCTGTTCTCTGTGGGTGTCATCTCGGTTTCCTCTTGCTTTTTTTGCTTCTTGCCTCGGCCCTGCTTGCCATTGTCCTGGCGCTTGCGCTTCTTGGCGTCTCCGTTCACTGCCTTGTTGGGTCCCTTTACGAAAATTTCGAATGCCACGCCCACATAGCAACGGATCAAAAACAAGTACTTGTCCAGTCGTAACCGGTCGAGAGAGTGAAAATCCCGGCCAATGGTGATCCAGAAGGCGCGCAAGAAGCGGTGGAGGGTAGCGTGGGGAAGAGAAGGCACGAGAGAGTAGGAAAGGGAGCGGGCGAGTGCTTGTTGTGTGAGAGGTCGGTCGGAGTGGTAGAAGCCTTGCATAACATCAGTCACTCGTCACATCTTTTAAAGAATGTTGTCAAGCTAGACAGAACGGTCAAAAGAAAGACGTACAAAAGAAAAGACCTTTCCAGAGCTTTACCAGGTCAACCAATGTGAGGTCATTGCGCGAGCGCAAGAAGAGAGTCAAAGACTCCACGGCCTTGTCGCGGACTTTGCGGTCTGGAACATGAGATAGACATTGTTAGTTCAGGGCTGTGGGCATGTGGAATCTGGTAAAAAGTAAGCCTTACCGCTTGAAGCGAGCTCCTTGACGAAAGGCGTCTTTGAGATGTCCGTCATGTTGATTATGAGCTTACCACTTCAAACGATGGTAGAAGGGCTGCTCTGTTATCTCTGCGACTCGGCGATAAAACCTTTTTTTTTCTGCCCTGATATTGTGTTTACACTGTTTGCACCCAGCGAGCGACAGAATATTTGGTGCCTGAGGTACTCCATAGATCAAGGGCTCATTAAAGCCTCGCCCCCCCCCCATCCCGAGATGTGCTTGGAAGCAAAGACTATACGCATCTGCCTTTCTGAGGTATTGGCAGCACCATCACACAAGGTCACACAAGGCTGTTACAGCTTGATGTCGAGCAGGCTACTTGTCTCAACTTCGTACAGGTCTCAACGTTTGACTGAAGGCAATGTTGACCATCATTTGGTTGGGTCACCGCATTTTGGACGCCTCGGAGCTTGACAATCCCGCGATGAACCACCGATTCCCGCCAAGCAAAGGTGGTTGACATCATGACTTCACAGCAAATGATGAGGGATCATTCCACTCTGGCGTATTATTCTATGAAGCGTAGACACAAAATGGACTCCAGAAGAATAGGCCCTGTGGAGTTGAATTCAGGAGTCATTCGAACCGTGGTAATTATGGTCAGCGTGCCTGTGAGCTGGTCGTATAAGAATGGCTGATTCTGCTCTCTGGTCTTTGTGGGCAATGAGTTTATTGGCCTCTAGCGATTCGAGTATCACATCAATCTTGTTCGAGGGCTGCATTTTCGACCATTTTGCCTAATTGCAGCCTCAACGCCTGCCGCGTGAACCCTTCAGATCTTGTCGCGATATGGAAGGCCAGGCTGGAGAGTCGGAGATTTCTCCGGCAAGCTCAACCTGCCACGGCCGATCTAGTTCCGAAGCTACTCCTCAGAATAAGACGGCCGGCTTTGAATACATTCATCCTGGAGATCGCGAGGAACTAACCCGTGTTGCTTCAAATTTCCCCCGGCAGCGAAGGATGAGCTCTGGACTTGGACGCCTGGCCGGCCTGGAGAAGGAAGAAACCGTCGGAGACATTGACGTTGGAGACCCAGTCATTGATCCAACAAGCGAAAAGTTCGATCACTACATGTGGGCGCGAACAATGTTGAAGATGATGGACCGGGCAGGCATTCCTTTGCGCAAGTCCACGGGAGTCGTATGGGAGAATTTGAATATTGCGGGTTCGGGATCTGCTCTCCAATATCAAAACAATGTCGGCTCTGTTGTTCTCGCCCCATTTAGACCCCAGGAGTATATTTCTCTCGGGAAAGGTCATTCCCAGAAGCAGATTCTTCGCAATTTCGATGGCCTACTCAATAGCGGCGAACTGCTCATTGTTCTAGGAAGACCTGGTAGCGGATGCTCGACCTTGTTGAAGTCTTTGACTGGAGAATTGCATGGCTTGAAACTGGTTCAGGGATCGGACATTCAATACAACGGTATATCAATGAGTCGTATGCGCCGCGAGTACAAGGGCGAGGTCTTATACAACCAGGAGGTGGATAAACACTTTCCGCATTTGACTGTCGGTCAAACCCTCGAGTTTGCAGCGACAGCACGTACGCCTGAGAACCGGCTTGAAGGCGTCAGTCGAGCGACTTACGCCAAGCATATCACCCAGGTGGCTATGGCAGTGTTTGGCCTGAGCCACACCTACAACACAAAGGGTAGGCAAGGCTTCAGCTCTCGTCTTTGACGGAACGTGGCCTTTGGAAGATTTTCTTTGCTGACCATGAGATCGCAGTGGGCGATGACTACATTCGAGGTGTTTCGGGAGGCGAGCGAAAAAGAGTTAGGTAGGTTGTGCCTTCTTCGATTGCTGTGATCACCAAACACTAATAGGACTTCAGCATTGCCGAAATGGCCTGTAAGCCGCACATTAATCGCAAAGCGACACAAGAACGATCTTCTGACAGCGCGTTTCTTTCTAGTGTCTGGTGCCCCTGTCGGTGCCTGGGATAATAGCACTCGAGGGCTAGATTCTGCGAGTGCCTTGGAGTTTGCAAAGGCCTTGCGAGTTTCCGCCAATTTGACAGGCTCATGCCATGCCGTCGCAATCTATCAGGCTTCTCAGGCAATCTACGATGTTTTTGACAAAGTGATAGTACTTTATGAGGGGAGAGAAATCTTCTTTGGACCCTGTCAAGCTGCCAGAGGCTATTTCATCGACATGGGCTGGCAATGTCCTCCTCGTCAGACAACTGGTGATTTCCTCACGTCAGTCACCAACCCGCAAGAGCGACAAGCGAGAGACGGTATGGAACACAAGGTGCCTCGTACTCCAGACGAGTTCGAGGCATACTGGAAGAAGAGTTCCTATTTTGCATCCCTACAGAGAGATATTGCTCGATATCGAGAGTCGTTCCCACCAGGAGGCCCTGCCGAACAGGACTTTAACCAGACGAAACGTGCACGCCAAGCGAAGCATGTCCGGCCGAAGAGTCCTTACTTTATCTCCCTTCCAATGCAGGTCCGGCTTTGTGTGAAAAGGGCGTATCAGCGGTACGTGCTATTGCTGCTGTCGTCCTCTGATGTGATTTGCTTTCATCAGCGGCTCTGACAAACTGCTTACAGAATCTGGAATGACAAACCATCTACACTGACGACTGTGATTGGACGTATTGTAATGTCGCTAATCATCGGTTCAATCTACTATGGGTAAGCTACGCATACGAATACCATACCTGTCACTCACGTGCTGACACTTATACTCCAGAACTCCGAATGCAACAGCAGGGTTTCAGAGCAAAGGTGCTGCTCTTTTCTTCTCCGTCTTGTAAGTAGACCTCTGCTCAACTGCCAGATCGGGCTATGGATTCTCACCGTTTCCCAAAAGAATGAATGCCCTGATCAGTATCACTGAAATCAACTCGCTTTATGACCAACGGCCCATCATTGAAAAGCAAGCTTCCTACGCATTTGTACATCCATTTGCAGAAGCATTAGGAGGAATCGTGGCGGACATACCTGTCAAATTTGTGTCCGCTGTGGTTTTCAATATCATTTTCTACTTCCTCGCCAGTCTGGTATGCTCCTCTCTCATTGAATGGTTCTGAAGTTTTGACTCTAACTATTCGCAAACCAGCGAGCCGAGCCATCCCAATTCTTTATATTCTTTCTCTTCACTTTTCTCAGTACGCTTACAATGTCGGGCGTTTTCCGAACTTTGGCAGCTTCCACCAAAACCCTTGCCCAGGCCATGTCAATGGCTGGGGTGATGGTGCTAGCAATCGTCATCTATACAGGCTTCGTCATTCCCACACCTCAAATGCAGAACATCCCCTGGTTTAGCTGGATTCGCTGGATCAACCCGGTATTCTACACATTTGAGGCTCTTGTCGCGAATGAATTCCACGGTCGTCAGTTCACGTGCTCTCAATTCATTCCGGCATATCCAAGTCTTTCTGGAGACACCTTCATATGTGCTGTGCGAGGAGCCGTCACCGGGCAGAGAACCGTGTCGGGTGACGCTTATATCGCAAGTCAGTATCAGTATACCTATGCTCATGTTTGGAGAAACCTCGGTATCGTGATTGGGTTCTGGATCTTCTTCATGGCCTGTTATCTGCTGGCTTCCGAGATCAACTCCGCAACTTCATCTACCGCAGAGTTCCTCGTGTTCCGAAGGGGCCACGTACCTGCACATCTACGGCACCTGGAGAAAAATGGACGAGCAAAGGAGAGCGCCGCAGAGATTGCGCCGACTACAAAGAGATCCTCCCACAAGGATAGCAACGTAGCCATTCCCTCGCGGCATGACATCTTCACTTGGCGAGACGTGTGCTACGATATCCCCGTCAAGGGTGGTCAGCGACGACTCTTGGACCATGTCTCTGGCTGGGTGAAGCCTGGTACCCTGACAGCACTGATGGGCGTGTCTGGTGCCGGAAAGACCACTCTGCTTGATGTCTTGGCAAAGCGTGTCTCCATTGGTGTTGTGACCGGTGATATGTTGGTCAATGGTCAGCCACTGGACAATAGTTTCCAACGAAAAACAGGATATGTTCAACAACAAGACCTACATCTTCCCACTTCGACGGTTCGTGAGGCTCTGCGCTTCAGTGCAACACTTCGCCAACCAAAGACAGTGTCAATGAAGGAAAAGTATAGCTACGTGGAAGACGTTATCGACATGCTCGGTATGCAAGACTTTGCCGATGCAATAGTCGGCACTCCTGGCGAAGGACTCAACGTAGAGCAAGTAAGTGTTCGATCTTCAAAGTGTCAGTGGCCCATTTAATAGAAAGTTGTCTAACATGATGTATAGCGTAAACTCTTGACTATTGGGGTTGAACTTGCAGCTAAGCCTGCGCTTCTCATCTTCCTTGATGAGCCAACAAGTGGCTTGGACTCTCAAAGCTCGTGGGCTATTTGTGCATTTCTGCGCAAGCTGGCGGAGCATGGCCAGGCCGTGCTTTCTACGATTCACCAGCCTTCCGCACTGCTGTTCCAACAGTTTGACCGTCTACTTTTCCTAGCTAAGGGAGGGAAAACTGTCTATTTTGGCGAAATCGGCGACCAGTCTCACACCCTGTTAGACTACTTTGAGAGAAACGGGGCGAGAAGATGTGGTTCCTCTGAGAATGTAAGATTCAAGATTGGATCGGGGCTTCGGAATCCCAATCGATAAAGCTAACTCAGCATACCCGAACAGCCCGCAGAATATATGCTTGAAATCATTGGCGCCGGCGCTTCCGGTACGTCCTCCAAGGACTGGTCTGTGGTCTGGAAAGAGAGTCAAGAGTCAAAGGGAGTGCAAGCCGAGATCGACCGCATTCACGAAGAAAAATCCGGGGGGCCATCTGCTGCAGCGTCTGATAAGGATTCATCCCAGCATAGTGAATTCGCTATGCCCTTCCTTGCACAGCTGAAGTGCGTCACATATCGTTCGTTCCAAAGCTTCTGGCGCGAACCGAGCTATGTGTGGGCAAAGATCATGCTCGCCACCCTGTCTTCTCTCTTTATTGGCTTCACCTTCTTCAAACCAGACGCTTCGCTTCAAGGCTTCCAAGATGTCTTGTTCAGTGCATTTATGCTAACCTCGATTTTCTCCACGCTGGTCCAACAGTAAGTCACCCGTACGTACGGAGAGGTCTTAGATGCTTCGGTTGATTAACAAGGTATCTCAGAATCATGCCCAAATTTGTGGTTCAACGATCGCTTTATGAAGTCCGAGAACGTCCGTCAAAAGCCTATTCATGGGCGGCATTCCTCATCGCCAATGTCCTCGTTGAGATTCCATATCAGGTTCTCGCAGGTATCATTGCCTGGGCTTGTTACTACTACCCCGTGTATGGAGCACAACAGTCCTCGGAAAGACAGGGATTGATGCTTCTCTTTGTGGTACAATTCTACATTTTTACATCCACCTTTGCTTCTCTCGTTATCGCGGCGCTTCCTGACGCTGAGACTGGCGGAACACTTGCGACCCTGATGTTTATCATGACCTTGACTTTTAACGGAGTCATGCAGCCACCAAACGCTTTACCGGGTACGTTCATGAGACGATTTTCTCCGAAGCTTCACCACATTCGGTGGTCTGTGGTCTGTGTTCATTTTCAGCTTGCTAACTCCGACACTAGGATTCTGGATTTTCATGTATCGAGTGTCTCCATTAACATACCTCATTGCCGGCATTACTGCGACAGGTCTACACGGTCGCAGGATTCAATGTGCTCCAGAGGAATTGAGTGTCTTCAATCCTCCATCGGGCCTAACATGTGGCACCTATCTCCAGCAATATGCGGCCGTTGCAGGTGGCCAGCTGTACAATCCTTCGGCAACCCAGAACTGCCAGTACTGTCAACTAACGAGCGCAGACCAATATCTGGGGATGAGCAATATTTGTGAGTCGGCTCCTTGTCTACGCAACTGGTCATTTCTTCTTCTCGCTCACTCATTACCTCGCAATAGACTACGGTCAACGCTGGCGCAATTTCGGCATTGGCTGGGCGTACATCGGCTTCAATATCTTCGGAACAGTCCTGATGTACTACATGTTCCGCGTGAAGCATTACAACCCTACGTCTCTGGTGAGAGGCGTGTGCCAGGGCGCTTCCTTGCTTGGTCGTGTGTTCAAGAGACGCTCGGGTACGACACCAAAGGGTAGGGAGGACAAGAATGGTAGATTGGTTTGATATACGCAATGATACTCCGTTCAACGTCGGCCTTTGCACATGTATTCTGTTGGTTCGCTTTCAATAATCTACTTCTCTTCCATTTTCCTTCTTTTCATTCTCTCAAAAATAGGCGACCGCTAAGCTCTATATTTTAAAAATTGTACATGGCAATACGCTTCTACTGAGTCTCGAGCTAGAGGATGCCTTTCTCTTTCATTGTAAGCCTGCCCGCCAGCTTTCTTGATGCTGACTTGACTATGGCATTGTTCCTCGGAATTCCACGACCTAGTCGGCCCAAATTCGGATCGTATCTGTTTATAAATTTTCGCAGAGCGTTATATGTGTCATCAAACCCTTACGGGCGACAGATCTCTCAGTCACAAATTGTGTTGCAATCGGCCTACAACGTCAACGACATCCGACCCGCTGCCCGAGCTGGATTTCGAATTTTCTCAACGAAGAGATGCCAATCGCGAAAAAGCTTCATATATGCAGAACAACTTCAGCCATCATGAACTCGCATCATTGGTCTAGTGGTAGAATTCGTCGTTGCCATCGACGAGGCCCGTGTTCGATTCACGGATGATGCACGTTTATTTTTTTTGATTTTTGGTCCACGCTTTACAGACGGCTTGTTTTTTAATTTCTTAGAGCCATGTACTAGGATTTAGATGTGCCGCTATGTTTATTTGTTTTTTCATGTTTGTGCTGACGCTGGACGTCCATGTCTTTTCAAGTAGACTGCGAAATTAGTGGAAAACGCGAACAGTAGTAAAGATATATTGATGTGAGACTCGACGAGCCGCATCACCGACATTGAACCTATGAAAATAAAATTTACACCCAAAGCTACGCGCACAATTTTCGATCTGCGAGGCCTGGGACATACAGGATGGCAGTCGAGCAAAAGTTGGGTCAATTCAAGCAGTCATAGAATCCGAGGTAAATAACATGAATGTCAAGGGGTATTGTGCGACAAAAGATCAACAGGGACAAGGGAGCCGAGGAGCGTCGAACGCTTGAGGGGAGACGAAATGACGTGAGATACGAAACAGTATAAGGTTGACAAGTCTGCGGAAACGTGAGAGTCGGGGATATGGTTCTTCTCAGCAAAGGAGATTGAAGATACCAGAGGATCAACAGAACGACCAGATAGACCCAATACTAGGAAGAGTCAGGACCGCGAGGGACAATAAACGCGTTGATTACGTGGCCTTGCTGCCAGCCTTGCGCCATCAATGATTTGTGCTCCGAAAGTATTTGACCTAAGTGAACGATACGCACACGATTGTCATCGGGGACCTGGACAATATCAACTCAGCATCGGGGTGAAATCCCAGGGTGGAAAGTCCGGGTCTGCCTTGCTAAACTTACGCCTGCATCCTGCTGAATCTTCCGAATCAGGAAGCCCACACTCTGGCTCTTGCCAATTGTCAGAGTCAGGTCGGGTCCACCACGATCACTCAGTCGCGCTTGAACACGGACAAGATCCCGTTCGCTCGTTTTGCCCTTTTCATCCCTTCGTCGTTCCAGGTCGTCGGCCATCAGTTCGTCACCGGAAGCGTCCTCCGTCACTGGTTTCCCATCAGGTAAGACATCCAAATCGCCATCATCTTGTGTCGTCTCGATGGCTCGTATGGCATCGTCTGCGCCGGACGAAGTCGTCTGCGCCATGTTCTCAGGATCGCTGACAATGCATTGTGGAAGGCGGTACAAGACGCCCTGTTCGTCGTAACAGCCCTCGCACAGATCCCCAGTGGGAATTGTCACCCCTGCAGCATCAATGATACTTTGCGCCGTGGCTAGGTCGCCGCCACGCATGATCGTGAGGGCTGTTTCTAGGGCGGCCCATATTTCGGGTCGCCCGGTCACTCTGGTTTCGAAAAATTCGCGACGTTCACGCTCGAGATCGGAGCGGCTCCAGATACGGCGCTTACTATACCAAACATGTACGCGCAAGGGATCATTGTATTGCTGGTCCAGCGGAAGTGCTGGGCCGCGCCGTCCGCGCTGACGGGTGGCCTGCGTAGTCGCGGAAGTATCGGTGGCCACACTGGCATTGCGGGCTGTATGGGTTGATCGTTGATCGAAGACAGTTCGGTTCTCAGGTAGATGGTCGTCCTCACGCGATATTACAGACGCGCAACAACCCTATTTTTTTGACCAAGTGAAAAGAGAGACATTAGTTGTAGGTTCCTGTGCGAGACAGACTCCAGTGGGGTCGTCATCCTGGCCCAGAAAGCGACGATCATGTAATTATCGCGCATTTTGGGTGAGACCGATTCGATCCAGTATGTTTACGTTCGCGCAAGGCGATGCGGGGAAACACAAGGAGCTGCGGGAGTGTGGGACAAAGGCCGATGACGAGGTGATCGGGTTCATGCTCCGTATCTCAAACGGCCGCCGGCGGCGCAATTCTCAAGGAGAGTACGATGTGCGGACGTAGTTCCACGGTCGAAAGGGTAAAGAAAGACAGGACTTACCATCTTCGGCGCGGCGTATAGACACCCTGCATAGGCCGAAAAAGACTCAAGGATGCGGGTGCCAATGTGCAGAACGAGAGAATAAAGAGGGAGGCAAGATGAAGGTAGTTGTAGAAGAAACGAGTGATTTTCTCCGAGTGGTCGCGGGACCGCTGTGTAAGGTGAAGCTCTGTCCCTTTGACCTGCCCTGGAGTGGATGGCGGAGGATACAGCACCCACAAAGCTTATTTGAGTATCGCGTCCGGACTCGATCGATCTGGAAATTGCAAGAAGATTTGTCAAGCGACAGGTTCAAATTCTTCGATCGGGGATTAAATCAAGGTTTCAGAAAAGAAGGATGCGCGCTTGATTTGATCCGACAAACATTCCAGATGGTTGAAAGATGGACAAAGTAGATTGGGACGATCACTCGCAATGATGTCAGGCAACGAAGACCAGCATGTGGTCAGACACTTCAAAGGTACCTTTTCCCCACAAAATGATTTTTGGGGGAAGTTGTCTGCCTCAATCAGGGCCGTGTACAAGCAAACATGCTGCGCATAAGCCTTCAGTACTTTTAAGTAGGCAAATGGGTTGAGTTCTAAAAGGAGTACAGTGTATTTACATGAGGGCAGCGGTTCTTAGGGGTTAGGGTGGTTCAAATCACATCGTCGTCGTCTTCCTCATCGTCGCTGCCAAAAATAGCCTTAAAGATTGCTTCTCCTGGTCGTTCAGCCTCGAGGGCCTCATTACGCTCGGGCTCGACGGCTTGAATGGGCGTCGCAGTTGGAGCAGACGGCGCTTGCATTTCCGCAGACTTGGGATTCGCTTCTGATGCCTCCGATTTACGACCTGATTCCAACAGGATCATCTCCATTAAATCCTGAGAGACAAGGTCCTTTCGTGTCGGTGCATCATGCTGATATCCGCCAGATTGGAAGCGAGGTCTGGCTCCAGATGCAGTCTCGGAGGAGCTGCCTGCAACTTCTCCAGGATCAAGCTGCACATGGTCCGGGGGCTTGACATTGAACCGCTTGCACAACAATCGCGTTGGGAAGAAGGTGCTGGAACTGCGAGTCATCTGCCCAAACATGCCAATCTTGGCAGCGGCCACGGCGGGTGGATCAGGCCTTTCAGCTGGGCGACTGAGGAGAGAGTCGGTGGATTGCTCGGGGGCATCGGAGGCCACTTTCGGGCCCGAGGAGGCTGATGTGAAGCGAGAGGCCATGATGCCGGTCATGGGTTTGAATATCTCAGCCGCGCGCGCGAATTCTTGCATTTCATTGACCCATTCGTCGGTGCTGGATCCCGGTGCGCGATCCGGTAAGGTGTCGCGCACCTCCGCTCGCACTTCCAGAAAAGTTCGATAGCGCGCACGTTTATTCTCATCTTCAGCGTAGGGGATCCAACCGCTGACTGCGCGAGCCAAGGCCTGCACGGCCACTTGTTTATCCAATCTGGGCACTAGGTCCCACAAGTCTTTTCGTCGTTGCGTGTCCGATGTCTCGAAGCCCTTGGGGGCCTTTTCTCCCAGAGCGGGAGGTAGATTGGTCTTTCCTGTTAGTTTGGCGATTCGCTCTCGAGCTTCTGGGGTCATCCAGTCAAAAATGGACTTGCCCGGAAGCTGAGTTTCTCCCAGAGCAGCGGCTCTTTGCGTCGGGTCCATCGAGGATGTCTTGGCGGCTTCCGCCGTCGAGATGTAGGTCGAAGGGTCTCGCTCGCTCGAGCTCGATCCTTTGCTCGACTTCCATCCTTCTGGAATCGCAGGAGGATCGTATCGCGTCTCTGAAACGGAAAGACCCGAGAGAGTATCAGCCAGGACAAACCCGTCCAGCGGTAATCGTCCATCTCGGCATTTCCGAAAGCCACCCGTCGTGCGGGCTGCAGCAACCTTCTTCGATATGAAGACCGGTTTGCTGTCCAGGAGCGGGTTGGCTGTGGTGATCACGGGCGCCTTTTTCTTCTTCTTCTTGTCCGCCCCGATCGTCTTGTTATAAGCAATTTGCGGCCCCAGTGCGTATGGGTCCTCGTCGTCTGATCCAGTGTCATTGAGAATACCCACCCCAAAGCCACCCCGGGCTGCGTCTTTTGTCTTTTTCTTGGCTTTGGATTTCTTGTCCACACCCAGCCTGTCTCCAAAATAAGAATCCGAATCGTCCGGCTTCTCCTCTCGTGTCATCCGTGGATCATCTAGACGGGCCTCACCTTCAAACCCTAGGCCCTTGTGATCCGTTTTCCGGGTGAAAGAGACCATGGGCGGGTTCTCCGGTGCAAAAAGGTAGGTTTCCTCTTGGGAGTCCGTCGTCAAGCTTGCTTTTTGCCCCAGATTGGCTTGACGCCGAACCTTTGGACCAATGCCTTGGCCCTCACGCCAGCCCATGCGCTTGAGCAGTTTGACGCCCATAGTCTCCCCTCCGATCTTGAGCACGTCCATGAGACCTGCTCTGCGAGTCGTATCTGTCAAACCAAATCCCGCAAATCCTTCAGTGGTCTGTGGTTGGCGCGATTCCTCCTGCTCACGCAAATCCTCTTCATCCATGTAATCCTCTGGCCGTTGCGATACGGCCTGCTTCCCTTTTGCATCGCGGGCACGATTCTGACGAGATGAGACAAAGGTGGAGGAGAGTCCATCCTTCCTTGGAGCCGACCGTATTGAAATAGCTGTGATGGATCGCGCACTGGGATTAGCACTGGCACACCTACTCAAGATCCTCCCAGCTGTGGAGAGATGGTACGCACCCTGCACTGAAGCCACCAGTGAAGGCGCCATGGAGCCGCTTCCGTCCCCGCTCATCCGTTACCTCTTGCTTCCACACGGGCATGTAGGAGCCATCGTCACGAGCTCCGTCTTCCAGTGACGGCAAGGGTGTACCATAAAAGGCATAAGGAGCCTTTGCCGGGGGTGAGGCCTTGTCAGCCTCAAAGGCAGCACGCGGGCGCTTTGCCGTCATGGTCCTGGGCGGGACATGACAGAAGGTTAAGAAGGGTCCCTCGGCTGAGCGTGGAAAGAAGCTGGAAGGAGCCGCGCCTGCCAAGATTCCAGGACGAGGGTGGAGTCCGCCGGGCACGAGGTCAGCGTTCTTGGCAAGAGCTGTACTCTGTACGTTTACAACTCACCAGTACATAACCTACTACATAACTACTATTGCATGGCAAGCAAGACCGTCAACTTCATTGTTTCTCTCTTGTCAGACATCCGAAAACGCCCTGCCCATAGAGGTACCTTTGTGATGTAAGATTCGAAGGTTGGTCTCGGCCCGGGCGAATGTAGTGGTGCACTTAACTCTGCATTTCAGAAAACACTCTTCATCTCTTCGCTGCAAGACACAGTCAGAGCGTATCTTCCCAACCCGTGTGTGCTGCCGCCGAACATCGTTTCTTGGAAGGTGAATGCTCTCTTTGGCTGGAGAGTTGCAAGGTAAGTATAGGTAACTTACCTAGTTACTGGTGCTACTAAGTAATAAGCAGCAAGCACTAACTAACTTAAGAAAACTGCAGTGGTTGCCGTCCCTGTCAGATGCCTAACATCAGTTCAGCAGCATCACCAATGGAGCTTGATCGGGTTTGACCCGTCAATTCCAGCCCTGGCTTGCCCATTAACATAACTTCAATCGCTAGGCACATGTTTTGGAGAGACCGCACCAGAGCACATCCACGAGTGGTGAGCCACAGATGACCTTCGAACCGCCACTTGGGGAAGGTACCGAGCACTGAAGCAGCACACGTGCACGCCCATACTTTGGCTGCACCCGTGGAGAATTGGAGACTCTTCTGCCTCGTTTGACTCGTTCAACGATGCGACTGTCCGGCCGGCGGCAACAACCTAGGCTCCAGTCAATCGAGGCTCCACTGAGTCCGCACGTGGATTCGAGAACAATTCCAGGGTCTCTTCTAGTTACCAAGAATCGGTCGGAGGGCTGACCAAAAAGGCCACACGACAAAACACACACCTGGATTGAACTTTTGAATGCTCAAGGACAGCAGCAGCAGCATTCATCCCCAGTATCAACCATGATAGCCGTCACCGCAGTGGCGACATCCCTCGCAGGACGGAAAACTCGCTCCTGAAGCCTCTCTTTCCCTGGTCTTGGGCGAGAGTCTATTTGGTGGCTGACTAGTTTCCAAGAGTCGTGAGCCCGCGAAAAAGGATAATTGATCATGGACCGTTTGCCTGCGTCTGTTTCCCCCAGCGGCGGACGTCTTTCTCTCTATCTTCCCCGCCCCCGTCCCTTCAATTCCTTGATCCCTAGGCAGTCCTGCAAGAGCTGGGAGTTGTCCTCACAGCGTCCTGAGGTAGCCCATCCTGCAATCGACTCATTGAATTGTCGGTATTGCTGGGATTGACTTCGGCAGTGAACTGCCGAGAGTTAAGCATTCTTCAGCCCCTTTGTAGATTCGACCTCGGCGCTGATCCCTGCCCCCTTCCCGAGTCTGCTGCGGTCGCCCGACACCCATGTTAGGCCTCAGCAGTTTCACCGGTCGGCGCAGGGCTATTTTTCTGGCCCTGGCAACCGCTGCGTCGCTCATATGTCTCGCCAATTTATATTTTCTCGACAGCGCCTTCGATGGCACGGTCAGTCGCATTCCCGGGGCCGCAATATTTAGGCACAAGCAAAAAACCCTGCAAGGTAGCCTCGCCCGCGAGGGACACCCGATCGTGGGGTTGATGCAAGATGCAAATGAACAATGGCAGCGATACCAGGAAGATCGCTCACGAAGCTTCCGCCAGACCGTCGCCAAGTACCGTCAAATTAACGGGCGTCATCCTCCTCCGGGGTTCAAAGAATGGTATCAGTACGCGCGTGAGAGGAACGTGTACAATGTCGACGACTTCCAGCAGATCATGGCGGACCTACGACCCTTCTGGGCGATCCCGCCCAAGGATATTCGAAAGATGGCTGCGCACCTACAACACAGTGATGGCATTGCCGGCGTGAGCATCCGAGATCATAAACCGGTGCCCTTGAAAGTGGAGGGATGGCGAGTGGAAAGTCTCTTCCAAATCGTGCGCAAGCTAGCACCGTATCTGCCGGACATGGATATTGCGATGAATGTGATGGACCAGCCTCGAATCTTGGTCACTTTTGACGACGTGCAAAATTATCTCGCAGTAGAAGAGAGCACGAGATCCCTCCCGCCCAATGCAACGGACGGCTTCACATCGCAGATGCAGTATTTCTATGACGACTCGATGGACGGCGGCAAAGGGGCAAGGGCAGCAGAAGACCACAATACCAACAGCCACAAGGAGACATTAGACCCAGCTTGGTTTTCTGCGGCGGGAAAGCCGTACATGGAATTTGCCAAAGATGCTTGTCCGCCCGAATCGCCCGCGCGAAACAATAGCATCTCGGGGGCCGAGGCGGAAGCTACGTTCAAAGCCTCTGTGGGTGGCTTCGTGGCCAACTTTACCGCCGCGTCGGATCTCTGCACTGTTGGCCCAGCCATCGGTGACCAACATGGCTTCCTCTCCTCAGCTTCAAGTAACGTCATCTCGAGGAAGCTTCTCCCTGTGTTCAGCGAATGCAAGGTCAGCGTGAACAACGACATTCTCTTTCCTGCCAACATGTACTTCCTGAAGGACAAACGCTACCATTACCAATCCCAACATGACTACGAGTGGGAAGATAAAACCGACTCCTTAATATGGCGTGGTGTGACATCTGGTGGCATTCAGGTCGAGGATAATTGGCATCGCCTGCATCGACAACGCTTTGTGCGCCTGGCCAATGCCACGGAGATGGACCTGGAAAAGGTTTCTATTCTCGCCAAAAATGACCATGGAGACTATCACTTGATTGAGGACTTCAATCCCTCCGACTTTGCCGCCTCCAACTTTGACGTCGGCTTCACTGAGGCGATCGCCTGTATTCCC
Organism: Penicillium diatomitis; assembly: GCF_028827545.1. Classification (NCBI taxonomy): domain Eukaryota; kingdom Fungi; phylum Ascomycota; class Eurotiomycetes; order Eurotiales; family Aspergillaceae; genus Penicillium; species Penicillium diatomitis. Next base: position 1,442,837 of record NW_026623175.1, on the reverse strand, counting down.
GGCGACTGTCCCTTTTACAAAGACGTGTGGACATACAAGAAACCCGAACCATTCTCGGAACAGTTCAAATCCAAGTATTTGGTCGACCTGGACGGCCACAGCTTCTCTGGTCGATGGCGGGCCTTCCTCCAGAGCAAATCACTTGGTGTTAAGGCTACCATTTTCCGGGAATGGCATGATTCTCGACTCTTCGCCTGGCGCCATTTTGTCCCGATGGACAACAAATATGGCGAGTTTTACTCCTTGATGACTTACTTCCTTGGACTTGAGCCATCCGCTTCTCCGGAAGATCTACGCCGCCATCAACCCACTGTTCCCCGTCACGATCTCGAGGCTGAAGTGATTGCCACTCAGGGCCGCGAGTGGGCTAACTTGGCTCTACGGGACGATGATCTGTACATCTACATGTACCTTTTACTCCTGGAGTATGGTCGGGTCATTGATGACAACCGGGAGCACATTGGATACAGTGGAGATGGAAGCGAGCTGGATCTTTTCGACACAAAACATCCTTTTCCTTCGGCATTGGCCCAACTGCTCGATGGCCAATGAGTGTCGACGAGTAGTTATGAGCTCGTCTGGCCTTCCCATCCAACAAAGTGTCTTTTCCAATCATCCAAGCAAGGCGTTGTTGCTGTCGATGGTACATTTCCCTGAATTTCTCATTCTGCACATATAATAGATGTATATTTTTCTTCATGTCATAACGATCGAAGCTGCATGTTTCTACGACCAGCTCATGTTTTTGCATTCAACTTTCTTACCTTCTACTTTTATTGACTTGTTGCACAAATATGCTAGGGTGCATCTAATTAAGATAATGAACATTGATTGGAACATATATCGAGGATGCGACTATGGAGAAAACTCTTGGAAGTTACAGATTGCTGCTGCTGGCAGCAACCCGGACTTCGCATAGAGGCTGACGGGAGTGGGTGGAGTGGGTAGAGTGGTAGAGCCACACGCTGGACTGGTATGCCCGCACCTTCACAGCACTGCATTGTTACACAACCCCGTCAGCCCTAGATTATGGAGGCCGGACGCCTGAGATTCAAGCCGAAAGATCACGTCCGATCAAAGGTGGAAGCAAGGACGAATCGTCTATACATCCCGAGAATTGGCAGGCTGCTAGAAAAGTATGGAAGGTAAGAGAGTCTTTCGACGGTGCATTATTCTCGTATACTCAAAAAGATGTGTTTAAGTGCTGCAAGGTCATGTCTTCACCCCAGAAAAAGGCCAGAAAATGTTCAATTCACGAGCCCGTGCAGAAAGGCCTCCAAAAACAAGCATGTAAAATATCTGTCCACGATAACACGCTCAAGCAACACAGAGAATCCCAAAAAGTAACGAGGGCCTAGAAAGATAAAGGAGATAGACATGATAGGAAGAGAAAGGGGAATGATAGATAGAAGAGGCCAGAAGATCGTGAATGATAACGAGTCACAGAAATTCAACTCAAGGTTTCCAGCCTTAGATGCCTGCTGTCACAGCCTGCTGTGCGTAGCGGGATTTCACAAAGTGATAGGCATCAGTGACGCCTTGCCAAATTCCGGGCACGTAATTACGAATCCAAGCACACATGACCAGAAGTAGAAGAGGGATCTAGGAAGATGTTAGTATAAGACATTCCGCTGAAATAAAGACAGAGGGAGGGAGGGGGAGAGAGAGAGAGAGAGAGAGAGAGAGAGAGAGAGAGAGAGAGAGAGAGAGAGAGAGGGAACATATGACAGAAAAGATGAAGCAAGGTCTAGACTTACCCAGATGAAGTAGAGGTTTCGATCACTGCCGAGACCCTTCATGCGGCGAGCCTGGTGCTCTCTGAGATGCTTCTGCTGCTCTCGAGAAAGAAGTTTGCTTCCAATGGTGATGTCCTTGAGATCATCCTTTGTCGAGTTAGAGTTCTGCCCAGTGCTGGCTGCAACTGTGGATGATGAGGCGACGGGAACCCTGTCTTGGGCTTCGAAATGTTGGTCCAGGGCTGCCTCGGCAGCAGCATGCAAAAGCGATGATTTCTTCATGTCAATCGCCTCGGCAACATCCTGTTGATGAGGATACAACTCATCGTATGAAGGCGGCTGGTTTTGAGACTGTACAGCAGTGTTACCCTTCAGTAGATCCCACCATCCGTCTCGCGCAGTAGGACGGTGGGGTACCAAGTTAGTGATTCGACGCATCACCTGATTGGCTTGGTAGTCTGGCATGGCTGGCATGGCCGGCATCGTGGGCATAGCGGGCATAGGCGGTAGAGCAGGGATATTGGGGAATGCACTCGCGACACTCTGCTGGAACTGATTGATTTGAGCCGCAAGATGGTTTCTCCAGGCGACGATTGCGGCTGTTGAGAAACCCCGGGCATCAGGTGCAGCAGGTTGCTCAGCAGCATCCACATCAGCTGGCATAGCATCTTGGTGCACGCTTGAACGACGAGAGCGACTGAGATACAGAGGCGTATCGGAGTCTTCGCTATCGACGTCCTCACTATCGTCGGTTTGGTCAAAGTCATCAACAGTGTGGTCCAATGATCCTGATGACGACGAGGTTCCCCAGAGGGAGCTGAGCGAGGCGGAGCTGCTCTGTCTGCGTCGAGTTGTAATGGAACCAACGCTCCGGGAGCGGTAATGACGCGAAGGTAGTAGAGCAGCCTGGTGCGCGGGAAGATTTGTCGCCAGATCCGCAGGCGTGAACCCACGCACGCTACGGGCATTGGCATTAGCCCCCGCCAGGCGAAGTCGATTGATCAAGTGAGCATGGCCGTGCAGAGCAGCGAGATGCATGGGTGTGTTGCCAGTCTGGTCCTGAATATCGGGATTGGCCCCACGAGCCAAGAGACCTGCAACAAATCTAGTCAAGCCGAGCGAAGCAGCGAGATGAAGAAGAGTCTGCCCAGTAGCGCTGCGGGAGTTGTAGCGTGGCGGACGAGGATTGTCATCCAGATCGATGTACTCGAGGTAAGTAAGCATCTTCGAGTCAAGATCGCTAAGCTTGCCTTGGGACTCGTGCCCGGGCACCTGACGTTGGTGACCGCCAGGGTTCCCAGCTCCTGACATATCCTTCTGCATGTTGAAGATAGCATTCGGATCGCCTCCCATGATTTGCTGAGCGGTCTGGAAGGCATCCGCCTGGCTTCCCAATTTCTGCCCGAGGATGTTGAGGGCCAAGCGGTACATCTGCAGCTCTCGATCGTCCACGTACCGGAAGAACAGCTGCTGCTTAGGCATAAGCGGCTGAGGTTGCTGGACCTGTCCAAACGTTGGATGTTCGTGTTTGAAGACCACTGCGACCAGTCCGGGCTGGAGGGCTGGAGGCGTAAGGCAATTGAGACACTTGTCCCCCCAGAAGGTGGTGGTAGTTGCCAGAGTATCTCCAAACACAACTTCCATGCCAGGGTAAAAGCCACTTCCCAGCAACGTGACCTCAGTGCCTCCTGTGATGGAACCCTCGGCAGGCACCAATTTGTGGATCACGGAAGGAAGACGTGCGGGAGTGGTTGTGAGAGAAGGCCAGATTTGATTTGCAGACGTCGCACCCAGCGCAAGCGCCAAATTCTGTTCCTGGAAGGCGTTGCGCCCAGACCCACCAGGGGTCCCGGGACGACTGGGCTGGGCAGAGTTGGGTGCGGAGACCAGATTTTGCTGCGCTAGATGGTCTAGACTTTGCCGCTGTGCAGGCGTGGGGTTGAAGAACGGGTTGTTTTCAGTATTGTGAGTGGGCGTAGGAAGTCCACTGCCTAATTGCCCAGCCATTGACGAGGGCGCCACGAATGGCCTCTCGGTAGGCGAAGCGAAGCCCCGGCCAGCAGCGAGATGTGCGACATTGCCCATACTCGCGCTTGATATCTGGCCGCCTTCCATGCGAGTCATTGTCAGCTCAGAGGGCAATCGACCCGAGTTGCTGTGCTTTCGTCGCTTTGTTGAGGGGCCTTGGAAGTCCGTTGGGGACGTCTGTCGGGATAGACTCCGAGGAGTCTGAGATGAGGACTGAACGCTATTGGACATATTGTGCGCGGCAGCAAATGAGCTTGGCGTGAGCTGGTACTGGGAGTTGAATCTCTGCTGGAGGCCCTGTAGATCCGTGGGTGATTGTGGAGAGCCAAAGGCGCCTATTCCCTGTTTGCTATTCTCACCCGAAGAAAAGACAGTGACACCAGGCATTTGATTCCCGTCTGATACTGAGGAGGGTGCAGTCATCGGAGGAGCTGAAGGTGCCTGAGTCTTGTGATCATCAGTAATCATGATTGAATTGGTTATCGCCTGCGCCACGACGTTGTTCAGATGATCCTTGATGGTGAATATGACCTGAAAGCCGAGTTTCTCGTTCTGATGCCTACAGTAACAGGCAATCCGCATTGGGAGTTCAACCTGCATCGCGCCCGGAGGTGTCGGTGGCGTTTCACCATGACCAGTGGCAGATGGCTTTGGTGGCTCGGTCCACTCCTTGATTTCGCTCGTGTTGAAAACAATGACTCGTTTTTCTTCGTCTTTTTGAAACAGCTCATCCTCCTCTGGCTTTCGCTGCTTCTTTCGTGAGGCTCGTTTCCGCTCTCTTTGAATGCAGCCAGCGCAGATCTTGACATCTCCGCCATCCAAGGGACGCTCTTCATCTTGATCGCTGCCGCCGCTCAATTTTCTTTCACCTCTGGTGCGTGCGAAAGCTCGCCTGAGCTTCTCTCGGTCTTGCATGGCACTAGTGCAAACCAAGCTGGTGTAGAGTTGCAGCGTGTCTGCGGAGGTTTCGGTCGAAGGAGGGGCGAGAAATTTGAGTTTGGAAATGGTGTATGAAGGCAGGCGCAACTTCTTGACGCCGGTTGGTAGCGGCGAAAGAGTCAATCGGATCGGAATTTGTGTTTCCACACGGGACTTGAGAGACGTAGGATGTACGGTCAATACAGGCTTCTTGTTCTTCGGAACGTCCGCCTGTTGAGGCTGGGCCTGTGATGGGGCCTGTGATGAGGCGAGATTTCCCGGGAATGGAAATGAATGCGGCGAGCCAAAGTTCACATTTGGAGACATCGATGTATTCATGGGAGACTGTCCATTCATGTTGATGCCGCCGAAGCTTTCCTCCAACAGAGAAGACGGGGACTGGCCATTCCACTGAGTCGCAGGCAGCTCATCTCGGCCATTTGTGAACTGATTTGCGAAGGGTGTATGCTCTCTCAAGTCATAGCCGAAAGCGTACATGGGTGTATCACCTCGAGGAACCTGGCGTGGATCTGTTAATATTGAAATCAAGCTGCAGATATATTTGGGATTTGAGGGGACCCTTAGGGCATGAGACTCACCGAGGGAGCCGAGTGCGCTTCCTTCGATGCAGACGTGGGAACGGATGATGCATCGGAACTCTTCCAAGGTTTCGCCGCCTTGGCCATCTTATGTCCGTTGATCTGGGTTGAAGTTTCCATCTTCAGCGGACTGGGACTGCTGGCGGCACTTTCAAAGTCAAAGGCCGCATCCATGGCCTTGTTGCTGAACTCCAAGTCTGGGTGATCCATGGAAATATCCCCATTTACCGGGTATGAAGGTTCTATCGTGAATGGCGATTCCTCTTTAACCGATGAGAGGTCGGGGCGCATCCAGTCATCCGTTGTGAATCCATTTGAGACCATTCGATTCTCGCTATGGGCCGCAGAGTTGGAGGACGCAATAGAAGCGTGACGCAAATGGTTTCGCGGTGATTCCGAAGAGGAGCTGCGGCTTGAAGCGTCGGGAGATTCGGCGGGAGAGTCCGCAGCCACTACCGGCTGCTTCCTCAGGGGGTGTTGATGCTGATAGTGTTTGAACGACTCTTGAGAACCGTTTGATCCGGAGTGATGGGTGACATGGGAGAAGAGATCGTCGAAGTCGCCTCCAGCCGAGTCGGAGGGCATGTCCAATTTGGAGGGGTCGAGGAAATCCATATTCACGTTGCGGAAAGTCGACTCCATCTCGTCGTCCATGATGATGGGGTCCAAGGCAGGGAAGGCGGGCGAAGACGGAGTCTCTGCCGATCTCATACTTTGTTGACTCTTTCCGCACACAATTCACAAAGCCCTCACGGCAGGGTTATCGATGGACTAGTCTCACACTCGCTGCGCTCGATCTCCGACTCTCGTTGCGAGTCGCGTGTGAACTGTTGAGGGGGCGGGCGGGCGGCGGAGTCTCGGAGGAACGACGTCGACGGGTGAAGATTAGGGGCGGAGGGAGATCAGAGCGAGTTTGACGTTGAGGATCAGAGATATTCGCACTTTGATCCAGGCCTAACCTCCCACGACCATGACTCGCTGAATTGCAATGGAAGAAGGCTCGACAATTACTTGACAGCCAGTGGTGAGGTTGTTCGAGTCACCAGAAAGTGATTGCCTTGTGGAGTCGAGAAAGGAGGGCGGGAAAAGTGTGAGCGCCGATCCCGACCGGCAGAAAGTCTCTCAACGAAACGTGGACTTGACGGACCAGCCGGTCACTTGGACACGTGAAAAAGGTACAATGATCTTTTGTAAACTGAGGCTTCCGGCTGGGATCTATGAACATACATGAGGTTAAAAACTATGATTCTTTACAGGATGGTAGTCTAAATCTCCGTTGTTATACCGCGCTTCTCTTGTGTATTCTCTCTGCCTTCTCCATCGCCTATTTAACCTTTGAAGAATCAACCGATTTTCCCACCACAAATCCGCCACTGACACCTCAGGCGACCACTCTAGCGGTGACGACTGAAGTCTTCATTCTTGTCTTCTTGTCCTTCTGGGTTAGAATTCATTCCGTGTATGTCATGATAGCGCGATCTTACCTGACCTGAAACTGATTTGGTTCGTATTTCGTGGTTCATCTGCAATGAAGCTGGATGCCTTTTCACCACTCTTGGGTCGTCGAGTCACACCCAAGTTGGCACTAGGAACTTAGGGCCTTATTAGTATGAGATAAAAAAGATACGGAGTCCAGCACTCGCGAAAAAGGGTCCCGCGGGTACTTCGCCGGTTCCCTTGGGTATGCGATCTATGGATGTGCGGTCACGGCGATGTACATTATAGGATTTTACAATGCACATTCTTGCATAAAGTATGATTCATCCCAGAAGCTCAAGCCAGCTTCTTCAATGACCCTGAATTTGGCTTTGTGAACAATGCTGGAGTGCCTCGATTTGCCTCTCCTGGGAAGATGGAATGAAATTGCCGGTCAAGGTTAGTTAGGTTAGGTAAGTTAGTTAGTAGCTAACTACCGAGGTAGTTACAGGAGTTAGCTAAATGACAAATGGCCCCAAGTAATAAGTATACAGAAAGCCTTTAAGGTACCTAATAATACATTGCAAGCAATCTTGTCATACACGTCCTCGATGAGCACTTAGCGACCGCACTCGGACTCCATTATCCAGATGCCAGGCCCCAGGACAAGACCCTTGCGCAGTGTGCCAGGGTCTCAATCTCAGAATGATAGGGTCGGCATTCCCCGGCGTAAACATATCACACACTCTTTGCCTATTTCCATAGGTCAGGTCTTGAGGTTCCGGGCCATGCAAGTGTGTAGATTGCGTACTCTCGTTCGCTTTGCTATCGTGATTGCATGTCCATTGGTACGATTAGACTCGTCCAATGGCAGGGCAGAGAGATCACCAGGCCAGCGATAAGACTGGAAGGGTGCGATAAGGCTTGATTACATTTGAACCACTCCTGCCGAGGCTCGCAACAGCAGTACAACTACAAACTATAAACAGTACAAAGTTGTAGGAAGTAACAAGAGCGTCGTACTGCACAGAAGACTCACTATGGAACGCACTTTTTCGTTCATTATAGTGTATGTGAATGGTCAGGACCTGCTTATTTGCCGAGCAACTGGAGGCCTCAAGGCGTTGTGCTCAGCACTTACAAGACCACTGCCTCGATAGCCCTCTCGACGATCACCCGCTTTTTCAACACTACTATTTCTGGAACTTCGTAGTCCTCATTGTCCAGTTCAGGTACGCAGTTGGGCCTTTCAAGATGTCTATGACATTAGTTCTATAGGCTGGCCACCCCTATGGAACTGAAGCCCAGCCGTAATCCTCTGGTCTCAAAGGTTCTTATTCTTCCACCTGCTCACAGCGTTTCCCACTTCTGCTTCCCTTGCTTCCTTTCTCAAGTATACCTGGGCACCTGGCTTGTCTCCCGCACAAATCACCAGTACCTAGGTGGTTACATTCGTCTACGTTGATGCACATGTAGGCATAGATCACTGATCAGTCACAGATACAAATATCACCTCTCAGCTTAACACTTGAGACTCGATTCTTTCATCCTGTCAGTGGTACATGCAGGAGCGGAAATCAGAAGCGGATCATTGATATCCGGGTCTGTCTACAGTCTGGTTGTTGAATAACCGTATCGTTTTGTAATGTTTCCCTCCCTCTTAATTGACTTCGAGCTTTAGCCATGCAGCCCATGCTTTGACGGGAGTCCGATGGAACATGAATGGAGGTCGAGCATGACTGAGAGTTAGAGTTCTAATAAAGGACTTTGGATATCCTTCCGGATTACTGCGGTTGGCTATAACGGGTGTGGGTGGAAGCGAATCTTAACTAGTAGGCGAAGAATAAGGGAAAATTCTTCAAGGATTTCAAGGACTAGTATCAGGATACAGACACCCTTATAGGCTACCTATACTCGCGCCTGGCTGTAGAGATTCTGCAGAAATCGCATCGAATGGGACAACTTCTACATATCTTTGACTACATTTTCATCTGTGTCGTCGTATCTGGTGAAGAGAGGGGACATCAGCGATCTCGAGCGATGCACTTGGTTTATCGAAGGGCTACCGGAAAATTTGAGATCGAAGTTAATCAAGAAGTAAAAGATCAATAGGAACTACCCTTCCAGGAGCAAAAGACGGATCTCTTTCGATTGGATCGAAAAGGCAGCCAGGGATCTGAATCAAGACCAGAGAGATTACGATCTCGCGATGGGCTACGTCGTGCCTAAGGAAGGAATTCAGGTCTACGCGAGTTCGAATTCTAGAGGAAGACCACCTGAAAAACCAACGATGGCAAACGCGGCGGTAAGCCGTCTGCAGAAGAATTCCGCCTGAAAATATTTCATTACCAGACCCTTTGGCATGAAAGAAACATGGATGAAGCTAAGAATATATTCCTGCCTACTGCGCAGATACGTACGCCGTTCGCCGGCGTCTCGCGGGGGCCGGGCCCCCCTTCCAAGGGCCGTATGCCGCAGCCCGTCCCTGCCCGTGTGGGCGGACGCAAAAGAGGACGGCCGCCGCGGCAGGGACAAGGTTAAGTTGCCTTTAAGTCAGATTTCCTTTGTTGAATTTTGAATGCTTATTGGATTGTTTCATGCGAATGTGTCAGATTTTGCGTTTTGAAGGTTTCTCCTTTGAGGGGACTGAATTTGTTGAATTTCGGCTTTGTTGTTGTTTGAATTTTGAGAAATTTCTTTGAAAACGACTGGAAAACAGCGAATTGCCAGGGACGGCAAGATTTTTGGGATGGGGAGGGAGTCTCCGGAGAAGAAGTTTAAGTATGGGCGAATTTGTGCTGAATTCTGCGGATTGATTCTGCAGAAGACATCAAGATGGATCAGCAGACCACGATGTCCGCCGCGAAACAACATCTTGTTCTCATGCCTTTAATGCTGAGTGACCAACCGACAGCGGTCATTTCCCCAGGACAGATCATCGAAGAGTTTCGTGCATTACCTGCGGACCAGGTCTATCAGACTGCCAAACTCTATCTGCATGAGATCTGTGGGAAAGGACAAGAATTCCTGGACTCGGTCGCGATCGATCTCTACACTTTTGTCAAGGATGGCGAATTTTGGAGAGGACACGAGACTCAGGAATTCTTGTCCTTTCCTACAGATCTCACGCAGATAGAGTTTGGCAGTCTGATAGACCTGGTCCGCAGGCAGTGCGCGCAACTCTTCGATGATCTGACCAGGGGAAATGACCGCTGTCGGTTGGTCACTTAGCATTGAAGGCAGTAGATCAAATGCTCAAGGCAGTCTGATCTCACCAGATAGGTCGAGTCATAGAGGAACCAGACCACAACCACCAGCACGCACGTCCAGAGATCTCCCAGCCCGACCGTACAACAGTTGTCAAAGGGCACAAGTGAAGATCAAAAGGAGTGTATCATTGCAATGCAAAAGAATCCGACTGTAAAGACTGTCCTGAACTCTCGATTCCCTTCTCCGATGGATCTCCCGGATCCCATGAACTCGTTCGATGATCCTCGGATTCCTTCTTGGATTCCTTAGGTGATCAAGTTGATTGACCCCTCTCGTAATGCCCAAATAGTCTCTCCCGACTATAAGGCCACCATCAGGCACACACACCTCTGCAAACCATCTGCTCTAGGTACATGCAACCGGATTCCCTACTACAGTATGTATGCAGAAGCTGACGGGGGGTACCTAGCCCGGGGCTACAATTTCCCAGAAAGGAATATAGTGGTACACCCACGGAATCACGTCAAGCTTTCAATTCTCATATGTCTACCTAGGTAGTAGGAGCTGGCATCCGTCGTTACGTCGCCTGACTGAACAACCAGTTCACTAAGACCAAGCGACCTGGATTCAGCCTGACTCGATCGACACCTGATGAGCCAAGTCATAAATAGCACAACGTGCGAGAATTGAAAAGAGTCTTCAGTGCGACAAGTGCCATAACTTTGCATATAACTTGCGAAAGTTTCCATGCTCGAGAAAAGGTCAAAACATCTGCAGTGCTATGGCTTATCGATTAGCACAAGTATGGCACGATTGTGGGGAGAGAAATAGCGCGCTTGTCTGCCGGCACCAAAACGACGAGCGGAGACAGGCGAGTCAGGCTCCGCATGCCAAGCCCTGCGACGGTTTTCAAGTTCCGGTTTCCAACCGGCGCTCCACCACTTCCTTCAATCATCTATTCTATGATAGATGGATGTTTGACATGGAAATTCCGGAAATTGGAAAGCACTGCAAGCATGCACGTTGGTTTCAGATTAGAATGGAAGTGCAGTGCAGTGACTGTCAAAGTGCAGAGGTAGCTCCACAACATAATCAGATGGGCCATGCATGATGTAGCACATATTGTACGAATTGTACAGTACCGCCGTGCCGAGGCGAGCGTTGACTCTGTATGGGCTGAGGTACGAAGAGGAAGTGATTACAGTATTACACTGTAAGTGAGAATCCAGCGACTAGTGCAAAGGACCACTGCCCCGGAGTGCTACAAGCTCTATCAGGTTTACATTGTTCCACCGGAGAAAACCCCCAAGTAATCCTTTCTGATGCTACCCGAGGAATAAATTGATGTGGATCACCGGAGACTGTACTCACTACTCACTAGTACTACTCAGTGTACTGTAAGTACAGTATGTTAGTATGTCACTATGTCGGAATGTCGAGGGTCCAGCACAAACCCAAAGCATGAACCATCTTCCCGGAAGCCGATACTGGCAAAAGCACTTCGCGACAGAGATTAGGCTATTTGAACCGATTTCATTGACCACGACTAAGACTGCTGATTTGTTGTCTATCTCAGAATAGTACCCGGAGTTCCATTTCAGGGTCTTATTCTCTGATACCGTATCTACTGGATGAGCCCTTATGCAGTACCTCGGTCGCAAATGTTGCAACACACAACTAAATTCCCTCCAGTGCTTCGGCGCCTTTGAGCTGGCCATGAACGAGTAACAAGACTGCAAGTCACGAATCAGATCTGCATGAATCATCCGAGGAGCGACATGGCCAATCCATCCAAGTCAGGAAAGATCCTTCTCTTTCCACCCCGCCGGTAGTTAAATGAATCAGAGGACACGATGTTTCATCAAGCCGACTGATCAAGCCTCTAATGCCGCCACCTCTCCGGTCCAGTCACAGATTGGATCATTATGTCATCCAGCTATATACAAACTGAACAGCACTGCAATGATGATATCGACAGACAGGGATGGAGCCCGCCAGTCTGCTATCAAAGTGAAGCAATAGTCGGCGGTCTAGCCTTGTCCCGAGCCGCGATGGCTGGAGCGGCTGGAGGGTCTTAACCTAAAACGCATCTAGCTTTCCCCACTCTTGGCCATTTCAACCTCAAACGCCAAGAAATCATCTTCACCTCAGCGTGTGCACTACTAGCGCCCAAGAGGGACCACCTGGGCCTGGTATCCGCCGGAGGAACCACACAGCGCAAATGCGGTATGTCAGACCGTTGACACGGATCCGATCAAGCAGGGGCCACCTGCCCCATCCAGGCGTGAGTCCGTCACTGTGAAACCCGAGCTGTCGCAGAATGCCGCCCAAGATCGGCCAGCTCGGGTCTAAGGGGTTTGGGAGTCGGACGAACCGAACCCTAGCCGGGCCCCTCCGACTCAGATTGAACCCTGAAATAATCTTGGAAGGAGTCAGTGCTCTATCGGCCATACACTCCCCCATCGCCTCCAGACTAGTCGAGGGGATCCGTTCCTAGACAGTAGTACGGAGTCAGGACCCATTTATGCATGTCTCGGTGGATCTGCCCTGTGGTTTCTAGCAAATCGCCCAGGCCTGCAGAACGCCGCTACTCCCCTCTTTCCTCCAGGAGACCTGGATAGCTTCATCTATCTGGGACCCCGGGGCTGCTCCTTTCGGAACAATATGCTTACTCCACCTGTAGTCGACGGCACGACTGGTGGAACAGTAGTCTACAACAGTCTACACTCTCCAGGACCCGCCATACCAGGTACAAGCTTCGCTTCCAAGGGGCTCTCGATTACTGCAGAGAATCTGTCAGATTTGATGGAATCTGATGCCGCCTGCGTGGCCGACACCATCTCACAGCTGCAGTGCTAGTCCCATCGACCGACAGCAAGAGACATATAAAACCTGGTCGACAGCACCACCATGGCTTCTACTTTTTTCTTCTATCATCAGTCCTTCAATTCATTCTTCATTCTTTCCAGGTCTAGTACCTATCCATTCACTTTCCCACGAGCTGACTTCATTGACTGAAGTCCCTCATCGCATTCTTTCGACCTCGTCTTCATTCGCCTCATCCTAACAGATCCCAATTTTCTTGCTACGCTGTGCGTGCATTACCTCTCAACCTCAAATCAAAAATGTCTGTCCCTAAGATTGCTGGTATCCTCCTCGGATCGGCCGCCATGGTCTCCGCTCACGGCTACGTTACCGGTGCTGTCGTTGATGGCCAGTACTATGGCGGTTACCTTGCCGACTCCTACGGCTACATGGCCGATCCTCCCAAGGTCATCGGCTGGTCCACCACTGTCCGTGACAACGGCTTCGTCGATGGCACCGGCTACGCGACTCCCGACATCATCTGCCACCGTGGTGCTAAGCCCGGCGCTATTTCCGCCCCCATTAAGGCCGGTGGTAAGGTCGAGCTCCAGTGGACCCAGTGGCCCGAAAGCCACAAGGGTCCTGTCCTGAACTACCTCGCCAAGTGCGACGGTGACTGCTCTACCGCCGACAAGACCAGCCTCGAGTGGTTCAAGATCGAGGCTGAGGGTCTCTTCAATGATGGCACGTGGGCCTCCGATGCCCTGATTGCCAACAACAACACTGGCTCCGTCACCATCCCCAGCTCCCTCGCCGCTGGTAACTACGTTCTCCGTCACGAGATCATCGCTCTGCACTCTGCCGAGAACAAGGATGGTGCTCAGAACTACCCCCAGTGCTTGAACCTCAAGGTCACTGGTGGTGGCAGCGACTCCCCCTCCGGTGTCGTCGGCACCTCCCTCTACAAGGACACTGACCCCGGTATCCTCGTCAACATCTACAACAACCTGAAGAGCTACGTTATCCCCGGTCCCGCTGTCTACTCGGCCGGTGATTCCTCTTCCTCTGGCTCCAACGCCGCCGCCCCTGCCACCACTGCCGCCGCCACTCCCACTGGTACCTCCTCCGGTGCTTCTTCCGTTAGTGCTTCCCCCAAATCCAGCTCCGTTGTGAGCGCCTCCTCCACCCCAGACCATCCCAAGTCTACTCGCCTGCCCCGTCCCTCGCCCAGCGGTCGCCCAAAGAAGCATTGCAAGCCCAAGAACAAGAAGAAGACGACCACTTCTGCTGCCACTGCTGCTGCCACTGCCACTACCACCACGGCTACTACTGCCGGAGAAGCCGCCGCTACCATTACAGCAAACGTTACTGACTCGATTCATGCACAGACTTCTAGCGCCGCTGACTCCGTCACCGTTACCGCCAGCGCTGGAGGCCAGTCCGCCCAGGCTACCTCCGCCCCCGGCAGCAGCTCTGGCTCCGCCTCCTCTGGTTCTTCCACTTCCTCTGGCTCCGCCTCCTCTGGCTCCGCCTCCTCTGGCTCCGCCTCCTCTGGCTCCGCCTCCTCTGGCTCCGCCTCTTCTTCTTCCGGCGCCAGCTCTTACAACTCCCAGGACTGGTCCTCCTACCTGAGCTCCCTCAGCGCCGAACAGGCCCTGAGCGTTGTTCGTGACACCATCAAGTGGCTCGTCAGCGACCAGAAGATTCACGCCCGTGACCTCCGCGTCTAAATCTTTGCACCTTTTCTTCCTGCCCAAGTGCAAAATGTCCACTGTCAAGTCGGTCACCACCTCCAAAAGTGATTTTGGTCTTTGACGGTTCCTTTTTCCCTTGTATGAGGCACTGATCTCTGGTTTTATTGGTCGTGTCTGATTCTCTGGTCCACATTTTTGATTTGGTACTGTGTTGTTGAGGATCTGGTTTATCCCCTGCACGTACGTGGCAATTTTTTCGGATCTGCAAGGGTGTACTGTACAAGTAGTCCCCCCCCCCCCCCTTTCTCATCTAGTGTTCACATTCTTTCTTTTCTTCTACCCCACTTGGCCTTTTGTTTTTCCCTCAATATCTTATTGAGAAGGCCAGGTGATTTGGGATCTTCCAGATCAACTTCTTAGACATACTTCTCATGGTTTTCGAATGGACTTGTTTGACTGCTCTGAATCTTCGATCTTCCTAGTGTAGTCTTGAATAATTGACAGCTGGTCGAACTTCAGTCGTCTGTTTGTAAAGACGAGGCGTCTCCCTTTTCTTTTTGCCACTGGGTCCCCATGATACGATCTATAATGTCGTCTGTCTGCGAAACATTGCTCAGCGGGAAGCCTTAGCTAGATTCTCTGTCCATGTCGACATTGATCAATCGCGAATACTAGCAGGTGGCCGAATCGGTTGCCCAGGTGTTGAGCAAAGCCACCCAGACTTGTACCGTATTCATAGAATTCGACAGTCGCTGTTTCGTTTAAAAGTTTATGAAACGCGCCGTGACCACTGACTCGCTACCTGTTCAATATTGATCATCGGATTGTCAAGGGACGAGTGCCGGGCAAATCTTCTAGCTCGCTATTTCTTCTTCTTAGTCTTATCCACCACCTCAACCCACTGACTCTTCAAGCCCCGACGAGCAAGCGCAGTGTCCACCACTTTTCGCTGGTCACCCTGCACCAGAACCTCCATGATACCCTTGGGCGCACCAACGGCCTGCGTGACGCTCGTGCTACTGGCGCACTTCTTTTGCAACTCCTCCGCCAGAAGAGTGGGGATAATGCCGAAGATTTCCAGATTCGTCACCTTGGTGACAGTCTTGGAGCCCGTGCGTTTTTCAAGCGTGACGACGGCCTTGGGGGCTGCGCCGGCCTTGGGCTTCACGTCTGCCAGGGTCTGGCCTGATTTGAGAATGGCATAGTGGGGCTGCAGGAGGGCGTGGTCTTCGATGAGTCGCCTGAGTAGGCCGTCGCGGGTGACTTTGCCGCGTTTGAGGGTTCCTTGGTCCTCTGGGAAGTTGGATGTGAAGACGTTGTTGGCTAGGAAAGGGTTGAGGTTGATAACACGGCGGTTGTCGGCGGAAACGAGGTTTTGGGATTGCGTGTACTGCTCGAGATGGGTGGAGACGTCGGAGTATTTGTAGAAATTCTTAGGGTTGCTGGAGGAAGAGGCGGGGAAGATGTCCGGGGTGAGCTTTTGCGTTGGTCGGTATAAGGTTTGGACATTGAGTGTTTGACCAACGGAGGGGTCGGCCTCGTCCGTAGCAGCGGGCTTTTTGCTGTCGTTCGACGAGGGGGTTTTGTGGGAAGCTTCGAGTGAGGCCTTGGATGGGATTTTGTATGGAACAAATTGCTCCACGCGGCGATCATTGAAATCCACATCCATGATGTATGTTTCTTGTCCGCTGCGATCTTTGGACTTGACCAGTTGCATTTTGTCCAGATGTTTGATGAACTTTTTCACGTTCTTCCAGCTCGTCTTTTTGATGGTGTAGTACTGTGCTTGCTGCGCAGAGCGGATGGGTAGATATGGGGTGATGAGATTTGCGATCAACATCGAGGGCGACACAGGTAAAGACAACCCGTGGTTGGCCGCAGAGGGATTGTCCTGTTTCAACTTGTAGATTGCATAGATGAAGGCTTTGACGAAGGCGTCATCAATTTCTGAATAAATACGAATGAGTTAGGGTCTTTTTGGTCTCCAGTCTTCAGGAACAAGGCTTGTAGCAGAGTTGTCATCATTGCACATACCCTTGGTTGTAGGCTCCGGCTCCTGTTCAGCAGTCACCTCGTCTTCCGCCACGGGGGCTCCGTCGGGAGTTTCGTTGGAAAGTTCCGCAGACTCTTCGGCTGTCTCGTCAAGCCCCAGTCCCTCGGCTGCAGCATTGAGCTCCTCCGTGTCACTTGCCCCCTCATCCCATCCTTTCAAGTACTCCGGCGCTGGACATCCAGGCCGAGATGATGGGCTCCACGCCCACAGCTCATCGCCTTCCCAGTGGAGACCTCGCACCGCATGGCCCTTCGCACCTTGGACCTCCTTCAAGGCCGCCACGTCGATCTCGCAGACACCGACAAAGCGAGGTACGCTGTGACTGTCCAATCCTGCCACCGCAACGACCGCTCCCTTGACCGCGCGCTCAGGGAAGGGAGGCTCGTTAGCCAGACCGGGAGTCATGAGGTCCGCACCACCGCGCAGCTTCTGCATCACCATTTCGGGTGTATACAGCAGAGACACCAATCCCGGATTTTGCCAGAGGGTGTAGACTGTCGGATATAGGCGCTTGTCTGAACCCGGCCCATGTTCTACCTTGAACCACAATACCCGCTCATCTCCATCGGGATGGGCGCCTACGTAGACTGTCCCGGAGACCTCCCGGAGATCAGGGCCTGCAGTGGTTGTGAAACGGGCCGAGGCGGTATTCTCTGGGAGAAGCGCATTGCGTATTGAGGCCAAGGTCGGCGCCGTAGCTCCGTCGGTGGGCGTGTCGGCGGTGGGTTCGGGGATTGTGATCTGGTAGTCTTTGATGATCTGATCGGCAATCTTCCTGCGGTCTGAGGACCTAATTGGGGAGATGTTTTTGATCTGCTCAAAGGTCAGCTTGACACTCTCTATTCAACGATACACGCTCCCGAGAGTGAATCCATGCTGGTCTGTTATCCTCTGTAGGCTTCCGATGATGGAGGGGCTGCGGGGAGAAGAGGGGTAGTCCTACAGTAGGCTTCTTCTTGAACATGACGAAGAAAGAAGGTGTTATTTGTGAAAGTGAAGATGAGGTAGGAGAGAATATGGTCTTAACTCATGAAGGAAAACGAATGGAGGACTCCAAGAATCAGTTCCGGTTGGAATGGTACAAAGCTATGGCCGCCGACATGGCAGAGGATGCATGAGCACGCAAGAAAAATCCCCGCCGCCCCGCTTCAAGACTCCGCCCAAGAAAAAAAACAAGAGGCTGAAGAATAGTCTAGGACTCTAGTACTGATTCTTGCCCTTACACTCCTACGTCCGCCTGGTCTCTCGTAGGACTGAAATCATCAGTTTGCTCCGAGGAGATGACAATGACAAGACCCAATCCGAGTAGATCCGCTACTCTCGAACGGTCGCCACCGCAGCACTATAGAGTCATCGCCAGAGTGGGAATCTTGGATCACTACACAACGTGATGACAGGATATCACAAGACGGGTTCGTTAGCAGGCCTGAGTGTGTGTATAAACTGCCTTACTCACCATTTACTACATGTATCATAGTAGGCTTGCAGCCATGCAGTGCCACTGGACGGGATGTCGATCAACCGATCGAGTTCGTCCTGCCACCTGCGGAATCCTGTCCACCTGGACTGACGTCGATCTCGCGCCTCTTTGCTTTTGTGACTTACTACTTCAACTACCATTTTGGCATACTTCATATATATCGTAATCTACAGGCTACTATTCTTATAACTCAATGATACAGCCTGAGCCATGCCAGTCTATCACATTGGTGAGCACTGCACTCTTCTCCCTGACTAACACCTCTTTTCACACCGTTGGCCTTTTTCCGAAGAATGCGGGGGAGGCGCACCGACGTCAGTCACCCCATGAACATCGACACAAACTGACCAGACCCAGTTCTCTTCCGTCTGAAGGAAGGTGTGGCCCCAGCACAAGTTGATGCCTTTCATGAGAAAGCTAAGGGCATGGTAGGCAAGATTCCAGGTATGTATCTTTGAGAGCGAGAGAGCGAGAGAGCGAAGAAGTGGTGGGGCCTCACATGCAATGTAATGAAATGATCCTGACATGGTACATGACTGGCAGGATTGATTTCTCTCGAATGCAACAAACCCCTTCCAATCTGTCTACCGCGTGCACACGGGTTCGACATGGGACTCGTGGCGGTCCTGGAAAAGGCAGACACCGTTGCGACTTATGCTGTGCATCCAGCCCACTTGGAGTGAGTTGATAGTCAAAACAACAACCTTGCCCCATCATACTTGCAGGTGGCCGATCCTGCATGGTTCTGCACTGGATAAGAAAACTGACGGGACCTTTCAGAGTGCACAAGCTGAGAGAAGAGCTTTGTGACGATACGTTGGCCTATGATCTGGAGTTCTAGACCGGTTGACGGTCTTTCGGAAGAATCATCAGTGTCCACTGGCCGGAACGAACATGTCAGACGGAGAGCTTTGATTTTCATCGTAAGTTACGTGGATAATGCTCACCAGAAGCGTACACAGTACACACAAAGGATGAAAGATTCGACGATACTTGGGAATATGAGATGAATCTTGAATCATGATCCAATTAGAATAACCAGAGAGACTTAGAACGCCGATGTACCTGGGTTCATATCATGACAACTTTTTTGGATCCCGCCCAGACCTCAATAGAACACAGCCGAAGAGAAAAGGAAACATATGCAGACAGAAGGGGATGCAAGGCTTCTTATTCTTTACTCCTTAGCATCCACCTTCTTGGCCGGGTGATCCCCATTGGACTCATCCTCGCGAGAGCGCTTCTCGCCAGTCGCCTGGATGGTGGGAATGCCCCGGGCGTCCTTCTTGAGACCGCCCTGTTGGTCTTCATTGCGGCGTTCCCGCCAGTCCCGCTTGTCCTCGCGATCCCGACCACCACGGCCACCGCGGCCACCACGGCCCCCACGGCCACGTCCACCACGACCTCCGCGACCTCCACGACCAGTGTTGGCAAAGACCTTGCCGGCCTTGATGTCAGCCACCTTCTCGTCGCAGTACTCCTTCTTGCTCTTGATGACGAGCTCCTCGCCCTTCCACTTGGGCTTCTCGGCAAGCTCCAAAAAGGCCTTCTGCTTCTCCTCATCGGCAAACTCGACGAAGACGCTGGCCTTGAAGGTCTTATCTTGTGTGCGGCGCAGGCGGACGGCCTTGATAGGTCCGTAGGGCTCGAAGAAGGCCTCAATGTCGAGCTGGGTGGTGGGCTCCTCCTCGCCAAACTTGCCGAATCCCTTGGCGTAGATGCTGCGGGCCATGGCCTTGTCCTCAAAGACCTTGACGGCCTCGGCGTTGTTGTTGAGATTGATGGACTCGGGCAGAGGGACCTTGCGCTTGACGGCGGTGTCATTCTCGGTCAATTCCAGGGTCTCGGAATCCTTCAGAGCCTTGACGATGGCCTCGAAGGGTTGGAAGCGTCGCATACGCTTGAAGGAGTGGAGGAGTTCCAGAGGAACAGCGTTGTTAGTGCTCCCACCAACCTTGGAGAGCAGGAACTTATCCATGGGCAGGTTGGAATCGGAGAAGTAAAATTCAACCTATCACAAATCAGATCAGCAAGAGTACTCACTCGCAGATGAGCTGAAAGTGATGCGTAGTCTTACCTGCTTGCGGATCTCCACAGGGTCGTCCGTCTCCTTCTGGGAGGATGGGTCGAACTTGGCATTGTTGGCGCGAGCGAAGCGACCACCACGACCACCCTGCTGAGGGCGCGAGTCACGCTGCTGCTGCGACTTCTCCTCAGCCTGCTCTGACTTCTCACCTAATTTGGCTGCTTCCGCGACAATGCGAGCCTCATCCGCATCGGTCTTGTCAGTCGTCTCCACCTCAGTGGAGGCACCATTCTCCTTCAGCTCAGCGAGGACGTTCTGCACATCCTGCTCAGCAGCCATGTTGGCGGTGGGCTTCTGCTCCTCAGCCATGGCGAATGTAGTGAGAGGCGAAGGTGAGAGGTGACTTTAGATGAGGGATGCGCGGATGTGAGAAGATGCGCAGACAATGTGTTTTGCGCGATGTGAATCCGACCGTGATAACTTGATTCACCTGGATATCAATTCGCGTTTGAGTTGTCAAAAATGGGTTCACAAGAATGGTGGAGAGTAAGAGAAAAAAAATAAGATTGGCGAAGGTCGTCGCATTGAGTGAGCTCGGCGGGGGATTTTTTCGGGACGCGGAAGCTGCGTTATTGCCTGAGGTGTCAACACTAGTCCCAAGGCAGCCTAGCAGGCTCCACTAGGCAGACAGAGCATCCACTTTCAGTAACCATAGGCATGTGTACCTTTGTGCAGCAGCGTGAAGATTTGACATGAGCATGGCATTAAGAGAAGTCTCGACTAGTAGACAGAGGCTTGTTGAAGAACGAATACTATGAGAAGCTCAGTCTTTTTTGATTTGCATAAAGCATTCTATGAACTAATACAGAATTTATCATGCAGCAGCCGATGGCTAAGCCCGAGGTCGTGCCTGCCTCATCACAATCGACCTTGCCTCGTAGAGCGTTGTGCAACATTGCTAGCGTGTGACCGATAGACTCATACCGAGTCTGAGTACATCAAAATGTTCTGACTTCCTCTGGCTCATGTTCTTAAGATTCGACTTCACTCTGACGCAAAGTCTGGCCTTCAAGTCAAACCCCCTCGTCCAGGTCCAGGCGACCTTCCCGGGTGCTAGTAGCAAGCAGGAAAAAAGGCTCTTATCCATCTTCTTCTTGCCGACGAACGACGATCTATCATCCTTCTGATGACACCGGACCTAGTCAGATGAGACCTTGATTTGCTCTCGCATTAGCCACTTGTGTACGAAATCGAAACGTCAAGACTGTGTTCTTGGGAATCGCTCATCGTCGATTGAACATGCAGGATGGCAGATGGCAAGCAAGAGACTCCGCATGCTCAATTTCAGATACAGGATGTATGGTCAGGATCTGTATCTCGAGCTCTCGATTGCTAATACATTGAACCAGGTAATTTACATGGCCATCGTAGGCCCTCTGATGCTCGCTGCTGCCTTCGAATGGGTTCTTTGGCTCGCTGCATTCCTGTATTGTTTGATCAAAGTGTACATCAAGGCTGATCACTGGAGCATCAAGGTCCTCGCTGTTGTGATGATTGTATTGTTCACATCGTTCAGGTATGTCATTTCTCCCCCTATGCTCAGTAGAGCAATCTTGATCTTCTAACAATGAACACCTCTCCGACAGACTGGCGTTTCTTCCTGTGATGATCGTGACACTACCTCTTCCCCTCGGGATCTCACAATACATCCCAGCCAATATTGCCACGGTTTTTCAATGGTTTGCTTTCTGGGCATTCTCGGTTCTGCTCATCGGTCCCTGGCTCTTCTGCGTATATGGGCTCGTGACGAATCACCTCGGGAAGAATAAACGGATCAAGCAAGTTCTGGATGATCGGACTGCTCCAAAGACGGTCGTCGTCATGCCCGTGTATAAAGAAGACCCCGAGACCCTGATCAAGGCTGTCGAATCTGTGGTGGATAGCGACTACCCAGCCTCGTGTGTTCATATCTTTCTTTCCTGGGATGGCGACACAATCGACGAGTCCTACCTTCGCGTGATACACCACCTCGGGATTCCCATCTCACTCCGGAGCTACCCTCAAAGCATTGATGTGGTCTACAAGGGGGTCCGAATCACGGTGTCACGTTTCAAACATGGAGGTAAGAGACATTGCCAGAAGCAGACTTTCAAGCTCATTGATCGAGTCTACATGGACTACCTGAAGCTGCACGATGATCTTTTCGTTCTGTTCATCGATTCAGATTGTATTCTCGATCAGTATTGCTTGCAGAACTTCATGTACGATATGGAGCTCAAACCTGGCAGCCCTCACAACATGCTGGCAATGACGGGCATCATAACCTCTACAACGACCAAAAATTCACTTCTCACGATTCTCCAGGACATGGAATATATTCACGGGCAACTCTTTGAGAGATCGGTGGAATCTGGATGTGGTGCAGTGACCTGTCTGCCCGGGGCCCTGACTATTCTCCGGTTTTCGGCCTTTCGAAAGATGGCCAAATATTACTTTGCGGACAAGGCGGAACAGTGTGACGATCTGTTCGACTACGGTAAATGCCATCTCGGGGAGGATCGCTGGCTCACTCATCTCTTCATGATCGGGGCCAAGAAGCCGTACCAGATCCAGATGTGTACCGGAGCGTTCTGCAAGACCGAGGCGGTCCAGACTTTCAAAAGCCTGATGAAACAACGTCGGCGATGGTTCCTGGGCTTCATCACCAACGAAGCGTGCATGCTGACCGATGTGCGACTCTGGGCTCGATATCCATTATTGTGTATTGTACGCTTCATGCAAAACACAATCCGCACCACCGCGCTCTTGTTCTTCATCATTGCGATTGCTCTCATCACGACTTCCAAGAAAGTGGACGATCTTCCAGTCGGTTTCATTGGGGTGTCGGTGGGACTGAACTACTTGCTGATGTTTTACTTTGGCCTGCAGCTGAAGCGCTTTAAGACCTGGCTGTATCCGCTAATGTTTGTTGTGAACCCTTTCTTCAACTGGCTGTATATGGTGTACGGCATCTTCACTGCTGGTCAACGGACTTGGGGTGGCCCCCGAGCTGATGCGGCCGCCGCAGACACCCATACAACCCCAGCTCAGGCGGTAGAGAAGGCTCGAGCCCAAGGTGATGAGTTGAATGTGGATGTTGACACTTTCCGGGCAGGGACCGTCCGCCGTCGATCGGTTCCTGTGCGGCCCTCTGTGAAAGTAGAGGGTCGATTTGCTCCCGCGGAGCACATGGCGGATGGTGGTTATGGGCAGACTCAACAGCACATGCCGGGTACGATCCAGACGGACGGCCCCTTACCTCAGGTTCCCCGAATCCATTACCCAGGTCACTTCCACTACTCGTCCGATTCTCTCGTCAGTGGGTGCTCTGATTGTGGTTCACATACCGTGTCTTTACCGCACCATGTCGAGACCTTAATGAGCGAAGAGGACCATCGAAAGCTATACTATGCTCAACGGGCCGCAGGGTCACTCGGCATGGCGAGCTTGGGGAACAGATCCGAGGGCCATCTTCCAAACCCTGTGGCACGCCCGCCACGAGGGACTGTCGCCGAAGCCTGGGATACCGAATCTGCCTCGCCCAGTCGGATCACCTAGGATGTGGACCGCATGTGTGATGTCCTCGCGGGGGGTAGCGTGGCTGCGCGTTGAACGGTCGTTCCATTGAATTTGATCAACTGCACCACCGTCCCGCAAGAGGTCTATCACATACTTATCCTACATGTCTATCGGCAACGCCCAGCCTGGTCTAGAATCTGACTGTTCCCACGTGATGTCTTTCATTCCATCGTCCAGCGCTGCATATTGGCTTGAGATGCATTATTATCGCCTCCATCATTGCCCTTTACGAAATGTTAGCGGAAGAATACTCTTCGGGATATCCGTTGCCCCTTCTCTGTAGTCCTTTGAGCTCATTCTTTCCTAGTGTCGCATTACTAGAGTGCGGGCGCACCATCTTCATAGCTCCAATGTCTGAGAGAAGTTCATCTTTCTCATTTCAAGTCCGTTGGGAGCCGCTGTTGGCTTTCCACACTCACGTCGCCCTTGTAAGCTTTGCGCCCAGCACTCTCGGAGAGTGCTAACCTTGAACTTATTAAGGTCGTAATATACATATCTCCACGGCACCTCTTGGGTGATCACGGAGGAAGGATCTGGTCTCCTCATGGCGGTTCGCCCAGTAGCTTGGCATTACATGAAATGGTTCATGTTACGTGATTGTCGGTTGGGGTACCCTTTAGTCGACCCTGGACAATGGGACTCAGTGCATGCCGCTATGGAGGTAGGATATGCCAGGCTTTGAAGAGCATTGGGTAGTCACCTAGTCGTGACCATTAGACCTTGAACCACCCCATCCTAGCTGGAAGTGCCATGTCGGACTATGGCTGTTGCTCTAAATGACTCTAGCGTGCCTCAGCGAGGACGGCGGTCCCTGATTCAGGCCTTGAGGCGACGGCTTGGGTGTAGTGGCCAGACCGCTTTTTAGGAAGCGCCCAATCCAACATTCAGTGAAGTCGTGAACCCATCTTGCAAGATCGGAGGTGGACTCGGACACTCAGTACTGGGCGGCGCTGCGCCTGGTGGCGGACTCCATGTGTCCCGCGGGTCTTGGCCGCTATTGAGTTTTCTGCCGGTGTAAATCTTCTCCATTGCATCACTTGGCCCCGCAGTCGAACACAGTATCTTGAAATTCTTCAGTGTCTTGTCCAAAGACGATCCAGCTCCATCTGTGTTCTCCGTAATCCTAGCAGTCTGTGACTATATGGCCAGCTTGGGCTCATGATCCATCTCCAGTCCACGGGGTGTGAGTTTCTGGGATGCTGAACACGTGCTAGCAGTGCGTGCAATTCACACGTTGAGACTCTGCTGTCGACGAAGGCAAGTCAGTTATGTTGGTTAGGTAGGCGGTCAGGGCCGAGAAACAATCCAGTAGCCGCCAGAACATTCGATTGTGGTACAGGGTGACTGCAATATGAACCCGTCTATTTAGTCTCGCCGGGGCTGGAAGAGAAAGAAATTCACTTCAATAATACAAAACTAGAAGGAGAAAACTTGATTCAGAGAGCTACCCCTTTTGTCTCTCAACTATCCTAGACTCTGTGTGGTTGCGTTCTACTGCCGGCTCATCAGACCGCTGGGAAAAAAAAAGCACTGCTGAGGTGGTTATCAATCCCCCCCAATCATAAAAGTGGAGTGGCGCGCAAATTATTCTCCCCTCCAAACTTCTCTCCGTCTCTGATTTCTCCTCCTCTCATTCCCCATCCCCCCTTGTCTTCCATTCATTTTTTCGATATCCTCCAACGCCTTCTTTCCGCCTAAGATGTCTGTTGTCGGTATTGATTTCGGTGCGCAGAGCACCAAGATTGGTGTTGCCCGCAACAAGGGCATTGACATTGTATGTGTTTGCCCCGCGTAATCCAGCCTCGCTCGAAGACCCCTCCTCATTCGATATCTCTCTCTCTCTCTCTCTCTCTCTCTCTTGTGTCATTTCGACTTTACGCGCATCATGTATCCCGTCACTGACAAAATTCACTTTACAGATCACCAACGAGGTTTCCAACCGTCAGACTCCGTAAGTGGCCGTCGACACTAAATCCCTCCTTACTACCCCAAGTCCTTTTTTCATGGTCGTTGGGTTTCCCATTTGTGAGCAACAACTGACCTTAACCTTCTGTCTTGCAGTTCCCTGGTCGGATTCAATGCCCGCAGCAGAGCCATTGGTGAGGCCGCCAAGACACAAGAGACTTCCAACTTGAAGAACACCATCGGCTCCCTGAAGCGCCTGATCGGCCGTTCTTATGATGACCCCGATGTCGAGGTTGAGAAGCAATTCAACTCATCAAACATCTGCGAGGTCAATGGCCTGGCCGGTGTTGAGGTCAACTACCTCGGCAAGAAGGAGAAGTTCACCGCGACACAGCTGGTTGCTATGTACTTGACAAAGATCAAGGACATCGCCTCCAAGGAGCTGAAGCTCCCCGTCTCCGATGTGACCGTCAGTGTTCCCGCCTGGTTCAGCGATGTCCAGCGCCGTGCCATGATTGATGCCGGTGAGATTGCCGGTCTGAACGTGCTCCGCCTGGTCAACGACACCACCGCCACCGCTCTGGGTTACGGTATCACCAAGCTCGACTTGCCCGGCCCTGAGGAGAAGCCCCGTCGTGTCGTTTTCATCGACATTGGTTACAGTGACTACACTGCCTCCGTTGTTGAGTTCCGCAAGGGCGAGCTGAACGTCAAGGCCACCGCCTGTGATCGTCACTTTGGTGGTCGTAACTTCGACCAGGCTCTGACCGAGCGTTTCGCCGATGAGTTCAAGGAGAAGTTCAAGATCGACATCCGCACCAACCCCAAGGCCTGGTCCCGTACTCTGGCCGCCGCCGAGAAGCTCAAGAAGGTCCTGTCCGCTAACCCCCAGGCCCCATTGAGCATCGAGTCTCTCATGGAGGACACCGATGTTCGCGCCATGGTCAAGCGTGAGGAGCTCGAGGAGATGGTCAGCCCTCTGCTCAACCGTCTCACTGTGCCTCTGGAGCAGGCTCTTGCTGAGGCCAAGCTCACTGTTGATGACATCGACAGCATCGAGATGGTCGGTGGATGCACTCGTGTCCCCGCCATCAAGGAGACCATCAGCAAGTTCTTCGGCAAGACTCTCTCTTTCACCTTGAACCAGGATGAGGCCATTGCCCGTGGCGCCGCCTTCTGCTGTGCCATCCTCTCCCCCGTCTTCCGTGTCCGCGACTTCGCCGTCCACGACATTGTCAACTACCCCATCGAGTTTACCTGGGAGCAGTCTGCCGAAATCCCCGATGAGGACACCAGCCTGACTGTCTTCAGCCGCGGCAATGTTATGCCTTCTACCAAGATCCTTACCTTCTACCGCAAGCAGCCCTTCGACTTGGAGGCTCGCTACGCCAAGCCCGAGGCTCTGCCCGGCAAGATCAACCCCTGGATTGGCCGCTTCTCCGTGAAGGGTGTCCAGGCTGACGCCAACGACGACTTTATGATCTGCAAGCTCAAGGCCCGCCTGAACCTGCACGGTGTTCTCAATGTTGAGTCCGGTTACTACGTTGAAGATATGGAGGTTGAGGAGCCCATCCCCGAAGAGGGCGACAAGGATGTAAGTCTTTCGCTTGATTTGCCGAGTACCTATACTCCCTGTGATGTCACCCCCACTAATTCTCTTTTTCTTCGAAAGGCCATGGATACAAACGGCGAGGAGCAGCCCAAGAAGACCCGCAAGGTCAAGAAGCAGGTTCGCAAGGGTGACCTGCCCATCGTCTCCGGCACTGGTGGTGTTGACCAGGCCACCAAGGAGACCTGGACTGAGCGGGAGAACTCCATGTACATGGAGGACAAGCTGGTTGCCGAGACCGACGAGAAGAAGAACGAGCTTGAGGCTACCATCTATGAGCTCCGTGACAAGATCGATGGTGTCTACTCCGAGTTCGCCAACGAGGAGGAGAAGGACAAGCTGCGCTCCAAGCTGATGGACGTCGAGGTATGTTTATTCCCAGCAGAGGTCGTTCAATGTGCACGTGTCATTTCGGTCAAAAGAAACTCTGACTAACTTCAATTTTTTTTCAGGACTGGCTGTACGACGAGGGTGATGACACCACCAAGTCCGTCTACGTCTCCAAGATGGAGGAGATCAGCTTCATCTCCGGCCCCATCATCCAGCGCTACAAGGAGAAGCTCGAGGAGGAGCGCAACGCTGCCCTCAAGGCTGAGGAGGAGGCCGCTGCCAAGAAGCGCGCCGAGCTCGAGGCCATGAAGAAGGCCGCCGAGGACCTCCGCAAGGCCGAGGAGGAGCACAAGAAGAAGCTCGCTGCCGAGGCTGGCGATGCTGAGATGCAAGATGCTCCTGCTGAGGGTGCCGCTCCTTCCGAGGAGAAGCAGTAAACAGTTGGTCATGATGATCACCACTCTTTTTACTTCTTTTCCATACGCCAGTCTCAAAAATGACGGCATAAGCCCTTTCAGGGGGGGATGTCAGCGCTCCGTCGCGGGTGCCTCCATTTATTTCTGGTCCCTCTCCCTCCTTGTTCT
The DNA here is from genome assembly GCF_028827545.1 of Penicillium diatomitis. Taxonomy (NCBI): domain Eukaryota; kingdom Fungi; phylum Ascomycota; class Eurotiomycetes; order Eurotiales; family Aspergillaceae; genus Penicillium; species Penicillium diatomitis. The sequence goes on along the minus strand of NW_026623175.1, from coordinate 1,414,826 downwards.
TTTTTTTCTTCTCTCTTCCTTTGAGCGCACTCCCTCCCATGATGACGAAAAGACCACCAGAGATGTTTCTTGTTTCTTTGACGGAATGTTTCCCTAGACCCGACCAGTGATGTTGCTGGTTGGACCATGCACGTTGATTTGGTATACCTGTCCACTTGGTGTGCTTCTTTCTGGCGATACCTTTATGAATTTAGATCATTTTCTTTTCATGATGAAATAGATGACATTCCGTGTCAAGCCGTCAAAGGAGTAAATAGTAAACACTGTTTTAATTTTTTGTGTCATGGATTTTCATAGTGGTTAATCATATCGGACCACCATTTCAGACAGGGGATCTGTCTCTTTTGAGGAAGCTCCTCTACGAGCCCGGTAATTAACTACTTACCCTTTTCGTGTACCACCCCCCTTGCCCACGGTATAAGAAGACCTGATGTTTTTGCCGGACGGGAAACCCTTCAGTTGTATTTCCTATCTGATGATACACCATTATAGTTGACTTTGGGAAGCCGCGAGAACTGAGAACTGAGAACTGATTGCCGGAGCGGAGCTTGGCAGGGATGAATGCCAAGGATCGAGCCTTGGTGACTTTTCCCCTTGTCCTTTCGCCGCTGGCAAGAATTTACCTACATACATGTGACTAGTACTACTCATTGTGTAGTGGTATCGATTGTCAACACATGAACAGAGAAGGCTGGACAACCTGAGCTGATGTGCTCAGATCTGCATGATATCACTCCAAAGGATTCTATTCTTTACAAGTCTACAGTTTACACTGTTTTGCTCCCTGTCGTGACTCGTCTGAGCAAGTTGGCACCGACCTCCTCCGTCTTCCCCCACTGGTCAGCGAGTCATGGCCGAGTCTACCTTACGTCTGGGCGGTTTTGGATGCCACTTTTGTCGGTTCGGGTATTATTGAGTATTGACTCTATTCACTATTGGGTATTGAGTCTAATCGTCTATTGAATCTATTGACAGTACGACGGTGACAGCTTGAATGTGTGGCCCTGTGGCCTTATGGCCCCACCTGCAGACTGCGAATGAATCTCCGTTCTTCCAGCCACATCCTCCCATTGAAGCAAGTCAGCACGCGACGAACTTCCAACTGTGAGAGCATCGTTCATGGTCTTGAATTGCAGTTTTGCAGACTTGTGTGACCTGAAACGGCGTTGCAGAGTTTCAGGAGGCATACTTGTGGAAACCGAAGCAATATTGGAAGGATCCCATAATGTACGCGCACTGCCCGGTGGGCTTCTTCGTTCTCATTAGTTATTTTTGGCTGAGCGTGTCTGGTATAGGGCATGCGAGAGACGCATCCTCACTAGGAGATTCTCGAGTACAGGGGATATCCCGATCATGTTCGCATTTCCCCCTTTTTCTTCTTTCTTTTTATGGAAAAAATGCTGTGGCCTGGGACAACTCGAAGATCGGATCACCAACGATCTCGCAGACAGGAGAGTTCGAACTCGGAACTACGATCCATTCGAAGGATCCTTCTGACATGACAAAGCAATTGACGTGCATCATGCCGACTCCACTTGTTATGCGCTTCTGCTCTGCAATGGAGACTTGCGCCCCCTGGTTCCCGGTGTTTGACGGATTGATGCTGGACAAGATCCACAGCAGTGGCACGTCCTCTGTCGATACCTCATCGCATCAAGGTCGCAATCAACCCTCTGAGCCATGAAAAGGAGATATCAGGCGCATGTGCCTGTGTCATGGGCAATATGCAAGGCATCCGATAGATGCTTATGCACTTATGCAGTGCAGCAGAAAGGGAAAAAAAAGCGTCAACCGACTTCCCCCCTGATCAACGCTTCCTCGGTTGGGTCGGAGTGGGACTGGATCCGGTTCAATCCGCCCCGCTCGCTCGTACATGGCGCCTTCTCTGGCACAAAGTCGACAGTAGTCGACATGAGGGAGCATGGATATATTCGGATTGGTCGAGATTTCAGCTGGGAGGAGTTTCTGGGTCAATGCGATCTTCTTCCATTCGGAAGACCATGCTCACAATCATGGACCCCCTCTCCTCATGAATCCTCGACTCCTCGTCTACCTCTAGCTTCCATTATCTCCATCTCTCAGAAAGAGACTGCCCGAGTTCACTTCTGTCTTGTGACGACAGGAACCTCTCTATCGCCCCAGTCGTATCCGCTTTCCTGGTTTCTACGCCATTCTTCGATTATCAATCGTTGGCAGTCCTCGCTTCTTCTCTTGGCGCCAGAATTTCCCCTACGCCTCGACGGGGTGCTCGTTATTCGATCTTCACGTGTAAATATCACTTGCCCATCGGCTGCCTCTGTGAAGGGAGGAAAAAAAAAAAAAACAAGCGACTGACAAGTGGAACCGGCGCTAGAACATCGCGACCTTGGGAGAAAGCCTCGGACGTTCATCCGCCCGGCACAGACAGTCGTCGCATGGTTGATAATGACCGCAGTTGCGAAAGTTGAACCGCGAAGGATGATCATCTCATCATGACCGTTTGTGCTTACTAGTGAATCACTCGGCCTCTATATCAATACCCGCGGCGCATACATATCCCGCCAAAACATATACTCCCAGAGATGCAGTGGCGGACGTGGGTCATACTCAGCCCGCCTTTCTGGTGCGCGGAAGTGACAACAGCACTACCGGGATCTGCTGCGCCCGTCACGGCAGAGATCACTCGCAGCGAACCAAGCAGGCCCGTCGAGTCGACCGGGCCTTGGACCGACCCTACACTTCATGACCCATTATGGCTCAAGTATGGGCTCAATGCTTCCGCCGAATACAAGTACTTTCACGAACCCGGTCGTGATGATATTCTGGGTCATTACGATAGTCGATACTTCACTGCGCCCGTGAACGATTCGCAGCGCGCAGATACACTGACGCAGATGGTTCGGGCGTATCTGAACTTCTTTGACGATAATGATTTGGAGACGTGGATTGCGCACGGGACATTGTTAGGATGGTGGTGGAACGGGAAGGTGAGCACGCGCCCAGATTCTCATTGGGGATACCTCCCCGAGCCAGGAATACAGACCGGAATCATCGACCTTGATTTTTTCTTCTTGCCGTTTGAGCTAACAAGATGTTGCCTGGTCACAGATTCTTCCTTGGGATTGGGACATGGATACCCAGGTTCCCGACACCACTCTTGCCTATCTCGCGGATCATTACAATCAGACCATTATCGAATATGTGACGCCCGGAGCGCAAGACAAGCGAGACTTTTTACTAGACATCAATCCATGGTCGCGACAGCGAGAACGCGGCCAGGGTCTCAATATTATCGACGCTCGATTCATCGACATCAGTACTGGACTCTACATCGACATCACTGGAATCAGTCAGTTGGAGGTGGATCATCCCGATATCTGGCAGTGCAAAAACTTCCACAAGTACCGCCTCCAAGACATTTATCCTCTGCGTCGAACGACATTCGAGGGTGCTCCAGCTCGGATCCCTTTCGCATATGATGCGCTTCTGATCGAGGAATATGACAAGGCGGCGTTGACCTCGACGAGTTTCCACAAGTGAGTACCACTGGCGGCGGACGATGTGAACCCATGAAGCTGACTCTGCTACTACCAGTCATACGTGGATCCCTGCCATGGCCGAGTGGGTGCATGACGAGGCAGTTTCGAGTATATACGACCAAGACTCGCACGAAGCCGAGCAATACGATTAATAGCCTGCAATCGCAACCCCGAGCCACCCGATTTTTCCGAGTTCAGCAGTACCGGGCTCCCCACCGAGCGTCAAAAGCAAGGAGGATCAGGATGGTCCTTTCTTGGGTCTTAGTCTGATCTTTGTCATTGACTCATTATTTAATTTGCATGTTGTACATATAAAGCATTTCGTGGCGCGTCGCATGTCTTCGATCCCGGTTGGTCGATTTTATCTGGATTTCTGTCACTTTCAGAGTTGGATACGCACGTTTTCTTCTTGTTGTTGTCGTGGAATTCGACCTATGGACACAGTACAGAATTTTTCTACGTGGGACTAGTATCAAGCAGTAAGTGGATGATATCATGGGATCTAAAACAGATGTGTACATCTGGTGTCCTGCCGTACGAGCGCCACGATCATCTTATTCGTCAAGTCATCACGTTCTGCCGAGGTCCAGATGCCGTTCCTTACATTGGTTTGTTTGTTGCCTAAATCACCAGGCAGTATTTCTTATTATCTCCGGGCTGACAAAGCTATCGCCGTGGAAGTCTATCGAATCTTATCTCAGCACATGTCATTTCCATTAGGATCACGAGAGACTGTGACGATCATCTGAACTTACTACCATCTCTCCACCCTACTTATAGCCTTACCACGAATCCCCTGGAGAATCACTCGTCACTATATTCATCGTCTCGAGGGTCATCGGGCTTGCTGCATCCTTTCATCTCCACAGACCTCATCATGGACATCACAGTGCATCATCAAGGCGCGCCGCATGTCTTCCAAGTTTCCGACTCAGCGACGTTGCAAGACCTTTCCACCCAAATATACGAAACGCTCAACATTCCATCAGAGAATCAAAAGCTCCTTATTGCTCCCAAGCCCGGCATGCAAAAGGCACCGTTCTCTTCAACTCCGCTGTCCTCTCTACTACCACTGAATTCACCAAAGTTCAAAATCACCCTGCTGGGATCTCCAGCCAAAGCCGTCGCCGACCTCCACTCGCAATCCGAATCAATACGCAAACGACAGGAGGCTCGAGCCTCTGCACTCGCCGCTGCCCGACGTTCAAACAACAAGCCATCCGCTTCCTCTCGCCCCAGCGGGATTCACACCCTCTCCTCCTCCCCCTCCAACTCCTCCTACACCTTCCACCGCCTCCTCCCACTCCCTTACCTCCCCCGTCCCGAACGCTCTCTTCAATTCCTTACCCGCCTCCGCGACGACCCAGGCATTCGCGCCGCCATGATCAAACACAAATTCTCCGTCCCTCTCCTCACAGAAATGAATCCCGCCGAACACACCACCTCCGAGTCGCGCACTCTCGGCCTAAACCGTAACAAAGGTGAGGTCATCGAGCTGCGTCTCCGCACAGACGCCTACGACGGCTACCGCGACTACCGCACCATCCGCAAGACGCTCTGTCATGAACTGGCGCACTGCGTGTTTGGTCCGCATGATCGCGATTTCTGGGACTTGACGGCGCAAATTGAGCGGGAGGTGGAGCAGGCGGACTGGAAGATGGGAGGTAGGAGGCTGACAGAGGAGGACTTTTATGATCCGGGGGATTGGGAGAGAGTCAGAGGTGGGGAGGAGGTTATTGATGAGCAGGGGTGGACGGGAGGGGAGTTTGTCCTGGGCGGGCTGGTGAATAATGGGGATCGTTCTTTGACGAGGAGGGAGGTCATGGCGAAAGCCGCGGAGGAGAGGATGAGGAAGCCGGATTTGAATAAGACGGGGGAGGATGCCTGAGGGGCTGGGATTTAAGATATCGGTTGAGATTTCTTCTCCTGTGTTTTGCCCCCCGTGACTTTTGGCGTTGCTCCTATTTACCTAGTAACTATGTATACCAGCAATGCTGTTGTCACGAAATTTAAAGAACTTGAAGTCACGCTCTTCCCCGAAAACATACCTACAATGCGTCGGTAGTAGTCGTCTGGCTTCAACCCTGTGTCGTTCCAGGAACTTTGGTAGCCTCGGTTTTGGTTTCGACTTTCGAGAACCGCAGAGTATCATGGAGAATAACTTTTAGAACCAAATACCAGCAAACAGCTCACGGTTCTTGAAAAGGAACCCCCTGTTCATGATCCTATTCCGCAATCTTACCCCGTCCACTCGAGTTGAACACTCTTCCTGGTTGGGTCAACATCAACGTCCATCCACCAAGCGTTCAGTAGGCGAGACCTCGGACACACTACCAACCACACTGTGCTCGCGATGCCATGGACATACTCTTTCCACATGGCCATGACTAGCGAAGAAGTTCCCCGGGGGGTGTGTATCGGGGTGAGGAAATCCTACCGCCTTACATAATGGCCCGTTCCTGTCGAGTGATTAGGTGAACTGTATCCATGTGTGCCCCAGCATTCTTCCATCTGTACGGTCGCAGCTCGAGGGAATGACGAATTCAGGCTTCGTCCATACATTGATATCAGATGAATCTGTACGTTTCAGATTGCAGTTGCAGATGTATTCATATCATCAAATCGAGTGACTCGCATTTTCATTGTTCACGGCCATCAAAACCTATAAAGTACATTTCAAAGACTTCGAATTGACCTCCTTCAGACCTGCTCGTTGACAAACAGACCAGCCATACCCTGGCCTGTACCAATGCACATACTAGTCACCAGAATCTTCTTCTTCGTTCGGCGAGCCTCGCTCAAAACAGTAGCAATCTGACGAGCACCAGTGGCACCGAGCGGGTGACCCAAGGCAATAGCACCACCGCGCGGGTTGACCTTGGCATGATCCAGACCCAGATTCTCGATACAGTAGACGGCCATTGAGGCAAAGGCTTCGTTGATCTCGTAAATGTCAATGTCGTTCTTATCGAGGTTGAACTTGCTCAACAGCTTGGGGATGGCAGCAGTTGGACCGATACCCATGACGCGGGGAGGCACACCGGCGACAGTGGCACCGCAGAATTTGGCCAGAATGGGCTGGTTGAGCTCAATGGCCTTGGAGCGTTTCATTAGGAGCACAGCGGCGGCTATATATAAAAAAAACATCGTTAGAACTCCCGCCGTGTTCACATATCTCGGTGGTAATCCTGAGAAGAACACCGAGAAAAGAGAAATCACTTACCACCATCGGTAACCTGACTCGAGTTTCCACCCGTAGACCGATCACCAAATTGAGGGAAAGCCGGGCGAATCTTGGACAGAGACTCAAAGGTGGTTCCGGGCCGGATACCGTCATCCCGAGTCAAGGTGACCTGGTGCACCTCGCCGGTCTTGGGGTCTTTGACCTTGGTGGAGATGGGAGCGATCTCATCATCGAACCAACCAGCCTTTTGGGCGGCCTCGGCGCGACGGAAGGACTCCGCGGCGTACTTGTCTTGTTGCTCACGAGTGATGCCAAAATCCTTGCCAACGTTCTCAGAGGTCTGACCCATGGGCTGCATACAGTCGGCGGCCTCCTGGGTGCGGAGAATTTCCTCATTGAAGGGCGCGTCAAGACGGTCGCCAGCCCCGGACATGAGCTCAGCACCCATGGCGATACCAATATCAATCGAGCCCATGGAAATCTGGTTGGCGATATCCTGTACGGCCTTGAGACCGGAAGAGCAGAAGCGGTTCACTGATGAGGCACCGGCAGTGTGAGGGATACCAGCAGCCAGCGACGCAGCGCGGACCATATAAGCGGCCTTGGCCTCGTTGACCTGCAAGTGAAGAAGAAAAATTATGAGCATCCTTAAGAGCACACGGAAGGAGATCATGTGGTCAGGGAACAAACATACATTGCCGAGGCACACGTCCTCAATCAGAGCAGGGTCGATCTTGGACCGGGAAAGAGTCTCCTTGAGGAGCGCATATACCATGTAGTCCAACTCAGTGTCCTTGAATCCACCCTTACGAGCCTTGGTCAAGGGTGTCCGCAGAGAGAGTGTGATGACGATATCGTCGGGGTTCTTCTGGGTACTGCGAAGATTGTTAGCATGTTCACTTCGAAATTGACATTTTTTGCATGGTTTCTCTTACATAGCGTTGAGTCCGCTTCCTGAGCCCTTGAGGTGGCTCAGGATGGAGCTGAGGCGATCTGCGGCCATTATGAAGTGTTCTAAAAGGGACTTGAACGGTCAGTGATGTTGCTGCAAGGTTTCTGGAAAGGATGAACGGGGATGCGATGAAACTGTTGGGTTTTTGCGGGGAAAAGCCTTGGAATCGATGAAAGCAGTGTCGTGCATCATGGAAACGCTGAGGCAATCCACAATCCTGCCAGGATGAGTACTCACTTATTGACTAGTAAAGAGCCGAACTCGCAGGTGAAGAATAGGAAATGAGGGAGGTCAACTGAGGAGAAAGTAGAGTCAAATAGTAGAACGTGGAAAGGCGGAGACCCGCTGAGCTTCGACCGAAAGTGCCGAGGCACTTGGGGGGTACCTGGGGCTGGCCGCGGAGTAGTAGTCTACTAGGTACTCAGTACTCAGAGCAACACACTAAGCCCTGCTATTTCCGAGTACTCAGTACTTGCCGGCTGCCTTTTGTGGATTTTCTCCACAATCCGGAGAATAAACGTGCCTAGGCTTTTACTCGGTTCTGAGGCCAAGACTGCACTTGTTCAACCTATTCGAATGGTAGCCACTGGCCAGTCTCTCCCTTGGCGGTGGTCCAACTATGCAAGCTACGACTACAAGCCTGTACGTTTGATGACCTTTTAGCGTTTGTTGGGCACCTTCTAGATCGGTAAGTTCTCGAGCAACAAGTAGCGCTGGAGTCGCGTATCTCAGCCCTCAGGAAGCACGGCTGGCTTCAGGAGGAGACCAAAATGTATGCAGCGCGGTCTCCTGGAGAAGATGCCTTCAGACATCGCTTAAAGACCACGCCATGATCAAAAATCCTCATCTCGAACCAAAAAAAAAAAAAAAAAAAAAAAAGGGAAAAAAAACTTCTCTCGCGGTGTACGCCTGTTCGCGCCCTGCAATTCCCCGAGGCAATATCCCCCTATGTGAAGACAGTTCAACCAGATCAAACAAGCGAATGATGACCAGCATCGTCCTGGCTAACGACACTCCCGACTTCAGACCAGCTGGCAGGAGTTTCAATGCCGTCTCCAAGATGCTCTCCTAGATCACTCAAGCTTCCATCTGAAGACGTATCGTTAGAAGCGCCGATGTGGCTATAGCTACCAGCGATTGAGGATGTCGATGACACAGGTTGCTGTTGCTGATTATTTGGAGAGATGTCATCCAAGTCAGTGAGCAGATCCTGAGGCCTGCCCTCGTCAAGCTCAGAGCTTGGATGAGCATAGTAGACCTGTTCGTTGGCTTCGGTGTGGCTGGATGCCGCAGCAGACACGGGTGTCTGCGATCGAAGAGGAGAGTCAGCGAATGGATCAAACAGCAACTCTGATGGCACTTCCGAGGTTGGTGTAAATTGCAGAATAGCCTCCGACGGGTGGTTGGATGTTGTCTCCGAAAGAATGTCGATGTGGAGGTCGGGCCGTTCAGCACTAGGGCTGATGGCGTCGTCATTCAGTACTCCTCGGCGCACCGCCGGCTGCATGGCTCCCAGGTCCAAGGCAGTAGAGTGACCATCTGCAGGATCTTCGTGCGCAGAGCTCGCATCCTTACTTGATGCGCGGAGATTGCCATCCGCATCAACGAGGGTATCAAAGCTCCCTTGGTTTTGCAAGGACGTCCTGCTTTTGCGCCGACTTTCCAAAAGAGTAGCCCGGCGTCTGATCTCTGCCTTGGCGATGCGCCTACGTTCTTCCGCAGCTTCTCCGATCTCTTCGCTCATGGAAATGTCTTCTCGGCCTGGAGAGACTGAGCCGCGTGGTTGAACCTCATCGCCGAGGTTATGCAGGACTACGGCGATTTTTCGTCGAGAGTTGGTCACCCACTGCTGAAATTGGGGCGACTGGTAGACGGCCACGCCGGCTGCTACTAGAACAGAGACTGTGACGATGATCCCTATTACCCGGATTGGTCAGAACGTAGCTTTTTTTTGGCAGAGAGTGCAAACGCGGAACGCCCCTGGTAAGCCGTCGGAGGGCTAAACAAAGCATCACGGATTTCACATACCTTTAGCAAGAGGAGCTGGCATGTCGAATGAGTTATGCCTACTGCATGGAACTTCTTCCTCTTCTATGGGGACACTCCTTGGGCAAAGACTCCTTCAAAAGCTCCAACCACTTTTCGTTGAAACCTTCGTCCAGGAATTATCGATGATGCCTGGATCCTGGTTCTTACATAAACCCCCGCAGCACATGACACCCTCTGATCCCTGGCAGTGGCGATAGTCTGGACTCTGGAGTACCTGAGCACCTTAGCAATAGCAGCGGACTTGGTACCCGCCCGCTGCGCCACTTTGAGGCTGAGCGCCTGTGAGGTTGTGAACCTGTTTGAAGGGTCTTTAAGAAGGGTCAAATGCTAATTACTGTAGAACAATCTCTAGTCTCTTCTATATATCAGAGCCTATGGGTGACTTGATCCTCGGCAATCCGGAAAACATGACATTTCCATTTAATGTAGATTAAATCGTACATCAAACCCTCCTTGGAACCAGTGACCGCCTCTTTGTCAAGTATTAGTTAGTAAGTTAGTGAGTAGGTACTAGTCATAGTTCATTTAGTAGTAGAGTACCTTGAGTATCGCGTGTCCTTGTTGGTGGGCTCTTGGGTGTTTTGACTCTTGAGGCGGCGTTAGAGGAGTACTCATGAGCTTGATACAGTATATAGATCTCCAACTCCTGCTGGCAGTCAGATAGGCCATGTCATTTTATTTTCATCATACTCTAGGCGCATCGATGAAATAAGATGTAGATGATGAAGTTGTCAATGGGATGTGCCGATGTCGACGTGCCTGACTGATGAACGGGTACATATGACCACCCCAGGGATTGTACACCGCTTTTGGTTGTATTGCTCCGCCGCGTCTCTCAACTGCCGTTGGAACAAATTCATGAGATCGTGATCTTAAAAGCATATTTCGTGATTCCGTGGGACAGACTCGAAAAATGTCTCAGCAGTCTTCGCAATTCCAAAGGCCGTTGACTTTGACGGAAGAGTTGGAGAAACTGGAACAATCCATCACTCTTACACTTCAGGGTAGGCTGTCCACTGTCAACAAGTCATTATGCCTCATGCTCATGGTTATAGAGATCGACCACAACTTCAGCCAAGCCCACCGAATTGTTACAACCAGCATATTACCCCTGGTAGAGCAGTATACAGAGCATTCTCGCGATGTCTGGGAAGGTGCCAAGGTACGCAATACCTTCTCCATCAAAGACCTTCAGACTTCAGGTCCTCCGCAAACAGTACTGAATTCATGCGCCATAGTTCTGGAAACAATTCTTCGAGGCCAGTGCCAATGTCTCGCTTTCTGGGTACGAAGAGAAACCCGAGACCGACGATACAGTCCAAGAAGGCACGGCGACTGAGGAAGAGCTCTCCATCGACGTAACGCAGACTACGTCCACAGACCAAAGCGAGCACACTTACGGCACACCTTCTTCTCGCCCACATATGCAGCACCTGGCTCAGCAAGAGGATGCCGATTTTTCCGAGCATGGAATCTCCTCTCACAGTACCCCGCGCGTGGCCTCTCGGCCGTCTGAAGAGGATGATACCATTGCCTCCTTCGAGCGTTCTTCCTCTTACGAAGACCTGCGAAGGCAGATCAACGAAGATAAAGCGCCATTCGGTATGCCCGACTCATCTACACTACCATCGACACCAGGTCGTCAGACCTTCCTACCTCCCGAGATCTCAGTTACTCCCATGTCGTCCCCCTTCGTTCCGCCAGTGTCCTCGGCGAAGTATGCCTCGGCATCTCGTGGGGACTCTCGATATCAGAAAACTTCTGATCCTGTGCTGCATCGTGTGTTGGACAGAACATACCGCGTCCAGGCCACTCCGCTTGGGAAGGGGTTTCGCAACACTGGCTACGGTGCGACTACGCAATCCAAGTACACAGTCACTCCACAGGCGGCCGCGGCTATCACGTCAGGCTCTCGGCACGCTCCAGACGATTCGCCAATCTCCAGCCCCGAGCCTGAAGCGCCGCGCCTCCATTCGGAGATTTTCTCATCCCCCATTAAGGGCATCGATGCCACTCCAGGAACGAACCGCAAGCGACGAACCAGCAGCAATCTTGTCCGCGGGACCCCAAAGCCTGGAATTAGTGTTTTGACCCCAATGAAAAGACAAGGTGGTCAACGACCCGTATGGGACAGTGATGATGATTTGGACGACGATAATTTCGGCCCTAGTCCTCCAAAAACCATGCAGTTTCATATTCCGCAGAGTCGACTAATGAAGACACCTGGTAAGTTAGGGAATACTGCCGCTTTATTTTGGAAGGCATCATTCTGGTCCAATTAGAGTCTATCTGTGCTGACTGTCGTCTGAAGCGAAGGAAGCGTCCAAGCGCATCGTGACAGATCTGCTCGCCACTGCCGGAGCGGGGGATCTTACCGAAGACTTTGACGACGATAGCCCCGCCATTGTCAGGCGGACGGAGCGCCCTGAGGATGATACTTTCTAGACTCTCGCTGTCATTCCAGGGGAGCGACAAGGGCCTTCATATTTGATTGCCGATACGGGGAAGTTGTCGTTGACGACAGAACATCCAGGCTGCTACTTGAGAATAGATTACTAGGACGCATTCACTGCTGTGATCATATCCTCGTGGCGAGATCAAGTAGTCCATTGGTATGGATGGTAGGTCCGTGTCTGGCAACCAGTGAGCCGAGTGCTCTCCGATCATCTGGGCGGATTCTATGCGTGCTTTGCCAGCGCATTCGTCCCTCTAGGAAACAATTGAAAGTTACTAGAAGTGCCAACTACAGCTCTTGCTGCTTTGCGGCGACGAGCTCACGTCGCTTGGTGGTGAGGTAGTTCACTCCGGGGCTGGTAGCATTTCTGTACCCTTCCTTCTGGTTGGCACCTGGTGATTAACAGCTCACTTCCACCGGGTGCTAAATACCGCGGCCACGGCTACAGGTTATGCGACTCGGCTATCCTTTCATGAGTAGATTGGCCAGTTTTTTTTTTGGAAGACCAAAGCCCCAGCATGCGTTTACTTGCATGAGCTACTCATGTACTACGTATTTGTTAGGTTGTCGGGAATGTCCGAGGTCTTTTCGGAAATCTTATCGTCATCCATGTAGACTTCATCCGTTCGGCATATATTGAGCACTGGAGCAGTGAGCAGTGAGCACACACCAGCGCCAGCCCGATCTCCCAGGTACCTAGGTGTTAGAATCAGGTGGATTCCAAGGTTGGATGTCTGATTTATCCTAATCCATAGATATCCATGTCGCGGTCATGCTGGAGTATGGACTATCGGTACGTAGTACATAGATGGCTGTATTACCCGGCCTACAGGTACCTACCTCCCTTGTTGATCGTATATGTAGTATGGGTGGAGATGGATGGATTCTGTCCCTGAAATGGATGTCCATGGATGTCCACATCAATGAGTCGGTGACAACGAATTGGACGGCCTCGGGCCGGGTGTATATATTTTCTCTTTAGCTAGGGTATCACTTGGAAGCTTCGGCTCCTGCAGGTATGCTGGACAAAAATAGACTATTCCGTGAAGGAACAAAAAAAGACCCGTGTTGAGGCATCAGAGGAAACCATTTGATCTCAAGCGCTTTCAGACTGATTTGTCCATTGAAAACTAGAAAATAGCAGGGTTCTTGTGAACTAAAAAAATGAGGTACTATGCCACAGCCGACCGCAACAAGTGCGGCGATACAAAGTGGGGGCTGGGAAAAAGAAATGGGACAAGCCAGGCTCGAACTGGCGACTTTACGATAACAGAGACAGAAGTTGTTCTTCAGTCGTACACTCTCCCAGCTGAGTTATTATCCCATTTGTTGAAAAGTCCTGGACTTTTGGATATTATAACCTAATCCATACAAAGAGCTATTTCAAGTCAAAGAGCTATGTTCCATCATCAATATACTCTCCAGCCGCCCCATCGTACTCTTCGTCCCTCTGAACCGAAGGACATGCAACTTGATCTTGATATTAAGATAATCTACCGAGCTTAGGTGGGTAACTGCAAAGCTATAATGCAAACGAGCACTGATCATAAGTAATGCATTCATTATTAACGCTTGATGACACAGCCAGAACACGAGTTCTGCTTTGTGAGATATCATACATGTGAAGCAAAAGTGATTAGAGTCAACATCCAGCTCCAGCTGCGATTTTGAAAAGCCCGAGTGAGAGAGCAGACAAGGAAAAGAAGAGACGGCGAATTGAATGTTGGCGAGGTGTGATACCGACGGTCGGAACGTGGTCGATCAAAGTGAAAAATCGGACCCTAGCTCCCCAGGAGGAGCCCAGGGAATGGCAAGTAGTGCCCGTGTTGTTTCTCAGGATTATACAAGGCCCGCGCCCGGTAAGGAATCAAATGACTGTCATAGACCAGGCGATATGCCAAGGCACATCACCGGTCGTGAGAACCGAGCGAGAGGCAGCCCTCCATTTGCAAAGAGCTGTCTTAGGCCTTCTTCTCACCCTCGTTCTTCTTCCCAGACGAGGCATCCTTCTTGTTCTCCTTGGCTTCTCCCTCTGACTCGTCCTTTGACTTTTCGCTGGATTCATCCTTGTTCTCAGCCTCGTCCTTGTTATCATCGTGGTGAATGTGCAATGACTGGTGCTTGGACTTGAGGCGCTGCTCCTCAGCAGCAACCATGTCCTTCCAGAGGTCGGCCTGCTCGTTGTTTTGAGAGTGAACCGGGGCAGGCTCAGCGGCATCCTCGACCTGGGACTTCTTGCTCTTTTTAGCCGAGTCGAGGATACCCTTGCCGCGACGTTGATCGGAGATCTCAAAGGCGGCCGAGGCGCACAGCACAGCCAAGGTCAGACCCTGTGCGTACACACGAGCCTGGACGATCTTCTGCTGACCGGAAAGATAAGGGTTGCGACCGACAAGAACGAAAGAGCCGATCATGGAGGCCACCCACGTGGCGCCGACAATCTTGTACTTTTCACGACGAGCAAAAGCAAGAGCGCGGTCGGTGAAGCTCAATCCGCGCATCTCCTCGGCGTGTAGGCGATCCTCGCGGCTCTCGTACCACTGTTTGGCAGCGTTCTGTGATTTCTCAAACTCTCGCGAGGCGTGGTCGGCAGCGATAATACCGACAAAGGTTCCCGAGGACGTGACTAGGAAGGCCTTCATAGGGATGGTCAAATTGCGGATAGTGTGGTATCGGCGAGAGGCGAGCAGGACGCCTGCAGAGCCGGCCATGAGACCGACTATACCACCGATGGTGCCGCCCTTGACGACATTGCTAAAAAAAAACGGGAATCTAGTCAGTCTGGAGCCAAGCAGAGATCTTTACGCTCATAGGGATGAGTCGTACCGGTAGTGCGCATCTTCTTCTTCCTTGGTGAGCAACTTCATTGTGTGATGATGAATGTGTAGACGTGCTTGAAGATGATATATACCAAGCAGGAGATAGTCAATGAGAAGGGAGAGAGAGAGATTGATTGAATATAGGGAGTCGATGAAGATTGGGAGATGTGTTACGACTGCGGGCGCTGGAGGCTTTAATAAATGACGTGAGCATGCGGGATCTGCTCCAGCGTGACGGCACCGGCATCCACGGCACCTCCGGCAGACGGCGATTGATCGGCCGGAGAAACAGTACGGATTCGGTCAAAGCTCGGATGCACGCTGGGTCAGAGACTGTACAGCCCAGAAGAACGTCGAAACCGCCAACAGGGCAATGACGTCGTCTGTTCACTGAATAGATTTGCGATGAGGTGCCCGAGGTATTCAGTGTGAATTGCTTTAGTAATGAGATGTTTTTTTTGGACTCCCACTTGGGCGGAATTGTGTCTAACACATAAATGTACACATTTGGAGGTTTTCATTTTTCTCATGCTGACGAGACCATTTGAAACCCAGGATTAAGAAAAGCTCCCCGATCCCTCCCGAACGCCGGACCATGTTAAAAAAGAAAATAGAGATCCAAAACGGAAGCCATCAGTCAGGCAATTAGATGCAAATCCCGACGGTTAGACTAAGACCATAAAGGCCGAAGCGCGATCGTAGGAAACTTCCTAGTCAATCCGACCAAATTTGCTGCGAGCTCCCTTTTGCGACGCATCGTGGCGGGCTTGCATTTTACGGAATCGATCCTCGCCACCGCTTCCCAAAGGTCGCGCAAACTTGCTCTCTTGCACAGCGACCGATCGAGGCGCAATAGTGTAACTGACGTGGACACGTTCTCTGCGCGCACGATTAGCAAGACGGGGAGGAAGCTTCGCGCGCTCACGAGCCTCCTTCGCAAGGACCTCGGGAGGAAGCTGACTACGCTTGACCACCTTGCTGGAATGATTGTCAGTGAAAATGATACGAAAAAGCTTTGTTTGAACTGGGTCGGATACATACGTTGGATCGTACTCAGCCGTCTCATAGACGCGCTTGTGGTAGTCGTCACTGCATTGAATAATTGGCCGCGTCCAATCCGCAAGGAGCTTCTCTGCCATAATCTTAATCTTTCGCTCGGTGCGCTTGCTCTTCGTGTAGAAGATCATGACCTTTCCAATTCCGCTCGCAATCAGAGCGTCTTTCTGGATTGGCAGTTTAGCAAGGCAAGTCAGCAGCTCGAATTGAATGTTGTAGGCGGGCAGGGACCCGTCATCGAGGGGTTCGAGGAAGAAGCGAACGGCCTCGAGAAGATTGATCTCAGGGTCAACCAAGCTGTTCATGTACTTCTCTCGCCTGAGAAGAATGACCACTTCGGGGAGGAGCTTGAGCTTGTGCATGGCTGGCTTGCCCTCTTGGCGACTGATGGCGTCGAGTTGTGCAGCGGTGGTCATGCGCTTGCGCATCTCTTCGATTTCAGCATCTGCTATGGCTTCGAGATCCTAGTGAAACGACATATTAGTTCGAGCTGAGTAGGAAGCAGCGTGTTGTGGACAGCCCATACAATTCCATCCTGCTTTCGGGAACGTTTCTTGCCAGGCTTCTTGATGGCCTCGTCCATGGCACGGTCGATAGCTCGGCGGCGACCTATTAATGATCATGTCATCAGCGTACAATCACAATATAAGTTCCAGCACGAGGACAATGTCACTCACGGGTCTCAGGATCCAAAGTCTCTTCATCTGTAGAGGGAGATGCCTTCCTCGCAGTCCTGCGACGAGACGGCCCCTCCTCCGCATCGTCTTGCGCACGGCGATTCTTCTTCTCGCGACGGCCTTCCTTGCGGCGCGAGGAACGGCCCTCGCCTTCTTCGCTACGCTTGCGCTTGTGACGGCCGATAAGCTTCAGGTTATCTTCGTCAATAGCCAGCTGGGGACGATCCTCGATGTCCACGGTTTCAGGGTTGAAGTCTTCGAACTGCGCCTCGTCGACCTCCGAAAGAATCGACTCATCGTCAGAGACACCACCCTCATCTTCGTTATCCTGATCCTCAGGTGCCTCGTTGGTGTCAAGGGCAGGAGGGGGCACTTCCTCTGGTTCGGGTGAAGCGGCACCTGGGCCAGCCTGGTGCTCAGGTGAGGCGGACATATTTCTTGTGTGATGGATCGAGGTGGTTGTGAAAGTAGGAGAGTGGAAGATGGTTTATGTTGCTGATAAGAGAGGGTGTCGAAGTGAGAGAAAGCGACTTGGTCGTATCGACGAGTGAGTTACAAGACCACAGCGCGGTGGGTTTCCAACGGCAGCTTCTGAGGGCCCAGCGAAAGCCGAACCGCAAGTGGCGATCGATCAACAAGACCAAATATTGAGGGGGCGCAACTCCTTCAGAGTGCAGGAAAGGGAATTTGAGGTTCTGGCGAAAGTGTAAACGTTGAAGTTGTTTTCATGGAAATGGTGAGTTGATTGATGTGAGCTTGGAGCCGGACATCGGCGAAGGCGAGGATGCGGGTCTGTGCTCCCGTGATTTATTTTGCCTGGTCAAGGCAAGTTCCGCGCCGCGGGCTGTATCTTTGCTAAGTTTCATTTCAACTTCGTCACTGCTCACCACTGATTTACAATCTCTATACATACCAATCAAAATGTTTGCTCCCGGTAAGTGTGATAAACACCGAAAAAACAGTTGATTCTACGTGGCCCTTGACATCATCCTCTTGGCGAATCATGAAGCCTTCATCGCCCATTTTACTGACCATGCGACTATGTTGAATATCCAGGCCAAGAACAGCTTTCCAAGGAGGAGATCCGCGTACGTATACGAGTCGCAGAATATGGTTCCTTCTCGTTTGGACAATCTCTGACAGACTCATAGGCTGGTGAGATCGAGGCTAGCCAGACCGTCCAGATGGCGGTTCTCGGTGGTGTTCTTCTCTACCTGTGTAAGTCCGGTGGCAACCGCATCATCCCGATGTCCTGTTTGGTGTCTCGCGATGCAGGAGGTACGCAGCATGCATAGGAAGACGATCGCTGATGATATGGTAGCTCCTTTCGCCATCGACTTCGCCCGCAAGTTCCTCTAAGCGCGCCTCTCCGAGTCCCTGACCCCATTGTCTCCCAGTGGCCATCACGCCGCCGCAAATTGATTATACCATTGTCAGGAGAGGCATGGCATAATTCTTCTTCTACGGAAATGGGTTCTCCTGGCGACACGAAATATCGCACGGAAGCATCTTTTTCGCCGAGCTATAACATTTTACTGGATATGAGGGCTCGACTCGTGTCCTGGCTTCCAGACTGTATTACCACCATCCTCATATGAATCAAATATTGTGACTTTCCTGCTTCCAACCGTCTCGCGTCTTCAAGTAAAGTCCATCGATCAAGTCAGGCGGATGTCATCACGTCCGGAATACGAGGCTCGTTGGTACAAGCTTGAGCCGAGAGCGAGTAATCAAGCGCTTGTTGAGACAAGATTGAAGAATGTCGGATTGATAAGGCTTTAATCCCGAATGTATCAAAGGTAGTTATCCAGAACGCCGATACTCCGCTCCCGATGATGTTCAATCCTAGTCGTGCAATTAAAGCCCCGGGGTAGAACGGAAGTCATCTAGTTTCCACCCGATTTCTGTGACTCTTCAAAGTCCTTCTTCACGACCTCCATCTCCTTCTGCAAGTGCTGGATCTGAGTATGGTAGTCGTCGAGAATCTGGCGAAGTTGTCAGTTAAGAGTATGGAAAAAGAGGTTCCTGTGGGGTGAGAGGGGAGTCTACCTTCTTCGCCGTCCTCATGGTCTGCTCGTCGATCTCATCTTCTGCACGATTCGTCATATGGGCACCGGCACGATCCATCTCAGCCTGCAGCCGCTTCGAATGCTCGTGAATGGCAAGCATACGAGCCCAAATTTCCTCGCCACGACCCGTCAATGACGGATCAAATACATCTCGCTCCAATTGAATCAGCTTCTTCTTTAGCTCCTCCTCAGCATCGTCCATGGCATAGCCTCGGTTACGCAGCATCTGGGTCTTGGCTGCCAGAGCCAGACACCGTTTACTGAGAACAATATGCTTGCGGCGAGCATCCGCGACCTTGACGGAGATTTTCAAATCGTGTCTTGAGAGCAAGTCTGTCAGGCAATTGTTAATTTCGTGGAGGCGTGTCTGCATAATGGCAAGGAAGTCTTTCTGGCGTTGAGCCCGCTTGCCCACGTCGATGAAGCCCTTGACCAAGACGGGGACGTATCCTGAGCCCGGACGCTTTTTCAAGGCCTCTTCCCATTTCGTAGCATCGTCTTCGGCGCTGGGCTGGTAGAAAGGAGCATTGTCGTCGCCGACGTGATTGTAGAGATAGGCACGGAAAGGCGAAGATTGAATTTGTGCATCCCACTTGTCCCGCACGATAGCAATCTGCATGGGTACAGTTCGATGTACTATAGTCATGACGAGTCAAATTAGACCTTGACAAAAGCTCAATGGGGAAGATGCTCTCCGTATGAGAAATTATTACCTCCAGTAATAGCACGGCCGGGAGACCACAGAGTTGAGGACAAGGACTGTTCTTGAGGTTGACCTTGTGGTTGAACCATTGTTGTTTGACCGAACTGCGATTGCTGTTGCTGCTGCTGCTGCTGTTGTGGTGCTTGATTATTGGCTCCTAGAGTAGACCCGAACAGGCCCCCTCCAGCCGCGGGCTGTTGCGTTTGTTGCTGCGGCGCATTGGCACCAAACAGACTCGTGGTGGGCTTCTGCGCCGTTGCACCGAAGAGGCTAGGCGTCTGCTGCTGGGTCGTTGTACCAAAAGCACTGGTAGCGGGCTTTTGCGCAGTCGTCGAGCCGAACAAGCCACCGGTCTGCGTGTTGGTCTGAGTCGGTGCTGCAGCGCTTCCAAACAGGCCAGACCCAGATATGCCTTGCTGTTGAGTCGAATTTGTGTTGCCGAACAGGCTGGAGCCCGAACCACCTGTGGTATTTCCTCCAAGACCACCAAAGCCAGTCGGTTTGGTGGCGGTATTGCCGAATGGGCTCGCGCTGGCCGTGTTGCCGAATAGAGACATGGTGGAGGTCTGTTAAAGGGAATGCTAGGATCTGTCGCAAAAGTGCCCCAAAAAAAAGTGTTGATCGGCAATTCGTTGACACGAGTTCGGATGTCCACTGTTTTAGTCGCGTCGCGGTCAGAGGGCCAGCTGTTCAGATGCAGGTACAGTTGACTTCAAGATTGCATCCTCGAGCGATTGGAAAGGAAAAAAGGTAGTTGGGCAGACGAGACGGTGACCGCTGGAGCTGAGCTTCGCGAAGAGCAGATCCTCAACCAGTCGGAGCTGGGCTTTGTTTTGGGTCACGTGATACGTTGCGCTCAAGCAAGTCCGCGCTTCCAGCCACCAGTGTATAACGACACGACGCAGAAAGTAATGGTTCGAATAATACTGATTGTATCAATTGATTTAAAGCTATGCACCAGACTGTCTGTCTACCTTCTATCTATTATCCAAGATCTAGTGTCTGCTTTGAAAGTCTCAAGCAACTCCCGAACGCAATAGAACTTCCCAACTTGAAGCAATGTGATTATCTCAGCAATACCTCTACAACCAATCAGCATCTCCCAAAAGAAACCGACCTTTCAATTCCACCGCAACCCGCAGCTTCGCGAAGGTCATCGTCCACGTCAATCTACCTCACCAGTCTCTTCTTCACATAGCAGTCACCGTCACAATGGCTCAGCGGGATCCCCAGTATGTTTCTTGGCACTCAAGGAAGACTAGCCATACTCCCATCTCTTCCCTCACTCCGTCTCAGCTGCCAACTAATCATGCTATCCCTCGGCAACCAGATTCAACCAGCAGGTCCTCGTGGACACCACGCCCATGCCGGACCACATCCCCAAGGTGGAAGAGATTGGTGCGACCTCGGCCTATCTGACCAGCGCGGCATACTTTATCGGGGACCGATGCAAGGCCTTCAATGACGATTTTATGAAGTGCAAGGACGAGGCCAATGGCCGCGGAGAGATTGAGTGTTTGAAGGAGGGGCGCAAGGTGACGCGCTGCGCTGCTAGCGTGTACGTTACTCTCCGAGCAACTCTAGGGGGGGGGGGATGGGTGCAATGGTTCATAATGAGATCTTTGGAATTGCCTGCTCGCGGAGGAAAACCCCCCAACATGCGGCACACAGGAAGCTACGGTTGACTAATTGTGTGCTATCTTCACGCAAACAGGATCAAAGACATCAACACCCACTGCCTGGACCAATTCAAGGCTCATGCCGACTGTCTTGAGAACAACAACCACTACATGTTTGAATGCCGCAAGGCCGAGGTCTCTCTCAACAGCTGCATCTTTGACAAGCTGGTACGCTATCATACTTCCTCCCTTGAATACACCATGACGCTTTCAATTGCACTCGCGCAAGCATGAACGGGTTACGCGCAATTCTCGCTTCTTTTCTATCATACGGGAGATGCTGACTCTGTAACAGGGCCTGAAGAAGACCATCCCCGGTGCTCCTGAGAACCAGGTCCCCGTCCACCTGCGCCCCAAACAGAAATACGCCCAGTACCCTGGACCTCAGTACTAAGTACTGGATCAACCCCTGTTCGATAAAACGATGGTCCATGTTTCTTACTCCTCCGGCTCACATCTTTCTTCCTTGCGCCACGCCCTTCTTGAGCAATCGGGTCCGCCACAAAGACCCCATATGCTGGACTTATTGCTGCAAGCCTGGGTGTTTTAAATTCTCCTATAACCTCCCTCATCCGTCGTGTTCTTTTACACTTGATGCGCAAGCGATTTATTGCGTATCTCCTCTACAGTGATAGTGTTGCTTTTTTCTTGTGTTGTTTCTCTGGTGCATGTCTCGTGTGTAAATATCTTTGGGCATCAGAAACGGTTACGAACTTCCTTGAAAGCTTTCAAGTTTGAGAGAATGCGTAGGCAACTCACAATTTTTTCCAAACCTTGGAAGCCCTTTGGCATCTACAGCCTGCAGCCGAGAGACGGGACCTTCTGTTATACACGAAGCTTTTCACAATACTGACCCAGGAAGACGCTGAATAGCCAACCCATCTATAGACCTACGCGCCGATATCTACAAAAAACCATACCACAACTACGCAAAAGCACAAACATCCTTAAACCCAAACTTGGAAGTCTATAGCCCCGTCGCTCCAAAAAAAAGTGGAATTTCTGCCGAGACGACCTCTCTGAAATGAACAAACCGAAACGGTCCGACGATCACACGCTCCCAGGTCTCCAACTGTCGATGTGGCCGCGACGCTGCGGTTTCCTTAGATCTTACATACTCAGCCCTTCCATAAGTTGCCGGAGACGCCGGACACGCCCGGAGACGCCGGACAGTGCCAATACCCCCAATACTCAGTACTGAATGAAGAATGTACTGAATAGTAGATCCCGGATATTCCAGACCACTGTCTCAACAGCAACAAAGTCTGCCGTAGCCAGGGCTGCGAAAATATAATCACGAATATTAAATTGGAGGATAATGATGCTTTTCTTACTTCGGGCCTTTTTGAGCGTGAAGAAAATCGGGACGGAGGTGATGAGGTCAAGTTTTTGAAGGTCTTGGCAGCCCTATGTATGTGTGCAGTGTCCAGTCTCTAGTGTCAGTGTCTACTATAAAAGATACTTCATGCAAATTTCAGCCTATGATCAATGCAATTTTCCAGTCGACCGAACCCATGGACCAGGATATAACATTCTAAGCATGGTGCTCAGCCAATCGTTTCGTAACAGACTGGCTTTTTGCTCACACCCGGTCACAGTATATATTTCTCGAGTTGAGACTTCTCGAACATCATCACTTGTGCCGGTGGACCGTATACTGTCGGGATACTTATGACTAGGGTGTGTATGTAGATCGTAGACAAGTTGAATGGTTTCAATTGCCGCTACGCAGGTGATCTTGGTACTCACTCCAGGCAGTGTTATACATTTCGTGGCTTGAGCGTCTCCATCGGAGGTAGGTAATGGTGCTAGTATACAGCCAGAGCAGAGAGGAAGCGAAGGAAGGTCCAGGTTGAACACCATGGACCTCGATGCGATAAGGAAAAAGGACAGAAGGAGGTATGATAGAACAAATGAAAAGTAAAGGTAAGAGGGAGAGAGAGAGAGAAAGAGAGAGAGAGAAAGAGAGAGAGAGAGAGGGGGGAGGGAGGGAGGGAAGGAGAAAATGAGAACAGCCCACAAGTATATACATGAACAAAGGGGCAAGAGGACAACCAACAAGAAAGAAACTATATACAAGTCCTCAAGAACAGACCCAAGGGACACAATCCGTTTCCCACATCCACGGGGGAAACGAAACCCGCCCAAAAGAAGGAGTAATATCCCAACAGAAGAAATCTATGGTGCACTGGGTACCCCTCTCAACCCTCTCAACTTCCCCAATTTGGCCCGCACAGCAGACCATCCCTCGCGCAATCGCTCCTCGAGCCTTCGATCACCTCTCATCCGCATCCAGATCAAGAGGCCTCCCAGCAGCGCCACATCCCAGATGATCTGGCGCATGACCGCCCATAGCATCCACTTGAGCCAGGCCCAGATCCCGGCGCGACGACGATGCACGAGCGTGCGGGCCTCCATTTGCTCTCGGACGGCGGCAATTTCGGCCGTCATTTTTGTGAGGGCTTGTTCTACGCGACGGCGCCATCGGCGGCTGCGGGGATGTGAAGGGTCTTGAGAGTCGGGGGAGTGCAGGCTTGTGCCGTCGCTGACGCCAGAGGAGGATTTGCGTCGGACGGGGTTCTGATTGTGGTTGTGGTTCTGGTCATTGTTGTGAGAGTGTGAATCGGTCTGAGGGTCGGCGTTGCTGTGAGAGTGGGAATGGTTTTCTGTGTCGGTGTGGGTGTGGGTGTGGGTGTCGGTGGTGGAAGAGTCGTGGTCTTCTTCTGGTTCGTATAAGCTATCACGAGCCTCTTCATATTCTTCATCTTCATCTTCGTCATCGTCCTCCTCGTCCTCGTCAACGTCGTTGTCATTGTCGTGACGAAGTGCGTCTGCGGACCGTCGCCGACGGTAATATGCTTCTTCCTCCGGTTGGCTGACAGGACTCAAGACGCGCAGTCTTGAATCGCGGGTATCGTTGGCTCGGAGATCAGGTCTCTCATAACGGTCCGATGACGATGATTGTGCAAGACGTCCACCGATGCTACCGTATGCGCTACCCTGATGATGCGATAAGGGCGGGACTCCGACGGCGTTGAGTGGAGAGGACGAGGAGGACGAAGAGGCGTTGTATTTGATTTGATCCCAGACGAATTCCAGTTCGGAGACGAGCTCGCGCGCTTCGGGCGTTTGCGAGGCATAGCAATGCATTGTATCGATGAGTGTGCCGATATAGCGGCGTTTGGCTTCGGTGCGGGTGAGTCCGCGCTGAGCGTACCAAGCATCCCTGCGCGAGGCAAAGAAAGAAGATCAGCGATGGATCTTCCTGATGATGTGAAGGCCATAGAGTATATCATCTAGAGTACACCATCCAGGCACTTCACTCAGCATTGCGACACGGCAACTCACCACTTTTCGCACTCGGCATGTACCTCCGGGGTATTCCCCACGGGGCGAGCCATGACGCCTTCGACATCACCCTCTGCAACCCACAAACGAAAGCACCATCAGCCCTTGTGTCCTTTTCCAACTTCCAACCATATTTTCATGAACTGTGTCCCACTCACCCATGCTCTGCTTATACAATCCATAAAGCTTCAAGCGCTCCGCGGCCGGGGGTCGCGCGGTCCCCGTCCGCGGAATCCTCTTCACTGTATTTAAGGCATGGACGAAGACGCGATCTACAGCCCGTGATACGAACGAGGTAGAAAAGTCAGTCATTGTGTCCATGTTGGGCGCCAACCGCGAAATCAGTTTCCCCCGATCATGACTGGGACACGAATGGACCTACCCACTGAGTCTGACATGCTGGTGCGATACCGATCGGTCCGATAATCATCTGCCTTGTCTTCATGGGAGCGAGGTCGGGCACCGGCTAGCGTGGACGTACTTCATGGAGAGCGCTTGGCGAAAGGGGAAAGGAGTTGATCGTCCAGAGAGTGAGACGGAGGCTCAAAGGTCAAGCACGTGTAATTTGAAATGTCCGAACTGGGCGGGGGGTTATGCCGTTCCACCGAGCGACAAGTACTGAGTGCCGCGTGCGCGAGACTCCGACGAGGTGCAGATCTCCCCGGATGATGCTTCAAATCGCCGGTGCAGATAAGACAAGGCGTCTGTCACGCAGGCGCGATAGACGATGTGGAGCAGATTTGGGGTGAGCAATGGTCTGTACTTGGGATGTGTGGGTTGCGATTTGAGTTGGGCGAAACGTCACCTTGAAGTGTTTCAAGCATGCAGGAGGTGGTTGTCGTGCCTTGCAGGAAGACCGAGCGACTTGGGGCGTGTGTCAAGGTTTGGGGCACAGAGTGGAAAGGTTGCTTTTGGACCGCGGCTGTCGGGAAGATCCATTCCCACTTGTGATTCCCGCCCACTCGCCGGGAAAGCTGGGGAAGCTGTTTACGGGGGGGGGGGGGGGGGGGGGGGAGGAGGAAGTGCTTGAATTGGGAGGAACATCTCACCCGAACGGAAACTGTCGAGCAAATGGAGGTCAGAATCGCAGAATGGTCAACTTGGAAGCTTGTTGATCGTAAATAAAGTATTCATAAGCGAGTTAGGTGTTGCACGTGAAGAAAAAGCTAGTATACTATACACATGGCCAAACATCAAATTTCAATACATGATAATGAGACAGCTCCAGGCCGGTCGGTTGAGGCAAAGGGAGGTCGTCTTTATTCCAACCCTCGGACTACTAATGAACAGTAGGCTCCCCATTGATGGGGGATCACTCAGTCGCTGGGCATTTTCTTCATCTGCTCAACCGTCGCAGTCTCCGGATCCACCGCAGAGCCGGTCATGACGCCCGCGGTGACCATGACCTCCTCCTTGGACACGGGGGGCCCCGTGAAATGCTTACGCGCATATACAAAGTACCATACGATGCTGATGGCGGCGAAGCCAGCAAAGACCACGCTGGCGTAGTTCATGCTTGCCGGAGTCACCGGTAAGATGTAGGGCATACAGAAGAGGACCACGGCCAGCACGATCCATAGCAGTGTGATCGCGTTGATGACCCATCCAAAGGGACCGAGGGAGAAGGTGGATCGCTTGACGTCGGTTCGACCGCGGATCATGGAGATGAGGATGGGCAATCCGTACGAGGTGGACAGGCAAATGGTGGCGACCCCGGTGAAGGAATTGAACGCGGCGGTTGAACCAAAGTAGATCAATCCTAGCAGGCTGATGACTCCCGCAGAGAGAAGAATGGCATTGACGGGCACATCCAGCTTCTTGTTGACGCGGCGCCACAGGTGGAATCCCGGAATGGCACCATCCCGGGCAAAGGCATAGGTGCAACGGCTGGCCGCAGTCATCGACCCAATCCCCGCAAAGAGCATGATCCCGAGAATCAGGAAGAGCAGGCCGAAGCCACCGCCGGGGGAGCCGGTGACTTGCATGAACAGGGTCCCAATGGGCTGACCACTGGCCACCTGGCGCAGCACGGCCGCACTCGGCATGGAGAAGAGGACCGGGATCAGATACAAGAGACCCGTGAAGCCAGCGGCGACCACGGACAAGACAATCGCCTTGGGGACCTCCCGATGCGGGTTCTGGACCTCCTCGCACATGGAGGCCACCATGCCGTATCCCGTCAAGGTATACGCGGCCTGCAGCAAGCCCACGAAGAAGGCCCACCCGGCGGGCCATCCACTTTGCGACGCATCGTATTCGGCAAAGACAAACTGGGCCGAGTTGAGGTGGTCGGCCATGGTGAACAAGACAATGAGAATGATCAGGACACTGGCCGCGGTCCAAAAGATGCAGATCTTGTTGATCAGATCCAGGTAGCGCGACCCGAAAATGTTGACGAGGGTGCAGACCAAGGTGACCGCCCAGAACATCAGGACCGTCTGCCACGCATTGGCGACAAAGTCCTGATTCCACAGGGAGATGGCGCTGAGGATCAATTGCCCGCCGCCGAAGATGATGCTCAGAGTGACCGTCCAATTTCCAACCAGCGTCAACCATCCGTCGATAAAGGACATGAGCGGGGCCCAGCGGCGGGTCGAGAGCATGGCGCTCCAGTAATAGACGCCGCCGGCGGTCGGGTAGACCGCACAGATTTCGGCGAGCGAGGCCGCGATGGCAATGGAGATCAGCGTGACGAAGATCCAACCCCAGATGATGGTCACGGAGAGACCGTCGTACAGGGTGATGTACAGGGTGGTGCTGAGACCGTATGGCGCCGCCATGATGGCAAAGGACAGGCCGAGGATGCTGAGCATGGACAAGTTCCGCGGCAGCTCGCTCTTGTAACCCATGCGCGCCAACGCCTCATCGGCGGAGGCATCGACCGAAGACTGTCGCATGGTTGGATTTGGGAGCGAAGGGAGACCCTTTGAAAGTGGTCGCGTGAGGAAAGATCAAGGACGAAGGGTGCAAAGGCGGGTGATCAGCTCAGTGGAGATCCGGGGCGGGCAGTGAGAGAGACCGTGCGAATGTTGGGTTGACCCAGCCAGCAGCAAGCGGCCATACAATCCTCGGCCTTTTTTTTTGCTGGTGGAGACGCTCCCTTTGATCTTTGGTTTGTTTTTTTTTTTTTTTTTTTTTTGGGGGGGGGGGGGGGGGGGGGGCGAGGTCTTCCTTTTTCTGTTTTTCGAGGGGAACGCAGAGACCGGGGCACTTGGGTATGTCAAGTAGGCACTTCGATGTATGCGAGGTGGAACTGTTTCAGAACGTCCCAAGCCGCTCCTGTAGTGTAAGAGTGGAGTGGTAGCGGATGGAATACGAGACTTGTCAGGAAGAGGCACCACCGTGCCGATGTAGTTGGGAGAGGCAGTCAAGAAGTGCTTTCTCTTGAACCGTAGTCTGCTGCGGAACCCGTGGCTCACTGGGCCGGCAGTGGAAAACAACGAAGAGACACGAAAGGAACAACAGAATGAACAGGAGGAGCAGGACGTGGAGAGGATGTCTTGGGTCGAGGTGGGAATCTTTGTTGACTTCGAGGGTTGGAAAATCCGGGGAAACTGAACCAGGAGGTAGCTTGACTTATTTATGAAGGCGGAGGCCACTCCTACCAGGACTATGGAAGTATGGAGTCTATGATAAACCCCCGCGGTTTAGGGGAGATCGACCTCTCCGGATGGGGCTCTCGTTCCAGTCTCCAGCCTCTCCAGTCTCTCGAGGGTGGATGCTTCGTATCCTGGAGCTTCCGTTATCAGATAGCACAAACCATAACCCCGCATGACAGCTATCAGAGCTTGTGGATGGAGATGATAAAGTCAGGACGCCATCGCGGTCCGGGACCGCGAGAGCGCGGTGGACGAGGAAGATGACCGACAACCCGACACAACATTCAGAGGCGAAAGATCCAGATGTCCCGTACCGCCTGGAATTGAGGGTTACCAATGGGACAAACTCAAAGCGAACCACACGAGAACCCAGGCTCTAAACGCACGTCTCGCGGGCGCAACTGGGCTGTGAGGAGGAAGGACTGAGGACTGAGGAGAAGGGGACTCAAGGCTGAAAGATGGGAAAGATGGGCCGTTGGGCGGTAGTCGGTACTGATAGGAGTATTCAATGTTCATACCGTGGGAAGTGATGTGGGCTGGGAAGGTACAACTCCTCTCGCAGAGTGGGACGGTGTCTCGCTCAGACTCCCAAAGACCAAGACCGAGCGAGAGAGACTCTCTTCCCCATGGCACGCTGCAGACAGACGAGATTGGAGACTGGAGACTGGAGAGTGAGACTGAGAGAGTGAACAGTGAACACACGAGACAGGCTGGCCGAGACACGGTCGGTCTGAGCGTCCGAGGGTTGGCATCTACTCATCCACTCATCCACTGCGACTTCGGATGATCCCTCACTTATGCGACTATCGTAAAGCATTGCTATGGAAGACGGTAGTTCAAAACAGATAGGTAGAGATATGACATGGTATACCTCTCAGGTACTCGGGCTTCTCTCGATCTCAAAACCAGGTCATTCGAGTGTTCTGGGTAATTGGCATTTGGCAGTGATCTGATCGACTTGGGACGGTCATAGTCACCAAGGCTGGGGTAGTCTTTAGAAAACTCTAAAGTCAGGCGGCTCAACCACATCAGTATGGAATCACTGACTGAGGTTGTACATAACTACACAACTACACAACTACACAATTGTGCACAGTCACATAGTCATGCACTGCAACGGCGCAACCAGGACAGTCTACCAAGCCTGCTTGCAGCTTGCACATTGATTCTACAGAACTGCCGCCTCAAAGCAAACGGTGGAGAACTCGTGCAGATGCCGATGCCGGTCCCCGAGTCGAAGCACGTGATGCACCCGGTCGCATGGTCGCACCGCCTCAACGGGCGTGGCCGGTGTTGAGCCCCCATCATCGAAGCGATGCTAACCTGGAAGCTTGCCAGGGTCTCTCGAAAAAAAGATCCATGCGCCCACCTCGGGCACTCTGTCATAGAGTATGGATCTCGCAGCTTTGCAATCTGAGCCCGACCTCCCCGTGCACACTCCGAGAGTTGGACCAGGTTAGCTGTGAAGAAGAGCTCGAGAGCTTGTCAGTCAGGGTTCAAGAATAGAAGTAGACACGAGACAGTAGACACTCCAGTGACTAGACAGTATGACGAGCCGGCAGTCAAGTTCCGTTGATCGCAGACAAGGCTGGGGAATGGGTGGTACGAGGTAGCTAGATCTTAATCAGTCAACCGGAGTCTATACTCTACAGCCTACAGAACCCTCGAGTGTAGAGTTCCAGGTACTTTCGAAGAGGCCCACCTCCAATCTTTGATAGATTGTCCTTTTCACGGCACACAAGTCACTGATTCAGATATCGCAGAGACTTACCCGGACCATGTGACCTGTACGCCCAAAGACGAAGAAAAGAAGAATCACGCTCGCTCAATTCTCTCGCACATGTGATCGAAGTACTCTTATCTAGTAGATAAGAGATCTACTAGATAGTGCACACTACACACTACACAGACACACTACACAGACACACTACACAGACACACTACACACTACACACTACACACTACACACTACACACTACACACTACATAGACACACTACACAGACACACTACACAGACACACTACACACTACACACTACACACTACACACTACACACTACACACTACATAGACACACTACACAGACACACTACACAGACACACTACACACACCAATAAGCCTTCTCTACAGTCCGGTATTCGGTAGACATCTGATCCTTGTTGATCGTTCACCACATACTCACATCTTAGTGAATGACGAATAGTGATCCGTGACCGCTATCATCTTGAAAGTAAAGTGAGACCGTCAGCCAAGATGACAAACCACATGAGAGATTGAAGAGAATCAAGTTACAACCATGGAAAATATGATAGAGAGGATTTTTGTATTTTGGATTGATAGTGAAGAAAGAACACAGAACAAGTCATCCTCAAGATGACGGCTGCCACACCGGAATAATATGGTCCCCCGAGCACCTCATACGGGACCATCGATGAGCGCCAAGCTAATCAGCTTTAAATCAGAACAAAGGGGGGAGGAAAAAGGGGGAAGAAAAAAGGGGGAGGAGTGCCGAGGGAACAAAAAGGACGTGTGGTCATGGTGAGTGAGCGTAGAAACACACCGCACAGTATTGGCGGGTCGGAGACCCCGTTGCTTGCATCACCTCAGAGCACACGTCCAGGAGGTTGCCCTTGCTGGCGGCGGACAAGGCCACAAGGGACAAGGGGTATCAAACATGGTCAATCGGAAATGCATCAGATGTCTGTCCATATATCAGGGGGAATCATAATCTTTATGATCTTTGTTTTTTGCTTAAAATTTTCAAATCTCAAGACTCTAGCTGGACATGATGGACAGATCCCGAAGCGGTGTCCTGGTCGAGAGACCACAAAAAGACGGGCGAAAGTAGGCCCAAGCAGCAGTTGTATGACGGCAAAAGGAGATGAAGAGAAAATATGCAAAGGGGGGTGGGGGGTGACACATCGGCACCCAAGACGGAAACTGGATTGGGATGGGCCAAGACAAAGCAGGGAGTTTGGGGTGGCAGGGAGAAGATGGTGATGGGGACGGAAGTTGGTGGATGCGAGTGGCTTTCACAAACCTCCTAAGAGGAATTAGAAGCCCAGGGGAGGTAGGTTGGGGGAGGGGATAGAGGTGAAGATAAGGGAAATGGTAATGAATCAACCCGAAGTTGAGACTAGCCCGCTAGCGTCAATCTCGAGTCAACGGATTTTGGGGGAGGGAAATTGGTGAACTTGGCTCATATCACGTAAAAACCGCGATCGTAAACCAAGAGGTGAGAAGTCAGAGAGGGAAGAACAAATGGAAACGCCCATTCATGCAGTCGTCAGGCCAGTGAAGTCGTTACATGATAAAAAGAAATGCAGTAATGCAGTCGCAGAGAAGACAAAGTGCCCGGACAAAAAGGGGGAGGGGGGGTGGTAGAGATGTGCGAACACGCGAGAGATGATTGCGAGGCGAGCATGACAGAAGACTCATCGGGCAAGTCAAGGACTGAGTGCTCCATTGAGAAGATCATCGGCGGTATCAGGGCCAAATGCGGCCATATCCACCGAGTGAAGCGAGCCGGGTCCTTTACCGAGGGAGATATCAGACGATGCATAGTCGTGCTTGAGTCGCTCATGAGGCCCGAAGAGATGGGGACCAAAGAAAGGCCGGTTCTCCTCGTTTGGGGTGTTGCCATCCCCGGCCACCCAGGGGCCATTCTGCCAGAATCGAGTGTTGGCTTGTTGGTCTCCGAAGAGATCATGGTGATCGGGGGGTGGCTCAGGCCCGTGCGCGGGGAAGTCGTTCGGTGAAGGGAAGCGCATGTGCGACCGACCGAAACTGGATTCGGGGGAATCGGCTCGGAGGGGCATGTCCAACCCGGAGAGTGGAGGATCGTCCACCCTGGTGATGTCGATGGTCGGATTGTCGGTCTGCTGTGCGAGGGCCGTAGACAATCGTAGATTTGAAGCTGTTGAGCTATGTCTGCTATGGGTGTTCGACCGCGCCATGGCCCGTTGAACGAAACTACCGCAGGTCTTCAGAATCTTCTCTTGGTCGGCCTGTGGAAGACTGGCAAAGTAGTCGTTGGCCAAAGATCCCTTGGGGGGCTCATCGGGTGCCGGTAGTAGCCCATAGGTTGACTTGGCATACTGCGAGAGTCCAGAAGGCATATCGTAGGGCGACTGATAGACAGAGGGGGCCTTGGCCCGTTGCTGGTCCAAAAAGGCGTACTTCCCGGGCATGCGAGCCGCAGCCACACACCCTTGATCAACCATCTCTTGCTTGGCCCCCTCGGCCTCCTTTTTCTGGATGACATCCAGACGCTCACGATGACTCACCAAGGAGAATCGGAGCATCTGAAGCAGACGCATGACTTCATCGGCACCCATGTTCAGAGTCTGGGGCGGCAGCAACGTCCCGTCGGCAGCTCGCGGTTGCACCCGTTGCTGGGCCATCGCCAGTTCGAGTTTCTCGAGTCCATTGAGCGGAGGGATCGATCCCATCGGGCCCAACAGGGTCTCCACCACTAACTCCGGACTGACGATTGTGTAACCGGCGAACACATTAATATGTTCGGTGATCTGGGCAAGGCGACGGCGTGCGATGAGGTCACGGACATTGGCATAGGTATTGGCGGAAGTAAGGTGGTGGTGCTGCTGCTGACCATGCGATTTGGCGACCGCGGGATAAGGGGCATGGCGGGCAGATTGGTTCGGCAAAGTTCGAAAGGCCGACGGCATCGCAGGTCCAGCAGCAGCAGCACCGTTAGGAGCAGCAGTAGCAGCGGTAGGTGCAGGGGGAGGGGGAGGGGCAAGTGGCTGCAAGGAAGATGCGGGAGAGACGGAGGCGGTCGCAGACGGAGGCGGTCGGGACAGCGACGCAGAGGAATGGGATAGATTGGCGGACGGAGAGAAGCCGGCGGCAGCAGCGGCGGCGGCGGCGGCGGCGGCGGAGGAGGTCGTGGAAGAGCAAGAGTCAAGGCGAGGTGCTGCAAGTTTGGCAGCAAGAGGGGCAGCATTCACGGTTGGCGGGCGTAGATATTGATGGTGTTGCAGTGACGGATGATGTTGGGCGTGAGAAATTTGCTTGGTGAGAGGGGCAGGAGCGGTCGGAGCGGTGGGAGCATGCTGGAATGAACGGCGGTGGGGGTCGGTGATCCTCGATGCACGGGCATTGACACCACCAGCCACGCCAAGCGACTTGATGCTGTCGAGGAAATTGGCCCGCGGGTTGTGGACAGGCACGGTAGGGTTGTGTGTATAATGAGCCCTACTCTCGGTGGACTGCGCGCCCAAGTAATGCCACACCTGCTCAGTCCTGTCCAAGTTCACCTGGACGGGTGGGGCACCGTGAATCTTAGTGCTATCCACCGTCTCGAATTCGGCCCATTGATAGGGAGATCGTCCATCACCGAATGCGCTTCCTGCAACGGGAATGGCAGCCTCCAATTCCTTTCTTGAATCGGGCTTCCGCGCCAAGTGGATCGGGAGAGGGGGAATGCCCGGTGCGAGGGGCACGAAGTTACTCTTTCGGACGACCAGCATCCAACGGTAAGGCATTTCGATTACATCTCTGTTGACAATTATCAGTATTGAGTAATCCACCTGCAGTCGGGAGGGTCCCCGGTGAGAGGGAGACACGAGGTGGCGAGTTGGGCAGAATGTGAGACGGTCATTGGGCTGGGTTGAGGAGGAGACCAGCAAAAGTCAAGTTCCCCTTGGGACACGTCCAGTGGTGGGGGAGACCAAGTGAACGGGGAGCCCCGCAACCCAAAAAGTAGAACACGAATAGAAGACGCATTGGGAGAAGTGTGGATAGGGGAAAGGTAGGGACTTACCCTCGCGGCAAAACCTTGAGGAGGAGACTGCGCTCATGAGGTCGATTCTCCAGCACGATGGCTCCGTTAATCTCCTTGTCGGCCTGGAATTGGATGAGGTCGCCTTGGACGAGACGCCCGGCCGCCTCAATGACTCGACGATCCAGGTCAGAAGATTCAGCCAACAAGCCCGTGGGTCGTTTCTGGCGATGAAATTTGCACTTGAGGTCGACACTCGGTAGTGAGTATTGCTGTCCATCATCGGCAATGACGCCAAGGGCGCCCTGCTCAACCTGTACGCCGGCGAGAAGAGCACAAGTGGCATGGTACGCCCGTGTGCATTTACCATAATTGCACTGGAAGCAGGCACCGCGGACTTCGCGGCAGAAGAGACATTTAAGACCCAGTCGAGCTTTGGGGATCTTGTCAATGTCGCACACAACTTCCTTTCCGGCGGCGTCGCGAAGAATGGAGGTTTCTTCAATGAACAGAGCGCACCGGCGGTGAGCATGACCGTTACCATCTTCGGTGGGCAACAGGTCCTCATAGTCAAGGTTGTTGGGGCACAGTAGACAGGGCGTCTTGTGTGGGCCTTCTGACTGGCCTTTGACTCTTTTGGCACGCGGGCCGTCTCCCACGTTTTTACGTTTCCGCCCGCGTGCAGATGCCTTCTCCGGAACGCTATGCGGAGGTGTAAGCATGTCAGATGCGCCATCCATGCCTCCCACATCAATGCCCTCCAGTTCACTATCGTAGCCGCCGTAGTATTCGGGAGTCGCTTCTCCGCGAAGTTTGCGTTCAATGTCATCCACATCGATCCACACACTGTCAGCCTCGCAATTGCACTTTTTGGCAATTCGGCCGTAGTCCAACCAGCGCTCGGTCGCAAAGTTCACAGATTCAGCACAGTTGTATCCGACGTTGTAACCGGAGTGATACCCATAAGGGAAAGTGATGACGAATTCGCCTTCGTAGTGAACAAGCCGATTCACTGTGATTCCATACTGCGATTTAAGCAGGCTGGGTGAGACCAGATAGGTCTTGTGGCGCAGGAACTGGTCGCAGTTCTTTGCATCGCTTGACCAGATGCTACGCATCGCTGCCTCGAACTTTGGTGCATCTTCTTGTGAGATACTGTACCACTGCTTCGGTGCGCCGAAGTGAATGTAATTGATACTGTAAAGGTCCACGTCCTCGAGATGCCATGCAAACGTCGCCTTCCACATGCCCAGGTACAAGTATGCCGTGTTGACGCCAGGAACTTTCTGTCCAATCACATCCAGCAGGTTGGGTAATTTGGCAACATTCCAGGAGGTTGTAGAATCGTCAAAGAGTGAGCCCGGCATATCGGCACCGTACATAGGATTGTTGTACATAAGAGACTTCCAATAGGCCGTCTCTAATTCTTCACATCTCTCAGCAGTGTAGTCTTCGTTGTCGTGGATTCGATAGTCGAAGCCCTTGAAAATTTCTTCGTCCAGATGATCGACAGTGTCACCGCGGTTGTTCTTCCGCCGAGCCGAGACAGACTTTGCTTGCCTTCCCTTGGGCTTGGCCGCAGGAAGGGACTCGCCATCGCTCAGCTCCTCGGTTTTAGCCTCGACAGGAAGCGCTTCGGGAGAGACTGGTGTTGGCGGTCCTTCAAGCCTGGTTTTGTCTGAGTTCTCTTCCACAGGCTCCTCCTTGACTTTCACTCTTTTGGGAGGTCGACCGGGGCGGCGTTTAGGACCATCCGGTCGAGGGCGTTTCTGAGCCTCCGAGCGAGAAGCTTGAGCCCGTGGTGTTGGCGCTGCCCTAGTGACGCGTTCCTGGTTTCGGCGACGCTCTCCACGGCGGGCGGGTGGCTGGTGACTGCTTTCCTCGCAAAGAGCTTTCCACTGGGGGAGATTGTAGGTGCGCTGTCGCTCTATGTTGGCCTGGGTGTATGTGCCATGCGATCCATGGAACTCTTGGACGATAGGGTTCTTCACACGAATCGTCTTGACAGCATCATCGAGAGCAGGCAGTTTTTCCGACCTTCCGAAATCGAATATGGTGAGCAAAAGGCACTCATTGTTGATTTGATCCAATACGAAACTTACCATTCCTTTGGAGGAATTACTTTCACGATGCCGGCCTGCATGCCATATTTGTCAATCTTCTTGATGAAAAGTTGGAAGTCTTGGAACTGTTCCATTGTCTGCATGGGGTAGTAGATGTCAGCTGCTTTTACCAGAAGTGTAGTCTAGGTTGTACCCAAAAGTGATGGCGAAGATTGACAGCTGATAAAACATACCGGCTTGAACACAGGGATTTTCCCACCACCGTAGTAATGATCGGGCTCGATATCTTCCAGAGCCTCAGCCTCCTTGTCCTCGGATGGCTCTCGTTTGATCTGTGGTGCTCCTGGTGTCGGTTCAAGTCGAGATTCTAATTCGAGGTCGGAAAATTCCGAGGGCACACCTTCAGGCGCCTCCTTCTTGCCATTGGCGCTTTGAGGGGGTGTGATGGAGACGGAATCGAACTCGACGACACCATGGGGGGTCTGCGCCGTGGCAGCCATGGTGATAAGTGACCCGCGAAACCGCGCAGAATGTGAGAAAGGGTGTGTTTGAAACAAGAGAGATTTGTTGGATGCCGCCGTCCGAAAAAGATCGACCGCTGATCGACGGCAAAGCGATGGCGTTCCCAGCGGTCAAGGGAAGACGACGAGAGTTCAGAGCGCAGCAACAAAGGAACGGCGTGACGAGAGCGATCCGTTCAAGTGGGCTCGAAGTAGCTCGAGATCGAGCAAAGGATGCTGCCGAGTGCGCTCAGGGACTGAAAGGCGTAGGTGTGACAGACACTGTGACACGATAAGGGTACGGTTCCGAGGCTGTTCTAAATCCCTGAAGCAAGCAGATCGAAGGAAGCTTGTTTTGTTAGCGCACAGCACGAAGGAGAGAGGACAGAAAATGCGAGATGCGACAAGATTCGACACTGTGACCATAGACGACAAAACTGGGATAAAGCAGCCTCAAAGCCCTCAGGATGCAGCAGTTGATGGCCGTCCTAAGCAGGACAGCGATAAGGATCGTAAGGTGTCAGAGGTTGGTTTGCTAGGCGCCAGCGGCGTTGGTACTAGCAGGAACTTTGGAAGCGCACTTAGACCATCCAGAGTGGGCCGACAATGCAGGTGCTGGGGGGCGAAGTGGAGTTGGGGATTTCTGCACGATGGCCTGACAATGACACCTCTGACTCTCTCAGACAGCGAGGCAGCCAAGTGCGAGATCAAGCAGATCGCAGGGACTGGTGGATCGCTTTCTGGTCGCAGTTTATTGCAAAGGGACAGGACAGGGTTTGGAATCTTTGGATTAGGGGCTGGACCAATCCCAAGACGTAAAGGGAAAGAAAGGCAAGTGTGAGTTCACTTGCAGCACAAAGCGGGCCTCTCTGACTGTGAGGAATGATAGGACAGGGCCAAGGCGCTCTCTGCTCCAGCCGGTCTCGGGTCTCGGTCGGATAAATGTGGTACTCGGGGCCAAGTGGAAGGGAAGGCATCCGGGAGGGCTTGATGAACTTCAATGTAACTCAGGAACACTTTGGAACTCACTTATTTGATTGATCGAATGAAAGTGCTGTGAATACGAAACCGGTCGTTGGCGAAAATACAACGAAGAGTTGAATTTTTCTTTTGGAAGGTCGCGACAATGTTTGCGCTGAAGACGAGAGCTCCATGTGGACGGTTGACGTCGGGCATGGTCACATGACTCTCCAGATCCAACGATCCGTGCGTCAAACCTGCGCTGACTAACCGAAACGGGACAATCTACCTCACTGGGTTCTTCTGAGGGAGTCTAAAATGATGGACTTCTAGTCCACTAATACAATAGTGACTGCTACTTGGGTCCACAATACATCCTATGGCACTAACTAAGTCCTACTACAATGATCAATGCCCAGTGGAAGACAGGCCATGCATCAATAAGAGCCTGTCACATGAAGTCTAGTCAGGGAGCTTAATCAATCAAAGCCACCAGGTTGGATATTGAGAATTTGAGAATGCCATCATGAAGGATCAATTCGGACTCACCCCGGAGATTATAGAGTCAAGTCTCGTCTAGAATGATAGGCTAGTAGTATCGACTGTAATTGGTCACCAGGAATGAGGTCTCAAAAGGTTGAAAACACAACGAACATTCTAGTCTATCTCTATGACATTGATCGTACAAAAGCCTGCAAGTTTGGGCATGCCACCTAGGCAACTTAGGC
Source organism: Penicillium diatomitis (assembly GCF_028827545.1). Lineage (NCBI taxonomy): Eukaryota > Fungi > Ascomycota > Eurotiomycetes > Eurotiales > Aspergillaceae > Penicillium > Penicillium diatomitis. The sequence continues at coordinate 1,376,723 of NW_026623175.1, read as the reverse complement.
CCATTCCGCATGTAGCTGAGCATCGAGATTGACGTATCCGTCCACCACGCCTAGTCCACGTAACCTCTCCTGCTCAATGCGCTTCCCAGTCCACTCATCCGAATCCCATGACTTTGCGTTTGCAGCTTTCTGATCTTCAAGAGCTTCTCGGCCGGGGATCGTCTCATCAGTCAACTTGAGGATCTCACGGGCGAGGGAGCCATCAATGCCCTCCGCAGCAGTGATTCCTTCATTGCTCGCAGGCGTATCAACTGCAGAATTCTCGGCTGGAGATTCGTCATTCGCCTGGGTTGTCGAATCCCCGATGGGCATTGCCGGCAGGAAACCGCTCAAGCACAGAATGCGCGCTGGTGCGACCGTCAAACGACCCTTCTTGACGACGTACTTGCTGAGTGCCGTGGCCAACAGAGTTCTCTCGCCACCTCGTCGGCTGGCTGGACGCATGAAAGACGAGAGAATATACAGCCATTTCTTGTCCCACGAGATGACCTTGGAATGAACTTCATAACGCTCGAAAGGCTTGATCTCGCGCTTGAAGCTGCAATATACAGACCCGAGGACGATCATGATGGGCTTGCGCTTCGGCGCACGCTTGCCCTCTTTCTTGCTGGCCTCCAGAAATTCTTGATCGAGCTCCTTGCTGACGAGACCAACACCGGGGCTATACAGACGCGTGACCAGTGCTGTTCGCGAAACGTCTAGATCAGAGAAGTAGGTGCTGTTGGATTTGTGCAAATTGTAATCCGTCTCCAGCAATGGAGTCCGTGATGTGATCTTGTATGACACAAAGACTGGGTGGGTGGGTTTTCCTTGCGCGTCCAGGAGCGCATGCCCTTTTGGAAAGTAGGGATCACTGGGTTTCCAGCGAAGTTGGATTAAGAAGTGGTACAACAGACGGACCTAGAATTTGCTGATTAGCATCGTCGCACGAACCCAGAGGCGGGAGCTGCCTATGGGGAGTAATCGGACAATGCGTACATGTACGCATTGTGTGAAGAGACATACGTGCCAAATTAGGGGAAGGTTCTTGATGTTGGTGATGATCAGAAGCAGGGCCAATGCTCTTGTCCATGTCAGGTGTGACCCCAACATGGAAAAAATGTCGCCCAAGATCCCTGGTTGAAGGGTTGAAAAGACCGCCGACATCCTGGATGATACGGCTTTGAACCGTACTTCTCTGTCTTGAAATGTTCAAACAAGAGCACGCTAGCTGGGGTGCTAGAAGACGTCGTTCTTCAGCTGCCGAGCCTGTTGGTCGGAGCTACGGTCCTCAATGCCCTGTATGGCTGTGCTCAGGTCAGATGCTGAGCTCAAGTTGTCCGGTCGGCGAGCAAGTACTTTAGGCCGACGTTCCGAGCCTCATGGAAATGAGGCGTGATATCACAGGCACTGATAAGAATATAATTCAGATGCTTCGATGAATGGAAGTGATCACAGTGGGTTGGTCATTCCTTGCCTTGTCCATGTCGATCCTGATCACCCGTTGTTTTTGTTGGGACAGACAAGTATGGGCCGAGGCTTCCACTCAGCGACGCCGAGTAAGGTACTGTGTGCTCGTAGTGGGTGCTACGAAGCACGTGATGCTTGTTGCATGCAATATGCATTTGATCTTTCCAGCACCGTCCGCCTAGGCTCGAAGCCTAGGATGTAAGCGGTCAGGATAGAATTCTTCACCCTTTCAAGCATCAATAGATATTCAAAATCCATAGACGATTTATCATGCCGATCGTATTTTCCCGTGATCAATGAAAACAGCCTTCGCCCTCAGATAGAACATACTGGAACTGCGGGAAGCATTTCTAGGATATAGGGCCCCGAACTCCCGATATAATTCGTAATGGCAGCAGCCAACCTTGAACGCCCATTCTGTACCCATTTTGAAAATAACCTGACCTTGACATAGTATTTACAATTCCAAGCAATGCCCCCGGATTCAATAGGAGATAAGATCTGTGCAACGTACTCAACGGGCTTCAGCTTCCGGTTCGATATGCAAATAGCTTGTCATTAGGGCTATGAATAGTTCTTGAAGAGTAGTCTGCCATCTGAGCTTTACTCAATACATAATCTCGTTCCCAACTAGCCCGTCAGCAGGCAATTTGGTCCACTGTCCAACCTCTCATTCTAAAGCTCGTCCAAAGATGGTTCTTGATCTGGCAAGTTGTTGCTAGTCTGGCGTTTCAAGAATCTCGATGGATCTTTAGGAAAAATGCTATCATAGATATCGGCCTTGTGTCGCTCAATTTCAGCCTTGTCAATTCCCCATACATGTCAGTGAGGTCATCCTCGTTTAGACATTCAGGGTGAGCATAGACTTACAGCAGAGAATTGCATAGGCGAGGTCTGGCTTGTTATAGTGCGGGCTTGGCCATCGAAGACGTCCGATTTGAAAGAAGAGTCGTCATCTGGCCAAGTAGCAGTGACAAAGACTGATATGATCCACCCGTTCGTGTTAGCAAACTAAGAGCACAAGTTGTGATGTCGCGCAAATGTGTTGATAGCTTCATTGGACATACACTCTTCACTAGTGCGGACATTGGGTGGCACTTTGCCAGTCAGCGAGGCCGAAGCGACCTTTGTCAAGGAAAAAGCCGAAGGCCTTGTCAATTGATGCTTCATCAAGGAGTAGAACATGTTCGGCAGTGAGATATGATATTGAAAACCGGGGCACTGAGGGCGAGTAGAAGTATACGTGATTAAAGATATAACTTAAGTTGATGGATATATGGCAATAGGGACCGTTCATGGGACATTTGTATCCCTCCCGGAACCATTTCAAGTCTCGATGATGTCAACCGTATGATCGTGACTGTATACTGGTGTGCCCAATCAAATTTTCAACTTCTGCTGCGGAAATATAGACCTCCATGGGTGTTGTGTCGAAGGAGAGAGTCAGTATTGGTTAAAATCTATGCTTCATGATCCGGGGGTGGCAATATTCAGCTGCGGTCCCACGGTTCACCCGATTTCCGATGATTGACTACTTCCATGCAGTCCAGACCATCACAGGCAAGCCCTTAGTAATGTCCAGTAGTTGGTGTTTCGAGATCTCGATCTGAGATGCTGTCATCCCGTTGAATTTGGCGGTGGAGGTAACGACAAGACTCTGACAAGTGTGAGCTTGGATTGTCTGGGGAGTGGACCCCTGGACAGTGGGCAGTGCACAACTCTCCAAACTTTATCGACAATTTCTCCCTAAGATCTCCCCGCTAGCAGTCAACGTCCCGATCTTGAACGCCGATACAAAACGAGGGTTGTGCATTAGATCGATCGTCTTTGCAGGACGATCGATCTGATTAGGTTCGGCCCTTGCTAGGGAGGATCGAAGGTCCAACAGCAACAACGCCTGCGATTAAAGCTATTCTCCAGTAATGACCTGGAAAAGGTTCCCCAAACATCCATATCTAATGGTTGCATGAGCTCCACTTGAGCTGTGACGCAGGCCTTTACCTCAATCGGATTGTGCTGAGATCAGGACAGGGAGATACTGGAAGCTCAGAACAGAGATAGGTCGAGTTTCATTATGAATGTGATCTCGAGACGCAGGAGAATTCAACCACGTCATACCTCCAAGATCCGGAATGCACTGAGCAATGATGAAGTTGCATTGGTACACATTTGACTAGATCTACATCAAGAGCAGCCGCCCAACTTCTACTCAGTGCAGGGTCCACGCCCTTAGAAAAGCGCCATACAATTCGGAGGGCTTGACACGCCCCGGGCACAGTTCAAAGGACTGCTCGAAATGAAAAAGGTCCAGCGACCCAACCTCTCGCAAGTTGCAGCCAACTCGTCCAGGTCGAACATCTCACCGATCGGCAAGCCCCATCCAGCCAAGAGATGATGGTGAAGATCATATTCCGGGTTGAGGGCCGGATACACTTCAAAGCTCACAGCATCCGAGGCAACAGCTGCGAAATGATTATCCCAGATGAAGCGGAGAACTCGCTCACTCTGCTCGATACCGGCGTGCTGAGGCATGGACTGTTCGCTGTAGACCTGGCGCTCTTCGGCAGACATACTCGCCCATGTTCCCGGCAAGCCCACTCGCAAGAAGAAGATATCGCCCCTTTGAAAAGTGATGTTGCATTCCCGCGCGATTTCTTGAACCTCGTCGAGCGAGATCATCTGTCGTGACAGGGCGTTCAGGGGGATGTTGTTTTTCTTGGCGTGGGAGACATAATCGATCAAAACCCCTCGGCCTGCGATGCCCTTTTTGGCCCAGTATCCAATTCCTATCCGAGGAGACTGGGTATCTTTGATCTCTTCGGCCGTGGTGCCTCCGTGAAACACGCCGTCCTTGTTCGCATGATGTCGGAGTCCGTCCCACTGGGATCCCTGTTGAGGATTGAAGTGGTACTCGTCATCGAATGCAACGCCTTCTGCGACCCATTTGATGCGATGCTCAAAATGCCTGCGGCCGAACCCAGGAGGCGTCAGGTTCTCCATGTTCCAGTTCAGACACACTCTTTCGCCGGTCCGGATCTGCGTCTGCGCTGCACTGGCGACGACATCGGGCGTGAGAAGGCGCAGCATGCCTAAGCCCTCGTCCTCGGATCCCGCAGGTGCAGGCCAGTACTGCCGCTTGTTGGGAAGATCATCGAACGTCTCCGGGAGGGACGAGGTGCTTTGAGACATTTTTCTTGCTCGAAATCTCGCTTCTCAAATCGACCCTGATCGTAATATTGGAAAGCGCTGCAACCTGCCAAGTCAACGCTTGATGACAAGATCGACTGATGATATACACGAGTGAGGTAATCTGAGCTTCAAGAAGCTGAAATACCAGGCACAGCTTTGACCTGCGGTAATAACTTGGAGGATCCTAGAATTGACGGCCGACCGGGCAGAGAATCTAGATAGGTGGAAGAGCTATTGAGCGAACACCCCCACGGCGAGACAGCCATCTCCGCAGCTCTGGTGGATTGACGTGGGGATGATGAACCCCGCAGTCGGTATGGTGGGCGAACAGATCGGCAAGTGGGACAGTCGCACAGAGCCATCTGCTACTTCAGCGACAGCGATGGCACTCATGTATATGGTAGGTAATACTGTGCTGGGCACAGCCCAACGTAGAGTGCGACAATAGTGACGCATCCGATGCTTGCTGGGGTATCAATTGGCATCTGAGAGACATCGGCGGGCTAGGCGATTGGGGGTTGAAAATACTTCCAGATACGGAAAGGAAGAGATGAAAGCTTATTTCACGAGAAGAATATTGTTCAAGGAAAACGAGGGATAGTGCAATGAGAACGTATGGTCACAACAGACTTCGAATGAAACGATATAGCACAGATCTAATCCACCCAGAGTAAGAAGTACAGGGGTAAGATACGAAAGACAATGGAGAAAGTTAAAAAGGTAACTGCATCAAAAACAACGTTCACAGGTCATCCAGATCATCGGCCTTCGAGCCGGAGCTCCGCTTGGGCAAATCAGACATCTCGTACTCTTCTTGCTTGCCTGACGAGGAGGTCTTGTCCGAGGTGGACATCGCAATGGCCTGGCGGCCAGTATCAGACTGCTCAAGGAAGTCACGCAGGCGCCGTTTCCCTTCTACGAGAGCTTGCTGAGAAGCAGCTTCTGACATTTTGATGATTGGTCCCCAGAGATTGAGCTGCCAAGTAACATAGGCACCGACGGCGCACACAAACAGCAGTAAGAAGTAGGCCGGATTGCGCAGGACTAAAAATGGTCGAGGTATTAGTTTCGCAACCGATGGGAGTGTAGGATGAATGAGCAAACGTACCTGCAACGATTTCATTCCATCCCAATGCCAACAAAAGACCGTAGAAGTACAATGGCACTTGGGTCATGCCACCAATGGCACTGCGCTTCGCCTCAACATAAACTCCGTCGGCTGCCTTCTTGAAGCGAACAGTGAGCTCCTGACGCTTCGACTCGCTCAGGATCGTCATTTCCTCGTCGAGCGTCTTGCCCTCATCCTCATCCACGCCACCAATAGGAGCAAGATCCTCTTCGTCGGCGGGAGTCGCAGAGCTGGGGGTATGTCCAATCCAGCGATCCAACGGAGGAGGAGCATTTGTCTCGGCAAGGCGGAATCGCGACAGAAGAGGAATCAATGTCAATGTCGATTCTCGGGCACGTGTGTAAATGCCCTCAATATCGTCTGTTGGGCGCCAGATACGTGGTACACCAGCCTCGTCGTAACGGAACTTATCTTCGAAGTTTTCACGTAGCTTCAGAAGCAAGTTGCCTTCGATCATTTCCTCCTCAATTTTAGCATGGAGCACGCCCCACGACTTGCGGCGCAAGCGCCACAAACCAACGTCAACCTCTTCCAAGCTGGCGTCGAAGCTGCTGGCGCGATCCGTGAATCGTCGCTCGGCATCCAAGACAGTCTCCACAAAGACATTCCAGACTCGATCCCAGAAAGTCGTCTCCAGAGGTTTGTCGCCATTCTCAGGAGCGCCGTTGCCAGCACGTCCCGATCCCAAGCTGTTGAACTCGAGACCAACAGACTCGCCAAGACGAGACTGAACCCAACGTTCTACACGAGTGGCTAGACGTCTCATCTCATCGCGTCGAAGACGACCACTCACTTCAGCCAGTTCCTTCTCAAAGAGGTTGAGCTCCTGCTTGTAGTTGCTCCACGCAGTGCCCTCAACTACCGTGGACCGCGCGACCTCCTCGAATTTCTCCAAGGAGGCTTTTGTCTCCTTGTTGACGATCTCAGCAAAATCGTAATTACCGCCCTTCTTCTGGCCGGACTTGACCGCGCTAGTCACGGCTTCGCGGAAATCCTGGATGCCAGACTTGTGGGCAGCTGAGATTTGGCCATGAAGAAGTGCCTTGAGACGCGTGTCAACCTTGCCTTCCAGTTCGGCCTTCTTCCGCTGGTAGACACCCTTGTGGTAACGACTAGCTTCGGTTTCAAAGCCCTTCAAAGTCTTAGTGCGTGCTCCACGCATGGCCACGCCGAGGCCGCCAATGACCTCTGGAGACCCCAGGCGCACAGACTCGGCTTGTTTGTCCTCAAATGCTGTGATTGCTTCATCGAATCCAATCATGACTTCACGCAGAATCTCGTCGCAGCGGAATTGAGCAAGTAGTTCCTGCTGCGTTGGCAAGTCCAGATCCTTATTGTTGACAATTTGATCCCAGATGCCCTCAGCGTAATGGGAGAACCCATCGGCCGGGATTCTACGATGATACTCAGGCAGGAAGACGCCGCTGTCAGAGAACTCCCCTTGGAGCGGGTCTCGCTTAGGATCACGGTGGCCCTCGCGGAAACGCAAACCAAGCTTGTGTGTCTCGGTCACGAACTGCTCTGGCTGGTAACCCTTGTGCGGCAGGCCATAGAACTGGAAATCAAAGTAGTCATGAATCGTCGAATTTTCCAGTCCAGCAGGTTTGGATATTGTTGACCAAAGACGGGCGAGATCTTCCAGTAATGTCTTTTGGAGATTCTTCAGCGGGGTAGTGCCGATGAAGTCACGAATGACGAAAAAAAGCAAAGACCGATGTGTTGTGCTATGTTGGAAATATTAGGACCTTTCTAGACACGGGCCATATTTTCTGATTCAACCTTACCTCTTATCCTTCAAAAACAATTGTAGATTGACCTCGAACACAGTCTTGAGCAAGCCCATGTTTGCGCCCTGATACAGACCGACTTGGTGCTCCCAGATATTCACAATCAGCACCTCGCTGGTCGCGAGGGCAAACAGAGCGCTCTTGCGCTCAAAGTCCTGATCCTCGCCCCGTTCACGACCGTCGGTTCCCTCCACATCCATCACCAAGATGTTGTCCGCCATCCGGACCCCCTCTGTCGAAGCATCGCTCTGCTTCTTATTCTTCGACAGCCAGATACCCTTGGTTGTTTGCCGGCGCTCCGATTCGGACATCACAGAGAATTGCGTACCAAACAGGTGGTTGAGCAGGGTGGACTTTCCGGTTGACTGTGAGCCAAACACGGAGATGAGGTGGTAGTTGAAGCCGGCATTCGTGACATGTTCGAGAGACAGATACTTTGATAAGTTGGGACTGCGCAAAGACTGTTAGCAATCGATCTCTCTTGAAGCATGTCCCCTGCCAGTCTGGAGACCCCAGAGGACATCAACAGAAGACGGTGTATAGCTCCTACTTGAACTCCTTATCACCATCAATCACCTGCACTCCGTGCTCGTAGAGAGTGACATCATCGCTGTCGCCGACGGACGCGAAATGACCATTTGCCATGATTGGAGGCGCGGTTGGTGTTCGAGCTAAGCTTGACGGTCGTTCAGACATGATGCCGTCTTCGTGTGGTTGCGCAGGCAATCTGTCGCGCTTTTGTAGAACGATAGTGTGGGGACAACTGGCCCGGAGGTTGAGAGGTGGTGGCGAGGGCAAGTGGACCGGACGGGAGCGATGAGGTTGGGGAGATTAACTGGAGTTAACGCATACAAACATCAGAGGTTCAGGAAAGGATGATTCTCTCAACAGCGCCACCACGTCAGTTGTCACGATCAGCGGGAGCCGACAAGTTTCGAGGTGGTCACAAGGCGGCTGCACGAGTGCTTGGGTCTTATTGATCTCGAGGTCAATTTGGCACTGCTGCCCGGGAGATCATATGGTCTTACATAACCCCCTTTTTTGGGTCTCCAGGGGGCCCGGCTGCAGGTGGTCGCGACATGAAACCCGCAAAGGCATCTGGAACCACAACGGTGCCTGGTGGATGGTACCTTAGCTTAGCATGCAAGGTACTCTGGTATACCTGCTCACAATCAGGTTGCCGACTCATCTACTCTGCAATTCCACACTTAAAGAAGGACAAATTCATAAACGGCGGGGGCCGAGATGTGCAAAATCATGGAAGTTTTCAGTCAAACTGGAGGAACTGATGGAGGGGTCCGCTAATTGCAGTAGCTGCCATTGTACATGGCTGGGGTATATACGACAGTTATAATGCCCAATGAATCTGCCAGCCCTTGATTTCTAGAATTTGAGATCGGGCTGCATTTGCTCATGAAACCGGCAATGGTAGTTCGACCACCTATGAACCCTGTCAAACTGCGTACTCGACTTTTTTGGCATATTAACGAAACATTGCGCAATTACCACCATGAGCGAGAGAGCCACAATTTGGATAACATTAGCTTTCAAGAAACCAGCCAACACCGTAAATGGTCTGCTACGAGGCCTTGCTGGAGCTCATCAGTCGAACCAGTTCACGTTCCAGCCGTAATCTAGTCCATGATCAACGGCAAGATTCAACAACGCCGACTCTTCCAAGTCATTGAAAAGCCCTGTGAAGGATGTCGATCCGAAACCAGCAAATTCGGTAATAGAAGGATCTTCACCTGGAGGCAACGGCTGAGCAAGATCCTTGGAAGTCACAGGGGGTCGGGGCACTGGACTTTGTGAGTTTGAAGCGCCACTGGCGTATGTCGCGGATGACAGTTCTGGGTCACTGAACGGGGGCGTCTGCAGCGTATAAAGACTCTGCGGGTAGACTGAAGGAAGATCTTTGACAGCAGGGGGTAATGTCTTTGGTCCAACATCGTCGTTGTCGCCAACTTGGTGGTATCTCAATACCTTGGGGCCGGCGCCAATAACGATAGACCCAAAGTAAGGAATGGTGACCTTGCACGACGGCGCTGATGCCCATTCCTTAATATGTGACCTGCTGTTGACGATGCTGGTAAGGATCAGTGCGGATTGGGCAGCCACAGTCCCTCCCGCCTCGTTAGCAGCTTGACCGAGAATGTCAGCCACTTCTCCGAGAAGCCTCCAGTCTTGATCATCTTGTTGCTTGTGAAGCGCAGGTGACTCATCGAAATGTCCATGAAGGTACACGACAACCATCATGCCCATAGTAAGGGCGAAGAAGTCGATCATTTTGCACAAATAAGTTTTCATCATGGACCGTAGAACTTTATATAGCATCAATGTATTTCGCGCCGACTGGATGGCTTCACGGTGACAAATACTGAAGCGTTGATCTTGAGGGAATTTCAGCAAGAACGGCATATGCAGCAAAGCTCGCACCACGTTGAGCATCAATTGGAGAGGAAGTTTAGCATGGAAACTTTCGCGAGTTTCTTTTGGGCCTGGCAGGATGCCGAAGAAGCTCTCTGGTAGATTCTTCCAAGCATCCATCAGTTCTTGGTCAAGTGCTAACGTCTGTTCGAGGCTAGTCTCGGAGAAATCATGATTTCGGTCGACAATGTGCCCCGCAACCATGCTCATACGCAGGAAATATTGCTCGGCGTCCGTGACAGACATTTGAAGTCGACGTTCAACCTGCGGCTTGAAGAAGGATTCCATCACCCCATAGGGCAATCCAAGAATCATACTCAATGTCCGATCCGCCGCCGTGACGGAGCACCAAATTTTCAATCGTCGGTCGAAGAGTGTGTCGGTAGGTCGCGCCGTACGGGTGGAGAAATGCATGCCCGCAAGATAGGCAAATTCGATCGCACGACGATTGACTAGCCAGGCCTTACGAAGTCGACCCTCGCTTAAGTGAGATTTTGCGAGTAGAGTCTGCGCCTCGATGCCCGGTAAAGTGGCAGCATATTCATCGTCACGGACTACAAGGCGGTCGACTGCTTCGTTGCACCGTGCGGAGAACTTCTGAGGATCGAGAGGATCATGCAGACCACTCAAGTCGAACTCGGGCGGCAAGTGAACGACACTGATGGCCAGCCAAAGGACAACCTTGGCCATTTCGGCCGGGGCAATCGCACTTTGATATACTGCTGACAAAAAGGTCGACGTTTCTGGACGACTGGGGAAATATTCGTCCCACAGACAGCCTGCATGCGATGCTTCCGCAATCACTCTTCGTAACGTCTCCGCAGGTGGAAGCAAGGCCAGGAGCTCGGCGCGTACCGTGCATGCTTTGGACGATGTATCTTGAGCACCCGCGAACCGATCGTTGCTATCCGTGTCTTCGCGCCGACTCACAACATAGTTATCGAATAACTGCAGCACCGGTGCATTTCGGATTTGGTCGCTCGATGGGCCTAGTTGATCCGAATCGGGATCTGGCACTGGCGAAGGTGCTCTGGTCTTCGGTATAGGCTTGGCTATTGATTGCAAAAATTCTTCGTTAGCGTCGAACTCAGGTCACTCCTGGGCCGGCGCATGGCTCGTCCGATACGTACGAACTGTGTCATCAGCACTCTGCTGGTCAACTCGTTTGGCCAGCTTTTGTACCACGCTTTCCAGGTGGGCAACTCTTTCCCGGAGACTGTAGCGTTGTTCCGCCTGCCCGTACCCTGCTACTGGGGCAGGCTCTTCCATACCCTGTGCTTGATCAATACAAGAGGAACCTCTCAGCCTACATTCATGGCAGGCATCAGAGCGGCCTGGATCGTACGTGCACCGGATTTTTCGGCGGCGACCTGACACCGTGCATTAGTTCTAGGTGTCCAGGAAACCCATGTGATTCTGACGAACCCGCGGAGGACGTACATTCAATACAGCTCTTAGTTCCCTTGCGTATTTTCTTACGCGGAGGGCCGTTGGATTCGGCCCAAAGATCCATATCTTCTCGCGTCCCAGATCGGCCGTGGTTCACCGTTCAACGTCGACTCGGTTGATTCGAGGGGATCAACACCGGTCGTTGAGCTGTCTCACTCCTGCCAGAGTGACAGCTTGGTGAAAGCAGACTGTGTTAATTCTGAGAAGAGGCCGTACTTTTGTGGAAATGCATTCCAGCAAGTGAAGCAGACGGGAAAGTCCTCAACGTAAGCTGGCAAACTGACCCAAGCTGTCTCGTCTTACTTAGTAATTCGTCCAAGTGACTAACTTATCAGGCAGTCAAATACAACGCTAGGCCAGGTTGGGGGCCAAATTGGGGTCGGGGGTCCATCTAGTCATTATGATTATCATTCATCAGGTCAGCATCCGCAGTATGATTGAGTTTATGTCCGGGGGGAAACCTCCTATGTCGACTGTTAGTAATCACTAATCACTGAGGTGGACCCGACTGATCAGGTCGAAGACTGGACTTGGTGGACTGTACGATGCACCCGGTCCCGTGCCAACCGTGATCCACGTACCGACCACTTTTCTCCAATCTATCGGCACTCGGAGGATCGAAAGATCTGGAGTCCAGCTGGAAAGTGCGGGAAATCTGGCGAGCAACATCAATGATACATGTAAGGAATCAATGCGTGGACTGACAACTGCAGTTGCCCTATCTTGTTGCACGGGGTGGATTGTCTATCATTCTCACTGTGCTGCTTATCTACACCTAGCTGTCTTCTTATTCTATTCCGTTGTGAATCGTTGGAGATATTGTAGGTGCGGTCTTCCATTGCACACGGCGTGGGACTCGGGCCGGTCGATCTTCTACAGTACAGCTCGATCGACTAGTTGCCGTACCACTAACTCTCCCCCTACCACGTGCTATAAATCCAACCTACCTCACTTGGTCAATGGTGACAGGCGACGTTCCTGGAATGAAGGATGGAGAGCTTATACGAGACTCGTGTCCTCGGATCCGGATGCCGAGCGAGAGTAGCGCACAGCCACATATGGATTTCCACGTGATCTAACCTCGTGCAAACTACGTGGTACAACCGAACTGCAAGAGCTACTGTAACTGTACTGCTTTAAAGCGACTGAGGGGATGTTCAATGTCGACTTCCTAGGAAGAGAGGAGAGAAAATTTGGCAATAACTACATCTCCAAATACTATAGAGGTACATGAACAAGATTCAAGCGAAAACTCCGGCTTTCCTTAGATCCCTGTGACTGATCAACGGTTCCCGCGCTGTGAATGTAGAGTAGACAATAAAACGATAGAGAGAGGTACAAGGGGGTGTCATAATACAAGAGCCCGAATCACACTTTTGCAGCAAGAGAGTGATCGAGCCTTGGTCAAGTCATCGGACCTGTCCGTTCCTGGTTCTTTACTCCATCACGCGAGTGATGAGGCCAGTGGCCACGGTGCGGCCACCCTCACGGATGTTGAAGCGCTGACCCGCCTCGGCGGCAACCGGGCGGTGAGTCTCGAGAACCATCTCGACGTTGTCACCGGGCTGGACGCGACGAGACTCATCGCCGTCGGGGAAAGTAAGGTCGCCAGGCTCATCTGTGATTGAAACGTTAGAAGTCCATCGGGCAGCAAAAGAACACAGAATGATCGAGACTTACCGGCAGTGCGGAGGTAGACCTGAGGGCGGTAGTTGGAGCCGAAACCAGTGCGGCGACCACCCTCGGCCTCGGTCAGAACGTACATGGACACCAAGAACTTCTTGGCGGCCTTGGTGGAAGCGGGCAGAGCAATGACCATGCCGCGACGGATGTCCTCACGCTTGACACCACGGAGCAGCAGACCGGAGTTGTCACCGGCACGAGACTCATCGCAAGACTTCTTGAAGGTCTCGATATCGGTGACCTTGGTCTTGATGGGGACCTCTGAGCCACCCACGATCTCGACCTCGGTATCCTTCTTCAGGAGACCACGCTCAACACGACCGGAGGCAACGGTACCACGACCGGGAATGGAGAAGACTTCCTCGATGGACATGAGGAAGGGCTTGTCGAGGTCACGCTCAGGGGTGGGGATCCAAGTGTCGACAGCCTTCATCAGCTGGTCGATACGCTCGGCACCGATGTCGGGACGGCGATCCTCAAGGGCGCAAAGAGCAGAGCCGAAGATGATGGGAGTCTCCTCACCCTCGAAACCGTAGGTGGACAGGAGCTCACGCATCTCGAGCTCAACGAGCTCAAGCATCTCGTCGTCCTCCACGGCATCAACCTTGTTCACGAAGACAACGATCTTCTGAACACCGACCTGACGGGCGAGCAGCAAATGCTCACGTGTCTGGGGCCTGATAGTTACGAGGATGATATCAGTAAGCTGTCAATCCGAATATGTCGATACCAACTGATAACCTACATCTGACCGTCAGAGGCAGCAACAACAACAATGGCGCCATCCATGTTAGCAGCACCGGTGATCATGTTTTTGATGTAATCGGCGTGACCAGGGCAGTCAACGTGGGCGTAGTGACGATCCTCGGTCTGGAACTCGATGTGGGCAGTGGAGATTGTGATACCACGCTTGCGCTCCTCAGGGGCCTTGTCGATGGAGGCGTAGTCGAGGAAGTTGGCCAGTCCCTTGGAGGCCTGGTGCTTGGTGATAGCGGCAGTCAAGGTAGTCTGGGGAGAACCGGCGGCAATTAGACAAATGAAAGGTCGAGTCTATCAAGAGAACAGACGCTCACCTTGCCGTGATCGACGTGACCGATAGTACCAATGTTGACGTGGGGCTTGGTTCGCTCGAAGGCAGTGGCCAGGCCACGGGCAGCGACCTTGTCGCTGGCGAAGACATGGTGAACGGGGTTGACGGCACGCGGACGCAGCAGAGATGAGCGACCGGTACGCGCCAACAGATTCAATGAACGGGTGATGCTCGACATCTTGTAGACTAAAGCCCCAGAGAAAGACCGATGAACAACAAGGACGAAAAGGACAGTCGATGGGTAGATGAGAATTGTCTCGGCATCAACATGGAGCCAAATTTTCGGGGCCAGGAGCGCTTAGTCATCTACAGACCAATCACCGGCCGAGACTTGCGGAGCTCGGGCTAAATGACGCAGAAGGTCTGATCATTATCTTTGCCTTGTGAGATTTGTTGTTTATGATGGGCAATTGTGTTCTAAAAAGATGATATCAAGACTGACCTCGCGGTATTCAGAAGAGTGGTATACGCAAAAGCTATACTTTACGAGGCAAACTTAGTGAGAAAGCGGCAGCAGGGACGTGAGCTTCAAAGAAGCTACCATGATGCGCAGCTTGTGACATGGTATCCCTATCCCATCTCATGTACAGATATGGGCAATAGAACATTATTTAGAGACGGATACCTAAGCCTGGCTGCCCCAACCCGTAAAGTCTTACTCCCGTCCCTGGTTGGACATCAGGAGGAATCCTTCTTGACAGTGATAATAACCTGTTTACCGGGTTCTCCTTCCATAGCTTTCACCTGCGTAGCACCAGCCTCTCTTGTCGTATCTAGGACAGTTTGAATGACATGTTTGATTTCATCCACAGTAGGTGCTCGCTTGGCCTTTTTGCGCTTCATGATGACCTCAACCTTTCGACCCTTCTCCAGGAAATTGGTCAGCTGTTTCAGGCGGTGCGACAGATCATGGGCGTCGATGGCCCAGTTAAGTTCGATCTGCTTCGTCTGAACCTTCGGAGCCTTTGCAGATTTCGCTTTGGCCTTTTCATGCTGTTTCGCTTCCATTTTGTTCAGAATTTTGCACACGGGAGGTCGATCACTGTCGGCGGGCGAGACTTGCAGTAGGAAGAATTTACTGCGATCAAAGGATTCAAGCACCTCCGCAAGTCTTTGGGGCGGCATCAAGTTTTGATCTTCGTCGACCAGTTGCACAAGGCGGGTGCCAATGGCTTCATCCTTGATGACGGTCGGTGCGTTTGGAGTTCGTACAACAGGTCGGGCGAGGGCCGAGGACTGGTGGAAGCCGCGTGACTTGAGGTCGTTTGAGACGTTCGGTGCGCGGATGAAAGTTGGCCGTGAGATGCGAAGGGGAGTGAAGAAAATCCGACGCAATGCCTGCGCCGGCGAGACGAGACCGCGTATGTGGCTCATATTGGTGACCGTCTTGTGAGGCTAATTGCTAACCAACGAAGAATCGAAATGGCCTATAGATCAAAAGAAAACGAAGAAGAGCAGAACGTCGGAGAAAAGGCTCTTGCAGCTATCAAGAAAGGTGACAGGCAGATTAATCGATCAGACCAGACTAATCTGGTCAAACAGTGAGGAGTTGAATGGCTCTGGTGGTGAAGCAGCTCGTGTCTATGGAGGTACAAGCGGAGATGGCAGACAGCGGGAGGTTTCTCCGGGGAAAGCCGCATTCAGAAATGGCATTGCCACATCTGCGCCACAGTCCCGAAACCGTGAAACTGATTGGGGACACTGGTATCGGGGATCTCCTTTCTCTCCGGGTCTAGTCGTTCACCATCTTTTCTTTTCATCTCTTCTCCGTGCAATTTTTTTTGTTTGATTTTGATCCGGGTATATTGCACTTCATCGGCAGACTGAGGTTTTTTGCCTTCTGCTGACTTTTTGAATTCCTACCGGTCCTGGCTCCTCTCTACCGGTGGTAAATCGAGCCTATCTCTCGTTTGGTCTCTTCGTGCTCCACCAGCTGCTCGTATGTCGACTGGTGTCAACAGCCTCGAGCATTCTGAAGTCTCCACCGGGCCCAATTCCTTCACTCGCCGTCGCTCGGTTTCCTATAATCACAGCTCCGCTGTTACAACATCGACTGAGTCTTTACAATCGGTGAACTCTCCTTTCAAATCAGGCAACATGGTGTCCCAGAGTCAGAAGTCCCGTTGGATCAAAACGGGTGCCATTGTTGGCTTTGTGTTCATGCTCCTACTGTGGCTGTCGCCGTCAAAGTCGACTGTCTCGAGTAGCTTCACACAGGGTATGTGGCGTCATTTCTCAATCCCATTGAAACGGGAGGTTTTCAGTCGCCCGTGCGCCACTAACACTGGTCTTGTTTTTTTTTTTTTTTCAGAGAAAGCGCCCTCCTCAGGTGGCGTATCAACCAAGTGCACCAAACCCTTTGACTCTTCGAAACCGCTGATTCAATATGCTCTCATGATCGACGCCGGCAGCACCGGCTCTCGAATTCATGTCTATCGCTTCAACAACTGTGGCTCTACCCCTGAACTGGAGAATGAAGTCTTCGAGCAGACTAAGAAGAAGGAGGGCGGTTCTGGTCTCAGTTCTTACCGTGAGGATGCGGAGGGGGCCGCTCGCAGTCTGGATCCCCTCATGGAGACAGCTCTGAAGAACGTACCCGAGGAGTACAGATCCTGCACTCCGGTTGCGGTCAAGGCTACAGCAGGTTTGCGTCTTCTGGGCCCCGAACTCAGCAAGAACATTCTGGAGGCTGTTCGAACCCGCCTGGAGACAGTCTACCCGTTCCCCGTTGTCTCCCGCGAGAAGGGTGGTGTTCAAATCATGGATGGCTCTGACGAGGGAGTCTATGCCTGGATTACCACCAACTACCTTTTGGGTAAGATCGGCGGTCCGGATGAGACCCCAACGGCTGCTATCTTTGATCTTGGAGGTGGCTCGACTCAGATCGTCTTTCAGCCCACATTCGAGAAGAGCAAGGCTGGCGGCATGCCCGAGCGCCTCGCCGAAGGTGACCACAAGTATGAGCTGAAATTTGGCGGACGCGAGTTTGAGCTCTACCAGCACTCTCATCTTGGATACGGGCTGATGTCCGCTCGCGAAGCTATGAACCGTGTGGTTCTCGAGGCCGCATTGGCCAACAATCCGGAGGACTTATCTTGGACCAAGAAGCCTGTTTCGAATCCCTGCATTCAACCGAACATGAAGAAAGAGGTCACCGTGACATTCCCCGATGATCACCCCCTTGGGCCTAAGGTGACTGTGACGATGGCTGGTCCCCAAGATGCCTCCCCCGCCGCGCAGTGTCGGGCTATTGCCGAGAAGATCCTGAAGAAGGACGCCGAGTGCAAGCTGGCCCCGTGCTCTTTCAATGGCATCCACCAGCCGTCTCTTGCGAAAACCTTCTCTCGCGAAGACGTGTATATTTTCTCCTACTTCTTTGACCGCACTGCGCCATTGGGCATGCCTTCTTCGTTTACTCTTGATGAGCTGCACAAGCTCACCGCAAGCGTCTGTGGTGGCGAGGAGACCTGGGGTGTCTTTGAGGGTGTCAAGGGCGCGCTCGTTGAGCTTCGTGATCGTCCTGACTGGTGTATGGATCTCAATTTCATGATGGGCCTTCTGCACACTGGTTATGAAATGCCCCTATCTCGTGAGGTCAAGATCGCTAAGAAGATCAAAGATAATGAACTGGGCTGGTGCTTGGGTGCCAGGTAAGCGTTTGCACTTTTCATGACTCCAATTTTTCGAATGATCCGTACTAAGACCTTCTTCAGTTTGCCGCTTCTCAGCCAAGAATCTGGCTGGACCTGTCGCATCAAGGAAGTCTCATAAATTTCCCACTTTACGCCATAACGTTCACTCCTATTCACGCCTTTAATTCCAGCCTCATGGCTCTATTCAACGCGATGGGCTCATGCACATATATAGACGTTCGAAACCTTCTCATGTCCCTTCTTGTTTCTCTTCTTCTCAATGTCTTTTTTTCTTGATCCCGGCTCCTAGATCTGACGTTACCCTTCGAGTATCATCTGGGGAAAAAAATGCAAGGACTCTGTGACGATTGTTTGTTTGTGAGATTGTACCTTGTCCTCCGGGCTGCTATGCGAAAGCGACCGCCACTGAAGTGATATCCTAGGTAGCAGGTTATAGCGTTAAACAAGCCCGCAAAGAAAACATTCCCAGACGTTGAGTGCACATTCGATCATTGATCGTTCTAGGATCTTTTGATTGGAATTACGATATGTCGCGAATTCAGTCTCATAAGAGATATCCCCAATGGTCCGAGCGTGCTTGCTTCTCCATCCATAGAAACCTTGGCGACGCCTGACGGAAAGACAGAAATCTACGTGACGTAAGTCGTGCCGGGCTGCAGTCTGCATAAAGCGTCAGCCCTGGTGTTAGTTACATACCTAACCTACTATGTTTTGTCGAAAGTTGAGGAAGACCCTGTGCGGTACCGCTAACCGACGGGAGTCTCTGCCCCTCGTGGATAGTACCCAAAGAGGAAATACCTCAATGATGCATCTTCTCCCTCAAGTTGGAGGATATACCTTGTACCTTTTCCAGTCTTCTACAGATCGATATCTATTGGCTAGATCGAAGCTTGTATTAAATCCGTTCGAGGGCCCCAAATAGGAACATGTGGATTGATCGGCGCAAACACTGCACACTTGCCTAATCTCGCAAAAGCAGGGCTGAGAACTTGGCGCGATAAGACCGCTCCAATTTGCTGCCCTTTTGCTCGGGTTCAGGCACATGTCTACAGCTCACTGATGTGATAGCATGGCACTGCCTGTGCAGTCAGGTGGAAGAACAATTGTGGCCCGAGGCTGAGAGGATGAGGCCTCACTAAATTGTTGGTCCTTCGAAAAGTGACAATGGAGGGAGACCACCTTAACTTGGTAGGTAGGTAGGTAGGTAGGTAGTCTTATTTCGCCCCTCAATAGAAAATGGATATATACATTAGGTAGTCACAAATTGATCTCCTATTGCACATGGACTGTGTCATCCACTTTTGATCGGTCTCTCTTCAACGACAGTAGTTACACATTCCAAGTAGCAAAGGCAGTAGCCTTCTAATGCTTGGATGAAGGATCATGGAAGTCTGGCTTGAAAGGTCAATTGAATGACAGTATAGGTCTTGAAGTGCGCGACTACTGACTACTCGACCCATCTTCACTAACTTATGACTTCTGTGTACCTGAAACCTCCCACGCACTGTACCTGTCTAGAAACCAGGCATACAGCATCTCATCGGAGTGACAGGAGAGTGACACCACTCGCGTAAAGACTGCTCACTGCACTAC
Source organism: Penicillium diatomitis (assembly GCF_028827545.1). Taxonomy (NCBI): domain Eukaryota; kingdom Fungi; phylum Ascomycota; class Eurotiomycetes; order Eurotiales; family Aspergillaceae; genus Penicillium; species Penicillium diatomitis. Next base: position 1,357,274 of record NW_026623175.1, on the reverse strand, counting down.
TTACTTCTGTTACCCACGGGTCAAAGCCACGCTCTACTATTTGCACCAAACTGTCGACTGTCTCGAATCGATGTAACCTCCATGCAGAGCCAGGCTGAGACACTGATCATGGCACTAACTTAATCCGTACCTGGAACTTACCTAATCAATGACTGCACGTTTGCACTGGGATTTGCTACTTCCGACTGATCGGTTGGTCAGGCACCGGTTGGGGTTGTGACCCACGTACAATCTTGATGTATCCTGCATCACCTGCACATCATCATTTCACATGACTATACGCGTCGTATGGAAATCGAGCATGCGTGCATACAGTCTACTGCAGACGCTAGATCATGCAGGGGTGCACCGAATAGGAACGAGGGGTTCTCGAGACAGAGATGCAGGATGCATTGATTGCGGAATTGCCAAATCGAGAAACATGTCGAAGCTGCATCGCACCCGACTTTTAGCTTCTTCAAGTTGCCGGGTAGATGACACCCACCAACAGCCGTTTGCCTCGTCAATGATGGGACGATTCATGGCCTGAGAGAAACATGTGGCAGGCCTCGTGGCCCAAAACAATCCCAATTAGACCTCACGGTCGGCCTCGCTCCGGCTCTTGCCACCCCGCCGAAAGAAACGATCACGAAAGGAGTAGTAGCACTAGCAACTGATCTGGGCTGCTTCCTCGGGTACGAGGGCGACTGCTCATATCAGCCAGCTGCTTGACTTTGACTAAACTTCGACTAACGTCAAGTGCTGGACTGTGTGAACTGCGAAGTATACCAATTTCCTAACTTGGACAAACACCTGAGCCCCTGAAACGGAGCCATCGTCCAACGATCCAATGAGGTGCCATCTTGTATACTGCCGGCCACATGCATTTTCCCCCACGAGGACGACGATCTTCTTCAATACTTTGCGATCTACGCTCAAACGGGAATCTGCCTTCTTTTGCTGAAGTCGAATGCGACGCTATGAGACATCGTCAGCAACAAGGTACCTCGTTCTCACGACACGTAGAGATGGCGAAGCGACAGATCATGGATACGGGGAAGCCCAGTCGCAGCTGCTACTGCTATAAAGCAGGCTCTGTCACTGTATGAGATATTGAGATTCATTCTGCTGAGCATATCGTCCCTCTTTTCATCGACAGTCCTTCTTTTCCAATTGACCACAGTTGAACAAAGTCCAAACTACCTTCCTTCATCCGTCTCTTCTACCTGTGTCTTCGTCACTCACTTCTTTGCCTATCACTTTTCGCTACACCATGCGTGGCATTCATTTATGGACGGCCGTGACGGGCATCATAGCCACAGCCTCGGCAGCGGCTCTGCCTGTCTCACAGCCCAAGAGGTTAGACTGCTTTTATGGGACTCGTTTGCTGTATGGACCGCATGGCTAACACGCGACCCTCACCAGCATCTTTGAAAAGAGAGCTTGCTCAGGTCCCGTTGCCTCTTCTCCGACCTCTTACTGGATGGCAGACCAGGATCATACTGGTGTCTCCCGCGGATATGCGCCGGGGGTGACCAAGAACGCCAGGTACCCTGTGTGGCGCAATGTTCAACAGTATGGCGCCTCGGCAGACGGCTCTGGCGATCAGACTGGCAGTATCCAGAACGCCATTGACGATGACGGATCCAATGGCAGTCGAGAGGGCAAAGGTGTCACCAAGTTCCCTGCGGAAGTGTTCTTGCCCGGTGGTACATACCAACTGGGAAGCACATTGAATCTCCGCGTGGGTACGGTCATCACGGGTGACCCTCTGAATCCCGCAGTGCTCAAAGCCTCGGCCAACTTTAATGGCGACACTATCGTCAACGGATACGATAGCCCCCACGGTGCCCCGGAGACGAGTTTCATGACTCTCCTGCGCAATGTGGTAATTGATACTACGGCACTGAGCCCCGATGCGGCCATCACGGCCTTACAGTGGGGTGTCGCTCAGGGTTCCGGCTTGACCAACGTCAAGATCAACATGCCTTACAACTCCAATGGCCAGGTGGGTATTAAGCTCACCGGCGGGTCTACGATCGCCGTGACTGATGTCCACATTCACGGTGGTGCCGTGGGTATTGAAAACTCCAACCAGCAGGTCAACTTCAAGAACATTTACTTCCAGGGCTGTACACTGGGCTTCAAGGGCGCTGTGGACAACGGTGGCGGTGGCTGGACCGTTTTGCTCCAGGGTGCTACCTTTGATTCCAACGGCGTTGGCATTGACATGACCGCCAACGAGTTGGGCAGCTTGGTTCTCTTGGATTCCAAGGTGACCAACTCTGGTACCGCCGTCAAGTTCTATGACTCCTCCAACGATGGAGGCAATCGCAACAGCCAGCTGCTAATTGAGAATCTCGAGCATGACACTGATCACCCCATTGCTGTGACTAGCAATGGTGATGTGAAGCTTGCAGCCACAAGCCATGTCGACACTTGGGCTTGGGGTAACGTCACTCCTGGAACGTACGAGACCGGTACCACGTTTACCACCTCCCGTCCAGATGTCCTGTTGTCAAACGGCAAGTATTTCATGCGCACTCAGCCCACCTACGCCGAATATGCGGCCGACCAAGTCGTCAATGTCAAGAGCGTCGATGGTCACAAGGTGTACGGAGATGGCAGGACCAGTGATGTTGCTTCGTTGAATGCCATTCTCGCCGATAACGCGGCTAACTGCAAGATCACTTACTTCCCTTACGGTGTTTATATCGTTGACGATACCCTCAAAATCCCCGTGGGTTCGCGTATCGCCGGTGAAGCCTGGGCTGTCATCTCTGGCAAGGGCAATGCCTTCAAGGATTCCTCCAACCCGAAGCCTGTTGTCCAACTTGGACAGCCTGGTGATGTTGGTGTTATTGAAATTCAGGATATGCGCTTCGGTGTCAGTGAAATCCTTCCTGGTGCGATCATTGTTGAAGTCAATGCTGCCGGGGCTAACCCGGGTGATGTTGCCATGTGGAACACCATGGTGCTCATCGGCGGTACTTACGACACCAGCATCTCGACCAACTGCCAGAATGAAGACACTTCGCAGTGCATGGCGGCCTTCCTCGCTTTGCACCTGACATCTTCTTCATCTGCCTATATTGAAAATCTCTGGGTCTGGACCGCCGACCACAACCTTGACAACGGCGGCTCTGCCTACACCGTGATCTCCACCGGCCGTGGTGTTCTGGTCGAAGCCACCAGGGGCACATGGTTGACCGGCACTGGATCGGAACACAACTGGCTGTACAACTATAACTTCCACGCGGCCGAGAACGTTTTCGCCGGCTTATTGCAGTCTGAAAGTCCCTACATGCAGGGTTCAGGCGCGACGCACTCCGCTCCGGCGCCCTGGACTGCCGAAGCTGTCTATGGTGACCCTGACTTCTCCTGGTGCGGTGGCGGTGATCAAAAGTGCCGAACCTCACTCGCTACCAACGTTGACGGAGGCAAGAATGTGTTGCTTTATAACAGTGCCGCTTGGGCGTTCTTCAACGGACCATGGTATGGTGACTACAGTACGCAGTGCTCTGGCTCTTGCCAGACCAATATGATGCGCGTCGCCAACAGTCCCGAGAATCTGGTCTGGTATTCCATCAGTACCAGAAAGACTGATGTCATGATTCTCGATGGCGATTCTAACCCCACCGAGTATAATCATCCTGGTAGCTGGGAGGGTCTCATCCAGGCTTATCGGCAGTTTGCCTCATAGGCCGATGTTGAGTGCAAAAGAACCACTGCCGAGTCCGAGCCGTGCATAAGGTAAGCACAGTCAGTTTCATGTCTGCATTTTAAAGAATCTCCCCTGTCTATAAGACTGTCTGTACATATCGTAGAGCTCCGAGGCTCTGATATACAAAATGTATATATGATCTTGTCATTGATTCAGCACTCACAACCGTTGTAACTTGCTCGAAATTCCGAGTCTCCTCCATCCGTGTAGTACACATGTCCGACCTGTGTATACAGGCTTGTTGCAAGCATGCACGACTGGAAGCAGGCCTCTTGCAACTTTTACATCCGTTCTCGTCACTCCATGGAAGTGTAACCCCTTTGCCGAGGTCAACAGCCGGGGCTAGATTATCAGATGTGCAGGAAATGGTGATCCTATACTTGATACAGGCCCTGGAGGTACATACACTGCGCATGAATTAAAGACTCTTCGTAACAAACTTTTTGAAGCCCTCCATTTCGATAAGGAATTCTCATCGCCAATGCAAAAAAAAAAAAAATGAAAAAGACTTTGAAAAAGAGAAGACAGAAGACATGAAACCGGATCGCTAGATAACAAAGGCACATATGCAGAGGCATAACATCACGTATTTCAAATCCCGATGCATTGTCATTCCATCATCTCCTCAATAGACGGCTTGATCTTCGACGAAGTGATCCCGCCCATCAGCTGTCCGAGAAGATCTGAATCTCCATCAGCATCGAGCTTATCCTCGTCTGATTTTGCGTTCTCATCGTCGTCAACCTCGCCACCAAGGACGTCTGGATCCCCATCGCGCTTCTCTTCCAGGACACCCAAGCCAAGGTTCTGCGAAATGTCAGTACAAGCGATTCACTCAAAATACTACGGACAATGAGCCGGAAAAAAAAAAGAGGATAAAAGAAAGTCACCTACCATCTCAATATAATCCTTCCCATCTTCGTCCACAGAGTCCAACACCATCTCCTGCCCCCTACCGGCCGCAATCTCCTTCTCCAGATCCTCATTGGCATCCTTCAACTTCGGCAAGAAAGCCGATAGTCGTGATAACAAATCAGACCCCCCATTTACACGGTGTATGTTCGGCTTTGGGCGTCCAGCCAGACTGGGTATTGACGGGGCAGATGTGGACGTGGGCCCGGTTGCGTCGTGCATGTCTGCGTCTTCGCGTTCATCGGAACTATCTCCCTCATCACTTTCGCTTTCGCTTTCACTTTCTGACGACGAGGATCCGGAGGATGAGGTCGGGTCGTCGTCGGAGGCCAAAGGGTCTTTGTCCTCACGGCGTTGTGGCGTGGATTTGGCTGATACAGCACTCATTGTGTCGGTTTGATATTCTCGCTCAACGACTACCGGCCCGTTAAGGTATGTGTCGCTTTGAGAGTCGAGTAAACCGTTTGTGAATGAAGAAAGTGGACCCGATGGGAGCAGAGCAGTTGGGTGGGAGGACGGTCGGCGCCGATGTCCTGAACGAACAAGGTGATAGCTTGCCAAGCGACGGTATGCTGGTGAATGGTTCCAAGTGTTGTGACTAAATCTCTGTCAATTGAGACTGCCTATTGTAGAGAATTCAAAAAATCGAACGAGTCGCATGGTATTTGCACTGCAACTTTTTGGAAGGTGGAGCTGGGGCCGATAAGATAAGAATCGGTTTTCATGTGAGGCTGTGGCTCACTGGCCAGTGGCTAGTAGGCTACTGGCTCCACATGGTAAGAGCCTAAAGGGTAGTACGACTATGAACGAAGCACTGATGGGACTCTGCGTTAATCAGTCAACAAACTGTAGCTACTAGCTACTAGCTAGTAGCTACTACTGTACAAAGCTAGCTTAGGGTCAGGATATTGTTTTGAGCATCAACAAACTAGGTTATCGGTATGATTGAGCACGAGAGTCATTAATACAGCGCTGATGGACTCAGCAGTGTTGAAAATCCCGGATCATGTAGTCGTACTAGCATTGAGAAGAAGATTATCTGCTTCGGCTCCTTCGTCGGGACCGGCTTCTCCTCCTGCTGGGGCTTCTTCGTCGACTGCGGTTACGTTGGTGAGATCGTCGATCATCCATCTTTTTCACCGTTGGATCCGTGGCCGCTGCTTCACATTCGCCATTCGTGGCAGTGTCACGCTGCGATCCTTTTGCTTGTTCAAAAGCAGGGATGTAACGGTCAGCATCTTCCATTGATCTATCCTTCTCTTGATCCATTTCGCGGTCCCTCTCCCGCTCTCGTTCGGTAGACCGAACACGACGTCGGGGTGATCGACTGCGAGTACTCGTGACCGGTACGTAGCGGTCAATGTCTAGAGAGCCGGGAGAGGTCCGCCGTTGAGGCGACCGGCGGCGAGAGCGTGACCTCCGTCTGGTGTTTGATCGTGATCGAGAGCGCCATCTGGGAACAGCAGAGCGAGATCTTGACCGGTGGCGCTCTCGGCTACGACGCCGGAAACGAGAGCGAGAACGTGACCTTCGGCGAGATGGGGAACGAGTATATCGAGTTCGCCGCGGACGATAGTCATCATCACCAGGACGGTCTCTACCGCGGCTACGATCATGACGCCGCCGATCAAAGTCTCTGTCGTGATCGCGGGATCTTGATCGCCTGCGATCTCTATCCCATTCACGCTCTCTTTCTCTTTCACGCAGCGGTCTGCTGGCTGAACGACTGCGGCTTCGTCGTACAGGACGGTAATTGCGCTCCTCGCGGAAATCCCGAAAGTCTCGATAGCCACGACGGGCTTCCATAGAGCGGTCTCGAGACCTAATGGATGCGTCTCGAGAGCGGTCACGGCGACGGTCAGGGTCATAACGAGAGGTATGCCGGCGGCGCGAGCGACTGCGGCTGCGGCTTCGATCTCTAATTGAAAGTCTGACTCGGTCAGAACGGCCGACAGTAGAATCAGCCCTTCTGGAATTTCTGGACGGACTGGGCCCTCTCGTGGAGGCGCCAGACGCTTTAGGGGGCGCGGCGGACGCAGACGGCTTCAGGCCATTCTCAATAGCTTCTGCCTCCTCAAAGTCAAATTCACGCTTTTGACGAGCCTTGGCGGCTAGTTCCTCTCCCTCTTTCAGGAGCATCTGCAAAGCAAACTCCTCCAATGATTTCTCATCGACGTTGGGAAGATTTGGAGCGGGCGTTGGGTCTTTCGAGGTCGTGGATTTCTCCCGCTTCAGATCCTTGACACGAGGAGATAAACCCCGGTCCCGATATGCCGGCGAGCGGTCGCGGTGACGATACCGATCACGCTCCTCTTTCCTCCTTCGTTCGTAACGCTCTTCTCGCTCACGGTCACGTTGCTCATCGAGTGCCCTTTGTTCTTCACGTAGTCGCTCACGTTCGGCGCGCCTTTTGTCGTCAATTTCCTTCCTTCGAGCCCTTTCTTCTTCTTCTTTCTGTCGCTCCATCTCCCGTTTCTTGCGTTGCTCTTCTTCTCTGACCCGCCTTTGTTCCTCCTCCAGTTCTTTTTGTTTGCGCATTTCTTCGCGCCAAATCTTGTCCCTTTCCTCTCGCTTGGCCTGGACGAAAGCCTCGTAATCATCATCGGTCTTGCTTCCGGAGGCTTCTTCTTTCGAAGCGATCTCTTCCCCAACATCTTCGCGGCGGATAGCGCGGACTGTGTCCAGAATACTTTGGAGATGCTTGGAGGCTAGTGCATTGATTGACTCTTCGACGTTCTTGTACACATCACTTCGATCAACTGCGCCTTCTATCAGCGTCGCCGCTTTCCCACGTTCTCGCGAAAGATGTGCTGGTTCGCGCTCGATCTCCGATTCCGCTAATTCAATCAATTGGTCCGTGAATCTAGATTTGGAATCCTTCGAAACTTGTCAGCCTTCCGTATGTGGACAAAACCAAGGACGATTTTCTCCAAGCTGTAGGCACATACACCTTGATTGAATTCCGCCCATATTTGTTTGCGAATGCTGTCAAAACCACCTTTCTTTTTGAAAGAGTGGAGCAACTTGTCAATCGCCGCATTTTGGGCCGCGGATATTGGAAGGTCTTCAGGCTTGTACTTTTTGCGAGTCAACAAGCCTACATCAGGTGTAGACCGTTTGGATCCCACCTGCACGTCTTCCATGACTTCCTTGGTAGTCATTTCGAAGTGTCGGGGGACCTCACGCGATTGAAGGAGCAAGAGGCAGTTGTAATTCATCGGGCGCGCGCGACAATCGATAAGCGATGACACGACCGAGCGACGGCAGAATGTTGTTCCGTGGTTAGAACTGCGGGTTGCTGATTTGCTTCAACCTCCTGCCGCCCGGATACAACTACACGCTTCGTCCGACCCCATCCACATTTACCTCGGGAGACGCTCCATTGCAGCGGCGCGGACATACCACACTTCTTGTCTTATCTGGAGCTAGCTTGTCAAACTCCTCTACGGCCCCCGAGACGCCTCCGTCAAACCCGCTACAATGGTTCACAAGGTCCTCTTCTGGAGCGGCTTCGGTGCGTGACGTGCTCCTCCCTCACCTTCGTCGACGTGCAATTCGTTTGACCTTGGCACCTTTTGAGTTCTGTAAGGATTTTCGACTAACCTGTCTACCACAACAGGCATCGCCGTCCGCCTTTGGCAACTCGGTATCGAGATGCGCCCCATTCTCGCTAAAGAATCCCTCTGGGTCTACCCTCTGTTTGCTGGTGTTGGTGGCAGCTTCGGCTACTGGATGCAGGGTGTCGAGAACCGTCAATTGAAGATGCTCGCTCAGCGACGAGAGGCCATTCTTGAGAAGCGCCGACGACGGGATGAGCGCGAAGCGCTTAGCAAGACCGAGGAGAACGCTGTTTTGGCTGCTGCATCATAAGCGGCTGGTCTGCGTTTGAAGTGATGATTATTGCAGGAGTGGAAGCATTGCGTGTGTATTCATTCTTATTTCCTTTTTTTTTTTTTGACATGTACCAAAATTCCACGGTTTGATATCTATTCAACCTCGGAGAGTCGTTGCGAATAAACCGCCGGCCAATTGCACAGTAGCACATACATTAGACGCTACTCTACCACCCGAGTGATCTCCATCCAATGAGCTCTGCGTGGCTTCCTCACGCGCTGCTCTAGAAGTTGAAGGACAGGACTTAACGGGTAAATTAGCTGAGGGTCTCTGCGTCACTATCGAACCGAACCGGAAGAGTGGAATCCTACTGTGGACAATATTGATGTGAATTGAAGTATGATAAGTGGTATCTCATGAGCATGTTTCATATCATGCAGTACTTCAGGATTTCTCTATAGTCAATTGGAGGGTCACTTCCCACTTCTGACTGCCAGTGCCATATCCGCCCCCGAGGCGGTTTCGAATCAAACTGGAAATTTTCTCTCTCAAACGAGAAGTGGTTTCCTCTGAGCCACCGACCCGAATTTTCAAATTCGCCATGCAGAGTCCGTAGTGAACTTGCCAGAAGCGTGCATCGTCAACTCCGTACACAGCGGGGTCCGCCTCGATGTCCTTAATGACCTCGGGAACCCCTGGACCTGAATAAGACATGAGCAGCATTGACCCCAGAGTCTTGACCAGGCGAACACCAAGCATGCACATCGAAATTGCGATCGTGCCCGAGAGGAGCTTATCAAGCCAATCATAGATTCGTACCGAGACCAACGGTAGCAGAAGTAAGAGTGTTGAACATGAGAGGGTAAGGAAATGCGACGGGTTGCTCAGTACCGACGGAAGGGACTTGATGTACCCGAATCGCATGGCTTTACCAATACGCGCATGGTTCTTTAGCCCAATTGCAGAGACCAGCGTGGAGGATATAGCCAGCAAAGCAGTGATGTCCACCCTCCCGACAGAAGCCCGTTCATGGTCGTGGTCATGGTGTGGTTCGTGACCTGACTTTTCCAAAAAGTGCTGTAGGTTGTGGGAGATCAAATCCATACCCATGAACAGCAAGAGGACACACATGGCAAATCCTGCAAGGACTTCAGTTCGTGCGAGTCCAAATGGATGTCGAATACTGGACCGCTTCCACACCTCAAAGTTCCCAAGGATATCGACAGCCACGCAAAGCAGAGCACCCAATGAGTCGAACAATATCAAGTGGGAAAGCGCAGTCATCGCGAGCGACCCGTGCGCGGTCCACAAGGTGTATGCAGCGACAAACATATGGCAGACACTCCACCAAAACCGTGTTTTCTGCTCTCTTGACATGCTAGCACGGCACTCCTTCCATGTTGGGATAGGCAGCGAGTTTGGCAAAGCCAAGGGTGCTCGTGGTGGAGGTTCGAGGAATATTTGATGCGAGATACTACTGTGTTTGTACTTGTGACCCCGGCGCTGTCCAATGTTCTATGATTTGTCAGGATCTTATTTACATAACAAAAGGTTCGTCGAAGTATGAAGCATACCGATTTCACAACTGGACCCTTGGCCATGACAGTTGTGTTGAAGTTGAACGGGCTTGCAGATGAAGGCTCACTAGGTCCATTGTCGGCTGAGGTACTATTGTCTGCCCGCCCTGGGCTGAGGGTAAAAGCTGATTTAGTTGGGCTCCAGCGATCCGATGTACCTGCATCTAGAGGCATTGTCCGGGGAAATGACTCTCGAAGCGGCGATAACGCGTCGCGATCCATCGGGACTGCTGTATTGATTAACGATGCATGGTGATCATGAGCCTCATCTGGTGGCGGAGTCGGGGTACGGGGAGGTATCGGCAGAGGGAGATTTGAGGCCATTGTTACAGTGGCCTGGCGGATGTATATCGTATACACAATCGTCGGGTGGGGTGCACAAACACCGTCTTGAAGCTCGAACCAAGCTCGCGGGAAAAGGAGATAACGGAGGAGGCCACCCTATAAAGCCTTGGAATTCAGGTGTCTCTTGGCGGGCGGAAGGGGCGGGGAGGCAATGGTCTCGACCGCATGTCATGTACATCATCCACTCGGAGCAGACACCGCAGGACTACCACCCTCGTCATTGATCGCAAAGCGCATTTGCCCGAGGCGCGGTATATGAGAGCCGCGAGTGACATTCAGAACTTTGTGTTGATTTTGTCAGCGATGTATTTTTCTCCAGTGTGCTGAGTGAAAGATTCCAATGCAGCATCTGCGTGGCGTCGATGGATAATCGCGGCTCCTTCATTGTCTTTCTTCTCGTCTTCTACCTGCTCCTCAGCTCCCAGTCACGTCCCCCGCTCATTGATGAAGATCGGGAGCGCCAGCGGGCGCTTGAGCGAGAGGAAAATGTGCTGCAATTACTGAACGGGTCCAAGTATGGAGACTTTGATCCGCCGGCGGAGCGATGGCTTCCGTTTCTGGGCGCGCGATCCAACGATAGCTTCGCGTGGGACCTCCTTCCACATGCCCAAAATCGCGTCCGTGATCAGTTGCAATCCGCTCTCACGGCCGCTGGGGTAGAAACGCCCCGAGGCGTTGACGATATCCCCTTGTCCTCATCTTCCAACCTTACCAAGCTTTTCCTGCCGGTCTATCGCAATGTTACGGGTAAGCTTCACGGAGACTGGGTTCGCAGATCTGATGTACAGCGCCGCCTGCCTCTCAACATGACTGCGATCGCTCTGGAGCATCAATACTACAATGCTGAGTTCAGCTCCAATATCACGGGCAATGACGGTTCATTCTACTTTGACATTGAAGAAGGCGGTGGGGAAGACCTTCGTATCGGAGAGTCGCTTGTCCGAGAAATTCGGGCTAGCCTCAAAGTTGAGAGCAATGACTTCTGGGGTAGCAGCTGGGATATGCCGCTATCTGGCGTACATTTCCCAGAGAATGGAGGCATCGTTTTGACCACTACGAGTGAAAAGTTTGCCGGGATCTTTACATTGGCCCATCTTACGCTCTCAGCCGATACATTCGAAATGTCTCACAAGCTGTCCATCAAGTCCCTCGTGAGCACAATGTCGAGAAACCAGTCTCTTCATCCATCGTTCATCCCGTGGTCTACATTAGCAGGGACCGAACAGGTTGAATTTCTAGCGCCAAAGTGCGAACATGTTGTCTTTATCCAGCAACATCCGGTTGTGATCGAGGGCATGGTTGCTGACAGGCTGACGCTTGATCGAATGGAACAGGAACTCAGGTATCCTGTGGGAGCGCCCATCCCTGACCCTCCGCTTATGACAATGTCATGTGTCGTATTCTCCCCCGACTGCGGATACATTCTCGAATCAAAGGGAGCTCCCGAATTCCCTCCCACGGATTCGCTGTTTCTGACAGGCCCTAAAGCGGAACAATACAGCAAGTACTCTGCGCGTCTCCTCTTCATGACCTGCGGTGTTTTCGTTGGACAGATCGCTCTGTTGCTGCGTCAGATCAAAGAGGCTTCGACTCCTTCCACGCGAAGTCGAATCAGCTTCTACACTATCGCGTTGATGGCGCTCGGAGATGGATTGATTCTGGCATTCATGGTTCTGGCGCTTTCCGCCACTGTTTCCTTCCTGGTTTTGTCTACCGCCTTGTTCCTGGCATTCCTCTCCGTCAGTTATATTGGCATGAAGTTCATGCTGGAAATCTGGGCGGTTCAAGAGCCGGAGAGACGGGAGGAACGGTCGGCGAACGCTCCAGCCCCCACAACACGCCCGGGCACACTTCCTTTGCCTGTCACGGCTCCCGCGCAGGATACCGGGGCCACACCAGTGGTCATCCTGACCCCGGATCAAGACCCGCCTGCCGATGACTTGGACCCACCAGCAAATCCCAATCGAACTGTGGCGCCAACTGCGACCCAACCCCGTACAGATGTGGGCACCATGTATGCGCGCTTTTACCTGGTGTTTTTCGCACTGTTCATGGTAACTTCCTCGGCCACGTTCCTGCCGCGCCGAGCAGGTTCGATCTTTGCGCGGGTGGCTGCAGGGATTTACCTTTCGTTCTGGGTTCCCCAAATTTACCGCAACGTGATGCGCAACTGTCGCAAAGCATTGCGCTGGGAATTTGTCATCGGACAAAGTGTCCTACGACTATTCCCATTCGTGTACTTTTTGACGGCTCGCGAGAACGTTCTGTTCATACGTCCTGACTGGACAACTGCCTTGGTCATGGTTGGGTGGGTATGGGTGCAAGCCTGGGTCCTAGCCAGCCAAGACGTTCTTGGGCCTAGGTTTTTCGTTCCTCGCGGCTGGGCTCCTCCTGCTTATGACTACCATCCAACTCTTCGAGATGGTTCAAGTACTGACGAAGATCTTGAATCTGGGAATGTGATATCCATTACTTCCCTACGTGCTGACGAACGCGACTTGATCGCTGACACGAAGGATGACGGCAAGCACATGTCCCCAAATCGCAAAAAGGTCGTCTTTGACTGCGCTATATGCATGCAAGACATAGAGATTCCTGTTTTTTCGGCATCTACTTCTGCTGGCGGAAGCAGCGTCGCCGAGGGCGCTTCTAACATATTAAGTCGCCGCACATACATGGTAACTCCATGTCGACACATATTCCACACACCTTGCTTGGAGAGCTGGATGAGGCTCCGTTTGCAATGTCCTATCTGCCGTGAATCGATTCCTCCTGTATAGAGTTGCATCGGAACAGACATGCTAGAGATGTTTTCTCGTTTATCCGAGTTAGAATTGAATAGTTCTTGCTCGCTGCAACCTTATGGAATACATACCTAACGGGCAACAATTGTTTCTCATAGTCCTGCCAAACTTTATCGTGGCACCCGTGTGAGGGAGCACTCCGCCGTCGCTAACAAGAAATAGGCTATAAATGATACCCGACGCCTGTTTCAAGTTGTAGGTCATCTGAATATGAATACCTAGGTAGAGGTGACCATCTAAAGAATATCTTGTAGCACACGAGGTGAGCAGCCACCTGCACCTGTTGAGTCGCGCTCTATTCCAAAAATGACCAACTTATTTTGAATAACTCAAAGTCCCATCAGATCACAGTTGTGGCAACATTGACGCTCATATCCATAGCATTGTTGAAAAAGTATTCGTCTCAACGGACGTTGTATGCGGCATATCGTCACAAATCATATAGTCAGAACTCCTTATTAACCATCCGCCGCTTTCCTTGACAGATTCTAAGGATTTACTGGTCGAGAGTCTCATTGTAAGCAGCCTCATCAAGCAGAGCATCAAGGGCAGCAACATCAGCAACCTCGATTTCGGCGATCCAGCCTTCGCCTTCGGGGCTGGCGTTGATAGTCTTCGCATTGTCCTCAAGAACGGTGTTGCCACGGATGACCTTTCCAGCCACAGGAGAGAGAACATCGGAGGCTGACTTGACGGACTCGACAGCTCCCACGGGCTCACCCGCGCCGACCTCCAGATCGACTTCAGGAAGCTCCACGAAGACGACATCACCCAAAGAGTGAGCAGCGTAATTGGTGATGCCGATCTTGGCTGTAATTATTTGTTAGATTCCAAAAATGTTCAAAAGTCTGCACTGCAAGCACTGCAAAAGGGTATTCCGATTGACTCACCGGTGTTGCTGCCCTCAGCGAGCTCGATCCATTCGTGCGACTCGGTATACTTCTTTACCCGAACTGTTGAGGCCAATTGAGAGCGACGTTAACCACCAAGGTCACATTGATCACCAAGGAAACAATGTCACGACATCATTCAAGGCCAACATGGTCAAGCCAGTCTTGACTCGAGGAATTGATAACTTGAGGTGCAAAAAAGACTCACCAAATGGGCTCTGTGAGAAGCTCCGGGTTCCCCGCGGGAAGCGGAAAGCAGGAGCAGCACGGGGGGTGCAAGTGAAAGGCTTCTGAGCCAAAGCTCGGGAAGCAAAAGGGCGGATCGAGCGAGCAATGGAGGACATTTTGAGATATGAGAATGGTGTAATTGAGAGGAAGAAGAAGAAGGAAGAAAAAGAAGAAGGTCTTGGGAGAGGAGTTTAAGTGCAAGAAAGATGGGGTGCTTTCCCCGGCGGAGTTGCGATGCAATCGATAAGATAGCGCCGAGACTACCGATAAGCCTAATCAGCTCCGACCTCGTCGGAATTTTGCGCCACGGCAACGCTTCTCGCCGACTCCTAACACCACCATACTGGGTCCATGCGCCAACTGTCGATGCGATGTTGTACGAATTGATTGCCATCGTATGTGACCCTTCTTCGCATATCATAGACTCCCTTGAAACCAGATACTAAAATGTGTCAATCCGCATGCAGGTCCGCCCCGGCAGCCTCAACGAGGTTCGCGAGTACGTATCCCTCAAGCTACAATCGGGCCACACCTTTTCGAATCACACTCTATGAAATAGATCATGAACGCTGATTCTTCCTCAAGGATTGCTCGTAACGCAGGCTTGCAAGTCATCCGCTCCGGTGGCGTTGTTCGTGGGTTCACCAACTGGGGCGCATTCCGCCTGCCCAAAGTCACTACCAAACATCAGGCCCGATACAGCGAGGGCCATCACTTCATCATGCGTTTCGATGCTTCCGGCCCAGTTCAGTCCTCTATTCGCCGCACGTTAGGTCTGGATCCCCGTATGATCAATTTCTCCGTCGTCAAGCTTGGCGATAAGCTCGAAGAGATCAAGGATATCGATGGCAAGGTCGAATGGAACAAGACTCGGAGTATCGCGGACTCCATCTAAATGCAGTAAAAACATTCGTTTTCGCATTTTATTGGAACTGCTCTTACACGATAGGCCTGACATTTGCTCTCCGTCGCCAGTCGTCCCCGTCGTGTGGACATGCTCCTTAACCCGTCTTCCAACTCTTTTTGTACCATTACGGCATGGACCTTTCGCACTACTACTCGAGCACATGAGCACTTCCGGCGCACTTTGTATATCACCCAATTTTCTTGTTATTTGCTTCATATCCTCCTCTACTTTTTACGTAGATTGCTTCTTCTGCATGGGTCTTGTCCATTTTGTCTGCGACCCGGAATACTCTTGCCTAATATATCAGGCCAGTATCGAAGATGCACAGGCACAACATCAAAGTGGGCAGTGGGCAATGCCTCCTAAACCTGGAATAGGGCATGAAATATTGGAGTTCTGACAGGACCTCGCTACGTATTACCACCTATGTATGTAGATCTTGGTGTAATACTGATCATTACGGGTATCTTTTACCCACGTGCAACACCTCCTTTGTAAGATCTGTTACAGATGAAGTTGGAATATATCCGTAGCAACACGTGACCTATGACGTGGAATCCACTAGATACCTCAGGCCAGCGCACCAGTCCGGCGGCAATACTGCCAGCTTATTGCATCGTGCACTATCCGAGGACGAGAGTGCCGTTGTTTTCTGGACATTGGGCGACCACTTGGAACGCTCCTGCACCCAACAACGACTTGAACGTTTCGAGTTTGATCCCTCAATCCAGGCTATGCAGGTCTACTTAATGTGACGAACATCATGCACAAGATATTACTTTTAGTCTTCATCCATGGGTTCAAGGTATGTCTCTTCGCATCGTGTTCAATAAATGCTGCTCTTTACTGTGATGCCGACTTGTGTGCTCTTCAATCTTTTTCGCGGAATCATTTCAAAAAAGGCTGACTCAAATGATCAAGGGAGGGGACGACACCTTTGCCACCTTCCCAGAGAAGTTACGTACGGTAGTGAGCAAGGCCCTTCCAGCCATCAAAGTGGTGACTGCTGTCTATCCCAAGTACGAAACCAAAGGGGATCTAAAAGAATGTGTAGCACGCTTTCGAGACTGGTAAGACCCTGCGTACCCCCGAAATTTCATGCATGTATGGAGCATCAACCAATGAACTTTCCGCGCGGTCCAAATCAGGCTGCAAAACACAGTCATCGACCTTGAAGTCGCGAATCAGACTGCATCCCCAACTGTTGATCCATCCGTTCATGTCTTCTTAGTCGGACATTCCATGGGAGGTATTGTGGCTGCCGAGACACTGTTACTACTTGCAAGTGAGCAGCCCATACCTTCTGCGACCTCATCTTCATTGTCGCCAGGAGAGGCCGAAGGAGAAACGCCGATCATTGAACCGGGCACGTTCATGTTCCCCCATGTCCAAGGCGTGCTCGCCTTTGATACCCCATTTCTAGGTATCGCGCCAGGCGTTGTGTCATACGGGGCTGAAGGCCATTACCGCAATGCGACAACGGCCTACAACACTTTCACCGAAGTTGCAGGACTCTTCGGCTACGGCAAAGGTTCATCGAGCAGTGCAGGCTCGATGCCACAAAACGCAGCACCTAAGGCTTTGCCTGCAAGTGCCGATGCAGCAGAGGGTCCGTCTTGGCAGCGCTGGGGCAAATACGCCATGTTTGCCGGGGCAGCTGGGGCAGTGGCAGCCGGTGGTGCCGCCGCTTTATATTCTCAGCGACAAAATCTGACAGCAGGCTTCACTTGGGTATCCTCTCATCTGGAATTTGTGGGATGTCTTGCGCGGCCTTCGGATCTGAAGCAGCGTCTCGAAGGCTTGGTGCGGGTTCAAGAAGATCGCGGAATCAAGTCCGTAAATTTCTTTACCTGTCTAGGACAGGGTGCTGGAAATCTGGTCGCGGAAAAGCAAACCGGCAGGACTTCATTCAGTCAAAAGATCATCCGATCGAAGAACAGGACCTTCTGTTTGCTCCCCGAGGAAGTCGAGTACGGCGACGGCTCGACAACGCCAAGCCGAACTGGCCTTCAATGGTCGAAAGCCGTGAATAACCAGGCCAGTGACGAAGTCCAGGCTCATGTCAGCATGTTCTTACCGAAGGACAATCCAGCTTTCCTGGATCTACTCAGCGAAGCATGCAGAAATCTAGTATCGTTCATCGACCGAGGCTGGTATGATTCCTCAAGCGGACCAGCGGATGTCGAAGACCCCTCTCTGCCGACTGGACCGGTGGATAATTTTGTCTCGGATGATGATGTCGTGGTCGTGGAAGGCAAGCGCTGAAACCCAATGCCTTCAGGCCTCAAAATGAGTGTCTAAGCTCCCAATGGGACGGTGAGGCTTTCTGCAGAGAATTTGAACCTCGAATACTGGCGAAACCTTCGCTACGTTACTCTGTTCCCCCGAATCGCGGCTCACACGCCAGAAGAGCACTATTTCAAGTCGCCACAACGGATCTCATGAAGCGCATCATTCAACAGGGACGCGGAATTGGTTTCGACTCCAGTATCCTGACAATTCAGAAATTTTGAATTCTTTTTTTTATCAATCCTGAACCCATGCGCGCTTGAGCGCAACTTCGGCACTCAGAAGGCAAGACTTCAGCCTGCTCTACATCGGGTAAATATTTCTCCGCAATCGATGTTCAGGCGAGCCTACTTTTGTCCGGTGAGAATGTGGCTGACGTGTTTTTAGAAAAGGTTCACTAGCTTCAGATCAAAACGGTGATTACCATCACCGGAGCATCAGGTTCCCTTCGTTGAACTCGTCGTTCTGTTCGGCTCTCAGAATAGGACACGGGCCTCTCTGATATCGGACCATTTGCCACAGCACATCAGAGATGTGAAGTGTCAAGAATTGACGAATTATCTCTGAATCCGCTGTCACGAACGATAGTGGTAGAGCTCGGGCTCGACATGATTGTGAACATTGGATAATAGTGAGGTAGCTTTTTATGCACACTGGTTCCAAATGACTCGGGATATGCCGAAAGGTAATCGTCGCGGCGAGATTCATCTCAAAATCCCTTCCGTGCTTTATTCCCAAGTAAAGAAAGTTCCTCCCCATGGCGCAGTGCAACTTCCCCTGCCCAGATCACTTTACGCAGCTTTACCCGTGTCATTTCAGAAAGATCCTGGATTGATCAGCCTGAGCGAGGGGCGCTCCAAAGGAATAAAACTGTCAACGCCCACGACAGGATTGAAGGACCGACAAGGTTGTTCATCGCATTGTCTTCAAAGTATGAGCGACTGCTCGTGTGACATCCATGTACAATCAGCGCATTCGATAAAACTTTAGATACCAAATATTCATTTCAAGTGGATTGCAGTAAGGCAGCCGCTCAGCTGGTAATCAAATGCTCGAAAAAAAAAACACACTCCCAAAATGCATTATGTGTAAAAAAATCCTCCCAGAGTACAGTGTTGGGGAACAAGAATTTAGACAAGAAGATAAATCACCGCATGAGTCAGAGTCAGGATGGTAAATGACTCAACACTACGCAGACGGACGTCAACATTCAGTAATTGTGTCCGTATACCGATTGGCGCTGGTGGTACATGCTTGGAGCATACTCGGAATTCGTGTCTTGGTACATGGTCTGGCGTCGGTCATCCTCGGCAAGGAGTTCTTTGACTTCCCACGTGTTAGGCTTGACGCCCACTGAGAACTCTAGATCTTCCTTTGTGATCGAGTCCCAGAACTAAAGCCGATAGTCAGTATGAGACAAGAAAGGGATTTTGAAATAATGCGATTGTGGAGGGTCTCACCTTGTATACCATCATCACGGCCAGGAGGTTGCAGAAAGTGGCGAAGAATAATCCATCCAGATAGTGCTGGACGTTGGTGCAGATCGTATCGCTGAAAGCATACATCAAGACCTGGCCAATGATAAACACCAACAGACCGAAGGCAATATTTCCCAAGGGCCAACGATCATCGAGGGTGTTGGCGACTAGAAGAAGTTGCATGACAACATAGATTGCGACGGCAATGGCGTTGAGAAGGTAGAGAACGATGAATAAGCCCATGGTATGGGTGGGGCCTAGTCCACCCCATGATTTGAACGTCATGAGGGCGATGACAAAGGTGAGAGCGAACATGGCGGCGGAACTGATCCGCACGAGCCATACAGAGAGTGTAGTTCCATCCTCATACAACTGAAATCCGACGAACCCGTTGACGAGCAGGCAGGCGCAGAGAGCGGATGTCAGGCCGCTTTGGACTGCCACAAAATAGGGGAATGGGCCACTGCGTGGTGGTACCACGCCTGCATCGATGACAAGTGTGAAGATGGTGAGAGCCAAGTAGATATAGAAGAAGGTGACAATCTCCTTGCGGCCTAGGGGAAAGCAGTCAACAGTTTAGCGCATGATTCTAGATCTCGAGCTATATCTGCGATCAACGGGGAAGGCTAACGAACCGACAGCGGTGAATTTGGATCGAATGTGCAGGATCATAATCACTGTCATTGCAAGGGCGATGATGTGCATGAAAGAGGCCGCACCCTCGAAGATGACAGTGTTGGCAACCTCAATGTTTCGCGCGTAACAATTTGAGACGATGCCCGTGGCCCCCGAGATTGACGACGCTGGGCCTACGAGCAGGCACAGCGGCAACGGGGTCTTGTCGCATATTGAGTTGAAGTCGCCGAACCCCATGATTTGTGGCCGTCGATATGCTTATGGAAAGGCGACAGCGGAAAGGATGAAGCAGTTGATCTACCTTGAAATTGGTGGGCGGTCACAGAGTCAAAGATTATTGTCGAACGGCCGTCTCCACAACAACGGGGGGGGGGGGCGTTTGATGTGGAACAGCGGGGGATTGAAGGTGCGCTGCAACGTATTGGTCGATGGAGAACGAAACGAATGACGATGGAGACCCCAAAGTGACGCAGCTCGTAGAAAACTCTGGATAATTGTCGAGATCAGACGTCAAGCTAGTTGTAAGCGAGTGGTGCAACCAGGCGTGAACGATCACTAACGGCGGTAGTAGGTTCGAGACTTCTCCTTATCGGCGAGCTGAACTGCAGAGATCAAGTCACGGGATCCGATCGTGTCCCGTACTCTGAAGAGTGGGTACACTGGGGATTGCTCATGTGGGTTTCTATTTTAGGCCTGGCGGCTGAGGTTGAGTCCCACGTGATTTAGAGATGGTTCCTGAAGGTTGATGACGGTCACCTGAGGCTAACAAACTATCCGAAGTCAACATCTGCTTGCCAACTTTATATCACAACATGAAGTCTTCCATCATTCATGAGTTATGACCACCCATTCTTTGTCTGCAGTGCACCAGAATACTCAATCATAGCACTGCCTTGGGTTGTCTCCCTCAACAGGACTCGGAAAGAGACACACTGTGCGCTCTGAAGATTGCCATGTGCAGATGGGAAATTCATCTTGACCAGCCAGCTCAACTGAGTCTGACTCATCAACAGGATTGATAGACCGCTTCCATGCTTGGTTGACCCAAAGAGTCAACTGCGGATCATGCTGGTATCTAAAACTACTACTGTGGCCCGCACGGCAGATCAAATAGCTACTAGTTGGTTCGGGCTGTAGGATTGCAACAATCATTGGCACGTGCATGGGCTTTACAGGTTGTTCGTATTGTCTCCATCGTCAGCTAGTGTCTCCCGGACGGGGCGTTCTTCTTCTGTCATTTGCTCGATCACTGGAAAACTATACCAATTCGGAAAATTCTCCGGATCGCACTGCCAAGCTCCATTCATTTGCAGAGTTGGCCGATTTTTCTCATTCCAGTCGACATCTGTACCACTACCTATGTGGCTAGATCATGCAGAAAAGCTTTGGGTATCACTAGGCTACCACAGCATGAGGCCAGTCAAGTGAAGGCGAGGATTCCCATTGTCCAGCATACCCTGTTTTCCCAGCCCTGTCCTAGCATGTGATGGGCAGATTTCATCGTACGAGGGGCGGAAAATATGAAAACACCGCCGGACGAGTACAATCAGGCTATCTCATGCAAACGAAGCGCCACGTGTGAGTAGTTACACACTGTTGGTCGAGATCACCAGGGAGTCATTACCCACCAACGGCTTTTCAGGCACACACATTGTCGATCTTCCAGAACTGATGGTATTTGCCGATAGAGGGTCAAACATGGGAGGGACGCTACTGGGGGTCAAGGGTCGCAGATCCCTTATCATACCGGATCAATTTCCGGTCGGCATTGCTGGGCGTGCATTCCAAGTGAACATTTTCCAGATGGCTATTGACTGATTGAGTGATATTTACTTTTTACCAGTTCAAGCCACCAAGCACGCAGACAAGACCCGCTTCGCGGGTTCACCCAGCTTGCACTTATGTGCTTGGTACTTATGCAGCATCTTTTGGTCACTGGTCTGCACGGAACCGTGAGTCCAGCAAGTGAAGCTCGAGGTGTTGAGATGAGTAGTGGCAGTCATAATCAAATTCCTCTTCCTCGGTCGTGCTAGAGCAAACACGGGTCACCACCTTTCTTCGTCCATGGAATTACAGATTGTGTGAAACTGCCTCGTTCCAGATGGAAAGTATGAAGTTATGAAGGGCCACTGTCGGTGTAGTATTATGGAGGCCCTAGTGCTGTGCTAAATTCCGGGTCGAGTTTCAGAAAGCTAGCTACTCCGAACTTATTACCAACCAGCCAAAACTTTATTTATCTGTCTGTTTTCTGGTCTCGGATTAAAGAGGAAAAAACATCGAGAAAAAAGAGAAAAGAAAAGAAAAGAAAAGAGAAAGAAAAAGAAAAAGAAAACACAATTGACGACACAATGACTGGGACCGGGCCCCTGTGCTTCTAGATCATCCCCTTCTTCCTGCCCTCCAGTTTGAAATTCAATTGATAGACTTCTTCGAGACCTCCGTGATGAATGAGTTTTTTCTCCCCTCATAGATTTGCAGGCCCGGTAATCTCGTCAATCTTCGGGTGGCTTGATGGCACCACACTGATTCGAAAACCCTGATCTATGATCCCCGTCTCGACCTACGGAGATAATTCCAGAACAGGATCAAGACTTCTGGCATTAATTATGAACGTCCTCCCTGTACACCCCGAGCCCCAAATTTCCTCATCATCTTGTGTTGTTGTCCTCAGAAAGGATTCAATCCCCTACACCATCAAACTTTTACCACCTTCCTTCATCCGACGCCCTTCGACGGTGTTCAAATTCACACCGTTTCGTGGCCGAGCGTTACCCTCAGAATCGACGAGGTCCGTCCAACTTCAGCATGTGTCACTATTTCAAAAATTACTATATCTACAGCACCTGCCAAAACCCCGCCGCCCATTTTCTCCGGACCAACCTTGATGGCAACAAAGAGACTCGTTGTGCCGATGGGCCGCATGATCGATTCATCGTGATTGTGGGCAAATGTCTGCTATGTGGGCGTTGACGCAGAGACCGTCTCCATTTGCTCGCAAGCTCAGTGCGATCCAGATTAGGCTTCGGCTTGACACTTTGCCGCCAAACCCCATATCGGGCATATGGATCATTCCTCCTGGTTGATGCCCAATTCCATCCCCACTGCCAGGCGAGAACGGTCCAAAGCTTCCCCTTTGGATACACAATGGCCACTTCTTACATACAATTTCTGCGGCGATCTCGTCACCGTCTCGATAGTCGATCATCGGACTACACGAACCTGTTCAAATCGCCACTTTCCATATGATCGGTGAAGACGATCTGCAACCCCATTTCCAACACGAGTTCAATGGACGGAATGAGGACATCACCCCCATGAAAAGCATGCAAAGAACACCCGGGACATGCAGAGGAAAGAGGCGGAAGCAAGAACAGAAAAACACCAGGTCACAGGCAATCAATGGCTGATCAAGTGGATCAATCCTCCCAGTCGGTCTTGATCGACGCGTGAACCAGACGTGTCGACCGAACGATCTTCTTTGGTCTGTCTTCTTGCATCTCTGTGGACTTGTGTGTGGAGTGCCGCCCAAGTTTCAGAGTTTTGAGCACGGACGACTCTCCTTGAATCCCAATTCGTCAATGTTACCAGACCGTTGCTTTCGACCTAAATGATCTCGTGTGTTGTCCGAACAATGTCTTGTAGCATCGATTCCGAATGGGGGAATGTATTGAACTTCTGGAAGAGTGGCCGCTTTACAAGTCGGCATTTCCGAGCTAAACAAAAACACACGCCCGCATTCTATGTATTGAAGCAGGGCGCTCAACGAAAACAATTAGCGCCATGATAGAAAACGAGGTCGGAGTCCATTTGCTCAAGGAACGGGATCTGGATTGGCTAGATATTGTAAGGTAGATGGAAGACTTTTCCACTTTGACTGAATTCGATTGAGATAGATTGTTCAATTTTACACTGCAATGCAATAGCTTGTTTTGCACGCTTTTTGACAGGCAAGGCGATCGACCAACAAGTGAGATTTAAGAGGCCAATCCATGTATACTGAAGTTTGAGAGTCCGACTAACCTATATACATGTGAATTGAACCGTAATGTGTACGGAGCAAACATCTTTCACATGTCTTTTCTCCGGGAGTTTCATGAACCAGTGGATCTGACCAACAGTAAATCAACGCTCTAGGCTGCAGCTGCAGCTGCAGCTGCCGCTGCCGACACGGATGCCATGCACGGACAAGGATTATCGGGAATTCTGCTGACGCGGGAAGCTTTCATCGTCGATGACACGGCAAAAGGCCCCAGATACTCGGAGCGTTTGAAGTAGTAGCAGTATCCGTACGACTGGTTATCCTTTGATTTTTCATGCTCCTGTTAGCCCCCTATGGACCTGATCTTTCAGCGTACATGAGGGCGATACCCAGGCGGTATCACAGCGCCCCAGTAGTCCTGAATTACTAATATCACAGTGACTGAGACCCCAAGGCCGTGCAGCACAACGTATGCTAATGATGGTGTCTTAGCCTTTCTCGGTTGATGGAGCGAAGGGGAATTTCCAGCTTCCAGTCGAAAGTACCGATGCTGCTCGACTCATGCGCACTGCCACTCATGCGTAAGACGCCAAGTCTTGACCCGCCCCCCCCCCCTCAAACCCCCGTCAAAGGACCCGTGCATGCTCGGGGTGTGATAGTGCGTACATGTCCGTCGATGCAATGGCTGGATCCGTGGCGTGGCCGAGTGGAAGTGATGGAAAGAGGGGGCGATGACTGACAGGATCACCTCGGTACCTCCTGGGAGGGGATACTTCGGGCCAGGGCAGGTTGGGTGGTCGTCAAGGTCCAAGCCAACCTCTCTGAAGATGAGACAATTCTGGCGCCGTTCTTGGGTATCTGCCCGGTACTTGGTAAAATGCCTTTGGGACTGTTGGATGACGTTGTGTTATCCTGTCGGGTTACAGTCTGTATAAACAATTGATCACGGCAGTCTTGTCCAGGATTATCGACCGGAGATGAATCCCCTACTCTTTGAAGCAGCTAACTTAGTCTGACAGGAATGAAAGCTGCCTGCGAATGGATCACTAGGTCTGTCTGCAACTAGCCACGCTTGTTGAGAAATTACTAATATCCAGCGATTGTAGACGATTCCCGCGTTAGCCTCCTCTTAGTCCACGATTGGACCCGATACATGCCATTTATACTAGGAGAATTCTAGGACACTGACTCGTAGCGTTAAGTCTTGGCCGGTTATACAATCCCACTCCAATGAGAACTTCCATCCGAGATACCTGCAGACGCATCTTGATCCGATGCAGGATGGAGCTGGAGGTCGGGAAATGAAATCGACCGGGTTCTCAATCTAGACCCTCGGTGGTCACTTGTGTCGGACGCCCATTCGAGCAGCCCGTCTCTCCCAATCTCATAGATCGTCATCTCAAGGCATTGTAGAAGGAAGACCAGTGGCAGTAGAAAGGTTGAACGAAGTCAGATGCACTTTCAGGAGTAGTGAACCAGAATCAATTTCCCTTGCGTGAGGTACATATCTACGATGCCTCCGCCTTGACTGGTTCAAGAATCTGATCAATGAACTTCAAAGACAAACACCATGATCCTGCGTCTTCGTCTCAAGGATTGACCGCTGGACTGAAAAATTGGTCGGCCCAGCTAGGTACCGTACATTGTTCGGGCTTGAAAGTACATACCCATGGACCTCAGTCATAAGCAGTGGATTCTGCATGTACAGTCAATGCCTCCAAAGATGTTACGCAAAACGAAATATTCCAGATTTCCTAGCTGCAGCAAGCACCAAAGCACGTTCCAATGCAAAAGCAATTGACGGTTCTTGCTTCAAAAGGAAAGGTCTTCCAAGATGGTATAATGAACGGATAGGTACCTAGCGGTAGATCAACACCAAGGTACAGGCTGACGGCTCTACTAGCCGATTCGGGGGCGAAAACACGACGCAGAGACTTCTTGGCCCGGTCTGGCGGCAAGAAAACGAGCGAAGGAAGTCACTAATGCAGTCGTGCGTTGCGACGCTCAATGAATCGAGACAAGTCATCGCAGTGGCCTATTGGATCATCTTTTGCCTAGTGCTATTCGTGGGACCCATTATTCCTTTCTCTTGCACAGACCCCAGGAAAAGCTAATTGACCTACAGGGGAGGAAACCCCTATGAAAGTGCCGGGACTGGAAAGAGATGAAAGTCATTCAATCGAACAGCGTGTCGAACGCTTATTGGACTCAGACATAGAACCAATGGCGTCTTTATGAAGGGCGACGATAAATTATAGTCTGGGTCGTTGGCCCGAGCGGACTGGATTGTTTGCTTTTATCCCGTCCTGCAGCCGGACTTTACCGGCATTTGAATAACGAATCATCAGGAGCTGGGGGCCAAGATTAAGGAGATATTCCGGTTTGAAAGGGTGGATTAGCTTACGTGGTTTCAAATGAGCTCGAATGAGCTCGGGCGATGCCCCAGGACCCTTGCAAACGCACGGAAGCTGTTTCTTCCCGAGAGAGAAATCCCCGGATAACGGAAAAGAAAAGAAAAACACAAGAAAAAGACAAGAAAAAGACAAGAAAAGAGTAGAAAATAGAAGCTTCCCTAGGGAGTAATAAATACTAACTAATAGTCTTCTCTTTTAGTACTTCCATTAGGTTTCAGATGACAGCTCGTCTTCTCCGGTAATAGTACACCAGGCCGTTAAATCTTGCAAGTGCAGAAAAATACTGTTCTGAATCCTGAGCCATGAAATGATGAAACCCAACGGAAAAAGCTATTGCAACGTCGTTCCGTTCGGAAATTTCCGACAAACTGACTCAGTGAATCTGGAGAAAGCTTGGCACTGAGTCATATCTTAAATCAGCTGATGGCAGGGGCCCTGAAACATGTGGGCCTCTGGATGATGACGGTCACTGTTGATGGAGACTGGCCTCCGAGAGGCCATTGTGATGAAGTGACTTCCTTCCAACGGTTGCTTCGTTCCATTCTGTCTTGAACAAACCAAGATAGGGGTTGAGTGAGAACAGAGGCGAAGAAATAGCTGAAATGAAATCGATTTAATGCCCTAGAGAGTACCCGGCCGGGGAAAAGAACGATGTCGCCGCGAGATCAAGAATGACACTGATATGAAAGGTCAAATACAGACTTCACACGCCAAAGGTATTTGTGATGGTCCGACAGAAGATGTGTATATAAGATGATTGACTACTAATGAGTCCTACCGAGCCTTAGGGTTACGAGTCAACAAAAAGGTCGGGACCCCTTCTTTCTATACCGCAGTTCTTCTATGACTACAATCGATCCTGTCACCGTCGTTCGGCATTGCAGATGCAGCTCACCGGTATATGCAAAGGCGTTTCCAGGTGAATTTATTCCACAGTTGAGATTGACACTTCGTGTTGTGCCTACCAATGTCATACAGCCCTTGAGCATCGTTTTCAAGCTTGAATAAGAATTGTATAGTGGGCATGCCGGGCTAATGGCCGCTAGACTCGTGGGTGAAAGGGAAAACCTTGCAGTCGTGTGGCATTCATGGGTAATAGGAAAGGATATCATAGATGAGTCGTGGGCGGTTCCATGAGCGCAGAGAAATGATGGAAGCCACGGAAGTTTGACATATTGCAAGAGAATCGGCTAGGCGGAGATCGTTTCATTTCCCATCGTTTGCTGGACCCTTGTTTTTTCATGTGGAGAAAGCCCAACGAAAGTATTTTCTGATCTGAAATTGGCAGAAATCGAGGGTTTGTCCATTTGAAGGGACAACCGCAACTCGAATTTACCCCGTGATCCATATAAAATAGTGGGTCCGTTAGTGCAGCCCCTGCATCATTTCTATCAATTGCAACGCGGTCTCAAGATGGGACCCACAATCCGATATGGTGCGTGAAAGGCTAATTCCTCGTCTTTCATTCATCCATTGATTAATTAGAATATTCTCAATCCACTGTTCTACATGGTCAACCAGAGCTTCGACTAGGCAGGCGAGGACTGAGGATCGCCGCTTTCTGGTCGATCTCAGCGGACAACTATCCTTTTTGGGGAGGGAGCGTTCAAGGTCCGCGTCAGCTTGTTTGCGAGCATCTGTTCTATCTTTGATGGGTGATCCATCGTGGGTGGTAATTGATGTTGACTTACACGTCATGGAAATTGCAGGATTGGTCAAAGCTGATGGTTACCTCCAGCTTGAACAAGAGTGTGACGATCACAGAGATCAATCAAGCTTGTAATCGTGTACGGAGTCAGGAGGTTTGCAAGAGACAAAATTGTTTACTCCCGACTTCAGGCCGAGGTAAAGCAATACTGTCCGGCATCTAGATACTCGAAAACACTTCACTACATCAATGTCATTGGATGGCGAGGCGAACTCTATCAGGTATGTTATTGATGAAAAGTGACACCAAGCATCAACAGAACGAACATAGGTCGAGCCAGGACAGCGTATCAAAACCGCACCTGCGGGTGAGTCGCAACTTCCGCGTATTTGTTCAACGGCGGCAGAGGACTATATCTCGGGCAAGCCTTACTAGCGACCCTTGGAAACGACATACTCGAAAAATCACCAAGACGAAGACTGATCCTGGACGAAGCTCTTTTGCGAGAAACGGGCTGACCCCCAAGCACCTCGATATTTGTAATGACTGGAGTCTGCTGCGACGAGGCGTGTGAGATGCTGATCAGACTGCACAGGTAGTAGAAAGACTCCACGCCCTCTGCCACGTCGTATTGGCCTTTAAAACTGCCGGCCGTTGCGCTTCTCAAATGTGCCGACGCTGGCAAGGTTGGGTTCCGAGAACATCGGGTTGTGTAGGAATGTGATCGATCAATATGGGCTGCAATCACTGCGAGTTGTTGGATAATGGTTTCTGTGTCGCTGAGCTGCGTATATCTTCGGGATGATGGTCTTGCGTGACCTTTGGGAGATGCGGTTGGCTGTGTCTCTGGGTTTGCATTGTGCTCGTGTGCAGATTGTACGGTGCAGATTTCAGCTTCAGCAGCGTTGGTGTGTGTATTATCCAGACTCCCGCTTTTTGCGTCCGGCTTGATGTGCTTGGCGATAGACCTCACGATGGCTGCGTAGGTATCACGAGCCTTGCGAGATAATGGCGATATCATGACTGGACGCTATAGAAGCTGTTAGTTGTTTGACGTAGGAAGTCACGCAGTCTCGCAACTCACTTTTTCAATGTTTTGGAGGAAGATAGTGACAGACTTATTAGAAGCTTAAGTTCAAGGAGAGTGTAGCTTGGACGGTGTAATGGGTAATGAACGTTGGTAGAAAGCTGCCCTTTATCTTAATATTGAGTAAGCATGATATTGGATTTGTCTTCATGATTCAAAGACAAACGCCACGTCCATCCCAAATCTCCAAAAAAGGCCTTTCTTTACTTTTGATTGTATATGAAGATGAACAATCCAAACAAGCCCCGGGATGGAAACCTCGGTTTGACCTGATCAGTTCAAATCAAAATACATCCACTCCCGCCAACATCAGTATCCGTGTAAACGCGCGCCGGGCCGCGGATGTCAGGGCTTAGACACTTCCGAGTCGACCTCAATGCAATAAAGTTTAATTCGGACCCGCCCGTTTGTGGGGGTCAGGTTGTCAGTGAAATAAGGTAACCATTGGGAGATCATCACAGCAGATGACAGGTCAGAGCGGGTAAGAAAATTCAGAACTTCAACCCCCGGAAGACCTTTCGACTTAAGATACCGAAGTTTGTAACTCAAGAGCTGACATTGCGTCTAGCCGCGGCGGTCATGGTCCCAGGAAGAATTACCATTACCTATGTACCTGCGTCGTACATGATTCTGTACGAGTAGACTTTCAGACACTTTATTCTTATGCAGTATGACCGGAGCCACGGCTGGATGAGAACGTCCAGTTTGCCAGGAAGGAAATGACAACAATCGGACAAGGTTATTAACACACAAGACTTGTCAGCTTGATAATGAATCGCATTTGTGTAATCACAGAGTCGTCAAACACGACTGTATAAATGCTAGAAAAATATCGAGAGAGCGTATGGGCAATGCTCAGAGCCTCAAGTCCCTGAGTATGGGGGTTTCCACCCTCCAGCTTTCTTCTACTGAGTGGGATTGGGCTCCCGCACCATACAATAAATCTATATGGACGCCACCCGAGATTCCAAAGTTAGCCAAGTACTGCAACAGTAAAAGAATAGCTTGATCAACCGCAGGCCTTGTACATACCATGCAAACATCATCACCATCCCGACATTCCATTTCTTTCCTCATTTCGAATCCCATCTTTTCATAGATCTTCACATTTGGCTCTTTCTTCGAGCTTTCAAGGTAGCATTTCATCCCCTCCCTATCAGCCTTATTTGTGACCGACTCAAACAGCCTCCTTCCAACACCTCGACCTTGCGCTTCGGGACTCACTGCCACAATGTTGCAAAAGTAGTACCCGCGTGGATCGTCCCAGATCGACTTTTGTGCCTCTTGTTGACGGTCTTTCCAGATCCAATACCGGTGGGTGCGAAGACCACCCCGACCGCCATAGCGGATATTTGTGACGAGCTGGCGCCACGATAAGACCCAGGACTGGTACCATGAGTACCAGGATTCTGGCTGGGATTCCTGTTGCGGAGCTAACCAGCATGACACTCCGAGAATTGAGGGCGAGGCACTGTCGGCGCCGGTGTCCTTGGCAACTTCGAAAATGGCATTTTTGATGCCCCAGCGACACCGGGCTGCTA
This sequence comes from Penicillium diatomitis, assembly GCF_028827545.1. Lineage (NCBI taxonomy): Eukaryota > Fungi > Ascomycota > Eurotiomycetes > Eurotiales > Aspergillaceae > Penicillium > Penicillium diatomitis. The sequence continues at coordinate 1,327,002 of NW_026623175.1, read as the reverse complement.
ATGAGTCGTAGTTTCTTTGAGGATTGAACTAGACCAATACCAGTAGTCTCTCTGGCAGTGTAACGTCCAGCCACGACGACCGCGTTACCAGAGAGAGCCAAAAATGTCAATACGGCTTGAACTAGCAGGGTGAAAGTTCGCGGTTTGATCACTGGCTAAGAGCGAGCTCCGAGCCAATATTCGGAGATGTGGTTCAGACATACCGAAGACTTGTCAAACACCCAGTTGAAGTAAGGGTCGTCAGCGAAGGCTTGTTGAATGACCTCGACTGTGGCGGGAATATCTTCCTCGGTCAAGGGAACAACTTTGATTGCCATTTTCGTTTCTTGTGCTCAGGTTGGGTGAATCGCGGCTTTGGTTTGATTGATGGACTCGGCAAGAATCTACGAGAATATAGAAAGATATTGAAGAGAATGATCTTGCGAGTCAGTGTAGTTCACAACAGCCTGAAAGTTGACTTTTGTAAAGGCGGTAGCGTTGGATTCTTGACCGGATCCACTGCTAACGTGATCGAAGCCTGCCAGATACGATGTGGCTGTCGGAAATCCAGACGAGAGGGGGGTCCCGGAGGGATCCAAGTTGGTAGTCAACACCAATGAAGACGCAAGTCAACGAATGAAGAGGGTAAGAACGTGAAGACCGTTTCGATAACAGTACTCAGGCTAGATAATCGGAAGCACCAGAGGAAGATAACGGGAGGACGCACGGCAGGAATGGTTCTTCTTGAATGAACCAGGGTAACTAAGTATGGGGAAAGGGCCTAGACCGGAAGAGGCAGTTCCACGCGGTGCGGCTGCCTCAGAACCGATAACTTATCAGCTATCTTATCAGCGATGATCGTTCGGAATGACCCAGTCGCAACCTACATCTTGCGGGGACATGATTGACACCATGGAGAGATGATCATTCGATGGAAAAGATCCCACTTGGAAAGAGTAAGCTTCAAGGCGTCCGCTAGTGTCTCCGCTGGACAAAGGTGTCAACGTAGGCGTATGGGGCCAACACCTACCTACTTTTGTTGTCTATGGATCCCGATCTTGTTGCAGTGATAAGGCTGGTTGTGGAAACTCTACCCGGAACGTGCGTCCAGGCAACGCCCTCTATTTTTAGTAGATGGCATACTGTGTAGTGTCCAGCTTGTTGCAAGACGAGATTGACACTACGGAGACTGCGAGAAGCATTGTCCGAGGGTGCGCGAGTGGTAGTCATTACATAGGAACTCAGTCAACAATATGGAAACCTTCATAGCTCGAGAGGGACGAAGCATTAAATTGTCGAGAACCGAGTTATATACCTAGAGCATCAAGCCGCGTGTTGATAAGGTTAATGCTATCATTTGTCGTCAAGTCGCGTGTTAGTTAATGCTATCAGTTGTCGAAGATTAGCCGCAACGATTACAATAACCTTGCTCCAACAACAGCGTATAGGCAACTTCTAGAAAAGAAAAGAAGACTTGAAATTGAAGAGGAAAATGTAATACCGTGTGCCAAGCCGCCAACTCCTGAAGCCTATCCCCGTACCCTCCTTCCTCGCCACTCGTGGTAGAAGACCCGAGGCGATAATTGCGCGGCAAGAAATTCACAAAAAAGAACAAGCCCTCATTGAAGACATGTACAAAGCCCAAGAACGGTGAGCTCGAAGAAGATGGAGAAAATAATAGATCTATGAATCCCACCCAAGCCAAATGAACAATCGCCGGCCCTTTTTCAGTCCAACCAAAGAGAGAGGTCACGGGCTTCATGCCTCCAATATCGTCAAGTCGTCAAGAAGAGGACATTGAGGTTCTGTCCTCTTCACGGGCAATGAGAAGAGCACTATGACGGTGCTGAGAAATCTTCCAGGCGAACCCACTCTCGCGGAACGTCCATGCTGCGGTTGACTCGTCGTCCGGGAGTAAGAGGTACATCGACACGGCCAAGGCCCCGATCGTCGTCTTGGTCTTCGTAGTACGACAGTCGCGCAAAGTAATCCTCAAGCACTGCCTCTCGATCGTTATCCCCCACAATGCTGGTGTACTCAGGAGGTGGTGTGACTAGTGGAGGGGGGGGGGTACGTCCTCAAAGGCGGGTGGTGCAAATGACGGAGCACGGACTAGATGTATGGGACGGGGCGCTTCCCGGTCTGCAGTTGGCTCGTGAGCCAGATGAGCCTGGGGAGGGCGAGCAAGGCCGCCAGAGCCGTTCGTGAAGCTGCGCGACACGGGTGCGATAGACCCGGGCCGTTGGATGTTGGAGGCAGCATCTTCGCGAGCCGAAATAGTCTGGATATAGTTGTTCTCCCGTGTTGTGGGAGGCGCACCAGGGCAGCCGCACTCGTTTTCTTGCGCCGGTGGTGTGGGATCCGCCGCTGGACGCGTGTATGCTGGAAGGAAGATGTTGTTCTGAGTTGCTTTGCAGGAGAGTATGTGGAAGGGCGAATCGATGGAGATTTCAAAGTGCCTGCGCTTGGTGGGGTCGCGCTCATCAACTTTGGACAGACGAAGGACGATCTATAATATAATGTCAATACTTCAGCTCAATATTTGATCATAGAAATGTTCGGAGTAGGACTGACTTTTATCCAGTGGTTGATTTGAATATTTTCATATGTAGTGTCAAAGTGCAAACGCTGGGCCTCATCACGAGCCTTCATTTCGTGACAACTCGGCAACTGCACGCTGAACTCCATCTCAGTGGGTCCCACGCCGACCTCCGAGTTCAAGTTGCCTAAGAGATTGGTTCGACCGCGCTCCACGATTTCTTCACCGCGCGCAGCAGCCGCACGATGGTCCCAGTCGATTCCGCCTCCAGCAGTCACACGCATGGAACTGCCGGGGTAAGTGCTGGTACTTGCAGACTCGGCCCTTTTCTCGAACAAGAGTACTTTTTTTGCTGGCTGTAAGCGATGCACTGTCTTGTCGACAGTCCAGTGCTGGACATTCTCCGTCACGTAAACCTTGATGCGGTGACATTCGACTTTCGCTAGAGGTGTCAATTTGAAAGCAATTGGAATCTGGGAGCCCAACGGAAAAGATTTGCCCGAGATGACAATATCGTAATGCAACTGATCTTCCCAGTTACGTGAGATGGCGATGGGCTCAACCTGCTCGAGTGAGCCTTCCGCCGGAGTGCGAATGACGGGAATTTCGAGCGTCCCAAGCAGGTTGGGCCGGAATGCACCCGAGCGTTCCACAATGGCCTCAAGGTCGTATCGAACAAAACCCAGATCGGTCTTGATAGTTTCGGGAAGTGAGCCATCAATGGGGAACTCAAAGCTGTACAGGTAATCTCCAACAGGGAACATGCGATAGTTACGTTGCGGGGGGGTGTGAGAGGTGACCGGTGCTTCATTTCGGCTAAAGCTTCGCGAATGGCCCCGACTGCTTGGAATTGACAAGCGCATCGCATCTTTTGCGGTCAGAAGACTTAGCGACGTGTTCGATCCGCTCTTCGATAAAAGCTCTCGTGTCGTTGCGTGAACCCCTTCCTTTCCGGGTGTGGGTGATCCGGGCTTTGCGTGTTGATAAAAGTGCGCGCCATAGTCATTTTGCATGAGTGCGGTATCGCCGTGATTGAAGTAAATGACGCCGTGTGTGAATAAGTCCTTCTTGTCGTGGAAATGTATCTTCTTGGGGGGAATTCCTGTTCCATGTCGGTCAGTCAACCGTTTTTGCGCTTCACGACCCGGGAACCTTCGGGGAATAGGAGGTGAACCTACCGTCTGGCCAGTCAGTCTGCGCATGGCCGCGGAAGCAGATGGAAATTTTCTTGATCTTGACACACTTGGTCACTTTCAAGTGAAGCTGGCCTCGCAGGATGGCTGATTTTTTCGTGCTGGGATCGTGTTGATCGTAACCTTGTAGGAAGAGAACCGGCTCCGTCAGGCTAATACCCACGGTGAGGCCGCTGCCCGTTGCGACAATCTTCTCATTGGGAAGAGGCACAAACGGCGCAGAGGTCTCCGAGGCAGTGAATGTACGGTCGGGCATCGTTCGTGCGAGGACGTCACCGGACATAGGTAGGGGATCGGAGCGCATATCACCTTCCTCGTAGAACCGCGGGGCTTCTCTTGAGCGTGGCGAGGGCAGGATGACCTCAGATACCGGGCGGGGGCCCGTTCGGCGAGGGTTCAAACGGGGTTGTGGCGCTGGTGGAGGAGACGGCGATGCCGCGGGTGTCGATGTATTTACCCCAGCGGAGCGTAGGCGAAGAAATCGCTTCGCGTTTTCCCGTGGACCAGCCAGCTTTTGGATGAGGGTGGTGCGACGGCGTGAAGGCCTTGGTTTTGATTTGGGCGACGGTCGCTCTTTGACGGCCGCTTTAGGGTGAACCGTTCGACGCCGAGCCGATCCGACGCGGCCAAGAGAGGAGAACCACGGAGGGCGTGAAAGATCGAACGAGTGCTCTGTAGTCAAAGAATTTGACCGCGATGGAATCTGTGCAGGGAGAAAATGAGCGACCATCATCATGGCGGTTGAGGGCAGTGGGCACTGTGTGCGCCGAATCCGGGGACGAAGACAGAGTATCCAAGAGCGTCCAAGTAGCAGTCGAGACAGTGTAAGCTACAAAAGCCGTCCCGTCGCTTCCGAGCAAACAGATACTGGATTTTTTTTGATTGATCCGGTGTCTCTGTCTCCTTATTTTTTTTTTGCCTGTCTCGCTCCGGCTTCCTGTTGTCCTGTCGTTTGCTTCGGTGTGATCGTCGACCGTCACATTCGCCAGTCGATGGAAAAACGGGGAGGAAATGGGGAATGAATGCGCCAGTCAAACGAACAAGCTGCAGTACAAGGGGAGGGAAGACGCCAGTATATGACTTACTCAAAGTTGTCTCTCAGTTGTTTCGTGATCCTTGCATGTGTCTTTCGAGCCTTCCTTTGTTTGCTTCTTTTTTGGAGCCGACGACCTATTCTTTTTTTTTGGGCAGATGAGAAAGGGGGGGGCCAATTTCCACTCCGTTGCCCCTTCGATGCGAAGTCACGCAAGGAGCACACCGATCTTTGTAGGAGAAAGATGGAGACACGCTAAAACGTCGGAGAGGGCACTGACTTCATAGCACGGGTCTGCCGGCCGTGATCATCCGTGGTGCAGATCGACCTCAGCAATCAGTTGGATTGGTTGAGAGGGGACGAGAGGTTTCCGGACGATGGCTTTGGCACTGGTCGCAACCCCAGAGCGGCTTGGGCGGCTTACTTGAGATCGGGTCTATGATTGTCTCTTTGGGCTGTGAGGGCAAGAAGACAGAAGTAGTCCGCGGCTGTCCCCAGTCTTCAGGCTGGAATTTTAGGTACTGGGGATGACGATGACAGAGAAGTGGGACGGGAGTGGCACTCTGGAACTGGAAGTGTTGGCGTATTACGGGATGTTCGGTCTGGACTTTGTAATTGTGGCGTCGTTTCGGGGTTGGTCGACGGAGATTGGTCCCCTGGCACAGATTGATCGTAGGGTCCGATGTGCAGAGGATCTTCTAGACGGAGAGGTGGTTCGTGCCCGGAAGAGGATGAAACAACATGAAAGGAAGACAGCCAACGCCCGACTGCTGTGTGTGGCCGTTTTAGCAGCAGGCCAGAGCAATGACGATGAAGAAATGTTGATTCCCTGAAATTTCCCTTGTGCAAAGAGGAGCGCTTGAAAGACTGGACCCGAAAATCGATCGGTTGAACCATATACGGTCATGCGGTTTTCCCCTCGCTCGTTCTGATGGTCGCCGCGACGTAGGCCCGAGCCAGCAACGTGGACTGGGACGGCACTGAAGGACTGGGACTTGGGGTGAAGAGGAGTGCCAGCCGAAGCGGAGCTTGTCAACGCCTCGTCGGGCCCCCAGAAGCCACGAAAGTGGGGATGGAATGGATCGATGATGACATGACACCAATGCCCATTGGAGTGAAGAGGTCCATCTCTCCGCTATTACGTCTCCGGCCATCCGGTCCAGGCGGAAATTGATCATAGCCTTATTATTAGCAGGATCACCATGACTCTCTTGGGGACACTGAAGTCAGGTCGAGAGCGGCACACGAGGAGCAAGCCTTCGCTCCAGCAGAGACGACGTGGTCTTGCAGATTCACCAAGATGGAGAGGTGTGTTTGGTGCAGTGCCGACCGAGCCCCGTGCCGCCAGAGCCTCGATTGTCACATGATATTCCCCATGTTGGCATCGGCTCATCTCCAACTCTTCTCCAACATGTTGTCTGGCAATGAAAAAAGGTGCTGAAGGCCGTAATTTCACCGGTGCTAGTTTGCGTGAGTATCACAGTACCAGACTCAATCGCGGTACTATGACTATGAAGATCCGCCGACGATCGTGCCTGCCGTCAACTTTACTTGGTGATCTACACACAGCCTCAATTCTGAATGGACAAGGATCTCACAACTCAACTCAAATCAGTATTAGTGCTGTATACATAGATCCTCAAGATCACGGATTACAGGATTTTCGATGTGATCCGACACCGTCGCTCAGATTGGAATGCTCTCACTACGACTGTAGTAGTGGAAGTCTGTCATCCCGCCTTAGTGGATGTAGTGGCCTCGCTGCCTCCAGGGCCATATCGCATTGCCTGTGCCCAGATCCCAATAACGCGGAGCGAGCCGAGACTCAGGTCGTGGACTTGCCGTCTTACCGAGATCAAGAGCTGAACATCATTGTGAAGGCCAATGCGATACCGGCATCTCCGTGCACTGTAATCAAAGTATTATACATACACGCGCTGCGTCACAACATCAGAGGAAGTCCTCGGTTGAATCCTCTTGCTGCAGGCCAGACTCGGATCTGTCGGCCTCGTCATGAGAGTGTCCCTGGGTGGCGAGAAGCTTCACTTGTGCGTGAGACTGAGGGGCCATCCATCGGTGGGCCGTATCTCCGTCAACTTTAAATTAATGGTCGGATGTCATGGGCCGGGAAATTCGGCAGCTGGAGACAGAAAACTCCCCAAATGACGATACAAACAGGTTGGAGTATATGGAATGTTTATATCATTTAGACTATTTCATGGAACTTAGGTAGCTTTGCCGCCATTGAACGGGGGGGAAACTGGGGCAACAATTGAGGAGTGGACTACTTGCATCATGATCCTGAGGGCTACAGTTATCATGACTATGGATCCAAGCAGACTCCGGAGACGTATTGATCAATTGTGGGAACCTCTTGGAGATCGGGGAGATCGGCTTGAGTGGCGAACATCCATGCCATGCCTCTCTGTCATCCGACCAAGTTGAAACTCCATCAATCTCATCGAGTCGCAGACATCCTACCGGCGCTGAATGAAGTGAAAATCTGCACAGTTGTGTTGCCGAGTTCATGTATGTCAACTTGTCGAGGAGCATCATCGGTCTGTACGTCAAGGAACAGGCTTTCTTTTGTGTGTATCAGACAGGACATGCATGGACTCGGCGAATATGGGTCCTCGGAGGGCTTGCGAAGAGTCTGGGGAAAGTCTAACCAAAGATTAGATCGCGTGATTCGGGCACGTGAGATTCAATAACACCTCACTTTGACGTCTCTCCCTATCTTTAAGGCGATGAAAGTCCTTGGGGGTTTCACCGAACATTTCTCCAATGATAGCAGGGGTCCCTATACGATCTCCAGGACATGGTCAAGTCCCTCGATAAATTGAGTCGGGCAATATACCGGCTCACACTTTCCGAAGAGTGTCTATTCTGCATCCTCGTGGGGACAAATCACAATTCGGAATACAGTCGAAATCTCCACTGTGGTCGAAAATTTGTCATTGACACTTGCCCCATCAGTCACAGTCGATAAGACGAGCCTCCGCGGAGGAAGATTACGCGGAAACCACAGACTGGCGTCGGCTCCTTTAATTTCATGTTATCAAACCAGCCATGAGTTTCCTCGCCGGCGGTGCCTGGATGAGCTGCTTAGATCTTTTCGGGCCCGGCACTTGCGAACTAGCCGCGAACCAACGCTCGGTCGAAAGAAGGCACGTCTGTTTCAATTTACACAAACTCGATCGTGCGGCCCTTGTCTCATTTACACGTGCATCATGGCCGAAGTGACAAGAAAAGCCAGATTTGTACTCTTGTCAAGCCAAACAGGAAGACCGATGCCTATTGCCCAGCAATCATGGGTTTGACCCGACACCGCGTTCTGATTCACGACAGAGCAAAAAAGCGTCAGCCTCCAGGCTGCTGCTCTTGTGACCGTGCACAGCAGCGCTACCGTCTCGTGGTGGAGTCCGTGCTACACTCTTGATATCAACTTTTGCATGTGCCCATCTCGCCAGGTAGCTGGCAGCCGGCAGCCGGCAGCGGGCGATGATCTCATTGCCAACTTTAGCATGGTGCTGAGCCGAGAACGAGGCCATCGGCACGCGTCCTTCCCCGTTAGCCCACGCAGGCATGTAAGGATGAGCTAAAATAACTTAATAGGACGACTAGTGACGGTGAATCTTGCTCGAGAGAACTCTAATGATCCCTGCTCGTTGGCGAACATCCAGATGTAGACTGGCTGATGGGCCGAGAGGATCTTCCCTCGCAGTCTTCTCACCCACAGGCCCTGCTGCGCGATCTGCTCTCGACCCTAGCGAAATAAGGTACACTCACACTTCCTCCACGCCCTGATTTTCCATCACCGGTACCACGTCACCAGGATGCTCAATATTTGGGCAGAAAACAAGCAGATCGCTATCTTGGTCAATTTCCCGTGTGAAAGCTCTCTCAGCCCTGCTTTGCTACGCATTTGCAGTACATGGTTGATTCGATGAACTCACTACACTTACTTAGTGTACTATGGCTATTACCTAGTGCGAAGCTGGTGTAGTACAAGAACCATATGATGTCATCGTCACAAGCAATTTGACAAGTTGCGACTGGAATCCGCGGCCCTGCGCCACGTACCGAAGTTGAACGGGAGGTCTAGAGTTAGTACTTAGTAAGTACTACTTACTACTTACTACTTACTTAAGACTTAAACTAGTAGTAGTAAACTGACTTATTGAATATTATTGTAATTGTGGTCAGAGCTTTTCGCGTACACAGCCTACGTGGCTTGTGAGACAACCATGTGATTTTCATTTCAATTTTTTTTTAAAAAAAATTGGTAAGTGAATCAGAGCCTAGGCCACTGAAACTAGGTAGACTCGTACAGTAGACTCTCACTTTCCTGAGGTTAACGAGGTTGACCCTTGAGTTGTGAGAACTCTGTCGCTACTAAGCATATGCAGCACCTCTCGGTAGACGGTTGAATAGTTCTCTCACTGTCGTCAGCGCTTGCTTCCTCCCCCTCTCCACTATATTTAACAAAGTGCCATTTTCTCGAGCTCGATCCAATGGAACCCACACTCTCTAATTTTGGACGGATCGCAATAGCTTTCCAACTCGTGAAACTGTGGCTTATTCGGGCGGCGGAATATTGAGTGCTTGGCGATCGACCAGTCAAACGAGTCGATGGGTCCAATCCACTAGCGGGCACTAGCGACGCTCCGTGACTCGGCTTGGGGCAGATTTGATGGAGCATGGGCTGTAGATCTAGCAATGCCGAGCTGCATTCGACGTGTCGCATCCCAACTGGAGTCTCTGGAGTGCTGATGTCTGCGTGTCTGCGTATTACTGTGCAGTGTGCACTGTGCACGTGCAGTGGTAGGTTCCAACATCCGAGGTGTCGGCGCAAGATCTGTTATTCCAAACGTCATGTGCCCTACCTAGGTACTTGAAGGATCTTTCAATAGAGCAGCCTACTGCTGTATTGGCTACGATGGCATTTACTGTACTCTGGAGTAGTGGTTGAAGTGGTCCGAACCGCGTAGTTAAGCTCGTTCGTCGGCAAAATTGCGACTCAGGCCGAGCTGATCCACTCTGGACGCATACACCTCATAGTTCATAGTCCATAGTCCATACAGTATGTCGGCTTGCGGTCAATCTGACACATGGACCGAAGAATTAAGCAAGAGTCATGGGGCAATATACAACAGACTCGCTTGGCTTGCGAGACGTCGCGTGCAACCCATGCGCAGTTTTCGGTAGTAGGGCAATGAGCCCATCTACAACACAATCAGTGCTGGGTGAGATGGCATGTCGAGGGAATGGAAGACACGTCTCGGCACGAGGCATGCTGTATCTTGCAGAATTGTGATTCCTCTCAAATCGAAGCGGGCCAGCGATCAAGGCAGGGATCATCACAGGATCAAAAACGATCAAAAGCACATTTCCGTGTCAAGGCCTGCTGGGCGTCGATAGGAGGAAGTGGGTGCTTTCCAGTGGTCGTTGTCTGCGTCCGCGGGCCCGTCTACTGGAATTTTTGGTATTGCAGCTCACGCCTCATGCTAAGAATCCTTGCGTCGGTCACTGTGCCGAGTCGCCCATTTCTATGGTAGGTCAGTTGAACCAACTATCGTCCAGCTCATTCATCTCCATCAAGTTGTTCCCCTCCAGCTGCCGGAGATCGCCTCCAGTACCGCCCATGTTGTCTGCCTCCATGAAAAGATCATCAAAGCTTGACTCGCCCGGCCCCATCATGTCGTCCATTCCGTTGGAGTGATCCGCGAACGAATTCAAGTGGCTATCGGTCTTGCCCAGCTCCATGTCGAATGCGCCGCCTCCCGCCGTGGGCGCAGCCTGTGGTTTAGCTGGCGCCGTGGCTTGTCCTCCCTTATCATTACTAGCGGTGGGGTTTCCAAAAGATGTACCAGACAGAAAAGCCTGATTGCCAGAGTCGTCGTTGCCGAAATCGTAATTGAGGTCGAAGGAGTTGGGGGCCCCGGCACCGTCAAGACCGGTGTCATACTTCATGCCTTCGCCTGTTCCAGGTATTGTCTGATTCGTGGCTGACTCAGTCCCCGGTTCTTTCTCTTCTGCATCTGTCTTATGCTCATCTGTTTTGTCATGCGAGGATGCGACTACAGGTGCGGTGAGGACTGCGATTGTACTCTCGTCCGCCGTCGGTTCGACCTTGACAGCCTCCTCGCGGGGGTTGTCTGGCGCCGGGGATGTGGTTTTGGAAATTCCCTCTGTCTTTGAGCCTATTTCGGTCGTGGAAACACTTTCGTTGGGTGGGGGTACCGCCTCGCGAGCCTTGATAGCTCCGTACTCTTTCTCTAGAAACGCCTTGGCGATGAACTAGAAACCCGAACGTAAGAATTTGGCAACATGAAAGACTCCACAAGATATAGCATCGCGAAGCTTATCAGCGACTCTCACCAGAGAGTTAGACCTTTGAGCTCTTCGACCTGTGCTCACTTACAATTTGCTCTGAGAGATTGTCCAAGGCGTCCTGGAAGCCGTCGTAGTACGTGGGGATGGATCGCTGAAGACGAGTACTCGTGGGCATGGCGTCAGACTTGCGAATCATTTGTGCCGATTCCTTGATCTGGAAGAAGAGAACAGTCAGCAGTGATTCGGTCGCAGTCATAGCTCGACTTATGAGGCGACAGGGTGAGTGTGTTTACCATCTCCTCCGCAAGACCGGAGAGCCGGGTCAAGGAATCGGGACTGCTAAAGTTGAGGCTCATTGTGGAAAGCGTGCGTGACGGTTCGAGCAGATTGAATGGGAGGTAAGTTTGGGAGTTGACCGTGTACCCGGTTGGGATGTCAAGCAGCTCCTTCGAACGGCCAAGTGCCTTTCAATGGGCTGGTGAGGTCGCACAGAAGACACTCGGTCCAGCTCGCCCGTGCCAGTTGGCTTCCATCTCCGACCTGCCAGGTGAAGAGGTCCGAGACGCTAAGCCTGATCAGGGATGGCGGATTTTCCTTTCGTTTCTCGGGCTGCTGCTGGGCGAACTGTGACTGGCCTCAGACTCAGAGCGGGGAGGCCCACGACTTTAGAGCCCTTTGGGTGTCGTACCTGGCCTTTGACTAGTCGCTGGCCCGTCCATAATCTCTTGGAGACTCAAGAAGTCTTTCCTCCTTTTGCATCTCCCTTCTCCCCATCCTTTTAATCGTCCATTTTCTTTTTCCTTTCCTTCTGTTCTGTGCTCCACCGTCTCGTTATATCGTTGCCTTGGTCGGCTGTGCTTCCTCTGACTGGTCGCGCTCATCACTCTGTTGAGCTGCGGACTCTTGACCTTCGAAAGCTTTGTTTGTTGGGCCGTCTGGGATTCCCTCCCCCCCCCAATCTTGTCAGCTGCATTTGTCCAGTTTGGGCCAATCTACAAGCTCCTGCTGAACCACCAGCTTTCGCGGCGTCCAACTTCATTCGGTTGATATATCTACCTCAGTAGTCCAGCAAGTGAGACCCCCTCAAATCGGATCCGTCACCGCAATACCCTTCGACTAGTCGACGGTTTCGTTTGTTCTAACCTCGCTCTTTGTTTGGACCAGTACAAACACTGGAATTATCTGCCACCTCCCTCTCCTTCCACTCACCATCTCCCGCGAGCAACGTATTTTATCCTTCCAACAAAAATCAAGAGAGAGCATCGGGCCTTGACAGTCCGTTGAGAATTTGCAACTAGTTCAATATTGCGTCGAACTCCTCTGCCATTGTTACGTGGACTTCTCTTGAACTTGCTTCGGCAATCCATCTGAACCGAATAGACCAAGATCCTCGAACCTAGCTTCCTGCCTCGCACGACAATCTCACCATGGCCGAAAACGCTTCCACCCCTGCTCCTACGGCTATGCCCTCGGCCCCTCAGGCTGCGCCCGCCCAGAATGCTCAGTACGATGGCGCACAGGGTAATGGCCAGGGCAACCCATCCCACATGGCCCCGCCTGCGCGGCCCCCGGTGGTGATTCCCCAGAACAACAATCCAATCCCCACGGCCATTTCTTCGCCCATGTCCGGCAATATGATGTCTCCCACGAGCGCGGGTGGCTACGTTCGTCGCGCTGCCCCCGAGCCCAACAAGAGAGCTCTGTACGTTGGTGGCTTGGACCCTCGGGTCACGGAAGATATCCTCAAGCAGATCTTTGAGACAACCGGCCACGTGCTCAGCGTGAAGATCATCCCGGATAAGAATGTGAGTTAACCTTCAATTCCGCCCTTGCCTCGCCCCCTCTTCTGCAGGCCACGCCCTAGGGCTGTGTGAGGCGGCCCACCTTGTTTGTTCCTTCCTATCCTGGGCAATTTTCACGGCCAAATCCAAATTCAGCCGGCCACTTTGATCTGACCAAGACTTTTTATGCTCCGATCCACAGACACTGATGGCGTCTCAACAGTTCAACAGCAAGGGCTCGAACTACGGCTTTGTTGAATTTGACGATCCTGGCGCCGCAGAACGTGCGATGCAGACTCTCAATGGTCGACGGATTCATCAGTCGGTAAGTTGCTAACATTACAGGCCTCTTCACCGGTGGGCTCAGATGTCTCGACGCTGGGAAAGATTTATTAATCCGTCCATTCGCTCCTGATAGGAAATCCGCGTCAATTGGGCCTACCAGTCCAACAGCACCAGCAAGGAAGATACTTCGAACCATTATCATATTTTCGTTGGTGACCTGAGCAACGAGGTGAATGATGAAGTTCTCACCCAGGCATTCTCGGCCTTTGGCTCGGTTTCCGAGGCACGTGTGATGTGGGACATGAAGACAGGTCGCTCCCGAGGCTATGGGTTTGTTGCCTTCCGAGACCGTGCGGATGCTGATAAGGCGCTCAATGCGATGGATGGAGAATGGCTGGGATCTCGTGCCATTCGATGCAACTGGGCGAATCAGAAAGGTCAACCCTCGATCTCGCAGCAGCAGGCGATGGCTGCTATGGGCATGACCCCGACGACTCCCTTCGGGCACCACCATTTCCCTACCCAGGGGATTCAGAGCTACGACATGGTTGTTCAGCAGACTCCGCAGTGGCAAACTACCTGCTATGTGGGCAATTTGACTCCCTACACTGCCCAGAACGATCTGGTTCCTCTGTTCCAGAATTTTGGCTATGTTCTTGAGACACGTCTGCAGGCCGACCGTGGGTTCGCATTTGTGAAGATGGACTCGCACGAAAATGCCGCAATGGCCATCTGTCAGCTGAATGGCTACAACGTGAACGGGCGTCCGTTGAAGTGTAGCGTATGTCATGCCCATCCTATCTCTATTCTTTCACGCCACATTTCACTGACACTTGATATCGCAGTGGGGCAAAGATCGTCCCCCCACCGGCCAATTTGACAACTTCTCTCCACAGCAAGCTGCCGCTGCCGCTGCGGCCGCTCCCCCTTCAACAATGGCCCGGGTTTCTTCCCACAGTATGGTGGGCCCGCGAATCCCATGAACCAAGGTACGTCCAACCCTTTCTCGATTTGCCTCCGTTGTCCATCTTACTGACAATAGAGGCACAGGTCCTGCCGCTGCTGGTCGAGGCTGGGATCAACAAGGCAACAACTTTGGTGGGCCCGGAATGCCCGCCCAGGGTTATGCACAGGGTAATGGCGGCTTCGGTCGCGGCCAACCCATGTCCCCGTCTGGTAACTGGGATCAGTCCAACAGCGGTTTCAACGGAGCCTACCAGGCGTAGACTGTTCGCTGGCCGTCTTGAGAACACGGGATTCATATCCAAGCAAGACGAGCGCGCGCTTCACAGTCGAGCTCTCTTTCGCCGTTAACGCGCGTATGCTGAGAAGTTTGCTCAACTCACGCTTCTTGCCCTAGCCGCGATGATCTATCGCGCTATCCCATTCTCCACTCTGCGTTTCGTTTCTGACTCTAAATTGCCTGCTCAAGTGGATTACCAAGCGATCAAACTGCACCTTGTCTTTAAATGGAATTTTGTGTGTTTTGCACCGAATACCCCAAATCCACTTTGTTGGTACGATCTTTGTTCTCACCTCATCACAATCTTATTTGCCCTTTTATCTCGTCTTTGCCCTTGAGCAACTTGTCTTGTCATGATTATGAGGCTTCCTTCATCAAGTCTCGGCCTTTTTGCTGGATGCCTTGGAAAATTAAAAGCGACTTCATTCTCTTCTCATTATAAATGCTGTCACATGCCTCTTCTGCGAAGAGCGCCATGGATTATTCTTTTTCTAGTGCATAGGTGCTTGGACTGATTTACTTGTTTCATCCGCTTTGATATTTCACTGGCTGGCTGCCTGACCTCCATTCTTGGAAGTGCAGAAACGGTCATGCTCTCGTTTTTGAAGCGATAGACTATCTTGCTTATCATCTCTTACTTGTCCGACCGCGCATGATCTCTTCTCTGCATAATTCCAATCTCAAAGACTGGGAAGCTATTTTGCCACCAGATGGATGGTGTCCCCATGAAAATTTAATCAAGAGCATACTTTGGCCTGGCCTGATCCAAAATCCGGTTGACGCAGGTTGCTTTCGCTTTTGCTGACCTCACACTCAGACCTCGATATCTGCTTTGTCTTCGCTTGCAACGTTCATCAGAGCTTTCATTGACATTGACCGCTGCCTAATCTATTAGATTTAATTATCTTTCTCTCGTGTCCTCCATCACCTCATCGATACCTATCCAGGCGCCACTGATACCCTGGCTAACTCATGGATATTTATAGAAGTGCTCTGACACTACGGGACAGCTAGATCATCGCTTGGATCTATGCCAATTCTGGGTATTTCAACTACTAGACCATTTTTTTGTAGACCTCTGGCACCAACAATGAAAGTCATGCCTCTGTGGGGAGGATTATTGAGCATGCATGAGCGGACAATTCATGAATGCATCATGTTCAGATAGATGATGTTGATGGCCTAGACCTCGATGCCTGGATTACACGGCATTCCATTGACCCCTGGGGATCTTCCGAGGTTGAGTCCGACTTCTTTAGGGTCTCCGCGACGGCCCCACACCCTCCTGCTCAGTCAAATGCTCCCCAAGGCAATTTTACTAGCCCATCTCAATTCCAAATGCTAGACGTCTGCTTCGTCGGTCGCTGAGGTAGAAGTTTTTCGATAATCTGTTCCCGCAAATGGACAATGGCACCACGAGCGATGCCACGATTATATCCGGCCACGAACAAAACGATCGCGCGCAAGCCAGCAACGTGAGCAACGGCCACAAGAGAAGCCTTTCGGGCTCTCTGCTCTCCAAACTCTCCTTTTTACGACTCAACCAGGCATCGACGCCATCTCACGAAGCTACTCCGGTTATGGATCTGGATATGGCCAATGACAAGCTTGCCACGCCGTACGCAGCAAGTGAAGCCACAACTGGCGCAAGAGCAATGTCAGCAGCGATACAGCAACAACGGAAGACACGCCGACGGAAGGGGTCGCTACGAAAAACAGCGTTATTAGGAACAAAGTTGGATTCGCGCGACAGGCGGATTTCATCGAAGTCTTCAGAATCCCCCGGTTCCAGATACGTTTCGGAAGCGACACGATCTGACAATGTCCAAACCGCTCAGGGGTCAGCCGGATTTGAATCCCGCGAGAGTCTTGACTACACACCAGAAGAAGTGCAGCCGAGCTGGTTTCGCACGAGCTCGACGCAGAAGACAGCTCGTCCGTCCCTCTCTCGACGCCGGCAAGGTCTCGGGCCCCAAGGCATCCTGGGCGGCGATGAAATGGGCACGGACGACGAAGAGTTGATCTCGCTTCCGCGTATTAACACCACCAATGTCGCTTCAGTTGGGGCATCTTCTTCTAAGAATGGAGGCTCTGCTGCTCTGCATTTCCCCGCATCATCCGATTACCCCTACTCTCTGCCTGCAGAGCTCGGCTCGGACGAGCCCTATCGGTCCGTACATCGTGGTAAATCGTCACCCTTAGCCACGCGCCCACTGGAAATGAACAACACGGACGAGAAGTGGGACTATTCTGAGACTGAATGGTGGGGTTGGATTATCCTCCTTGTTACATGGCTGGTATTTGTGGTCGGCATGGGAAGCTGCTTTGAGGTATGGAGTTGGGCCTGGGATGTGGGTGAGACACCTTACGCGCCTCCAGAGCTGGAAGATGATCCTACACTGCCCATAGTCGGGTACTATCCAGCCTTAATAATACTGACAGCGGTCATGTCGTGGGTTTGGGTTGTTGTGGCTTGGGTTGGAATGAAGTACTTTAAGCATGCCAATATATCTGGCGACGACAGCTGAATGAAACGAGCGACTACGATCAACGTTAATGAAGTCCACGAGAAGTGCTTCTACCTGATGTGTATACACGTGGATTAACTGCGCAAAGCTACGTTGAAGTCTCCTGGGCCCTGAATGGGTTCTTGACGCTGCTCACCCATCTGGCCGTAGACATGCAGGTATAAACCGTACTTTTCAATGAGTTTAGATTATAACATTATCAATCAATGGAAGAATACCCGAAGTTGCTAGGTAAGATGCTAAGTTGCCACCATGTCATCCGACGTGGTTTGATGAAAAAAAAAAAAAAAAAAAACAAAAAAAAAAACAAACGCCGACACCCGGCCAAGACCTTCATGCTTCGTGTACCGTTAGAGGAATCGCCGACGCCAAGGACAGCGACCCGAGAAAGATATTCAGTACGCTGTGGTGACTCTTGCACCAGAGCAATGCCGAAGCTCATCGAGTCCGGGCGCTTTGACTGCAGAAGGAGCATATCCGTCCGCCGCAGCTTGAGGAGGCACGGTGCTGCCCGGAGCTGTACTGACCAGGCCCTTGGATACCGCGAAGCAGGAGGACCGGTCTTGATTTAGGTCTTCGCCATAGAACTCATCAAGAATGGGATGTAAAAGAACGGTTTGTTTGTGGATCGTCACCACGGAATTTGTCGGCACCGAGACCCAATTGTCTGGTAAATTGTCAGAATTAGGTTGAAATATCCAATGAGTAGAGAAGAAAATTAGGAAGAACTCACGTCTCTCAAAAGTAATAGGCTCACTCGCCACCAAAACAATGTCAGCGCCCTTGTCATGGCGCTCCATCTTGAAGTGGCCTTTCGTCTTTCCCTCCACCCACTTGGTTCCTGACGAGAAGTATAGACTGGCAGGCTCATCGGTCTTACTGCTGATGTACCTCGTGCAGACGACCGTATGTCCGTCCGTGATCGCAAAATTCAACAGACTACGTGTCTCGACAGCGACATTGTGCTTCGCTGGAATTTCACGCACCATCTCATTGATTTTGGCAATGGTCTTCATCATGACACGACGGAGTAACGCCGGTCCAAACCCTTCTGGCCCTGGATCAGAGCTCGGATTGACCCCTTCCTGTTCAAGGAGATGCAGAAAGAGCGCAAATGCCCACTCACTATCAGTACCGCCCTTCACTCCAAGGTACCACTTATCAGCCAGGGACTCTGCCAGAGTGCGCTTGATATAGTTCCAGCCCCCGATACCGCCATTGTGCATCCACATGAGCGTGTTGTGCTGGAACGGATGGCAGTTATTGTCGGCTAGGGCGCCCTCAGTCGTGGCCCGAACATGCGCAAAGATCAGATTCGAACATGTCTTAGACGCGAGACGCTCAAGATTCTCGCAATTCCAGGCCGGAAGAGTTGATGTGAATATACAAGGCTCCGGCCCCAATTTCGGGTCGGTATAGAATCCAACGCCAAAACCATCACCATTTACTGGTCGACGATTGTCCTATCAAGAAAATTAGCTAAGGAGGCCGATCTCGGTGATGGCGCCTGGCAGTGAGCGATTGCACCTACTAATCTGAGTCGCGAATCATAGGATTGTGTAAGAATTGAATGACTGGGTTCGGTCACAAGCTTGCTGAGACGAATCTCATTCCTGCCTTTGTAGATCTGTTCGTAAATTGTCAGGGATGATTCACTATCTGTTGATGTAGCACTTACAAGAAACCGGCACATGTCTGAGGAGTAAGGACTAGAGAGTAATACTGCAAAAAGATATGGCGGAACGAGAAAATTATATTGTCGCCCAAAGATGACTTATGACTCCGTGAATGGCGTTCGACTAACGACAGCGATTGAGGGACAGACTCAATATCGTTGCTTGGAAGGACAGTCAAGTTAGTCACTGGTTTGTCGGGAGGTTGTCGGTGAAGAGTCACCGATTGTCGGGCAGCAAATGATGCTTCTTCTGCAAAACTTCCGCGCTTCAGAGCAGGAATGAATCCTTGACGATGGTCAGGGCTTGATGGACAGCTAGAACTGTCACCCTCAAGAATCTTCAGACTTGATCGCCTATTTCCCCCTTCCCTAGACACCTCAAGTCGCCCGACCAGTACGTCATTTAGAGACACGTGATAGAGGGCTACGGGAGCCTAAGCGGCCACTTATGCAGGTCACGTTGATGTCACCGGCTCTGTGATTGTTGCTTCTTGACTTCCTGTGTCAACTATTTCCGTACATGCGATCCAGCAATAGCCATGAGTGGGAGGATTCTCTCCCACCGACTTGTTCCGCTCGTGCGGACTGGTCTCGCACGTCATCTACACAATGCAGGTGCTCGGACCGGGGGTCTTCTGAGAGCAAACGGCAGCGCCGCTTTGAGGGGACGAACATGGCCCATCGGAGCGAACGGGATACACAATAATGTGCCGGCGGTGCGATCTATCTCGTTCGCGCGAATGCTTCCAAAGCTTGCGCTCAAGCTGGTCCGTCTACCGGCAATGTTTGGAGGAGCTACAATTGCAGGAGTGGCGTACCTTCAATACCAAGCAACTCGTGCGTTTTAAGTCCATATATTTATTACGGCAGCTTGGAGTAACTGACTTTGATTACAGAGGCCGGAAACTATGCGATAGACACGATCAAGGTCTTCGGCGAGGCGGCAGGGAACACTGCAACGGGACTCTTTTCGGGACTACAGGAAATGGCCGAGCAGACACAACGTGGATGGAACAAGACAACCGAAGATGTGGACCTTCCAGAGTGGTTACAGAAGATACTTCGCCTTGACGAAGAGTCAAAGTCGAAAAGAGAAGGCTCAGGAGGTGGTGGGGGCAAAGAGCCACAAGAAGGTCGAGCAGTTGCAGCGGCGGCGGCAACTGGTGCAGCTTTTGGTTATGACCAGTCCAGTGAGGAGGATTCACGTAGCGACAAAGAGATCTTGGAGGACGATCAGATGATGATTCTTACGCGCAAAATGATCGAAATTCGAAACATTCTTCAATCTGTCGGCCAGTCCGGAACCCTGACTCTGCCCTCGATCGTGGTCATCGGCTCCCAGTCGTCAGGCAAGAGCTCGGTTTTGGAGGCGATTGTGGGCCATGAATTTCTGCCAAAGGGTTCAAATATGGTCACACGCCGACCGATCGAGCTCACTCTGGTCAACACACCCAACGCACAGGCCGAGTACGGTGAATTTCCGGCCCTGGGCCTCGGGAAGATCACCGATTTTACATCAATCCAACGAACGCTGACCGATCTGAACCTCGCCGTGCCTGAGAAAGACTGCGTTTCGGACGACCCAATCCAGTTAACCATTTACTCTCCCAACGTTCCCGATTTGTCTATGATCGATCTTCCGGGCTATATTCAGGTAGCAGGCCACGACCAGCCCCCAGAGCTGAAGCAGAAAATCGCCGATCTATGTGACAAATACATTCAATCTCCCAACATCATTCTGGCCATCTCGGCAGCCGACGTCGACCTGGCAAATTCCACAGCGCTTCGATCCAGCCGTCGGGTCGATCCTCGCGGTGAGCGAACCATTGGCGTTATTACAAAGATGGACCTCGTCTCTCCCGATCGTGGTCACGACGTTCTTACCGACAAAAAGTATCCTCTCCGCCTGGGATACGTGGGTGTCGTCAGTCGGATTCCTCAAACCAGCGCTCTTTTCTCCCGCGGCTCTGGAAACATCACAAGTGCTATTCTCAAGAACGAGAAAGCTTATTTCTCAGCTCATCCTAACGAATTCGGTACTCATTCTGATACTTCTGTTGGTGTCAGTACCCTACGGAAGAAGTTGATGAATGTGCTGGAACAAACCATGGCCTCCAGTCTTTCCGGAACCCGGGATGCCATTAGTCAAGAGCTTGAGGAGGCTACGTATGAGTTCAAAGTGCAGTACAATGACCGGCCTCTCAGCGCAGAGTCGTACCTTGCAGAGAGCTTGGACAGCTTCAAGCACTCCTTCAAGGCCTTTGCTGAGTCTTTTGGCCGGCCACAAGTTCGCGAAATGCTAAAAGCGGAGCTTGACCAGCGGGTCATGGACATTCTGGCCCAGCGTTACTGGAACAAGCCCATTGAAGATCTGGCTTCCAAGCCCTTGGAGATGGACCCGCTTAAAGACTTGCCCAAGGCTGATCCCGATTCACTGTACTGGCATCGAAAACTCGACGCCTCCAGTTCCACTTTGACCAAACTCGGCATCGGCAGACTTGCTACGACTGTGGTCGCAAATGCTCTTCAAAGCCACGTGGACCAACTTCTCTCCGCTTCCACATTTGCCTCACATCCAGGCGCTCACAAGGAGATCACAGATGCCTGCAATAGCATCTTGAACGACCGCTTCTTTAGCACAAGCGACCAAGTCGAGAATTGTATCAAACCTTACAAGTTCGAAATTGAGGTTGAAGACTCCGAGTGGATCAAGGGACGCGAGAACGTGAGCAAGGTTTTGAAAGAAGAACTGCGCGCTTGTGAATCGGCCACCAAGCACATGCAGGAGCAGATTGGAAAGCGAAAGTTGAAGGACGTTATGTCCTTTATTGATAAAGTTCTCAAGGGGGACATCGTGCTGGAAGGCAATGGCGCCGGTGGTGCTGGCGGCTTCAGTGCCGACTTGCTAGCAAAGGGTAAGTAGCAGATATTCCCCGTTGGATACTCATACGAAGCGGCTAACTTTTGATCGATCAGGTCGAGAGGGGGTCTTCCTTCGTGACAGAGCTGATCTCATCAAGATGAGGCTCCTGGCTGTCCGGTCCAAGCAATGTGCTACGCAAAAAAACAAATACTACTGCCCGGAGATCTTCCTGGACGTGGTTGCCGACAAGCTTACGTCAACAGCAGTGCTCTTCCTCAACGTTGAACTGCTTTCTGAATTCTACTATAACTTCCCCCGCGAACTCGACGCGCGACTCGGACGACATCTTTCCGACGAAGAGATTGAGCGCTTCGCACGAGAAGACCCGCGGGTCCGCCGTCATCTCGACATTATCCGCAAGAAGGAGCTTCTTGAACTGGCCTTACAAAAGATCGAAAGCATTCGCCAATTAGATGGTCGAAGTATGCATCGGAAACCGGATCGTGCGCATGCTGCAAAAGATTCCCGCAGCCGATGGAACATCTTCTAAGGAACACCATTGATTGGTTGCTGGATGTTTGGAAAATAATATTACTGTTTGATACCTCCCCTCCGTCTATTTTGATACCTTGTATAGCTTCTGGCAAATTATAATAACCCCAAATTTCCTGATTATTTGTACGGCACACTGCTCAACGTGGGGCGAACGCAATGTCCAAGAAAGAATTATGTACATACATATACTGCATTCCAATGGTGTTGAATTAGTGATTTTTGCAAAGTGATACCTAACTTGGAAGCCGGTACGGACGGCAGTGCTTATCAATCTAGCTAGATAACTTTTCAATCTTCAACATCTTGCAGTAGGTAAACCTCAAATATGGACCGGAATTTTCACGATTCTCACGCCCATCCTTCATTTATAAGGGAGTAGGCAAGCAGCATTCGTTGCAAACCATATTAAAAGGCCAGTTTTCAAAGTTTCGGTGAGTAAACGTCCGTATATCTTATCCTACATGATCAAGACACGCAGTTACTGATCAACTCGACGCATACTACTACATAATCATAGGAAAATCTGACCTTGTCACATTACATGGAAATCTGACACTTTGATTCACTCAATATCTAAACATGCAAACGACAGATATTCCAAAACATCTTGATATGACTGATGTTCAACCCAGGCCTAACACGACAAAACTTCGCAAGATGTAACAAGTCGACACACATACCTCGTGTGCGTTACCAATGGACGACGAAGCGTAGCTCAATTTTCAAGTCACTCCTCCTGGGTGGGCTTTGGCTTGAGGAACAACTGCTTCATGGCTAAAATTTGAATCTTCCAAAGAGGTTCAGCAAGTCGAATAAGTTCATCGCCAATGGCGGAAATGATCGACTCCATCGGCTCCTCTTCTTCCTGGGGCTCGATGTCAGGCATTTTCAAATCAAAGCTTTCGACCGTCTTACGCAGCCACTTGAGTCGGTGACTCCGAAGGAACTTTTTGGCCTCCGGGCTGGTGGTCTCAACGTTCTTGGCGATCAGGTAGAATGAGCTACGGTTTCTGTGGCTGACGGTGGGCTTGAACAGCGAGACGCGGGCGAACTTCTTGAACGTGGCAATGAGTCGAACGGAGTGGGGGAGTATGCCTGGTGCAGCAGAATGACGAACGTGCCGGCAGACTTGAGGTTCTGGAGGCCGAGCACGAGTTGAGCACTTGAGAGACGAACGGCCTCGCCGGGTGTTTCCTGGCCACGATCGTGGGTATGCAAAACCGCACCGTCACAGAAGACGATGTCGAAGGTTTCGTTCTTGTAGTGGAATTCATTGGAGAATTTAACAGCTTGAGGGTGGTCGGTGGGGATGAGGTCGGGGAATCCCATAGCAGCGGGGAGCATGGTGACATCCAGGAAATGGACCTTGAATCTCCTGTCGGTTTGCCAGTTTGGGAGAAGAAGCTCATGTCCGCCGTCTTGCTTTGGCAGCGTCAGAGCTCGAATCTCCGCGAATCGATTGACATTGAGGATCACGTGTGAGAAAGCACCTGGAGCCATGCAGATATCGAAAGCTTTCAGCTGAACCGTTCTCTGAGGCCGGGGGATGATATCCTCCTTTTGCTGCATCTCACTGCAAATGCGAGCGCCCATTTTGAAAAAGCCGAGCTGTTTATCTTGCGAGACCTTCATGATGCTTTCTTTCAGTCTTTTGAAGTGTTCGTCGGCGGCGGGATCATTCTTGACCTATAAAATATGGTAAGTAAAGAACAAGGTGGAAAGGATTTTCTGCTGCATACCTTGTCCTGGGTTTCAATCAAGTCCTGAAAGATGCTCGAACGGGGACTCAGATAGTTACGAATAACATCGTAGTCTTCATTGGTAGCCTTGGCCTCCTTGGATTGCTTGTCCTCTCCAGATGGCTGATCCTCCCCAGACGGCTTGTGCTTGTCCGACTCCATCATATGAGGACCACGTGAAGCGTAGCACAGAAAGCCTTGATACCTGATGAGGGTCTTGGTGAGAGTGATTGAGAGGAAGGGGAAAAAAAGAAGAGGGATGAGTAAGTTTGCGAGAGAAGAACAATCGTCTACAGAGGTAACGAGGAAAGCGTACACGGCAGAATATCCCTCGAAACGTTTGCTTCCTCCGGCATAAAACGGAAATTCCCCCAATGGCAAACAAGGATGATGAAGGTACATAACTGGATTGTTGATTTTGCGCAATATAGCGGTAGTATCAGCTGAAACAATCGCTGAGTTTGAGTGAACCGAGCCAGACGTCGCTCCCAATCTATGTTGCCCAATAATGAACATGCGCCAACTATCGGGAGATGAAGTATGAACAGTTTCAACACCATCAGGGTGTCTGGTCTTGGAGTCTTGTACCTCATGACCGAGAAGACTCCTTGACCAACATGACGAAGACTCAATAGAACAGATGATTCAATGGGTATTCTGCCTACTGAATGTCGGAGTGAGCAGTCACGGCGAAACCTGTCCATATCCGGATTCGGATATAAGCTCTATCACGAAATGTGCTAGTCAGAAGTCGTGGCATGGCTTGCCTTGCATGCAGGGGGTTGCAGATTCGTTGCTGATTGTCCACCCAGCTTACAGCATGAACGTTCGAGTATAGCGACGCCGACGGGGTGCAACAGAATCTACGTCCTCTCATTCTTGACAGTCGTTAGCAACAGTAACTTCCTTCTTCCATAAATAGGTCATATCAGACTGACATACTCGAGCCATCGCACCAGCATTGGCACGGGCCTGTTTGTCTTTAGTAAGCTTTTCCTTGGTAAGGTATCGTTGAACATCTCCGGAAGATCGATAAAGCTGTCATTGTTCAATTCGACATGGGATGATATCAATGAAGCGTACGGACCAAACATATCTAATATTGCCCAGAATATTACAACCCAACACAAGTCGTCCGGTCAAAGGTTTTATCAAAAGCCAGCCAATATACATGGATGGTGGGGGTGCTGTCACCACAAGATCACAACAGGCCGTAGCCCGATACCTACCTAGAGTCGTCTTCACGTTGGTGAAATGCAAAGATCTGCAGGTGGGCTTTCAAAGGATTACAGGAGACTCATGGGATCATAGGCCCGGAATGTTCTAGCACGGCTTAAATTCTAGTTTTGTCTGGAATGATCAGTCAATCAGTCAAATTCCCTGAGGTCAACACATTCAGTTCAAGCTGGAGGCAATTCCCTGAACGATGTATATGCCGAAATATCTAGAGTGGATAGGTATCAGGTGCGCATGTGACCACCACATCACGACTACCGAATCAATTTTACCGCCCTTGCTCATCTACTGATCGCTCGAGACTTCAATATGATTAGTGTAGTAGATTGAAATAATTCGGCTAGGAGGCGTGGGAAAGTAGACAGGTGAACGGGCAAAGAGAGTGACAAGTCACACGGTTAAACCTCGTCATATAGGTCTATCTATACCCATCCATAGCTTACAACCTCAGACAAACAAAGAGAAAACAAACAGCTTCGGGCTTATAAAGTACAGCCGGCTCATCAACATTTTTAACTCACCTGCCACCGGCATGACCATGTGTCCCTCAGGACGTGTCACACGATCAATGCATGCAGTTGTACAAGGCGGGAGCAGGTAAATGAAAAGACAATGGGGAGGACACCCAAAACAGGAACACGGTAATGGATATATCTATCACAGGACAGTAAAAAAAAAGAAAATAATAAGGGCGGGGGAAAGGTGTAATTGCACAAGAAGAGCGCACGCCAAGTAAGCTCAGCGGCACAAGCAGGGGTGACACATCTTTATTCCGGTGTCGAGAAGCCAATCACGTAGACGGGTTTCAGACAACCTGAACAGATGACATGCGGAAGCATTGTTTACTCGCGGGAAACGTCACGGCCGAAGACACGGGCCTTGATCCAGTCGAGAGCGACCAGGACACGGTTGCGGGCTAGCCAGATGGGAGAAGGGTCAAATTAGTCAGGGCCCATGACAGCATCTCGCAATTGGGAAACAGGAACAAACTCACAGCTGAAACACATGCTCAGGTAGGCGCTACGCCAGAATAGGTAGGTCAGAGTACCACCACTGGCAATGTTGCCGCTCAGCCAGCTGATATCGGCAACGGCACGCTCCTTACCAATGTAAGCGAGACTGCCCTGGTGGGAGTACTGGAAGGGGCCAATCTGCTTGGTGCGGCGGAGCTGCTTCTGGCGCTCACGGATCTCGTCGAAGACACGGTTGCGGTCCTCATCGGTCTTCGCCAAGGACTGCTCGTGAGACAGGGCCTGAAGCTCCTTCTCAAGAGTATCGGTCTTGGCCATGGTGTTGAAGAGGCGGGCCAGGAAAGCACCTTCCTGACCGGCAACCTGGGCAGTAGGGGCGTAGTTGGCAATGGCGCAGTCACCGACGGCCCAGATGTTCTCAGTGCCATTCACGACCAAGTATTCGTTGACTGCGAGACCGCGGCGCGAATCCTTCTGAGCGGGAATCTGGCCCATCAGATCGCGAACCACGGGGCGCACCGCGTTACCAGTGGCCCAAACCAAAAGTCCGTAGGGGATAGTCTCCAGAGTCTTGCTGCCGTCGGGGTTGGTGACCTCAGCCTCAATGTATTTGTCGGTGACCTTCTTGACCATAGTCTTGGTACGAATGGTGATCTCCTCCTCCTTGAAAGTAGACTCGGTATACTCGATCAGTTGCTTGGAGAACATGGGCAAAACGTTGGGGAGAGCCTCGACGAGAGTGACGTGGAAGTTGTCTTGGATCTCGGGGATCCACTTCTTGAGATCCTCGTTGAAGAAATCCTTGAGTTCACCGGCGAATTCGACACCGGTAGGGCCACCACCGACGACAACCATGTGCAGGAGACGCTTGACCTCCTCCTCGGTCTGATCCTTGAACATGGCGGTCTCGACACAATCCATAATGCGCTTACGAATGTTCTGGGCATCGGTAACTTCCTTCAGGAAGCACGAGTGCTCACGAACACCAGGGATACCTAGAAGCTCGATGTCAGCCTTGTCTTCCCCATACATACAAACACCCACCTCAATCGGTCACTGGGCAGAGGCCTTGAAGAGTGGAACCTACCAAAAGTCGCGTTTTCGGCACCAACACCGATCACTAGCATATCGAAAGGAACCTCCGTGTGAGAGATATCACCCTTGATCTCGGAGTCGTCGCTGATCAGAACGACGCGCTTCTCGTAGTCGACCTTGGTGGCTTCGGCTTCGTAGAATTTGACGGTAGCTTTCTTCTGGCGGAGAATGTTGCGGATAGGCTCCATGATGGAACGGTGCTCGATCAGACCAGTAGTGCAAGAGGGCAGCAGGGGAGTGAACAGGAAGTAGTTGCGGGGAGAGATGACGATGACGTTGTAGTTTTCAGTATCCAATTTCTTCAAGAGGGAGACGGAGCCCCAGCCAGTACCTAATTAGTTGACAAACATCTGTTAGTGCATCGCTTCCACATCTTTCCCGGCTGGACAGGCCAATTTCCTGGAGGGTCGGTCATTCTCAACTCCGACATACCAAGGATGACCAGGGTCTTCTTATTCGGATCAGCCTCATACTGCTCCTCCGGGTGACGCAATTCGTAGATGCTATAAGCCAAAGAGCCGGTGACAGCGAGGGCACTCAGCCAGGTCAAACGCCAGGCCCAGCGCAGGACCCGGAAACGCTTCTTGGGCTTGGGAGCCGGCCCGGAAGCGGGCGCAGCGGCATCAGCATAACCGCGACGAGCGGCGCGAGAAATGGATTGCAGGCCGTTGGGACGCAGAGGGCTAGTACGGAGGGTCTGCGATGCAGTGGCGAAGGTGCGGCGTGACATCGCAGCCAGCGACAAGCTGGATGGTGATGCCATCGCACGCATCGCCAGTGCGGAGCCAGCCATGATGGAGGTCGTCATGGATAGGGCGCCTCGGCCAGAGGGACTGGGACTGGGACTGGGGAACAAGGCGGGTACAGAAGCTGGGGGACAGCAGTGTATGAGGAGAGAAGGGAAAAGAGAGAGAGGTGTCTCAATGCTCCAGGTTGAATGATAATAACGGGCCTTGCCAGATGAGGTGACCCGAACGCCTTGACCAGGTGTGAAAATCCAGAAAATCTCGAAAGTGATCTTTCAAGGGCGCACATCCCAAACGGGAGTCTGGATTTTCTATGGGAAAAAAAAATATGATTTCTTTTCTTTTTGGGCTCTTTTCGAAGCTCTGGAAGCCTTGGAACCAATCAATGGGGTGCAATGGATCAGTTTCGTTGCAGCTGTGCTTTGATAAGAATACTGTTTTGGGCGAATCGGTGTGGCTGTCCGGCAGTCACGACACAGCAGAACATCCCAATTAGGTAAAGCGCCTCTCGACTAGGACTAGAGCCGTCCTGGATTTCAAATTTTGGAGGCATCTCACCGCCCGCGGAGCACGATGACTTCATTGCGTCGCGGCTGTCTGCACCCGTATCATCATCGTGAGTTTTGATCGTGCTTACAATGACCTGAGTATCAGAGTGGCCTCACAGGAGAATTCTTATCGGCGCATGGCTGGGATGGTCAATTGACTTCATTTGACCAGACTGTTCTCCGACCTGATGATGACTTTACGCAGCAACCGAGACCGTGATGGACGGGAGCCTCGACATGTGAGACCCATTTTATTTCGGGCCGGGCGGCGCCACTTCTATGAGTTTTGCAGATGACAATTTGCAAAACACACAGCCGATTTGGAGGCTGATGAGAGGCCCCCCTACCTTGAAATTAACCGCGGAGACAATTCTCTTAAGGCCTCATAGAAGTGTTTTGCGTTGATGCTGTTCGCCAGCTCGGCAAGAGCAAATCTGAAGCTGCCTTCCATATTTTACCGCACTTGGACCTACCCACAGGCTGGCTCGTTCTGTCTTGTGTCTAGTGTCTACTATCTACGTTGTGCAATTGCAATACTGACAAGCTCCAACTGGACAACCTCTCACGCCTCCAGAGTGCAGACTGTAGTGAGGTCCAAGCGAAACTGAAAGATGCTCTGCCTGAATTGCGTACCGTCACGCCCGGCATGAAAGACCCTAATAGTTCCTATAGTAGATGTGGCACAAAGAAAGCCTTAACTTCCATTCATTTGACCAGAAACCAGTTGAACATGAAGGAAACCGCATGATACTAATGCACCATGATATTCACATGATGTCCCTAGTGAGATATCTCATGCTCTTTTGCAAGAACATCTTGCCATTCCATCGGGTCCCGTCTCGGGCGGGAGATATCCATGAAGATCAAAAGAAGTCGCTGACGACCGTCAAGGATCTCGAGAGTAATACAACGAATACATATAGTAGATGAGAAGTCTCAGGTTGCTCCATTGAATTTATGTAGTGCAGCTTTACACTTGTTTGATGACCATCTCATAAGGAGCATACATCAACTGCCTCCCGAATATCTCTGACTCATGATGATTGGAACACATAGCTTGTACAACTACGTGGAGCAGGTTAATACATGTTTAGTCAGAGCACATATGTAGAGGTAGTATATATCAGGTAACTGACATGGATGATGGGGACGGGCTCTACTGAAGATGACCTGCTGTGATCAGAAACAGTTCAAGCTCCTTCAACCGGGTAGCTCTTAGATAGGTTGCGAAAGACATCACACAAGCTTGAAATCATTATTGATAACCCAACAGGCTGCAGCCCGCCATAATTTAGATTAGATCCTTGCACGTCTGGTACCTATTGATGTTCATGTCTCGACCGGAAGTCTTCGTGTTAGGTTTGATATAGAGTTCAAATCTACATCCATACGGATGCCCTAATTGCCAGCGGGAAGGCACATGACCTCCCAAGCGCGTAGGTAGCACACACTCGGCCTCTCATCTTCCGCAACGATCGCCTCCTTTCCAAGACTTCATTACAGTACGTCTGCCCAACCTCGTCACGAGCACTGCTTACTGCTAGGACAAGCAGTAAGACAACCTGAAATCAGGAAGACAAGATCAGCTTTCACGTCCCAGCATTCCATGGGAGCTTTAAAGTGGGTGAATCATTTACCAAGAGCGCACGCAGCTCCTGCTGGATTCGATAAGCCACAATAATCCACGTAGCAAGTGTCTCTGCTTTTACAACAGGAATCGATATCACAACATGGACTGAGGAAATCGCAGCAGCGTTTAGCGAGCTTATTATCCGAAGCTTCTGCTGCTGCAGCGCGTGAGAGGACGTCCTCGTAGGCGGCGATCTCTTCTGGGGTCGTTAAGAGATCTATACTGAGATGAGTATCCATCAAGCATTGCAATGGGGAGTCACGGTCCATCCGATGAGATAGTTCCTCTGACCGTAAACATTGAAGGTTTGGGCCGTGCTCAGGGCAGCAACCAACGTCATTGACAATAGAAAGTGCATTTGGAAAGACTTCTCGAAAAAGGTGAGTCAAAAGATGGAATGGAAGACCTTCGTTGATCCACAGACTGATCTGATTGTAAACAGCAAAAGCCGGGGGGGATCATGCCCTTTTTATATCTACAATTTGGAATGGATGCTCCACAATGTGTCCGACTCAGCACGCTCTGATCCATTGACACGAGCGGATGAGGTGGTTCTCTGTTGTCGCCAATGAACGATTCTATTCTTCTGGATCGCCCCAAGGAAACCTAGTGGGCTACTCATTCAGACCGGGTGCATTGGCTAATCCACTGGAACATGATACTCTCATCCTTCCACACTGTGCCCGGAGATAGATTCAGCCATACAAGTCTTGCTGTCATTGCAGATGACCCAATTTGTTTCTATCCCTGCATCGACCTTACCTAGAAGTGAAGAGGGGAAAACGCTTTGTTAGTCTTTCGCTGCCATTCTTGACGTACTTCTTCGCATGGAGATACATGAAACCCTGCTATAGCCGTTGTGATGATCCATTTCAGTCGCTACCCTAACATGCAATCCAGCACAACTAACCCATCCACGACTAGGGCGCTCTTGGCTGACAAAAGCAAGCCAATCATTTCCCTCCTTTAGAGCATAAGAATGCAGTGCGTTGGGGGCCTAAATGTACGATGCAGATTCCTCGAACGAGAATCCCACTCGAAAGACATTGGAAGGTGGGGCAAGTTTGCAAGGCGCTACATTACTACATTTATGTTCACGGACACATAACCCTTGATTCTTTTGTCAATTTCTCCGGACTGAAATACAGTCAGTGAAAATGTTTGCCGTTCGTAATATCACAATTCGAGAGATGGGTTGGTAAGGAAAAAATGTTGGGCCTGAAATTGCATCAGCACGTCAGACCAAATTCATGAACCTGAGAGACTCTTGATTGTGGTTATCGGATGTCTGAGCGTTATTCCTATTGACCATTGACCAGTACATGGTATCCGGGAGAGAAAAGGACCACCTGCAGAAGCTCGCCTTTTTTCGCTCCTTTGGTTTGACGAGAGAATTGTTTGACTAGTACTGGGCTGGAGTATCCTCTTTACGAACGCCTGCCTGCAAAGAGCTTTCCAAGCCATTCATCTACTTCTCAATATTCAGGTCTGATGGCATTAGGTCGCTATATGGGAGGTTTTCTTTGAAATTGACTAGCAGAACGGGCATTTTCGAGATACCTACCGAGTCCTGTAGGGTTCTCCACAGTTTTTGTCGGGCTCATACTTTCTACGACTCGGTAAGAGAGTCCCAAGATCAAGCGGAGAAGCTATTCAATCGGCAACTATACCCATGGCTGGGTACCTCTTTTCAGCTAGTAGCTGTCACCTTTACACTAAGACGGGAGTTACCCCAAGTAGAATCAATAACAACTAACACTACGAGGAGTATGAGACAGTTGGGGGGGATTATTGTTGAAACAATGGTTTTGGGCGGCTAGGTATATACCGTTTCTAGCTATCCACCCGAGACGTTCAGCAGGACAGTCGCGGTCAGCAGACAGTGCAAGGCTTCCCTTCAAGAGCTTCAGCTACAGCGAAAAACGCAGGCTTCGCCTCGAGAGTATTGTTGAACAAACACGCGCCACCTTGGCCAGCAAACGTTCCCGGCACCCAAGAGTATGCATCGTCAAAGTCCCATACAACAACACCGATGCAGCGCGGGCCAACATTCAAGCAACTTTCGACGCTTGTGTAGTAGTCCTGAGCCTGCTGTTTCTGCACAGCGGGAGTATAGTAGGGTACTTGCGCAAATCGAATGTCAAGCTCGGTGATGGCAACCTCCAGACCAGCCTCGATATAGGCTCGCTTGGTGGCGACCTGATCCGCCAACGAGGGAGTCTCGCCAACGATGAAATGCGATTCAAGACCAACACCATCAATGCGAATGCCCCGGCTTCGAAGATTCTTGACAAGCTGGAGAACCGTTGATGACTTGACACCCTGGTTCTCAATGCCGTAATCATTGTAGTACAGCTTCACATCGTGGGCTCCAATCTCGGCCAGCGCGTCCTGGGCAAACTTGAACGCAAGATAGAAGTAATCCTCGCCAATGGTGTTGTACCAGACGCTAGAGGAGAAAGACCCGTCGCCGTTGATGGCCTCGTTGACCACATCCCATGAGTAACAGCGCTTGCCAAAGTGTTGGACCGTCTTGTAGATGTGGTTCTTCATCACCGAGGTGAGAGCTTCCTTGGTCCACGTTTTCGAAGTCACGAAATCAGACAACTGGCTGGCCCAGACAAGGTTGTGGCAGCGAATTTGTGCGCCGTGACGTCCAGCTATCTCTAGGAACTCATCGCCGGCCGTGAAGTTGAACACGTTCTGTTCTGGTTCGGTGTACATGAACTATGATTGTGAGTGTCAGCAAGTCACCTTCATATAAGCGTTGCCTGTGTAAAATCACCCTGGAAATTGTAAATCGGGGTTGCGTCTCCATACCTTCATTGCGTTTGCGGGAGTAACTTCGCCAAAGTTCTTTCTCAAGACCTTCAGATAGGCAGCATCGGTGGTCTCGGCCGTATTGGGAATATCGGCGGCGGTACCAAACCAGTGCATTTCACGACGCTGCGCGAGTTTGTTGAGATCCACCTTTTCGCTGTGGCTTTGGGGTGGATGTGGTGCAGCCTGAGAAAGCCCGGCCAGCAAGGCCGCAATCATAATGGTCGAACGCATCGTGGATTGAACAAGGTTGCTCTAAAGTACAATCAAAGAACTTTGAATGTTTCGAATGCTCAAGACACTCTTCTTCGATGAATTTGAGGAGGCTATTTAAACAATCCCAAACAAGCTTTTTGGGCATACATTCCCCGCATGTCTTCTTTCCATAATCCTTGCCGTCAACACCGGTTACGCTTACTCCTATTGGCCTTTTCTGGATGTGAGTCCCCTGAGAACACCTTTGCCAGGTCAATGGTAGAATCATTCAGCCATTAGGCTATACCAAAACGCGGGGAAATAGAGACGAAGCGGCTAAGTTGTGAGACACTAGCCCTTTTTCCGCTTAAAACGGAGATGGCTTATACACAGAAAGAGAGGAGGACTAAGCGCAATTTAGCTGCAGAAAGCCACTTTTCAATCAACCGCGGCTCGGGAACTATGTTTTTGACTCTTGTGGGGTCTGGGATATTGCGAGTCCCGTTTATCTAGCAGGTTCTTCCAGACTGCGAACGTGCTTTGTCAGGGTTCGTGGACTCAATGGCAAACTTTTGCTAGGTCTAGCCTCTCGTCTGTGCACAGCCGTAAAGGGTCTCCTAAAGAGCCTGAATGATCCGAGCTGTGACAAACATTCAACCTCCACCATCTGGCAGTAGGCTCTCAAATTCGATCGATGATCTCTCATGGTAAATCGAACCGATCAGGGGACTCGATGAATTACCGGCCATATCCATCTGCCGGTTTGGGGTCGATGCTCAAATCTAGATCGAAGCTCTATCGGGGGCAAAACTTTGTGCACCATTTGGGAAGAAACCAGCTCGAAGGTGAGCCCAGGGAGCAGGGATTCAGTTTGATCTTTCATTGAATAGCGATGCCACAGATTTGTTTCGTGCGATGGGCTCGCCAATGCCATGTCTGCGTACCCTCATAGCACGCTTGATTCATCTGGGATTATCAATTACACCGCAGGATGTCTACATGAGCTCGTGGCTTCGCCACTTTGAAATCACTTCACTGGCTCGGATAATGGACTGTGTTGGCCCAAGGATCATCAGAACTTTTTGATAATTGACGCAGGAAAGGATCAGCGACTCCGAAAGTTCGTAAGTCTCCTGTGTGGGTCTTCTCCTCTTCCAATGCAGGAATCTTGCAATCTAAATCAGGAGAATCAAAGGTGGTAGTCAGATGCCCAAAAAGCCAACTTCCCTTCAGGATGTAAGACGAGGATAGGCGATTGAAGCAGAAAAGGAAATCAAAATCACAGAGTCAATCTTTTTTTTACCAGGACTCAATGGGGCTGGGGTAGGGTTCCACAAGTACTTTGATGACAGGATGCAATGTCGAACGACTCCCAAAGGGTGATCATATTCTTGTGGGTTGGGGTCATCGCATTCGATGTGCGTCCTGCTATCGGTTCGGTTCGGTTCGGTTCGGTTCTGGATCCTTGATGCAAAGTTAGTAAAGCAATACCTGTGCGACTGGGAATGTGAACTCCAGAAGAAATACTGAGCCTGATGTCCATAGGGAGAGGAGTCAAGCTCTGCAGCGCCCAGAATTTTCCTCTTCAACCCCGATGGTGCGCGTTGTAGAGTATGGTGACTTCTTGATACCAAGTCAGTTGATTCAATAGGGTCGCTTCAGCCCAAGGCAGGCCAGCAGAGTATGTAGGCTAAAGATTTTGAAGAGAAGAAGGCTGAAGTATTAACCCAATTTACCATGGGGGGAGGCGGGGTTGCTACACTCCAATGACGAGGACAATTGAGATACTTGAGTCAAAAAGAAGGACATTAAATTGTAAGCATCGTAACTCTGATCCTCGTACTAGATAGAACATGAAATCACACGGCTTTTCCAACCATGACAAGGCTGCCGCAAAGGATACGGTGATCGCATCTCTCAAAGCTCATGCTGAGTAATGGTCGCCTTCTCACCACCGTCGGCGCTTGCAGACCGGCCGACGGTGCCAGAAAGCGCCTGAACCTTCTCGGTAGCCAGAGCACCGCCAAGAACGGCTCGCTCGCCATCGAATTTCCTGACGATCTCCTCCAGAGGAATTTCCTTGGTCTCGACGTAGAACTTCCAGACGATGAAGATCTCGAAGACCAGGAAGAGATCGTAGACAATGTAGTACTTCCATGCGATGGCGTCCAAGGCAACGGGGTTCACGTATTGGTTGAACCAGAGACTGAGGTCAACGCAGAAGAACATGATGGTGAGACCCTTGGCGCGGA
The DNA here is from genome assembly GCF_028827545.1 of Penicillium diatomitis. Classification (NCBI taxonomy): domain Eukaryota; kingdom Fungi; phylum Ascomycota; class Eurotiomycetes; order Eurotiales; family Aspergillaceae; genus Penicillium; species Penicillium diatomitis. The sequence continues at coordinate 1,291,760 of NW_026623175.1, read as the reverse complement.
GACGGTATGGCAAAATCTCAGAGGAATATGAGACTAGGAGACCACTGTAACCGATGTTGTAGGCAATGTAGAAGAGGAACATGAAGGCGATGACGGTGTTCGCCGCACTGTTGTCCTTCACGCCACCTTCCTTTGCAATGAGGAAGCGAGCCAGGGCAATGGTCATGGCGACGTAGCACGCGAGCATGCTGAAACTGGATGTCAGGAACAGCTTACGACGACCAAAGTAATCGACGAAGAAGCAAATTCCGGTAGCGGAGACGACGTTCACTGCGCTCAAGATCAAATTGATGGTGAGCTGGGTGTTAGAGTCACCAATGCCAATCATTTTCAGGACCTAATCATGTCAGCGGAAATGTTCACCAGATGCTTGAGAATTAAGTCGAGTGCTTACCTGAGGGAGGAAGTAGGAGATAATTCCATTTCCAGACCACTGGGAGAAGAAGCCAATGGTGACCAGAATGATCGTACGATGACGGTTACCCGGGGTAGCAAAGAACTCGAGCCAGCTGTTGCCCTCGTACTCGTTCTCCAATTGAATTGTTTGTTGGATCTCGTCAAATTCAATGTTGATCAGTTCATCATCGAGATCACCCTGCGCATGCACATCGGCCAAGATCTTCTTTGCCTTCTCCAATTGTCCCTTGGAGATGAGCCAACGCGGCGACTCAGGGACGGTCCTTCAATCATGGTGTCAGTGCGTGTGCGAGTCATGGGTAATGCGAGTCTCTCTGCCACTTACCAGATGAAGACCAGCTGACACAAAGACGGGACAGCCTGGAGAAGACAAGGGACACGCCACGACCATGCGCTGCCACCAATGTGATTGGTTCCTATTCAGAGACACGCCAGATCAGTACGTAATCAATTGATCTGGAATAATAGTCCCCAACTTACCCAGAGCAACACAAGCTCCAATGAGGGATCCAATATACCACAAACTGTTGTAGATGGACGAGTAGATCGCACGGTGCTGGGGGTGCACCAACTCAGTGACGAGAAGAGGAGAGCATTCCTAGTCCGGTGAGTGAGAGGGCTTTAAAGACATTCCTGAGTTTCGGGACTCACCTGAGCAATTCCGAGACCGAAGCCGAGAATCATTCGACCAACGACGAATAAGGCAATCTTATAGCCAATGGAGACCATGGCGACACCGAAAAGCATGATCACGCATCCCACGACCACACCAGCACGTCGTCCAAGAAGATCGGCGACGTATGGCACCACTGGAATCGAAATAAGGGAACCAATTGACATGGAGCAAGCAAGAATACCCAAAGTGCTACCTGTAGGGTAGTTGTAGGCTATGATATGAATCTCATTAGCTTCACACCATCCTCCACGATGGTTGAAAGGAAGAGCCACTTACATTCGTTCCAGGAATCCATCGACTGAAGACCGTTCATCAGCGATCCATCGTAACCTGTCCCGATAGTCAGTGTTTTGTTCCATTGGGAGACATGGCCTAGACAAACAACTGACCGTTGGTAGCGGAGGTAATCATGGCAGCCCATAGAGTCAGATAGACACTACGCATGCCCTTCATCTTCCACCAAGTGACACGAGGCCACTCGCGGCCGGCGAGAGTAAAGGTATCCTTTCCCATTGTTGTCGATCTGTTGCGTCTTCTCTCTTGGGGCGAAGTGCACGAGATAGGACGGGGACGGGGCTGCGGTCAAAATGCAACCAAGGGCGCGGTCCTCAGAGAAAGAATTCTCTAACACTTGCTGGCGACCGGCGACTATTTGAATAAGCGAGGCAGACTACATTGCCACTGACAGACCAGTCTCTCTTAGCGGCAAAATAGGATAAATTGCGAGATCCTCTGGCCTGTCAGGGCTCGCGGTCCCCCAGACCCCAGGCCTGCGATCAAGTTGCGGAGTCCCAAGAACCAGACTCCATCAAGCTTTGCCGTATACTGCATGGCAAGGCTTCCACCACCTGAGGGAAAGCTATGGCGGCATGACCCCGTCTGAGACAAAGCTAAACCGGGATTGAGGCTAAATGCAGGCTCTCTCCACGGAACAACCAAGGCGACCAACAGAAAATGTATATTCGCATATGGCGCTCGCTCGTCACGAGGGTCACGGAGGCCAGGGAGCGAAGCTTGAGGATTCGGAGTGAGAGCCGTACATCACCTCAAGGGGAAACGTTGCGGCATACACCCCGCGACCATGATTGGACCTTTTTCACGGCGGGGGATGGATCAGGACTTGCGAGCGTTGGCCGCAAGCGACCCTAAAGCGTTTCGGGAAAGGAGCCCAGGGCCGACGTCTGCATCGGGATATGGGGGAAGGGGCTGGCCATTGAGGGCGTGGACAACTTCTCCACTGAACAGCTCCACTGATCCCTGAAGCTGAAGGCTTTCTTCCCCCAGGTTGTCTGATAATTGCCCCGGATTCAAGCACGCGAAGCATGATTGGGCAAGTTGAACCCCATAGTGTCGTTGATTAGTCTTCTTAGGGCATCGTGCCGCTCGTGAGACCTCCCCGCTGTCTGACCCCAGAGTGGCAGAGAGTATTCATCCAGCCGACCAGCCAGTCTGGACTCCGCAAGTCTGCGGCCACTTGAACGATTGGAGCAATCGTAAAATTGATTTGTTCATAGGAGACCTGTAGAGCGGATGACTGGAGCAACCCATTCGGGCGTCCTCGGGACTCTGAGAAATGAGAGCTGTATCGGTCAGCATCTCGTTCGTACGTGTCTGTGCCACTGAGCCGACCGGTTGAAGGCCGGCTTCGCGGTTCACCCAATTTTTACGGTCTGTCTCGGTCTAGCCTTGCGGATCGGGTCATCTCTTGACATAGCTCGTGACTCCCTCGCGGCGAGCTTTCGTGTAGTGATCGGTGTTGCTTTCGCGATCTGTGATTGACATTTGCAACTGCCGAGGGAAGGGGCTTGCACCAAGATCAAGGTTCACAAGTGGTGATTGGTGCTATGACTTGCTAAAGTGTTGGCCCTTTTGGCAGCAGGACGTGCACGTGATGGGGAGAGACCAAGCCTGGACGTCTCGAGAACCGATTGCTTTCGCCTCCCAAAATCACAAACTCACCAGGCCGCAGTCCAGGCATAGGCATCGAAGCCGACTTTGCCTCCAAATTTGACAAGCCAGATTTGCCTCCCCTGGAGCATCTCTCGAGTTTCAAGGATCTCTGCCTGGAGCACGGTATCGCGTCGCTATTTCACGCAAGTGGGCCATGGGTCGCAAACATTCCATGTTCGGCACACGTCTACAAGGCTGGACCCTCTAACGGAATTGAGATCAAAGGGCCCGCTTTTGTGTACTTGATTCACCTGGCAAATCACCAGACCCATGTTCAAGCAAAGCAATGGGGAAGATCCATCCTACTACAGCCTTTGGTTGAAGGGTGTTCGTCCGACTGTTCCCACTTACGAAGCTGGCTGTTCCTGCTAATCAATGGGTAAAGTACGAGGCGAAAATACTCGCTGCAGTGAGAAATGTGATTCTTGGAAGAGAAATTATCCTGTCAGGAAGGAAGCTTACGCACTAGAGGGTCTCCTGCACACAAGTGGATTCGTCGGTAACCATGCACCTAAATAGCATCGTGGCCGAAGACGCCGGCCGGGTCAAGTCCCCTCCTCATCTTCCCAGGCCGAATGGGGCCTGACGGTTCTCGCATGAGCAACAATCGAAATGGGCGATCAACCCTCCGACCAGATTGCTCCTCACATGCGGTACTCGAGGTTTGATTCAATCAGCTGATGATATCACAGCAACTCGCTACAGTCAATACCTCGTTAATCTCGAATTCATTGGATCTCTGGGCATGGGTGCCGCCGGCTAAATGATGAAGTGCCCATGCGCACAGTCGCTTCCTATTCTGCTCGAGTCAGAGCAGCCCATTGGGCTTCAGCTCTAAACAGGTAGCACAAGACATCCATGTCAAAGATGAGAGTCTCTTCTTTTGGGAAAGACAATTCGAAGAGTCCTCTGACAGGAGCTTCTCCATGGAATATCGATGGTCGATGCGCAACCCGATGGCTTGGCATAAGGGCCATTCCTTTGCCAAATCGGAGATGATTTACCCAGCCTTTTGCCCTTTCCGGTTCTGGTCAAGGGTGTGTTGAGTCTGTTGACTGTTGAGTCGGTCTAGTAGTGTGCCACCCGCTTGCCACGACTGACTGTCCTTGCGGTTACTGGACATGGATGAGGTGCGCACTAGCAAACGCGCGGACCTATCAAGCTCGCCTTCGCATATCGCTTCGCCGCGAAGGACTTGATTCGAGTCAATAGAAGTTGCCACTGCTCTGAGGGGCCAAATGACCAAAGCACTAGCGTACAGTGGCCAATTCCCTGGACCGGATGACCTGATCGGTCGAAGCATGGTAGTTTCGAATGACTTCCGGTCTCAATGTGAGCATAGTGCAGGTCTCCGTGAGTGTGAACGAGTCAGTGTGAATGATTTTGCAAGAAGCGGAAGAGCTCGGGTATACCAATTCCTCGAATTCGACTGGGATCATCTGTTGCAAGATAGAAAAGTAGGACTGATACCAGATCACTACGATTGTTTCTGACCACGGGTCGGTCCATTGACCTCTCGGCCCCTTTTCCGACGACCTCTTCAGCCTGTTGAAGCAAGACTTCCCATGCGAGTGGAGGGATACAACTTCGAGATCACCAAACAAGCAGTATGACAGTTCCATGACTCTATGGGTTCAAATTTCCTCAAGTCCTTCTTTGCAGTTTATGTGGTATGCTGGGCCTCATCGGTAAACAGTTGATACCTTGCGTTCTAAGACGGGGTGGTACATGTGTCCGTGTTCTTTTCTAGATAAACATCCAGGAAAATTCCCATGCCAACTTGGCCGTGGGCGTGATTGCTAGTCTGAGTGCAGGGAATGCACCGTGTCAAGTCTGCCCTGAGACATTATTTACGGAGCAAAAGTGAACTGCAGTCTGTCAGAGTAGGGGAAGGGATGAATTCATGAATGTACTGGAAGCTTTGCCTATCAGACACCAGCGCATGCCTGTTGGTTCTGGGTAGCAACCTATCAAGTAGCAGGAAGCCATCTGAAGGGCAGGAGGCGAATCTCCATCATAGCACGACATGTACCGGTCTATTGATATCAGTGAACAGACGGTACGTTGGTGGCCTGTCTACAGTAAGGATAATTCTCGCAAGGACCTCTCTGAGTATTCAACAATCTTGAGTGGTCGATTTTTGTCAGAATTCATTTCCTGGCAGTAGTATTGACGCTGTGGTCCGGGCAAAATTCTGCTCAACATCATATGAATCTGACCAAAACACACATTTTCAGGCCATGGTTGCATGACAAAATCTCTCATTCCAGCTATTCTCGGTTTTGCTTGTTCGATGAATACGTGTCGTCCAGCATTTGGGCTGAAATTTTCTCATCGTCGAGACTTGTTGGCGGAGATTGCCTCCGTTCATGTACCTACAGACCCAGCAGTCATGTGATTTCTTTCCCCTGCTGTCTCTGGTAAGTCTTCCTCTTCTTCTCTCTATCTTCTGGGGGTCTGGTCAGGCTTCCTCGCCGCTCGCCAAGTCAATTGCTCCTTTCTCTTCTTCTCTTCTTCTCTTCTTCTCTTCTTCTCTTCTTCTCTTCTTCTCTTCTACGTTGGCCTAGCTTACAATGTTGGAAGTCTGCAGGTAGATCAGACGACTCCCCTCACAGGCCGGCATCTGTATTCAAAGGTTTTTTTTTGGCGGAGAAGCCGAGCATCATATTGTCTTTTTCACTTGAAATCGGATCATATGAGTGCGACCCTTCGCAAGCAAGGAACCGGTTCAGATATCATCAGGTGGCTTAGTATCTTTGACGATCTGACCGATCTTTCACTGCACCCATTTTTGCCTCCCGACAATTTCACGAATTTGTCATGGGCAATCAGATTCAGGACGCCTTCTTGAAGACAACTTGAGCCAAGTCATGAACTCCAGCTGGATGATACCTAGGGAGAGGAAGCAAATAAAACGGAACAACATATGTTCGAAATTGTTCAAGCTTTGATGGTGATGCACAATCTGTGATTCAAGCTGACAGTCTTTCGAGTCATAGCGCAGTCACACTACACATTCGTTTCTCGAGAAGAGCACAAAGCGCACGCGAATCCCCATTTTTAACCCCAAGAATTGCCTCGCTCGGTGCTATCAGGCTTAAAGAAAGACCCTGACTGGACTGGTACTTAGTTGAGACCTTCACCCACGATACTCCGATAGCTCCATCTACTCTTACAAGACCCCAATATCAAAACCGAGGCTTCTATTTTACTGGTGAATTGATGGAAGCTTGCAGGGAAGCTTGCAGAGCACCTGAAGAGAGACAACGTTTAACTTGACCGTCAAAACTCAACCTCATAGACATCAGCATGGAGGTTGCGTTGCTACCTGAGGGAGAAAAAAGTGATGGAGGTTCGTCATCCAGATGCTTGCCTATGTGCAGGACTAGATGAGATGTTGGAGGGTTTTCCCCTTCGTAGGGCAGGTTTTCCCTTCCTCGTTTTCTCGGTCCTTTCTCTTGGTCTCTGCTACTTGACGTGTCTGCGGGCCCTTCGGTCTCTCAGTAAGCAAGCATTAAAATGATCTTGAGACGATCACTCGCGCTAGATCTGGCGCTTGGTATTTCACATGTGGGATATCGGTCTTTCAACAGTTCTCAACCCCCGAGATCGACGCTACAAGATACAATTTGATCTGTCAAGACGTGTAACCTGATTCTTGTCTTGTCAATGACGATGCGCCTGTCAGGTTTCAGACAGCGGCTCTCCGTGAATCACGGGTCTAGGCACGACGCTGTTTAACACTGACACGAAAGCGATGGACAGCATGTGTCGCTGACACATTCCTGAACAAAGGCAGATCAATCATCATGGTGAGCATTGTCTAATCGAAATGGACCAAAACATGTCTATCGTTTGTGTCATCACAATTCCCCCTTGTAGGTTGATCAACGACCCGGTGGAGTGCAACAGTTTGTAAGCATCATCCATGGTCCATCATGGTCAACTGATGACACCGCCTAGATACTAAAGAAGTACACATATTGTCTCGTGGGCTACCAGACTGATGTGAGCTGACTATGTAGGCTTATGAGAACTCAGCTTGATAGACATGTTTGGTGTTATACAGGCCACTGGGACAAGTGGATTCTACCTTCACGTCTCCTTTTTCTCCAGTCAACAAGCGAGACAGACTCACCAATTACGTAGCTTCCATTGGAAGTCATCGGAGAAGATAAACTTCTGAGTCTATCAAGACTCATGGACAGACATTCTCTGGCGTCATGGAAAAGCACGCAACAAGCCTCCCATGGTAGGTATCCAATTGATATGGATGCATCAATGTATTGTGAGAACTCAATGAGAGAACTCAATGAAAAGTGGGCAGCAGGGGCGGGAAATGTTGGAAACTTTGATTGATTTTCAAACGTTTCAGATGAATTGGGGCTAGCTATATGACATTGTTGATCTGACGTGACCAATAGTTAAGGGCTCAAGGCAGCTCTCTTTGGAAAAGGGAAGGTGCGATTTTTGAGGCTTTATTATGAGTTTCTACACCTTACACAGAAGTTTTGAATCTTGGACCTTGCGAGGTCCCAGCTAAGCAAGATGAGTCAGTCGGCTTCAACTTGCTCACCGTACGCAGCAGGTTAGACCAGCCACAAGCTATGTATTCATTCACAATAACATGGATGGAACTAGCTCAAGCCTGTCAAAGAGATGACGAAATCCCAGGTCGACACGAACTGGCAACCTTACTTTCTCTGAATGGCACAGAGAGTCCAAAAGAGACCCTTCACGAGATATATTTAGGCGACATTTCAATCCCTGGAAGAATGTGGTATCCCATGATCCATGCCACGACTAGGTAGCCTATTCTGTACTTTACAATTGTCGAGGGTCGAGATAGGGTGATTTCACACGCACTGGGGATCTTGAGCGGTTCTTTTTGGCTTCGATGTCTTAGTGGCATGTGATTTTGCGGTCAGCCAGTCCAGCTCCCACGAGATAGCAGGTAGAACCGCTCACCCATAGCAATAATCTCACCATTGCGTTATCCCGTCTCCTGGGCTGCCCTCGCTGTAGCCTTTCCTCTCTTTAAGCATTCATACAATGTCCAGATTGACTCGGCGGTTGCGGTCAGTCTATATGGCTGGAATTAACCCTCCGAATATGCGAGACGAGTCGTGAGCTTGGGCCCAACATGGCCCTGCACACATTGATGTCGAAACTCAGATATCAGGACGATTGTTTGTGGCCAGGTAGCTTTCTCACCTACTTGAAGACTGCGCAGTGGCTACTGTTGACTCCCGAGTATGTAGTTGAGAACAATTCGAGCGCGCCAACACCAGAGTGTGTGTGCATCCCTCTGGGCAGTCATCTGGAGCGCATCGTCACGAGTCACAAAAGCTGCTGCTGCTACTCTTGCAATCCAATAGCTATGCATATGACACTCTGCACTACCTCTGCATTTCGCTCTAGGCTCTCAGCATTGACCACGGTACGCGTACGGAGAGAACTCGTCGTAACCTTAGTTATCTATTGTGTCTACTTGTAGGTATAGCCTTGAGGGATTATGTTATAAGGTACATCAGGCTGTATGATGCCCTTGGAGCATTCCACCAGCTCACGGAGCCTCCGTCAGATTGCACGCCTGGGGGGGGGGGGGTTCCCGCCTTGGTATCCAGTATATATATGTTTGGACGCCAAATTAGCAGCGATGCAGCCTTCATAATAGTTCCTTTCTACTCGGTGTGTCATGGAGTGTCATAACTTGATTGTAGAAATGGATGCTACGCGTACGAATGGACTATATATCTAGGCAGGCGAGCTGACAAAGTAGTTCTAGGTACCTACTATATCTACCGCAATATCCATTTGACGAAGCGAGCTTGCGAATGCGAGGATGAAGGTTGTGGTCTGTAATCGTAGTAGAAGTGATATATGATTATATGCTATGTGTTACATGCAATTCGATCTGGAGATTAGTAAGGTATGTGATCCGAATTGTTAGGCAGGTTCCAAGAGACAGCTTAGAAATGTCTCCCGTCTTGAAGCTTGCTCCAGGCCCACGATTTCGACCCGACCGCCGCTAATATTCGTTTCCCTTTACACTCATCGTCGAGTAGATAGCACTTACTTGTCGCATCACTTGTCGGTTCCTTGGGTATTGGCGTGAAATTAGAACACCCTTTGCATTTCTTATTGACAATACCGCAACCGGTCGGGAGTTTCTTGATGACCACGCGAAAAGAATCAAGTATGACAGACTATACCTGCCTGTGACCAAGGGTCCTCTGGCAATCCGACCGTGTCAAGGTGATGATGTTCTTTGTAGGTTTGAACCAGATATGTGGACCGGTGTACTCAGCAAAAGTCGAAGATCCTTTCTTCATAGACTGCATCTACTTTAGATCGCAGTCGTCGTCATCATCAGCATCAGCATCATCACGATCCGTCCATGAGGCAAACCCCCAAGCCAATCGCGGGTGTAAGTATTTACGGAAATGTGAACTATGGTAGATGGTTGCTGAACAATTAATTCTATGCGGGCGTGATGATGATCCCACTGTGGTTTTGGCTTGATTCGCGTATGGAACTGGTTCATGTAATTTGTGCAGTTCCATACTCTAACTCCGGCACCTACCTACTTTTGCAAGCGATCGGCCGGTCTCGCAGTGAGATCTCGTTAACGTAGATCTGGGAGGCAAAACGGGAATGACAATTTCCCATGCGTCTGAGATCAGCCGTTGGTACTTGAACAATTACGTCCTCCGTTGATCGAGAGGTGGAGTCACTCGTCATGAATAGCGGAGCGACCAAGTCCGAGTGCAGCACGCAGAGTGGGAACGGTCGTCAAGATGGAGAGCAGCGCCATGACTACATACTTTACCTACTGGCATGCTGCGATGGGCACTCTTTATGAGCAATACAGGATGCATGTACCTGTGGACATGGAGGGTTGAAAGTCGGACGAAGGGTGAGAAATTGACACCGAATGATCTCAAGCATGAGATCCAAGCGAGACTTGGACCCATCTGGCGCTCAGGTGTGTTTCTCCCGTATTTTCCAGTCCAAAAATATGCTGGAGGTTAGGGATGTGCCAGGGATGACTTGGGTGTTGCGTGGATCGAAGATGAGACCAGTCTGTCCTGGACCCAAATCTGCCGCATTCAGTTGGCAACCTGGATATATTGACTGATGGGTTGGTTGGTCCTGGAACCCAAGGAGCTAAGGAGGGCGTCGCACAATGTAAAGTTTGCACGCAATCATCCTGCCCATTGCTCATCATTGGTGCCGAATCGTACTTGTGAGGGGCGCAAAAGAGGACGGCTATGTAAGTGATGATCCGATCCATTTTTTGAACGCCACTTAAGAGGTCGTAGCAGATGGGCACACGAATCCGATCATAAATGCACCGGATAAGATATCCAGCCCTGTGCAGGTAGGACTGGAACGGGTCAGCAAGCCATTCTCACCGGTTCAGGTAGCTCTCAATTTTGACATAAGGGGCTACACAAGAGTAGTAGGTATTCAGTAAGTTAGATGGGGTATTTTTTTCCCCTTGTAGACCAAAGACTATCTAAGCCAATGAGACACCCGGCAGTAACTGACTACATGGACTACTACTCGACTACTAGTACTATGCACAAAGTCGCCATGATCATCTGCGCTTGCCAGCTTAACAGCACCTCCACGGTCTCGGCCTCAAGGCGCTTGGCGTCGCATTTGAAATATCAAACCTGGCATTACAGCGCCTTCTTTGCTGGACCGTTCCCGTTGCATCGAGGTGGAACAAAATGCTCTCTACTACTCTAGAGATCTCGAGACTTTCCCTCTATAGGTTCACTTCGCCTAGCATCTCAGGCAAATCACCTGGTCGTGGCGGTGGGCAGGTACCGACAAAGATAATCGAATCGAAAGTGTCCGCCCTCTGGGGGAATTACCTTAGTCATAGTACAATAGTACTACTAGAAGTCAATTCCGATTGTCATATGACCTCGAGGTGCTGCGCAGCTCAGCTCTTATGATCTCGACCCATCCTTTTGAAAAGTCGCTAAAAATGGAGGTGGGCCGCGAACTGGGTAGTAGGTACTAGGTAGTCTTCATCGCTGAGGAAAGCCCGACTGATCATCTGCACAATCCATGTACGGATGCCTTGGGTGTACAAGGACGTAGATGTTGGCGAGGTTTGAATATCTTCCTCGGTCGGTATTCGGTGCGGTACGTTACTACGTTGCAAGTATTGTAGGACGGGTGACGTCTGGATGGATGGTTCTCCCCTCCTCCATCCTCACCATCGTCAGTACCGTTTCAGATAGCTACATACATGCATATATGTATATGCATCTTTCCAGTGTGTACGAAGAAGTATGAGCTTACATAGAGCTACATAACTACCAATCTTACAGAGATAGAACCATAGCGAAGATCAAAAGAGGAGCAACGCCGAATCTTCCAGTAGTGTGCAGCTCCTGAACTCACAAACACAAATGTCCCGTTTGAACTCCACATAAACCGGTCAGTCCATCCAAAACTTGACCCCCAGTGGCGCTTTCTGTGGTATAGCCGAGCGTCCATCCTCGATTCCTGTCTGCTTTCGTCCTCCGATAGATACCACTCAATCAAGCGGCACTCTATTCTTTTCTGGGATGGTGACTAGCGTTCGTCAATTGGACGATTAAACACCCGACCTTGCCATGATTCAAGATCAAAGACAGGTACCTACTACCTAGGAGTAATCCTAATGCAGTACTGCACATTGCACAGTAAACTGCTTACCAGCATGTACAGAATATGAGGCAGAGAGACTCGCATTAATCTCTTTCTCAACACCCCGTCGGGTCTCATCGTCATTGCATCATGTCTATTTGGAAGGTGGCCCTCAGCCGCTTTGTCTCGCGAGACAGATCTTGGATGATTTACTACTGAATGGATCCAGTTCGAAACGTCAATTGATTGCCGGTACCAATACTTGTAATTGTACTTCAGTACTACTACTTAAGTCTTGCAGCATAACGCGAGATCTCGTCGGAGATCAGAATCCCCCCAGAGCGCGAGTCCAAGACGCGACCGCGTTCAATAATGCGGTGGACCCTCACCAGTTCCGCGGTGTTGACGCTCTCAGTGGTACAGTACGACGGTCGTCTCGTCCCCATTACATTACCAAATCGGGCTTAGATCTGACCCGAAGTGATGGCATGAAGGAGTCCAGGGAAAAGGGAAGAAGAAAAAGAAAAACCTTGCACTATGGAGAAATTACCACTTCGGGATGGATGTCTTTGAGGATGCGATGGAACCGGGAGGAGGATTCGCTTCGCAAAGGTACAACGGTAGGTAAGAAATCAATAGGGTAATTACCACTTCATTTGTGCAGGCCTGCAGGGATCGAAAGTGTTTCTGTTCACGTTAGCCGAGCACTCTACGGCCCGCCAATTTACATGCTGCTCAGTCTGACTTTTGCAAATTGTCATGTTCCCATCAAGTCGGTTGGCTAGAACCTAGCGGCTTTGCATACGCATTCTTTGCCCGATGTCCTTCCTTGGCTGATGAGAAAAGGAAAAGGCGGTTTGGTATCCGCCTGATCCCGAGTTCATAGCCTTAGTACTTGTACACTTTGTAGATAGTCTTTGTCCGAGTAGTCTTGAGCGGTCTGTTATAGTCTGGATCGTCAGAGACTCACTATAGGCTTGCGAATGTGTGAATAAGGTGTAGGTTCCAAGGAGCTGGACCCGTGCAGCTCGCCTCATGACAACCGTTGGTTGTTCAGTAGAACAGGCATTGGGTCTGCCATTTCCAGCTTGAGGTCAAGTATGCAATTGTGTGCGAGTGATAGTGCATCGCAGCCATCGCATAGTGGCCCCCTAGCAACAGCTGGCATGTCCACGAGTTTCGCGTTGGCTCGGTACCGACAAGGAAAATCTGCCGAGATTTGACTGCACCATCGCCCTGTGAAAGAGACCATGTACATTGATGATCATGCACATGTAGTAGTATCTCTTGCATGATTCCAAAGGAGGTTTGTCTATGTCAGCTTGCGGTATATCATTGACTAAGTCTTGGACCGGCGAGCATTTGCAGTCACTCTCGCTTGGTCCTGCCTGGTTGTAGTGTCGAAAGGAGTTTCGAATGACATGGTGATGAGTGATGGGCGAATGGTTCTCCCGCGAACGAACTCGGACAAGAAACCTTGAAACACGAATGATCATCCATCGCCACTGATGTACAATGTGCACATGTCCCGCGTTACGCAGAGGTATTCAGGGTGTAACCCGTCCTTCTCCAGTTATGAAAGTGCAGAACAGTCAACACACTGCATCAGTGCATGCCACTGCCAGTCATAGTACAAAATCCAATCTACCTTGAGAGAATCACTTTCAAGGCTAAAAACTCAAAGAATCAGAGAGGAAACAAAGATACTGTACGGCAGCAGCTGTGCCGTCTGCTTGGGCCCCCAACTTCGTGATCCGACTGGCTGGAGCCGATGGTTTTGTATCAGATCATATCAGCCTGCGGGCTTGACATGCAAGACTGAGATCAGGTGTGGAATGGGGTGGTGAGTGGACCGTGCTATGGGAATTTGGGAAGGGCTGCCCACTTGCGGGCTTGGACGCCATCAAAGCCGTCGTCTCTCTCCTTCTAGAGAGGATGAGGAGGAGGGGGGGGGGGGGGGGGGGCTCCGGGCGCTGAAAGTCAAAGGCGAAAAAAAAATCACCTGGATAGACTGAGCGACAAGGATGAGCACTTGCTTACCATGTCGCCCCTTTGTTCGTGTGACCCGCGGGCTGTGAAAGATCAGGTTGCTGGATCGACCTGTGGAATTTGAACGTGTTAGTCTGGATTCGTGCCGCGGTCGGAGCTTCCAACACCGGCAAATCTGGACCTCATTGAACATTGTGGCGGGAACCATGAGGTACACTTGGTGGTCTGTAGGTAGGAAAGGGTAGGGTACATGAAGGGGCCTGAATGGCGAAAAAAAAAAGGCGGCAAAAGGATACGGATACATTAGATAGAAATGAAGGTCATACATAGGACTAGGCCGCACGGAGAAGAGCGGTAATGTAAGTGACAAAGTTGGTCTCGATCTTGAGCCCCGTCAAGACTCACGGAACGCCGGTATGCCCCCAAAAGCCTTTATGGCCATTGGAATTGGGACAACCAATGAGCAATGCGTCGTCGTAATGCTCTAAAGGGAACAGTTGTGCCATGAGCCCATAACTGCTGAGTCGCTGAGATAGCGGGTCATTCCAGCCTTAATACTTAGGTAGTCATTGGGGCAAAAAGCGGGTAGACTACTGGTCGACTCGTGGGTAATACTCATAGGACATAGGTATGTTGAACGGGCGGAACCGGTAGGGGACTTGACGGAAGCTTTGTAGGAACTGAACGATGAGGATACACTTGCACCATCCGTTCAGGGCTACACAAGACACATGAGTCGGGGGTAACGATCGTCTCGGGATGCCTGCCCCTTTGGCTGACTATGAGCTCACCGTGTGCCCATCATTTTGTGGCTGCGAAACTTTTGGTTGGTCATGAGACCAGGCCGATAACATCAATGTGTGTCTGTCTGCATCCTGAGCTGGAACAAAAGACCATTGAGAAGTTGAGACACACGCCTTGATTCCAGTACCTGAGTTCTGCAAGTCAAAAGTCACAACACACGGTCACCACTCTCCAGAGACCACTGCCAGTGTCTGCGTGTGCCGTATAGAGAAGACGACGTGGATAGACCGGGTCGTGTGGTAGACCGTGAGATCCGTCAGTCCGAGGACCCGATATCGTCTCTAGCTCTCGGTGCAGCAATATCCTCGAGCAAACAAAGTGGTGGGCCACAAAGATGGGTCGCGCGGTTCATTCATGGTTTATACCCCGTGTGGCCCGCGGTGGGTTGCGCGCCTAGTCCTAGTCCTTCTGTGCGTGATACGAGCGCAAAGGCATGGTGGATACGCTGGATGCGCCATGTCAAGCTGCTGCTGGAGAACAGGACAGAGACCGAGCGGCAACCTGAACCCAGTCCGGGTGGTTCGGGTTCTACCAATACGCTTTGTTGCGTAAAATCTGACCGACGGAGGTGTGGACTGTGGTGGATCCTGGACTTTGTTTCCTTTTGTGCACTGAGCGTGGAGGGAGCAAGTGAGCACTCGTGCAGTACAGTACAGTAGTAGTAATGAGTCAGCGACTGTGTGGCTCTTTCACTTTGTACCTTGGTCATGCTGATTCGATCTGCAAAGTTGGTTGAAACACACACCAGCAACACCAGCAATACAAAGGATCTGTTTCTGACCGTACCCGAATAAGACCCGATGTTTCTGGTCTCTGAAGAGGGCCACGCTTCCAAGTCTTCCAACGGTGTTGAGTAACTTGAGGGTTGACTGCCGAGGAGCGAGAACAATCGTGCCTCACTGCCCAGTGACCAGTGCCCAGTGCCCACTAAGCTCACAGCCTGAGGAGGCGGTCATGAGAGTGTTGGTTGTTTGCTTGTTTGTCTATCGCCGTAAGAGTCGTAACAGATCGCCGAGGCCCCGATTTACCCACCGACGGTGCACTTGTCCGACGAGGGAGGTGATTGGTCTGGGTGACGTTCACTTTGGGATTTTCGCTGTCTGGCAAATAAGCGGCTGGACGTACCAGTGACTGCGACATGGACTCGAAGATGCAGTGCCCACCAATCCACTGCTGTACGTCAGGTGATCATACGCGACGGAGATTTCCAAGGGACGAATAAATCACAGGCCCACCAACCGAAGTATACTCGATCTAAATCACTCCCATAGATTGGTGACTGCCACACTGTCCGCCCGTAAAAGGATGACTATGACGAGAGAGCATTGGAAGAGATTATTAGCTCGGCCTGGGATGCATATTCTGAATTCGGGGGGTTTTTGGGCCTGCCGGTCCATGTAAACGTCATGTTTCCGAGCGTGATTGTGTGAGATCGCAGTAATTCGAGTCTTTTAGTTTTTACTAGGTACTAAGGTACATTAGTACTACCAGGCTCGCGGAGCCCCAAACTTATCAGTTGCCTTTTCAAATTCTCAAGAGCATTAAAGCAACGTATCAGTCTCCTATATAGTGTATCAGTGCATACTTCATAGTGTACCGCAGAAGCGCAGCTCATAATTAAACCATTAGCATATCATGGAAGCTCAAGTCTTCTGATTCCTACAATGCCCGATGATCCGTCAGTCCCATAGGTGATCAGGGACGTATACCCGTCTAATTTGGTATCCAGCATAGATACATAGATTTCACGTTGCATCAATTACGGTTGAGGTGTATACCACGGTACTCTTTCCCCTTCGACATTTTCCCATAGAGCTGTCCTTGACAGACTGCGCAAAATGGCATGGTGAGGATGCAGCTGCGCCCGCCGCCAGCTAGGTAGTGGTACAGTACTGCGTACATCACTACTGTACCGTGTACACACCATGGCGATCCAGCTCCCCGTAGTCAAGTCGGTCGGTGCTTGAATGTCTGGGCTCGAGATCAAGCGCGCCAGCAAAGGTCAGCCCGCTAGGAGAATCCGGTCTTGGGTGCTCAAGTGGGAGCCCTGGAGGACCACCCCATGTCTAGGTCTGTGCACGCGCTGGACGGGGTCACACTCCCAGAATGTGAGGTTTTACCACACGGGCGTTGGAGGAAATGTGACCCGCGACCGCCGACAGTAGTGGACGGCGGACGGCGGACGGCGGACGCAGACTCCACGTAAAGTCCGTGTTTCGTACCTCGACATGGGATCACAAATCATCAAACTGCACAGTGGTCCAAGGCTCTCGGGCTCCCAGGATATTCAAAGACCTGCTTTCTTTGGGAAATTGAAGATCCAGCTACCCGCCCTGGTAACCAGGACAAAGTGATCGGCCCCCCTTGGGCCTCGAGCAACAACGCCTTCGCTATGTATGTATGTACACTCCCAATTTATGCACAATCCTTGAATCCACCGTTGTCCAGTCCCAGACGTCCAGAATTCCTTTTCAATGGCCGAAATGGATTAGGCCCGCTTGACTTGGTATTTGAACTCTCACCCGTTGCACGGAGAGACGGTCGCTATAATGAGCGTCATCTGGGTGAGCGCCAAGCTACAGTATGTAGGAACTTAGCACTCTGTCCGTGTCGGCTGGCCGAATGCAATCCGCTCTTTCCATGAGTCCGAGGCTCCATGCCGGACAGGGTATGTAGTACAGTATGTACTGGAGATGAGATTACACTTTTCCTGCCCGCAGGGCGTCGGTCATTTCTCATCACTGGGCAATGTACTGTACTCAGGTACTGTAGGAGGGTAGTCCAGGGGTGATCAATGCCGCTTTGGGTCCCTTGACAGAGTCGACGACTCGACACAGTCACGAAAAGCTCGAGTGTAAGAGGGTTCTCGACTTTCGCGTGTTATGCAACGACCATCTCAAGGAGTCAAGTCTCATGCCTGACCCGGATGTGCTGTTCATGGGTCGAAGAGCGCTGAGAGCGGTGATCTTTGCCCCAATGATCTGCATCGCTGCGAGGACCAAGTCCACCGCGCGCAGTCTGAGTACGAAACTACAAATTGGCAACCTCCAAAGTGCAAAGTTACCGTCGTACTGTACATACGCACGCAGACCTGGCTTGCCCGCATGAAGATGGAGATGAGCAAAGTTGCGAAGTTTGGGACCTGGGTAGAATCACGGTATTGTAAGGGCAGCCCATCCCGAATTCCCGATTCCAAGATAACCAAATCCCGCAGTCACAGTAACATGAGTACTAACTCTACTGAGTACTACTAGTCAAACTCAGGCAGTAGTGACTCTAGTAGGGCGGACACTGGAGCACCTCCCAAGGCTTCGCGTCAGGTTGCGTCCGACGCTTGTCCTACGGTCCTACCGACGTCCCTTCCTCGTCAGCGGATGGACAACGTTGAGACCTGAAAGAGGCACCGAGCCGACCGATGCGGGTGTCCTTAGGTTGTCCACCTCGCTAGGACCGAAAAGGTAAGGTCAAATTATTTATCTATTACGGGGGTCGGTTCGAAAGTATTCGACTCACAAAGTAAAACACCGTTCCGCCTTTGCTTTCCGCCTTTACTTTCCGCCTCAACACTTCAAAATTTCTCAGTCAGCGGTCCAGCACCTACCCATCCTCTGAAATTAAGTCACTGGTCCTGTAGAATCACTACTTCAACTTTATCCTGATTAATTCCATAGGACTATGATTAAATATGTAATATTATACTATAGTATAAATAAAAGTACTCAAGGATAGAAAACTTCTGAATGAGGTTTTGGTATTCCCGGTCGGTAAGTTAGGAGGCGGTAAGGAGTAGCGAAAAATGGTTCCGTTGCTTGGTAAGTACAGCATCGATACAAAATTAACAGAGCAGTCACGTGAAACATAGAGTTCCATCTTTCCCCTCTGGTCCTAGCGAGGTGGACAACCTAAGGACACCCGA